>NC_139681.1:60970065-62198815 GCF_964106915.1 Podarcis gaigeae
CCTGCCAGCAGGAAAGATCTGTAAAAAGGAGAAAGAATCCTAAGGCAGCAGTCTGACAGGCTGTCAGGCAAAATGGCCCAATTGTGCATGATCTGTGCCTCTTGCCAACTGATTAAGGAGAGTGGGAGGTGAAATAAGCTGTCACTCGCAGCAGCTGAGGGAACCAGGGGAGCATGTGGGTAGGGTTTTAAATGGCAACAAGCAGTTCAATTTTGTTTATTTGCAAATTCAGTTTTCTAGCCTTCTCTTTACATTTGCATCCAGTTCACACAGCGACATTCTACACACACACACACACACACACACACACACACACACACAAATACTTGAGTACAGTACTGTAAAGCCAGCAAGGACCTTTGCCTTGGAATCTGAATTCCAAAATTCTTATTTAGAAATGTGGAAACAGAGATATCCTCTCCCCCGCCCCCCGCTGCCTCTTATCAGTAGATTTAATGGCTTGTCTGTATCTGTATATATGTACACAAACAAGAGCCCCTACACTTTCCTTTGCTAATATTCAAGGTAGTTCTGACCTACAGTGTTGCTAGCCTATTCTATTCCTGGCTTATTAAACTTTTCCTCAATGTTTAACTTTGATTATCCGTGCTGTGGTACAGTGAAGGTCGCAATTTCTAAGAGTTCTTTGCATTGAAGCACAGACCTTTTAAAGGGCGGCTTTGTTTTCACTTTCTGGCAGCTTTGGGGAAGCACTCACTCTGCAATTTTTTTTTGCCAGGGGTTTTGTGAAGATGATGGGGGGGGGTGCTTGCAAGGAAGGGGAAGAGGAAAAAGGAAGACACCAGCACCCACAGCTTGTTAGAGCCATTCACTGAAAAGAAAACAGTGCTTGTGCCAGACTGAACAGCCCTGCTCCTAATTAAGTGCAGGGAAGCAATGGGATGGTTTAATTGAGAACAGCATCCCTGTTTAATGGTGCCAGCAATATAAAAAAAGCACACCCACCCAACCAAATTCAAAGCATAAAGTGCACAGAAGACAGTAGGCAAAGGGGGGGAGGTGTTGTTCCATAGGGCCACATGGTAAAACCCTCTTCCCTGCATGTCATTTGGAAGAATAATTGGATTTCATTTATAGGTAGAGTTTGTACTTAGTGGCTTAGGGAACTGGATATTTGCTAGATGAAGAGCCAAGCAGCCCGGTTTTGGGAAGAAAGCACTTCCTGGTGATTTTGACAGTGGGAAGTAAAAGCCGGAAAGCTTCACCTAGATCGGTATGCCTCCAATTAGCCTAACTTTAATATTTGAAAAGGCGTCTCCTCAGGTCATAAGAGTTCAGCTTCTAGCATGTGCAATACTTTTGAATTTTAGACCCATTAAATATACCTACTAAACTATTAAATTTGCTTTGAAACACAGAATGGGATCACACACCCCCACCAGATTTTATCCATTTTTTAAAAGCAAACACTTCCTTCCAGATCTATGCTAATCAGGTTTGTCACCTGCTCTGGCTCCTGTTTTCATATTGGTTAATGATGCGTGACATACTGATTTAGCCATTCCACCCTTCTCAGCAGCGCACAGGCAATGGAGGCATCAGCCTTTAAAAAACTCTGATGCAAAGGACTTAGGGGCATCGCTGCAGCCCATCTGTTGTCCTTCAGTGCCAGGTGGAGCCACCATCTTGAGTAATGATCACCGTTTTCAGACACTCATAAAAACAATTTTCTGACCCTGTATCTTTTACAAGTGCCACATAACATTTGTCCCACACTTGTAAGAAATCATTTTTTTTATGTGGCAGCACCTATTTTCTGAAAACCCCTGCCAGTGAATATTCAGCGGGCACCTTCATTGTATTGTTTTCTATGCCTGTTCAAAACCTTTTTGCTTAGGCAAGCCTAGCCAGACATGTAATTTTATTGTGCATATTTTCTTTCTAAAACTGTTGACATTATGCATCTTGTCTGCTATTTTTAAACTCTGGATTTATCATTTTTAAAATATTTGTATACTATTGTGTAAACTGCTTGGATCTTTTTTATTTTATTTTATGAAGCGGTGTATAAATCTTGCTAAGCAGAAAGCAAAACAAATCAACATTGATAGCAGCTGTCATTTAACCTCTGGAAAGAAAGTGCCATTCATATAGTACAGCACACACGCACACTCCAGCTCTTAGCACAGCCTTGTGTATACTGAATGCTGCTTTAGACTAAGTTGCCTGATACTGCTGGTAATTTGAATATTTTAGCTACAAATATTGAATTTATTATACCTAACCACAATGTTAATGAACGCAATAGCAACCTACAACTGGGGATCATGTGGCACTGTACTTCAGATCTATGCAGAACAGTCACCTGTTCTGTTTGCCTAATAGGAAACTGTCTCCCTCACATGTGGAATGCTGGAGTGAGACTCAAGGGGCGGTGGACTAAGCACTCCCCTCCCTGAAGCCTGAGGGGCAAACGGTTGACCTGTCTTCCTGTTGTTATTGTCTGCTGTCTTTCACTGATTCTCTCTACCAGGGGTCAGCAACCTTTTTCAGCCGTGGGCCGGTCTACCGTCCCTCAGACCGTGTGGTGGGCAGGACCATGGGGGGGGGGGTCATGAACGAATTCCTATGCCCCACAGATAACCCAGAGATGCATTTTAAATAAAAGGACACATTCTACTCATGTAAAAACACACTGGTTCCCGGACCTTCTGTGGGCCAGATTGAGAAGGCCATTGGGCCGCATCCGGCCCATGGGCCTTAGGTTGCCTATCCCTGCAGTCTCTACCTTAGTAGGTAGTTGTTGCTTTTTTAAAAATTGAGAATTGGTATTCCAAAAATCATGTATTTCAAGACATGCATATTCTGTGTCTTCAGCGATGAATTGTGCCTCAGTCCAGTTTAATTTCCAGAAAATCATGCATAAAGTAATGCATAAGCAGTTTCATGAAGATGACTTGGAACCTGCCTAAACCCAGGCCTTTGGAATTTAACTGCATTTTATTTTTATTTTTTTAGTGAGGTTGAGTTGGATTTGTTCTTTTATGCATATTACTGTATTTTAGGTCATTTTTACTCAAAGCAAGAGACTTTGAGTTCTTTTTTTTATAAAGAAACCAAAAATAAAAATAAATCTATCAGTTACATTAAATTGGAAGGACAGGGAAGCAATTTTATCAATTCCAGGGTTTTTTGTTTTGTCCTGTTCCCAAAGTGAATCACTCTTGCTTCTTAAACTCATTCTCTTGCCTCTCCTGCCAATCTACCTGAGCCACCTTTCAGAGACTAGATGTCTGAGAGAGCTGTAACCCCATCACCACCGTTAGCAGGTTGCCCAACTTCCACTGTGCTTTCTTTAATGGAGTCCTCAGAAAGTGAATTTATTCCATTCATGGTTTGCCAGAAAGCAGCATTTTTGGAGTCTCCTCAAGGGGACAAGCCTGTCAGTCAAATTGTCACAGACAATAATTACCCCCCACCAGATCCGCACACTCTGTCTTCAGAGCAGTCAGTTAGAGCTACCAATACAGACAGGCTATTCTTACCAAGTTGGTTTTCAACCTAATTAAAAGGATCCTGTCATTCCTTTCCCGTACCCCTCAGGCCCTTCCAATGGTCCCTTGTTCATTGCAGAATACAGACAGCTAAAACACATTCTTCCCTAGTACCTTTTCTGCACAGATAAAGAAAAACACTGAAATTCCCAGAGGAAATTCGGCAATGTGTAGCTAAAATTACAGCTGGCGCTAAACCACTTAGGCAAGAAAAAATAAAAATCCAATCTATTGTCCCAATCTTAGACAGGTTTACTCAGTAGTAAGTATCATGGATTCTACTAGGGTTTTATTCCAAGTAAGTATACTTCAGTTTAAATATTAGGGGTGAAATAAATAGCTTTAAGCTCATAACATTAAAAGTGTAGAGTAAGAATTAAAATTGAACAACACTTCTGCATTATTCTTTGAAAACTTTTGTTTATATTTGTACTACCAGCTATTGTGCCTGTATACAATGTGGTAAAAGCATAATAGATGGTTTTTGTTTTTATTTATTTATTTTTAAAACTTTCTATACTGCTTCCCTCATCAGGTCTCAAGGACGTGTATAGCAATATTAAACACATTTCAAAACATTAAAATACGGGATTAAAAGAAAACCTAGGACAATGTTAAAATTTATAATATTCTGAAATCAAGTCCTGGCAAAGGCCTGAGTGCATGAATCAGTTTTTAAAAGGTATCTAAATGTCATTAACCTGCGTGTTCACCTAAGCTCAGAGGGAAAGTGCTTCCATAGTATCTGAGCACCACCACAGAAAAGGCCTTCTCTCCAGTAGCCACTAGCCATATCCCACCACCATTAGGGCCTCATCAGCTGATTGTAATGGTAACATGAGGTAATAGAGATAGATTTTCTTCCATGGGAACCTGAGACTAAAGTTTGTACATGTGATTTTGCAAACTTCCCTGGCCAGATGGCTCAATTCTAGCTGGATCTATAAATCTCTCTCGAATTTCACTCACCTTTCTGAAGATTAAAGAAGAAGGGGCCTGATAGAGAAAAGGGATGAACTGGAAGCAATCCATATCAGCTATGCACCATTAGCTGTGGGTGTAAGATCCCAGAGTGGGTTACAACAATATTATGTATGCTTACAAGTACAGATAAAACCAATACAATTATTAAACAAGTAAAACCATTCCAAATGGAACAGAACTTTATAAATTCAACAAAAGAGGTGGGTCCCAGAGTTGTATTAGCCAGTCTATAAGACAGGCTATAAAAACCCTACAGTAGCTGTTAGCTGGTGTTAAGGTAGTAACTTGTCTCTTTCCTCAGTTGCAGGATTGCTATCCATGGTCCTGAATTCATTCCAGAATTTGGACTGGTACCAACAGTTCTGACCAAGTTGCTGAAGCCAACTCTGCCCTAGATCAGCAGCAGGGATCTGCCTTACCCCACATAACCTGGGGATTACTTCCTAATAGGCAACTTCTGGAGAGCACCATATTGACTCCCCCAGTATACAGTACTGTACATACATTTTAACATGTCTATTTGCCAGACTGGTGGTCTATGGAAAGTGTAAGATCTTGAAATATTTTCATATACCATATATGTCAGGCCTCGTCCTCCTAGTGCTCTATTTTGGACTTGCTGGCTGAGGTTCTTGGGAGTTGGTTGGTTGGGAAAAATGAATGTATGTATATATAACCTACAGCCATGACTGTTCTTGTGAATGTGATGAAGTAGACTTGAATTTTGCTTATGGGGAAAAAATCAGCAGTTCATCTTTTTTAGATAATATAGGAGAAAAAGTGCTAATACGAAACCATATTTCTTCAACTCGCAATAGAAAACCTTATGTCTGTTTTTCCTTTGTTTGCAACAAAACTCTCAGCCAAATGTATTGATTTTGTTCACTGCATAGCCTTACAATTATAGGGCTTCAGTCTGATTCAGGAGCTCAGTTTTTTAACAGTTTGTGCATCAAAATAGTTTTTTTATGGTGAGGGAAAACTTTTAAGGCATTTTACGCCAGGACTCCAAGTAATATTATGGATGTGCCTGGTGAACAATGCAGTATTCAGTATGGCCTCCCATACTGCTTATCAGGCCAAGTGCCAGTGGTAAGGAAGTTGGGCAGAATTTAAAGACAGCTTGAATTTTATTTTTCTTACTTTGTTAGAGACAAGTAGTATTATTTCTGTCCTTTAACTCACAAGTCCACAGAGATAGTAGAAAAGGAACTGGAGCAAAGAAGATTCAAATCGATCTTTTTTCTGCCAGGATTTAAACCACTGAAAATCTGATTCCCAGTTCATGGGCTGTGCATCTGTGGTCCAGAAAACATTCATTGCAGTCATGAAGCTCCTGGCAGCATATTGACAAGGAGAAATGAAATCCACATCTGGCCTCTCTTGAATTATTCCTTATTGCTATGGAATCTTATTCCACAAATCATCCTGAGTTGAGTGACACCAAAGCTTCTCTCTTCACATGACAGATTACAAACTCTCTGTTCCTCCTAATCCTCTTCAAAAACTAATGAATGGCAAATTTAGATTAAGCCTGCCCCCAGCAAAACTGTGTTTATTCCACAATAGTCCCACAGTGCTGAAATTTGGCAGGCCAAGAATCCAAATGGCTAACCCAATTGGTGGGACGGATGATCTGCGATGATGAGTTAAAGTTGTTTGCATAAGTTGCCCAGATTTTTTCTCTTTTTCTTTATCTTTGGCTTTAGCTGCTCTTGTTCTCCCTGAGCCGCTCATTCCACACCTGCCTCTGTTCAAGGTCAAATGATCTTTTGTCCCATGAGAAAGACAAGTCCAAAGTATAAACAATTAAACCACAAAGAATTTCAATAAAGTTCAATTCCCAGGCCACTATACTTCCACAGTCCTCTAGGGGGAGTGTTTCAAAATTTCAAAAAAGGAAGGAACTATTTTCTGCCATTGAAGTTCCTATATTCCCCATGTTAAATTTTTGTAATTCCAATGCACAAAAGGAAGGTTTCCAAAGCTTCCAGTTTCTTAAACTCCAGCCACAAGGTATCAAAGGAGGTCTCAGCGACAATGTTAAACGTTAATATCTCAGTCCATGCAACAGTTTAAGTCTCTGCTACAATGTCGTCAGTTTGACAGCAGTTTGACAGTTCTCTTCTATACACTGGCAGCCCGATGACAGGGTTACCCCTTTTAATTCCGTTTAGCTCAGAAATAGGGGGACAGTTCCAGAAAGCAAAAGTCCATAAATTTCACAATTCTTTCCCTTTTCTCCTCAAAGATACACAGTCTATCAATGCACTCTTTCCTCCACTTTTACAGTCCCTTTTAAACACTTCAGCTCGCTTCAGAGCCCTGGCTTTGATCAAATTAGCAGAGTCAGGAGGCGGACTTCCTGTTACTCGCCTCCCGTTTTCAGCCGAATTTCTCCAATTTGGTTAAAGATTTAAACCCTTTACTCACGGGTATGTTGCTCCAATTTCGATGTTTTCAGGAAGAAAGGTCGGCGCTCATCAGCAGCAGCGCGGCTTTGCATCCACGAAAAGAGCGATGAACTCACAGCACCGCTCCCCCTTTCACGTTCCAGAGCCTCTTACGAGGCTCCTTCTCCGCTTCTGGGGGGGCTCAAGGCGCCCGCCGAGTCCCACGGCCGCAGGCTCGCTCTGCCTGCGGTTTTTCTTGATGGGTCTCTGCTTTGCCGTAGCGGACGACCCTTTTTCGCGGAGCCCCTCTTCACAGCGCGAACAGGACCGCCTCCGGAAGTCCCAATTGGTGATCAGATACTTCTTTATTTCTGCATAACCCACCTAGAAACAGAAGATAAAGCAACTCAGTACAGTTGGCAGTGAAAGGAACAATAATCTGAAAAGGATCTGATCTGCAATATGATGTTTGGAAGTGAACACACTGAAGCCAGCTACAACAACATATCAGTTTCAAGATACCTGAATTTGTATGAGAATAAAACTCGCAGTAAAGTAAGAGCGCTACCCTGAATAGGTTAAGCCTTTGAAGTTCAACTGTTACATTATGAAGGCTTGTACCAGAACTACTAGTGTGTTTGAAACACACATCTCGCAAAACAAGTTTAATGTTTTATGGCTCAGATCAGTTGTGTTTTGAGCAGGTTTGTTCCATAAGTAAAAAAGAAAACTCTACAAAATTTAAGGAAAACGTGGCAGCCCGTGATTTACCTTGTTGTTGCACAGGTTGCAGTCCCATGAACACTGGTAAGCCTTCTAGGGCTAAATAGGTAGGGAAATAAATACCACTCAGAAGCTGCTGAGATCTATTCTCTGCCAAGAGAGATTTATGATGTGGTGGGAAATTGCTTTGGTAGCTTTTAACCATACTTCATATGCTATTGCAAGCAGCAAATATTAAAATGAATTGTTGACTTAAAAATAAAGATAAGAAAAGGCCTGTTTAGCTAAAAATGCAAGTCTTAAAAAAAAATCAGCTGAGGTGGAATTTGGCAGTGCTGCCAAGAGTGCCTTTTTCAAAGATTATCTGTTCATTGATATGGTTGAAGAAACACCCTGACGTGTGTGGGCCCAACATTCCTTGCCTGTGGCAATGCAGTCTTCCCTTTCATTTTTTCCCCTTAGGATCCTTGACCTTCTTTTTACTTCTTTTGCGCAGTCAAATGCTGCTTTGTAGTTTATGGAGATAAAATTAGAAAAGGCGCTTCTTAAAGAAACTGCTGATCCATTTGTCAGACACCGAGCACTAACACATTACTTTGTGTGCTATTTTAGCTTCGTCTTTCACATCTGATTCAGTGTGACTGAGAACAGACCCCAGCTGCATGAAATATAATATATAATATATATGTTATATATATATAAGATATTTCTACCTAATGCAACTTAGAAAGGAAAACCACTTGGTGGAAAGAGACTATGAGAAAATAATTCTTTGAGAAGAATTATAACCTTTAAAGTTGGGGTAGAGGGGCAATTTTAGCTGGTCCTAAAATCAGTCCTATAGAAGTAACTATAAGGAGCTCTCCCAGACCAACAAAGAACCACAACAGCAATAAGCCAGAATTGGTCAGCAATGCTCCATTCCCCCAATTTTGTGAAAACAAATAGGCTACAGGGAGAGAATGGTTAATGGAGCTATGCTACAGGCCAGTCAAGACAGTATCATTGTAATCAAGGGTCAATGGTGGCTAGCATCTCAGTCTCTGTAGTGTGAAAATGTGCGCTCGGTTCTGTATTTGTTTTGCTTTAAGAATAAAAGTAATAATTATTATAAGAAGGTATGATAAGAACAATCTTTGAGGTCAGACTCGCTTGCTGACCTGAGCTAATGGGGGTGCTGCAGATTACACTGTGCTTGTTATTTTGAACCAGCACAGCAACCTGCAAACGACCCACGATAGTAAACAAAAGGAGAGTCACTGAAACATCATGAAATTCCTTATTCATGTAGATAGGACCTGATATAAGCAACCTTGAGATAGCAGCCCTGGCATCTTGATTGTGATAACAAATCCCGAATTTTGGGGGGGAGAGACATGTTTCCAGTTTTATTGTAGTCTGACAAGGTAAAGGAATGAATCAGTGGATCAGCCTGGATTAGAACAAGAATCCTCCTAAATTCATAGGGATCTTCCTAATAACAGATGGCAAGACTAATCTTGATGTGGCTGCCTTATCTGCAAATGTGCTGCATCATTTTGATGAGTTTCCTCCTTTCAGTAGCTGTCTCAAATGAACTACAATTTTCCAGCTTATCTTTATGTATTATTAAAATTGTTTTTTTTATTGTGCAAGGTATATTTTTGTTTGTAAGGTGCCTTGAGTTTGAAGTGAATCCCTATCTTCTACACAACACAAGTATAAAAAAAAATTACTGAGCAGCATCAGTAAAGGATGGAATAGATTTTGAAAGCATCCTACTCAGTCCCTCCTGTAAGGTTCCGGTATCTTGGAAAGTGACGCTAAAGAAAGCAGGGCGACAGGTGTGGAATCACTTATGAGACCTGCACAGTGTTAGGAACGTTTTCACCTGCTGCATAACTCTGTCAGAACAACACCTTGATTTTGCAGAGAGCATTCAAGTCCAAATAGGATATGGACATACAGCTCCTCACAATTGCCCCATAAGATTACCTGATTGTGCTGTGGCAGGGAACATGGATTTTCATATCAACATGCCACCATTTTTCTTAAAATACTCCTTCCCTTCTCTAGACTCCATCTTGATCTATTCACTTCCTGTCTCAAGGAACTCCCTCCCCTTAGCAACCCAATTATTTAACTCGTTCTTCTCAAGAGACCACATTGTTCAATTTGCTCCATTGCTTATTCTACATGGGACACCCCATTTATCCCCAGTTATCTCCCACCCTTAACTGCTCTGTCCCACCCCCTTGCTATGTATCCATATTTGATGTTTTCTTTGGATTAGTCATGGACCTTAAGGCAACTTGAAACTTTGGGCACTCCTTAAATAAGCTTTTCTACTATTGGAACCACGTTGGGAGACTTCAAAGTAATCCAGGTTGTTTGCTTGGAGACTGCAAAACACAGAGACCCTGAGTTGCACCATATGCAGAGCTCTGTCATTCTAGGGTAAGCATGCCAGGAAGCAGTGAGGACCTGTTGTAAAGTTGTGCCCTTGTTGTGGGCATGTTGTGGAAACAAAGAGGCTTAGAATGTGATATAGCTATACGCCCACATTCTCTACATGACACACACTCCCCACCCCAATCAACAAAGCATCTATACCAGCAGAGCTTTCCATTAGTATTCCACATCCTCTACTTCCTTAGGCCTCTTAGCCAGGAGATCTTGGGGACAGAGTTGCTCTCTGAAAAGCTTCTGTGTTCCGTTTAACAAACTTAAAACACAAACCACTTTTAATTTCTTTATGAAAGCAAATTGCAGCATTAAGTTTAATGTAAGTGATTTTGAGGCCGAGCCATGGTCTATCCAGTCTCCTTGTCGTGCTACTTTTGGAACCTTTGGTATCCTATATTACTTAATGCAGCTGGTCTCTTTTAGCTTGTTTGGGATAAATAAGACGAGTATTTTTTAATAACGGGACAAGAGTTATCCTGTTGCATTTCCTTTTGCAATAGTTCCAACACAATTTCTAAGGAAGCAATCTTTAGGGCCTTCATATTTGTTCTATGGATCATCTATTCTAAACTGTTTCCATTTCTTTACTTATTGTATTTTCTGGTTTCTCCTCCTACCCTTCCTGCCCAGTTGCCAGGAGGGTGGAGTTAATGAGAAAGAGATTCTCGTTAAATACATTTTCTACCTTGAAGGGTATCGATTGACCTGCATTTATCTAAGACCTTAAAAGTGATGCTTCTCCCTAGGGTAGGGTTAAAGGAAGGAATTCCAAAAATCTCCCTATTGAATTGACTTGTTAGAGGAGCCAGAGGAGGGTGGGTGTGTTTTTCCTGCCCCACCCCCCTTTTCAGGAGAGGGAGTGGGCATACTTCAGCCTGTCATTCTTGTGTTTTCTCTTTTTGATTGTCAGGTATTAAATTCACTGTGAAGATGGTCTGAGCCTTGCAAAATGCATTCCTCTTCATATATTTAGTGGCTGCTGGTTATCGAAGGGGAGGGACCTGGGATCAGTTGGCTTTTCTTTTCTCTCGCTCTCTTAATCCCAGGCAGCTGTCACTCACTCCTTCACATTCATTGTATGTGCCCAGTGGCGGAACGGATGGTAATTATGCACATTTAAACTACAGTACTTTTCTCATGCTGAAGTTAGCATTGCTGCCACGCTAACTTCTCATATCCTTTCAAAACACCTGGCAAAATATTCAGTGCCGTTTCTCTCATTGTTAATTAAAAGGTTGAAATAAAAGTATTCTATCTTAACAATCCATTTTCCTATCAGGCTCAAAGTCTGGGCATAATTGTTAGGTTTGGCAACATGTTTTATTTATACAAGTTCTCTCTTCATTCAGGCAAAGATATGCTCTTAACCCACCACATTTCACGAACATGAGAGCTAGATGAGAAAGTTAGAGCATGTGCTTGCTTATTTGCGGAGACAAAGTTCAAATCTCTTAATTAATTATTTGAATAACCCCTGATTGACTTGGCTTGTCCGTGTGACTAGTTTGGAAAGTGTTGCTGTTGTTTTAAATGGGCTTCATTTGCCCTTAGTGAAGTCAGAAATCTGATTGGATGCAGAGCAAAAATGTAGGATCACATCCTCAATGAGCTAGAATTGTTTGTGGATGAACGAAACTGCACACACAAATGCTACAGAAAGAGCAGCATTGCAAGGAGAGGGGGGGGAGTTAAGAACTGCCACAAAACTGTAGGATTAAAGGGGGGTTAGGCAAAGCCCCCTCAACCCTGAAAATTCCTGCTTTCAAGGTGAAAAGGGAATCAGATCAGCCCTAGTTCTCTTAATCTTTATGCTAAATGGCTAAACATGCTGAACAGAAAAAGGAGAGCAGTAAAACAATCAGACTGAAAGATACAACAATATGGGAAAACATAGGATGAAACTTTATACTGTACTGAATTGATCCATTTGGTCAGTACTGTCTACACTCGTTAGTCCTGACTACCCAGAGTTTCAGACAGGATGCATTCCCTGCCCTACCCAGAGATGTCATGATTGAAACTGGAACATTTTGCATATGAAGCAGATGATCTACCACTGAGCTATGGCCCTAAAAATTGCTCACTCGTTCTTACAGTACTAGATCCCTTCTGTCTGTTAGACAGAGCAGAAGCAATAGCATCCTGGCAGGGACTTACTGGTTGGGGTGCGAAGGCAGCAAGATGGTTGGTACACCACCAGTGGAACTGATGGATTGTCTCCACCAATGTGCCTTGTAGCACTGACATTGCCAATGCCTTGCCCCTCTCCTGCCAGTTAGCAGCAGCAGCTACACCTGTTCCACCAGCCATTCTTAGTCTCCTGTCTTGGTGTGATGTACTTTAGAGTTTGGATACCAGGGACGCAGGTGGCGCTGTGGGTTAAAGCCTCAGCGCCTAGGACTTGCCGGTCAAAAGGTCGGCGGTTCGAATCCCTGCGGCGGGGTGCGCTCCCGCTGCTCGGTCCCAGCGCCTGCCAACCTAGCAGTTCGAAAGCACCTCCGGGTGCAAGTAGATAAATAGGGACCGCTTTCTAGCGGGAAGGTAAACGGCGTTTCCGTGTGCGGCTCTGGCTCGCCAGAGCAGCGATGTCACGCTGGCCACGTGACCCGGAAGTGTCTCCGGACAGCGCTGGCCCCTGGCCTCTTGAGTGAGATGGGCGCACAACCCCAGAGTCTGTCAAGACTGGCCCGTACGGGCAGGGGTACCTTTACCTTTACCAGGATACAGCTCAGCTAGACCTGCACTGTCTGGGATGCTGCAAACAGATGCCCTCCAGATGTTATTAGACTCCCAACTCTCACCAGCCTCATCCAGCATGGCCAATGTACAAGAACGTTGAGAACTATAGCCCTGCAGCATGGATTCCCCACCCCTTCTCTGAAGGAACTTGCTCACCTTGAAAGTAAGTCAGAAAAGTTTTCAAGAGCAGACTCAATAGCTTGCAAGGTTATGGTGCCCTCAAGATGGCTAAGGCTGGTGGGAGGTGAAGTCCAACAACATCTGGAAAGTACCATGTTGGCGACTGTAGCATGAGATTAGCTGAGATCTTCATCATTTTTGCACTCTTTTCTGCACCTGTCTTTTTCCCCCTTGTGTGCTATTTTAGATTTTAACCCAGCAGATAGGGACTGTCTTGTTTTGATTGCATGTAAACTGCTCTGGGAGCCTTTGTGGTTGAAGAGCGGGGCACAAATGCTCCAAACAAATAAATACAGTGGTACCTTGGGTTACAGACGCTTCAGGTTACAGACTCCGCTAACCCAGAAATAGTACCTCGGGTTAAGAACTTTGCTTTAGGATGAGAACAGAAATCGTGCGGCGGCAGCGGGAGGCCCCATTAGCTAAAGTGGTGCTTCAGGTTAAGAACAGTTTCGGGTTAAGAATGGACCTCTGGAACGAATTAAGTTCTTAACCCAAGGTACGACTGTAACTAATATATATACAATATAAATATTGTTCTTCTTCCCCCACTATCCTCTACCCTTATAATCTGCTACAGCCTTAATGCCTCAAGCCTCCATCTTGCTTTCTGCTTCCAAGTCCTTGAAGACAAATACAGAAGCCTGCACAGATTCCAAAACTATACAAATCTTCCCAGATGCGCCCCCCTCCCCCCCCCCCCCGCTTATTTTGCTGAGGGTCAGCTATTAGTATTTTATCAATATTGTTGTTTTACCAAACATGCCTTTCCGGTTTGGGTTTAATAAAGACTCTGATATAAAAGGATTTGATTCTATTCTTGTTAGGAATAAATAAAGATTAGATCTAGTTTTCAGCAGGTTCACTTTTGGATCCCAATGAAACGATGTCAATCAAGACATGCTTGAAGGAGTAGGGTAGGGACAGATATTGCAGATTAGGAGGAGGTCCTGACCTACGCCAGCTTCAAGCAGTTTGGCCCTTAGTTTCTCCCATAAACACAATCCTGATAGTCTCTTTGAGTAAACCTATTTTCCTGTTTGAGTTCTGGATAAATAATATTAATAATAATAATTTATTATTTATACCCCGCCCATCTGGCTGGGCTTCCCCAGCCACTCTGGGCAGCTTCCAAAAAAATATTAAAATACTGTAGTACATCAAACATTAAAAGCTTCCCTAAACAGGGCTGCCTTCAGCTCTCACTAGAAAGAGCATTGTTACAGTTGGGGAGTGCAATCTTAATGTGAAACAGACATAGATGTTAATGTAAATGTGAAGGCTTTTTTTACAGGCTAGATGAGAGGTGGGGAATCTGTTTCCTTCCCTAAAAGAAATGTTGTTTGGAGCGTAACAAGTTCCTTATATCTGGGCTCAATCAAAGAGTTAGTGGTGGCTTAACTATATGTTACTATAAGTTATTGGAGGAGGTACCAAATGAGAGAAGTTTAGAATAACAATGATTGTATCTTGCTCTACCAATGCTTTTATTACAGAAGAGAAAGTTAAATTGGGAATTACGATCCTTAAATAGAATGAATCTAAATGAGACTTTCCATTTTAAATTTGCTTCTCCTTTTAAAAATACTGTTTTATTTGAAAAATTGAGGTACATTTACACAGCATCTTCCTTAATATTACCTAGGTTTATTACATGCTAATGGGCCACTTTGTCCTGCTTATAAGACTGCTACAGTTGGGCCCATTCATTGTCAGCTCACAAGACACAATTATAGCTCTCTTGCTTGGCAAAAGCCTATCTGGCTCATGTAAACCATTGCAAAACTTGTTTTTAATATGTAATGGACTAGCAGTTAACTAGTGGCTTTTTGAAATTCAGTAAAAACTCAATAGCCAATTTGGGTTTGAATGAGACAAAGAGTTATGTCATTATATTTGTGCATTTTCATAATTTGATAGACAGTTTTAAGATTGTACTCAAGTCTCCAGATGGACTGTATTATTTAGAATTCTGTTGGGTTGTTGTTTTTTCTGAGAAAACTGAACTTCCAATAATACCACATTGCATTTCAACCAAGGCTTTTATTTCCTGGTTAAAAATGTACAAGATTGAAAATTGAGGGCTTTGCATTTGAAACTTGATTGCATTAGCTGTGGATGATAATTTATTACAGAGTCTCAATGCAGACATCACACCAAGGCAACTGGTTGGTATTATGTTCAAGTTGACAAACGGTGATTTGCTGTCAAACCAGAATCTGAAACCATGATTTAAAGTGCAAACTGTAGCCTGTCTATGCATGGTTTGGTATTGGGTTTCTATTGAGTAATTATAAATATGGCCCTAGAGACCAAAGTGTTGAATGGGAAAAAAGTGAAAGCAGATCAGAAACTCTCCATGTGTGTGCAGTGTGCGCGCGCACACAAATGGGACTGTGCACCAGCCCCCCTGACATTTTCCCCACATTAACTCCTTAGATCAGTGTTCACCAACTGATGAACCAAACCAGCTTTTTTAGACTAGTGGGCACATTTGAATCTTGAATGAATACTGGAGGCACCAGCCATAACATGGCTGCCATGTCGCTGTTTGATTATAAAATAACTGTTCTAAATTAATACATTGAATGTAGAACTTAATGTCGAGGACAGAACATAGTACCAAGAGTGAAGTACATTATGTGAAGATAAAGTAAAGGTAAAGGGGCCCCTGACCATTAGGTCCAGTCATGACCGACTCTGGGGTTGCGGCGCTCATCTTGCTTTATTGGCCGAGGGAGCCGGCGTTTGTCCGCAGACAGCTTCCGGGTCATGTGGCCAGCATGACTAAGCTGCTTCTGGCAAACCAGAAACCATTTACCTTCCCGCCGGAGCAGTACCTATTTATCTACTTGCACTTTGACGTGTTTTCGAACTACTAGGTGGGCAGGAGCAGGGACCGAGCAACGGGAGCTCACCCCATCGCAGGGATTTGAACAGCCAACCTTCTGATCGGCAAGTCCTAGGCTCTGTGGTTTAACCCACAGCGCTACCCGGATACTATGGAGTATTTGAGGGATCAGCATCCTTTATCTCTTTCACAAGAGGCAGCTGAAGAATTGAAGAGAGAGGAGTTTTGAGTACAGCTAGAAAGGGAGAGACACTATATGGGGGAGCCGGGTGCTGTTTTGAACCATGGCCAAAGTCTAAGTAGAGCAGCAGCAGAGAAACACTGAAAGGAAAATGATGGTTTTAAACAGCAGAGATTTGAGTAAAGCAGGGGTAGGCAGACACTGAGGGTCTGGTTTGAAAGAAACATCAGCTTTAACAAGGAGAAATAACAGAGCTATAGAGATGAGTACAACACAGAGGCTCACAAGTTAACAGCATTTGCAAGCTCTCTCCTCTCCTTTAATCCTAATTTTTGACAAAAAGAAGTTGAACAGAAAACGACAAATCTCTTTTTAAATATGTTTAAATTTGTTGGTATGCATTTGTCCAGTGCTTTTTTTCTAAAAGAATGTTTAGGGGTACTCTCATTTTTCTACTCATATTGAAATACTGCCCTTCAATGAGGCCAAACCTAGATTGACAAAAATGTTTAGGAGTATGCGTCCCACCAGAAAAAAAGCACTGCATTTATCACGTTCACAGAAGTATCCAGTATAACAGAATTTTGTATTGTGTCCCCACATAAAGATAGGCTGGGAAAAATACAGCCTGCATTGGCTCCATATTGTACTTTGCAGGTGTAGTAAACAGAGGAGAGCCCAATATGCTGAAAAGAGGGATCTGGCACACCTATTTACAGCAGACAGCTAGCTGTGCACTTCTGTCTGTGGGCTCACGCATGAGACTTTTAGAGTATTAGAATACTGTAAAAAATGTTCATTGAAGCAAGATCTAAATAATGTTTTACATTTAAAATTAAAGATGGCTTTTGGTGTAAGCAGCTGGGAAGTGCAAGAAGGGGAAGGTAAAGTAAGAGAGAAGTAATGGAACGACACTCCTTAAAGATGCATTAAAATTTGGGGGTTCTAAAGTAGGCTTATAGATGAGTCTGCAGAACTGGGACAAAGTCTGCTCAGCATCCACAGATGGGCCTTGGCTTTCACTATTATCTGCTTGAGATCACAAAAGGGGAGTTTAAGGTGATTCTCTCTCCCAGCTCCCTTCCACATTTGCATTGAGTGAAACCTATTGTTCGTTGCCACTTCCACAAAGAGAGGAGGATGGGTAAGAGATGCAAACAGCCTGTTCCTATTCCTGGTAGCTTTGGGGATCAGACAGGCAGCACTGGATTCTTCTACTCTACCTCTGCCAGGCAGGGTGTTAATGTGGCGTGAAAGCAGTTTAAAGCCTTGGGCCTCTCTTGGAGCCAGCAGGGTGTCCGAGGCAGGCCCACATCCCCAGTGGGTGGCTGTCAGTGGCAGTGCGCTCTGTTAGGCAGAAATTTATTAGTATTATCCCCCCCCCCTTTTTTTTTTGTTAGAGCAGCAAGGAGTGTAAGTGACAGCTGTATTAAGAACCACAGTGCCTCCGAATGGGATCAGAAGCCATCTGCACAGAGGTTCTTGACAAAAAGCCTTTTCAAAGTGCTTAGTCGCGTCTTAAGAAATGGGGAGGAGAAAAAAAGGAAGGAAAATTAAGGGGTGCCTGCTGTTTCTGCAGATTTTTAGCCTCCTCCTTTTTATTATTATTTGCCTGTTTGCTTCAGACAGTCCTCATTCTTTTCTGCCCCTCCAACAATGTGGAGAACTCTCTAATTCAGATCCCAAAGCCCAGTCAGAGGAATGACCTCTCCTCTCCCTCCTGTGGTTTACTGTCTCCCCGTATCTGTTTTCCCAAATGGTTGAGAGTGGCAGCTTGGATTTTTCTTCTTCTTTTTTAAGGAGACATAAATTCAAGACTCGCACTGCAGCACCTGGCTTTGCAACGGGTGCTGCTATCAGGCGGGCCAGAAACATTTTAAGAAGCCAAAATCTCTTTGTTCTTTTTAATCTCCCCTTCCCCCTGCCTGTCCTTCAAGCTTCCTGGCATGTTCAGCTGCATGGCTTTGGTGAAAAATAATGCAAGCGGTTTTATCATTAACCTGCTCAGCTGCAAATCTTCCCACCCTTCCCCTGCAAATTCACACATATATTTGCATATGCAATAGGCTGTATTCTTCCATTCTACAGCAGCTTCCTATCTGGGGAGTTCCTTGTGAAGAGCTATATGGGAAATGAGACCTCTACAGATTAAATGTGCACAATTAGTTTCTTCATATTAGATAAGGTGGAAGTGGGTGTGCTGTGTTGCTTTTTTGTGCTACTTATAATTGAAACTGCCTGTTTTCACTTTGGCTGCTACATTAAGACTTCAGGGAGGGGGGTATTTAAGTATATCAGATCAGAATTTCTGCCAGTAGCTTTGGAAAGCCTCAAAGTACTCCTAAGCTTAATCCTTTATTTTCATGTTATCTTATCTTTCCTTGCAGTATGTTTATATTTATCTCCATTTTCTGGTATCTTACAGCTTCAGTGTTATTTTAAACATACATGTTTCTTTTAACTGTTTGTGGGATTTTCTAGTGATGCAGCATTACTGACCCACAGATGAATTATGGCTGATAGTGCATTTCTACATGTGGCAATAGCCACAAGCTTAGATGGATTTTTTAAAAAGCTTTTTTTGTGACCTATGGAAAGTTATCTGCATATGCTAAAATCACCCCATAATGTATGGGGTGCAAGTAAGAGAATGTGATAACTTATCCATGTCCAGAGATTTGCAGGCATCAGAAATGCTGAGTCCGGGATCATTAAATGGAAATAAATTCAGTTTGTTTCAATGTGTGCCTTTGTATCATGACCATAGTTACACATTCTTAAAAATGCACACAAGTATTTGAAGCGCATGCAATATAGTAGCCAAAAATCAATTGCCAAAGTAAGTTTATTTCATATATACACTCAGAGATCAAAATTCTGTTCCTATCTATAACAGTACAAGCATATATTGACCCCCTGCATAAAGATGCAGGAAGAAATTTATCTCTGTAAATATTTGTATGGGGTTTTTTTACCTTGAAAATGGTTCATCCTGAAATTATGGAGTAAGGAATGTGCATTCTTTTCAGATATATTCTCTTTACATGCTGTAGGCTGGGCCAGATTCAACATCTAGGCAACTTGGGTAGCTTCCTGGTGTCCAGGAAGGGAACCCAGATAAGCAACACTGGAGCCAGGCACTTTCATCCTACCTTCTTCCAGGATTCATGTAGAAAATCCATTATCATGCAAAGTGTCCAATGCTATCACAAAATTACCTACTGAATCTTGAACTCTCTTTGCCCAGAGCCCCTCTCCTTGGCTGCCAGGATGGCATTTGCAGGGGTTTAACTCAAAGTCCTGAGCATGAGCCACACAAATCCCTCCGAGCAGGGCCAACTGAGAATAGATAAGAAATCAGGAGTTTTCTTGCATGTTCTATATTTCAGAGCTGCAGGAGTGACACAATAATTAAGGTGAGTGACTTTCTCCCTCCAAGCATTCTATTTTTATAAAGCCTGAAAATTCTATTCCTCATAAGTGAGACTGACTGTCCTATCAGTAGGAAATGTGGCATAGAGAATCTACCTCATGAGGGGTATAATTTGATTAAATTTCAGAAAAGTCTCAGGAAAGACAGAGTTAAAGCAGTTTAAAAACTTTTCAGTTAAGGTTAAGTGGCTGCTGTACACCCACACAAAATATATCTGAAATTTCTCCCTTGGTTGGTTTAAATAATATTTGCAGAGAAACCAAGTATATTAAAAGAGTGTGACTTTAGCAGGTTTGATGTGAATCAGTTATGTATCATTAGCCTATGAGATTTCAAAGTTCCCATTTTAAACTGTTCATTAATTAGGTGCAGGAATTACAACTCATGCCTATTTAGCAGATTGAAACTTCTCTGTTGGAACCCACATCCAAAAAAAAACATTAAAAATTGCCTTCTCTGGAGTTAACAGTCTGCAGTGGCATGTTGCATTTGACATGCTCCTCTGTGTGTGTATGTGTGTCTTTGTGTGATTGTGAAGCAGACAGAAAGAAGAACTACCTCTTATTTGCAGTCTCTGGCTTGGCTCACTTCACTAATCTGCTCCATGCACCCATACTTCCCCTGGTTTTTCAGTTCCACTCTTACATCTGCAGACCAGAGGAATATTAAACCACTAAAGCATCATGCCCAAACAGGAAATAGTAACCCAGATATCTCTATCCCTAACACATGTGTTTGGGAACCTTTTCCAGCCCCAAAGCCACATTCTCTCATGGAGAACCTCCCAGAGGCTATGATACCACTAGCAAGGTAAGGGATATGACACTAACCTTTGGACAGTAGGCTAAATTCCAACCACACAAAGCCATAGTTTGCCAGTTTGAATGCAATTGCAAACTATGGTTTGCACTAAACAGAGTTGAAAGGAGCACATGAGCCTGAAGTGAGCTCACATAACTCCAACAGTGGTGTAGTAGTAGTATCTATGTACTGAGGAAGTTGTGGCGCGGAAAGAGGCAAGGAGTTTTCTCTCTCTCTCTCTCTCTCTCTCTCACACACACACACACACACACACACCATTTTTCCGTCCTTGCCAGATGCCAAAGGAGACAGTTAAAAAGCTGGTCTTCTTTCTCCTTTGTTGTAAATGCATCAAGGGAAAGAAAAGCCTGGTGGGAGACAGAGGGCTCTTGCATGTTCACAGCAACATAAACAGAGGATGAAAGGACTATTTTCCTTTGGGGCATAGAGTAGTTGTTGCTAGATTTCTAATAACTTGTAATCTCCAGTGTGCATGCACGTGTCCTAAGGGAGGCCATGGTATACAAGGACCAGAAAACCCTGTTGGCAGCCCAATTTATTTGCTCCTATTCTGTATATTACTGGAGCACTTCAACATTTAAGCCTTGTGTTTACAGCTTCTCACAGTACCATTTGAATTCAAAACAATCTCTAAAAGAGTGGTTTTATTTCCTTTATCTAATACTTCTCTTCTGGGATGTCTTGCTCTGTCGATGAATCTACTCAAGGGAGTTTAGAATAAATGAGTTGGGGAGCAGGGGGCGGGGAGAGATGCTGTCTCTTATGAGCTAAGCTCATTATTGCACTGCCTTTTTAGCCCCTTTAAATGCTAACATGCTTGTATTCCTTCTCACAATTTAGGCTTGCCATATGTCAGGGGGCAAAAGGTCAGAGAAAACCCGGATGTATGGCAACGTGGTGGAAAAAGCAGCGGAAACAGCTCAAAAAGATTAAACTCACTATTTTGGGGTTAGGTTACTCCTCCCAACCCCAACCCCCAAATATTTATAGTTTCCTAAAAGACAACTTTGTGGGTGTCAGGAATTTTACTTTTTGAAATATGGCAACCCTATCACAATTATCAGACATGAGATGTACTCCTAAAATGATAATATAATCCATATAGTTAATTGCTGTGATTGTTTGAAGGAATAGAGGAGGCAGAAGGAATAGTTTGTTAATAGGGCTGAGTTGCTGTAATGCTTTTTATAGAAACCAGTATTATTATTATTATTATTGGGAAGAGCTTACCAAACCGAGACTTCTTCCTTTGGAACAGAGGCTCTCAACCTAAGCCTTCTAGGGTTCAAACTTTATGGAAGCAGAGATGGGCAAGCAGAATGTATGCAAGGTATAATTCCCAATTGACTGTATTCATACTTAGGCAGAGAACCATTCTTTAGCTTGAATTTTACATCTATACATTCTACTGCAGGCAGGCACCTCCAGAAAGATGCATGTCACCATAGTAATTCATCTCTGTTTAGGGCAGATATATGGGCCTCCTCCCTGCTTGAAGCCTGGTGTCCATTAAAGAACTGCATGTCCAACTCACGATTAGCTGAAGTTCAGAATGTCCAACTGTGAGTCAATCGAAAGTTTCCCTCCCAGTTCAGAGCTGTTGTTCTGTAACAATTTTGGTAAAAGACACACAGAGGTTTTCAGTTATACCCTCCTTAGTCCTGCAGTTAATATGTCAATGCAGTAGTACCAGGTCCATAGTGGGATGCTGCTGTTGCACCATTCTAGTTTCCAGAAAAGGAGGGGGAGAGAAACAGACCGACAGACAGACGGAGTGCATCTCTCTGCAACAACATTGGGGGGGGTGGATTTGGGGGAAAGACAGTTGGAGTGGACATGGGAGGGAAGACTAGCTGGCAGAAGTAACAGTGGTAGGCTACCCCCAGTACATCGCATTCAAAGGCAGTGCCCAAATTTGGAAAGGTGTGGGCCTCTCCAGCCTTTTGAATGAGGGGAATTCATATTCCAAATGTCCCATTCAAACTTCACCTCCAGCATTACTCTGCACACCATCCTTCTAACAGCTTGGTTTACGCAAAATGGCATCTGCTTTATCCAGACAGGCTATATCTCTTGATCAGAATCTCATAAAGCAGAAGAGTGACTCAGTATATGCATCAGATACTTCTTAGATAAAGAAGAATCTGTTCAGCATACAGTGTAGATTGTGGGAAGCATAAAGGAAGAGAATAAATAGCATATACTTCTAGGCAGGTGGGGGACAGTAGACTTAAGGTATTAGAAGTAGCTAGCAGAAAACCAGTAGCACATGATTGAATTACAAATCCAGGATTTTCACATTTGAAGGCCTGATAACACTATGTCATTACCCATTTTTGTCAGCATGGGGAGAATCCTTGTTCAAAACGAACTACCGTTCCAAATTTCCGTGGATTTTGGTGAACCCGAAAGAGCAGGAGGGGTTCAGGTAGACAGGTTAACTTAATTGATACATGCTACAAATCACCAAAGTTTTGTCTTACATCACATTTTCACAAAATGTAAGTCTGGCCAGAACTTATTGCTAAACCCCTGTTTGTCAGAAAGGAGTGGGATTGGAGGAATGAATGCTTATTTGTCCTCTCAGCAGCAGAAAGAAAAGTCTGGAGGTCAGGATTAAAGAGCCCAAAGGTGTCCCCCTCTAAATCTCCCATTAGCCTGATTCCTGAAAATCAGAGCTGAAAACTGAAAACAACAAAGTCTTGAAACATCCATTGCAAATAGCTCCTTAGGATGCTGTCAGCCCTCCATACATGCAAGCACAAATTAGAGAGAGAGAGAGAGAGAGAGAGAGAGAGAGAGAGAGAGAGAGAGAGAATATATATATGTGAGAAGGCAATGCTGTCGTCATTTGTGCATCAAACAGATTCACTTCAGACACAGACTCTAATCACAACGTGTATTGAAAAATACGGTCACATTTTTAAATTACATGGAAAGCAAATATTCCCTCAATTAATGTTGTCCTGTGAAGTAGCCATTAAAATGACAAATGCATTGAAAGGTCCTGCGTATAGGGAACAACTGATTTGATTTCTCACATCACACAAAAGCTTCCATACAATAGGCAGGGTGTTCCAAAGTGCAGATGCTGCCACACTAAACGGTTGAATTCTTACAAATGTGGACCGGGTGTTACGTGGCACCTGTAGTAGTGCAAATTCCGCCGACTGAAGCGGTCGAGTGGGCACAGGTGTGGTATGGCCCTTCCCCTTCATGTGAGAGACTTTAATAGCAATTCCCATATGAACTGCAAGATCTGATTACTACAATTATTTCTCCTTTTGCCTCTTTTACGGGAGATGGAGGAAGTACCATCTGTTTTGCTCTGAGACCATCGGTTCTTGTTAATTAAGACATGCTGCACTAGTCTCTTGTTATTCTCCAGATAAGGAACTGCCAGCTTTTGCTTTTCTTTGCAGATGTCTCTCTCTCCCCCCCCCCCCCCCCGCTGGGTTCCATCCATACTCAGGTGACAGGTGGAAAGTAGCCAGGTTCAGCCCCCAGTTTTTATAGTGGCTGAGCCACATAAACACGGATAAGGAAATTTCCTTCAATTAGAGCAGGGATGGAGAGAACCTGTTAATTCTTCAGGTATTCCTGGACTCCATCCCTGGCCATTGGCCATACAGCCTGGGATTAATGATGGAGTCCAATAAGACATGGAGGGCAACAGCTTCCCCATCCCTCATTCAGCAATACGCTTCTTTTCTTTTTTTACTCAACTTCCACTATTCTTTTTCCCTCCATGACCATCCTTCCATTTACCTTGTCAGCTGAGGGAATGTATATCATACCTGCAAATCTCACCCCACCCAACGCTGACTCTATTTTAAGGCACTTAGCAAGGTGTGACCCACATTGGCCCCAAGTCAAAGGGCTGGGTGCTGACAGGTTCCATGCACAAAGTAGGACTTCTGGTTTGCCTCCTTTCAGTAGCAACCCACTCAGCTACGCTGGTCCTTGGGAACAGGATCCAGTGTCATGTTGTTTTTTAAAAGTTTTGGGCACTTGCAGTGGGGATATCTCCACTCAGCCAGGAAGCGCCCTGGGTGACCTTAAGCCAGTCACTGCCTCTCAGTCCAACCTACCCCTCTTTTTATATATATAATAATATTAAGATTTCAAAAAAATAAGAAAAAAGTAATAAAACAAAAATTACAAAAAAACTGAAAAATTAAAAAAAATTAAAAACAAATCAATTTTTCCATAGCTTATCTTTCATTTACTTGTTTCCTTGACCTCCTCACACCTCCCTTTTTTATACTCTAGTTCAATTAGTTAATTCAGCAAATCCTTTCCATCTTTGTTTTTATCTTAATCATTTATCTTAATATGTTGTAACTTTGCATTCTCACCTGTTGACAACCCATTTTTACATACTCCTTTATAACATTACTGCTAAAACCACATAACTTCATTCCAGCATCCTTCTAACATTCCTTAATTTTGCAATGTTTCTGTAAATTAAACTTCTTCCAACCTTCTTCTACTCCAACCTACCTCTCATGGCTATTGTGGGGGATAAAACTGGGAGGCAAGGCATGTATGCCATCTTGAGGTCTGGGAAAGAGAGACATGATATAAATGAATAAATAAAATTGCCAGTTTCAGGGCACTTTTAGGAACACACAAACCTGGCCAATGCAACACAATAAAATGTTGTGAGAGGCCTTTAAAAACATAGCTTTGGTTCAAATATTAGCCTTCACGGGCTTGGAGATAAATTTACATTCAGGTTCAACATACAGTAACAGTGCTTGAAATGTCATCCGCTCTCTCCAGTGGACCTACTTTTTCTGTTGGTGGCTCCTATGTGGCTAGAATAATGTTTAAATGAACCAGCAAAGCAGTGATCAGCCAGGCAGCTCTCTACCATTTCCAGATGTTTGTTGTTTTGCTGGTTTTCAGAAAAAGAAACAGCATGAAACATATGTTATAAAATATATTTGCAAATATTACATAGAAATAAGTAACCCCTGGAACATTTGATTGCACAGGCTTAATTATTTGACAAATGTTTATGTGGGGTTTTTTATTATTATTATTTTAGGAAATTTAGAAGAAAATAATAGCCTTCCAAGAGAAGCTACCAAATCAGAACACAAGAGAAGTGTTTGTTTTAAACTTCTGTTTCACTGTGATACTTCAGTCTTTGTGATACATAATTTTTAATGTATAGGGATAGCTGTGGTGAGAGAGGAGTGGAAGACTATAAACAGCAATTGAATTTTTTTTTCTGGGAAAGGAGCGCAGATTGAGGGGGAGGATGTGTCAGAGATTAGTTGGTTCTTTGTGAGATGGATGATTGTTCAGACAGCTAATGGGGGGATGTGAGCTTGCGTAAGCTGCCTTCAGGCAGTATTAGGAAGGTGTTGAAATAATTGAGGTTCTTCTGAGTGGTTTACAGAGAAATTAATTAATTAGAGCAAATTTCAGGCATGCAGTCTTTGTTTGCCTAGGTCATTCTCTTCAGGGGTGTTACATAATATTCCATTCCAAAGTATTATTGTAGTCCCCTTCCTTCTAGATTTTTTAAATTATATTTTATTAAGGTGATTTCAGTTAAAAGAAATAAAGTGATACAGAAAAAAAGAAGGAAACATGAGAGGGGGAAGAATAACAACACAGTTGCATATAAAAGCGAAAATATGCAAAAAAGAAGAAGCACTATACAATATTCCCATACATTCGTGTATAAATTGGTATAGTGTTATTGTCCTAGTGATTATGTAAATGTTAATAGCCTACTACATTTTGTATAAACTCATTCCAAATGTCATCATATTTATCCATACAGTGTCTGTGCCTATGAACAGTCCATTCATAAATTACCAGTGACATCATATCGTCAACCCATTGATTGAAGGGTATCATATTTTTATTTTTCCAATTCCTCAATATGAATCTCTTGGCCACCATTAGGACATGGAAACTCCATTTCCGTTGTCCCATTGATAATTTCCATGTTGCAGGTATATACTGCAGTTCAATAAAATATTCTCTGCTGAAACATTTTAACTTTTTCTGCACGGCCATAGTTACACAGCCCAACACTTTCTCCCAAAACTTGTTAAGTAAAGAACACTGTACAGACATGTGTTTCAGAGAAGCATTGTCCTTGCCACATCTCCGACACTGAGCTATCTTAGCTAACCCTTTTTTATACAATCATAAAGGAATCCAATAAACTCTAAATATTATTTTCTGTTGTATTAGTCTTAGTTTTAAATCTAATGACACCTTAGGTATTGAAGCTAATTCATTTTCCCACTTTCTGGGTAATAATGAAAGTTCCAATTATTTATTCCAATCATCTCTTACAGTCCGCATATTGAACGTGTGTATTGTTAATACATCTCTATAAAAAGTAATTGCTGGCTTTTTTATTTTTGAATGAGTTGTCCGAATGCTGCAGTGTCTCAGGTATCTCAATCTACCTTCTAGATTGATGTGAGAGGGAAGAAGCAAATGGAGAGGAATGTCATGCTTTTTGCTTATGGCTTATTGTATCCATTTTTCAGTAAGAAATATCTTGCCTTAGCTTGCCAATTCGGTAAATGTGTTTCAAGCCAGATTTAGCTCTGAAGGAATTCAAAATAAGCTGCAACAATGTCTGTTTACTTATGTGCTTAGCCATACAGCCCCACTTGCCCCAAGGACTCTGTAGCACGTTAAGAGATCCTCTAAACTGAGCTAAAGGACATGCAACTGTGTGCCAGTGTTGGTGACGCAGTGGGTGCATCACTGCCTTCTAGTGATTCATCCACTCAAGGTCAGGGAGGAGGGCTTATCATCTGATTCAGCAGCATAGTGTAATATTCTAGCTCCTTATTCCACCACCTAACTTTCCACAAGAACTGAAAAAGCCACATTGCTATTTTAGACAGCTGCATTTCCATGTCACCTCCTTTTAGGTAGTTACAGTATTTGCTCTGCTCAGTTCCCACACTCATATATCTCTGCCACTTGTCTTCCTTGCTTGTATTCACTCCCTCTCCCCAGCAGCCTTGTTCCCATTCGAGAATAACTGGTCCAACAGCTCCGAAAAATATTCAGTCCCAGTCAGGTTGGAATTTTACTTTGAGAGATGCTCAGGTCCTGCTTTTGGGCATCCCATAGGCATCTGGGTGGCCACTGTGAAAACAGGATCCTGGACTAGATGAGCCATTTTCCTAATCCAGCATGCTTTACTTACATTCTTAGGATGATGGTTTTACTGTTAGCAGCCACGCTATCGATAGGGCAATCAAAACTGTTTGTCTTGCCCATTTCTGGTGCCCTCTAGGTTAGTCACCGCCATTCCTTCCCAGCTAAGAGAGATTGCTAAAGATTATCTTGCTGGCACTCTTCTGTTAAGAAATGGACTTTTTCACTTCCCTTGTTGCTTTGATTATATTGACCTCTGGAGTTCAATTAATCATTATTTCCCTTCAGCCAGGTTGCTGACCCTTCCTTTGTTTCTATGATTCAGTCACTGAATTTAACCCCTCTTTTTATACCTACCGTAAACAAAAAGAACAGACTTGCAATGAATGAAGGGGCAAAGAAAATCACACATCTTATGTAGATAAAAAAGGGGTAAAGGACCCCTGACAGTTAAGTCCAGTAGCAAACTACTCTGGGGTTGCGGCGCTCATCTCGCTTTACTGGCCGAGAGAGCCAACGTTTGTCCACAGGCAGCTTCCGAGTCGTGGCCAGCATGACTAAGCTGCTTCTGGCAAAACCAGAGCAACGCACAGAAACGCCATTTATCTTCCCACCGGAGCGGTCCCTATTTCTCTACTTGCACTTTGATGTGCTTTCGAACTGCTAGGTTGGCAGGAGCAGGGACTGAGCAACGGGAGCTCACCCCACTGTGGGGATTTGAACTGCCAACCTTCTGATCAGCAAGCCCTAGGCTCAGTGATGTAGACCACAGTGCCACCCGCGTCCCCCTTATGTAGATAGCAGTACATAATTCTGCAAACCCTTCCTGTCTAATAACACCATAATGGGTTGATAGTTTCACTTATAAACTCTAGGAATAAACACCCCACACGGTATAACTTTGCCTGACATGTTGAGCAAGATGCTACGCTGTGAAAAGTCAATTCTTGTCACACATCTTACTTAGTTTTCAGAATGGCTGGTCACAGGATAACCAGCCAGTTATCATGTATTATCTGTGCTTCATATATTCTCCAGAAACAAGATGGTCTATTTATTATATTTGCAGTGCTGGGGCCTGAGAAGAGAGTGAAAAATTAGGAGCCTGTTGCAGGTACTGTATAGAAACTATACTATTTACAGCACTACAGGCCAAGCTACCTACAGACACACATAGTGGTCCCATGGGTGTCCACAGCAGAGGTGATGGGGGAGCTGTTGTGTCCCCAGCCTCAAAGAACTATAATCTCCAGATCCCCAGTTTTCGTTTTTTAAAAAAATAACGTAAGTTTTCAGTCTTCGTAGAAACTTAGATATGAGGCAAAATGTGCTGCTCTTCTCATTTTTGTGTAAGAAGAACTGGACTGCTCCCCCTTTCAGTTTTTTACACCTCACCCCACCCTTGCCCTGGCAAAATTCCTATGGGTACCCGATAGCCCAACACCCCCTTTTAAACCAGAGAAGTTGCTTTGAGATGAAGCAGTTGTGATTAGAGAGACACAGAAGTGCTTGATCTTTCCCTGCCCACCCTTTTTCTGAAACATACTTCTCCTTCCCCACAAAGATTTCCTTCCACGGGGTTTGAGATTCTGGGTTCCAAAAACATGAGAGAACAAGCATTCATTTAAAATCCTGCATGTTGATGAGCTGCCAAGAAAAGACTGGGTGTTCACATCTCTGATCCCAGTTGCATTTCTGCTTTTCTGAAGTGGTTCTTCTGGTTTCACCCTCAGAGATCTAGGAACCATTTTTCTCTCTCCTGCTGTGCTCTCCCCCCCCCCAAAAAAAAAGATGCCACAAAGAGGAGGCCTGGCATAGCCCATACTAAGGTAAAGGACCCCTGGACGGTTATGTCCAGTCAAAGGTGACTATGGGGTGTGGCATTCATCTTGCTTTTCAGGCCAAGGGAGCTGGCATTTGTCCACAGGCAGCTTTCCGGGTCATGTGGCCAGCATGACTAAACCGCTTCTGGCACAATGGGACACAGTGACGAGTGCCAGAGTGCATGAAAA
The DNA here is from genome assembly GCF_964106915.1 of Podarcis gaigeae. Lineage (NCBI taxonomy): Eukaryota > Metazoa > Chordata > Lepidosauria > Squamata > Lacertidae > Podarcis > Podarcis gaigeae. The sequence goes on from NC_139681.1 coordinate 60,999,493, forward strand.
CGGCATTAAACTTCCCACCACAGCAGTACCTATTTATCTACTTGCACTGGTGTGCTTTCAAACTGCTAGGTTGGCAGAAGCTGGGCCAGAGTAATGGGAGCTCACCACTGTTGCACGGATTCGAACCACTGACCTTCTGATCAGCATGCCCAAGAGGCTCAGTGCTTTAGACCAGAGCGCAACCTGCATCCCTAGCCTATACTAGCTTGATCAGAGCTTTTCAATCTGCTTGTAATATATAGCAAGCCCAAATCTGGTGTTTTAGCATGATATAGTATGTATGTATGTATGTATGTATGTATGTATGTATGTCTTTGTCATTATCACGTGAGGAGGAGGATGACTGAGAATAGTTTCTTGCCTGAGTCATTTCTAAGAGCTCAGAGGCTTAGTGGATTAATCTTCCATCGGGGACTGTGAATCAGGTTGAAGTGTAGGACAGGATTATTATTAAGACTGAGACTCTCTGTCAGTTCACTGATGGAAATTGGTCCTTCTTCATCAGGACAGCAGCAGGGAGGTTCTGTAGCACGTCTGGCCTTCAGGGTGGGAGCATGAAGGGGCATGGTGGACATGTCTTGTTCCAGTATACTCCAGTGGCAAAGGTGAATGTATTTCTGTTCTGCATCATTCCCCTCAGGCTGATTTTGCAGTGTCAGCCAACTAAAGGAGGATTTATTGTTATCTTTATAGTGTCTATTAAAAAACCACCCTGGATAGTCTGTATTCCATCTAGATTAAAGAACATACCTGTCATTTTGTGGAAGGTCTGCTGAATTTCGGTTGTGGTCCTTTGATTTCCTCTAAGATAGGGGTGAGCCAATATGGTGTTGTTGGCCTACAACTCCCATCAGCCCCAGCCAACATGACCAATGGTCAAGGATGATGGGAGTTGTATTCTCACCAATGTGGAGGGCACCACATTGGCAAACCCTACTCTATATATAGTGTGTTTGGCAGGTTCCACCATACCAGTTGGGCAAACCAGTCCCCATACGCCATATGGCAACTAGGTTGATGCTTGTGTTGATCCCCATTTAGTTCCCCACCCCTCAACCTGAGTAAACAAATGCAAATAGGAACAAAGTTCAGAGGCTTATTTTTTTCCAGGTATATTCTTTTCCCACCCTCGGCCTCAATCACCAAAAACAGCAGAGCAGAACATTAGATTCCCACCCCACCCCCCTTTTATTGGCATTATCCTTGTGCCTCAACAGCAGTATGACGTGAATAAATTTAAGTGGATGAAGCTTTCCCCCTAACTTTACCACCATGAAAGCCCTGACATCTCCAGCATGAAGAAATTACTCAATTGGCTAAGATATCTCAGTTGCGACCATTAGCCACTTAAACTTTTACCTCTGCTTTGGAAGAGGCCACAAGTCAAAAAATGACTAGTAATGGGACAGGTTTCTAAACATGCAGGTGCATGAACTGGAGAGAGAGCGAGAGCAGATTCATGGTGAGATTTATAAATCCTGGCAGATGGGAAATTTAATACAGTGGAAATTTCCTAATAAATAATGTGGGATGCCCAGAAATTTGAAATAGAGAGAATGTGAAGGTGCCAGTAATGGTTTGTTAATAAAACACCAGCCAGAAGGGATGAAAATTATTTATAGATATATGTCTGTAATTGTTTTTATTTTATTGTGGGATAAAGTGTGTGACAGTATGGGGTGCAGGTATTTTTAGACACACGCAGGCAGCAAGTACTGTGTGGTTTTGTGAGAAGGTTAAGTCCAAAAGAAGCCCCTCCCATTTTCTGATTCCATCGTCCCCATCAGCAGAGTGTCTTGGGGCCAAGCTAGAAGGATGTAAAATTAATTCAGAGCAGTTTCAGGTCCACAGCGGTGGAGGAAAAGGTCCAAGTTCCCCTTGTATTCTGCAGTGATCCTGACAGTTATCAGCTGCTAATATTATATGCATTTTCAAAATCCTGCATGCTAACTGTATATGTGATGGGTAGAAAATTAATTTGGTGTAGCCCCAGGAGGGGTCCCATCACTTGCAGACAAGCTCCAAATTTAACTATGACTTGCTGGAAGCCTTCTGATAACCCAGATGTTTTTACAGCTCAGATCTCCAGCCAACTCTCACACCTAGGTCACCACTGCTCTAAGTACCTAACGGGCCCGGATGCCTACACAGTGGGTTAGCAGCTTTATCTAAGACGAAATTCTGGATGCAATAGGTCTTACTAGTCACTGGTTTTGCTTAAAGGAGCCAGAAGGTGGTTGTTTTTTCCTAATCTCAAAAGTCTTTCAAACTAAGATAGTTTGAAGTACGGTACTTGTTAAGTTACAGATAGGTAGCCGTGTTGGTCTGCCATAGTCAAAACAAAAAAAATTCCTTCCAGTAGCACCTTAAAGACCAACTAAGTTAGTTCTTGGTATGAGCTTTCGTGCATGCACATCTGTGTATCTGAAGAAGTGTGCATGCACACGAAAGCTCATACCAAGAACTAACTTAGTTGGTCTTTAAGGTGCTACTGGAAGGAATTTTTTTTGTTTTGGTACTTGTTAAATCACACTTTGAGGACCATGCTGAAAGACGTAAATGTTCCTAGGGAATAGTTAGATAAATAGTTAGATAGTTAGTTAGTTAGATAGATAGATAGTTAGATAAATAGTTAGAATAGTTAGATAAACTAGATAAAACAGTGGGTGTATCTTGGAAAGAGCGTTAGCGGTATTTGCATTACCGTATTAATACAAACTCAATCTCCGTCTCCTGTTCCCTTGGCTGCAGCGAACAAAGGCAGTTCCACCGCCCCTGCGATCTCTGGCATAGAGATGGACATGGGAAGCAGCATATAAAATAACAAACCCTACATACAATTGCAAACTCTGATAATCTCTTTAGCTTGGTTTCCTCTGGTAAGCACCAGTTCTTTCAGTCCCCTTTGAGAAACTCAGAAAGCACCCCTGGAGCTGTGCTACGGGAAACTTTTCCTGACTTCCAGACTACATTTTGTTTTTGTTTTTATTCTTTTCTGTTGTGCACCCCTCACCTCCGCCGTTGCCTCGTTCTCTTTTTTTCCATGCAAACATTATGAAAGGCCTAAAAGTGGATAAGTATCTGCTTCTAGGTTATTTAAATGGGATGCCATGCAGAGAATCCCTCGAGGCAGCTGCTTTGGTTCCAGGCCTGCATTAGTCCTACAGGGAATTAATTACAATACATTAATATGTAATATGTGACCATTATATCTGTAGCTGTATTGCCATTCTTTAGTTAATACGATGAATGATTATTATGCTTTGCATCTGCAACATTTTCACCTTAGGTTCAGGAAGAGCTGTGAACGGTCAATTAACTTACAAAATATTCTTGCCATAAAGGGTTTTCTAAAAAGAAATTTATTAATATTATTCCCGTTTGAAATCACACATTTCAGGACTATAGGCGTTTTCTTTTGGAAAGCTGCCTGAACCTGTTTCAGACTGGTACTTATTCCTTAATATTTCTTATCCTGTGATCTGTTTATAGTTTGCTCATAAATCTAACCGCAATATATCATAAACCACCCTGTGATTCTTGGATGAAGGGCAGTATATAAATTTAATTAATTAATTAATAATAGGTTATTAACACAGGATTTTAAGTCCATGTAGTTTAATAATTAGTCTCTCCTAAGTAAGAGCCAAAATCTTCTTTTTGGCTTCCAGACTTTGCCCATTCACCTTTTGCAAGGTAGGCATTGTTGGAAGGATCTTCCAATCTAACAGGCATATTGAGATTCATAGGTATGGAAATACTTTCCAAGGTCTAGTGCAGCTTTAGTGTTTCCCTAGAATTTCCCTCCAAAGCAGTGTGGTCCCCTCCCATTTCCAAAGCATTGTCTTCAGATTAAAGTCCAAAACATCCCTTTGCACATGCTTCTGACAAATTCATCGTCTGTCTAGTGTGAACTCACTGCACATGGGTAATAGCACAAATTAGAATCATTGGCCTGTTGCCTGGGAGAGAATAAATGAGGATATTTCAGAGAAGATTAATATCCACCCCTTGCTTCAGCACCTCATGTAGGTAGAAAAGTGTGACCATGGAACACAAAAGTCTCCTGGCACACAGAACCTTTGGCCTATAGTTATGGGAACTGAGAGCTTTAAAAGCAAAGTGATCATATACAGTAATTCTCTGCTGTTATCCTGGATCCATGCCTCAGAGCAACCAGGGGAAATTTAGGGGGGGGGGAGGAAGGTGAAATTATTGTAATTGAGAGAGAAACCAAAAAGTCCCATGGAATGGAGTGGGAATATAGACATGTACACACAGAGAGACATGCACACAGACACACCCACAAATTATGTTCATTCGGGAATTATATTCAACATTTAATTTTTTTATTACAGAAATGCAAGAGAGAGAAGGCGAGATGGATGCTTAAATGCGTTTAATCTGTTTGTTGGCTTGGGAATGGCTTGCAGTCCTGCATGTGCTTTTAGTTTAATTGTGGCAGGCAGCCGCAATTGGACAACAGCAGAGTGCATACATCATCTGGCCCCTCCAAAAGACTTTAAGAAAGATCTGTTCTCACTAATTATGTTCACCTGCTGAGTACACTGGATATAATATTAATGGGTCTAGTTCCAGGGCCTGAATTACATGAATAGTTACATGAATAGTTGTAGAATTACATGAATAGTTGTCTTTGAAAATGCAGCAATACGCCCAGATTATTAGGGTTCCTATATTACAGACAATGAACTTGGGCTGTGTGTTCATTCATCTTAAAACATCTTTAAACAGTCATGGTTACCAACTCTCTTAAATGGTGCTTGGCATAAATAGCATTATAGGAACACAATTCATTTTATTCAGCACTGCTGATATCTGCTCATACATTTAAGATACTACATGGTGCACGTATTTGAAACTGGCCAGAAGCCAACATTTCACCCTTCTGCGTGAATGAAAAAGTGACTTCCGGGTATCTTCCGAGTGTTAAATGGTGCAAGCAGAATGCAATTTAAGTATTCTTCCTTCTTTAAAAGAATGGAGAGAATTCTAGATGTTCACATAAAACGTGTTAGAGGTATATATGTGACTAAATTATTTGACGGTGCTTGAAGAAACAAAGCAAAGGATAGTATTTTACTTTTAGGTTTTTATTTCATCAGTGAGCCTCTACATTTTACAGTCTGGCGAAGGAGCAGCTGGTGGCATATCACTTTGTTCTTCTTTTATGCAAAGGAGAAAGTAGATTTCTGCTATTGTTTCCAAACACCACCAGCACCCTTTTCTTTCACTCATCCCACAACACAATCAACAGGCTGTGTTTCAAATTAAAGCTAGTTAGGGACCATTTATTTATTTATTAATTTTCTGCTCAGTTATTAGAGATTATTATGGCTTATTGTGCCCACCAGATTACTGCTTTTAACAGCCAGCCATTTGCCACAGACTTGGAAATCAGCTGTCCTGGGCTGGTGAGTAAGCCTCCATCTGCTTGCGCTTCAGCAAACTTAGTTATCTTAACCAGGACCTCCCTGACTTTATTGCCACAAGAGAAGCCAGTTCCACCACCCCAGTCATTCACGGCGTCTGCCCTCCAACTTCCATCACTCCTCCATTGGGTGTCCCTGTCCCCCTTACTCTGGTCACTGGAAGCAGTGTGCAGTTGAATCTTGAGGCATACATCCAAGCAGCCTTAACCTCCTAGCCTAAATGCTTGCCTGAGCAGCAGCTTATAGGATCAGACCACTAGCAAAGTATGGGCACAAAAACAGGCTACTGCAGTACATTTGAAACCATCTCTTTTTTTATCTGTGCACGTTTTCTCCTTTCCACTATTCCCGTGAGGAATGGCAAAAGGCCCTTATTACTTTTTTTTTATATTAGTTTGCTATGTTATCACAGAATCAAGCAGTAGCTCATCATACACCATTTACCCCCGTTATGTTGTCAGTCACAGAAATAACTTCAGATTCACAAAGCTACACTTTATTGAAAGCAATTGGGTTTGATCGTTTCTTGATTGTCCTGGCCTGAGAAGTCCTTTTCTGTAGGAGCATTGCATCATTTCTGAAAGCCTTAAGTTCTTTCCGTTTCAAGTTGGTGATCTGTTTGCAGTCCATCCTTCTTCTCATACTATTTGCTTTATAGCATGCATGCGCGCGCACACACACACACACACATACACACACATTTGTACTGGTCATTTCTGAGACAGATATCCCCAGATGGCTAATGGCGCCAGAACAGAAAATCAGCCCAGTCTAACCTCAACTTGAATATCCCCAAAGGAAAGTCTACTTGTTAAAAAAAAGAATGTTAGGTACTTGCCAACTGAAACGTTAGAAGAGAGAACATTACATAATATACAATAAATCTCATCCCTGTTGTGTGGACAAATTTGTCAAGAATAATTTCTAAAATGGCTGTGAAAAGCTTAACCATAGCTTCAGCAAAAACTGGAAGAGCAAAAAGATGGGACAGGGGTAGCCAAAGCCATGCTCTCCAGATGTTGTTGGGCTACAACTGCCATCAGACTACTTGGCTCATGGGAACTAATGTCTAATAATATCTGGATAACACCATGTTGGTTCCCCCAGCAGTAGAATAATGAGGGATCTGTAATTGCATTGGTACATCAAACTGAGGGGATAACACCAAGACCGTGCAGTAGCAGCACAAATGGATATCATTTTCCTCCCTCAAAAGCAAACTCAGGTGGCGAAAGTTAAGCCAATAGGAATGGAGCCAAATAAGGAACACTGAAAAACAAGAGGGAGCTATCACCAGGCTCAGAGGATGAGCCTGAGGTTTACAGAAGTATGAAAAGCCTTTTTTGAAATACAAAGCAACCAAATCCATCCCCCTGCCCCTCCAAGAATACAGCAATGCAGTGGGGACTGAGCATGCTCAGTAGACACAGGATGATGCATGTCAGTTTGAAAAGAAAAGCAAAAAACCAGAGAATGAGGCAGAGAATGCTATGCCCTACTTGAACTTTTCCAGGTTATATCTCAAATGAGGTGATGAGTGGGTGGAGTTCATTTGCTGGAAGGTGACAATACAATGCAGCATTTCTTACAAACCTCACAGGAGTACATTAGGAGTGACTATCCATCAGTGCCCACTCCCCAGTATTTGATAAGCACATAGGGGCAATCGGCCCCACCCTCCCAATTCAGCTGATAAGCATAGAGCCAGTGTGGTGGTAAAGGTTGGAACAAGAACTGGGAGAATAGAGTTCAAATCCCCAGTCAGCCATGAAGCTCACTGGGTGACCTTGGGCCAGTCACTCACTCCCAGCTTAACCTCCCTCACAGGATTGTTGTGAGGACAAAACAGGGAGAAGAAGAACTATATATGCCACCTTGATCCCCTTGGAGGAAAGGTGGGATATAAATGTAATAAATAAGCCAAGATAAAATCCACAGCTGAGGATCAAGGGCAGTGCATCCTGTTTGTGTGTGAGAGCAAAAGTGGACAAACCCCCTTTTGGACAACAACCACAACAGCATGAAGCCCCTGGAGGATTGTCCAAGGGTGAATAGGTAGGCTGTTAATATAAGGGAAGAGTAAATGTTTTGGTCAGAGAAGCACAGAAGCAACAGCTTTCTAGATCCTTGTGCCATTCCTGCTTATTGACTATTATTGTTGAGATTTAAATATATATTCCATGTTCAGTGAAGCAAATATATATTTAAATAGAAGTTTAGAATAACTGCATAAGTAACTAAAACAACAACATAAGATTAAGTGACAGGATAAAATTGCATTTTTGAATCCATCCACAATCCATCTGGGTCTTTGTTAGTCAACAAGATTCTGTCTTTGCTGCAACAGAATTACCGGTAACCTAGTCTTTCTTCCAGTGGAAAAGCAAGTTATCCTTTGGACTGCTGGCCCAAACAGTTTCCAGAGATGTTGGTCTTGATTCTGAAACAATTTAAGAAGCTAATTTTATCCCTAGCCATTACACAAAGGCCCTTACACTCAGATGACTCAGGACTACTTCCTTTGAAAGCAACCTTCACTTAGTATGCTGAAAAGTTTCCCCAATCATGGTTCTTTATAAGATTAAAGAGTCTAGACTTGCAGAGTTTACAGCTTCAAAGGAATGGATGGGCTATTAAGATAAGGGAAGGGTAAATGTTTTGGTCAAGGATGATCATTTGCATTTGACAAGCACCTTAAGCAAGTGAGACTAAAGGACACCTTAGTAATTACTTTGAAACACACATTTCCTAGCAGTGATATTCTGGGCACATGATTCTGTCAGCCTGCCTGGTCTTATAAAGGACTTCTAAATGGATCAAGGGGTGGGGGCTCTTCTATCACACCATCATCACATCTTGCAGTAGTGAATTAATAGGCTGTTTGCTGGTTCCTAATGCGGGGGGGGGGGGGTTAAAGGATGGTCTTAAGGGGAGGTGTTGGCGACTGCAGCCCTCACCTTTTACCTTTTATGTGCACAATTAGGCTTGTGGGGCAGAGGATACCCCTGGTTTAAAGGTAAAGGGACCCCTGACCATTAGGTCCAGTCGTGACCGACTCTGGGGTTGCGGCGCTCATCTCGCTTTATTGGCCGAGGGAGCCGGCGTACAGCTTCCGGTTCATGTGGCCAGCATGACTAAGCCACTTCTGGCGAACCAGAGCAGCGCACAGAAACGCCATTTACCTTTCCGCCGGTTGCATTTTGATGTGCTTTTTAACTGCTAGGTTGGCAGGAGCAGGGACCGAGCAACGGGAGCTCACTCCGTCGTGGGGATTCGAACCGTCAACCTTCTGATCGGCAAGCCCTAGGCTCTGTGGTTTAACCCACAGCGCCACCCGCGTCCCCCCCATTTTTTACATTGTTTACATTGGTTTAAATTGATGTAAGCATTTCAGCCATGTTTTCAGTCATCTCTTTTTCTAGGCAAAAAAGACACACACACACACCCCAAAAAACCCCATAAAATAAAGTTGCAATTCATTTATCATTTTAGTTGCTCTTTTCTGTACCTTTTTGCAGCACCTTGATGCTAAACTTTTCTGAGGTTAGGTAGGCAAAACTATATACAACATTGCAAACACGGCATATTGGAAGATATTTTTGTAGAATGCAGAAAATCCTAAATTACTGAAATATGCCACGTTTCACCTCACTTTGAAAGGAAGCCATCAAGCAGCAATCATTATGATATCCTACAGTGACCCTCTGGCTTCAAGCCAGGAAGGGTTTTAAGAAATAAACAGGATATCTTAATGCAATGGTTTTCAGTTTTGCCTAATCTATGCAAATTGATGACTTAAATCCCTTTACATTTCAACCCATTTTGAAAATTCACATCGTGAATATTGCCATTCTTGTAATTTATTTCTTCCTTCTCCACTCCATATTACCATTTCTGTTCAGTATAATGCTAGCGTCTATAGCTTCATTTCAAAGTATAGTGTGTCTGTTTGTGTATAATTCAATGGTTATTTGTGCCTCAGAATTCCCCAGCATTGCCTGTTGCACCCAAGCTTTTTGAAGGGGAGACTAGAATTTACTTCAGTTTTATTTATTTAAATAAACATTATTTAAATGGGGGTGGGTGGGTGTTTAAAATCCTAGAGTTCCCTTATCTTCCACAGAAGAGATTCCAGTTCCTTCACAAGTATTTACTGTGTGATTTGGCTTTAATAGAGGAGACATGCAGTGCACTCATAAATGAAGTATCTATGTCCTCCAGCTGCATCCAATGTACTAATAGCAAACTCATTCTCTGAGTGCCAAGCCTTTTGCAACCAAAATGGCATCAACCACATACAAGAGAGAGATGTCAACAGACTTTGGGGAGCCCCAAGGTTTGCAAGAGTCCAAAAAAGGGGGTGGGGGCAAAAGATAGAGAGATTCCAAAACAGCTCATTGAGTACTGAAAACACTCAGTAGGAATAATTTTGACTGACTGTTGTGAGGAAACAGAAAACTGGGGGAGGGTGGAGGGATGGAAGAAGGCCACAAACCTCTGTGGCAAAGGCACCCACTTCTCATATTTTACAGATGAGGAACCTGAAACTGAGAGATAAGGGAGTAACAGAAGGCCTACCCTAGCAGGGGGTGTGCTGTTATTGTTGTTTTGTAGTTTGCTGCTGTTGAACTGCTGAGTGCCAGGAACCATTACTGAGGTAAAGTAAACCCACAACTTGCGTGGGAGTTATGTTCCAGGGATCATGCCTTTGGTCAAAATCACATATAATCAAAGTGCATTAGGTTCAATGGCAGGTGGCATTGCTAAAGTCAAAAGGGGGAACCATGCCCCCTTTAAAATTTTAAAAATATTTTTGCCATCCACGTAAAGCTGAACGTGCACAAGTTAAATGTGCATAAGTTGTAGGCTTACTGTACTCTGAATCTGGCAGAGGCCTACCACTAGATCCTGTTCCAGCTGCCCTGCTCTAGGCAGATGAGGAACAGGAGGGTTTCTGTACAATGCGAACACGTTTCATAATTAGGATCCAAACATGTATAATCTTCTTTGAGATCGTGCTTCTTCAGTTAAGTGTATTTTTCCCCCTTTGATGGTCAGGAGAGAAAAAGGGATTTTCTGCCACGGAAGCACTACAGCTGCAGCTGATGGCAAGCTATTAGTTAGTTGCTTTTGGGAGATTTCCTCAGTTTAGCTGCCTAAAAGCATTACTTTGCAAAGCAGGAAGATTTCACAAAGCCCATTTGTCTGGCAGTTTTCAAACAGCTTGTCCCTGGTGCAAAGTGGTTTGAATTGAAATAAACGGTACAGCTTGTCTGCAGTAGATTTCTTCAGGGATGCTTGGCCTGCCAGCCTAGAGGTCAGTCTATTATCTCCAAGATGATATCTCGCTTTTTATGTTTACCATTGTTTGTTGTGTGTTTCTTAAGCTATAAAGGAGTCAACTTTTTTGGGGGGGGAGGGGAGATGGCTTTGCTTAAACTGCACTTGTTTACACTTCTCCACACCACTGTTTCTGAATCTCAAATCAGTTAAAGCAAGGCCATGGTTGTTCCAGGAAATCTCTGGAGAAAAAAATTAGAGCAAGCATGGGCCTCTTGAGTTTTTCTCCTCTCACTGAGGTCATGCACAGTTGGGATTCCAGATTCTCAGACCAAAAGGAATGTGAAACTAGGATGTGTTTGGTTGGACTATAGATTAAAAAAATGTGATAGCAAGTGACTAGCCAAACTTTGGATACAGCTGTAAACATGGAAACGTCCTTAAGAGCAACAGGAAAGGCAGCCAACAGAAACATTAGTCTATGTCAACCATGGCACTTCATTTGTGTAGAAATCGGAGAAAGCCAACCGTCTCTTTCTGCTTCCAGACTATTGGGCAGCACCAATAATTCAAAAATATGAATTGCTAGCAAAGTGGTATGACATGATCCTGAGATATTCCTCCATCCTCTCCTTCCTCCCATCTTGCTTTTGAGCTTACGCCTTATAAATACGTAACATCTTGTGTGGCATTCTTTTGTATTGTCCTTGTGAAGCTTTGTCATAAATGGTACGTACGTCAGGGATGAAGGTGGGAGAGACATAGAAGAGGAGGAGGTGGAGAGGGAGAGACAGACGGCTCTATAACTGGCAAAGTGAGGTGGCCACCTTTGGCAGCAGATGGTGTGGAACAGCAATCGAAGCCAATCCCGGATGTTTCTCCTGAGCCATTCACCTCTGCAGGAAGACAGACTTTGTGGGTCATGCAGTCTGCTTATTGCCGCTAAAGTAGCCTGCTGATCTCAAGGATGCTGGAGGATGTGTTCTCATTACCAGCGCCAAAGTGAGATTCAACTAACAGTCTGGTCAGCATCTTTAAGAGGACTGATGGGAGGAACCATCTTGTCCTTTGTCTCCAGCAGCAAAATCTCTTGGGCTGAACCAGGAGAAAGAAATGCATTGGAGCCAAAGTGTAGGGAAAGAAAGATATAAGCAAGGAAGTAGTGAGGTGGGGAAGAGATACTATTGAAGAAAAGACAAGCTGGTCAAGAACATAGTGAGAAAGACAGTTATCTTTGCAAGAAAAATAATTGGAGGGAGAGGAAAAGAATAGTGCGAAAATGGAGGGAGACTGATAGAAAGTTCCCCGTGGTTTGCTGTTTGGGTAGCATGCATTGCAATTTACATGACAAAATGTTGAGTACAGGCCTCTGCTTTGTGAATAAGATTAAATAAGTGTACCAAAAAATGCAAACAAGGTCTTGGAGGGCCTAGAAAAATATTTTAAGTCGTGTAACCACAAGGAAATGGATACTTAAAGCAGCACACAAAATAAACACCACTGCAGCAGGAAAGTTAAATGTTCTGGAAAAACAAGAAATTGGCCTGTGAGGAGAGCATTCTAGAAGGCTCCCTTGCAAATTGCTCAGGGGTGAGGAAAATGTAGCTCTTGCGTACATAGCCAGAAGCTATGGTGATTCGCATATCTTTATTATATGTGGGAAATGTTTCTAGTTAGTTCTCCTGCCTTTCCAGCTTAATTTCTGCATTTGACAGGCAGAAGGGGCAGTAGGTTTCTTCTAAAGCTAAAATGTGGCCAGTTACAGGTTAAGGTTTATCTTTCAGTTGTCAGCAAACACATATGTAATAAATAATACATATATAAAAACAAAATACAAACAATTTAAACATTTTTAAAGTGTTAAAACATCTAAAAACAATGAAACACAATAAAACATGTAACCAATCAGGTGCCTGAATAGGTCCAGTGAAAGAGAAATCTTTTCAGCAAGTGTCTAACAAGAATGCAGTGATGACGGCTGTCTAATGTCAATAGGCAGTGATTCCAAAGTGCAGGTGCTGTCGTGCTAAAGTAATGAATTATGGCAAACACAGAATGTGCATTGTGTGGCACTTGTAGGAGTGCAAGTTCTGCACATCAAAATGCTTAAGTTGGTACATATGAGATAACGTGATCCTTTGATAATCCTAACCTCCTTTCTATTCTATTTTAGCTGACTAATGCACCATCAGCATAGCTGTCAACTGTCCCTTATTTGGTAGGAAAGTCTCTTATCCCAGCGCTGTGTCCCGCTTCTGTCCCTTAAATTTCCCGGGTTTCAAAGGAAGCAGCTCCTCTCCCTCGCTCCCTGCTGGCCAGGGAGAAGAGAGGCTCCAACTGTGTTGCTTGGCTGTGTTGCTCACCCAATAAGGAGTCTTAGAACGACTGGGGGGTGGAGCTTGCATGCCTTGTGCCGATCAAATCGGTCGCGTTGCCTGGGGACTCGCCTTTGCTCAGCGCTTCCCAGCAGAGAGGTGATGGTGGTTTTTCGTTGCTGCATCCCCTTTGCCAGGTTGCTGCACTGTGGGAACCACCACTAGAGGCTTCGTTTGGTTGCTGGCTGGGCTTTCTGCCTTGGGCTTGGAGGGGCTCAGAAGCTGAACATACCTGTGCTGGGAAAATCCCTTATTTTGGCTGCTGATCCCTTATTTTTGAGGCTGCTGGCCCCTTATTTTCAAATCTGTAAGTTGACAGCTATGACCATCAGTTTTATTAAAAGAGCTTCCATCACAGCTTTAGAGACTGTGTGTTATTAAATAATCTGAAACTCACCAATAGGGTGATTCAAATAAGAGATTAAAACATTTCATTTTTAAAAACAACAGCAAGCACCCAGACAATTGTTTGGAGCTCCACTTTTTTTCCTGCCGACTCAGCAACATTCATTAACTTAGGCTGTAGAGCAGCTGAATCTCATTTCTCTGGAGATTATCAGGAAGGAATTAAATTAATGATCTTTAAGAGGAACGACTGGTGATCACTTTTGGCAGGCTACTATATATATGTAAGATATTGTCAGCCAGTCTTTTCCCTTTTTGAAGGATACATTGAGCATTCCCAGGAGATGCAAGATTCTTCACTCTTCAGCCAGACAGAGCTCTGTTTTTCTTGCGACTGTAGTTAAGTCATGGGTAAATGGGCTTTTGCTGCTCCTCCACTTCCCCACTTTTCATCTCTGCTCTGAATGTGTCACTTGCATGTGGCATACGTGAATATTTGGTGAAAGGGAATTGCTGTCACTTCAACATAAAATGCAGGGCGCTTGTGACAGCAAAGGAGCTGGTTAGGACAGGTGCATTTTTAATGGCTTTTTGATGCACAGCCATGTGACACACAAAAGACAACATGGAAACCATGCCCCTTGTTTCTAATGCATAATTTTTTAAAGAGATGGGACTTTCCTACCCACACTTCCGTGCAAACTGCTAATACCTTGAAAACCTTCCTGGTTTCCCAGATACTACCAGAATTGTCTTTGAAAACTCTACCTTCGGCTTTCCCTCACCCAAGTCTAAAGATAGACACAGAAACCCTTTAACCAGGTTGCAGTGGCTTCCGCCTGGCACCTAGGATACATATTTTAGGCCAGGCAAACGTATTCCTCTTCTCCCAGGCCTTTGGCTAATTAAGCAATCTATGGTCTTTTAAACTGGGGAGTATTGGTTTTGTGTGTTGCTATGGTATGCATTTTTGTGTTTTATATTGTAAACTGCCCTGTGATCCTCGAATGAAGAGGGGTGTAGAAATGTAATTGATGATGATGATGATGATGATGATGATAGTACACACCCTCTCCCTTCCTCCTCTCCCCACTCTGTCTTCCCTGGTGATGCACTGCATCAAGTGTCAAAGAGCAGGGCTGTCAAATGCTACAAATTTTATTGTGAGTCTCCTGAGATTTGTTATTCTCCCTCCCTTCATGAAGCCATGGGCCCTTGAGTGATGTAAATAAATCAGAATTCTGCCTCCGATTAAAAGGAAAGTGTGGCATTTCTTTTTCTAGCCTGCAGAGACTTACAAAACCTCTAAGCAGAGAGAGAGAGAGAGAGAGAGAGAGAGAAGAAGAAGAAGGCAATGGCTCTTCTTAGAAGAATTGCAAAGTCTTGGAAAACTTAACGTTCTGAGCCGCTATGCTGGCTCCACTGGTTTTTGGAAACAGATGGGCATCCTATGCTGGCAAGATTCCCTTGCCAGTTTGCTAACAAAAAGGCATTTCAATGGCAGTGGTGGGCAGCATTGAAGATGAGATGGCTCTGTGTTGCTGCTAGGGAGTAAGGCAGATATAGGATGGGGAACTGCAGCCCTTCATATGTTACTAGTCTGCAGTAACCACTGTCTGTAAGAGTTGGCCATGCTGACTGTGGGGTGATGGGAGTTGGAGTCCAACATCTGGAGGACTATTGTTTTCCTGCCCCTGGACTAAGAGAACCTAGTGGCACCTTGAGGGTGGTTTTACTTCTAGTAAAACAATCCCTGAGTACAAAATTGTCTTGGCAGGAGACAGCCAAATGTCTTTTGCCCTAGTTGCGAAAGTTCAGTTACGATAATGACCGCACTATTACCCAAGTTCCTGGAGGGTTATGCCCTTGGTGAAAGGGCATATGCTAGAATTTAGAAACATAAGCTACTTTCAAATGGGACTATGTAGTAAAAGTTACCTGTGTAATAAGTATTTCACCTATGTCTTTACAAAAGGCCTGGCATTCTTATAGAACAATGTACTTGCAACTTCATATTAGTTAATGGTGTAATATATACATGTTCATTTTCTATTTAAAAAAGCTGTGATAATTTATAAATATTTCCAGCAGTGTTAACAAAAATGTAAATAAATAAAAACCCGTAAGGATTTCACTAAAGAAAAAAAGTTGAACGGCTTTTCAAGAATAAAATGTTCCATGATATCTTGAGGAAAATACAGATTTCCTTTCCTTTCCCCCTCAGGAAGAATCTTTCAAAATTGATAAGATATTCAGAGTTGCTTATATCTTTTGGTAGTGGTTCTAAATGTTGATGTGGGATATCTTCCCAATGTTTTATATTGTTATATATATATTTGTGCGTGTGTGTGTGCACGCGCGCAAAGATCACATGGAAATGTAGATAAGAAGCAAACTGATCATAGTCCTTCTTTAAACTCCAAATACACTTCCTTCACTTAAGCCATATATCTTTGATTCCATACTAAGCATGACATTCAGTTTTCAGGAAATCAATACTACATCCTTTCCCTAAGCCAGAATGCCTCTCTCATTCATCTTACATACTGTGTTATAACTAGACATATTTCCCACAGGCACATTCTTCAAACACTTGCCTCCTCCTCTCTGCCCCCATGACTGACAGCCTAGCACGCTATCTCAGAGAATAGTCATCATACCTGAGCAAAATTTGTACCTTTTCCATGGTGCCATGTTATACAGGGTCAGGCTGCCCTTTGAGCACTGGCAGAGCAGATTAGGGCAAATGGGAATTGCTCAGTGCTATACACAAGCTGCTGTCTGTGAAATTAGGAAAATGCAAGGAGTGTTGTGATTAATAGGCAGATTTGGGAACTTTGAAGCAGGGCAGCCTGTAGATTTATCACAGCACTGATACCATTGGCAGTGTTTTAACTCTCGGCTGCAGCTGTGTTGAATTATTCATTATTGTATTTTTTAAAAAAACAATGAGGCTTCAGAGGGCAAAGCTGTAGGATCTATTTGAAAGCTGAAATGGAAGATCATGTAATTAAAAATAATTATTAAACTTCATTTATCCAGCTAGTTGTAGTTCTCTCTCCCCTCAGATACGGTCATCATTAAAATTATTGCTTTTCTTGTTTTGTTTTTTTAAATCTGCTGCTGTCCAGTGAGGGGAGAAGAATATTGTGTTTAAATTAGAGAAGCTATTGTGTTTGCTTTAGACAGTTCGGAGAGCATTTTCATCTTGATGTCCTGCAAAGGCAGTTGACTGGTGTGAATAATGACCTAGCTCATGGAAGTTGGCTCCAAATAATATAAGCAAAAACAGAAAGCTATCTGTTTTGTGCAAGCTTGTCTTTTAGAGGAACCTCTCAGAATTGCTCTAGATTTTGTAATAACTTGGATATGTAAAGATACTGTAGATTTTTGTCAAGACAGAGAGAGTGGCCTCTGTAGAAAAAGACACAAACAGGAATCACGTTTACCTCTTTACATGCAAAATTACTTTGGCTCATTCTCAATAATAATACTCAGTTATGTTCATACTATCTTGCGTGAAAACTCTCATGTTTCATGTGCAGGCACAATCGTAAGAGTAAGGAAAGCCAACCACTATTTGTTAAGTTGTCATTAAATCTCACAGGTAACACTGTTCATAAGACTCCTTCCATACTTTGTGGTCTGAAAGTACAGTGGTACCTCGGGTTACATACACTTCAGGTTACATACGCTTCAGGTTACAGACTCCGCTAACCCAGAAATAGTACCTCGGGTTAAGAACTTTGCATCAGGATGAGAACAGAAATGGTGCTCCGGCGGCGCGGCGGCAGCAGGAGGCCCCATTAGCTAAAGTGGTGCTTCAGGTTAAGAACAGTTTCAGGTTAAGAACAGGCCTCCAGAACGAATTAAGTACTTAACCCGAGTTACCACTGTATCTTCTAAGTACAAAGGAACTTGGCCACACAGCAGCATGCTTTCTGAACCAATAGATCTGTAATGTATTCTAGCTCAATTCCCTGCAGTGGCAGGATATCTAGATGTGCATCATAATCCTAAACATATTTACTTGAAAGTAAGTCCTGACATCTCAAGTAAGCTGGCAGGGTTGGTGACTTACTCCAATTTTAGCACATTTACTTTAAGATAAGTCACCTCCTCTGATGTGCAACTACAGGGCTTTGGGGGGAAAGTTTCCATTAGTGTCACGGGATATTTTTCCCAAGCCTTGTATCCACACAGGGGGATAGGCTTCTTGTCTGCATCACAGCTGGGGGGGCGGAATAAACCTCACTTCCTCATGCACTGCAGTCCTGATAAGAACTGAGGCTATGGCTCCTGTAATTCATTAAAGGGAAACCAAAGTTGTAGCTGCACATGATGGATTTAATATAATCTGTTTGGCCCTGAGTGTACAGACAGGCCTGCGAGAAGGTAGCTGATCCTTGATTCGAAGACCTGAAGGGCTTTATGAATCAAAACTAAAGACAAGCCAAAATTCCCCACCCCACTTTTGTGGTACCATTCATCTCCTGAAAAAGTTAAGGGATTTTCAGCTATGTTTGGAATTTCTGAATAGTCTTCAAAGACAGCTCCATGTAAAACATATTGCATTAGTCTAATCTGGAATTTATCAGAGCATGCATTAGTGAATTGCAGACTTAATCCATCCCTTCCACATTTATAATTCTTCTAGAAGCTTTAAGAGGCAAGTGACTGAACATCTATAAGGGGTGCTTTTCAAGCATTGTGCCCGAACATGAAACCTCCTGAAAAGCAGGAGCCTCTCAACACCATCCACCTTCCACTTAGTCCCAAATCTTCCCAGGGATGATCAGGGGAAGTCTACAGGGAGTTTTTCCTTGTGTTTGTGAGCAGAACCCTCTGTGATCATATTCTACTCAAACAAATGTGATTTAAAGTCCCCTATAGACCATCCCCAAGGGACACGGGTGGCGCTGTGGGTTAAACCACAGAGCCTAGGACTTGCCGATCAGAAGGTCGGCGGTTCAAATCCCCGCGACAGGTTGAGCTCCCGTTGCTCGGTCCCTGCTCCTGCCAACCTAGCAGTTTGAAAGCACATGAAAGTGCAAGTAGATAAATAGGAACTGCTCTGGCGGGAAGGTAAACGGCATTTCCGTGAGTTGCTCTAGTTCGCCAGAAGCAGCTTAGTCATGCTGGCCACATGACCCGGAAGCTGTACGCCGGCTCCCTCGGCCAATAAAGCGAGATGAGCGCCACAACCCCAGAGTCGGTCACGACTGGACCTAATGGTCAGGGGTCCCTTTACCTTTACCTTATAGACCATCCCCACCTAGCATGGGGAAGGCCAAGGACTGAGTGGGTGGGACAACGTGCAGTGGGACATTGCTAGTGGGGCTTGCATGTATGCCCCTTATCCCTCCCCTCGTTTTAGAGCTCACGCGTTTAGGTGAATACCCACACAAAGGTTTTAATTCTTGAGAATCCTGCTGTACAACAATGATTTAATGAGTGTTAAGCGGAAACGGAATTTCTTAATAATAAAGGTGTATAGAGACCCTCATAGGGAGGGCATGATATGCAGTAGTGCACAGACCCTCTTAAGTTTCTCAAAAATGTTCCCACTTGTTTGAAGAAGGAAAAGAATTGAACAAAGTAAATTGGTTCCCCGAGTTTGTTTTCATGCAGAATTGAGAGCTTCTAAATTAACCCAATCCAATCCTCTTGAGCACTTTACAGTGCTAGGTTTTCATTTACTAGAGCTATTAACTGCTTTCCCTCTTATTCAGTCACTCTCAGTAGGGATTGCATGAATTGCCTCCACCACAGAACTTGATCTGCCACAGAATAATGGCATCTTAGCAGGCACCCTGTTAGAAGGCTGACGTGCTTTCTGGTATGAGTCATAAGGATAGTCTACGCTCCTGCTTATTTAGGTGACCCCGTGAACCCAGAATAATGTGTATCTCATTACAGTTCTTTTTATTCATACCTCATTCATCATTCTTTTTAAAAAATACTTCAGAAAGATTGAGATCATAGCTAGTGTTTATTTAATAAATATACTGCCTCCACCTTTCTGGCTATTTCCATAGACTGAGCTTATGGAAATTGTCTGTCCCTTCATGTTTTCAGGAGTATCTACAATGGTCTCCTGAAAGAACAATGCAAAAGAATAAATATACTAATTGAATGTCATATACTTTAAACAACATAGATATTAAATGATTTTAAAACTTTACAAAAAAATAAATATATGGCCTATAGAATATACAGTAATAACTATGTTGAATATCCAATAGGCCAAAGCTTTATTTTTGACAAGTTTTTTAATCCTTTCATATCTATGTTATAAAAATACATTTAGTACCTTGACATTATTATGCATCTATTGATTGATTAGGTTTGCTTTTTCATTCCTAGAAAAGTAAACTTTTAGACTCTGCATTTAAAGATGCCTTTGATTTCTTCAACAATTGAAATCAGGAT
Organism: Podarcis gaigeae; assembly: GCF_964106915.1. NCBI lineage: Eukaryota > Metazoa > Chordata > Lepidosauria > Squamata > Lacertidae > Podarcis > Podarcis gaigeae. The sequence goes on from NC_139681.1 coordinate 61,019,378, forward strand.
AGCAAATATCTGGCCTAAAGACTTTCAGTTAACATTCCCCTTCCTCCTTTATTGATTTGTAGTCTTCCTTTTCATCTTCACCCTGCTATTATTTGGCCGGGAGGGCACATCTGCACATGAATTTCTCCTTGTTTATGAAAGAAAAGCAAGCAAGTGAGGAAATTTGAGGCGAGCGCTGCCAAAGAGATGAGAAGTGGATTAGTTGACTGGCCAAACATGCCAGAATTGGCCAGGTATGCCACACAGCTATGCACACCAAAACTGATATAATAATACATCATAATAGGCAGTCCTCTCTTTTGAAGTGCTGTCAGAGGACAGTCCTCTATTCAGGAGTAGCTTGCCTGGTGGGGCAGAGCCCCAGAAATAGTCTCCTGGCAAAGGAGGAGAGGGGAGTGAGGAGTGAACAACGAGGTCAGGTCTCTGCAGGTGCACTAGTGGGAGTCCCGGATTGGCTCCATGCAACCCCAACCTCACTACCACTTCACCCTTCCTAATAAGCAGCTGGCTGCTAGGAGGCTGCTACTGCAGCTCCATCTCACTGGGTGAGCCATTCCTGCCCACTCTAGGTTTCTTTCAAAGATAAGGAACCATAAATGGGGAGAGCAGGAGCCTTGAAGTTGTCCATCAACAGTTAGCAGCAGACAAGTCACCTGGCGTGTTGTATTCCTATTTAAACTATAATAATTTAAATTACTTCTAAATTTGTATCTAATCGTATAAATTAAAAAATGCAAATTTTATACAAATTGGCACCCTCTTTCTCTTATTTTATAGCAATGCAAATCCTCTTTTTTGTGGTGTGTGTGTGTGCATAACTGTCCACCCAACTTAACATGAAAAAATAATGCTAAACCAAGCGTTTTGGATTGATGCTTGCAGCAGGTCTTGGTGTTGTAGGCTGTAGTTGGACAACTATGGTGACCCTGTTCTGATTTCCGGCTGTGATGCAGGGAACAAGACTCTTTAAACCCTCTTCTCCAAAACTTGGATCAAAGCCTTTAGGCCTGAGTCTTAAGTGCTTGAAGAACGACACAAAAAAATACCCCATGTTCAAAAATGGAAGACTTCAGGACAGTAATACAACATCTTTTGACCATTTGAAACTGAATGAAGAGTCTTCACCAGACACGATACACACATTTTCATATATATTTTTCATGACCCTGAACTAGATGCTTCATTAAATATTGTCAAAATAGCCTCTGCATTGTGACACTGTGTTGTTATAGTTCATCAGTTGGTTAAAATGTAATTGTAATAATTAAATAGTGACAGCCATAATTAACATCGCATGGAATTGTTAACCAAGACACCACAGTACCACTGCATGTAGATAAATATTGAGATGTATGCTCTTTAACATTAGTTCTTGGGAACTCAGGATATCCTTTGGAGAAGAGGCACTGAAAATGTAGATCCATATTAAAAAACCCATGTATAAAAAGCTCTGAGGATGCTTGTATAACAGCTTTCCATGTCCTCCAGATTCTAGCCAGCACAACAAGCTCCCCCAGTCCTGCTTCTCCAAGAATTTCTTACTAGCTATACAAGATAAGAAAAATATATTCTGTCTCTTTCCTCTCCCCCTGCCCCCACACCACATACACTTTTGTTATAGCGGGTAGAGACCATCTGCATTCCAACAAGACAAAAAGCTTTTAAGCCTTCCTGCTGCAGCTAGTTGCCTATTAATCATAATCAATTTTGATTGTTCTATCAACTAGCAGGTTCCAGCAGGCCCAGGAGAGGTCAGTTTCTCCACTGTGTGTAAGAGAAAGCAATGACCATGTTATCCTCATTTCTCTTTTTTATATCCATATACCTGATTCTTCATTACACCCCAATAATATAATGGGTAAAGTTTTAAACACATGAAAGTCTTTCCTCATTGTCCCCAGAGGTCGCCAAACTCCTTTCCTACCTTTGCACAAGCAGAAATCTTTTCACATTCACAACAGCCCCTCTTTGTTGTGTTAGTCTTTCATGGCTGTTGTATTTCATGGACTAAGTTTTTCTTAAAACTTTTTTTAAAGGATCTGTCTTTACCGTATTATTAAAAGAAAAATCTAACTGTATTCCCCCCCCCCTTTTTTTTCCCCTTTTCGCATGTTTGGTCTGGCTTTGTTCTCCCTTTGGATCTAAAATCACCATCCTCTGTGCTTCATAACTATCACTGTGCTGCAGGTAAGATAAGTATATTTGCAGATAGTCTTATGCATAGATCTAATATTTTTAGCATCAAGTGGAAAACAACTTAAAAATCATCTTGAATGTCATGATCAGGAAGAGGAAAGCAGGAGGGACGATGAGATTAGGAGCATCTAGCTGACGTGCACGTGTTCAGGCTAGATAGATGATTTTTAAATTATGTGAGCCTCTTTCCAGTGTGAGGTTTGGCACTTAAGGGATGACGTTTGATATATTCCATGAACTCGTATGGTTGGGAAAGTTGCATTGTATTTGATTATCTGTATAACATTTCCAGGGACAGATCTGTCAGGAACTCTAAGTTACTTTTGGCTCATGTTCAAAGTACATGCACATTTAATATCCTGCCTAGATATTAAAGGGCATTAATTTGCTAGAGCATTGGTTTATTTTTAAGCATTGTCAAGGCCCTTTGTATTTTGTCTTCCTAAACATTTCAAGACAAAGTCAAGCAATGTGCAAAGGTTGGGTGCTGCAGAAACAATTTGGGGGCTGATTTTAAAAATATAACGATGTACATTTCATATAAAAAAATTGTCCAGTAGCACCTTAGAGATCAACTGTCTTTGTTCTTGGTATGAGCTTTCATGTACATGCACACTTCTTCAGATACACTGAAACACCAGACCTTTATATATAGTGAGAGGGTGGGGAGGGGTATTACTCAGAAGGGTGGTAGGTGTGGTAAACCTGTTGACGACTGTTAACAACTGCAATTGGTCTTACAGGAAAAAGCAAGGGATGAGATGGCCAAAAATAGCTTTATCATGTCAGTCGTCCATTTATCATGTGTCCGTACTGCTTAGCAGTGTAAAAAGTGCAATTTTACCAAAAGCTTGTTACAAGAGCATGGCATTTGAGCTAAGGGATTCTGCAAGGATCTTTCTTAACCTCCATGCTCTTTAACATCTGTATGAAGCTGCTGGGTGAGGTCATCTGAGGGTTTGGAGTGGTGTGCTATCGATCTGTATATTGATGATACCCAGCTCTATTTCTCTTTGTCATGTGAGCCAAGTAAAGCTGTTGATGGGCTGAACCATTGTCCAGGATTTGGTAATTGGCTGGATGAGGGTCAATAAACTGAAGCTGAATCCTGACAAAATGAAAGCACTGTTGACTAATGGTTCTTGGTTCTGGGAAGAACAGGCATGGAGTTTGGGGGTGCTCCTTCATCTATCAGGTATCCTTGATATTGTGGAGTACATTTTACCAGATTCAGCTGGTTTGTCAATTGTAGTCATTACTGTAAAGCAATTCATGTCTGGTAGTCTCCTAGTTAGATGACTTTAATGTGTTATACATGAGGCCTCAGATGCTTCAGTCAGCCATATTGCATCAATATTTAAATAATTATTTTGGCTGCCTATTTGCTTCCAAGCTCAGTGGCTTAGGACCCAAATACTTAAAGGAGCACATTCTCCCATACCAGTTTGACCATGCATTAAGATCTTCAGAGGAGGCCCTTCTTTCAATAAAAATAATTGGGGAAGTATGTTGTACATATTTGGAAGAGAAGGCCACTTCTGTGGCAGTAATCCATCTCTGGAATTTCCTCCATAAGGAAGTTTGATCAGCACCAACATTACAATATTTTCAGCACCAGGTCAGGCATTTCTAATTGATTTTTACAGCCTCTGCCTACTTCATAGTTTGATAGTTGCCTCTCAGTTGTAAAACAATGTTGATGTGATGTTTTATTAGACAGTATTGCTGCTGCTGCTGCTGCTGCTGCTGCTGCTGCTGCTCTTGTTACTGTTAGGCACCATTCTAGAAACCATTAGAATGAAGTTACAGGTAGGTAGCCATGTTGGTCTGCCGTAGTCAAAACAAAATTTAAAAAATCCTTCCAGTAGCACCTTAGAAACCAACTAAGTTTGTTATTGGTATGAGCTTTCATGTGCATGCACACTTCTTCAGATATACTGGTGTGTATTCTTCAGTGTATCTGAAGAAGTGTGCATGCACACGAAAGCTCATACCAAAAACAAACTTAGTTGGTCTCTAAGGTGCTACTGGAAGTAATTTTTTTTTATCAAAATGAAGGACAGCCTAGAAACTTCTTTAAAAAAAAAAACAAGCACCACTGGGCAGTGTGCCTTAGGCACTGATGTATGATAACATATGTCTGGTATCCTTTCAGCAACCACAGTTTTACCAAAAAGGGTGGGAAATGTTGGGCTACCCACTTACTGTGAATGTTAATCCTCAGCCCCTCAGGAAATATACATGACAGTGGATTATCTCTGTGTGACACCCTTAGTTTTTATTCACATTCACTGTACAGTGCGTTTGAGACAACGGTTTTCTCAGCAAGTGTTGTTTCAAGTCTAAAGGAGAGAGCCTAATATCCTCCTACTGTTAATGATATTTATGAACCTTAAATTTTTTCCCCAAGGATCCTTATGAACTGCTGCTATTATTTCCAAAGCAACAGCTGCCCATGGAAGGCTTGATGTTATGTCTGTCATGTGGTAAATGAAGTTCAACATCTGTACTATTTTCTTCCCTTAATGTTTCAGTGGTCAGTATGGAAATCAGCATTAACCTTAACAGATCAGAGAAAGGTCTGTTAGGGAGAGTCAGTGGAGCCTTCAGGTGTAATTGAGAGACTCGCTATTCTAGTCAGGGCAAACGCACGCTTGATTAATCTCCCTGTGCTCTTGCGTATGGATAAATACTGCTGCCAATTCCATATTCATGTGACCTAACAGCATCAAACAGGTTATCAAGGTCGGGCAACACTGAAGGTACTGATGAGGGAATGTCAGAAGACTTAGTGAGCTGAAACAGAATGTTGAAAGGGAGAGCCATGTCCTTGCAGTGACAAGAATAATAAGATGGAACAAACTGCATTCACTCAGAGTGAATACATTCCACTTGAATTTTTAATATTTTAGCTTCATCTAGTTGATTCCTGATTTGGGTTGTGTTTATCCATAGATGGCTGCGGCTGTGGCGGCTGCAAAATTTAGGATTATTTGTGATACTTTAGGATAATTATTTCCCATTTAGGAGGTTTCCAGGAGCATGTTGGGGAGTGATGTGAGGCCTCCAGTTTGAGTAGGATGGCTTGGTCAGATTTTTGTCTTTGGATCCATGTCCAGTTTGGCTAAATGAGTGATTTTCCCTCAAAGCAAATACCAACTCCAGAAGACAGATTTTTCTTTGAACTGCAGCAGGAGAAGGAATGGTTACACTCCATCTCTGTGTCTGCTTTGATCCCATTAATTATCAACCTCCACAGATGATGCAACTTGGGTTTTAATAACCTTGCATTTTAGATGCAAATAATGTTTCAGTTAAGATTTGGTCACTGTGTGCTTCCTATGATTTTTTTAATGGGCAGATTGGAAAGTAAATGTGGAACAGGACATAACTTAAAACAGGAGTTGCCAACCCAGCAACCGCAGGTGTCCTGGTGCTCATGTTAAGTCTTCCAGTAGTTTCCCTGGACAGGTGCCCTGAGCTTTCATTTTTCTAAAAGTAGGTCTCTAGCTCTCCTAGAAAGAAAGTTATGTGGCAAAATGTGCAGGTACCTCCTAAGCCAATTTCTTTACAATGCGACTGGCACTCCACCACTCTCAAAATTCAGAATGTGCCCATAAGTCTATAAAGCTTATCAAGCCTTGCCTTAGAATATAGGGACAAAAAAGGACAGTTGATGCATATTTGTAAAGCTGTGGTGTGAATTTTGTGAGGGATGTGTTCCCCTAATCCAGTGCCTGTGCCATTAAATTACACTAACTTGCTCCCCAGTCTTACACCTACATCTTTATCTCTGTGTGTTTATACACATTTGAGACTGAAATTATGTTGCAGGCAATAATTCTTTCTTACAGATGGGATAACAGTTGGAGATTTGGACTTCCTGCTATAACTTTCATGAGTTGGCTTGATTTCTTGGTTGTACCAGCAAATTGTGCATTCATCATTCCCTTGCTTCATTTTCACCTCTCTCCCAAAAATGTACCTTGCTGGGAAGATGAAAGTGATAAAAGCCTTATGAGTGAGGTCTCAGAGTGACTTGGCTTGCGGCTGTAATTTAAATGATTGCTTGAGTGGCATTTGCACTCTCTGGATCACTTCCCTGCCCATCCACATGCCCTGTCAGCTCCATGTAGCATAGACTATCAGGTCAGAAATAAGACCTCTCTCCTCTGTACTGTTGCTGCTAAACTTTTCATTGTTCTTGCTTTTTGTGTGGAAGCCTGAGGCAGTTCTAAGTCATGGATGCTTAATCAGATCAGAGTTCAGGATTATTTTAGTCCTAGGTCACCATGTCAAGTGCTGCTGTTTACAACAATAGTTTGAAGGATTTAACTTCTTAAAGAGTCTAATTATCTAGAGAATGAGCATGCAGGTTCAGGGAGTTACCATTGCTCAGACCAGCAAGTCATTGTAAAGCATATTTTCTTGGGAGGGCTAAGTGGAGCCATAGCTAGTTTTTCTTTCTAGCCTTATATTGAACTTGCATATCTGACAATTTAGTGGGAATGTCTGACAATTAGGTATTCCACACCACTTGCTACCCAATCCTTTTAACTGGAAATGCCAGGTATTGAAACTGGGAACTTCAGCATACAAAGTTATGTGCTCTACCACTGAACTATAGGTCCTTCCCAAACAAAATTTTGTCTTAAATCTCCATTTCATACATAAACTTACCACACTGTGCTATTCTATTGAGCAACCATATCTGAAGAATATATTGTAAACTTATAGATCAGCCTTTCTCAACCTGTGGGTCCCCAGATGTTGTTGAATTACAACTCCCATCACCCCTAGGTAGCAAGGCCAGAGCTCAGAGATGATGGGAGTTGTAGTCCAACAACATCTGGGGACCCACAGGTTGAGAACCGCTGTTCTAGATAGAAGCCAAAGAATTGACTGCTTAGGTCAAATCAATATGTGAATTTTAGCTCCACTCCATTCCATTTGGTTCTCTCTGCCCACTTAAGCGAAGCACAGAATTTGCTCCTTATATGCTACTCTTAAGGGCAATCTTAACATTAGTCTTGGTGACCTTATGCCTACTTGAATCCTGTCACCAACTCTTTGCATCAGGCCTCCAGTCTCTTCCCCTTCTCTTCTCTCAGACTTCTGAACTCAACTATCTACTTTGTGGCTTTCCTTCAGCCAGTTTGCTTCTGGACACTCTGCCCTTTTGGCATCCTACCTTCTTTTGGCATCCTACCTTCCTTCCTGTCAGCTTGCCAGTACTTAGCTGCCCTACATGGTTCCTTCTCTAGGGCTTGGGTGAAACTTAATCCTAGCCAAAATGACAAGTTTCCCTTCCTTCACAGAATTTGGACAGTGATAAGCTGCCATAAGCTTTTGGAATGTTCACAGACAAAATTAGTCTCAGAAGCTTCAGTTCACAGAGTACAGTACAATATATTGTCCGTTCTTCCTTCCTTCCTCTCTCCCTTCCTTCCTTCTTTCCTTTCTTTGTAATTTTTATTAAATATTTTCTTTAATGAGGAGGCGTGGGGTGGTGAGATTTATATTATTTTCTATAGTGTATGTGTGGGGTTTTGTGTCAGCATCAACTGGGTAGGTTCTCTTTCTATTCGCTTGTTACATTTCCTTGGTAGTAAGAGGGATTGGGGGGGCAGAGTGTAGTTGGTTGGGTGTGGTTGGCTGCAGTGAGGCTTGTTTGCATTTATGAGAGGGGGCTTGTTGGGTCACATATGCCAGATCACTTCGTATGCTGTCAGTGGGTTCTAGTTGTTGGCTTGTTGGGCTGTGTATGTGATAAAGGGGAGCCATACTGAGGTGAAAGCGTCCTCTTCTATTTGTGCCAGTGTCAGTTTCAGTTTATTGGATAGCTTTTCTAGTAAGGCTGTTTCCTACATGATTCAGTACTACTGGTCCATGTTCACTCCTGACAGGTCTTTCCAATGTTTGGCTATGAGGTTTCTGGCTTCTGAGAGTAGGTGGGTTATAAGCTCTTTATAGTGTGAGTGGTCATTATGATCCTGGAAGATAGCCAGGTGAGGTGAGTTCTAATACCGCTTTAGTTATTTTGCATATCTCTTATAGGACCGCTATCCAGAAGGGTTGGATTTGGGGCATTCTCACCACATGTGGAGGTATGTGCCTGTGAAGGTTCTGCCTCTCCAACATTTTGGTGAGGTTCCTGGGTGTATCAGCTCCAGTTTCCATGGTGTTAAGCATCACTTATAGAAGTATAATATATTGTCAATCTGGTTATCTATGGTGATTTCTATAGGATTTAATCAGCAGCAGTTGTACTGACAGACCAAAGGGGTGTGGGGTCATGTATTTGGGTTGGTGAGCCAGCTGGTTGCCCCAAACCCCTGTACACTAATGCCAACAGTGTTGCAACAGGGAATTTCATTAGCGCAAGCAGTTTCTGAGCTCTGGGAACAGTTCTGCGCCTAAGATTTCAGGTTAAAACTGCAGAGTGGAAGGAAAGGAGGACCATTTTCTCTCTCCACACTTACAGCTACTCTCTGAAGACTGGAGAAGAGACCCTCTTAAGAATACTAGGGGGGTGGGCAAGGGAAATGTGAAATGTGAAAAATGAACACAATATTTTAGCTGCAGTTCATTCATTTTCATCTTTGTATTCTTGTTATAAAAAAAGTACGCCTAGACATTCAGTTGTTGCGCCCATAACCTAGGTTTAAGGTGCCATTTAGCTTCTAGCTTTCATATCTCAGTTTCTGACACGGGATACCAACAATTAAACTCTCTGGCCATGCAGCTAATATTCAGTGATCTAGGAGCTAACCTTTTACTGTGGCCATGAAGAATTCTGTGGTTGGGTAATTAATTATTCTCATTGCAGAAGCCTGACTTCAACTTGCATCTCTTTGCAAGCCATTTGACTGGAATTCTGGTTGCTCATCAGTTTCTGAATAAATACGGCATTGCCAGCTGTCTACAAGTTTCCCCAGTATGCTTAACCAATGTATTTCAGTTCTCCCCAGGTCGGATGCATACTTTTTGGCTTCTTTAGGGAGAATGCCACTTCGCTGTAGATTTGAGTTGAGCCAAGGCTCCTGCTTATTTAATTATTTTTAATTGTTTTTACATAATTTTACCCCAACTTTCAGGGTATAATATACCTTTGCAAAGTGGCTTTCGCATACAGCAACATACAACAACAATATAACAAAATTCCATTAAATGCCCATAAAGCATCAGCATTTAACAGCTGGTGATTATGTTCTGAAGATACTGATCTGGTCTTAATTTAAACCAGTGATCTAGACATGAAACATTTCTTAACAATCCTATGAGGTGTTCTTTATTTTTACAGTTGCAACTTGATATTTTAATAGCCTGTGAACCAGAGGGAACTTTCTTACTTAGTTTTACACAGCAACAAGGTGGGATCCCATTGTTGAAAAGCATAAGCCAATATCCATCTAGCTTTAATGTGCTTAATAGCTGTGGGAAGGGAAAGATTTTCACTTCACCTACTCAACATCTAGAGGTGAAAGCCCACAAACCTGATTACTGACTCCATGCAATCTTCTGCCCCATTACCGATAATAATTTATCATGCTAGTAAAGTCACCTCTTCATCCCAGGATGCCCTTGTTATTTTTATACTCCTAAGGGATTCCAGCTGTATAAGAAAAGTGATGTATGCACAGTTAGGAAAGGCAATTCCCTTTTTTCAAAGCCAGCCTAAGAGAGAGAGAGAGAAATTGTTCAGTTACACAAAAGCAACATCTTGGAGAACTCTGTTTCTGGTCCTATGGTAAAAGCAGGGTTTCAAGGCAAGGACCGTATTTCCTTCTCCAGCTGCAAAAGGCCTCTGGAGATGGATGTACATTGTGTGCTTTCAGTCTGAAGACTCTCTTTGCTTTCTTGTACCACTGTGTCTAATGCTATTTTCATGCTAAAATGAACAATCCTCCTGTGCCATCTTTGAAGTGGCCTTCTCTGAAGGAAGAGGAAGGAAGACTAAATTCAACAGGGGTGGCGTCCCTTAATGTGGGACCACTGATCATGAGAGAAACCTGCAGGTACCTCCTCAGCAGGAGAGTCCTGGTGGCTTCAATTCCCTGCACACCAGATGTGAATTTTAACAATGAACCCCAAGCCTGCCCACCACTTCTCTTTATGATGTGGTCTCATTTGTTATGTGGCCCATACTGGATTCTTGGCTCCCTGGTCTGATGCAGCTAGATTTCAGTACACATGATTTTTATTAGAAATGTTGATGCTCTGCATTGGAACCGGAAATAGGCTTTTTCATTTCATTCAAGAGCCTAATGCCCTAGAAGCCACTCGGCAAAAACTGCTATTGAATTTGAGAAGTAATAAACGGTACCTTTCCCAGTTGAAGGCATCATGATGATCACAGTTGGAAGTAGTAGGATTAGAATTCATTGGCCTTAATGGGTGTCTGCCACTTTCCCCATGATGATTTCAATCATGCTGGCTCTTCTGTTTCACTCTTCTTTGAGTGCATTGTTGCTGCCAGTGCCAGGGGAATATGGCTGTCACTGAAAAGACAAAAGGAAATGGAGATAATAAGGGATCATCCAGACTGTGCCCCAGATGCATGCTATGCTTTGCATGAGAGTCCCCCACATCCCAATTCAGGCAGTAATGCAAAACCCAATCAACACGGAAGGGATGGAATCTTGCTGTGTGAGGAAAACAGGCTAGATCTGCACTCCAGCAAGGGAAAGACAAAGCACAAAGCCTTCAAAGGACAAAGAGAACAAGAAAAGGTTCATAAATGGTGCCGGGGCAGGGGATTGCTGTGGCATAGTGCAAGGCAAGGGGTAGCTTTGCTGTCGATTAACACCCAAAATGTTGGTGTTAATGCCTTCTTAAGGTGAAGGTGGCTCTGTTGGATGCTATTGCTCATCATCAATTTTGTCACAAGCAATGCCCATTAGGGGTAGCCAGGTCCCTTCCAAGTTTGTATTTCTCACAGCAACAGATAGCACCGCCTTAACAGAAGCAACACATGTTCTAGTCTATAGGCTAAAGCTTCCTTGCTTCATAAAATCATAGAATTGTAGAGTGGGAAATGACCACAAGAGTCATCTAGTCCAATCCCCTGCGCTGCAGAAATATTTTGCCCAACATGGAGCACAAACCCACAACCCTGAGATTAAGAGTCACATGCTCTACTGAGCTATCCCAGCAAAGTAAACACATGTTATAGAGTATGAGTTGGGTTTCAATCAATTTGTATTTGAAACCAGCAAAATATCTGCAAAATATGGTGGGAGGGATGGGGAGAGAGCCTATACATTGCATTTGCAAGGTGTAAGTACTGACACAGGCCTTTGTCTCAAGAATTCAGACCACAGAGGTGAATTCACAAGACTCAATTTTAAAATAGCAAAAAGCATATAAAAGGAACACAAACTGAAGTTAATCATGTTAAATAGTTCTCACTTAAAGATGTCCCTTTGCTAGCTGTTTCTTTCATACAATTTTCAGCAAAAAAACAACCCAGTTCACTGAGATGTAAAATACAATGCCAGCTCCCATGCCGAGGTCAACCAGATAATGTAGGGATGTCAACAAACCAAAGCAGTGATGTCAGCAAACCAGTGTAGTATGTTCAGCAGAACAATATGAAGCCTAATAAAATATTATATTTAAAGTTCAGTAATGTATGCAGTAGGATAATATTTAGATTTTAAGCAACATCATAAACCACTTCTATAGTCCCCATAGTCCAGGCATAGGCAAGCTCAGCCCTCCAGATGTTTTGGGACTACAACTCCCATCATCCCTACCTAACAGGACCAGTGGTCAGGGATGATGGGAGTTCTAGTCCCAAAACATCTGGAGGGCTAAGTTTGCCTCTGCCTGCCATAGTCATCTCTTGCACTTCATGGAATTTGTTCTTCAGGCCCTCTCTTCATGCTCCCATCCATGGCCCCCTTGTTTATGTCAGTATCTGGTAAGTTTTATACATTACGTGTTTATCCTCATGCAAGCCCTGATCCATTAATGGAGGCTTTTTCCCACACTGTTCTATGGAATTAAAATGGGAAGGTTGTTGCAGCTTCTAAATGATTCTATTCATAGAGAATGGGAGAGTCCCAGATCTGCAGACCTCCTCATTCCTCGCTCAAAGCACTATTTGATTGGCTGGCACAATATATGTTATCACAAGCAGACTTTCAGCTTCCTTCTTGAAATCATGTTCTTTAAAAATTAAGGGGGAAATCCAATTGGAAGCTTTCCTGGCAGGAATTTTCATTTGTAAGCTCTCACAGTAGTGTTCTTGGCCATTCCTGTTCATATCAGTGGGACCTGGTTAGAAGTGCCTGTGCCCCAAATAGTTCCCCACATAGCCACATTTACCTCCATGGCAGTTTTTGGAAGAATTTTCTTGGAGCAAAAACAAGTAAAAAAAAAATCCCTTCAGAGTTGGTCATCCATATTCCGAAAAGATCCCACAAACAGGAACTGGGGGAAATTTAGCTCCTGGAACAGTCTATGAGCACATGGTTGCCTATTCTTCTTGTCCTGAAAGGAATCTACTATAAGGATCAATTTCAGTGTCATGTTTCCACTTATACCTCTATGACAACAACTCAAAAAATGCCCTACACCAACAAGTCATTTTACCTTAAAGCTGACGATGATGATGATGAGACTTAAAGAAATGTTTACTTAATATTAATTCAGGTTCCCCCCACCCTCTTCTTCAAGAGTCTGTTTTTGGCTATCTCACCTGTTGTTTAGATTTTGATTTCTTGTTTAAAGCGTTTCATATGTAGGTTTTGGAAGATCAAGGTCTCTTTCTATGGCAGAGGGCCAGCGCGATCTTTAAAAATATATAAATATTAAGAGGGAACTTGTTGGCTGTCAGAGATGAAATGTGGATATTTGGCACTCAGCATCCTGAAAAATCTCAGCAAGGAGGAAGTAGTTAGTGAAATGCTGCAGGTTCACTCAGGTGTAAAATGGAACATGCTTTGTAAAACTAACATCCATCAGGTGTGATGACTGGTCTCCAAGGTATCATGGCAACCTAGTGTTTCTGGTGGTGAAAGAAATAAAGACGAATAGACCCTTCCTTTGAATTGGTATGCCTTAGGCTCTGTTTGAACATTCAGGCTTGGAGCTTTCTCTGTGTGAATCATTAATAGGACCCTTCCTGGTATTCTTATGCCCTCAAGTTAAAACTGAGCCTCCAAAAAAGAATTTCCTTGCTCTGAGTGTAGGACTCTTGCAAAGACCAACTTTTCTAACTCATCTCTATGACATGCACTAAATTTTGTCTAGAAAGGGAACTCATTTGCTTTCTATATAGCTATATCTTATGAGATCCACTGTAATTGTACTGGATAGAGATATCTGATTTAGAACAGGGAAACCTTGGCTCGAATCCTCACTCCATCACTATAACTTACCTGACTTACTCCACAGAGCTGCTCTGAGGATAAATGAGATAGGGGACTGTGTATGCAGCTCTGAGCTCCATAGAGGTTGGAGGAGATAGAAACGTAAGAAATGCTTAAGTATTTCTGATTTGGCCTGGTTGTGTGTGAACATGATATTAAGGCCCTTACTGGGGTCGTGCATTTCTCAGAGACAGTTTGCAAGTTGAAAAGCAGCCAATTTTCTACTCCTAGGAAACAATATTTTCTCATCACTGTCAGCTTTAGGGCTGAAGATCAGGGACCACACAGTAAAAAACCGTTTGAATTAGTAACTCTTATATACAATTCCCCACCCGGTCCTTAGCTTTTGGTGCTTGGAGGAGAGTTGGCTACCTTTTCTAATTCTCTTCTCAAGCAAAATAAATCATACCATTCCAGTGGTTCACTTAAAGAAAATGCTGCTTTTCTGCGGTTATCTCTGCTACGGCTGAGAAGGAATCTTTGTTGACTTCATTTGGATTGAAAGAAAAAGCTAGATTACATTTTTACAATAAACATTGAGAGTTCTCTTCATGCCAGTATGATATTCTGTTAATGGAAGCAGACGTTGTGTGCTTGTCTTGGGGTGAGTAGCCACCATCTGAGTAAATGTGTGCTGACTATGAGGCAGTGTTCTTTTGTCTACTGCTAAAGTATAGGAGCCCAATCTGTCATTTTTAGCTAATCTAATGGAGGATAATAGCTCTGTAATGATGCATTGCCTCTTTGTTCCAGGACATGGAAGAGAGGGAATAACCTGTTTGTTCTTTCAAAATGACATTCCTTCCAGTCACATGAAGGAGACGCAGGCATTCTATTTCTGTTACCAGAGTATTCTCTTAACAGTACATTTCTGGGGAACACCAGTAGAGATTTGAAAATGAGGTTGCTGTCAGTGGGAAAAAGCCAGAGAACAAGAAAAAACAAGAAGCTAGAGCAAGTTCTAGACTTGTATCAAGAGAAGAACCTGGAACTAAATAATAGAAAATGCAAATCTGTTGCATCAGAGATAAAATTCCTAGATAAAATTCTTAATGGAAGCAGGGTTGAAACCTGAAGCAACCAAAACATTTGAAATACCTAGTTTAAAGAACAAGGCTGATCTATGAATATTTCTGTGAACAGTTGCTTATCTTGCACAGCTTATCCTGAATTTGGCAACAGTGACAAAACCATTAAGAGCAATGGCCCAGAATAGTGAACTTTCTTGGATGCCAGACCATTCAAACAGTTGAAATAGTTGTAAAGGCCCAAAAGAGGCAGGATATGGAAGATCTTTCATCTGGTCCCCCAGTGATCTTGGTTTTACCTGTAAGTAGCCTTTGGGGAGCTGCAAATCTGATCTGAGCACTGATGATGAAGGATATCATTTTTTTTCTATCTATATTGCCTCCAAGATACTATTTGCCCTATTGGAGAAATCACCTTTGTGATTTCTGCAGCAGAAGCAATGCATTATTTTGTGTTCTCATTTTTTATATTGTGAACTACCCTGTGTTCTTTGGATGAAGGGCAGTGTACAAATTTAATAAATTAAATAAAATAGGAGATATTTGGATCAGTGAAATCTCATTGGGATGAAGAGAGTTCAAAATCATCATCCTTCAGCCAGTCATTCTCAGTGTAACCCATTTCACAAGACTGTATGGAGAAAATTGGGGGTGATGGAGATGAATGCTGTCCTGAGCTCTTTGAAGGAAGGATAAGATAATAGAGCAAACTATCAATAAAAAGGATGAGGCTGCATTAGTTAATATTACTTTAAGAGTTGGAATAAAAAAGGAATACAGAGAACAGGGGATGTAATGATAGTGGAAAACAAAGAGGGAACCAGCTATATACCCAAGTCCTATGTCTGTTTTGCACCAAAGTGTTCCATGACGAGGTGCATGGAGGGAAGCAATTGTAAGAATCATCGTGAGAGAGCTAAAACCTTGGTCAGCAGCCATTTAAAATTATTAGTCATAAGACTTGCAAAGTGTAAAGTTTGTTCCACACTTCAGTCTCCTGTGGAACAAAGTTTATAGCCGCAGATATTACAGGTGGGGGTACATAATTTTCTGTAGTTTGCACAGTGTATGCATCAAAGCACTGTCATAAATACTTATACATCAAATACATTTCTTCCTTGCAATGCTTATTTGTCAACCTGTTTGTTGACTTCCAGTATCAGTTGTAGATAACTACTAATTGCAGTGTAAAAATGCAGTGCTTATAAATCAAATAAATTTAAACATGCAAATATCACACAGGAGACTAATATGCAACATAAATATATTGACTTGTTAACCACATATGCAGTTATATGCGTTATCTTTTTGCTCAGAATTCATTTCTTATTGAAGTGGGCGCTCCCTGAGCTTCTGCCCTCTCGTTTTCCTGCTTGAAAATATCTTAAGTGCTTTCATCTTCCTTTTCAACCTGCCCTGTTTGGCTCTTTCCCCCACCCACACGTTGTCTGATTTTGCTTCTTCAAAGTCCCCAACAGGTAGAGCCAATCGGAATGAAATTCAGTAGTGACTTAAAGGGCTGATCTTTGTAGGACTATATTCAGCAGTGATTTGTTTTATAATTCTCTTAGTTCATTTAACATAATAAATAAATAAAAAGTAGAAATGTCTCTCATGTTTAGGAAACCCTTCTCTTATAAAATCATACAGCAATGGGGAGCAACCGATCTAAAAAGGCAGAGGGGGCATTTAAAAGATTCTCACATCTTCTTCCAACAAAGAAAGAAAGTCTCTGAAGCAAAAGATCAGTGTCAAAGAAGTAGCTGACTTACACAAAAATTCCTTTATGGGACCCCATGGACCTTGGGAAGCTCTGCTTGCGTTTGACCAATGTTTCCTGCAGGGTTTCCCACACCACCATCACTGTCATTGTCAATCACCGACATGAAATAAATGGATTTATGCAGCCTGCTCTAACAAAAAACATTTTAACAACATACTTGGGGAGCAAGGGTCTGTCTAGAACAGAGGGACTGGGGAAATAAGCATCTCCATAAACATATGAAGGAAATCTACTTCAAAGGATAATTGAGTGGGAGTAAAGGTAAAGGTAAAGGTACCCCTGCCCGTACGGGCCAGTCTTGACAGACTCTGGGGTTGTGCGCCCATCTCACTCAAGAGGCCAGGGGCCAGCGCTGTCCGGAGACACTTCCGGGTCACGTGGCCAGCGTGATGAAGCTGCTCTGGCGAGCCAGCACCAGCGCAGCACACGGAAACACCGTTTACCTTCCCGCTAGAAAGCGGTCCCTATTTATCTACTTGCACCCGGAGGTGCTTTCGAACTGCTAGGTTGGCAGGCGCTGGGACCGAGCAGCGGGAGCGCACCCCGCCGCAGGGATTCGAACTGCCGACCTTTCGATCAGCAAGTCCTAGGCGCTGAGGCTTTAACCCACAGCGCCAATAGGTATTTTTTTGCTCAAGTTATTTCAGTCAGGTAGAAAGGGAGATAGTCCCTTGACTTAATTGAAAGGAAATTAATAGAGTAGCAGAATAACTTGGAGGTTTTGCTCTTGGTTTAAGTATCCCACTGTGCATATTAGGAGTATTCTCATTTAACAAATGTTTATCCTTCCATGGGAGAGTGTTGTCATGCGTAGTCCATCTTCCTATTATCTCATTAACTCCTATCTTGGATAATTCTTGAAGAAGGGTGAGTTCTGCTCGAGGCATATTTGAGTCAAAAGCAAAATAGAATATCCAGTTGCAAAGTCTTAAGCTGAATACTGTATTGCTTAATTCAATATTCTTTGCTACTAAAGGCGCTCTGACAGGGTATTCCATATCAGGAAAGCTTGCCCATCTTCTTCTTGGTAAACACCTGGGTGGTTCAAAAGTATCTTTAGATACCAGCCCCCGCCCACCTTCCTGTTGCCTCTCATACCAGCTCAGTTATAAACACAGGTGTGCTGCATTGCCTTTCTGAGTAACAGCTCAGCACTCTGAATAGACGGACTAGGGTCATAAAGGACATGAGCAGCTTTTCCAAGTAGCAGAAGATTTACTCATCCCCCCACCACTTTCTTCTTCTAGTGTCATGAGTTCCATGAGACAAACGTGACAGTCTCATTTTTTCATAAGACCCAATATATAATAATAGGGTTTTACTGATTACTTTTGTATGCTTCCCTTGCTATCAAACCTGCGTATGTTGTATTGGCAGCAGGTTTTCCATTGATGTAAAAGTCAAGCCCAAATGCATTTGGCTTCAGAAATGGAATAATTTGTATGAGAGAGAGAGAGAGAGAATGAATGAATGAATTACAAAGAGGCAAGTATGAAGTCTACAAAGGCTCCAAAAAGACATTCTAGAAATCAGCTGCCATTTGTTATAGATGTCAAACGATTAAAGATTTTAGCTGGTTATAAAAGGATATCAGTGTAAGCAATTTTTATTTTTATTTTTTTGCATGCTTAATGGAGATAGCTGACCCTCTTGACTAAATAATGTTGGCAAATCTTTTAGTGTTAATAATAATAATAATAATAATAATAATAATAATAATACTTTATTATTTATACCCCGCCGATCTGGCTGAGTTTCTTCAAAACAGTGTTGAATACCCTTTCACAAAAGACAGCTTTACTTACATTCAATGAAAGCCTACCTTTCCAGACTATGGTTTATGAATGAATCAATCGATTCCTTCAATTCTGCCATAGTATTGGTCAGAGCCCAAAGCAAACTGCAGATTACAAAGCACAGCCATTGGACTGGCACCATTCAAGCAATCAATGCCTCAGATGAACCCAGTGTTGCAAAGCCTAAAGAGTTTACATCCAGCTGGGTTGCTTCTTGTTATTTGCAACTGCCAACACAGTGAGGCAAAACTGGGTTTCTATTTAGAATTGGTTCTGTCTATTCCACTGTTCCTTCCTCCTAATCTGTAGAACTAACAAAAAGCAAAGCAAAACACTCCACTGCTTAACATTTCCACTCTGCATTTACTCTCCCAATCATTGTTCGCTGCCCCTGGAGGCTAATTATCACCTAAGAGATGTTAACAGCCAAATCACTGAAACTTCCAAAAGATTTAGATCAAACGAGAGCAAGATGTAGTTTGTATATTGCTGCCCCATATTCAGGGAACAGCTGGTCTCCTGAGGTAGCAAATGCGGACTAAGTTAATGAATTTAAGTATATTTCTGGTAGATCTTTTAATTGTAAATGTAATTGCAGTCAGTAGTTGTTTAAATTTTTAAATCTAGATTATATGTTTGATTTTTTTTTAAAAAAAATGTTGCTGCTAAAGCACTTTCCTCATGAGGCCCTTTTTATCATGGGCTATCCCTTCTCTGCCTATTGGCTGGTTTGGTTCCCTGAATATGGTTTCCATATCCCATATCCCGCCTGTTATTCTGTTCTGGTGGAACAGCTAATAACAATTACCAGAATCTGTTCCAAGCCAAGCAGATCAGGACCCTGGGCAGCTCCATTGGGCCCTGCTGTGGAAACTGTTGTCTCAACAAAGAATCAGAGCAATCTGATAGCTTAGGATGACTGGTAGGCCTTTTCTTCCCATTGCCTCCATCCCCCTTGGAGAGTGGGCAATCCTTGAAGGACTCATAGCTGATTCTACATTCACATGCTCCTGTGTGGCTGTGGAGATAAAGAAGCTACAGTGGAGACATCCCCAGAGGCCTGGGATGATGGTAGAGCCTCAGGTGTCGTGCAGAAGAAGGTTGTAAGAGTGGAGTGACCTCTGAGCCATCCAAATCTTAGTGCTCCTCAGGGTGGCATTCAGACCCATATGAAGAGGAAACAACACCTGCTTCTCATCTATTCCTTTGGGAGCATATATTGCATTGAGATGCTTGTGACCATCCTAGCATTGATTGGGAGATATTTAGTGTTTTTCAGTTTCTGGGTATCATCACACATTTATTTATTTTTATGGCAGCA
The DNA here is from genome assembly GCF_964106915.1 of Podarcis gaigeae. NCBI lineage: Eukaryota > Metazoa > Chordata > Lepidosauria > Squamata > Lacertidae > Podarcis > Podarcis gaigeae. The sequence continues at coordinate 61,038,880 of NC_139681.1, forward strand.
CTTTCTGATTAGCAGGGGGCATGTCAACCCCTTTTTCGCAGGGACAGAAGATAAAAGTGTTAGCAAAGGGCGATTCAATCCAAAGTTTTCCCACTATGTATTTTCATGCAGCAGAAATGTAATTGAATCAAAAGGAAGATCCATTACACAACAAGTTTGTTGTGTTAATCAATGTGGATTTTAAACTGTTGTTATTTGTGTCCAGTCATTCCCTACAAAGAGCACAGCGGATGCAACTGTGGTAACCATCCCATTTCAGGCTCAAAACAGCCTTGCGAGGTTGTTCAGGAGCAAGACCCTTGGATGGCATCCACATGCAAGAGCTGTGGATCAGGGCCATCCTTTCCTCCACCTGCAATGAAACTACCCAACTCTCTCCTGTAAGCCCAAGGGCACCGCTGTGGCCATGGCACAAGTCAGGAGGCCAGAACCCAAGGAAGGAAGACATTGATGGTTGCTGCATTGCCAAAATGGTGGGCCTAATGTCATCTTCCCAGGCCCCAAATCACAATATGTTGGAGGGTCCCCCATACGCATATGCAGGATGTTGACCTTTCTTTAAGTAGCTGGAGGTCAGGGCCAATGCGGAGACTTGCCAGGTGCCTCATTGGTCAACTGCCATGACACAAGGGAAAGGGGAGGATGACCCATGGCATTACTAAACTCACCCCACCACATCTTGAGGCCTGGGGTCAAATCCAGAACAGAGCTTCTAGGGAGAATAAGCACAAGTGATGTACCAGAAGGTTGCTAGTCCCCACTCTCTTGGCAAAGGTAATTAGACTGAAAGATAGTAATTGGCTCTAGAAAGTGGTCTCAGTAAACTTCGTTGATGAGCAGGGATTTGAACTCGCATCAACACTGGTCCAACACTTGATGCTGTCTCAACTAACCCACACTTACCCTTAGAAATGGGAAAGTATTTACCATCTCCAGTTGTCTGCCTGTCTGCACAGACTTAATATTTGTAGTGTGAATGGTAGAATAGCTGATGGTACAGTGGTACCTCAGGTTACATACGCTTCAGGTTATATACACTTCAGGTTACAGACTCCGCTAACCCAGAAATATTACCTCAGGTTAAGAACTTTGCTTCAGGATGAGAACAGAAATCGTGTGGCGGCGGCCGCAGCAGCAACAACGGGAGGCCCCATTAGCTAAAGTGGTGCTTCAGGTTAAGAACAGTTTCAGGTTAAGAACGGACCTCCGGAACTAATTAAGTTCTTAACCTGAGGTACCACTGTACTAGTAAAAGGACATGATATGAACAACTCTACTCTTTATCTTTCAGAAGCTTTAACCTGGGGGAAAAAATCCTTTACAGGAGAGATCAATATGCAGTAACTCAATAACTCTGCAGATATAGGGCCCCTTATTTGAAGATCAACATTTCACAGCTGTAGTATATCACCAGGGCTAGAAAACCACTTTTATAATTGCAACCATTCACCATGGGCGGCTACTCCTCTGTAGCGTCTGCCTCAGTAGAAGTTTTTTAGGAGTTATCCTCACAGAGAAGTGCATGTGGAAGATGCTATGTTAGGAATGGTCAGCCACATAAATATTCTAAGGAAGATCAGGAAGAGGCATTAACTGGAATCTTGGGTCCTTTTCCGGGGGGGGGGGGGAGGAATGTAGATAATCAATTATGGCCTAATGTTCAACACAAACAGTGCACCATAGCAGAGGCAGCTGCTGTAGGGTGGGGTGGCATTGGTCCCAGGTTTCTCCCTTTTTTAATTATTCCAAATGCTTGCAGGTTATTTGTGTTTACATAGAGCATAAAAGGATCGTAGTCTATTGTGCTTTTGATAACATTGCAATGAGAAGCCTGCATGATTTAGTGGCCTTTTTCATATGGGGAAGACCAAAGCCTTATCCAGGCGTTCTTTAATTGTATCTGTGGAGAGGGACGTGGAGGCGTGTGCAGCAACCCCCTGCCACCTCACCCTGACGAAGGAAGGTCCTCCATGCAATCAGGAACCCTATGCCCAATCAGGTGAGGGCTTGTAGGTACATTCAGTCAAACATGCTTCCATTTCCCCTTCATTGTGGCAGGTTGGAGTTGGAAGGGCAAAGCCAGTGCATGTGGCCCTCTTCCCACTCTACAAATTAAAATTAAGAATGCTGGAAAAGGCTAAGTTACTTGCTTGAATATATTTATAGTCCACATTTCCTCCCAAGAAGCTCAAGATGGCATGCATGGTTCTCCTCATTTATCTTCACAACAACCCTGTGAGGTAGGTTAGGCTAAGAGCTAGCGAATGGCTCAAGGTCACCCAGTGAGTTTCATAGCTGAATGGGGGTTTGAACCCTGGTCTCCCAACTTCTAGTCCAGTGCCCTAACCACTACGCTGCACCAGCCATGCATACAGCTCATCATGCATGCAGCTGTTGACTGAGCTGAGCTGGGAAAAGCACTTTCTCCACTTCTCTCTGGAATTTTCCCTTCTCACTCTTGTCTTCCACTCACTGCAGAGTAAAAGAACTATTGGAAACCTTGAGGAAACAAAGGGAATCTTTCCTGTTGTGGGCCGAGTACAGCGTACTTAAAGCGAGCTGCAAAGAGACTTTATTATGCTCACTCAAAAATAAAGGAGTTCTTCTGAACCAAGTGCACAACCAAAGTTGTGTTGGGATTCTGAACATGCTACCGCCAAGCAGTGGCCAGGAATTTTTTTTTGGGGGGGGGGTCCCTACATTTGGCAGGCAGTATCATTCCCAGCACCCCCATTGGCTCAAACTGTGGAAGCCACAAAAGTACCTTAGTTTTGTTGCTAGATTTTTTCCTCTCTCTTCCATTTCAAATACTTTCCGTGAAACTCCAGAAATTGTTCTGCTTGGCTATCTGTGTGCATGCTTCGAGCACATTTAAAATGCTAGATTTTGGCATTCGTGTCTGAGAAACCTTGGCGCACCCAGCTTTTTTTAGCAAGCAGTGACTATGTTGTACGAAGCTGCAACCATTAATATAACACGAAAACCGGTGGCACGTCCTGTGAATTCTACGCAGCAGAAGGGAGGTTCCATAATACGCCAAGGATGTTCTTGTTTGGCTTGGTGGGCCCAGCTTTCCTGGCAAAGCATGCAGTTGGTACCCAGATGTGTTCTGGCGCCAGTTGGTTCTGCTCGTAGATCCTTGTCAGCTCACTAGCCTCCTGCAGCTGAGACCAGCACAGCAAATGCAGGCACTCACAACTGTCCCTCCCCCACAGTTATGCTCGCTTCCACTTGTGACCTTAATATGTAAGACACATAGGAAACCCCATGGGAACCAGAGTAAATGTGTTGTAATAATATGAAATGCTACAGTATTATTGTGGGGGTTTTTTTTTAAAAAAGAAAAGACTGCAATATGTTCGCAGGCTGTTTCTTCTCATCTGATAGATTTTCAAAGTAACAAAGTGCCATCTAGTGGATTTTTTGCGCCCCAGAATTGCCAGACATTTGAAGCATCCTTTGCTCTGGCTGCAGCTACTGCTATATTATCATCTACAGAGGGCATTTCAGGGTGATGGTTTTCTGTGTGTGTGTGTGTCAGTTTCACTTTGTTTGATATTACTTTATTCCTATGACTCTTTGATTGTTAACGGGTTTTTCACATGAAAACTTCTTGTCGTGTATGAGTCTTCACAGAACGCCAAGGACACGGGCTGCTGCATTAACTAGAATATGTATGTAATGTATATATGTATGTATAAAACTGCAGCCAAGTAACCAATTACAGATAGGTAGCCGTGTTGGTCTGCCATAGTCAAAACAAAAAAAATTCCTTCCAGTAGCACCTTAAAGACCAACTAAGTCAGTTCTTGGTATGAGCTTTCGTGTGCATGCACACTTCTTTTGAAGAAGTGTGCATGCACACGAAAGCTCATACCAAGAACTGACTTAGTTGGTCTTTAAGGTGCTACTGGAAGGAATTTTTTTTGTTTTGGCCAAGTAACCAAGTGACTGTTCTTTTATACTACATCGATGTATCTCTTGTACAATGGTGGTGGGTTGTTTGTTTGTTTGTTTGTTTGTTTGCATAAATAAATCATTGTATTTTGTTGCAAGGGAACTAAAGCCAATATGAACCTTTTGTCACTGCAGAATTATTTGATCGTGTCAATTTCACATGGCTGATCTCTTTTGAAGGTGTGTTCATACACACAGCACACAATGGCATCTCAAGTGTGACCGCATGTGAGGCGCACTGATAGTTCACTTTGTGAAACTGACTAGAGAAAATAACTTTGTGATTTCCTCACTCTCCTAAGAACCTAAGAAGGACCTGCTGGATCAGGCCAGTGACCCATCTAGTCCAGCATGTTCTTCTCACATTGGACAAGCAGATTCCTATGGAAACCCAAAAGCCAGGGCCTGAGTGCAACAACACGCCCTTGTGATTTGCAGATACTGGTATTCAGAAGCATAATGACTCCGACAGTAGAGGTAGAACATACTCATCAGGGTTAGTAGGCATGTTTTATCACGTTTCAGGCATGATAATTACACTTTAGTAATGAAACAGAAAAATGACTTTTCCATTTACATTTAAAATATTCCATTGTGCTCTCTTTTCCTACAGGGTTTCAGTTCCCAAATGTAATTATTGTTTTTCAGAATTGCAAAAGCAATTTAGGAATGCAGGATTTAGAAACACTCAATAATGCAACTGTAGTCAAGCTAAGTGAACTTCCTATCAGACTACCCAACTCCTTTTTAAACAATAAGCTACACCTAATACGTGCAAAATATTAAACTATATTTCAGGCCTGTTTGTGATTTGCTTTTTAAGAATCAATCCAAACGGATCAAGGCACAGCGTTTTTCCAGAGTTAGCTAGCTGGCTGTGTGCTGGGAAAGAACAAGGGATGGTGCGAAGAAATAGTTCCAGTTGCTCTCCTTGGGCATGCTTATATGTTCAGTGCAGAATAATGGCCACATGTCCGTGTCAGTCAAGAGTATCAGGGGGGAAACAAAAGAAAATGCATAGTGTGCATGCATTTCCATTTGCCAGCATGCTGTTATTCTTAAATGTCCATCTTCTAAAAGGGCACAGGAGTTAACCTAGGAAACAGTAATGCAGGAGATTTAGTTGTTTTTGGTGCTTTTTAAAGGGAGAAGTTGATGATGGTGAAAGAAATGAAAAGGAAGGGACTGTCTTCTGTGAAAGTAGGCTGATTACAAAATACAAAAAAAATGAAGGGAAAGGGCAGGAGGACGTGAGTTCTGATGAAAACGAATGTGAATTTTAGGAAGAGGGGAGTATAAAATATAATTCTGTTGCTTAATCATGCACAGTAGGTCAGAGGAGCCTTTGCAGATTGCAACAGTGAAAGTTGAGGATAAAGGAATTCAGCCCTGATAGCTTTTGACATCGAAGCTTGGAACATGCAAGGCCAAAACACTAGATAGGGCCATAAACTTCTAGACGAAAAGACATTTACAATTTCTTACAAATCTGTTTATCTGAAAGAAGAGGGCTCCCTGTGAAAAAATAAAAATTTCCTGGCCTCAGCAAATTACTTTTGTCACACCCAGAAAGTAAAGAAAACATGCTGCTCCAGTTTTCCCCCCAATAGTGCTCAATATTCACTCTTATAATGAAAAGAAACAGAAGAAACTATTCCTTTAGCCAGGTACATATTGGAGGGCAGGTAGATAAGGTCACTGTGCATTCCCAGCCTTTCCTCTAGCTTGTCCTGGTACCAGCCACCTGGTCTGCATCTCCTGTTCACTATGTAAAGTGAGTAAGAAATGAGAGAAACCCGTATGAAGGTACTTAGGCAGCTGAACAGAAAGTACAATCCTTTGTGGTTTGATTAAGGCAATGTGTACAGTGGTTCAAAATGTCTGTAATGGAGAGCTTTAGCCTGCTGCTAAACTCCATTGGTCCAGTTCTTTCTTAGGTGCCTTTTCTACCATACCAGTGATCCTAAAGTTGGAAATAAATGTACAGGAACAAACGGCTGGATGGATCTCTTATCTGATTCAGCTTGATGGCTTCTGAGTGCTTAAATTTGGTCAGCTAAACAATTTTGCCATCACATTACAGGATGTCTGAGATAAGTCTTTGGGTGTGATTATTTCTACACTGCAATAATTGCTTTTGTTATTTAAGAAGCCACTGCAGGTTATTCGGCTAGCCATTACATATGTCTAGACCAGACCGTTGATACAAGTTAGCCTGGTGCTTTGTGCAGCATAGTACTATGGCAATTGTGCACTCCTCTTTAAAACAGGAGGAAAACCTTAATTTCCGGAGAAAATGTGCTATGGTCTTTTCAGGCAAATGAAGTTGAAACCACGAATTGCCCTGCTGTTTCCAGATCAGCAGTTTGTGAAAAATGATTAATGAGGCTCATAAAGTCTCTAGCTGCATTTTCAGAAAGCAGTGGTCTTGGTTATTCTACTAGAATAATGAATAGTTTTGCCATGTTCAATCGGCAGTGCATTTCCAAGCCGCTTGCCTTCTGGAGAGCAGTCTCATATTTCAAGCCTTGTTCCTATTGCACTTCTAAGACCAAGTTTTCGCCACCATTTTGACCATCTCTGTAAGATGTTTCCCTCCCCTGTTTGCAAAACCACTTGACTGTTGGCACTTTCTATAGGTGTCATTCACAGCAAGAGCTTTGTGTGCTACATAAAGTGCAGAGAACATCGCTTCACATTTTTCTCCTTTGATTTCTGGGTTCCCCCTCACCCCAGAATTGTAAGTTCCTCTCTGCTGCTGGAGATAGTCCCCCCCCACAAGCCTAGGTGTGTACACCTGCTACACGTCAGTTTCTCAAAGAGAGTAAATGTAGTTGTTAGGTACAGTTTCATTTTCATTTTATTTCCATAGGCTTCTGCATAGTCTAGTGTGTAAACGTATGGAAGTTGTGCCATGGCAGTGATAAGTTCAATGCCCCCTTCTTAAACCACTGCAACAGCTGTGTTAACTGGTGTGTTTTGCTACAGACTTACAGATGACTATTGTTTGAGTCGCTTTATAGTAAATCATTCAAGAATCTATCCTAGCCGGTAAGAGGGAAGATCGGAAGCAAACAGAGCATGATTTACAGCACCATCTGGCAAATCAATCCACCCCCACTCTTTGTTTTATTTTGGTATAGAATATTTTAATTCTACACAAATGTGTTTTCTTTTTATCTGATATTACAGCACTAGGATTTTCCACAACCAAATACTAGTAATTAAATAATAAGTGCTTTACCGTATCTGTCTGACCCATCCTCACAGCAGCCCTCGATGAAACATTAATCACTAATATTCCCAATTTAACAGATGGGAAAGTGAGTGTAAAAGAAAGTGTGATACCCAAGACCACCCAGGGAGGTCAAAACAGAGCAGGGAGATGGCCTGAGATTTGGCATTCTGCCTGCATTCCATGCAAGCCATACTACTTCCATCAATCTGCTTTAAGGTCTTTATGCTTTTGGTACCCACAACTGTATCTTTATGTTGCCCTTTTTTCAATGAGTTCAGGGCACCACGCAGAGGACACGTTCCCCTCTCCATGTTCCCCTATCAGACAAGGTATTGGGATCAGCTGATAGATTATGGGCTGCCAAGGTCACACAATAACGTCCATGACTGAGTGGAATCCCAGGCTTCACCAGGCCAGGACTGATGCTCTAGTCTAGCCCATGAATAGCCAACATTGTGCCTTTCAGTTGTTGACCATTGGCCATGCTGGCTGAGAGTTATGCTCAAACAACACATGAAGAACACCATGTTGGCTACCCATGCTCCAACCCATGCTCCAACCACACAGGCTCTCATTTATGTCCCAGAAGTGGCCTTTTTCTCATTTATATTTAGTTTTGCCTTGCTTGTCTTTTATTCAATCTGACACTTGCTTCGCTTGGATCCAACTAATCAGAGAAGCAGAACAATTTATCACAGTCAAATTAAATTTAATTATAAAATTCCAGAGGGGTAGCCGTGTTAGTCTGTTGCAACAAAAACGGTACATTATTTTGGGCCTCAACACTACAAAATTATTGTGGCATAAGCTTCCGCAGGTTTGTGGTCCTGGTGTGTGCACTAATTAAAGTAAATGACTAGTATTTATACAAACCACAGTCTACTACTTCAGATAATACAGGGAACTGTGGTTATTGTAAAACCTGAAGTAGATGCTTCCAGACTCCTCCTCTGACAAGCAAAACTTGAGTCTCCCCACAATTCATTCCTGTCTCCCATGTTTTCCTGTTACATCTCCACTGGTGGCAAGAGAGATAAAATCATAGCTTTGCTTAGACCACCTGGTATTTTGAATGCTGCAAACTCTTTAACCCCAGTAGTTCCTTCATTTGGCACAGATATTTAGCAAAATGATAACAAACATAGATTTAATTATTGGAGTTTTCAATTAACGGCAGACAGGCTTGAAGGGCACCAAATAGCTGTTCTTTGAAAATGGTGTTTGTGTAGCTTATTTAAAGTATAGCAACCAACTGTTGTTGTCCAATGTTGCCTGATTTATTTATTATTGATTATTTGGATGACACTGCTGAAGTATTAATTATACTCCCTCCATATTGTATTTCTGCTCACTTTCCTTTTACAGTCCTGGTCTTTTGACCTGTTCTCCATGCAAACAGCTACTGGATCAGTGTTATCTGCTGGATCAGTATATAGCATGTGACAGGGCCACCGAAAGCATTCAGTGAGTTATGACCTGCGAGCAGAGGAGTGTGTTCATGAAGCTGCTCAGCATTTCACATCATAAACAATTCATCTTTTTAACTTCCCAAGGGTACCATCCGTCAAGGGTTTTTTGTTTGGCTTTTTTAAAAAGGTCTTTTATAATAAATGCAGCTACCAAAGCACACATTCACTTGATATGCACAAAGCCATGACTGCTGGAAACATGAAAAACACAACGGTTTGTTTTGCTACTCCTCCCCGCCCCCAGCCGCCTTTAATAGCCTAAGAAAAGAGGACTGGATTTTTCTGGCTTTTGTTAATTTGTACTGCAACCATTATTTTGCATACACATGTACATATATAGGGGGGGTGTTTTCTTTTCGCTGGTGACATTCGGAAGTCTGAGAGCTTTATTTTGTTCATGCAGGGGAACAGGAAGAGCTATAATAAGTGCCATATGAGAGGAAACAGGTTGAGGAAAATTAAGCCTATTTTCTACCAATCATTATACACATATTAAATTACATTCAAACAGAGAGGGCATGTTATGTAAGGATGAAAGATGAGAAATGGAAATCGAATCGTGTGGCGTCAAATGGTAAAAGACTTCTAGGGAAGTGGCTTTTTCAGATTTTTCCTTTACAGGGAAGTCCATTACATAGTTATCAAATAAATTCCTTTAACACAGAAGCAAGAGCACAATGAATTAAGAGCTCTGACTTGTGAAACAGGCACTTTCAGTCAACAATTTTATGCGGCCAAAAGAAATTCCATCCTCCTCTTTCTCAATGCGTTCCCAGTATATTCCTTGCCGGTCTTTCTGACCCAAGAACTGTGTCTTCTTCACCTAGGACAGAAAGTATCTAAAATGTCTTTTTGGCATGTTCCTTAGGTGTAGTGGGGTGTGTGTGTGTGTTTTGTTTGTTTGTTTGTGTGTGTGTGTTTGGCTGTAGGTTGCTTTGGGCTGCCTTAATGTGTCAGGTCAGAGTACCCTTTTGACTTATATAGTGGTACCTCTGGTTACGAACTTAATTTGTTCCGTTCTTAACCTGAAACCATTCTTAACCTGAGGTACCACTTTAGCTAAAGGGGCCTTGCACTGCCGCCGCACAATTTCTGTTCTCATCCTGAGGTAAAGTTCTTAACCTGAGGTACTACTTCTGAGTTAGCAGAGTATGTAACCCGAAATGTTTGTAACCTGAGGTGTTTGTAACCTGAAGTACCACTGTAACTACATTGCACTCATGGCTTGAACCCGTAAAAGTGTTCCTTAGGTTCATTCCATATGGTAATTTATCATGTCAGTGCCCATCTACTTGGGAGTAAGTTACTGATTGTTTCTTCCTAGCTAGTGTGCATCCCCATATCATTTTTGCAAGCATAAGGTGAGTCCTTTGCTGTTTGTTCAGCCAGACACGAAATATGGGTTAATTGGCCCAAGTTAGACTGGTAAAGATGAATCATCTCCCAATGCTTGGCATGGCCTGGTCATATGGTCCTAATCTTGCTGTACATTTTAACCATGGTTTTTTACAGGCTATGAGTCCTTTATACCATAATAGGCACACAGGATACAGGTCTGTGTGAGGGAAATAAGCACTTTATTTCTTGCTGTACATTTTAACTAATTAAAAAGTACAGCAAGGTTAGGACCCTATGACCAGGAGAAGGGCAGGTGGGCCTGTTGTACCAAGACGAAGGCACACTTACTCCAAAAATGTTAAAGCAGGTGGCACAGTGGGCTGCAAGGTAGCTTATGGGAAAGAACCACAGAATGAAAAATGGGAAATGTGGGTTTGAACCCCCCACACTTGTAAGTCCCCCCCACCCTGTAAGGGTAGGTATTGTGTTGTAGGAGTCCTGACAGTAACAAATATGCAGTTGGCAGTGCCAATTTATTCATTTCAGTATCAACTGAAAAGTCACTTATGTGCACAGGCTTTCGTTTGGTATTAGTTTGGTTAGTCAGCCATATGCAGGAAATATAACTCACACGGCTGGTTTGGAGGTTGCCATTTTATTCATGTGGTTATTACTCCAAATTACTGTTAAGATTTTAATGTATGCTTATGTTTTATGGATGTTTATATGGTTGCCACCCACCCTGAGAACATAGTGATGAAAATACTCTAAGTAAACAAGTAAAAATTTCAGAGCTATTAGAATGGCCGACTGCCTAAGTGGCAACTCTGGAAGCAAGAGAGAATCCTCTCTTTCTTTTCTGTAACAGATTGGTGACCTCCTGTGTGAATGGCTCATTAAATGGCACTGTGTTTGATGCAGGGATAACCTTGGAGAGGGATTGATAGGAGCACAATAATTTGCTTAATTGCTTCCATGAAGCTAAAAAATGAATTAGGCAAAGCAGCAAGATTCTTCTTTTGGTGAGAGAAAGGGTGACACAAAGAAAGCTTACTCTTTAGGTACTCAAAGCCCAGGTATATTTTTGCAAAAGTCTAGACCAGATAAGCCCTGCTGCATTTTATCACGGGCTGTTAGCACCAAGGATAAACACTCTGGGTTAAAGCAATGCCCTATAGGTTGCAATATAGGCAAAGTTGAGCTTGGCAGAGAGGACTGTCTTTTTCCTGAGAAATATATATATTGTACCACACTGTTAATATTTGTTTAAACAAAGCTTGAGTTTTATAGAGGTAGGAGTTTGACAATTCCCTAATGTGGCTTCCCTTTCTGTCCCAGTTTCTCTTGACAACCATGAGGGACTAAAGTGGAAACATTTAACAAGATGGAGGCTCATTAGGCTTATGGTTGCAGGCCACCAAAAGAGGATTGTAGAGAGCCATAGCTCAGTGGTAGATAACCTGCTTTGCAGGCCAAATGTGCCTGGTTCATTCTCCAGCATCTCCAGGTACGATTGGAAATGTCCACCATCTGAAACACTGGAGAGTCACTGCCATCCAGAATTGGCAAGACTGAGCTAGATGGACCAGCAGTTTGACTTGATAGAAGAGAGTTTTTGATGTTCCTGTGTTATTCCTACATGAATGTTGTTGTGTGAGAGGAAACATCTGTTATCCTTTTTGTCCATTAAGAAAATAATGATCTAAAACACCCTTCATCCAAAAGGGATCCAAGGCAGTGTCCTATAATAACATCAAATACATTATAATCAAAGCACATGCAATAAAGTAATAAAAACTAAAAGAGAAAAACCAAACGTAGCCCTTTTAACATGGCTGAGCAAACAAGGATGTCTTAAACTTGCTGGAAGCCGCCCAGAGTGGCTGGGGTATAAATTATTATTATTATTATTATTATTATTATTATTATTATTATTATTATTAACCTGGTGCTGAAAATGTCGTAAATAACCAGTCTTCATGTCCTCCTGTAGTGCATAAGATACGGGAAGCCGGTTCAGTGGTCACATCTGAAAGATCAGCACCATGAAGGGCAGAGACCAGCCCTGCCAATACACCCACAGCTGTGGAATAGGAAGGATTAGCATACAATATAGAAATAGTACAATCCTATACATTTCTAGTCAGTAGTAGATCACTTTGGGTGTGATTCACATAACAAACCCTATCAGTGGAAGCCCTGTGCAAGGGTGAGGAAAACATGCTCAGGTAATGTCAATAAAAAGCTAGGACCAGAGTCTCTGTGCCCTGCAGTGGCTGCCTCGTTCTTTTAGTACACATGGTTGTGTTTCCCTTTCTGGGAAACCCAAATCCCATCCTGCACCATGTATTGATCACTGGCAGAAGTTCCATATCTGGTTCAGAGCAACTCATCCAAACCAGTTTAGAAGCAATGAATCTCCAACATATTTGATAGGTGTATGGGATTTATATTTTACTTAGCATCCATCTGGGGTTTCTTGACACAGGATTTGGATTCTTGTGCGATTGTGATCATCAACCACTGCCAGGTGGTCACCTTTCACAGCGGAAAACCCTAGCTCTAAGCAGGACTGCAGTAATAATAAAATACTGCCTCTTGGAAGAACCAGGGTGAGGAGGGGACAACTTAAAATTATATTTGGAACTTCTAGTCTAAAGACAGATACATCCACCAGAGTTCACCCTTTTTAAAACTAAAAGGCTATAATGTTTAGAATCTGTCGCTCACTCTCGCTCTGTGGAACATCTGGCATCAGTCATCACTTTCCGGTGCCTTCCGTTGTCATATTTTATCCCTGCCTGTTAGGGGTTTCTTAGCACTGATAATTTAAATCATAGCTGCATCCTGGTCAGAGAAGATGAATCATTATTATGGGCTGCTATTAAATGGAATGAGAAGAGAAAGAAACACATGGGAAGTTGACCCCCCCCCTCCACCCACCCTCTATGGTTACTTATTAGACAGTGCGACATCTTTAGCTTGGTGAGAGCCTGAACAGCAGACATTCCTATTTGCTCCGCTTACAAAAGCAGAAGTTGAAAGACATGCACTCTGGACTTCCTCCAATGCCCATTAAATGAAATTAAATTTCTGTCAGTGTGACTTCAGCTGGGGGGCAGGGGAAACGATGCATTCAAGACCCTCGTGAATTACCGTATTAGCCTGAATATAAGCCTCACTTTTCCTCCAAATTCCAACCATGAAAAGTTAAAGTGTGGCTTACATTCGCAACTTTACAGAATGCAACCAGGAGCGTGGGGCAAACAGTGCCAGGAGCAGCGAGGAATGGTTGGTTCCCCCCACCCCTATTTTTCTTTTCCCCCTCCAATTTTAAAGGTGCAGCTTATATTCGGGTACGGCTTATATTCGGGCTAATATGGTATCAAGAAGTAAGGACATACCATTGTTTGCAGTTTAATTTCTTTGCCAGTGTCTTTGGTGCACTTTTAAATGAAATGGCTGCCTTATGCAGCAATGGGCATTGCCCATGAAAAAAAAGTCACATTGGAACTGTTGACAGGTGGAAAACTTACCTGCTGGTTTTAAGAAGAGCAATTTTTAATTTTATTTTTTATGTTGGGCATCAAGAGCTAAATACAACCATGTACATCACTAGATAATTGGTGACCTGCCTCCGCCAGAAAGTGCAAGGTCATTGGGAAGGAAGCTCTGTTTGAGGTGATGAATTGTGTGGTGCCTGATTCAGACACACAAGTCTTTTACTTGACGTTGCACTCATTGCCCGATGGACGTGCATGTGTCCTTAGTACAGTGGTACCTCAGGTTAAGTACTTAATTCGTTCCGGAGGTCTGTACTTAACCTGAAACTGTTCTTAACCTGAGCACCACTTTAGCTAATGGGGCCTCCTGCTGCCGCCACGCTGCCGGAGCACGATTTCTGTTGTCATCCTGAAGCAAAATTCGTAACCTGAGGTAATATTTCTGGGTTAGCAGAGTCTGTAACCTGAAGCGTATGTAACCTGAAGCGTATGTAACTCAAGATACCACTGTATATTTCCAAACAGCACAATATTGTCTCAGTCTACTTCAGCATTCAGCCTGTTAATTTCTGTTTGCATTTTTCAAGCAATGATTTTAGCCATGGTATATCACAGTCAGGAGGATTTGGGGTTGGCCATGTTAGAAAGTGTGAGCAACCATTTTCAGCCTTCACAGGCAACAATGGTCACATGCCAGTGGTGGCAGGCTACACTCCAGCCATGCAAATCCACAGGTTTCTTTCTACACATCCATGTCCCACATCTCTCCATCCTCCCTCCAGGCAAAAACACTTAGGGCGAGTGCAGAGTAGGCCATGGCCAGGGGAGATTCCAGCAATGCTGTAGTTATGCCTGGGCACTCTGTGTGTGAAGTGTGAGTTATCTGAGTAGTAACTGTTGACCAGTGCTCCAAAATGAGTCTTCTTGACTGAATTTTAAGGTGCATGGTAGTCTGAAAGGCCAGTTGATCCCTAAAGCAAGCAAGTTATATGATGGTGGTAAATCATTTGAATTCCATTTATTTATTCTGACATTGAAGTATGTTGCTGGAAACAAATACAATAGAGCATTCCTGATTTTTTTTGGGGGGGGGGAGACGGAGATGATTTCTGATTAGGGGAATGTAATCCTTTTGTACATAAGTGAGTTTATCAAAGAGATTCTTATGAGAAAAAGGAGACCAATCGTAACTGCATTTAGAAATTGGTCTGTTTTGCACGTCATGGTAAGCCATCGTTCAAAATAAACTATGGTTTTCTTTGAAGCTGCAGTCTGCTGGTGCATGCTGCTCAGCTTCACATTCAGCATTAAGTGAAAACCATGATAATTGGAAACCAAAGCTTATTCTTGACTTTCTACACATAGATTGTCTGGAAGAAGCAAACCATGAGCATTGATTCATACATTATGCTAAACCAGCACTCTGGTTTGATTTATCCTGACTGGAGACATGGATGAGTGAGTGAGGACTGAAGTGTGCATGATTGTGCAGTGTGCACCACCATGTTGCTTACAGCAATAATTTATCGCCGAACATGATGTGCAAACTCTGGGAGGAAAAATATGAATCCCTGTTTGGGGAGTAAATAACCAAAGAATTGGCTGGGTTCTTGGATTCAAAACCTGGGGCTAAACTTACTCCTCCAGCAGGAGAGAGCCTCAGTAGTAGAGTCTAAATTCACAAAAATTACCGGTAAGCAGCAGTTAGCACCACCCATGTCTCATTCTACAGCTTGTTAGACCCTTTTGTCCCATTTAGTCTGCTTGCAAATTTCTACCCCTCTTGCAATGGACAGACCACACACTGTTAAGTATGTTTAAAATGATTTACTTATAAAACATTCCAAACATCTAATTCATGCATTTATCTAAGCAGCAACAGTGAGAACACAGGCAGAATGCTCTTGGGTAGGAAAAAAACAGGGAGATAACTTCAAACATGTGCTGTGAACGTGGAACTTGTTTAGACACATCTTTCTTTGTCATTTACATGGCACGGAGAACAAGGGAACAGGAAGTGGGGGCGTGACTTGGCTACGTCTAGGAATCCAACTCTATTGTCTTAACCCCTTCATGCACCAACTTGCACTCATGCATAGTTATATTTGACTGCAATTTCCCACACAAAGCAGCTCATTGGTTATTGTCCCATCTTCTATATATACTAGGCCTCAGAGTGCCAAACAATTATATTACAGTGTGTATAAAATCCTTACATACAATTCTTCTTTCTTACAGGAAGTTTTATTACATCACTCTGCTGAGAGATCCTGTATCCCGTTACCTCAGCGAATGGAGGCACGTCCAACGAGGAGCCACCTGGAAAACATCCTTGCACATGTGTGATGGCCGGACGCCAACCCCCGAAGAGCTGCCATCATGCTATGAAGGCACAGACTGGTCAGGCTGTACTCTTCAGGAATTCATGGATTGCCCGTATAACTTAGCCAACAATCGCCAAGTGAGGATGTTGGCTGACCTGAGCTTGGTGGGTTGCTATAATATGTCCTTCATACCAGAAAACAAGCGAGCACAGATACTGCTGGAGAGCGCTAAGAAGAATCTCAGAGACATGGCCTTTTTCGGCTTGACAGAGTTCCAGAGGAAAACACAGTACTTGTTTGAGAGAACTTTCAATCTGAAATTCATCAGGCCGTTCATGCAGTACAACAGCACAAGGGCAGGTGGAGTAGAGGTAGACAACAACACCATAAGGAGGATCGAAGAACTTAATGACTTGGACATGCAGCTGTACGACTATGCAAAAGACCTCTTCCAACAGCGATACCAGTACAAGCGGCAGCTGGAGAGGATGGAGCAGAGGATAAAGAATCGGGAAGAGCGGCTTCTTCACCGGTCTAATGAGGCACTTCCCAAGGAAGAGACGGAAGAGCAAGGGCGCTTGCCTACTGAGGACTACATGAGCCATATTATAGAGAAGTGGTAGCCTTGACGGAATTTTATACTGAGAACAGGATTTTAGGGTTTCCATAATAAAAGAACATGGAATTAAAAACAGCAACTCTTATTTAAACAAAAAACAAAAAAATGGTCTGTAAAACAGAAGGTAGAATGCTTCTATAAACAAAGGGTCTTTTTACTGTTTCTTATAAGACCAATGGGGTTCTTAATAAAATAAAATAAAACAAAAAAATATTAAGGAATCAGTCCTAGAGAGCTCAGAGTTTAAAATGCACAAGCGTAGGTCCCCCAGCTCTGACGCCAAATACAGTGTAATGTTTCATATCCTCCTAGATGCAAATCTAGAGGTCACGGATAGTAGCTTTGTAACCACTGTTCTCCCTTGGCAAGAGTAATTTGATCCTCAGAAATGTCAAATGTTTTTCTCCCTTGCTCAAGCGAGGTTTTCAGTTGCGAAAGTCATAATAAATGGCAGCGAATTTGCCAGACAGTGACTTCCTTCCAGTTTCAGCTGCTTGGCTTCAAATGGAAAACTATGGTCAAAAAGAACAGAGCAGTATCAAAACAAGCAATCAGAAAGGGAAAAGGAAAGTTGAGAAAGAGAAACATTCAAGGAAGCGAAATACAGCCTGGACCACATATCAAGCACAGAAGTTTGAATACATGGCACTGGTTGACCTGCATGCACACACTCCCAATCCTACTACATACTGCACTACCAAAACAACCAGTGGATTTGTGCACAAATATTCTCAGCTTTTACCTCATGGGCAGTTATTCAAATGCTAACTACTAAATCCCACATAAAACCAAACATGGGTTCTTATCACATATTCATGAAAACGTCCTTTCCTAGAAATAACTGGGGGGGGGGGTTTACACCAATCCCTGACATTTAAAAGGAGATGGTCTATGATGTTCCCTGCAAACTGCTGATCACCACATTGCTGGCTGTTTTCTTGCTTATGTTTATGCTTCAAAACACTCTTTGCTTCCAGTGAGAAGGCATTTTCTTTGAATTGGCACAGATATTACATATTCAAAATGCTCATTGTTTGGCCTTCCATGCTGTCCTCAGTGCCCACGAGTGGTATGGAGTATAGGGCTTCACTTTAAGCGTTCAACTGGGCACAAACTCCATTGATTTCAATGGGATCTGGAAGCAACTAACATTTGCTGCATTGCATCCACCAGCTGTAGGAGTGCTGCTTTGTTGAACTTAAGAGGCAGTGTTACCACTGTTTTCCAGGATGGGCAAAACCTGCCTTGCCTTTGTCTTATTTTAACAAAGCTGTAGCATTTGGAAAATTGGGCATCTTGACTGATTCTCTGCTTCAGGCACTGTCTGGTGTTCTTTTCCAGCCTATAATAACCACAATAATCCCTTTTCCTCTCTCTCTTTTTTTTAACATCTAAGTTTTGTTTGGAGAGCATCAAGTGATAATTTGATCTCCATCCAAAGCATGTGTCTTTCTTTTCTACTAAAGGGGGGGGGGAGGCTCAAGCATGCTGTGTTTGTCACCTTCCTTCCCTGTTCCCTAGGATGCAAATAACTAGGTTATAGATGAAGTCGAAATAAGCTGGCAGTTAGGTTGATGCTCAATGGATGGACTCGCTATGTCTCGGAGAGAAAACTGGAAATATAGAAAGAGAGGCTGATATACTTGTTCACAAAGAAGCACTGTCATTTCCCATGGTTTGTAATGGATTTCCCTCTTCCTAGGCTACTCTTGTCTGCATAGTTGCCAAAGCTTTGGGTTCCAAACTGTAGTGTGTGTGTTTTTCCCCAGAAGGAGGGAAGCCATGTCTCTAGTATAGAAGCCTGCCTGATTAAGCACACAGAGCTTGTTATGTCTACGCATTCTCTACAACCAGTCAGTGAAAAGGGACTTGGAGTGATATGGAAATTAAAAACACAGTAAAAAAAATCCCACCCCATGCAGGCTGATTGAAAAACCTGTCCTTTTCTTTCAGTGTTTCTCTGATCAGCCCAAATGCCCAGGTGCTCCTGATTACCCTACACTGAAAAATATGCAAGTTCTTAAGTACTTTGCCAGATCTATTTGTCAATCAGTGCTAGTGTGGCTCTCGTATGGGCCTGGGAGTGTTTCTAGGAATAAGGCCTTCCTGTTCTCTGAGTGTGCACAGCTGGCTAAAAAGATGCCCTTGAGGTTTAGGAAAGGAAAACTATCTCATCCTAGTTATTTTGGGTTGTTGTTGTTTTTTTTAAGCATTATTTTGGGTAGAGGAGGCTGCAGGTTAAAAATCCTACATTTGGGGATGAATGGCAGTTTGCTAAATTCCCAGGACACCTGTGCATTTCTGTAACTAAAGAAACTCTTTGCAAACAAAAGCAAATGCTATTTCACATTCCCTTTTCCCACAAACGTATGTGTGCTATGAAGAAGCAGCTGTTCTATATGCAGAGCATGTAGCTTTACCTAAAGGCTTTCTACTGTGCATTCATAGTTATGGATCTATAATATAAAAATGGTTGCAGCAGCTAATCCATATTCATAGCGTGAAGACTGGAGAGCCTGCTGTGTTATACTTTGCAAGATTGGTAGCAGGTTCCAAAGGCCAAACTCTGCTTTCGCATTTTGTGTGGTTAAGGATAAAAGTGGAGTGTTTTGTTTGTTGTGCCTAAATTTTATTTCCACAACAACCTGAGTGAACCTTAATGGATCTTGCCTGTGGAAATCTTAGACCTCTGGGGAGATCAGTGGTAGTCTTTCTCCAACATTTTCTTTGTGTAATATTGTGTTTTAAGAACAGACTAAGGAAATAAAACTACTGAATGTTGTTTCATCAGCTTCCCTTAAATCTACCCAAGGAAGGTGAGTAGGTGGGTGATTGTTTCTGCTTAGACCTCCATACTTGCAGCTAGTGGAGGGGTTCCCCATTTCAAGTCCCAGCTTTGACATATTATCTCCTTCCCCTGAATTTTCCTGTTTACAAATCAAAAGCATTAATCTTAAAGCATTACAAAAAGACTTACTAGTAGGCATGTAATAATTTGAACTTAAAAGCCTGAAGGAACTCAGGATGCAGCTAAATGGCTAAGAAGCTATAATAGAGTGCAGGAGGCAGAGGGAAACTGGTCTGTGGCTTTCTGAGGGCTGAGAAGAAAAGAGTGTGATAGAGTGTTTGCTTGGACACCAAATGTCCTTTCTTGGGTGGCTTTAAGCATTGATGGGCCTCCAACATTTTGGTGAATAGTGTTTCCACCCTTTCATCTCCTGTGTCATTGACTGAACTTTTCCTGTGTTGACAGCAACGGTGTATAATGTTTGTAGTCAGAGAAGTCTTGCAAATATTTGGTGCCAGAGAAGTCTTGCAAATATCTACTGCAGCCACTGAAAATCTACATCTGTACTCAGCCATGTGAGTGGCTACTGCAGAAAAAACACTTCTGGCTCAGGACAAACTTCTCCCTCCAGTGCTCATAGCTTTCCACTATTGCAGTCCTTAAGACAGTAAGTAGGTTTTGTAGTGTCAGCCAACCACCTAAAGTCACACTGAAAGTGATTGAGAAATGTTTTTTCATGGAAGCCGTTTGGAGCAAAGGACCAATGAAGGGCTCTGAAGGAACAAACACAATACCTTTAAAGTACATTCAAAGTACATTGTTTCCCTCAAAGTATTCTGGACATCACTGCAAAACTATTTCCAGAAGAAAGCATTGTTAAGAATGCTTTCCAGTGAGTAACAATGCAGGATGAGGATGAGGGTAGCTTTTCCTAACAGTGGTTGTACTAAAAATAAAAGTGGGAGCGAATGACTCTTCACAAAAAGAGGTATTAAGTAGCCAGAATGGCAATTCCAACACATGCACACAGAACATGAGAGAATAAAGGCCAGTGTTGGTCCAGGATCCTATGGGATTCCAGCACAGCAAGACATTGACTTGGGAAGCAACCTTAGCTCAGTGGTAGATTCATGCAGAAGGTCCCTGGTTCAACCCCTGGAATTTCTACTTTTTTTGGGGGGGGAGCAGGTGATGGGAAGGTCGTCTGCCTGTTGCCAAACACAAAGTAGACAGTGGGCAAAATGGACAAATAAGCTTGACCTGCTTTAAGGCAGCTCTCTATGTTTCTTCTTCACTCCTCAGAAGCATTCTGGCCAGCACATGTCTGCTCTGATCCAAGGAAGAAGGTGTAGCCTGCAAAGCTTTGCAGCATCTCTACTAATACCTTGCCTGGATCCTGGGTAGCAGGAAGGAACTAGGCCAAACAATAGATTGCTTGATTTGTGCAGCCTCTGAAGTATTACAGCAAAGGGTCAGAATGGCATACACAGTATGCCATTTAGGCCCCACTTTCAAGGAACTTCTCCTTAGGCAATTTGAAATACATGCTCATTTGGGTTTTAGGCTGACTATATCACCAAAAAGGATGTTCAGAGTGCCTGTAAAGAGCTTTCCTTGGGGACCAGGTGCACTTGCAACACCTGACACCTGCAGTGCACATTCTCATTCAGCCCACTCTGATCCCTCAACAGGCATGGCTAATAGCACACTTTGCACTGTGCAGTTTCCGCATGAGGCTATCTTATGAAGACGTGTACCTGTCTAGGAGAAAGGCAGGTCAGAACTTTCACAATTTAGTGCTAAAGTGTCAAAGCTGGAAGTAAGTTATGCGCCTTAATCATAATGGGAATGTCAGTCTCATTGAAACTTGTAGATGCTCCAGAATAGTTCTGACCAGGCTCCGGCTGGTGCTATAATGCCTTAAAATCCATTTCAGCCATGCAGCTCTTCATAGTTAATAATGAAAGGTAACGAATTGATGCCAGCACCACGGAAATCCTCATACTGTTCGTTCCCTCCACTGTTTTACAAAGCATATGCTTCAGATCGCAGCTCTGCTCAGTTTTCCTCTTTGTTGAATGATGCATTATCACATTCCACTAGCAGAAACAAATTCAAGGGTTGAATTAAAGTCCCTTAAAGCACAGAGCAATTACCCAACCAAATAATTGTCACCAGGAGTTGACTGCATGCACTCATGCGCTGATCCATTGAAAAGAGGCTGGGTTTTTTCTTCTTTTATTATCATTTTGCTCTACCGTCGGTGAATGTTTTGGTTTCCAATAAAATCTGAAGGGCATTATATGCAAATGAGCCTCTGCCCCCACCCCCACCCCACACTTTTCTCTGTGGTTTCTACATTTCTCTTCCCCTTTCTCAGGTGCTCCTTCTACATGCTGAACTTGGGAGCCATGCTATGAAAAAAAAAATTATGTTAAAATTATTTTCAAAGGATGATTTGTTTTGTACATGTTGGAGTATGTTTTTAACTTATTTTTATTGCCTCTTTCAAACTGCTTTTAAAGTGCTTTTTGAAAACACTTTCACTGTGATGTTCCTATACTCCTGTGTTAATCGCTGGACAAATCCTCAGGCGTCGCCAGGCTTTGCCAACATAAATACTCTTGGAATCAACTGAGATCTATCTTGTGTCATGTTGCTTGCTTTGCTCATGTAGTCCTTGCTTTCCCCATCACTGCGTAAGAAGCACCAGGAACCGCATGGACAATCCACACACAGGATCCCATTTCCCTTCCTTGAGTGTTTTTCTCTGCCAAGGAACAGAGTGCTACTTACGATCTCTCTAAACCAAGTCCCTCCCTATTTTCCCACCCACTTGAGATCTCAGAACAGGCTCTTCTGATCAACACTGACTGAGAGAAGATCCCAACAGTTGTTTTCCAGTGGACCGAATCTGTAAGGTCTGCATGTTCGCTGCAGGAACTAAAAGCAATGTTTAATTTGAATGAAGCAACATTTAAAACTTTATATATTTATTTATCACATCTCTCTCTTTTTTTTAAAAAAAAAAGTGTTAACGAAAAGGAAGCCTGTTTCCTTTTCCTCTCAAAACCTATGACGAAAATGGACAAAGCAAAGTAAAAGGAACAGTCATCTAATTGTGGTTTTTTCCCCTTTTCTTTTTTGTCTAGATCGAGACTGGATGTTAGCAGATTAAAATAAACCCTAAAAACATTGTTTGGTGTACATGTTATCTTTGTTCTGCCTCTCCAGGCTCTGTTTTTCATTGATTTGGCTAGTACAAAAGTATGACAAATCCCCAGGCCTCTATTACAAGGGATGGAAGGAACATGTTAAAATGGGCTATGGGTGGGGAACTTTTCACATGTTTTCCTGTTCAAAACAGAAGTAGGCAGTAAGCTCATTATAACATAGTTTGAATGTGAATACTTGGGTGCTGAGGGTGGGGGACTGTGTTGTTTGGGGTGTTGTATGCTAACATTATGTGCCCTCCTTTGAGAAAGCTTTTTTTTTGGCTGAAAAGTAATACAAGAATAAACTTTATCCTAACCTTCCATTCTTAGAGCTAGCTTTGGACAATAATATTAATTGTCATTCTTTGCCATTGAACACGACAACCATTTTCTATAGACGTGTTAAAAATCACCACTGATGGTGAGCGCATCTGAAAAAGTGGCTCAGTACTCAGGGATACTTCAGATACCAACTGTAGCACAATGAAGTAATGCCATGCGATACATCTACACCCTGAACACATCAATTTCAAAAAGACCATCCCACCAAGGCGCTATGCATCATGTGCAAATGTGCATGACACAGGCAAAAAATTAAAGCACTATCCCTGCTGCTTTGGCTGACAAGGCTCCTAAGAATGAAATACCTGTGGAATCAGAGGTTGGTCTCTGTTCCTCTAGAATGCAAAATCTCATTAGTATGAAAACGCCATCTGGCTTCTGCTAATGGCTAGCAAAATCTCCTTGCACAGGAACAAGAGTAAATTAATGGCTGCTGCAAGATACCTGCAGGGACAAGGGCGCCAGCTCACTGCCTCAATAAAAACTCCTGGGTGATGCCTCTGGGAGAAGGGAGAGAGGGAAGAATACCTCCTTGGGGGATCCCCGTCCACGTTTCACTGTACTGTGTCCTAAGATGCTACAGCACCACCAGCAAAACCTATTCGCCTCTGGAGCAGGTAACATTTCCTGGAAGGCACCGGGGGGGGGGGGAGGGAAGTAAAAAGTACGCATGCATGTGAAGGAGCCACCTGATTGACACGGAAGACACCAGAGCACCAGAATCAAAAGTAATACAGTATATGGGATGTGCAAGCACAGTCTATGGCCCGCCTAAAAGAAAAGTCACACCTGGGATGTCTCAAACTCAATGAGGCATATGCTAGTGGCAACTCTCATTTTTTTCTGAAGAAGGCCATTGCAACTTGCAATACCAGTGTAGCTCACAAATGTCTTTCTATACATGATCCATTCAGGGTGTGAGTATAGCTATGATCACAGGACATTGTTCTATCCACAAATGGCATCACAGTAAATTGTGGGCCGTTCAAAAACCCTCAAGGTCAGCATAATGGAACAAAAATGAACCCGAGTGGGGAATGTGCACATTTTTTTTTAATGTCACACAGCAATGTTTCCATAGTAAGTAGAGAAAATAAGTAGAGAAAAGACAGTAATTCATACCTTAAATCAGAACTTTTTTCAGCCGGAACTCAGTTCCAGCACCTCTCAGGTGGACGCCATTATCATCTGAAGAGAACAAGGGAGGCATTCGTAGTGAGTTCTGGCACCTCTTTTTCTAGGGAAGCCTTGTATAAGGAGCTTTTTAGTGTTTAATATTTTATTTTATATATGTTGGAAGCCACCCAGAGTGGCTGGGGAAACCCAGTCTGATGGGTGGGGTACAAATAATAAAATAATAAGTATTATTGTTGCTGCTGTTGTTTAAATATTGCACTGCCTTAAATGCTTGCTTGTTTGGAAAAGAGATTCCAGATCTATATTTTCATTTCATTTCATTTCATTTCACTTTTAATTTGTATACTGCCTTTCTTTATTACTATATGCAAGGCGGTTTACAAAATGGGCAGCAAAGATCACACACGTATTAACGATCTGATCCAATACAAAAAAGCCACAATAACTTTAAAATAAACAACATATCAAATTAAATAATCCATTAGAATATAATAGTAAACAGTAAAATTAAATATCAACAAATAATAATCAGTTTACACTTATCAGTTACAATAAAGAATTATTAAACTATCATCAATAAAAATAATGGCGAATCACAATGCATAAAATACCACAAAACATACAAAACCATGTAAAAGGATCAAATTGAGAAACAAGGACACACAACTTATAAAAATATTTTTTTTAAGTATCCCTGGACTACTCTCAATTCTTGGTGATACTGAACACAGACCTGATAACTTTATCACTGCAGGTGACACACTAAATGCACTCTCAGCCTTTATACCTTACTAGCTCTCCAAATGCCATTGAGTCATTATTTCCTCGCATAGTGAGGAAACAAAGTGGATGGATAGATAAGCAAATGCTTGATTGCTATGCTAAAACTGAGCTTCTCTTAAGACTCTGCCCATCCAAAAGTTTGCTTCCATATAGGCTGTATACCCCACCTTTCAGTGTGGGCAAGAGGGCTTATCATCATCAATAAAATAAATGTAAACAATCAAACCCACAAAGGTAAAAAGGATTGAGCCAGCAGATAAAAATAACAGTTGAAACATTAAAGGATCTTAAAAACTATTATGTGCACAAGACAACAGAACAGACCTTGCCTGATGCGCCAAAGGTAAAGGAGATGGTACCAGCAGAACATGTTTAGGGCACATTTGGGTACAATCACAAGCCTGTCCACACGCTCTGCTGGGTAGTCCTCCCTGCTCTGTCCCTGATCACTATGCTTTGGCTGATTCCAACCCCTAACCTCCACGTGGTGAATATTGCAACACTTGTCACCCCAGTTGTCACTTGTCTACTCACTTTCCACCATAATCCACTACAATTCAGTTCCTTAGGCCAGACATCTGAATGAATTTGAATGAATATCTGACAATCCGAATGAATGTCTGTAAACCACAGGAGAGAACAGTGTTCTTGTGCTCTGGTGCTGCTTCCCACCAGCATCTGAGTGGCCACTGTGAGAACAGGATGCTGACCTAGACAGGCCATTGGCCCAATCCAGCAGACTCTTCTTATGAATTCAGAAATAAAACCTCTACAACCTAATTGTATTAGCTTTACTTGGAGTGGCAAAAAAGGGAGCGGGGCTCCAAGATTAGAGGAGCAGATATCTACCTCTTTTGGAAAAGTTGAGGTATACCCAGAAGTATACCCTAAAGCAATAATGTTGACAAATGATCTGTTTATATTATGCTTGGTCATATTATGCTTTCCAAGATGAGCTCCTGGGATTGGGCTGGATTGCTGATTAAACCTTCCCACTCCATATATCTTTTGTATGCTCCTAACAATAAGCAGCTGCTCATTATTTTGCTGCCCCAGGAGACTGCCTGCTCTTCCGGCATGGAAGAGCTGACCCTGACAATCCCAGCGTCGTATCGGAAGAAGAGACAATGGCAAATTGCTGTCAGAACAACCTGCCTGGGTCGGCAGAGCAGGGCTTCTATCTAATCCAGGATTTCAGCTTCCATTTCAGCCTTGGAGACTTTTAACAAGTGTGCTCTGTAAAGGACTTAGAAGCAGTCCTCTGTTTGAAGGGCTGTCAGGGGACAGTCCTCTGTTTGCCCCATAGAAAAACCTTAAAAGGGGGGCCTGGAATTTCAACAGCTTCTATGTTATGTGGGTGCTGCAGTTTCAACAGCCTTGTGAAAGGAGGCAGTGAGTGTAGGGGACCTGGCTGCCATGTTCCAACCATTTTATTAGGTGACCAATACCACTTCAGTCAATCAGACTCTAGTCCTCTACCTTGATATATGAGAAATACTTAGGTAGTGTTATGGTTTGAGGGATCAGCCTGAATGATACGTCTGCATGTGGGGTTAGACTGTATGACAGGAAAGCAGTCAAACCAGTTCCTTTGTTAAATTCATGGTTAAGCACCACCACTTACATTAGAAAATATTGCCCTGCTGCCATAGAGATTGGGGTAACTTACTTCCTCACCTAGTTGGAAGCTACATCACCTTGTAAGGTAGAAGAATGATAGCCAGAGTTTGTATTAGTTTTGTTTGATGCTGGAAGCTGGAGAGACAGAGATATGTCTTGCTGGGGGTTTTCCTGGAACTCTAATGAGGAATGCTGTGAGCCCCTCCGTCCTGTGATCAAACTGTATATATGTGTAAATGAAACCACAGTCTCCAACAACTTTCATTCTAAGGAAACCAAAACCTGGGTAAGCTCAGGCACCCCTGGAATCTCTCACCGCTCAGAGATTGGGCTGCACGCAACCGTCTGTTCTCATTTTTGTGAGGCCTACATCACTCTTCCAGCCAAGACATCTCCTTCCCAATCTAGCCAAGAAAAGTTGTACGAAGCCAACAGTAACTTCACTATGTCCTCTAGATGGGCTGTTAAATCACCTTGGCGAAGCATGAGACACAGGAGAGTCAGCATCCCAACTGGCTACCAAAGGGGAATGCCAGGAAAATAGGTGAGTGCTTTCAAAATGTTTAACAAGCAGCAGGACATTTCCTCTCTGCTCTTTGGACTGAGAGAATTCTTCAGTCTGGCTGTGGTGATGGAAACCAGATGCTTAGTTAGCAACATACAATCAAACATCACGTTGCTCTGAATGTCTCCAGTATATGTCATTGTCATGAACTGGCAGGACAACAGGGAAGAAGAAGAGGATCCTGGCGAGGGATGTAGATAGGACAAGCAGAGGAAGGGAAAGGAAATATTCACTGGGTAATGGAGGATGGCGAGGGGATGGAGGTCAATGTGCAGGAACCAGAGCAGCAGAACTCATCACCAGAGCCAGAGGAGCTCTTGTTCCCATAAACACAGTGGGCTCTGAGGCATAGGGAGCAGTGGGGAAGGTACTCTAGGAGACTGAGGCTGGCAAGGGCCCACAGACCAGCTCCCTAGCTGGCCAGGTGGAGCTTGCTACCTCTGGGAGGAAGTGTGTGCTTCCTCAACTGGAGTAGGCTTGGAACAGGTGAGGGTCATCTGCCTCATCAAGCCCAGATGCTGCAATCAGCATGCAAAGTATAAAAAAGAAGCAGAGCTGAGGGACTGTGTGTGCTCCACTAGCCATGTTTTGATGCTCCTGGACCTCTATGGGGCTGTGCTTTGGGTTTGGCTCAGGATTGTATCCTGGCTGCTGGACTTCAGACTTGGCTACTTGGATTGACCCTGGACTGTGTTTCCTGAATGCTGGGCTTTGGATTTGACATACTGACTTGCTGTCAGGTAGGCCAGGAGTTCAGGACAGTCATGTACTTATGAAGATGCCTTTTGATAGATTGCATTCAATAAGCATGTGTGTTGTTCCAGTCAAACTGGGCTGGGCTGTGGGAAGGGCCTTAGGGGCAGCATTGGCACACATGATTTGCATGCAAAATGCCCCAGGTTCAATCCTTGGCATCATCAGGTAGGGCTTGGAAATCAGACAGGATATCCACCGCCTAGTAGTGTAGTCAGTGGTAAGTAAGATGGGCCAATGTATCTGACCCTTTTGTTCCATGAGTTCTGCTGCCTTTTCTTCTCTGGTGAATCTGGGCTGAGGATGCAACTGCAGAAATGAGATGCCCCAGTTATTGTTGTTTTTTCTATTTTCCTACACTGCAAGACCAGCTTCACAGATGGAGTTCAGTATTTGTTTATTTTATTTTCAGGAAACCAAATTATATGCTGTTTGACTGTTTGATTATATGCTGCTTAATTGATAACTAAAGGAGTTTAACAGATAATTAAAATTAATACTAAACTTAAGAGATTAGACATGTATCCTAAAAAAATGTTTAAAGTTGGCATAGCAAACAGTACAGCAAAGGTGCCTGCCTGGTGTCACTAGGCAGGGAATTCCAAAGTTTAGGTCTGATTCCTTACAAGTGCAGAGCAAGTATTATATGACACTTGTAACAGCATCAACTCCACAGATGAAAGTAGTCAAGTGGATACATACGGAGTAAGGTGATCCTGCAGGTGTGTGGTGTATGAGCTGGAAAAGAATTGTTGAGAAGATTCTTTAAAATGTCCTCAGAAGAACAGGGGTTATAAAAAGACGGCTAGCTACTTAGTGGATATTGGGCTGTCCTAAGGCCATTTGGTGAAGGGCAAGCTATACATACAATTTGTACTTATACAGCTTTATTAAATATATTAAATAGCCTTGTCCATTAAAGTTCATGCCACACTATTTGTTTGTTTTGTTTTGTTGTT
Organism: Podarcis gaigeae; assembly: GCF_964106915.1. NCBI lineage: Eukaryota > Metazoa > Chordata > Lepidosauria > Squamata > Lacertidae > Podarcis > Podarcis gaigeae. The sequence continues at coordinate 61,067,490 of NC_139681.1, forward strand.
GTTCTACAACAGCCTAACACAGCTAGGTATCCCTCTGGACTTTGGAATAAGCAGGCCAAAGGCCTCTGGCAGAATATTTTGCTATGGTTACAGGCATCCCAAAGGCCCAGCACTTGTGAAGAATTCACAATATCCTTTTTCCACTCCTCCTGCTCCCATACTGTTTTCCCCCACCCTACCCCTTGAAATTGTCATTTCCCCCAAACTTCAGAGAGCAGGAGAAAGGATAAACGTTATACCTTTCAAGTTCATTTGAAGCATGCTTTCCCCTCAAAGAATTCTGGGCACCACAAGTTTGTTAAGGGTTTCTGGGAATTGTAAATCTGTGAGGTGTAAATGGCACTACCCAGAATTCTTTGAGGGCGGAGGAAATGTGCTTCAAATATTGTGTGTGTGCAGCCTGTGTCAGGATTCTCCCATTCTTCCCCTCAGTCCTTGGCATGACACAAGCAAATGGAAGCAAGAAGCTGGAGTGCAGGGGGGGTGAGCCATCTTAACTCCCACTGCCATGAGTATGTCATTGTCTGGCCTTTAGTTCCATTTAATTTTTAAAATATTTAAAAATTCCACACTTCCTCAGTGCTGGAGCACTCACCCTGCATTCATTTAAGTTCAAAGAGCAGAAAGGTTTTTCTGACAGATCCATTGGGCCTTCCTTTAAAAAAAAACACCTATTTCTAGTCAGTGGAGGGCTTCCTTGCAGTATAAATGAACATAGGAAGTCTTCTCTAATACAATTTTAGTTGTGAACATAAGGATCTCTGTTCCCCACAACCCCAGCAACACACATAGCAAGGATATTCCCTTCTATTACTTCAGGATGATATATTGCACTAGGCTCATGGGAGCACAGCATTGCTAACACTTAGGGGGGAAAAACACTTTTAAAATGACTGGGGCACCTTTTTATTTTATTCTTTGGGTTCATGCTTGCTGTTACATAGGTGGATAGTTTGGTCTGTCAGCTGGATAGCTCAGTTGGTTAGAGGTGGTGCTGATAATGCCAAGGCAACAGGTTCGAATCCCATATGGGACAGCTGCGTATTCCTTGATATTGCAGGGGGTTGGACTATATTATCCTCAGGTTCCCTTCCAACTCTATGATCTACAAAGGGAGAGCTGGATTAAGAAGGTAAACACTTAGGCTGCTTACACACCATACATTTTAAACGTGTTTAAACACACAGACATCAAGAATCCTAGGAACTATATTTTGTTAAGGGTTGCCAGGAACTGTAAATGTGTGAGGGGTAAACACTTCCTCAAGATTCTTGGGGGTGTTGAGTGTGCTTTAAATGTATCCCTAATGCTGATAGCATCTGCTAGAGGAGCAGAATTAGAAGCTAAATTGGCATTATCTACTTTTTTAGGGAAATGTTTGATTTCAATTTGGGAACCTCATTAGGTGTGGGTGTCTTTAGAGCACAGCTTTTGAAAGGTTAATTGGGAGGGTGATACATTTCTCCTCTTGCTTTGCATAGGCAATCAGTAAGTCTTGGTTTTTTTCTGAAAGATTCTAAAATTGGCCAAATGCAAGATCTTCAACAACAAAGTACTTGTTGTTGCTTTTCCTAGTAAGGAAGTAAAAAATTAGGGACTGTTTCTTTAATTCCGGCCCAGTGAATTTCTACATATATATATTCAAAAAATTTAATTCTGTTCAACCATAGGACTACACAATACCTGCCTTGAGGTTTTAACAAGAGGGAAAACTCCACTTCTTGATATTGGCAGGACTGAAAGTTAACAAATGTTTCTGTTTTGAGAGTGGAGATCAATGCTGAAGTTAGCTTCAAGGAAGAAGATTCCCCGGAATCAAATCGTATTTACTTCAAAAGAGATTTCTTAAGCACTGCTTAAAACTAGTTACATTAGTGCATGTCAAAATGTAAAGATCGTTATTAGAGTTATCTGTAGACTGTTTAAATACCCTATTAATCTATCAAGCTCTCCTTCTCTGCAGACTAGAGAAAGCGATAATTTATAAGGGACAATGATTTTATGACACTGATGAGGAAGTCTGAACTCTCAAACTCTATTAGGGTGAATGAATCACAAGGTTTCCTCATGAGTTAATTAGAAAATCATTTTTCCTAATATAATGAAGTTGTGTTTGATTCTTAGATTGCTATGGCTGTCAGATTTATTATATCTCCAGATGGTCTGGTGAGCTCCTCTCCCCACCCCAAAAAGCTTTTTCATCATATTACGAGGTGAGGCTATAAGCCTATAATGCTGGCCAGATTCTGTTGGATTAATACCTCTTTTAGCATTGCTTCAAACTTTAAAATGAAAACCTTCAGAAAGGTGCAATTCACCTTTTGGGACCACAATCAGTTCCACATGAGAGATGATTAATAGTCTGACAAGAGACCATTAATTAACGCAACCCGAGGGCATTGCAGCCATAACTCTAACTAAATATTAGAATTATTAAAGGCAACATGTCCCTTAAATAAATGAGATCTGCTCAGTTGGTACTGGCTACTTACCAACAGGAGCATAAAATTGCTTTGGAAAGTAAGAGCAGCACTGGGGCTGCCCTCCTTATCTGGCATCTCTCTGGTCGTGGTGTTGGTGCATCCCATGATGGAGAAGGGATGGGTGAGGCATTGGTAAGGTCAGTCCGGGCCAAATGTGATGGTTGCAGCCAAGCCAGTGCTCTTGCTGGTATATTTATCCCGCACATCCCTCCTTCCGACTTGCCCCTCCCACTCTCCATCACACTATGTAGCAAGGACTCATCCGGAAGGAGGTCAGGTAAGCGAACTTTCATGTTCCCTACCCTTGGGAGTTCAGCTATATCAATATCTGGAAGCCTAGTTATGTCTTAAAGGTAGTGTTCATAGATTTTCCTCATAATATTTATCTTTCTGCAGCAAAATGTTTCTCCAGGCATGTGTTAAGATTATTGGAACTATCCTGCTGCCTAATGATCACCATAGGGCCTCCATAACCTTTAAACAGAAACCTCTCCCTGTTAGGTTGGTAATCAACATGGTAGTTCAACATGAACTTGAGGAAACATTACACTTAAGTATGGCTCAGCACAATACCTATGACAGATTAATATATAATTATTATGTGGTCAGTAGGTTTTGACTTAACTTAATTCCAAATTCTTTATTACAGATTTTGAAGAAATCAATATATTCTATTTGTTTTAATCATTGGGCCCCCTTTTAAATAACAGCCTATTTATTCATTTTAGACGTTCACGTCCCTATGGTTCATCTGTTTCTGTAGCAATAAACATTCAGCTGTGCCCTGAAAGTGTTCAGCAATTGACCTTTGGCTGATGGCAAGACCCTGGTGTCCAGTAGGAATCTCAGCTTTGCATTTTAATTCTTAATTGCCGATAATGAGCAGCACAGTCATCACTAAGAGAGGACCCGTGCTTGTGCATCTCTTTTGTTATAAACCTTTTGGTAGCTCAAGACTTGCTGACAATGACAACACTGTGCTTGATCTTATCACTTGCTCCGCTCTTCATTAAATTAGCTTTAAAATGCTAACACAAGGAGTTAGGGACCTTACTCTCCTTGCCTTGCAAAAAGGAAGGGCAATACAACTATGGAACAATCTTACCTTTTGAGTACTGCATACCAAGGTGTTTGCAAAGCAGATGCCAATAAAGAAAAGAAAGTCCAAAGTAAGAAATAATTTTTCCAAACTATGTACATTCAGACACAATCATGTTATAACTCTGAGAAGTGATCCCAGGCTGCTGTGTTAGTAGATTCTCTGTTGAAAGCAGATACCAAGTTGAAGGGTTACTTCATGAAGGAATTGAGGGGATGCTCATAAGATTTGCAGATGACCCCAAACTGGGAAGGGTAGCTGATGCTGTATAAGACAAAATTGGGATTCAAAATGACTGTAACAGATTGGAAAACTGGACCAAAACCAACAAAATGAGTTTCAGTAGGGACAAATGCACGGTTTTGCACATAGGCAGGAAGAACAGCTGCAAAACTATAAGATGGGGTGGTGGTAATCTGGCTTGCCAGTAGTACATGTGGAAAGGATTTTGGGGTCTTAGTGGATCACAAGCTTAATATGAGTCAACAGTGTGATGCAGCAGCAGATCAAGGGAAGTAATAGTACCGCTCTGATAGTACCGCCTTGGTCAGACCACACCTGGAATACTGTGCCCAATTCTGGGTGTCAAAATTTAAGGTGGGTATTGACAAGCTGGAACATGTGCAGATGAGGGCGACAAAGATGATCAAGGGTCTGGAAACCAAGCCTTATAAGGAACAGTTGAGGGAGATGAATATGTTTAGCCTGGAATAGAGGAGTCTGAGAGGAAACATAATTGTTTGTTTAGTCATTTAGTTGTGTCCGATTCTTCGTGACCCCATGGACCAGAGCACGCCAGGCACTCCTGTCTTCCACTGCCTCCCGCAGTTGGGCAGACTCATGTTTCTAGCTTCGAGAACACTGTCCAACCATCTCGTCCTCTGTCATCCCCTTCTCCTTGTGCCCTCCATCTTTCCCAACATCAGGGTCTTTTCCAGGGAGTCTTCTCTTCTCATGAGGTGGCCAAAGTATTGGAGCCTCAGCTTCACGATCTGTCCTTCCAGTGAGCACTCAGGGCTGATTTCCTTAAGAATGGATAGGTTTGATCTTCTTGCAGTCCATGGGACTCTCAAGAGTCTCCTCCAACACCATAATTCAAAAGCATCAATTCTTCAGCGATCAGCCTTCTTTATGGTCCAGCTCTCACTTTCATACATCACTACTGGGAAAACCATGGCTTTAACTATACGGACCTTTGTTGGTAAGGTGATGTCTCTGCTTTTTAAGATGCTGTCTAGGTTTGCCATCGCCTTTCTCCCAAGGAGCAGGCGTCTTTTAATTTCGTGACTGCTGTCACCATCTGCAGTGATCATGGAGCCCACTGCCTCCATTTCTTCCCCTTCTATTTGCCAGGAGGTGATGGGACCAGTGGCCATGATCTTTGTTTTTTTGATGTTGAGCTTCAGACCATATTTTGCGCTCTCCTCTTTCACCCTCATTAAAAGGTTCTTTAATTCCTCCTCACTTTCTGCCATCAAGGTTGTGTCATCTGCATATCTGAGGTTGATATTTCCAGCGATCTTAATTCCGGTTTGGGATTCATCCAGCCCAGCCTTTCGCATGATGAATTCTGCATATAAATTAAATAAGCAGGGAGACAATATACAGCCTTGCCGTACTCCTTTCCCAATTTTGAACCAATCAGTTGTTCCATATCCAGTTCTAACTGTAGTTTCTTGTCCCACATAGATTTCTCAGGAGACAGATGAGGTGATCAGGCACTCCCATTTCTTTAAGAACTTGCCATAGTTTGCTGTGGTCGACACAGTCAAAGGCTTTTGCATAGTCAATGAAGCAGAAGTAGATGTCTTTCTGGAACTCTCTAGCTTTCTCCATAATCCAGCGCATGTTTGCAATTTGGTCTCTGGTTCCTCTGCCTCTTCTAAATCCAGCTTGCACTTCTGGGAGTTCTCGGTCCACATACTGCTTAAGCCTGCCTTGTAGAATTTTAAGCATAACCTTGCTAGCGTGTGAAATGAGTGCAATTTGCGCGGTAGTTGGAGCATTCTTTGGCACTTCCCTTCTTTGGGATTGGGATGTAGACTGATCTTCTCCAATCCTCTGGCCACTGCTGAGTTTTCCAAATTTGCTGGCATATTGAGTGTAGCACCTTAACAGGATCATCTTTTAAAATTACAAGTACAAAATTACAAGTACAAGTAGATTCAGAGCTGATGAAGCGGCTGAGCCAAAGCCGAAAGGACGCTCAGTTGCGGATATGCCTGGAAGCGAAAGGAAAGTCCAATGCTGTAAAGAAAAAATATTGCATAGGAAACATAATAGCAATCTTCAAATATCTAAAGGGTTGTCACATAGAAGATGGAGCAAGCTTTTTTTCTCCTGCTCCAGAGCATATTTTTGGATGCCATGTTCCATTTACATATGCATTTATTTGCATGTCTTTGGGTTAGAGAACTGCACTGCATTGGGGGGGGGGGAAAGTCAGAGATATGAATATTGAGTGATCACTGTGTTTCGATTTGTGTATGGTTTTGGGAAGTGTGACCCAGATAGCTTCAAAATGCAAACCAAACCGAATTTCCGCCCCCATCCCTAACATGTGGCACTGATGAGCCATGTATGACAGGAAAGAGCACCCAGCTCTCTGGAGCTCCCTGTCCGGGGAAACCTGCCTGGCAAGCCTTCAGCATAACTTCTGCCAGAAGGCAGAAGCGTTTTCACTATCATTCCAAAGGTCTTCCCCACATACTGACTTGACTGTTACTTACTGAAGTCTAATGATGCAGCTGCTGCTTTTAATGTTTGTTTTGGTATTCTATTTTAAATGTTCTAATTGTCAGAAAAGCTGTTAATAACAACTCGCAAGACGCCACCAAATGGCAGCTGTTAGACTAGGGCTGCCAGTATCCTGCTTGGGTCCCACAGCAGCTGGATAAGTGGGTTGGCTGCTCCCTTGTCCTGGCACTCAGATCTTGGCCGCTGGTCCTGCTGGCTTAACACAGCAGCAGCAGCAGCAGCAGCAGCAGCAGCAGCAGCAGCAGCAGCAGCACAAGCACACCACTGGCCTGTCAGACGTTCTTCAGTTGTAATTATGGTACTCCAGTCTACTTCTGGTAGAAATTAGACACGGTGAAATCATGCTTAAATAGTTTAGTTTCAAATTTAGCATTGCTCTTGATGACTTTTCCCTACTTTGGGGCATTTGGAGAAAGGCTGGACTGGGACAGGTCCTGGTTTTTGAACAGCAGCTGTTCCCACTAGTCACTTGTGCACCTTACTCAAAGTTGCCATTTTACGAAACATCTGCGTCAAATTACTAAGTAGCTGCCACCCCACACAGACAGCTGTAAAAATTGTATCAGGGCACCTGCAAGTATATTATTCATTCCTGTGAGTTATTAGCGACCTTGTAATTCTCCAGTGACACAGCATATCCTGTCCACAAGTGAACTATGACAGGTCATAAATAATCGAAATAAATAATGTATCCACCAGCAGCAGGCAATGTATGTTTTGTTTCCACAATGGTGGCCTTGCTCTCTTCTGGCACCTCCCCGCTTATTTCTCCTCATTCTTTGCCCGTTCTTCAGGGACTGCTCTTATCTGGCCATTTTGTGTGCTGCTTGGACAGGTGTATCTGATCTTCTCTGTCAGCAGAGCATCTAATGACAAAGGTCCGCTTCTGCACAGCGGATGGTACAGTATGAGGGAAAATTTCCTGAAATCAAAACAAAACTAAGAAACACTGACATAGCCTGTAGCTCCTTAGTACCTTGTGGAAGACCGTAGTCTTTGACTGTGTTCTCATGTCAAAGCAACAGTTACTGAGAGGAGGGTGTGACATTTTTCTAGAAAAATGGTGCCGAAGCTCCCCATGTTCTCTTGTAATGGCAATGGCGCCCACTGAGAGGTGCCAGAACCGAGTTCTGGCGAATTCTGGCTGGAAAAAAATGCCCTGGCCACAGAGAGCTCAATGCCAAGCACCACTGCTAGGTACCAATAGGGGGCGGGGCAAGGAGCTCTGTGTGGTGTGGGTGCAATGGCAGCAATCTGATACGGCACCTGCACTGCATTGACCTCCTTGCACCTTAGTCCTCTCCCTCTCAGTATCTGGCAGTGACACTTGGCATTGGAAAACCAGGGGCGCAATGCCACCCTGCCTGTGCCACCCTGACAGCAGCTACTGCAGTTGCTATTCTGATGGTAGCTTAGAATGAAAAAGCAGCTGGCTAGGCACCAATTGCCTGGAAGCAGCCTTAGGATTTGGAACCCCCTCACACAGGGCCGGATTTAGGTTTGATGAGGCCCTAAGCTACTGAAGGTAATGGGGCCCTTTATATGTCCAGCTGTCCTTTGTCAACAACAAATTGTCACTGTTTTTTGTGTGGAATATATGCTATATTGTAATTTATGGGCTTAATAGATATCTGAGGGACGCAGGTGGCGCTGTGGGTTAAACCACAGAGCCCAGGGCTTGCCGATCAGAAGGTCAGTGGTTCGAATCCCCACAACGGGGTGAGCTCCCATTGTTCAGTCCCTGCTCCTGCCAACCTAGCAGTTCGAAAGCATGTCAAAGTGCAAGTAGATAAATAGGTACTTCTCTGGCGGGAAGGTAAACGGCGTTTCCATGTGCTGCTCTGGTTCGCCAGAAGCGGCTTAGTCATGCTGGCTTCCTTGGCTAATAAAGCAAGATGAGCGCCGCAACCCCAGAGTCTTCTGCGACTGGACCTAATGGTCAAGGGTCCCTTTACCTTTACCTAATAGGTATCTAAAGCCATTTGCACATAACAAAATATGTATTTTATCAAAGTAATTGTTGAACTGAAATACAATTAAGAAGTATATTATATTTATCTTATATTTTGGAAATGTACGCCCAGTTTTTGTTCCCTTTAAATTTTTTTGGGGGGCCCCAAGAGAGTGGGGCTCTAAGCTATGGCTTGTTTAGCTTATACATAAATCTGGCACTGCCCTCACAGCCCCTAAGGTCATGACAGCACTCTGGTTAACACACAATACAACTATCCTGCTTTGCAGGGCCTGTAGGAGAGAGCAGCTTTTGTTTGTTTTTCTGCTGCATGGACATTTAAACTTTAAAGTCTTAAATAAATGAAGCAGTGGCTAGAAGGTCAGGCCCTTCCTCAACAAGCCTTTGATGAAATGAAGTGACGACTTATTTTCATTCTCCGGCCTTCCTCGTGTTCCAAAATAACTCCCATATGCTGAAACATCTTTAAAACAAAAATGCACATGCATTTTAAAAACAACACAGCAACTCAAAATACTACATCAGCTTATGCTTGATAGTACTGGAACAACTTTCAAATCATTTTTCTGCTTGTGGAGCACAGCTCTTGCTTTGATCAACGCCATAAAGGGAACAGGGACATTTATTATTCTGTTATAGTCAAGGGCGAGTGCAGAAGGCCTTCTGCATCGCCTCTTGAGCTAGCAGAACAGACTAAGGCTGTAATCGCAGCCCCACTTACTGACAAGTAAGCGCCATGGAACAATTTGGGGCTTACCTTTGAGCAAAGCATTATATGATTCAACAGACACCCCTGCAACCTAACATTTCCGCCATATCTTGTTTGCTTTGTGGCAGTCTCACATATGCCCAAAATGAAAAGACTGACCACGAAATGGGAGCATGAGGAGGGAAAGACAAGGGATACTTCCTACTTCAGATATATTACGTCTGATGAGGAGTAAAATGATTAAGGGTTATTTATTTATCTTATTTGAAAAATGTACTTGCCACTAAACATTTCTGGCAGAAATCCCTAAGTAGTCTACATAAATTTATAAAATCAAAATGCCAAAAATGCAATTAAAATACAAATAAAAGTTCACATACATACATTGTTCTGAAAATGAGCCACACTCCCCCCCACCCCCAAAATAATCTGGCTTGTATAATTGCATTTTTTATATAGATAGAGAAGTGGTGACTTGAGACCTCAGGAATTGTGCAGCATTTTGGTAGTTTTTGTAAAAGGATCCCCCATGCTTCCTGACAAGGTGTTGCTGGTTGCCCAGTGAGTTATCCATTGTGAGATAAGTCTAGAGGTTGCATGTGATTTTAAGATTATAAAAAGCACTGGATGCTACCAGAGATTTATGGGTGTGGGTGTATTCCATTTAACAATACCTCATTATAGGGGTGCAACCTATATTCAGGTTTGGCTTAAAATTGAAACAACACAGTACATTTAAGACCCATAATTTAAAACAAGTCTGTTGCTGAACAGGATAAGACTCTCAAACTTCCAAAATAGGCCTGGGGAGACAATTGGGTTTTTAGGAGATGTTTGAAGGACATTCCAGAATATCTTTTTGGCGAGGGCATTCTACACAGGAAAAGAAAGTGTCTGAGAGGCTGAATGCAAAAAAAGAAAAAATGAAATGTATTAGCAGAAACTAAAATCCCCAAAGGGAAAGCTTTGCCAAATCAGTTAACCCATAAGAATTCAGGGGCAAATTATACTCCCCTAGATGGTTGCTGCTCATCAGAGGAACACATTCATTGGCATTTACTTATTTTTTATATATTAAATTTATATACCGCCCTTCATCTGTAGATCTCAGGGTGGTTCATTGTAGGGAGGCGATGAGAACCTGAGCTTCTTGAAGAAAGGGTGGGGTAGCTAGATTACACAGCTATTTACGAAAAGGCTGGATACTACCTGGTTTTTAAGGGGGAGCACAAACTCCTCCAAAATAAGCCATTTACTTACTCCTAGATCACCAGAATCTTTGTCTTATCTGAATTAAGCTTCCGCTTGTTTGCCCTCAACTAATTCAAAACTTTGTATTAATTCTGGATGTTCAAGATCAGGAATGTAACCCAAAGCTGCTTATGAGGCAGTGGTTATGCTGCAGATCCTCATTTTTATGAATTTGGTATTTGTGCTTGCACTCTCTCACCTTGGCTGTGTAGCGAAAAAGCTGTAACGCATAGTAGTAGCTGCTCTTGATTTAAAGACCAATATGCAGGAAACCTTAATAGACCATTCTAGGGGTACATGCAGAAACGCAAGAACTGTGCATTTCCTGTACCGAGGCCTAATTTTAATAGAGATCACTAAGCGCCATTTGCCTTTCTTCTTTGTTAATTCTCCTAACTGAAATGTCATTTCAAACCACATGGAACAAATGTGTCTCCCAATTTCAAAACACTGTTGGGAATTCCCGGTTCAACAGTGCAAGTGCTCCACCTACAGTCACCATGGACAATACTGTATTCTGATGAGCAGAAATTCATGGAGGTGTTGCTAGCCTGTGTCCTTCTCACTGCTCTTCTATGCCCACAGCGGCCCCTGGTGTGTAGAGCAAAATGCCTGCTCAGAGATGTTCAGTGCTAAGCCCCAAAACAGTTTTGTTTTGATTGTCTCACTGGAAATAATTGAACAGATTGTTCCATAAGCCTCTGGCATGCAGCTGGGAATCATGTGTGGTTATCAGCAAGTCAGGAAAGACCAGTAAGCTGGCACAAACAAGATGGAGAGCATATAAGTCACATAACCTGTACATGATGGGACTAGCTCTGCAACTTGGAAAATGGACCTAAATACTTGATGATAATGGACCTACTAAAAGACAGAAATTCCTCCAAAACTGGCCATATACGCCCCAAGTTTCTTTGGATCTATATGCAGGAAACTGGAAGATTCACAGGCTAGCTGTTAAGATGCCACTGCTTAAATACTGGTGTCTGGAAAACAGAGCAATAGAAACACTTATTTCCTGCTTTGCAATATTTAAAACTCCAAATGAATAATCAGCAGTGCTTCCAGCCCTTGACTAAGTAGAGCAGGAGAGCAGACTTACCAGTGTAATTTCAATAGTTTATGGTTTCAGCTTACAGTTAACTATATTTTAGTTAATATACTGGCAACTGGATAATCTATCCCATCTGGGTAATAAAAGTGAAACATTTAGTTAAAGCCTATCTTGGACATGAGCACTTCATTGTGTAAACTCTTCATATGACAGAATACACCGCATATAGTTACCTTTGTTTGGTTGGGTATCTAGGGCTGGGAGCTGGCATTTTCTGCCTACACATACTCTCTCTGAAAAGGTAGAAGTATGAGTGGCATTTGTATAACATGGATGCAATTTGCAAATGTACACATGCTTATTAACATGAGAACTAGATCCTGGCTACAAAGCATTAATGGCATGCAATATTGGGCAATGTAATGAAGAACAGGTAACCCAACACCTTGAATATTTTATTATAATCGCTGAATGGGAAACTCCATGATACTTTTGAGTTCCCTGCAAGAACTGGGTACAAGTGTGAATTCTAAAATAATTCTCTCTGCTCTTTTATGGTTATATTCCATCTTTTGAAACTTGCTCTCATGTGTTCTGTCAAGTCATTTATTCATTTAAATAGTAGTCTGAGTTATGCATTCACCCTGAGCCCATGACACAACAAGGACAAAAAACAAATAAAATGTCTCACCTGAATGGCCAAGTTCCTTTGATACAGTGGGAAGGACAACCTTTTAACTAATGGAATACCTCATACCACTTTTCAGTGGCTAACAGAAAACCCTGGCACACTGCAAGGCTTTCTCAGATACAGTTAAATTCTGCAGACCCCAAACTTAGTACATTATCAGAACCCAATAAATCAGAACAACATTTGTTAAAGAGGAACAATGAAAATAGCTTTATTGTGTTTAGCAGACCTGGGAGGATAAATTATAACCTGGTAACATTCTGAAGGTACTGAACATTTTGTACATCAACAGATATGAGCTTCACTCAGCACATTATTATTGAATGGGGACACAGCTGAAAGAGAAAAAGGTATATAAATGCCGCAAAAAAAACCTTTGCTCATTCCCATTTTAAGCCCAACAGCTAGCTAACAATTACTTCCATCTCTGACTTTCATGCTTTAAAAAGAAAGGGTGGGGGAGAGAGAAAGGGAACTGCTGGGATTTCTTTTGGGGTGGGCAGGGGAAAGAGAAGAGCAGAAATTACTACAACACAGGCAATCTTCAAAACAGAGTTTGCAAAACCAGCTTGATATTTAAGTCTCAAGGACATTAAAAGTACAAATAGGGACCTGTCTATTTGTGCTTACAGTATTCTGTACAATGAAGGTTCTATAGTGCTTTTGTAAGCCAGCATTATTCTTCAACCAGTGTGATTTAATTATTACTAGTGCCGTTTTTCCAGGTCTAACAGATAGGGAAGCCTATAAATGAGCTGATATAAATAGTAATGTACTTATAACCCAAGTAACCCAGCAGTGCCATCCTTTTAGGAGAGAATGGTTTGTGCAGGGACATGACCACCATAAGCTGTGTAACTACTGAAAACCAAATTGCTTAATACAGCCATCTAGGTCCCTTAGCTTTGTTGTCCCTTTCACCCCTCCAATACCTGAGCCAACCCACTTTATCTGATGGGCCTAACTACTCCAGGTTTCTAAGCTTCTCCTCCATACTTAAGGGAGAGAAATTGAGCATGAAAAGCAATGACCTTATGTGGATCCCTTATCAGCTTGCCTCACCAGATATCCCCAGAATCCCTTACTAGCTAAGCACCTAGGTTCCCCCTTCAGCCAGTTGTCAGGATGCAGTAACCTAGATAAGGAGCCAACAAATACAGATAAGGTAAGCATTTCATAGGAAATCTGCTACAGTTATTTTTCAGGCAATGCTTTAGATTTAGATTTAGTTAAGCACTAAGGTTTAATGTGTGTAATTATGTCAAAATAAAACAGATTTTATCTATAAGTCAGCCTGAATATTTGTGTTCTGCACTGACTGGCAGGGACTGGAACTTTGTGTTCTCCAAAGTCTTTAGGTGAAGGAAGTTCCCTCATTTGGGGAGAGCCCTCTTCATATAGCGTCATAATGCACGGATGGTGAACAGAGACACTTTCTGTTGAACTTCAGTCTTATAATGGGACATCGAGGTGGCTGTGAATCTGAGCAAATATGAATGTCTGCTACCTTTCAGTTGCCACAGATCCCATGTGATGCAGAGGAAGCAGAGAGAACATGGAAGAGGCAATTGCATCAATAGCCTCTCTCTTTCCTTTGTTCAAGTTGTGAAACCTGACAGAAGAGTTGTCATCTCTTAAGGAGCTTCAGAACCCACAAGTCTAAAAGACAGAGCATTGTTGCTTGATCACCACCCAAACTGGGGGCAAATGAATGTTAAATAAGGGGGTGGGGGAGAGAATCAAACTGCCAATCCTAAAGAAACGGCAGTTTAGAAAAATATTGCTTTCCATTTCCTTATTTTTCTACTTCGATTTTCTGGAATGCTAACACAACCTTCATACACAACTGGAAAACATTTCACACTGAACTTTTAAAAATCCTCTTTATGAAGCTAAGCAAGCATATAAAGCTGTCTCAATAGCTGCAGCAAGTTTAATAAATAGCTTTCCAAGTGCCTTTCTTTAAAATAGCACAGTAAGTGCTATACTTTATGCTCTATTGGTGGCGCATATGTCAAGAAAATGCAGTTCAATTCTGTTCTTGTTGAAATCATGTCACCCCTAGCTCATTCAAGAGCTAGAAAATTACACATTTCTTCTATAATTAAATAATTGCTCACAACTAGAGGGTTTGGCATATCACCCTGACTAGAGCATCTGCAAATCTTCACACTGGATCATGTACACCATATTTCAGAAGGTAAATGTGTTCCTTTACAATCAGCCCTCCTGGTGTTTCCATAAATTTAGCACTACATCAAGTCATTTGTGTACCAGCTGAATTACCTTCACTGAAAGTTGGATACTCCTAAGCCTGAGCCACTTACGCTCCACACTCTTTCTGATGTGCATGGTCTGGTATCAATCAGAAAGGCATTTGGCAGCAAGGTGACATAGTATCCATGTTGTGTAGAGAGTATCTGGTGTGGTGGTGAAACTATTTTGACCTTCACAAAACTGAGATAAGCAGCTCCATGCTGAAGGCGAGATTTAGGTCCATTTTACAGGCTACGTGAGAAGCACGTATTTACTGCTTAAGTCCTCCACCCTCAACCCAATGTGGAGAACCTGAAGAACTTCTTCTCCATTATCAATGGACAAAGAATTTTTTCACCCACAGTCAGTGAAGGCTCATTACAGTCTGTTCTCTCAAAGAAGCCCTGCTCACTGGTCAATCTTTTGGAAACAGCCCAGAAAAGAGCATTTGGGTAGAAGATATTGGAGAGGGTCCATGTTCCTCAAGGCTGTGGCTCACCACTTTGGGAGCCTTACCCTAGGGATATTTCGGCTCCTGTATATCCCCACTTGTGTAAAGATTGTCCTTTGGATTAAAAAAAAGAGACTGCTTAAAACAAAAGCATGAATTCTGGGCAACCAGAGAGCTGTCTACCCTATTTGCCCTTGGGTGTTTCTGGCCAGCCCTCACTTTTTGCAGGCAAGTGTATTAGATGTCTTAGGCAGCTCCTGAGAGGTAGGGGAGGAGAGACAGCCCCTGTTCCCTTCTGGAGGCATCTCCCTCTTTGCCTCATTTATCTTCAGAAAACTTATTGATACAGACAACTCTGGCCAAAGAAAAAGCCCATCATGCCCTTTGTTACCATTAATCTCCCCTGAGTGTTCATCTTTTCCAGCTCAAATCAAATAGGGAAAGGGCTA
Organism: Podarcis gaigeae; assembly: GCF_964106915.1. NCBI lineage: Eukaryota > Metazoa > Chordata > Lepidosauria > Squamata > Lacertidae > Podarcis > Podarcis gaigeae. Next base: position 61,082,662 of record NC_139681.1, read on the forward strand.
TATGATCCGCCTCAATCTACGGGATCCTTGCTACTGCTGAGCAATTTATTTGGTAGGCATGGAATCCTCAGCAGGGGTAGGGATGTGAGACCAGGTCTACCTGTGGACTTTCAGGATGTTGTGCTTCCTACACTGTGCCTGGATCTGGAATGCTCTGATCTGGACCCAGGTAAGCTAAGGGAACTCATGTGGAAGCTGCTGGATGTGGAGTATCAACATGATGTTTTTTGTCTGCTGCCCATCTAGGTGGGAAGCAGCTGGTGTGTTCAGTCCAATTTTCTCTTCCCCAGCTGAGGGGGAAGGCAGAACCAGGTGTCAGGACAGAGGGGGAGATGAAGGAAGAAGCTGCTCTCTAGTCAGCTTAAATTTATTTAACCCCCTTTATAATTTCCCTTCCCCAACCATCTAGTCGCACTGAAATAGTGGGGGGAACAATAGCAAGTACTCAGGGGAAAAGTGAAAAAAAGTGAAATCCGAAGCCAGAAGATGAAAGAACTCTGAAAAACACCCTGCTTCCTTGCTATGAGCCAGGGCCAGTCAGGGAAGAGGAGCTTCTGCCCTTAGTGAAGTTAAAAGAATGACCTGGTTTGATACTTTCTGTGGTGATTTGACAAGATTTTACAATCACAAATGGCTGTTTAGTACATCTCAAACATGGTGGTTTTGTGCCAGACTTGCCTACTTCATATGAAATGGAGATTGTGGCGGTGGAGGGGGAGTTATTCGAGATAGAAAACAGAGTAAAGTACAAGGTTGGTTATCTCCTTCAAAGGTCAGTTTTCTAGAGGGAAATGTTTTCCGCAGCTGGAAACCTGGCCCAAACAGAATTTGGAAAGTGTGAAAGCAAAAGAAGACTGACATTTTATAGTAAGAAGCATTTAAGGAAAAACTGAAATGAAGCAATTAGGAAGGGCATGGAGCCCACAAGAGGAGGATTAGAGTGTAAGATTTAGGAACTCTAAGGCTTTATTGACCTGAAATCACTCTTGTGTTTGAGGGAAAATAAACTTATGAAACTTACAAAATCAAAAAGCTTCCACAGTTTTGCATAAACAAAAGTACATTCATGAGAGCCACAAATTCACAGAAGTCTTAATGCCCTACTAATTTTGCAGTCTTCAATAACAACTCTCTTAGGTCTGCAATGAAAAAAATATTAGATGCCCCACACAGTTTGCTTCATTAAAATATGCATTCATTTGTAATGTATATTTCTTGAAGTTGGCTGGGTTGCTTTGAAATTTTGCCTTACAACGAATGAGTTATTCACAATGCATTTTAAATAGAAGGAACTGTAGTTCTTCCAGAACTGAAGGTGTAATTTTCTTTTTTAAAAAAACCTGAATCCGTTTGACATCTATACCTGTGTAATTCGATTCAAGGCATGACAACAAGCCCTGTTCAAACCTGAAAGAGTTGGCCCTACCTCAATCCACAAAGGAGGGCAGTGCCTGTGTATTCTCAAGGTTTTACCCTCTCAGAGTAGTACCTTTCTTCTGGGCTCCTGAGAAAGGCAGAGGTGACCCAGAATCTCGATGTCCAGTGGTGCAGTAGCCAAAAAATAGATGAAGAGACTTGCTGCTTTTCAGCATACATGAATCATTTCCAAAACTGTATAGTCCTCTGTGGGCTCCTCCATCTCTTGCAGGCGTAAAGAAAGATAGTTCCGCTAATCCCAATCATCCAGATTCTATTCCATCAGCCAAAATCAAATTCGAATCATGTGTAATACAGCTTGTCACCCTCCCCTTCAGTTTTTCTTAGCAGTCTTGCAAACATACTAGAAAAAACTAGCATTTGATAGAAAAATTGTCTATGAAATAGTCTCACATGGTGGGTCACCATAGATCATAATTCCATATGCGCTGCCATTTCTGTGGAAGAGAAGTGGAGAGGGGGAATATGTATGAAAGTTACATAACCATGACTTTAGAACCACTTTTTAAAAAGCAGTTAATATACTGATTTTCCAAAGGTCAAAATAACTGAGGGACTGACTACCATTTCTTCTAGTGCAGACGTCTCACCTTTGGCACAATAAAACCTGCATAGTCAGTTATCACAGGTTGAAGTTTAAATGGCTCACTATAGTATATTTTCTGCATTTATGCCTTAAAATGGTCCAATTTGAGCTTTTGTGTCTTAGGAAATGGGCAGACAACTCCATCAGCAGGCACACCTGACCTCAGGTGTACAGGTAACAGCTGCATCTTAAAAGCAGTGAGGGAAACCAATTACCTTCTCGACTTTGTGGTTTAGTTTCATTTGTCTCAAAAAGCGCTCCCGATTCTTTTTCTTCGTGGAAACGCCTAAAAAGCTGCTTAATTTCTTGATCGTAGTCCTGCCACTCAGGGACGATTCTCATCGCCGCCTGCAGCTTTGGCTCTTTGGTCATTGGGTTGTTGCACTGCAACACAACACAACACATAAGTCATTGCCAATAAATCTGTGGCCTTTCACACATACAGGGAAAACTTACTGAACAGTGCCTGTGTAGCTCAAGCCCTGAATATGATTGGACAGCGAAACTATGCTGCTCATTCTATTTTAATTTCACTGTTATTGGTCTGATTCACATGCCATGTTAAAACCATAGTTAAAGTAAACTATGGTTTAATAGGAATACCTGGCGTGCTGGGAAGCAAGTCAGAGTCTGGGCTTGAGCTTGTGGTTTGTTTCTTTCCAAACAAACCTTTGTTACTAAATTAAACCATAGCTTGTATTTAAATATGGTCTAATGTGATATGCGAACCAGGCCACTAACAACGGTTGCAGTTTTTCCAATTTAAACACTGTAGAGTTCCACAAAATTTAGGGGATGGGTCTGAGATCCCTGAACATAGTTTCATACATATGCATTGCTATGCCAGGTTGCATATGGTCCACAATTGTGAAGCACTCACTGCCAGAAGGCAACAACTTTACTAAGAGGTCACAATTGATGCTTTTGGTCCCCAGGCCAGTCTTTGGAGATTAAATTACCTCCTGGGAATGCAAAATCTGAACACAACACCCCCCTTATTTAACTGATGAAGTTTTTCTTTGAAAAAGTATGAAAGCAGGAAAGCTAGAGAAAGTACCCTTACTGCTGTGATAAAATTACAGAATTTAAACACACTGAAATCTTACTGATATGTGGCACGTGCCCCTTCCTGCTTTGTTGTGTACAAAGGAGTCTTACCAGATCAATGGTTTTTGCTCTTTTCTTTGAAGCATCATCGCACCACGTTTCACACCAAAGCCACTCTTGCGGGAGTGATTTAATGGGCACCTGATGGATCATGTTGTTTGGCAAGTCCTGTTGGAAGGAAAACAAAATTGCAGTTCTTTTAACCCAGTAATCATATGAAAACTAAGAATAGTGCGGGTACAAGAAATCCTGGAAAAGCAAGCATGAACACAAACAAACAGCCCTCCAAACTTAAACAGCAAAAACATGACCAAAAAAAAATTATACGCTGGAACACAAATCTAGCTGAGATCACCCATGTGGTTTTCAGACCATAAAAGATTCATGAAGAAGAGACAAGAATGATGGATTACAGTTATAACAACATGAAGACATTGGACAGAATGAGAATTTGTGAGCCCTCAGTATCTAGCTGTTTTTCTTTTTCAAGCCTGGCAACTATCAAACCATAAATTATTGGCTTTTAAAAGCAAAGAGCTCTAGTTCCATCTAAGTGACCACGTTTCCTCCTGTCCCACAACTGATACACTTGGTTGTCACACCAGTCTTAGAGCCCACATGCCACAGAAGGTCCCTTCAGTTTATGGTTATTGAGTTCCACTTGGCCATTCATCTGCCACTAGTGCTTTATGTGTCCTATTTTGCCTCCATACCAACCTCAATATGTGTCCTGCCATCAAGCACCCATCTTAATTACCGTATTTTTTGCTCTATAAGGCTCACTTTTCTCCTCCTAAAAAGTAAGGGGAAATCTGTGTGCGTCTTATGGAGCGAATGCAGGCTGCGCAGATATCCCAGAAGCCAGAACAGCAAGAGGGATCGCTGCTTTCACTGCGCAGCGATCCCTCTTGCTGTTCTGGCTTCTGAGATTCAGAATATTTTTTTTCTTGTTTTCCTCCTCCAAAAACTAGGTGCGTCTTGTGGTCTGGTGCGTCTTATAGAGCAAAGAACACGGTACCTATGTGCTGACCCTGCAGCTTTCCAAAAGATAGAATTCTGCAGATGCTTTAAAAATTAAGTTGTTTAAATTTATTTTAAAAAACACAAAACTGTAATGAAAGCATAACAAGTACCTGATCAAGGTTGGAGAGACTGTTGGGATCCTGGCTCAGGCCTTGATATTGTCCTCTAAGCCGATCCCCAGCAGCTATCTTCCGGAACTTCTTCAAATCCACAACATAGAGAGCACTAAGAACAAAGAGAGCAACTGTTTCATTGACTGCTACCTTAGGAGGTAAAATGCAAAATGCACAGATAAGATTCTCAAAATAAATATATCACAAGCAGGCAAATTGGATGAATGTTCTAAAAAACAGAATGCATCACATTAATCTATTTGCATTTGTTCCTGTCAAAGGTAAACCCATTTGTCTTATGATAAATTAACCTATGACAATGAAGATTTGTGTCTATAAAAGGAAAGCATACAAGAAATAGACTACTATTGTCTAAAATGTCAAATGGACACTCTTCATTTTGTGATGGAACTTCCAATACAAGAGGCACAAATCCTACACACACACACATATTTTCAACACCATTTCACCATCACTAGACAACAGCAGTTGGATGATGCAGCGCTTTCAGGTAGTACTATTAAAAAAGAAGAAGAAGCAAGCAGCAGCACAGTATCAGGAACAACAAACTTCTATCACCTGATGTGGTATTTTCTTCCTGCCAAGTGACTTGCCCAGTATCCTGACTTCCAGAATCTGTATCCATCCATCTCTCTGCGACTTTCACAGAATGGTGTGTAACCGTAAGGGGCCCCGTCCAAGTTGAAATCTCTTAGCTCCTTGAGGTCTGTACGCACAATCTAAAGAAAAGTCATTCATACCCCACTTTCAGTTCTGTTGAGAATGTGGGACTACAACCTCCAAAGGTTATGAGAGTTATGAACTAAAGGCCCATCAAGATTGACAGGTGAGATACACGTGACAGTCCTGGCTTCTCAACTTCGCTCTCATCTCCACTACCAAGGCCACTGCCATAGATGGGAACAACTCCAGACCCGCTTTACCAAATCAGGATCTGCCCTGTTTCTCTAACTGAACATGACCCAAGATGGCAATGAACTCTTCCTTCCCTCCTCCTGGGAACTGTACAGCTTCCTTCCACCATCCTAACATGGGCTCTGGGTGGAGAGAAAGAGCAATCAGCCACAAGCAGGTGTTAGTAGAGATATGGGATAGGCCTAACATCTACTGAAGGCACAAGAATTGCTGTGTTTTGCCTCCCAGAGCGTTTATTCCCTGGTTGCTAATTTCTCCATTTTACTGCACTTTTCTGAGAGTACCCTCTTGCACGTGCCGGCAAAGATGTATGGCACTGACCTGGTAATTTTTGAAGCTTGAAGACCACTTACCTGGTCAGCATCTACAAACAGGAATTTATCAACAGCAAGGGGGAACAGCACATCCAGAAAAAGAATTTTGTAACCCCAGATGATGCGCTGCTTCTCTGTTTGCTGGTGAAGCCATCGTGGCCATTTGTACTGGACTAGTTCATACTGGAAATTGTATTTTTCAGCCATATATGGGATGAATTCCTGGAACAAAATAATGCTTTGTGGTACCAACAGTTTCTGATACAAAATGATATTTAAAGTACAGTCATACCTCGGGTTAGAGACACTTCAGGTTGCGTTTTTTGGGGGGGTTGCGGACCGCCAAAACCCGGAAGTACTGGAATGGGTTACTTCCAGGTTTCGGCAATAGCGCTTTGTGCATAAGCGCCGCATTGCAACCCGCGCATGCGCAGACGCGCCGCTGCGGGTTGCGGACGCTGCAGGTTGCGAACATGCATCCCAAACAGATCACGTTCACAACCCGAGCGTCCACTGTACTTTATGCTTATAGCAACACAAAAACAAAACCCAATCAAAACCTTAAAGGAACCAGATATTTATTCCTCCTTGGGCTGCTTTGGGAGGAAGAGCAGGATATAAACATGACAACAAGCATCTATTGTCTCTTGTATATTTTAAATGCTTTCTAAGTTGGCTCGGGTCTTGTTTTTGAGAAAATAACTTAATTAATTTAATAAATAAAATTACTACCACTAATCTCTCAATGATAAAGGTGCACGTGCAAGTAGCTGAAGATACACAGAAACAGACATAGTAGAGGGAGAGGGGCTGGGAAGCTTCAGGCTTCCAACAAAGAAAATATAAAGCAAGTTCTTACAACAAACCTTAAACGTAGGTGACAAATAGTTCTTCAGGAACCAGAACTTCACTGGAGTTTGTGTGTGTTTCAGCACCGATAGCATCATTATCCTGTTAAGGCAATAGACAGGCAAAGGTGATTTAAAAATAAATAAATAAATCTAGAACTAACCCAAATTAGCAGCGTACAGTGTCCTGCTCTCACATCTCGCTCCTTCAGGCAATTTGTATTCATGAAATTACTGATGGCACCACGAGAAGATCAATATTATATGACCCTTGCTATATCAGCATACTTTGACCAATTGTATCTTAATAATACATACCATAAGGCAAGTTATGGTGTTTTTTTGGTGCTGCATTATGGCTATATTCATACGGGGGGAAACCCCACAAGGTTTTTACATATATGGTCTTATATTCCAGGTACACAGAACCATAGAGTTGGAAGAGACCTGAAGGGTCATCTACTCCAACCCCCTGGAATGCAGAAATGTAGCCTATAAAGGTTATATACAGAGTCTCTCAAACTGTGGTTTACAAGTAGTAGTAATATGCTTTCCAATTTGAGTCTAGACTAACCGGAGAAATCTCTCATATAGATGCCCTGATGCCACAGAAAATATGTTGATCACATCATCCTTTTCCTGCTTCACCTCTTCTTTCTTCTGTCCGCCCGTGAAGCCCCTTAAAAAGGAGGGGGGGAGAGCAATGTTTATACTGCAACATCACATAAGACAGCCAGGTTTACACTTCCACTCTATATTCTCTACCTAACCAACACTTCTTGGGACTGTAGCAGGCATTGCCTGCCTGCCTGGGATGCTTCATATTATCATAACCTCAAGATGGGAAACCTAAAGACAGAAAATCCAGCCTCTTTTGAATGTGAAACATTCCATTCAAAAACAAATGCGCTGATTTCATAGAACTTTCCAATGGAAGCTCCTGCCACCAAACGTTAATCACACTCGCTGAAAAAACAATGAACAATTCTGCAGACAGCATTACAACTCTTCTCAAATTTATTCACATTTGATTTAGTGGCAAAGCAATACCTACTCCTATGAAAGGATGGGATCAAGTCATTTTTAATCAAAAAATTAAAAAGTACTCTAAATTTAGTCATGTGGTATTTAATTATAACGAGACACATCAGGATTATATGTATTCTGTAGCAGCTACAAGGATCAAGGAATCTTTCAGGTTAGCAAACTTGAAAGGCAGTGAATGAAGACACCCATGCTCACCATTTAAGAGATTCCCAAAATCCAGATTCGTTTTCGTTTGTTCCATCACTTAGCAAATCTTCATTCAGCATATCCAATTTCTTCTGAACCTGTGAAGAAAGAACAGTGAATTAGCTTAAGCTTCTTACTAAAAGCTTCTTTTGAAACACCATCTGGCTTGATACATTTTGTGTTTTCCCCCCAATTAGAATTGTGCCACACTACCAAGTAAATTGTAGACAATGACACCTTGAGGGGCAGGGAGGATGTGTTTGGCTAAGGAATCTCAAAGTGAAATTCCAGCTAGCTCTTTGGCTTGAAGGAAAGGTGAAACATTCAATTCGAGTAAACTGCATCTCCTACAATATCACTTCTGGATTACCTCGCATGATGAGAAATACTAGACGAAAAGGTGGGCGCACTTCCTCTTTAATATATGTCAGGGGTGGGGAACCTGTGACCTCCCAGGACTGCAGAGCCTTTCATCCCTGATCTCTGACCACGCCAGCTCGGGCCGAAGGGATTTGGAAGCCATCATCTGGAGGGCCACAGTCTCCCCATCCTTGATGTATACAAGTAAACTCAGAATTGCAGGTTTGGCAACTATATTCAAACACAAAAGGTTATTAAATATATTCTAGGACCTGCAGTGTGTAGTTCTGTATATATAGGCCACCCTTCCGTTTGCATCTTTCCCTACCCCCTTCTGTTCATGGGGTGTGTGAAAGCTTGGTTTCCAATGACTCCTTCTCCACATCAGCATCCCATTCTGTGAGTTGGCAGAGCATTTGTAGGGCAGATGCTCCTACCTAACAGACAAATAAGGAGCCAAATGGAGCTTCCTTTTGCTCTTCTAATAAGCTGGGAAGTATAAATTCTAGGAAGAGGTGTTGCATTATGGATGATTATTCAGATGTTGCCCCATCTCCTAACTTACCCGAAACTTTAAAGGATTGCATTTCTCTGTTTTGTCCAGAAAGTCCTCTATAGGAGGGCAAACATTGCCATATTTTTTTTATAAATATGCGGTGAGTGTGTGCATTTAAACAAATGTTGCTGTAATTACTACTTTTATTGTGTCTTTTTCAAACTCACCTTCACTTTAATAATTTTGCTCTTGAAATTGTTGATAACAACAACAACATCACTGGCATCTGGTGGAGAATCTGTACCATCGTGGCTAAAATTGATCAGAATAATTAAATTAAATTAGCTCAATAATCACTGTAGGAGGAGTGCTGTTTTGTTACTAGTTCTGCTAATTCTTTCCTACTTTTCATCATGGACCTATATCAAACAATGCTTTTCCTTCACAGTACGCCTCCCAAGTATTTCAGAAAGAAATATAAACTGAAAACATGAAACACATTTCACACAATTCCTAATTTGTTAGCTTCGGGAGGTGAAGAGAACCCAGATGTGAACTCGTGTATTGCCAAGTAAGAGAGAAAAACCCCCTGCTCAACACAATGCCATGCTGAAAGACAATACTAGCCCAAATGGATTTTAACCAAAAACATACAAACCCAAGAGTAATGCTTTTTACCACCTCACCTGTAAATTCTGTAGATATCATCAGACCTTCCCTTTCTAAGTCTCAGAAACCAGGAACCAGGATTGGCTTTCAGCTGGAAGTAGCCCTGTGAAGGGAAAAGAGAAAAGACAAATACCCGTGATAGATAACTTGCTTAGTACTGAGCATCACATCAAGATGAGAGAGAATAAAATGCTTCCCTTAATTAGCAGTGGTAACACAGCAAACAAGCTCCCGAGAATATGATGGCCAACCCACAATCAGAATGCTCTGTTAACTCTGTCTTCAAATTAGACCTTAGGAATTAGGCACTTCCAACACCAGAAAATTTAGGCTTGCCTCTTCCCATATTAAAAGCATAAGTCACTTGAGTGGCCAATTGGAGCACTCAGATCTGTTTCAACAGGATTTTCCACTTTAATTCAGTGAGGAAAATAGTCGCTTACTAAATTGGCCATAACAATGGTGTCGACAACCACGGGGTTTGTTGATGTTCCCAGTGTGAACTGTAGCCCTCGCGGTGGCTGCCCTGTCGTGATATCATAGCAGTGCCCTTCCAAAAGGAGGTGCTCTAACTCATACTCAGCTGCCACAACACTCTCCACCTGGGAAAAGGAAAACACATTTTTTAAGCAGTCAAAAAACATAACAAGGTAAAAGCTGAGGCTGGTGGCAGATAAAGTCCAAGAGCACCTGGAGGTCCCCAGGGCCCCCACCCCTTTCTTAAAAGTAATACAACAGCAGCAAAATGGCTTATTAATAAGAACTCCCATATGCATGGTGGGGAAACCTCATGCAAGAAAATGATCTGCACTGATTTCAACTGAGCACAACTGGCTTCAGTTGCTTGTGGTTCTTGCTGCTATCAGGCAAGGCACAGTGGTCTGCCCTGAAACAAACAAACAAACAAACAAACATTTGGCAAAGGGAGGAGTGTGTTTGTGCAGTTTGCTCTCCAAATTTAGCCGCACCAGTTAATCAGAGCAGTTTTAACCTGAAATTAAGGCTAAAGTTGATTAAATGGTTTTGTTTGCAACCCAGCCAGATGCATGGGGTATAAATATTTTTATTTATTATAATTACTAGTAGTAGTAGTATAAATTCTGAAATGAACCCTCCTCTTCAGATTGGGACACACACATTGACTGGACTTACCTCCGCTAAATAAATGTTGTCAAGATCATATGGTGTCCTTACTGACTCCACCATCCAGCTCTCAGGCGTGTTTAGATTCAAAGTAAACAAGGGGGACTGGGGCATATCCAAGAATTTGGCTACTGGGCCAGGAACGAAGTGTTTCTCTGCACTGAAAGTTATTTCTGGCTCCAAAACGTAGCGATAAAAACTAAAATTTAAAAATGACAAGTATCAGAATGTTTTAATCTCAAATCCTGCAGGTGTCACAGTCAATTGTCTTTATGTTATGCCTTTCAAATCTGTAACCTTGATAGCCTCTGCATGCCTAGCATTTAAGATACACGGCTTTGAAAAAGCATACTGTTGGAACCCCACAAGCAAACAACCTTCTAGGTTCTGGTGCTTGAAGATGTGCCTCAGCTTTTCCTTTTCCTAACAAAACTCAAGCCAAGCATTTTTAAAAACTATGCGCCTCTCATATTACTCATTCCTTTCTTCGCCTTTCTGTGCTTCTATTAAAAACAAAACAATGACTGGGGCGTAAAATAGAGAATTGAATTCCTATGTTAGCAACAACACCAAAGCATCAGAAAGTAGAAGACCGAAATGAGTCAGAAACTTCACTCTCTTTCAGCAGTCTCCTGAAATGCCATCCTGAAGATTGACATTCCATTATGCACAAAAAAACTGTGACATGAAGAGAAAAGTCCCAACCCCCATTGCATGAACCTTTATTGTAATAAGGATTAATTTTCGTAATTTCTGCAGATCTACTACAAAGCTGACAGAACATAGGATGGCTTTTATCAATGAAAAGAAGCCTAAGATCACAAAACAAAATTTATGTGGAGGCAATATTCCTTCCAATATGGAAATCACACCTCAATTGAAGTGGAGGCTAATGCAGCTCTCTTGAAACTCACACAGCCCTGCCCACACAGTTTGAATCTACAGTTTTCTAACAGTAGTATCAAGAGGCAAACTTGCAGTATTTTTTAATAAGCAGTGTAGTTTTGCTTCCCACTTGATTACATTTTATAAAGTTAGCCATTCCTCACCTTTTCAAAGGCATGTCAGAGAGTTTGGACTGGCAATTCATAAAAACTCTGAGGTTCATGTTTATTAGTTTGTTCAATACCTTAAAACAAAACAAGGGACAGAGAAAGTTAAATTCACAGCTAATTGTGTACATTTCTCACAATGCCCTGCAAATCTGCAAATTTGTCTCTTTCTATTGGCTAGCTAAAGCTGAAATGCTCAGATAACTTTCTGTGCAGCAGCCACACTAAGGTTATTTAGAAACGATCTGGGATGAAAGAGAAAGGTTAGAAGGATCGATTTTTAAAAGGAAGTGATTAGAGGGGAGAAACAGAAAATCTTGTTACATGATGAGCTGAGGTTCCCATTAAACAGGTTATATTTTATTTAAATAACCACCTTAAATGTTTTAGTCTTCTCCATATTGATAATAATTACTTTCCAATGTAAAACAACTTAAGTTCCGGATATTAAGCTTTACACAAAAGGCAATGTGTTTTCAAGAGTGATGAAAACAACCTTCTATATCAAGATAAGGAAAGGTAATGTTCAGTATATTATGAAACATTCTTCAGCTACTGGTTATACTGCAAACTAATAACATATTCACACCATTAGTAGTGGAGCAAGTCTTTGTGCATCCCTGGTAGCAGGGTCCACAACAGCCACAACGTCAAAATACGTCTCTCCTTCCTTTGGTCTTAATTTAATTGCGCTAAAGAAAAAGAAAAAAATACAAACTGACATTTGCATGTTATGTTTTAGCCCATGAGAGAAATATAAGCAACGCCTACCCCCGCTCCCACCAAGAAGTGCATAATATATTCATCAATGCCTTCTATAAACAGAGATTGAATTGTCAACGCATAGGGAGAAGCAATCAATTTCCTATTTAGTCTTACATCCCAAATGATGTATTAGCATTCTCTAATTCTAGCAAATAAAAAAACCCCAAGTTAATGTGAAGCTTTTTGAAGATTATAAAGCAATTTACATAACCCATATACATAAAAGCAGACTATCTATATCCATATATTTACCTGTATCGGTCCTCAAAGAAGTGGTATTCAATTCTTGCCTCTCCTTTTGGCTGAGCAGACAGAAGAGCATCCACCTTCATTACAAGATCACTTGCACTACAGAGACAAATTCCATCTGCTCAGATATTTGCTTTCCATGCTAAAATGGCCTAATCAAGTGATATTTTTAATATGGAAGCCAAAGACACACTAGATGTTTTAGCAAAAGATAAAATAGTAACTAGTTTGGATCCAGCACAAATTGAATGACCCTGCCTTTGTACTTGCACTGCTTCTGTGAATATAACCCCCCCCCTCCAATGCTGCAAACCCCACCGGAAAGTTTCCCAGTCTTCAAGTACGGCTTGGGAGGGGAAAGGCAGAAAGGCCCTGTTCCGCAAGAGGAAGTCTGCCCTCGGTTCATAGAATCCAACCCATTATGAGAACTTACTTGGAACCTAAAAACTGGTATTTTGTACTAGTACAAAAATAAAAAGAATCTCCCTCATCTACTCTGTTCCTACTTATAGAAATCAAATGAACAAATGGAATCCCCAATTTTCAAACTGTCATTGGCTCATTTTTACTTACAGATCTTCCTCCACCCCTAGCTCCTGAACGTGAGATTTTATTTTCTGCCCAGAAGTCTTTAAAATAATATTCTCCAACAAGTGAAAGTCATCCTGGTTAAAAAGCTCACCATCTTCCAATGGCCCAATTATCTAAAGATAAAATGGAAAATTAGGTTGCATTAGAGCAGTAAGACGGTCAAGGAAAGTGAAGAAAACTGTGGCGGGACCATAATTACTCACCCCCTGTGATGCACACAGTAATCCAACTCATATTACTGTTCAGAATTTAACCAGTCAAATATTCACTACTTCAAAATTTCACATTGTCCGTCGTTGCACGTGCAACTGTGTCAATTGCTTCCTACCATATGAACCTTCCCAATGAGGTCAACATCTGAGGTCTTGGCTTTCACTTCATGAAAGTGAAGTGGTCACACAAGACAGGGCCATTTTGGTGCTGCCTCAAAGGCTCTGTAATGCGCTCCTGCGAGAAGCATATTTGTGCTTTTCTACTACTACTACTACTCCTGCTACTGCTACTGTTATTAAATTTATTACACACTCTTCACCAGCAGGTCTGGGATGGGTTACAATAATTTAAAATTCAGTATTAAAAAGGCTTAAAACAAATTATAGTCACAGGGATAGAATGGATGCTGAAAACACACATCTCAAGTGCTGAGGGCCAGAGATGACAAGACACACCTCTGTGGGAAGGGAATTCTACAACTTAGGGCTGTCACAGAGAACGCCCTCTCCCAGGCCATCTTTGTCTTACTCCCTGCCAAACGTCTGAGGAGGCAGAGGTACCAAGAGGGCCCCCTCTGCTGATCTTAACATCCAAGAAAGTCCACAGGAAATGAGGTGGTTTCTCAAACATTTGGGGCCTAAGTCATTTAAGGTTTTAAACACTAACATGAGCACCTCAAATTGGGCCCAAAAACTGACTGGCAGCCAGTGCACCTGTTTTAAAACAGCAGTTACAGATAATGCATTCTTATTTATCATCTGGTTGGTTGTTGTTTTTTGCAAAAGTTTTTTTTTTTTAGTACAGATATTGTCAGAAGCCCTGGGGGCTTTGTTAAACTGAAAAGTATTATATAAATATGGCAAGGAAGCAAATTTTCTTATGATCAAAACCATTTCACTGCCAATCAGTTAAGAAAAACCGAATTTCAGGGAAAGCAAAATAGACTACTTATAATTGACACTGCTGCCTTTTTTATTCTTACCGCTAAGACAAATGCAGTACATTAGAACAGCCACCAAAGTGCTCTTTGGATCCATTAGTTATGCATTCCCAGAGGACTGCTGTGGGAAAGTGTTTCATTCTGAGAAGCTGAATGCTGCTGTTAATTATTCAAGGTGGCTTTCACACACACACACACACACACACACACACACACACACGGATGTGGGGCTTATTAGGATAAACAGGTGTAAACAATAAAATTCCATGCTCCAAGATACATTACTCAAATATATGGAAAACTCTGTTCATTTCCCAAAGTATGAAATCATACACTTCTATGTAATACAACATTCAACCTTTTTTGGGCCTTCCATTACAGGACTTTAAAAATTATATAGGAAGTAGCTCAATGAAAGTAAAGTGAACCCTGCTATTAATGCCACCCTAAACAAAGACCTATCATGTACTGGTAATTTTCAGCTCCAACTAATTTTCAAAGACATCTCAAATCAAAAGACTGGATCCCATTATTTTTATTGACTAATATGCAAAGTTAAAATTCTCAACTCCCTCAAGTGTGGAGAATTAGGCGGGCTAAGCATGTTGAAACAGTTTCCTGGAAGTGAAAAAGCTCTCTTTGCGGCGGGGGGGGGGGGGGGAGAATCCAGCTTACCCTGCCATTGCTGATCACTGCCCTCTGCCCTTTCTTCAGTTTAAGAACATCCCTGGAGTACATGGTATGTGAAAGAACAAAATCCACTTTAGGAGAGTCAAAAGCTTCCTTGAAAATATCAATATCCATACCCTGAAAGAAAAGAGACCCTGAGTAAAAGTAAGTTCAGAGACAAGACAGGAAAGCTGTAAATTAAAAAAGGAAATGGGTACTGCTGCTCCATTTTACTAGTGTACCACCTCACAGCAAAAGCCAGCTTGTACTTACTCCAACAGCAAATTCCGTAATATCAGCGCCAGCCTCCAGCATCTTTGCATTCTCTTCCTTGGCTAATTTTGTGATGAAGTTCTTGGCATTGTTAGATGTTTGCGTCTGTAAGGCTGCCCATATAGCCCTAGCAATGATTGTGTTGTTGCTGGTTGGGTCTTCACTTGGGTTGCTGATCACGCCAATCCGGACATGGTTACTGGATTTCTGCATAAAAACAAAATGTGCATTAGAACGCAGTTTGTACAAGCACCGAAGGCCAGCAAACAAAGGCAGTGTTTAAATGTAGAGGAAAGCTGATTGTGCCTGCTTCCTGCTTGTGCTGGGTAGAAACAAACCATCATTCCTGGGCTTAGCACTATAGTTGAACGAGGGTTTGTGCAAACAAAGCACGATAAACAAAAGTTTGTTCTCAGTTTATCTATTTTTCTTTGCTACGAGAAAACAAAGTAAAGCCTGGCTGAAACATAATGCTAAGCCAAGGATTATGGCTTGCTCCTCTCTGGTACTCAGATCTTAGGGTGCAGCAAGGCATGGTGGCATGAAAGAACAATTGGTTCCTCTTCCTTTAAACACAGAGAGCCTAGCGATTAGTCATATCTGTCCCTCAAAGGCACAAAAAACAATCAGGTGGTGTAGCTCAGTTCCCCAGGTATGCTGACAATACTGCTTTCCTTCCTTCCCTTCTTCAACAAAGGCCGCTACATACCTGGTGTTTGATAGCATCATACAAAAGCTGCCTTCCAGATGGCTTGTCAAAGTCTCCCACAATCCAGAAAGTCACTGGTCTAACAAAAGAATCATCTGTAAAAGGAACAACAACGCATTCAAGAAAGAAAATTGAAGCTGATAATATCATAATGCACATTTCCATTTCAACCTGGGCACATGCAGTGTTTCGAAAAGTCATTCAGGCAAGATACAAAAAGATCGCAATGGTATTAGTATTTATCAAGGGTAACACCATGTGTATATATCTCTGTTAAAATTAAGTTTATCTTTTAAGGTACACAAAATAAGGCACATGCATAATTCTGTTTATTATCTGGGGTTTATTTAGCTATTCATTTAAGATTTTTATTCTTTTTATCAAAGAGTATTTAAGCAACTTAAGTTTTCCTGTTAGCAAATAAACAAAACTTTTTAATGTGGACTCAAATTATATTTCTGGAAATATTTTAAAACATGCATCTATTTTTCATTCCCTACAGATTCTAAGGTCAATAACTAAGGGCTCTGAGCATGATTTAATGTATTTAAATTAGTAATGCAAAAAAGGAAAGAAATGCACTCAAGCTCATTACCATAAATTTCCTTGGAGGACATGCCTGACAGAAGTAAAACAGGAAAGAGTGGGAAAAGATATAATTAGTTTACAGAATAGACCTTGCAAGTACCCAACAGCCACAGCAGGGTATGCATGACCCTTGTAAACAGTGACTAATGTCAGAGGCAACTATGAATTAATTCATTTCCAGCAATAGGAAACCACAACATCTCTAGTATTTCTCTAATTTTCAGAAGTCATGCACCCCTTCCAAATGAAATGGATCTGTCATGCCTTGTCCTCTTCACACTGAAGCCTAGTTGATACACCTGACAAGATCCTATATGACACATGATTTTCCAAATACCTCCAGTATTCAAAGACAGCTCTAGTCTTTAGCTATGTTCACAAGAAGTGAATCATGATGGCAGGTGTTAATTATCAATAACAGGGCTTATTGAGAAGGCAGTTGGGCCACAACTGGCCCCCGGGCCTTAGGTTGCTCTAGAAGGTAAGATTGCTTGCACAGGGGCAGTTTCATGGGGATGGTTTGACTATACACGTTTTTGCATATACGCTCTATAACCCCTGTGCAAGATGCATACTCTATACTGAAGATACTGAAGTCAAAATCTCTACCACATTTCTCACACTGATTTTATATAGTTATCAAAAAGCATGGGTGACAGGATAGAACCCTATCCCATCCCAAAGGGTAACTCCCATAAGCGCTCCCCCGCACTGCCTTCTGAGAACTACCCAACAGGCTAAGTGGGACTGTAAAAGTTGTGTGTCCTGCATTTCCAATCCCACCAGGAGGATAGCATGGTTGATATTAAGTCATTGAGGGGTACTGGAAAATGAACAGGCACACAGTGCCCCATGCTACCTTGCAACAAAGATGATCCACTAGTGTGACAAGAACATTTTCTGTAACAGGGGACTTCCGGGTTGGCGCCATCGCCGAATGGCGGGCTCCCTCCGTGCTCCGGAGGGAGCCGGCTCGGCAGGGGTTGGGTTCTACCGCGCCGGCGACGCGAGGACCCTCAAAAGCCATGGGCACGGAGCCCCATGGACATGGTGACTCGGCTGGCACCTTTGCGCCCCTCCCCGGCCCGCGAAAGAGCCTTTTTAAAGGCTAAGGAACGGGCGCCGGGGGGGGGTGCTTTGAGTCCGCCGCTTCCCCTGCCGAGCGAAGCCGCATGCCATTCGGTGGAGAGCGCTAGCTTCTTCTATTGAAAATTTGGATCCAAAAGAAAAACCCGTGAGTAATTGGACTATGGACTAAAAAGAGGGATAAATTTTTAAAATTTGGTGCAAACGGGGGAGGTGGAAAAAGGAAGTCAGACCCCCCTTTATTGTAGAAAAGACAAAACAAAGGACTTGACAACTAAGATCGAGTGTAACCCTATCTTGATGAACTAACAACTTCGCGAGGGAAAATTATAAGTTTGAGCTGGAGGAGAAAAGGAGAATTTGTATTAAAAAGCAACCCCACCCCCCCGGAATCCCTGGAGCGATCTGCGAGAATACCTGGAGAAGAGTAATGGAGGTTTTGACAGCTGTCAAAGAGCTGTCAAAACGGAAGAACAAAATAGAGACGGTGTTTTGAGGACTTTGCCAGTTACATTTGGATATAAATTGGATACAAATTGTTTCAAATAAGGATTAACAAGCTATTTGGACTGGTGGATGGGATCTGGAAGGGAACTCAGTTACTGTAATCCATCTAGAGGAGCTGAGGGATATTGCATGTGTTTTTGCTAGGAAACTTGAACAGTTGAATAGAACCTTCAATCTCCTGGGAAACTGCAGAAATGGAACATTATTTTGTCTACAGAGGTCTACATACTACAAGAAACAATGGATTTATCTGTTGGAAAATGAAAGGGACATGACGTAATGTTTTGCTCCTGAATAACAAGCCTCTGCAGAGGAATTAGAAGCTTTTGGAAAAAGAACCTTTCTGCGGGAGAACAGGGAAACAAAAAGGAGGAGAGTGACCGACAAGAATAAGGAAACAACAAGAACTGGACAGAACTGGAAGTGGGGACATTTGGGATATCCAGATTTGACAAGCTTATGGAAATAAAATTGGAGTTTATACTCCTGGATACAAAAATCTGGATAGAAGAAATGGGCCCCTTGTTGAGATAGACTCCTTCTAAGATTGGACACTTGTGATTAAAAATGACTGGTAAAGAATCAGAGAGATATGGGTTTAGTGAAATGTGGGAACACCAGGAAGATATTAGAATTGGAGGGATATAAGGAACGCAACAGGGAAAGAGGGGAGGGAAATTTGGAATCCAAAGGCTGCAAAATTATTTTTTTTCTTTTTGTATCTTTTTTTCATCTGCACTATATCTGAAAGGGGGGAACTCGTGGAAGGGAATAGACAGATCTTAGGGGATGGGAATTTGAAAAAAATGGGTTATTGACGATGAGTGTAATTTGGGGATAAGAACTTGTTGAATTTAATTGTTTATTTAGAAGATTTGGAACACAAGAGGGGGGGGAGTCCTGGTTATTGGAAGAAGTGTATAAATTGGATTTAATTTGTTTTAATTTGGAAAATCTTAATAAAAATTATTTTTTTTAAAAAAAGAACATTTTCTGTAACAAACCAAGGCCTGAAGTCAGGTTGTCTCATTTAATCGAACCTAGAGCTAGCTGCCCAGCTACTATCTGCTCTTATCACCATACCTAGACAATACACATTAAACTTGCCCATAATTGCCAGGATCTAAACTTTAGACTCTAAAGGTTCCAGGGAGGCTTTAGCTGCTGCCTAACTGTGGCTGTGTAAGGGGACCCAAAACCACATTTTCACCACAGGAGGAGATTAGAACCTGCCAAGTAGGACAAGGTTCTAGATTGCAGCTTGCTGGTCAGACTATTCCAAGGTTTTCACCTAGATAGTTGGAGCTCAATATCCGAAACAATTGCCAGGATCTAAACTTTAGACTCTAAAGGTTCCAGGGAGGCTTTAGCTGCTGCCTAACTGTGGCTGTGTAAGGGGACCCAAAACCACATTTTCACCACAGGAGGAGATTAGAACCTGCCAAGTAGGACAAGGTTCTAGATTGCAGCTTGCTGGTCAGACTATTCCAAGGTTTTCACCTAGATAGTTGGAGCTCAATATCCGAAACAATTCAAAAAACCACTGTAAGATGAGGCCAAGGGTACCTCTAGTAATGAGTCTTAATGAGCGGGTTCCTTAATGATGGATAAAATGTTTAGTTTACCCCTTTTTTAAGTTGTTAGTGTTAAAAGCCTAGACAGGCAAGAAGACTTGGTCGATCATTGATAAATCTACCAAAACAAAATCCCCAAACTAAGCTTTTGTAGAATGTCTCAAGTGCCCTTCCTTAGCTGTTATATTCAAAGTGACTTATAGAAGAGAACTAAATAAAACCACACACTACAAAACAAACACATTAGATACTCCTACATCAAAAGCCATTTCATGTGCTGTTCAAAATCAAACAGGGAGCATGTTCTATATTTGTGGTACATCACTAGAATGAAGCAAGGAAGTCTGTTTCTTCAGAAGAATTGCTGAAGCCCACACACACAATCCAACACAGAATTTGACATATTTATGCTTCCTCTAATTCTTCATCTCTTACTTGCAACTTCACCAGGGTTATGGACAACAAGGAGAAATTTTTTCAGGATTTATATTCACCAGGTTGTTGAGATTGGCTTCAATCGCAGTCAATAGCAATCTCTGGTTCACATTATCTGTAGCTAAAGTTGGTGCCAACATAAGCCTTAGCAGAGAGACAGAAGAGAGGGGCTAAGGATGGGAGCATGTGACTCCCCCCTCTCTCCCAGACTCATTACCTAAGCTGTGCATGGTTTGCAAAGGCATAATAAATCAGAATAAAGCCTTGATTTGACAATTTTATATGAAAATCCAAACCAAAAAAAGCCCATAATGGCTATAAAAGCCCAAAGTAATAACTTACACATATATGCAGAATTGCAATAGCACTATATTTCATCCCATTTTTCTCCTAAGCTTATTTGCTCCTTTGGCATATATTCAGTCAACTTGTAGTCTTTTATTGTTAAGCAATAAATAAGAAATGTGGTAACAAAGTGAAGAATTAGTGATTTTAGGGTGGGTGGGTGTGTTTTAAAATGTCTTAGCAACAGCTGCAATACTATTCTAAGCCCAGCAATTACCAACTACCATTGGCTGCTATTGGGCTATTTTCAAAAGCAATTAACACTTCCATTTTCTATAAGGAAACATATTGCTCATATATCCATATACATTAATAAACTAAGTGAAATTAAATGGTGAAGTTCCAAGCTAACATTTCCCAATAAACAAGACTAGCATTTGACTACTGTTGGGTCTACACAGGAAATGCAAGAGAAAAGGAGACTCTGAAAGTCTTTCCAACCTGGTGTGCTCCAGATGTTTTAGATCAGGCATGGCCAAACTTGGCCCTCCAGATGTTTTGGGACTACAGTTCCCATCATCCCTGACTACTGGTCCTGTTAGCTAGGGATGATGGGAGTTGTAGTCCCAAAACATCTAGAGGACCAAGTTTGGCCATGCCTGTTTTAAATGATAATTTCCATTAGCCCCAGCCAGCACAGAAGGCTGCTCTGCAAGGTGGTAGAAAATACGCTCTGTGAGTAATAAACTAGCATATCAGGGACCTCTTGCCCTGCTTCAAGTACAGACCTAGCCTAGCAGAGGAAATCAATTAAGACAACAGAAAATATGATGCTGCCTGGAAGCTAGGCAGGCCAAAGAAATGCCATGCAAATACTTTTTAACATTATGAACCAATCTGTACTGTTTTCTTCTACAGTACCTGGTTCTTCAGATTATGGCAAAGCCATAATGACATGCTAAATCTATGGAACCTTTATGAACAACCGAAGAACTTGATCAGATAAAACTGGGTAGACATTTAAGGATCAAACTGGAGGGCAAAGTGAGATTACAACTGGCACAAAGAAGGAGCAGTAACATGGCATCATTAGAAACATTTTTCAAATGCCTTGCTATGATTCACAATGCAAAAGGAAGCCTGGCTAAAGAAGTAGCAGAATAAACATTCATGTGCAGACTACAAAAGGGAAAGAGACAGGACTCCCATAATTGTACCTTTCTTGGTCATGTAGGTCATGCTGTTGGCTATAGCAGCTGTCTTGTGCTTGGAATCCATGAATGTAAATCTAGCATAATCATCCACAAAGAAATTATCTGCAAGAAAAATATTAACTCATCAACAATCACCACTTTAAATCAAATTCTATTAATTTTATTTTAAAAAGAAAATTACCCTCTTTGGTAGCAAATTCCCAATAAAATGTTCCTACAGGGCATGTTCCTAAATAATTCATCGTAGAATTTGGACAAGGACAGAGAAGAGCAAAGGCTAAGAATGATAAAGCATAGGCAAGAACAGCTGCAAGGTCAAGGAACAGGGGCTAGGAGTGAGAAAACCACCCAATAAAAGTACGGAGCCCTTGTATTTCTCCAATACAAAATGCCTGAAAACTCTTAAACAACATTTACCAGTATACCTGAAGGAGCATCTCCACCCCCATCATTCTGCCTGGACACTGAGATCCAGCACCAAGGGCCTTCTGGCAGTTCCCTCACCGCGAGAAGCCAAGTTACAGGGAACCAGGCAGAGGGCCTTCTTAGTAGCAGCACCTGCCCTGTGGAATGCCCTCCCATCAGATGTCAAAGAGATAAACAACTATCTGACATTTAGAAGACATCTGAAGGCAGCCCAGTTCAGGGAGGTTTTTTAATGACTGATGTTTTAGTGTGTTTTTAATCTTTGTTGGAAGCTGCCCAGAGTGGCTAGGGAAACCCAGCCAAATGTGTGGGGTATAAATAAATAAATAAATAAATAAATTGTTTGTTTGTTTGTTTGTTTATTATTATTTAAATACAATGATTGAATACAGTGTTGTCTGCAGGAGGCTTCAGCTAGTGAATTCCTTTGTCTCCCCTCCTACTCTGCCACATCCATGAGGAGGAGACTGGAAAATTTTTTTGCTTCTGTTTTAAGAGTAGACTAATTGTATTTTTTATTTGTCTTGACCAACCACAGACTAACTAAATGCAGTTTGTCCAAGTTTGGACAAAACAACAAACTGCACACTTAGTTTAACATGGAAGTGGGTATTTCTGAACAGCTTGTGGCCATGCCAGAAATGGGGGGGGGGGGAGTACAAACTAGTGTCCAAATCAGATCTTATTGTCCACTAACAAGTTATTGTTGTTATTAAATTTTTGTATGGATTCAACAGCAAGTGTGCCTTACTAGTTGCGGTTAAATCTAGGTACTCTCTGTCAGACATCAAGATCCGCGAGTTGATTCTTGGCACAACATTAGGCTGGTTCATGATATATTCAACCACATCTTGATCATTTGATAATTCACCCTGAAAAAGAAAGAAAAAATCAGATCTAATACCCTCAAACAAACAAAAAGCATGTTTTGGAACTGGTCTGAAAATCAGAATAATATTGAGAAGTCAAATCATTTTTTAAAATTTTAGTTTTATTCCTTGTTCTCTCAGAACCTCCCCTTCAAAGAGGTCGTTTAAAGACACAGTAGCATCTCAATATTTTGCAAGATGTTAAATTGCTTCTTATGTGCAACCCTTTGGATTTTTACAATTCTTGGAACAGCAGAACTGTGACATAGTAGGTTCCTCTGTGGCAATGAGGGGCTGCCATAAAGGAAAAGTAAACCTACAGCCTGCTTAGAAGCTCAAAACTAGCTGCACAGCTCTTTGAATCTTAGCCATCATCTTTAAGCACCGAAGAGGTCTTTGAAATCCCAGACTACAAGCAACATGGCTTACCAAATACACAGCCCTCTGGAAAAAGCTGGTGGTTTCTAGTATTTTATGCATTGTCACAGTTTCTAGTTCATCGGGATCTAGTTGTTCCTTTTGAAAGGGCATTCCGTTGAAAAGCACAATAGGTAAGGGCCCCACACCTGTCTGTTCATAATAGCCACGTCCTTCCTGAAATGTACAAAAGATACAAATAAGATTTTTTTCTTTCTGCCTCAACTGACTTTATCTATTGCAACATAGTCCATATTTCCAAAACAACCTATGCGAAAGCAGGTTATGGAGGGTAAATACTGCTGTAACTGGCCCAGAAAATCCTGTTGGCACCTCTGATCACTCCAATGAATAGTTTGGCAGAAATTTTATTCCACAAAAAGAGTTATGGGGTTTGAAATCGGATAAGCCAGACACATGAACGCCTTACCTTCCTATTGTGATCATAAGCAGAATCAACTCCTAAGATGCTGTTCACTTCTACATAAGGATACTGCTTCTCAAGAACACTAACCACATGCTCCACCTTGAGTTTTTCTCCTGTATTTACTTTGTTGTATATCTGTCAAGAAAACATTGACACATGCACAGTTAAAAACATTACCTCTTCTCCTTACACTTCAGAGGATCATCAATAAATCAGCTGTTCTCTCAATTTCGCTTTGCCTGCCGTTATGTATCAAACTCCCTCCAGGAAGACCTCAGCAGTGCCTCTTCTCTCTTTCTACTAACCCAATTTCAAAACCCACATTATCCATGAAGCGTTTGGCTTAGTCTTTTTGTCCCATCATCCCCAGGCCTAAGGTAAACAAAAGTGACAAAAGTAGCAGCCTCATTTTTTGCTCATGTGCAGTGTTTTATAGAGCAACGTAATATCACTACAGCCCAACACTTGGTGTAGGCTAGACCTGCAAAGCTGATGTCTGCAGGAAAATAATTATACATATCATACAGTACAGACAGATAGATGGCTGTATGCATGCATGCATTACAAACTGCTTTGGTTATCTATTTTACAAGGTCTTACAGTGAAAAGTTTCTCATGAGTTCTCCCAATATCTTTATTTTCCCAAGATGTTTAAGTGCCCAGCAGAATGTCATGAGGGGAAGTAAATTACTGATGGTGGCATGGATGAGCCTCTAAAAAAGGCCGATCACCATTATGAACCAACTTTGTTAAGAGCGAGTTGAAGGCTAAAATCAAACTGCAGGGACAACAGGAAAGGGAAGACAGCACATGGCACACAGTGTAGGGCAGGAAGGATGGAGGAATCCACTCTTACCCACTCCCCCCCAACACATACAAGCCTTGGCCAAGAGACAAGTATGACTGTGACAACAAGCTCTCAATTGCACAGGTACATCAGCAATAAGGTAGAGGGACCAGGGTGGAGACAGGAGCAAGAGAAGGGCAGCATTAAAAGCCTCATTTTGGTGCCTAGGATGATTTATATTCTGCCCCCCCATCTTCCAATCCCATGCTGCCATCACGATAGTTACAAGATAAGGAGAAGATGTGAAAATGCACAACAGTGTACCAGATCGTTCCTCACCTTACTTTCTATTACATTTACATCAGGAATGCACAAGAGGGAGCACATGTAACTTCGATTTTACAGCTTAACTTGGAGAACAGTGCAGTGGGAGAAAAGTGGCTTTGGCAAGAAAAGTTATCCTTCCAGGAAAGAGATGGTCAAGAACTCACAACAGAACCTGCCCTCATGTCACTGACAGCAAGTACATTACCACTTTCATAATCTTTAACCCAAATATTCTGAAAAGGCAAACTGCTGCAACAAGAAGTGTCTCTTCTTGTTGCAACAGCCTCAAGGCTGACATAAACAAATACAGCTGCATTAATTCTCTCCAAAACACTCACAGATATAACCGTCTGGAAGGCAAAATTATTATCAACTTCTTGCGCAACGTAATTGTAGGCTCGAAGGAGGGCGACCCCAGCATCTTGTAAACCATCAACATCTTCAGAGTCATTAACCACAAAAACCAGTCCAATCCTATTAATGAAAGAAAAGAAAACAGACTAAAATCCAAATCAGATATTCAAAAGCACAGCATCTGCAGCGGAAATGTTTAGGTTTGTGAACACGAGTGACACTGACCACCACGAAATACTACCCATCCTTTATCAGTGGTTGAAGGGATGCAGGAATGAGCTGTCGGATTGTGCTCTTTCCCCTGCGACCCCTTCCTCTCTTGATGCACAAACTAACCAAGGTTAATGCTAACCAGGGTTCAATCCTAACCAGACAATGGAACTAACATCAAGCTCTGGTTTCAAATCCTGAGATAGGAGCCAGACCTGGTTAGCATTAACCATAGCTGACATTGGTGCAGACATGGACTGAGCCATGAATCTGGCTGGTGTAAAAAAAGTCATAGATGAGGAAGAGGCATTGTGGTACACAGTCATATAATGTTACATCTGCATCATTCCTCCCTGTCTGTGGTATTTCACATGTGTGCAAAACTCACATCATAGGCATAAGCATGTGCCCCATATCAGATTTCCCACAGCCCCTTGGTACAAACCAGGACCTCCAGATACTTCCCATATGTGATCAGACCCAAAAGGCTCCTCTCTCATACAGTTAGGAATAAGAGGTAGTGGAGATGGTTGCTCAAGAAAAACTCCCATCATGCCAAATATGTACTTTTCATAGGTTCGGAAAGGTGATCAGCTGTGAACAGTAAAGGTAAAGGTAAAGGGACCCCTGACCATTAGGTCCAGTCATGGCTGACTCTGGGGTTGCGGCGCTCATCTCGCTTTACTGGCTGAGTGAGCCGGCGCACAGCTTCCGGGTCATGTGGCCAGCATGACTAAGCCACTTCTGGCAAACCAGAGCAGCGCACAGAAACGCCGTTTACCTTCCCGCCGGAGCAGTACCTATTTATCTAATTGCACTCTGACGTGCTTTCGAACTGCTAGGTTGGCAGGAGCAGGGACCGAGCAACAGGAGCTCACCCCATTGCGGAGATTTGAACCGCCGACCTTCTGATTGGCAAGCCCAAGAGGCTCAGTGGTTTAACCCACAGCGCCACCCGCGTCCCTGTAGCTGTGAACATTACTCAGCTTCAAAAATAAAATTCTAAGTTCCACACACACAGAAACTGCAGCAGTACCTCAGTGGTATGTGGTTACTAAGGAACATTTCAGCCACGCTAAGCAACTCCGCCGAGCTCTCATGGGACGGGTCTACGATGAGCACCTGAAAGTCATAGCAAAGTAGGGATTCAGATGCCATTACATCACTTCAGAAGGACTAGAACTATGTTTCACAATTTTAATTTTAAATATGCTTTAGATCTCTCTATGGATTCTTATTTGTATGGGTTTTTTTATATTGGAACAGATATACTAAGCTAAATATATAGGATTATCTTAATTTTAGTGGAAAACGTATAATAGAAATTAATTAAAACATTGCATACAAATAAAATCTTAAGTTGCCCAACTCTGGAAATCTTAGAGTGACGTTCATAGACCAAAATAAGATACCACTTACAAAATTATGGAAGTTTTTCCTTATTTGTCTGATTACACCAGGGAAAGTCGGGCGCAGCAGCTCCTGGACACTGGAAGGCCACAAATTGTATCTGCTGTCAACTTCAAGATTATTGATCCACTAAAAAGTAAAGAAAGTCAAACAAGATAAATTAAAAATACTTGTTGCTTGGATGATTAGAACTTATTTCAATTTAGGGCCACTATTTAGCGATTCAATTGCAGTGGAAGTAACTGAACTGTATGGATTCGTATGTTGAACTAAAATAAGGTTCAAGACTTGCCTCAAAGAATTTACACTTCAGTAAAGCATGTGCACAAGTGTTCCAGGATATATAACATACTGTGAATGATTTTTTTTACTGATCAATGGAAATCTCACCCCACATACTCACTGAAATAGCAGCACTTCTGATATCTACAGCATAGTCAGAGTCCGATGGCTGGATGTTCAGCTTTAACACATTGTGCATGGAAAGGCCAACAATTCCCAAACTATGCAGCCCTTCCATAACACGAGCTTCGTTCCTCAAGACATCAAACAAACTAGAAAGAGCACAGATCAGATAAAACTTTAGAATGCCACCGGCTGATAATACTGTAGCATTTTATATTGCTATACTGTAACCTAAGTTAAGAAGAATTTGAAGAGTTCATACCTAAATATGTCCTGTGTGTCTAGATCTATGTGCAGCCCATTGATAAACAGAGCAGAATCCCCGGATTGTAAACCTAAGGTTCCTTTGAAGTACTGTGGAAAAAGTACAACAAAGACATTAATAGACTTTTTTTAAATACAAGACTTGAATAATACATAACTTTAGATCAAATCTTTTCAAAGATGTGCATTTAAAATGTTAACTGATCCCAGAAATGGAAATTCAGTTGGTCCTGCCTTGACAGCAAATCAGCTATCAGTATTAATCTAATGCAGCACAGAGTGTGGATTATCTTATGATAAAAATAGAATGATGAGGTATTAATAGAGTGATCCAAACCCCTGATCCACCACACAGGAAGGAGTCTGGATGAGAAGGTTTCCCTTTACCTGTATTCATGCTCTGTCATTAGCAGGGCTCACCTACCAATGAAGTTTCAACTGAACTGGAGTAGCCAAGTACAGGTGACGACCATTTTGCACAGGGGTTCCATTCCTGGCCCCTGCGCACCTGAGCGGAGTGCACATAAACCCAACCCAAACCCTGCCCTGTTCCAAAAGGACCCACACATTGGTGGATGCATGCAAAATGGTTGCTGCCTGTATTCATTGGCTTCTAAGTAACTCCAAGTTAATCCAGGCCTCTCTGTTGCACAAACCTGGAGCTGGTGCCACTGAACTAAACTATTTTCCTACCCATCACACCTTGCACCCTGCCTGGCACAAGCAGAGAGACTCCAGATGCTATTGTAGTACCCGTTAAGCCCTGCTGCCAACCACCAGGGGTTTGGATTGCATGCTAAATATGGCCTGCTGACTGCCCATTCTTTGATGATGGGGAGCAATTACAAGCTGTGCTCCCATTTCAATTACTGCTCTTCTTTATAGCATCCAAAGTTCTATGCAGACATGGGGAAGTAAAATGGATCAACTACTTACTTGACCTCAAGCAATCTGCTTACACACTTGACCGATAAATAAATTTCACAAAGTGGTTTTATCATACTCTAGAATTATGTTGGCCATTTTAAGGAATATTGAGATACTTATGATATATGGCTGATATATGATATGGGGGTGGCAGCTTACTAGCTGAAAAGTATAACAGAGACTGATGTAAAAGGGATGTGAAAGAAATAAAGTTAGTGTACCATAAGCAAAAAATATAAAGGCCACTATCAGTGGCCATCATTTGCATTCAGATGAAATCAAAATGGGCGCACAGAGCTGTCAGAGGACACCTCTGGGGGCTAAATCAAACAAAGAAAAATAATCTTACCAAAGTTACTTCTCTCACTTCAACCAACCTACCCTCAAGACTGAGATTCATATATAATACTAATAAGCATTTTCTTTTGTGCCATGTAAATTGCAAAGTTCAGTCCTCAATGTAGATTTAGAGCAATCTAGGTTGCAATCCTATACCCACTTATTTAGTGGGGCTTACTTTTAGGTAAACATGTCTGGGATTGCACTGTTAAAACCTGTTATGCTGAACTGTTAAGTGGTATTTGTATTCTGATATCTGAACAACATTCTGCCCCACTGTTTCTTTTCTAATTGTTGTGACAACCCAGTTCCTCTGAGATAATTCTTTTCTATAATGGGACTCTTCTGGGAGCTTGTTAAGACAGCATTCCTGATATTTTGCACATTCACCCTGACATTTCTTACAGTAAATAGATACGCAGATAGATACATTATTCCCTTATAGAGAAAGTTAAAGAGATATTATGCAGCAGATTCAATTACACTGCGATTTCAGTCTTAAACAGAGATAAAGAAGTCAATTGAGGGGATTGTACTGCTCCTGCTGTGCCAATTGTTAAAGTTTCTATTTGTTTAATCCCCAGAACACATCCCAAAAGCCACTAAGTTTCAAGTTTGAAACGCAGTGGGACTTATTCGAAAGCAAGGCAAAACCCAAAAGGCCAAGTTCTCCTTGAGTAACTGCTTGTGACTATTCCCTGGGAAATATCCAGGTAAAACCAGTTAAGAGCCACTTGGCTCATAGTTTCTGAGCTTGTGGAATATAAACCTTGCACAGAACAGTGTTAGGGTTCACTGGAACAAACTCCCTCAGAAGCTAGTGGACTCTTCTTCGCGGAAGGTTTTTAAGCAGAGGTTGGATGGCCATCTGTCCTAGATGCTTTAGATGAGATTCCTGCATTGCAGGGGGTTAGACTAGATGACTCTTGGTGCCCCTTCCAACTCTACAATTCTGTGGTTCTATGATATGATGAAGAACCTTTCCTCCAAATTCTGCCCTAGGCTGTAGCTAGTACAACAGTACAACCAGAAACCAACAAAACATTCTGGACATTCTGGAAGAAGAACAGCACTTCAAAGTATTTAGAGCTCGATAAAATGTACTTTTTAAATACAGAGAGGCAGTGTGGCTTAATGGCTAGTGTCAGCCCAGGAGACCTAGGTTCAAATCCCTATTTTGCCAAGAGGCTCCAATACAATAAGGCTCCATACAATTACCTTTTGGTTCTCTTCAATTTCTGATCTGAGTTCTGAAGAAACAACTGTTTTTGTTATTGCCCTACAGAAACCAAAAGAGTCACATGTTATCATTAATTGCCTGTCCTACCTCTTCTTTTGTTTTTATATCTGTTCCACTCCAACATGTCCCACTAGGGCATACAATTGTTACCAGTAAACAGATATTGGAATTCATACAGTATAGAAAACATTGCAACTGCAAGGTCAACAATTAATCTATTTCATTTAAGCTCTCTAGTGCAATCAATTGGGGGGAGGGACTCCACATATTAAACCCTACAAAGTTTGACATCTTCAAAATCTGTGCCAAAAATGGTTGCACAAGAATTCAGTGCTTTCAGCTTTTAAATCCAAAAGGACACATACCAGGAGGAAGTTATTATCCCTTAAAAGAGATAGGTAATCTGAGCCAACTATGAACTTAACATCTCTTATTTAATAGAAAACACTAATATGCACTTAAGATTACAAATGCTGTAGTACCAATGATGCAGAAATACTGACTTTTCTGATGTAGCCTGCCCCCCTCACTGAAGATATTATCAGTGCAGGTCGTTGTTGGCTGTATACATTTGCTTAGCAGCAGCAGCAGCAGCAAGAGTTACCTAGCCTTTGTGGGAAAATTCTGACTTAGATCTTTCATGACCATCAAAGCATCCACCGTAGGAGCAGCCAGAATACGGGCAGCAGTTTGGAAGCTCAGATCTAAAATTGAAAAGAGTTCAATCATAAGGCAGTCCTCCAAACCTGGAACATTATAAAGCTTAACTCTGCTAGGTGCCAAGATCAGCCTGATCTCTTGAAGCTCTTAAACACCCAATTATTCTTCTCACACACTTTGATGAAATTGCTCACATGGCTGAAGCAGAGTTCATGAGTAAGGGCATCCCTGGATCAAGATAGCGCATCCACCAATGTTCTGTTCTTAGCAGAGTACACAATTCATACAACTGGATATAATGCTGAGAAGCATTCACCAGTTGAAAATGAATCAGAAGGATTCGGGAATTTTACCACGCAGGTTTACTCAGAGGAAAACGCCACTGCATCCAAAGGGGCTTACTCCCAAGTGTGTTCAGGATTGCAGTCTTTTGTCACCTTATCTATAATGCAACTATGAGCCGTAATTATAATGCAGCTGCGAAGAATGCAACTGGCAAAAAAAGAAGGAAGAGGCACTGAAATAAGAAGAATGCAAAAGGAGGAACTTGTTTGCTTAATGCCAACTAACAGAGCAATCCAAATCTCCCTAGCAGGCAGTGGCAGGGTTGTGTTGTCACCACACTGGCAGCCTTCTTGCTCCTGCTGGCCACAGCAGAAGAGGCAGGCAAATCACTGTGGCAGCCTGGAACTGGTGCAATGATTTGGCTCGAAGACATCACAAGGCAGCAGTGAGGTCTGCTTGGGATCCAGCAGTGACAGTCATGGGGCTGGCTCAGTCCCTTCCCTAGAACACCCCATATAGGGGCTTTCCATGAGCTACCACCAGGTGGAATGAGGAGCTGGGAGTTGATGCTGGCATCACTCTGTGGGTAGAGGGGCACCTTCATCTAATCAAAGTCCATCCCAGCCAGGCACAATGGGGTTTTGGATTGAAGACACAGAAGATGAACTCCAGGTGAATGCTGTTAGGGGCAAAGTTTTCTTCTTCAAAGTATGCAGAAGAGCTGAAGCAGTTTGAAGAAATACTGTACCTATCTGGCACCATGAGGAAACTACTTCAGCTATTCTATGTAATTCAAAAGTTTAAGATGGTTGCTGAAGAAGGAACCTGTGATTTGAAATATGCTGGCATGTAAAAAATGCAACTGCATTCAACTCGATGCTTCGCACAAAGGGAAAATGCCTTGGGGTGGTGCTGATGGAAAGTGTCTTTGTGCTTCTATCTGTTCCAGGAACGGTTGCATTTATGGATGCTTCTGCTGACACAGGAGCACTTCATAACGAAGTCATAATAAATTTATTTTAGTGTGTGTATATAAGGACTTAAGTGCAGCGTAAGAGCTCCTAGGAAGTTGAAGTTCACATTTCAGATTTGGAGAAGGGTCTAATATGGATACTTACCTTGTAACTGCCACACTTTTAAGGGCGCCATTTCATTGGTGCTTTCAACAAGATGTTTTCTTAGTTCTTTCAGTTCTTCTTTCAAACTGGGGTGCAACTGCCTGGAATGAAAAATGAATTAAGGAAACCTATTTTATTAAAGATAAAGGAACCCCTGACCATTAGCGGATGACCCTGGGGTTGCACGCTCATCTCGCCCTATAGGCTGAGGGAGCCAGTGTTTGTCCGCAGACAGCTTCCAGTCATGTGGCCAGTATGACTAAGCTGCTTCTGGCGAACCAGAGAAGCACGGAAATGCTGTTTACCTTCCTGCACAACTGCCCTTAATAGATGTGGATTTGGGTCCCTTTTCTTAATATTTTGTAGGCTTTAGTCGGAAAATGCAGCTAAAAGTAACAGAGGAAGCTGCTGTATACAGTTTAGTTGGCCCATCTAGCTCAAGATTGCCAACACTGAATGGCAGCAGCTCTCCAGGGTTTCAGGTAGAAGTCCTTCCCATCCTCACCTGCTGATGCCGGGAGCAAACTTGGGACCTTTCACAAGCAAAACGTGTGCACTATTACGGAGCCCCCTCCCTGCAGTGTTCTTTATGTATTTCCTTGCAAGTC
Organism: Podarcis gaigeae; assembly: GCF_964106915.1. Lineage (NCBI taxonomy): Eukaryota > Metazoa > Chordata > Lepidosauria > Squamata > Lacertidae > Podarcis > Podarcis gaigeae. The sequence continues at coordinate 61,115,150 of NC_139681.1, forward strand.
ATTTCTGGAATGCTTTAGGTGGAAAAGCCAAGGAAAATGAACACGTTTGTCAAGAGTATGACGTACCTCAGTTTTCCAAATAGAAATCCCTGCACTTCATCAATGGGGTCATTTTCACCTATTACGGTTGCATTCACATCTGCACCTATAGAAACATGAAAAAAACTCCTGGTTATGATACCATTTAGGAAACGATCAGTCATAAAGAGTCTGACAAGCTTTGCAAGCCTTCAGCACACAATATTAGCACTGCAGACAGCCATGACAGCAAGCACATCTTGTTTCTAAGGTAAGTAGACAATTGCTGCAATTTCTTACAACAGGCACCAAAGTGTAATGGGGTTATTCCCTGGTGAGGGGGGAACAGTGACATTCCTTGACACTCATTCCCTTCTGTCAACCAGTGAATAATCTGGTGCTGCTCTCCACTGCCACTGTGAAGAGTCTCATAGTGAGACTCTCCTCACTCTGGCTCCAGAGGGAGCAAACGTCAAACACTTTTTTCTAAAGAAGTGGCTTGTCGCACAAAAAAGGGCAGAACGATGATGACACTCCTCATTCTGCCTCTGCATGTTTTTACTTAGTAGCCAACACCATGCTAGTAGCATTTGAAGCCAGCAAACTGGTGGAAGGGAGGGATTAACACAAAGTAGGATATACAAAACACAGATAAAAATTATAATGGCTTTTCCTTCATTTAGAATTTGTGCTACTTTTCATGCACCACAGCTTATTATCATAAAAAAGGATCTGCAGGAGTAAATTAAACATGTGTGTAAGAGGTTAGGCAGCTTTGCAAGGAAAGCAGAAGATGAAGAATGAAGTATGAGGCAAGACCCTGGAACTGGGTCCTGAGGGGAAATTGGGCACACAGATTGCTAACAGCCAGGGAGAGAACAAGTCCAGACAAGCTCCCCACTCCAGCTTGAACTGGTAACCTACACAATCCTGCCACGTCAAGGGAAGCTAATGGGTTGCCTGGGCAAGTTGCCTCATCCTAAAGTACATCAATATATGCATGAACCTTCCAGTCCTTAAGAGTATCAATCCAAAGGTTGCCTAATCTAGCTTCAGCAGCTCCTGTCAACGTGCAATCAATTCCAGAGTGATTGCTACTCAGTGGGTTTTCAATTATTTTTATTTGGCTTGTTACAAGCCGTTTTGAGCAGAATTTCCTTGTGGAAAGGTTGTATATAAATAAATCCGAATGATTTAGATTACTGCAGCATATTGCTAATATACCCTGGAAAAGTGATTCAATTCTAAATAGAATAACAGCGAGAGCTTATGAAGAGAATTTTAAAAACAACTTTGGAACATATGCCAGTTCATGGTGGAACCATCACTGCTCTTAAGGTAGGAATTCACCTTTCACCTGGGTATCATCCTTGGCCTTATATTCTGTGCTTTTAATGGCCAGCTCCACACCATAGCCTGACAGGTAGACTCTTTCTTTACTTGGATTCTGCAAGAGAGAAAGGAGTAAAAGCAAGGTAACATGGGCACAACAAGACATTTGCTAGGTTTATCTCTCCCAACTTTGCCAGACCATAATCACAGGCAGTTGGACCATCCTGATTTAAACTTGGAGCAAGTGCCCAGCTGTGTTGCAGCTCAGCTATAAACACCCACCCACCCTCTCTGTGATAAGAAAGTTGCAGCCCAATTCAGAACTCCAGCTGGTAGGAGGATGACAAATGTAGCTTCCATCTAAGAAGCTCTTGTAGTGATTCCTGCTGCCTTGGCAATGCTTCTCATGCTGGCATTTACATATCTGGAACCTCAAATTTCATCGCACGTTGCCACAAAAGTCATAAGGGGCAGTAAGACTATAAAAAGAACTGTAACCAGAAATATCCTGAATCTATTACCTCTTCAAATTGAGACCTAACAGCTTCTAGATCTTTAAAACAGTGAGTCTAGATTCAGCTTCACAGTTGTCTTGTACGAACAGAGGAATAAATCTTTGAATATAATCAGAAAAGATAACCCCTCTTCAAAACACACAAATGTTGCAATATTGAAAGCAATCAAAAACTGGCAATATGGTTTATATAAAAACACACACGATTTTAGAACTCAATGCAAAATATCCTTGAAGTGGCACCTAAATAACTAATATTGCTCCTGAAAAATACTGGAAATCATGTGGACTTTCCTAAAATTGTTTTAGTACTTACAGCGATGTAATGCCTAAGAATGTAGATGATTTCTCCAGCATTGACTTTTGATACAAGTAGTCTGTGAAATCTAGACATCTCCTCAGAGCCAATCTCAGCATACAAGATTACCACAGGACTTTCGGGGTCTGAGACTGGGTATTTGTGGTCGCCTTTGAATATAAAAGGCTTTGGCCTGGAACAAGACGAACACCCCAATATAAATACTGTATTTAAACAAGATTAGATAATGCTTATGACTACACTGAACATATAGAAGAGACATAAATAGGTAACTATGACAGTCCTTATTCTAATGCTTGAATCATTAAATGTGATTCATGAAGAATTAAAATAAGATTTCCATATGGAAATCCCAGCACTTTATTGCTCTGCTTCTCACGATTGTGGAACTGAATGAATTCCTAAAATGTTGTAACTTACAAAGCCATTGCAAATGGACCTGAACAGTATGCATTTTATAACTGTAATAGTTTTATCTATTTGTATCTTTGTTGTAATCTATTGTTGTAACCCACCCCAGAATCTTATGATTGCATCCCACTCTGGGACCTTATGTCCAAAGTAGCAACATGTTAAGATTGTAATCAATCATTTAATCAGAATATTTATAAATCACCAACTCATAAAACATAGCAAAGCAGTGTACAATTAAATTATTTAAACATCATGAAACTATGAAATCATAGAATTATGTAATACAGAACAAATGACCAACACTGAATCAGATTGCCCTATTTTAACAAAATAAGCAGCAGCATAGTTGATGCCTTGGTACAAAATAAAACTACCTTTCTGAAGCTGTTTGTAGAAGCATTTTGAGTTTGTCAGATTCACAAGTCTTCTCTCCGTGTACAACAATAAATGCATTACATCCCTCTGGTGGGGGCTCATCAGCGGCTATCTGTATTAAAATGGATCTATTATAGTAAGATGTCAACCTTTTTCAGAGGTGGGGAAAATGGCATCATGGTCATAGCAACAGGATCACAAGATACTCTGCTTCTAATAGATTCATCTGTGCATTGTCATTTTTGATCCATATGAATGAACAGTACAGCACTGAATCACATCAAAAAAACTGGCCACGACTTGTGGAATGGGGGCATTTGCACAGCTTTTCTGCTTCCAGCCCAGATGGATACCAGCGAGGAAGGTAGAATAAACTTCTTAGATTCTTTCAAAGACAAATACCACAGAAAATAAAGATCACTCCATTTTATAATCAACCAAGAAAGGTCTCCTGTCTTGGAGCTAAATGAGAGAAAGAGGGATAATCTTACAGCAACTTTATTTGTTCCCTTCCCTCCCTCCCCCCCCCCCATCTCTCTCCCCTCTTTTCTTTCTCTCAGTCTTGTTTTGTGTTTATTATTAATGCTGGGCGAGCAGCTATTGAGGAATCGTAGGCGAACAAGATGGTGGGCAGGATACTGAAGAAGTTTGCTTTGCAATTGCAAAATGAGAAGCCATTCCTTTTAAATTTAAGTTTTGGGTTTTTTTTTAAAGGAACGTAAATATCCATGTGGTAACTTTTGCAGCACTGGTACCATGCCCAATACTTCTCTGGGCAGTGGTCAGGAAAGAGGTGGAAGATTGTCAATGCCTAGACACCCCACCTAACCTTGGTGTCTAGGCTGGCAAGCAATCAGGGAAGGGGATATTATCTGTCAACTCAGTAAGGTCCATCAACATATTACCACTCCCAATATACACAGTATAGTCAGTCACTGTCAAAAAATTAGTCATTGTAATATGGTCAAACACAAGGCTTAGGTTGCTAGTTCAGGGAGAGGAGACACCCAGTGTTTCCTTTTTGCATTACTGTCTGTATGAAAACATCAGAATCAGAAATGTTCCAAAAGCTATATACTAACCTGCTGGAAGGCTTGAACTGTAGCTGAATAAGAGCGCAAAGACAAGGCAAATTTCAACAAGTTCTGTTGCAAAGGTGAAAGATTCTGGGAAGCTGCTTGCAGCATTGCATAGTAAGAGGAATAATCAGTACCTGCCAACCCATAAAGTAAACTATTTAGTTTTTAATGCAAGTGCAGAGGGATTTTAAAAATCAGTGATAATTGTCGTGGTTCATACTACAACCGTACACAATTTAAAACAACACAAGGAATCAGCATCCTGTGCAGTCATCAAGTTGGAAATATATGACTACAAGCTGGTAAACACTGTAATCCTAGGCTACCTCCATATAACACTGCATACAGAAAATCTCTTTCTTTCTTTCTCTGAACTTGATTATTCATACTCATTGGTCACTACTACAATTGCTAAGCACATAATTACTTTTAAGATATACTTGTAATTCATGTGCATTATAGATATGACTGCTGGAATGTGTCTGATCTGTTTAATGAGATATCCTCAATAGTAAGCAGTTCTATTATATTATAACATAATTCTATAACAACAAAATATTATATATTTTCATTAATAATGATGATGTCTTAGTTACTTTAGCTTGTTAACCTTGCAAAGACATATCAATTATAAATTACAGTCATTAGGCTCTAAAGAGGTAGTGAACCATCTCCCCACCCCTGCAAACACCACGTTCCCTCATAGACAGTGACTGGGGCCAAAGCATACATACACAAAGCTCTCTCTCTCCCCCCTCCCCGCCACACCACATGGCATTCACACCTCTCTCACATACATATCCAGCTGCACAATGAGAAAATGGCTCCTTCTTACTGCACAGCACTGAAATGATAGCCAATCAGAACGGCAAAGCACAGAACTGTCACTGCTTCCACCAGTCTGATTGGCTTCTGCACTAGATATTTAAAAGTGTTTTGTCCACAGTTCAAGTTCTGGTGCACATGTAAAGGGGGAAATGGAATGGGCAATTAGCATGTGGGAAGGAAAGAGTGTATCATCCTATACCTAGTTTTTCATCCCTTAAGAGTAGGCTTGTATAACTTGTGACTCAGCACGATGAACGCTGTCCACTATGTATTGTGGCATGTCAAAATATATCTGCTTTTGAAGACCAAAGTAGGCAGCAACGCAGATAAAGGCTCTGAGAGTGGGGAAATGCAGCTAGCAGGTTTATTTGGCTTGGTCAGTCACTAAGTTCTACAGATCTGCCTTAAATGGCCAATTTATATCTGCATAAGCTTTCACTGGTTACCATTTTCCATTAAAGTGTAAAGCATAAATGAAAATCTTTACTATTTTTATATTTAGCATTATTCTACAAATGGAAAGAGAAAAATAAGTTGCAGTCGTACCTTGACTCCTGAATGCCTTGGGAGTCGAACATTCCGGCTCCCAAACGATCAAAAACTGGAAGTGAGTGTTCTGGTTTTCGAATGTTCTTTTGGAAGCTAAATGTCCAATGGGGCTTCTGTGGCTTCTGATTGGCTGCAGGAGCTTCCTGCAGCCAACCAGAGGCCGCGCTTTGGAAGTTGAATGTTTCAGAAGTCAAATGGACTTCTGGAACGGATTCTGTTCAACTTCTGAGGTACGGCTGTGTTAAGTGTTTGTCATTTATACCAATGAGCCTTTACAAAGAATTTAGCACAGAGTACCCTATCTTATTACAAAGCGACCAAGGAATGCAGTAATTACCATCATGATTGGATGATCCAAAGTCCTGACAGGTTTCAACAAAGCTCCAAAATTTCTCTTGACCCTCTTCTGCTAAAAATTCACTGAAGAAAGGAGGGGAGAGGAATCGTTACATTATGTTAAGTTTTATTAGTTTGGGGGTTTATTTTTTTAAAAAAAACTATGACACTGCATTTCACAAGTCCGGATTCAAATTCCATTCAGTAATTAATTTACTGGGTATTTTTAAGGCAAGCCGCTGTCTAAGCATCCCTCATTTTTAACATAGGGACACAAATTATATGGGAGATTACATATGTAAACTATTTTTTAAAAAAACCATTGCGTTAGCCATCTTGCTTACCTTGCTTCAAGTAATAAAGGTGTGGAAAACCACTTAGTAGTCAAAGACGTTGTCACTGCTTTTGAATCTGCTTTTACCAGGGAGAAGCTCACCCACATTCCAATAAGTGCAATTAGAGTTCCCATCTTATAAAAGAACCTGGAAACAAATGAAGACATTTAACTTAAGCATTGTATTTCAGCAGAAATAGTTAAGCAAGTGTATGCTTCTGTAAATCCGCGGGTGTGCAATCAGTTATAAGGTATATATCTTGACACAAAAGCTGGGCCTGCCATCTTGCTGAAGCTAAGCAGCACCTGGCTGGATAACCACCTGAGAATAAAATGTGTGCCACCTTGGGTTCCATGATGGAAGAAAGGCAGCATATAAGAAAATAAATAAACAAAATCTGGGAAAATAAAGAGGCAATTCTAGGACTGATTCAGAGGTAATGGGCCGATTCACATGTATTGGGGGAACACGTGTTGAAATGCCTACACTGCAGAGGGTTGGACTAGATGACCCTCAGGGTCCCTTTCAACTATACAATTCTATGAGTCTATCATGAGCTAGTGAATAAGCAGGTGTTCCAGTCCCGTTTCTTATTTCCCCCTCCTGATTCCAGTTTCCCCTTCTGTATCATGTCTATTAGATTGTAAGTCTATTTACAGGGACTGACTTCTCTTTTAATACATGCACAGCCCTTAGAAAATGCAGGCACTTTGTAAGTGAATAATACTAATTTTACATTGCAGGAAGCGCAATATTAAAACACATATAAAAGCCTCATGGCAATTCTATCATCTGTGAAGTTGGCCTGAGAGAGTAGAGAAACGGGGGTCTCAGAAAAATGGATCCTTCCCAAAAACGTATCAAATTTGTCCCACTTGTACTTCATACTGTAAAGGTAACAAGTAGCACTGCAGAAATTACATAAGAAGCTGCTGAGTCAGACGCTAGTCCATCTAGGTCATTATCATCCAACCTACTATCTCCAAAATCCTCAGCAGGAACGTGTCATTCTCAGCTCTGCTACTCAGTATTTTTTAAAAAAACTAGTGCTTCCCCCTTGATCTAATGCATCCTACTGTGCATTCACGGTCTACTCTTAGCACCATTATGAGACTCCACGATGCAGGCATGTCCAGATATGGCAAATGATGATACTTCTGACCATGCCAATTGCGGTCACAAATCCCATTGTGCAGGTAAAATTTCAGAAAGGCGATCCTGTCCCTCTGCTGCAACAACACCGATTCCAAGAGCCCTGGGGCTCACACCCTCGTTTGTTAGATCTTCCTTTCCGTGCACAGTTTTAGCAAAAAAAGGATTCAAAGGAGCTCTGCGAATAAACACCCAACTGCCAACCGCATCTCTGTCTGTCCTTCGGTTCGAGATATCCGAATCCTTGACAACGCCACAAAGTTGCCGGAATTCGGGCTGCAATCCTAACCCTGCTCGCCTGGGGGGGGGTGAAACCCACGGGATTCAATAGCATCTAGATCTGAGCCCACTCCGTCAGGATTGCAGCCTTAAAATCGCGCGGCTGTGTTGCAAGGCTGGAAACACGAGCTTGCTCTGGTTAACCACCCCCAATTCTCCGCGCCCCAGTCCCTTAGACCTCCCGCTTTCCCTGCCCGTATGGACTCCGCCTCCTCCGCTCGAGCCCCAGGAGAGCCCGAAAAAGGAGAAGCGGCGGCGGCGTCTTCAGAGGCGGGTGTCCGGGAACCCAGGCACCCACTCACCGTCCAGTGCTGGGGAACCGCACGGGGGAGGGGGGGAGGCGATGGTGCCGGTGCCGCGACTTAGCCAGAGGGCGCCTCCCGGGGCTCTCGCGCCGTGCGGATTATTATTGCGCCTGTAAGCTACCGCCACGCTCCTTTCCTGCTTCAGCCGCCGCGGCTCCTTCGGTTTCCTGACAGCTCGCTTCCGGTTCCGGCCCCTCGCCGGCTACCAGGAAGAGCTGGGGCGAAGCGGCTCTTTGCCCTACGGAGGGAACCAGTCTGGGAGCAGCCCTTGACGCTCGCAGCGCCATTTTGGCTATGGGCAAACAAAGTCCCGCTCAAGGCGACGCTCCAGTCGCCCAGCAGGGGCGCTGTTCCCATCACGAAGCAAACTGCAAGCAGGCGAGCGGGGGGGGGGGGGGAGGCAGCCGACGGTACCGTGAAGCTGTACCCTACCCTTCCCGCTTTATTGTCTGCCGACATAATAGCATCTCCCGCTTCCCCCTCGCCACTGAATTATTATTATTATTAGTAGTAGTAGTAGTAGTATTTCCCCACCCTACGCACAAATACGCACACGCACAGTCCGCTGCAAGAGACTTGTGGCTTTTTCGTTCAGGGTAACTCGACTAGCGTTAGATAGTACTGCACAGGCTCCAGCCCTAGGAAGATCCTCTTTAGGACCAGGCAGGAAGTCGTCCTCCCGAGCCCTTGCCAGGCTACAGTGCCGCTCTGCACTTTCATAGTTCTGCATCGTGGAGGAGGCACCTGTTCTCCAAAGGTGGTTGAGACGACAAGCGACCGACGTCCTCGTGCCTGGGCTCCAGCCATTATAGGAGTTTGAGTCCAACAGCATCTGAAGACCTCATGTTTCCTTCGCATCCCTGTTCTACGCTGCAACATTGTTTCCTGAGCCCAGTTTAAAAAACTGCACGACTTGAGACTCTTTTAATAGCAAAGAGATAAATCACTTCAATAGGGACCTTCTGCCCAACTGCACCCTTTTTCAGGATACAGTATTTGATTCCATCTCCTATCCCCCACAACAGTCTGCATGAGTACAGAACCCAAACCTAGTATCTACTCTACCCCTTGCTTGAAAAGACATTCCTTCTGCCTACTTATGGGCCCCCAGCTGTGGAAAAGAATCAGTCAAGTCATCTGGTCTAAACCCAACCCAAGCCTCACCCATATATTCAAAGCCAGTCCCAGGTTTTCAAGTGGCAGAGCCCTCAGCAAGATTTATTCAGTGGGATTACCAACTTTTCAGTGGGATTATCAACTAATTTTTTGACAGGACACCATCTGTAGTAGTGTCTCCTCTTTGTCCCCTTGCTGCCCCTCCTTCCTGCTATATCTGGCCCTTGCTTATATCATATGTTTATGATATTGTGAACCCTCTTGAGCGGGATATGCCCCCAAAAGGCAGCCAATTACTCACCCACCCAAGTGCGGAAGTAAGTGTGTGGCAATGACAGCAAGGAGCACTGGAAGTAGGATCAGTGGTTATTTATTTATATTTTTTTGCAGGACTTTTTAAAGGGGAAACTCACTGAAACTCACAGCACCTCTCAGGTGGGCACCATTGCCATTCTAAGAGAATGAGGGAGGTGTTCATGGTGAGTTCTGGCACCTCTTTTTCTAGAAAAATAGCACTGTATTTTCTTTCTTTAACACTTTCATTCCATTATTCAGGCACAAAGACTCCCACAGTCCCTTATAGATTAATTAAAAAAAAAGCACCACAAGCCTTAATGTTTAAAATGCATGATGCCAAAGGGGGGAAAACAAATAAATTCAAGAAACCATTTTGTAACAGTTACAAAAGGTCATAAGGTTGTTCAAACTTAAACCAAAATGAGCTGGTCTCTCGGAGGATCCAGTGGAGTTGACCTGCTTCCCATTGCTCATTTTGCTGCAACCTGATAGATGACAAAAAATTTAAAACCTTGTAGATCATATAATATGATATGCAGTGCAGACTTTTGGTCATATAGCCATAAAATCTGGATTGCTTATTATTATTTTATTTATTGAATTTATGTACTGTGCTATACCCGGATGTCTCAGGGTGGTTCACATATCAATATCTAATAGTACCCATTGTCATTCTAATATTGCTTGCCAATATTCATTCACCAGCATTGCCCACATCACCACCTCCCCTTCTATGAACTTGAACAACCTATATATATTTGAAAACTTCCCACCGAGGCTCCCCATTAGCTCCATATCTAAAATCCTCTCACGTGCAACACCACCTAGTCCCTCCCAATCCTGCCAGCCACAGTGTTGCTTCACATAAGTCTCCTTTTTTCACAAAGGAATGGCCACCTCCACCATTTCACATTCTTACCCATCAGCAGAAGTGTTGGCAGATCATGTACTCTCCACCCTCCTTAAAACTGCTGGTGGTGGTTTAAAAGAAGGATGTGAATCCTGAATGACCTGGTCCTTTGCCTACTCCTGTACAGATTCTGGGGTGTTTGTTTTTGTTGCAGGGGGTTGTTGCTGTTGCTTTTTTGTATCTTTATTTTCGATATTGTGATTTAGGAGAAAATTGTTCAGTTTGGTTGTGTATTTTCTAATGATTTGTTGATTATGAGTACTTTTGTTATGTTGTAGTTATGTATTTTTCACGTTGTAAGCCACCTTGAGCATGGCTCTAACTGCAGAAAGGCAGCATACAAAGAAAATTATGTAAAGGTAAAAAAGTAAATGACCCCTGGACAGTTAAGTCCAGTCAAAGGCAACTATGGGGGGTGCAGTGCTCATCTCACTTCAGGCCGAGGGAGCCGGCGTTTGTCCACAGACAGCTTTCCAGGTCATGACGCCAGCATGACAAAACCGCTTCTGGCACAACAGAACTTCCCTGCCCTAAGAAACCATTTACTGGGCTGAAGTTGGTTCAGTATTTATTACGTTCCTCCAAGGAGCGCAAAGTGGTCACATCCCCGCAATTTATTCCTACAGCAACTTTGTGAGGTAGAATATGGAAATTAGTTTATGGAGCTTCACCATTGAGCAGGGATCTGAACCTGCCCGCCCACCCTGGCTTTCTCTGACACTGTACTGGCATTGCAATATACTCCAGTGGGTATAAGTGCCAGAGGCTGCACTAGGGACCCTGAAGGCTCTTCCATTGTATATGACAGCCCAGTGTTTACTGCAATAGTCCAACAGTCCACGCATGTCCATTATATTACATGTATTACAATATTATTAATATTAGCCCCGTTCATAACCAGTGAATGAGATGCTGCTAAAATGCAGAGAACTTGTGTGTTTTAGAATAACAAGAGATCACAGCAACGGGGCAATAATAAACCTTTTAATAAGGGTCAGGCCGGTAAATGTAAGGCAGAGCGGGAGCAATGCGGCTTCGGGGCAGCTCCGCTTTTTGTTTTCTTAGCTTGGGTTCGGAAGTGGGAGCGGGAAAAGGAACTGACAGCTCCCAGGTCGGTTTCCCGCCATCTCACCAAGCAGCGGACCGTCCCGTTCTCCATCTAGAAGCCATTTACTAAAGCGCTCCGAAGAAAGCCGACCAATCCTAATCTTGGTGGGCGGGGACAGCTAAACGCTCGTCCCGCCTCCTTTCAGGCGGCCAATCGGGGCCCTCTCGCTTCCCCCAACCTCTCGCGGCGTTATCTATGGGCAACGCTCAGTTCTCGAACTACAGCCCCCAGGAGCCTCTGCGCAAGCGCCGCCTCAGCCAATCGACGCGCCTAGCGAGGAGAAATTATCACCGCTGTGGGCAGGACTAGGCGAGACCCAATCAATCGAAAGGGGGGAGGGGATGCTTTGCTGCGGCAGCGGAAGCAACACTCCCGACTGAGCCCCCTCAGCGTCGGCGAAAGAAGCGGCTCCGGAGGCTACTCCGAGAGGCTCCGCCGCCCCCTCGGCTGCAGGTAACTCGGCGGGCGAGGGGAGGGCTCGTTCTGGGAGCGGGGCGCCAGGGAGAGGCGCCGCTCCCTCTGGCCAAGCCCCGCCGAGAGTTACTCGAGCTGGGCGCCCGACTCCTCCTCACTCACGGCGGCTGCTTGGGGCGTTCGCGGCGGCCGCCGCAGCCTTTTTATTCTCGCTGAACATCCGGGTCCCTGGCCCTGCGCGTCTGTTTCACATAGTGATCAGGGAGGGAAGGGAGGCGGGCCCTGGCTACTCCTGATTAGCCATTACCTGTTTTCCCATTGGTAGTCAGGCGTAGCCTGTGCGGGCTTTCCCATTGGTTGGCAGGTTGTGCTGCCTTCTACGCTGGGCTGGCTCGCCATGGGGAAGTGAGGGGTTCCCATTGGCTGCCCGCAGAGGGGGGCGGGCTTCGCGCATGCTCTAGTGGGCGGAGCTTATGCCGAGAGGAGAGCTCCGCCCAAAGCGAGCGAAAGGGGAGGGGCCTCGGGAGCCGCCCCTGACCGGCGACGGGCGCTGCTCCCTTTGCCGCCTTGTGCTGCGCGCTGCGGCGTCTCCGCTGCTGAGTGTCGGCTTCTCCCGTCAAGATTCCGCACTGAACTCGCCCCGATCGCGCCTGTCTCGGAAGCCAAAAGTTTGCGGCGGGTTTGCGGGCGGGTGAGCCGGCCCAGCTGTTGCAAGCGGCGCTGTTAGAATCGTATTGATCGTAGTGGCCCTTCCATGACCAGCGCAGTTTAGGGTCGGGGGTGCGGGGTGGGGCGAGGTATTAGGCTTGTTTCCCAGAACAAGGGGGAAAGAGAGCATCCCCGAATAAGGAGCTGCTCCTGGATTCCCCTAGATCTCGCACTGTGCACGTGCAGTCATTACCCCTGATGACTTCATGCTAGCTGCGTTCTGCTGCCAAGCAGGTAATTGAGATACTGTAGGTGTTGCCTGCAGTTGATGTTAAAAGAGGGAGACAAACACATGAAAGTTGAATTTACGTTTGTATTGCGGTGTTATAAAGTGGTTTTGGAGTTGATGGTGATGTAGAAGTTATGATCGTGAAGGATGTGAAGACTGATTTAGTCTTCCCTAGCTTGCTACGGGTGGCGCTGTGGGTAAAACCTCAGCGCCTAGGACTTGCCGATCGCATGGCCGGCGGTTCGAATCCCCGTGGCAGGGTGCGCTCCAGTCGTTCAGTCCCAGCGCCTGCCAACCTAGCAGTTCGAAAGCACCCCTGGGTGCAAGTAGATAAATAGGGACCTCTTACTAGCGGGAAGGTAAATGGTGTTTCCGTGTGCTGCGCTGGCTCGCCAGATGCAGCTTGTCACGCTGGCCACGTGACCCGGAAGTGTCTTCGGACAGCGCTGGCCCCCGGCCTCTTAAGTGAGATGGGCGCACAACCCTAGGGTCGGACACGACTGGCCCGTATGGGCAGGGGTACCTTTACCTTTACCTTAGCTTGCTACTATCCAGGTGCAGTTTGACTTTATCTCCCATCACTCCTGCTAATTGGCTATTCCAACTGTCACTGATGGGAGCTGGAGTTCAGAACTGGTTTATGTGATTACTGTACTGATGTCAGGATCCAACGCCTAACACTCCATTATGCAGCCCAAGATTTGCTTATTCGGGAATAAGTTCTCTGTTAAGTGGGGCTTTCTCTCTGCTAAGTGTGCACAACAGATGCTTAGCTGTTCAGTACAGTTGTATTGTTCTGCGTAGTTGTACACTTCCTCTGGTTTTTGCATGGCTGCTGTCAACAGAAGTATATAGTTTGTGTAGAACTTTTGAGTTGTTTGGAAGCCCTCTGCCTGAGATCTTGGAAACTAGACAGTAAAGTAAACAATGCTGATATAATTAGATCAATGGTCTGGTTTTACATTTATAGTCACTTTCAGTGTTTCTATGTGGCTTGCTCAGCTGTTGCACAGAATTAGCTGAGTCTTTCTGATTGCATTTGGGTACCTGTGTGTGACAGCTGTGTTGCTCATCATTACATTTACTGTCATGTGTACATGTGCAATCTTTCAATATAGATTTAGTATTTAATACCAGCCTCACCTCCTTTGGAACTGCATGAGGAAAGAGTATAGAGAATTGTGGCCATTTACAAAGTACAAGATAATTACATCTATCATTTCATTTATTTAAAGCATTTCTGCCCTGGTCTATAATCTTTAAACTGTATTTGTTTTGTGTAGTTGATGGTATGTTTAATTGATGTTCAGTACATGATTAAAATACTTTGATATAGGTGTCTTATACAGATGTTTGCATAGCAACTGTTATTTATCGATACTACTAATGCTAATATTGAGTCTTAATTTCATAATTATAGCCCTGGTGTTTTTTTCAGATAGTTAGTAGAGAAGTCCTAATGTCAAAATATTGGAAGGTTAATATCCTCTGTACACATTTCTGGGAGTAAGATTCATTGAAGACAGTGGGACTTATTTCTCAGTAAGCATAAGTTGGCACTGTAAACACTGGATTTGTGCCAGGCCTCTGTATTGCTACTTTATTATTTGCATGTGGTGGTTGTCACTTGAACCTGTGTTACTATTTTTATATTTCAGTATATTAACGCACCAGCATTTGTTTATTAAGTTATTGAACTTGGCTGAACTGTTTGTATTTTGTATTTTAACCAGATGAAGAGCTTGCATATCATTTGTCAGTGGCTACTCTGTGCAAGCATACGTAACCTAACTGAATTTGCTGGGATTCCTCAGTAACAAGGGCTTCAGTAATGTGGATGTATGAATTATTTGTAATTCTGTGTGTTCCATAGGTGGAAATGAGTTCTCAGCAGTTTCCCCGTTCAGGACCCCCTCCTGCAAGTCTAGGACCAGCGCCAGCTCCGATCTCTACCAGTGGATCTACTGGATTGATAAACCCAACAACTACAGGTAAGGCAACTACAGGATTTCTACTAAGGCTTCAGTATACTTTTTTTGGAAGTAAGTTCCATAGCAATCAAAGACAGCATTCCTGTGCCTTGCCTGTTTCTAGTCCTGTTTTCTTTCTAAAATTTCATACATTTTTCTATTTAGTGAGTGATGAACCCAGCCGAGAAATGGAAGTTGCTCCCAGAGATCATGTGGTCCCTGGTGGCTCTCTGCAGTCCCGTGAAGAGAAGCAGGAAACAGTGGTAGTCCGGCCATATCCGCAGGTGCAAATGTTGACTCAGCACCATACGGTACAATCTGGTGTGCCAGTTACAGTAGCAGCTCCTCCAGCACATTTAGCTCCAGCAGTGCCACTTTCTTTTTCTGAAGGTCTTATGAAGGTAATGAGAGCATTGCTTTTCAAATATGGAATAGGGGTATTCAATAGCACAAATTTAATACAATGGCAAAGTTAGCTCAGGCTAGATTTAAGTTTAAGTGCAACTTTCTCTTCATTTTAGCATGTACTTGTTTATATATTGCAACTGCCTTTGATTCCCTGGGACAGAGAAGGTTGAATACTGTTATCTGGTGCTTTCTAAAGAAAATCTACTGAAACCTTTACCATTGAAGGCAGTCTGACAAGGGATTGGACTAGTACATAGTTCACAGTGATGGAGCAAATATGTTTTCTGTTATGCCAGAGGGGTAGGACTTGAACCAATAGGTTGAAATTACAAGGAAATGCTCCCCATTGATACAAACTGTGCCTCAGAAGATGGTGGGCCCTCCTTGTTAGATGTTTTAAAGCAGAGGCTGGTAAGCTAACAGTTATGCTATAGCAGCAAATTTTCTGCATTAGCAGGAGGTCTACGTGATGTTTTCAAGTCCTTTTCAACTCTGTGAATCTATGAAAAACTCAGTCAAAATATCCTACTGCCCATCTCTTAAACATGCCACTAAATTCTTCCTAAAAAGTGCTGGTCATGCCCTTACAAGAGCATTGTAATTGTCAGCTGTGCTGGCTGGGGCTAATGGAAGTTGTGGTACAAAACATCTGGAGGGTACCAGTTGCTGAAGGCTTCTCTTTGCCATGCATGAATAAGAACTGTCGGAAGAGGAGGAGGAAGAGGTTCACAGTAGTTAATTGGAAAGAGGCATCTTGTCCCTTGCATCATCTTCCCCGTACACTGAGGCTGGCAGTGAAATGATAATCTTAATCCTAAACAGTTTGGCTTAGAGAAAATACAGCCCCACAGGTTTTGAGAGTTGACTGTCTCTGTTCCAATGCAACCAGTAGGGAGTTGCATAATTTCAAGCCCTAGACCTAATTTTTGTTAGTGGGAGAGAGCAGGATTACAAAAAGTTTCAAGAAAATTGGTTGATGGGGTATGTCTGTCTGTATAATTATTTGTGTGCTAACTCCCAGTAGCTGTCTCCAAGATTAAAGCTTTTTGTACTAGTGACCTGATCTTAAGAAAGCAATATTATTGCACAAAGATTCATCTTTTCATATGATTCATATGTATAAAGGTAAAGGTAAAGGTACCCCTGCCCGTACGGGCCAGTCTTGACAGACTCTGGGGTTGTGCGCCCATCTCACTCAAGAGGCCAGGGGCCAGCGCTGTCCGAAGACACTTCCGGGTCACGTGGCCAGCGTGACATCGCTGCTCTGGTGAGCCAGAGCCGCACACGGAAACGCCGTTTACCTTCCCGCTAGTAAGCGGTCCCTATTTATCTACTTGCACCCGGAGGTGCTTTCGAACTGCTAGGTTGGCAGGCGCTGGGACCGAGCAGCGGGAGCGCACCCCGCCGCAGGGATTCGAACCGCCGACCTTTCGATCGGCAAGTCCTAGGCGCTGAGGCTTTAACCCGCAGCGCCACCTGCGCCCCTTTCATATGTATAGAGAAATTCAAAATAATTTAATTAGACTGTGGCTACCAGTAAGTTTGTTACAGGTTTTCTTTTCCCCTCAGGGTAAACTAACTGGTGCATACTTGTGTTGTTTTTATTTGTTCTGTTGCCACAGATTTCTAAGAACCAGTAGTTGTATCTTTATGTTCTTTGCAGCCTCCCCTGAAGCCTACCATCCCTAGCCGCCCTATTGCACCAGCTCCACCCTCTCCTCTCTCCTGCCCCACCAAAGTCCCAGGGCAAGTTACTGTAACAATGGAGAGCAGCATCCCACAGGCCTCTGCTATTCCTGTAGCAACAATCAGTGGACAACAGGTAATCATTTTCTTCTTCTAAAGTAACTTTTTTGTTTGTTTAAAGTCATGGAAAGCAAATGAAGCACTGTGAACCACAGTAGCCACAGTCTTGGTTTGTATCTCCTACCATAATAATTCATATCTAACCTGTACTTTCAAGCGGCTTAACTGTAGTGTGTGGTTGTATATGAAGCCTTTCTTGTAAATTACATCTAGACGATTTCCCCACACACAATCTGTTACTGTCTGCAGGGACATCCCAGCAATGTGCACCATATCATGACAACCAATGTTCAGATGTCAATAATCCGAAGTAGTGCTCCTGGACCACCATTACACATTGGAGCGTCTCACTTACCTCGAGGTACTTAACATAATACTTTCTTGGGATGATTGATTATGTAATAAACTTATTCTGGACAATGTTTATACTGTGGTTAATGCATGCGTCAATACCTTGGTAGAGTAGCTATAAAGATAATGGCTGCAATCTAAAGTAATGATTTTTAGCTTCTTGGACTTGGGAAAGTGTAGGGTATAATTAGGGTTACAGTAGAATATGGTGTTGTCAGAGCTGCCCGAGGTCCCAGCTCACAAAGGACCAACGCCAGTTCGTTGTTATATACAAAAGTCTTTATTGAAGTTCAGTTTCGATTTCGAAGCCGCGGTGCGCAGCTCTACGTCTTGAACTCTAGACCGCTGAAGCTCCGTCTGAATCTCCTCCCCCCAGACACCAGTTTAAGACTCTAGCCTTGCTCCACCTCTTCCTTTGCTCTTTCCTCCTCTGGGTCCACCTGTCCGCTGGGGTCTTGCCCTTTCTAGACTCTTCTGACGCTGAGTCCCCTGAGTCTTCCCCCCGCCTCTGGCGGGCTTTAGGACCTGGTTCCCAATCTGGGTTTTCTGCTGTCCCGCGCTCCTGTACATTCGAACTTGGCGCGCGCGCCCAGCCGGCAACCTTTCTCCTGACCGTTACACTGCTCCTGTCACTGCTCCCCCCTTCGGGGAGGCTAGCTGGACCTGACTTCCCCTCCGTTCCCTCACTCTCTGATAGAGGCGTGGTCAGCCCTGACTCATCATCTCTCCCTGCTGGAGGAGACGCTGGCCCTGATACATGGGACTCTTTCCCCCCCCCCACTACGCTCTGGTGGGGGAACTGGTCCTGATCTCCCGCTGCTGCTTTGGGAGTCCCCGCTGGCCCCTTGCTTCTGGTGCATCCCCCCTGGGACCCCCCTTGCCCTGGCCCTCGGCGCCCCCCTCTGGGAATCTTCTGATTCACTGGAGAAGCTCATGGAATCTCTCATGCCACTGTCATACTCCCCTACACTGCCCTCAGATTCTTCCCCTTCGCTCTCCATTTCCTCTCTCCCCTGTGCCTCTGCTCCTGAGCCCCTGACAGGTGTGTTGATCATTTTTTTAAAAAAACACACACACCCCTCATATGTTTTAGGACAGGGGTGCCCTTCAGACATTGTTGACTACAAATCTCATCATCCATAGCCAGCAAGGCCAACAGTTCAACCAGTGGGCAGGGTTGATGAGAATTGTAGTCCAGCAACATTTGGAGGACACCATGTTGGCTGCCCCTTGTTTACAATATGCTGTGGATCACATGCTGTCTACATTCTGGGCAAATCCACCATCTCTAACTGCAGTTAACATTAATACAGTGGTGCCTTGCAAGACGAAAAGAATCCATTCCGTGATTCTCTTCGTCTAGCAGTTTTTTCGTCTTGCAAAGCAAGCCCATTGACGGCTTAGCGGATTAGCGATTTTAGCGGCTTTTAGCGGCTTAGCGGATCAGCTGATTAGCGGCTTAGAAAAAGGGGGGGGGAGGGAAAAAAAGTTGGAAAAACTCGCAAGACATTTCGTCTTGCGAAGCAAGCCCATAGGGAAATTCGTTTTGCAAAGCGCCTCCAAAATGGAAAACCCTTTCGTCTAGCGGGTTTTCTGTCTTGCGAGGCGTTCGTCTTGCGGGGCACCACTGCAGTGGTGTCAACTGCAGTTCAGATGAACCAGATTCTTTATATACCAGGGTTAACAAATTGGTTTCAAGTCCTGTTCAAGAGATCAGGCTCAATTCAATATCCCTGTAAAATAATCTGCAGTTCAAGCCAGCTGGAGAAACTTGATGCATCTGAAGGGAGGAGGGAGCATACAGCTCCACAGCCTATTCTCTCATGAGATGCATGAGAGAATGCAGCTGAGGGATATTGCAGCTATACAACCCTGGTTGATGTTACCAGTGTTTCCCAACCTTTGGTCTCCAGCTGTTTTTGGACAACAATTCCCATCATCCCTGACCACTGGTCTTGCTAGCTAGGGATGATGGGAGTTGTAGTCCAAAAACAGCTGGAGACCAAAGGTTGGGAAACACTGGATGTTACCACTTTTTCTTTCTTTTATGCAAATTGCTTTGTTTAGCCAGCACTACTAATAGCACTCTTAATTCTTTGTGTCATGTATAAAGAGTCGTGGCTGCTCTTACACTTTTTGAAAAGTGGACTGTCTTAGGGATTGTCTCAGTTTTACGTGGGATTTTCCTCAGGTGCGGCTGCTGCTGCTGTGATGTCCAGTTCTAAAGTGACAACTGTCCTGAGGCCAGCTTCACAGTTGCCAAATGCAGCGACAGCTCAACCAGCAGTTCAGCACATCATTCATCAACCTATCCAGGCAGGTGACAATTGTGCAGTATGATTGTTGTTGTTGCTTTCAGATTCTTTTGGGCTTTTCTTAAGTGGGAAACCACTTACATAGTTAAATGAACTGTGAAATCTGACAACTGGTTCTTGTGACTCAAATTCTTCAGCATTGCAGGCCAAGATTTAAAGAACCTGTAAAGGGAGCAAACTAATAATATTATCCAAAGAGTGAACTTCAGATTAACTCCCCCAGTTAAGAGCTCTCCATTTTGTTTGAAGCCCTCCTGTTAATGGTTGGTTGGCTTTCAGCTCCATTTGTGTGCAGTAGTGGCTGGCACAGGTGAGGCTGCATTGCTTTCCTGACTTCCCAGTGCTGCACTTTGCTGCCAGTTACTAAGGGGGATAAGCAAGGCAGCAGGGAGCTGAGTGTGGTGCAAGCATAGTTGTGGAGCCTACCATGCCAAGCTCTGTTTAGATGTAAAATAGTTCCTAGTTTGTAAGGTTGCCAACAGTTTTTCTTTATAATATGTTTACAAAAATGATCTACATATTGCTAAGGGAGAAAAATGTGTCTGGCAATCAAATTACCGTATTTTTCGCTCCATAAGACACACTTTTTCCCCTCCTAAAAAGTAAGGGGAAATGTGTGTGCGTCTTATGGAGCGAATGCAGGGGGAGGCAGGCAGGAAAAGCCCCCAAGAGCCACACACAAGCTCCGCGCGGCTCTTGGGGGCTTTCCCCCAGGAGCGAGAAGGGACTGACGCGGCTAGTCAGTCCCTTCTCCCTCCTCATAGAAAAGCCCGCAGAAGCCGTGCGCTCCTTAAAGGGTGCGCGGCTCCTGTGGGCTTTTGCGGGAGGTGGGGGAATTGCCATAGTCAAGCGCAGCCTCTCCCGGCCGGAGAGGTTGCGCGCAGCTAAAGAGGAAGCCAAGACAGCGAGCGGGATGGATCGCTGTCTTGGCTTCTTTGCTCTTTGGGGCTGGGGGGGAGAATAATATTTTTTTCTTGATTTCCCCCTCTAAAAACTAGGTGCGCCTTATGAGTGAAAAATATGGTACCTGACCCTTAGGAGGCTCAGAGGTCCATTTTTACAAAGTTTTGCTATGTGTAATTTCTTTACATTTTAGGCAGTGAATAATTTTTTTAAAATTATTGGTTGAAAGCCCTAATGTAATACTTTTTCCCTACCTACCACAGTCCCGGCCTCCTGTGACAACTTCAAGTACCATCCCTCCTGCTGTAGTAGCAACAGTGTCGGCCACGAGGGCCCAATCACCTGTTATTACAACAACGACAACACATGCCACAGAAGCTACCCTCAGGTAACCAGTATACCCATTAATAGTACAACCATAGATATGTTTATTTGGAAGTAAGTCACTCTGTGCTCAGTGGAGCTTACTCCCTAGTAAATGTGTCTTGGGATTGCTTTCTTAAATAAAAAAAGGTACATTCGGTGATTTAACTGAGGGCCACTTTACACAATATGGCCATCTAATGGGAGCTGCTTCAAACTGCCTCCCTAGGCAGCTGCTCCATGAAAGGAGCCATTCTGTGTGCAGCATCTTGCTATGCAGCTAAGCACCCTTTCACATGGTGGCCATATAATGTGAAACAGCATTGATTGAACTGTCCAGAAGAAATGCTGTTGGTGCATTAATTCATGTAATGCACAATGAAGAAGCCATTCTAAGCTCCATTGTGGTTGTCTTCATAAAATGAGTCGACGGACTGTTAAGTGCTTTCAGAAAAAGAACCTTAGATTGTCTTTTCCAGCCGGCCAACACTGTCAATTCAGCAGCACCCACCTTCTGCACCTATCAGTATTCAGCGCCCTGCACAGCCACGGGATACAGCAACCAGAATTACCCTGCCGTCCCATCCAGCCATAGGTACACAGAAACAGCAGCTTCACACCATGGCTCAGGTAAATATTATAAGTGAGATCAGCGCAGTTTCTTCCATGTTGTTGTCTGACTTTTACCATATGGTTTTATAAGGTAGTTGAATGAGGTTTCATGACATAGCATGAAACATATTGTTGGCCTGGACAGGGGGTGGGAAACATCCAACCCACAATCCTCCATTCCTAAGTCTGGAGCTTCTTTCCTTTCGGGAATACAGTCTGCCTCCTTGCTTTCTTTAATCTGCCAAGCAAGTCTAGCCTTCCTTTCCTCTTCTAGGCTGCTGCTTTTCTACTTGGTGTTTGATATACCTAGCATCTTTCTTTTGCTCAGTCCTCTGGTGTTGCTGTAAGAGGCTTAAAAAACCCTCTTGGTTCATGGCATCCTGCTATGCTGTGGCTGATAGTCTAGGTAGCTTGTGGACTCTCATGAGCTGGTCACTTAGACCAACAATGGGAGCCCATTTACTCCAGCTCCTCTGTAAAGCATCAGATCAGGGGAAGTGCCATCTCTGTTCCAAGATGCCAAAATATGCCAATCATGGTTTCTTGACAGACAACTTTTTTCCCCCTGCAGAAAACAATATTTAGTACTGGTGCTCCAGTGGCAGCAGCAACTGTGGCCCCTATTTTAGCAACCAATACCATTCCTTCGGCAACTACAGCTGGTGAGTATCTACAGCTCAGCATTTCTTATGCACAAATACAAAAACCATTAATAGGGTTGACGTATCCTGCTTAAAAAAAAAGCCCTTTATCTCTGATAATTATTGAGTGGAACAATAAAATTAGTGTATGATTTTTAACATGTGATTTTGGAGGCTAGGCACACATGGAAAACACTACCCCAGTTACTGCAGGAGCAGGCTAGGGGTCTAGCTGTTCTACAAGGAGCAACAGAAATTTCACAGCTTAGAAGTGATATACATTTTCTGTCAAAGGCACAGACTCTGAAGAATGTTTAATTGTGTGTGTACTTTTCTTCCTTTCAGGTTCTGTATCCCACACTCAAGCACCTACAAGTACAATTGTCACAGTGACTATGCCCTCACACTCCTCCCATGCAACGGCTGTGACCACCTCAAACATCCCTGTCGGTAAGAAAGCATTAGTTCTGAGCTTCATTGTCCTTTGATCTATCATTTTATTTTCTGCTGGGACAGAATGGACTAGGTACATCAGGGGTGAGGAAACTTCTTTGCTTCCCACCTACCTGCTGAAACCCCTTGTGTGGGGTTTCCAAGCTTGAGAACTACAGCACAACGAGTGTTGTCAGCCCTGTGCTTTGCAACCCTCCCTGCGCCGCTCCTTTCCACCCGTCTTGTTATAGGTGAAAAGTAGCCGCACTGGGTGGCTTAAAACAGTAGTGCTGGGCAGGAGAAGCAGGTTCCCCTCCTTGAGCAAGCCATGCTCCTACTACCCACCAGTTGAATGGAGGTTGGGAGTGCATCTTGCTCCAGCAAAGGAACAATCAGTATCTGTTTCCTAGTATGAATCTACTACAGTTTACTTTGTGAATAACTGGGATGTCTTTTTTCACTGTACAGCTAAAGTAGTCCCACAGCAAATTACGCACACTTCCCCTCGCATCCAGTCTGATTACACTGCAGAGAGGAGTAATCTCATTCCTATATCTGGGCACCGGGCATCTCCAAACCCAGTTGCCATGGAAGCTAGAAATGATAACAGGTAACTGAACAAATTTACTCACATAGGATAGGTACTTAATCATCTTGGTTATATTGCATGTATGTTATACGTGAGGACATCTGCAAAAATATAATGAAATGTGTTTTGATCTCTCAGTTAACTTCAGTATCCAAAGCTAATCCTATGCGCACACATATCTGAGAGTAAGCCCAGTTGAACTTGGTAAGATTCGTTTCTGAATAGATGTGCATAGGATTGCGCCAGCTAAGACTTTGCATATTTCTGATGAAAGAAGCGCTTGTGATTTTGGATTGATTTGAACCAATCGGGCTGAAAAGACATCTAGGTAACCAAGCCACAATTTATGCTTCCAGTTCTGTGAGTTATGGACAGTGCTCTTCAAATTCTACAGTTTGTTTAAAAGGGTGTGGATTCAGGGAATTGTCAGATTCCTGAGGAGCAAATAATGTTGCATGTCAAATTTGACTCCTGCATTTCAGGGCAGCTGTAGATGAAGGGAAAGGAGCTGCATTGTTAGGAAGTGGAAATAGTGTCAGGTGTATACATGTTCTACAAACAGACTACATAGTGACATGAAGTATGTGCAAATGTCGAAACTCTTTCACTTCACTTCTTCTGTTTACTCTTTATTGAATTATACTGTTCAACATTGTCAGGGTATAGAAAGAGGGTTTGAATTTGGAAGCTTTTTGGGTGTCCTTCCAAGTAGGTAAATGTGATGGCGCACAAAGAAGCTAGCAAACCAGAACAGTCAATTGCATTGCAACAAAGGTTAATTAACAATCACTGCTACAGTTCATTTGAAGGCTACAATTATAATGTTGTGTCTAACATTTAATTTATCTTCATTCCTCTAGACAGTCAGTACCTGTTCAATTCCAGTACTTCTTACCAACATATCCACCTCCTTACCCTTTGGCTGCCCACACTTACACACCAATTACCAGCTCTGTATCCACTATACGCCAATATCCTGGTAAGGAATCTCAAAGTTTGATTTACAGAAGAGTTTTAGAGCAGCTACATAAATGAGCTTTCTGCATAAACGTTTCTTTTTTAAGTTCAAAGTGGGGTTCCAAAGTACTTTGGGAAACAAGCAAAGGTTATCTGGCAAATTTAATATTTAAATAATTAAAAAACCCTTTCTGCAAAGCTTGCTCAAGTCAAGATAATGATGAAGCAGATCATTTTGCTAAAGACTTCCGGCTTCGCAATGGGTTTTTCTCTCCTTCTCCTCTTCCCCATGCCCTCCCCAAATCTGCTCAGGAGAATTGGGGGAATCCCCACAAAATACTGGGGGGTGCACTGGGGGCCGAGAAGGAGAGGAAATTCCATTGCACAGCTAGAGCTCTTTGTGCCAACAGAACTACTTTGGTGGCTACCACATATGGTCTGTTTTTTTACCCCAAACATAGTGACTACCAAGGGGAATTTTAAATCTAAATGATTTGGGGAATTCTGCAGTTTTTAAGTTTTGGTGATTTGCTGTTCTGAAAAATTTGTATTTTGTAATTACTCTCAAATTGACTTGTTTGTTTCTTGTGATTTGTATTACAATGGCTACTGCTACAAACAATAAAAAAATCCTCCTGACAGTCCTCTTCCACCCTTCTCTTGGATGTCCTGTTGTTTTTGGAAATGGGGGTTTGCTGTTAAATCTAAATTGGCAAATTGTGGTTTGTGCAAGCTCTCCAAACCAGGACTGACAGTGTGAAATAACTTCTAATAGTTTGACAATTGAGGTGAAAGTTTAACTGGCGAGTCTCTGCTTTGTGTTCTCAGCCAAACTATTTGAATATCCAGTAATAACCACTTCTGAATTACTTCAGCTAATCAGAAAACTTGTTATAGCTAGACCCTAGCTGTGAAAGGGCCATATGTTTTCCTTGGAGTATTGGAATACCGTATTTTTTGCACTATAAGACGCACTTTTTCCCCTCCAAAAATGAAGGGGAAATGTGTGTGCGTCTTATGGGGCGAATGCAGGCTTTCGCTGAAGCCTGGAGAGCGAGAGGCGTCGGTGCGCACCGACGTCTCTCGCTCTCCAGGCTCCAGGAAGCTATCCGCAAGCCTTGCACGCCCGGAGGGAGTTCCCCCGGGCGCGCAAGGCTTGCGGGCGGCAGCCTGCAGCGCGGAGCATGGGGCGCCCTCCGGAGGACGCCCAGTGCTTCGCGCGGGTGTCCGCTAGCCTTGTGCACCCGGGGATCTCCCCCGAGAGCGCAAGGCTTGCGGGCGGCAGCTGGCAGCGCTGAGCACGGGGCGCCCTTCGGAGGCCGCCCCGTGCTCCGCGCAGGTGTCCGCTAGCCTTGCGCACCCGGGGATCTCCCCCGGGAGCCGAAGGCTTGCGGGCGGCAGCGCGGAGCACGGGGCACCCTTCGGAGGCCGCCCCGTGCTCCGCGCTGGTGTCGGCAAGCCTTGCGCACCCGGGGGATCCCCCCCCCGTGAGCGCAAGGCTTGCGGGCGGCAGCTGGGAGCACGGGGCGCCCTTCGGAGGCCGCCCCGTGCTCCGCGCTGGTGTTGGCCAGCCTTGCGCACCCGGGGGATCCCCCCCCCTCGTGAGCGCAAGGCTTGCGGGCGGCAGCCGGCAGCACGGAGCGCCCTTCGGAGGACGCCCCGTGCTCCGCGCTGGTGTCGGCAAGCCTTGCGCACCCGGGGGATCTCCCCCCGGGAGCGCAAGGCTTGCGGGCGGCAGCCAGCAGCACGGATCACGGGGCGCCCTTTGGAGGCCGCCCCGTGCTCTGCGCTGGTGTTGGCCAGCCTTGCGCACCCGGGGGATATCCCCCCGGGAGCGCAAGGCTTGCGGGCGGCAGCCGGCAGCACGGGGCGCCCTTTGGAGGCCGCCCCGTGCTCCGCGCTGGTGTTGGCCCGCCTTGCGCACCCGGGGGATCTCCCCCGAGAGCGCAAGGCTTGCGGGCGGCAGCTGGCAGCACGGAGCACGGGGCGCCCTTCGGAGGACGCCCTGTGCTCCGCGCTGGTGCTGGCCAGCCTTGCGCACCCGGGGGATCTCCCCCCGAGAGCGCAAGGCTTGCGAGCGGCAGCTGGCAGCGCGGAGCATGGGGCGCCCTTTGGAGGCCGCCCCGTGCTCCGCGCTGGTGTTGGCAAGCCTTGCGCACCCGGGGGGCGCGTGGGGCGCCCTGAAACAGAGGGCTCCCCATGCTGCGGACTGTAGCCTGCCGCCCGACGCACGGGGCGCCCTGAAGCAGAGCGCCCCTCGCACCAGGCAGACATGGGCCAGCCCCACAAGCTCGGGGGACAGCGGGGAGGCGCAGCACCGCCATCCCACTGTTCCCCGACCTGGTTTTGGGGGGGAAAATAAAGGAATTTTTTTTCCCTTTATTTCCCCCCCAAAAAAGTAGGTGCGTCCTATGGGACGGAGCGTCCTATGGGACGAAAAATACGGTACATCTTTTTCTTTGCATATATAACCTCAACAGTCCTCATGAGGATTATTATAATTCAGCTTTAGCATTATGAAGCCACTGTTGCTGCTGTATAAACGTAATGCTGGAAGGGCTGGCTTATGAATCTTATTTAATTTGTTGGCATCTTCAGCAGGACCACAGATGTGTGCATAAACTACAAGTATTTAAATACAAAATCTAACAATGCTGCTTGGCAACACAAGATAATAAATTGGCTGTTTTGTGTGGAAGTAATTAAGTCTATTGTTTGGTATTTCCAGTTTCAGCTCAGGCGCCAAATTCTGCCATAGCAGCTCAGACTGGAGTAGGAGTGGCCTCCACAGTTCATCTTAATCCCATGCAGCTGATGACAGTGGATGCATCTCATGCCCGTCATATTCAGGGCATCCAGTCTGCACCAATTGGTGCACAGGGTATACAACCAGCACCCATCAGTGCGCAAGGAATACAGTCTGCGCCAATTGGAACCCAAGGGCTACATCCAGCTGCCCCAATTGGCACACAGGGTCTTCAGACTGCACCAATGGGTGCTCAACAGCCACAAACTGAAACCAAGACATCAGGTAACTAGCCAAGAATGCTTGTGTTGCGAGCAAAATTGTCCATAACTATTCCTCTTGGGGTTTGCTTTTTAATTAATCGTGTAATTATGGCTGCAATACTACTATGAACACCTGCTTAGAAGTTCTGTTGAGCTTGGTGGGGTTTATGATTAAAAATGCATAGGTCTGGGCTGTCACTAATGTGGACAACTGCCATTTCTGAATCAAACACACTGCTAGAGTCACTTGAGCATTTTATTTTGTTTACCAGTATCTGCTGTTCCCTATCTCCTAGCAAAAATATACGATCAAGTTTGTGGGTGGTTTTCTTAAGCTATGGCTAATTAGAGTTTTAATCCTGTGTATACATTTTTGAGAGAGCCCCATTGAACACCTTGAGTTAACGTTTGTAGAACTGAGCAGCAGATAGTTTTAAAACACTAAGCCTGATATTCAATTTTGGTTATACTCTTAGTAGAGCAATGTAAAAAGACAGACTTAAGTCTATTGAGTTCAGTTGTTCTTCTGCTCCTGAGTATCATTTGAATGGCTGTCTCCTTAAATTTGGCATTTGTTGAGCAAGCATAGAATGGAACAACATTCCCACTTCTTATTTTAAGAGAAACAGTTTCTGGTTAAATTTCTCTTGCTTTTGTCTGCTACCTCCCTATAACCTTTTTGTTCCTTCTATCAGTGGTCTTGGCAGATGGAGCCACTATTATGGCCAATCCAATCAGCAATACATTCAACACTGCTCCAGCTTCAACTACAGTGGTACAAACCCATAGTCAGAATGCCAGTTCTAGTACACCAGCCCAGGGTTCATCCCCTCGCCCAAGCATTCTCCGGAAGAAACCCACTACAGATGGGTGAGTAAAATTGCAGTTGCTTTGATAATGTGCAATCTGCTTGCCACTGTACAAGAAATAGTGTCGTATCTAATAAAAGCATCCTGTTGGTGCAAGGATTTGTGCCTGCGCGACGGGATTTCCTCTCCCTCCGCAGCCCCGCCCCATGTCTTCTGTGGGTTCTCCAGTCCTCTGTAGGAGATTTGGGCCAGGTGTGCAGGGGTGGGAGAGGGAGAAGTCTCAATGCATGGATGAAAGTCCTTGCACCAACAGTACAATATTGTTGGATACAACCTTGTAGCATTCTGTTCATCAGTCGTCTTATGTATGCTGAGCATTATGACAGAACCAATAAAACATGTGAGAACTCATGGAATATGTATTTATTAGTGAAGACTTATACCCTGCCTTACCTCCAGTATGTAGCTCAAAGCAGCTTACAAAAACAGAGAGGTGTGTATTTTTTAAAAAATTCAAAACTAAAAACAGAGTAACAGATCAGTAAAATAGAAGAGTAAAAACACTTCAACACAGGGACCAGGCAATTTCTTAAAACTAGCCACTGTAGGGGGCAACTGTATTTCTTCAGGAAGTAATTTTCATGGTCTGGAGTCAACGGTGCAGGGAGCACTACAGAAAATGCCTTGTCTCATGTCAGCAGCCTCCTAGCATTTTATGTGTGTGTGACCATAAGCAGGGCCTCAGTGCTGACTTCAAGGCACAAGTTGGACAGCATAGGGAGAGCTGTTCTTTTAGATAACTAGGTGCCAGGTTGTTCAGGGCTTTATATGCTAATAGCAGAACTTTGAATCAGGCCCAGTAACTCACAAGAAGCCAGTGCAGAACCTTAGGAATTAGTGTTGCATGACCCAGGCTGTCCAGCAGCAATCTGCACCAGCTGTAGTTTCGTAACCACCTACGAGGAAAGAGCTCTGTCACCTGTGTTTGGTCAAACCCGCTTTACATCTTAAGTAATCTATGCTCTAGCCATCTTCTGACATGTTTCATTGCCCAAAGTCTCTTGGGAAACCAGGACTGGAGAGGGCCCCTAGGTGCAGTTGTGTCAGTTGCCTATATCATCTTGCTTTTCCACAGCAAGACTAGGGTCTTGACATGAGAGGCAGCTGTTCTTTTTGGAAAATTTCTCTGCGAATTCAGGAATCTTTTGGATTCCATTAATCTGCCGGAGCGAACAATTCTAATCAGCCCCTCAGCTGGAGCCTATATAGGATAAATACAGCAAAGGAGAATAATAGTACACCGCTTTTAAATTAAGCACCCTTGGCAACTATTGTAATAGTTTTGCTTTTCAGAAACTACTATATTCATGGCTATTTTGCAGGTTGGCGGTTAGGAAAAGCCTCATCCCTCCGCAGCCATCTGAGGTATCTGGCACTCGAGTGGAAAGCTCAATGAGGAGTGCATCTGGATCGCCAAGACCAGCTGGGTAAGATCTCATAATAAAAAGATATGTAAAGCATTCAAAGTACTGTAATTCTAACTTGGCGAAAAGGTGAAAGAGATGCTGGCTGTTCTTACCCATTGCAAAATAATAAGCTCCGTGGAGACAGCTGGTGCATACTTACTTCTGGGTAAATGGGAGTTCAGTGAAATATTCAGTGATCATCACTGAGCTGTGCAAGCAGATTAGGACCTGGGGAACATAAAATAGGGAGCTATTTTAAGAGTATTGAATTACTTTTTCTCAGATCACTACAATATGCACATATTGGCCATGTTCAGATATAAGCCTATGCAAAGCCATAGTTAGGCAAGATAGTCTTGCCAATGAGCCATATGATGCTGCCTACAGTTTTAGCATCCCTTGTTTTTCTCTCCCCTTCTTTGAGTGGGAAAACAAACCACAGAGCAGGCGGCTTAGTGGATCAGAAAAAAAATGTGTCGTCCAAAATGGGGTCCAGTGTACTTTCTTATCTTGATGGTTTTTAGCATGTAAATTTGACTGGCTTACTGTCAAATTCTGTCCAAGCCAGCACTCCTGGTTCCTTTCTGCATTTGAAAAAAACATGACCAGGAAGCCAATGTTCTTGGTTTCCTGAATGTGATTTCTTGGGGAGAAACAAATCAAAGGTTCTGATTCAGGCATAATGCTAAAACCTCTTTCATTTCGTACCTCATTTTTTGATATAGCACTGGAACCCTAAGCTTGTTGCTTTCTGATGTTTTAACATGGCATTGTCAAGATTCTGAAGAAAAGGCATTAAACTTGGTGACTGTATTTCACCATTTCTGGTGGGCTTGTACTACTTAGATTCTGGAAACCCAGACTTCCATCTACTTATGTGATGTCACCATATTGTAAGATATGTTTCTAGAAAACTGGAAAGGAAAAAAAAAACCAGAACAAAATTAGGCTCTGCATTTCTATACAGTCATGGTAGTATGATCTTGAATAAGTGAACCTGCTAACTTTTTCCTTTTTTCCTTTTGGTTTGTTTCATCTAGTGCCAAGCCAAAACCAGAAATCCATGTGTCTATGGCCACTCCAGTGACTGTATCTGTGGAGGCAGTATCCATTCAGAGCAATGAACAACCTCCAATTGCAGTCCCCACTTCCCAGCAGCCACCAGCTGCCATTCCAACCATCATCACAGCAACTAGTCCACCTTCGCAGCCCACGGCTGCCCTGTCAACCATTCCAGGAACTGTTCCTGCTGCTGCACCAACTTCAACCACAATTGTGGCAGCTCCTCCACCTCCACCAGCCATGGGTGGCGTCCTCTCTACAGTATTGGGCCCCGTTGTGCCAGAGATAAAAATAAAAGAGGAAGTGGAACCCATGGATATAATGCGGCCAGTCTCAGGTAGATTTCTGCTTAAGCAGTCACAAATGAGATGCTCAAAGTAGGTACAAAAGCCCCACAGCAGATAATAATTAGAAAGATTGTTAGCAGCTTCATTTTAAATTATATTTTGTTTGATTTTAGTAAAGAGGTTCAGAGGTTATTAAGAGCAGGGCCATAGCTAGCATGTCACTGAAAGCTACAAGAGTTGCATAGTTAAAATGGCAGGTAGAAATAAAAGAATACAGTGGTACCTCTGGTTATGAACTTAATTCGTTCTGGAGGTCCATTCTTAAGCTGAAACCATTCTTATCCTGAGGCGTGCTTTCACTAATGGGGTTCTTGCTGCGCGATTTCCGTTAGCATCCTGGGGCAAAGTTCGCAACCAGGAGCAGCTACCTCCGGGTTAGCGGAGTTCGTAACCAGAAGCGATCATAACCAGAGGTACCACTGTACACTTGCTATTAAAGTTTGTGGAGAGATCAAACATTAGTGCTTAATTCTGCTCTGTAGTAAACGCTAAGAGAACAGTTGTGCAGCCTTATAGTGTGAAGTCTCTGTTCAAGGCTTTCACTCTTAAATTCAATTTGTTAAGGAATTTCCTGAAAGTTACTTTTGCCGTAGTAGTTTGCATGTCAAACACAAACTGCCAATCGCTTGCACTAAAGGTGCCTTGCAGCTTTATTGGGAACTGAAGGAGCCCAAACGCTGTCATAGTAACTATAATCCCAGAAAAAAAGAGACCAGGGAGGACTGAAACAAAAGACTTTGTTTGCTTAGCTCTGCTCATTCTTACTCATGACGTAAGGCCAAACCATTCAAAAGAAAATCAGGGGGAAAGTATATATAAAAGCTCTAAGATCCTTGAGAGGAGGGACTCTAGAAAAACATAATGTTCTCCTCTTACAAAGGCACTGCACTGGCAGTTAGCATCTGGTCTCTAGCATTGCAGTCTTTGGAAGACAAGGGTGTTGGCTCTAAAGCTGCCTTTGTTTTACCCGTCAGTCTCTTAAAACTTGTCCCTTCCTGTCTTCTCTTTCAGCAGTTCCTCCACTGACTACAAATACTGTCTCCCCATCTCTTACACTGCTGGCCAACAACCTTTCAGTGCCCTCAAGTGACTTGCCACCTGGTGCCTCTCCAAGGAAAAAACCACGAAAGCAGCAGCACATAATCTCTACAGAGGAAGGGGATATGATGGAGACTAATAGCACTGATGATGAGAAATCCACTACCAAAAGCTTGCTGGTAAAAGCAGAGAAGCGCAAGTCACCTCCAAAAGAATATATAGGTGAATGGAAATAAATAAATTAAATAATTGGTTGGTCGTCGTCTTCTCCAAGTAATACCCATCCACCCAAAATGTAATGTTGCCACTAGAAAAGGAATTTGAGCTAAAAATGATCAACTTTGGGTCCGTCTGTCCCCCACAAAGATCAGTTTTTCATGGCAGATTATTATTGGGGTGGAGGGAGAGCTGTTGGAGCTGAATTAATCTCTAATTCAAAGTATCCCGGCCCTATCATGGGATCACATTTTCTTTCCTAGCTCAAAACGCAAGCACCTTAAAAGAGGCTTTAGTTATTTTTCTCGATCCTTGCTTTAGATGAAGAAGGTGTGAGGTATGTGCCTGTACGTCCTCGGCCACCCATAACACTGCTTCGCCACTATCGCAACCCATGGAAAGCTGCCTACCATCACTTTCAGCGGTATAGTGATGTCAGAGTGAAAGGTATGTCTTCCTGTCATTACATTTTGCATGGGTCGGTGAACAGATGTGTTACAATATTAGACAGGTGTCTACTTGCAAACATTTAACCTCTGATATAGGATGTGCAGCAAATTGCCTAGAAACACATCCACCATCTAAAGCCACTGTAATATTTGTACTGCAGAGGCAGTGCTAATACATATCAGTTTTCCTATTGTTACTGAGGTTTAGTTATACATAAGGTAATCGAGAACCTCAACTGACAGGAAATAGTCCCCGTATAGCTGCTTGCTCTCTGTGTGTCTGACTAGCAAAATGAATTATGCAAGAAAAGTGGGTGCAAGGAGACTTGCTTACTTTGCATTATGTATTTATTGAATTTGACTTTTGGGTTTCTACATATATAGTCCCTGGCTATTAGACAAACTAAGTTTACCAACACTCAAATACAAAGATTCAAAGCAAGCCCCACTCCACCCCTGTTCAGATCACAAAATTTGGCTGTTGCATTATTGCACATCTGACCCTGGACCCCTGTTCCTGCATTCTACCAACATCTGTGGTCAGGTTTCACATACCAGGTACACAAATGACTGCTGCAGTAAACTTAGTATTTTTGTAGCTCAAGGAATAAGGTACATTTCACCTTTTAAAAACTCATTATTTGCTTGTGTCTCATATTTGACTCTTGTTCTAGAAGAGAAGAAGGCTATGCTGCAAGAGATCGCTAATCAGAAAGGTGTATCCTGCCGTGCGCAGGGGTGGAAGGTCCACCTTTGCGCAGCACAGCTATTACAGCTGGTAAGTGGGGGAAATGGGGTAGTTTCATATAAAATGAGGAAGAGATTCCTCCAAGAAAAGCCTTAGCCCAGGAAGCTTTCTGAAAGGTGATACAAAACTACATATATATATATATATATATATATATATATATATATACACACACACACACACACACACACACACACACACACAAAACATTTATATTATTTTTAAAAATTACCACCAGATTGATAAGTCTATTGGAATTGGATTCCCTTCAAGATTGAGGGATATGTTGTAGGTTGCAGTTGAGTATATGTATATCAGGTATGAATGGAGGGCTTGATTCAGGCGTAAGAACTGATGCATTTTATACAGATGCTCAAAACTGGCAAATCCCTCTGGTGCACAAATCTGAAGAAGTGTCTGGGATTGTGCTGCTGACTGGAGGAGGCAGCACTGTTCCATATTCCTGGATGCTTCTGTTTTAGGTTGGGGTGATGTAGGTGCTTGGTATTCTAGCACCAAGCTCCCAAGGCCATGAGGAGTACTATGGAAATGTGACATTACATTGTGTATGTAATTTAGGAGTGCTGGGGCTGCTGATGGCATGTGAAACTAGGTTTTGATCTAAGTATAAGAGATGAGGGTAAGAGGACTAGAACCTCAAAGGATATCTTTCTCAGGCATTGGATGACGGTTACTTGTATATAATAGGGAGTTACTGTTTCCCTATTTCCTCATTCTGAAGTGGGACAGCCCTGCTTCATTTTGAAGCATATTTCAGAGAGCATCCTACTGCAGTTGCAATAAAGATGACATTGTAACCTTAAGAAGAGGAGCACTGTTCTGTCAGCCGTGAAAAATAGTGAATCTTTTGAAAGCAGTTATATGAGCAGATGGAATTTTTATAGCTTATGTAGCCCTTGATATGAAACAGTGAGAAAATGATAGGTATTCTTGCCAAATTCTAATATTTTATAGACCAACCTGGAGCACGATGTGTATGAACGACTCACCTCCCTGCAAGAAGGGATCATTCCCAAGAAAAAGGCAGCAACTGATGATGATTTGCATCGAATAAATGAACTGATACAGGTAAAGGCTTATTGTTCACTCCTTCAGTTTGGTGATTTGCAATTGATATTTTTTCTTAATTTAAATGGTGGGACATGTTTTTTAAATGTGAAACAAAGAACTGTTAAAAGAGGGAAGTAGAAAATAAAGCAGACTAAACAAACCACACAGTATTTTAGTATAGCCACTCAAAATATTAAAAACAACCACACATATGGTTATTTTTAAAAATGAATAATTTGGGATGTATTTAAACACTACAACAAATAGAAAATAGATATTCACAGGTTCCATGGTTCCGTGTATCATTCATAGCCTGAGCATAATATATAATTTCTAAAAGTGAGGGGACACAGACACGTGGGGGGAGACAGAGAGAAGAAGAAGAACTAGTCCATTAGTCACATAAACCTCTATCCTCTTTGTGGCAGCCATAAGGAAGATACCCATTTTTAAATTAACTGCAGTTTATTATTCCATTCAAATTCTAAATTATGATTAATATTAATTATGGTTAGGGAAACAAGCCAACTTAATCAACCATGGTTTGAAATTGGCTTGTTTCCCTAAACCATAATTAAAAATAACTGTTGATCCAGGTTTGGACATGACTCTCCTCCTTGCCGATATGCAAGAAGTGGAAAGGGGAGTGGGAGAGCGCACAAGCTTTATCCAAGCAGCACTAAGTTTAGTATTGCGTCCAAATGAGGTTGCTTTTGCCTTGAAAGTTCACCATTATTACTATGTGTCTTGAAATGCAAATGTCTTACATAATACATTTGATGTAGAGAGTCTAATTTCCCAGATTATTATTAGCAGAAAGTGGAAACATACTTGTTCATCTGTTCCTAAATGGCTGTTTCATTTGTTTTAAAATTCTTTAGGTCATGTACTCTCTGACATTTCAATTACTTGTGTGCCTATGAGGCATTCAGCTGTTTAATATCAGTCCTGTGTTGTGTTTCAGGGGAATATGCAGAGATGTAAGCTCGTAATGGATCAAATAAATGAAGCTCGAGAATCCATGCTAAAGGTCTTGGATCACAAAGAGCGTGTTCTGAAGCTTCTCAATAAGAATGGAACTGTCAAGAAAGTATCCAAATTGAAGAGAAAAGAAAAAGTCTAGAGCCAGAGGTATAAAGACTCTGGAAACAAAGGTTGTACAGAACAGTGTTAAGGCTCTTTTAATTGGGGGTTTGTTTTAGAGAGCTACATCTGAGTAAGAAGGACGATGGATGGATACGTTGGAGCCCAATGACCTTAAGGGATGATTATTGATCTATCAAAGAAACAAAGATTTTTCTCAGGCTTGTCCCTGTTTAAACTCTTCACAGTCACATTTTGTTTAGCCCTCTTGATGTGCCAGTGCCTATTAATTGGAACCATTGATGCAAACGTGATAGACAGTCCTCGCCCTTCCATCCTACAGTTTTAGAGATAACTTCACAGGTTTGTACAATGGATTCTGCAGCAGACCTCAAGAACCATCTGTCTTGAAACTGTTTGGAGATGACACTACTTCCACGTAGCCAACTCAGTTTTTTGCTCCTTAAGATCTTGCAGTGGCTAGAGCAGCCTTCATAAACCCAGTGCCACTTGCACTGGTGGTTCTGCAACATTTAGAATCTTAAGTGGTTCTGAAGTCTCTAGCTGTCTATTTTTTAAAAAATACATTTCAAAGTGATTTGTAGTGTTGTGGAGTGTGTGCGTGTGCCCATGTTGGTGCTCTGGGATATTGTTTTCAAAGTACTCTCATACAGCACAGTACTTTCTGTAGCTGGTGTGATGCTCTTCATTGTGTTACATACAATTTGTGCTATATGACATCCTGGAAACATGAATAAAGGATTTGGAGGCTTTTGTATAATAACAGGTGCATCTAATTCCGTGCTACAGATCCCAGCAAAGAAAAGCCAGATAAGAACTATAGGGAAGTAGCTGCTTTTGTTCAGGACATTTAAAAAGAACAGATTGGTAATATGGACAACAATTACACTTTTAGCAATCTAGGTTAAACATATTTTCATCCACATTTGCTATTTCTGTAATAAGCTGCTATCAGTTCTCTTAGTACCATATATCCATATAGGATATAACAATGGCAAAATCCAGCACGTACAAATTCCATTCAGTGGAAGGTGCCACTACCAGCCAAAAGAAAACAACTGCAGTGGGAGGAATGTAAAGGCACACACATCCATAGCAATCCCACTTGGAGCAGCCAGTCTAGATGCAGCTCCGAGCAGGTACAATATCACCCACCATGCACACTGCTGGCCAGGCACCCAATAGAGCACCCACCCATACTAAGGCAGAATGAGATGAGCTACCATTAGCAAAAGCCAGTTTGTCAGAGCAAGCCTGCTAGTGCAAAGATAAGGCAGGCCAGGGGGAGGTTCACTCAAGTGTAGATTGCCCCTTGACTACAAGCTCCTCAAATTCTTCAGTTTCCCTTGAAGCCCATATCCAAATAGTAGCAGCGGGGGCAAGGGGATGTTTCTGGAGATCAAGACAGTAGTGCTCCAAAATCTGGGGGAAGGGGCCTGGCTAGGCAGTCAGTGGGAGAGTAGCCACAACAGTTGATGGACCCTGGAGGAGTAGCATGCCTGTATAAAGAAGGGCAACTTATACCAGGGATGGTTCACAAGCTCATTGCACTGGAGCATTGCCAAGCACACCTTTTTTACACCTTTCCAGGAGTGCTGAGCACAGCCACCTCCAGGGTTCGATGACTTTGGGGGGCCAGCTGGTCAGCCTCTTAGGCACTGCCAACTCCTTTCTCTGCTTCTCTTAACATGTCACCACCATGTCCATTTCCAACCTATCGGGTCTGCTCCATACTAATGGTATCAAGAATGTCCTCCTGGGCTTGCATTACCCAGTAATAGGGCATTTCCAATGGAATGTGGCATGGGTAGTCAGTCCACCCTGTGTCCCATGAGGCTGCACTGCCAGGCTTCTGTGAGGTAGAGCGTGCAAAATTAGATATGTGTTCTATGAAACTGTTGGCTTCTGTCTACACTATCTACATGATGGTGATATGCAATACCCAGTGTCCATCTCATGAATGCCACAATGCCAGAAAATGTTCCTAACTTCTAGATTCTTAGTTTCTAACCAGCTACATCTGCTGGAGGACCACAGGGGGCTTTTGGGTAGATGTGTGAGATGGATTAACACATAGCAACATCCAGACAGGAGAGGCCATTGATAACCCTTTTACTTCCCCAGGCACACAGCTGAATACCCATGGGTACTCAGTGAAGCCCTTTATTCAAATAGTCATTGGGGACACTGAAGATCGCTTTTAATTTGCAGCACTTTAAATGGTGGTTGTTGTTTTTTATAATATGATATTATTTAATTATTTTATTTTTGCTTGGGGTGGGATAAGCATTTAGTCAGGGCTATTGTTTCTTGCTTTGTTTTGTTCTGTTCTGTTCTGTTTTGTTTTATTATTATTATTATTCTGTTAAATTATTATATAGTTTGTATTTTGCCTTTTAAGGGGAAGGGTCATGGCTGCCTGGGAGTGGGCCTCAGCCAATAGATTGGGTGGGGCAGGTTCCACAGGGGGAGATGTATTGGGACACCCGATCTCAGTGATCACGGGCAGGAGGAGGAGTTATGCTAAGACCAGACCATGTCATTACCGAGGAGGCAGGTTTAGTCGTTGTTTGAGGACTATCCCTGCCTCCAGGTCTGGTCCTGACCGGAAGGATACAGTGATCAGCAAGGGAAACCCACATGACCTGAAAGTGTTGCTGTGCAATGCCAGGTCAATGATGAATAAAACCACTGCCATCCACGACCTGATTGTGGATGGAGGATTTGATCTGGCATGTGTGACAGAGACCTGGTTGGATGAAGCAGATGGGCCTGTCCTTGCCGCTGCTTGCCCACCAGGTTTCTCTTATGCACAGCAACCCAGGTCATGTGGGCGGGGAGGGGGGGTTGCAGTGATTTTTAGGAAGTCATTAGTCTGCACCAGGCGTCCTATTGGGAAGACCCAGTTTTCTGAGTGCATGTTCTGGAAGTTGGGCAATAGGGGCAGTACAGGATTCCTACTGGTGTACCGACCTCCCCGCTGCACCAAGGATTCCCTGCCCGAGCTGCTTCAGGTCGTGGCGGATATGCTCCTGGAGACACCTAGCTTGGTTGTCCTGGGGGATTTTAACATCCATGCCGGCACGACCTTACAAGGGGCCGCTCGGGACTTCGTGGAAAGCATGGCCTCCATGGGGCTGTCCCTGAATAAGTCTGGCCCAACTCATAGCCATGGACATGCCTTAGACTTGGTGTTTACCTCTACGGATGTTGGTGATCTGACATTAACTAAAAGCGAAACAAAAGAAGTGCCATGGTCAGACCACTTCCTGGTGCAACTGGACTTCTCCGCAACCCTTCCCCTCCGCAGGGAGGTGGGACCAATTCGGATGGTCCGCCCCCACCACTTAATGGATCCAATTGGCTTCCAGAGAGTGGTAGGGGATGCTTTATCCCAAGTTGATGGCCTTTCAGCTGATTCCCTGGTGGCACGCTGGAATGCGGAGTTAACCAGGGCTATTGACTGTCTGGCTCCGAAGCGCCCTCTCCGATTGCATGGAGCCCGGACAGCCCCGTGGTTTTCCCCAGAGCTGAGGGTGATGAAACAATTGTTGAGACGGCTAGAGCGCTGGTGGCGGAAAACTCATTCTGAATCAGACCGGACACGGGTTAGAGCTCAACGTCGAGCCTACCAAGTGGCAATGGCGACGGCGAAGAGGGCCTTCTTCGCCGCCTCCATTGCATCTGCAGAAAACAGCAGCAGGAGACTTTTTCAGGTGGTTCACAATCTATCAGAACCACCTGTACCACCGGGGCCTGGTAGGGACCCCAAGATCTCCTGCAATGCTTTTGCAAAGTTTTTTGCAGATAAAATCGCTCAGATTCAGAAGGAGGTAGACTCCACTGTGGGAGCAGGGCCAGGGTGGGAGAGTGCTAGAGTTCTGTCTGGTCCTGTTACATGGGATCAATTCCAATCTGTTACCTCCGAGGATGTGGACAGGCTGCTTGGACGAGTGAAACCGACCACCTGTCTCCTTGATCCTTGCCCATCCTGGCTGATAAAAGCGAGCCGGGAAGGGCTGGGCGATGGGCTCTGCGGGGTGGTGAATGCTTCCCTCTGTGAGGGAGCCTTCCCAGACCCGCTGAAAGAGGCGGTCATTAAACCGCTTCTTAAAAAAACATCTTTAGACCCGGCCAATTTGGCCAACTATCGCCCAGTCTCAAATCTGCCATTCTTGGGCAAGGTGATTGAGCGGGTGGTTGCTGAACAACTCCAAGCACGCCTGGAGGAAACGGACCATTTGGATCCCTTCCAATCGGGATTCAGGCCTCACCATGGGACTGAAACTGCCTTGGTCGCGCTGGTTGATGATCTCCGGCAGGCTAGGGACAAAGGTGAGAGCTGTTTCCTAGTTCTGCTGGATCTCTCAGCGGCCTTTGACACCATCGACCATAACATCCTTCTGGACCGCCTAGAGGGGCTGGGAGCTGGGGGCACTGTCATACAGTGGTTCCGCTCCTTCCTCCTGGGCCGTGTCCAGAAAGTGGAGGTGGGGGGTGAGTGTTCAGACCCCTGGGCTCT
This sequence comes from Podarcis gaigeae, assembly GCF_964106915.1. Taxonomy (NCBI): domain Eukaryota; kingdom Metazoa; phylum Chordata; class Lepidosauria; order Squamata; family Lacertidae; genus Podarcis; species Podarcis gaigeae. Next base: position 61,154,955 of record NC_139681.1, read on the forward strand.
CACTTGTGGGGTGCCTCAGGGTTCTGTCCTCTCCCCCATGCTTTTTAATATCTATATGAAGCCGCTGGGAGAGATCATCAGGGGGTTTGGACTGGGTGTTCATCAGTATGCAGATGACACCCAGCTCTACCTCTCCTTTAAATCAGAACCAGTGAAGGCGGTGAAGGTCCTGTGTGAGTGCCTGGAGGCGGTTGGAGGTTGGATGGTGGCTAACAGATTGAGGTTGAATCCTGATAAGACAGAAGTACTGTTTTTGGGGGACAGGAGGCGGGCAGGTGTGGAGGATTCCCTGGTCCCGAATGGGGTAACTGTGCCCCTGAAGGACCAGGTGCGCAGCCTGGGAGTCATTTTGGACTCACAGCTGTCCATGGAGGCGCAGGTTAACTCTGTGTCCAGGGCAGCTGTCTACCAGCTCCACCTGGTACGCAGGCTAAGACCCTACCTCCCCGCGGACTGTCTCGCCAGAGTGGTGCATGCTCTAGTTATCTCACGCTTGGACTACTGCAACGCGCTCTACGTGGGGCTACCTTTGAAGGTGACCCGGAAACTGCAATTAATCCAGAATGCGGCAGCTAGACTGGTGACTGGGAGTGGCCGCCGGGACCACATAACACCGGTTCTGAGAGATCTGCATTGGCTCCCAGTACGTTTCCGAGCACGATTCAAAGTGTTGGTGCTGACCTTTAAAGCCCTAAACGGCCTCGGTCCTGTATACCTGAAGGAGCGTCTCCACCCCCATCGTTCAGCCCGGACTCTGAGATCCAGCGCCGAGGGCCTTCTGGCGGTTCCCTCATTGCGAGAAGTGAGGCTACAGGGAACCAGACAGAGGGCCTTCTCGGTAGTGGCGCCCGCCCTGTGGAACGCCCTCCCATCAGATGTCAAAGAGATAAAGAATTACCTGACGTTCAGAAGACATCTTAAGGCAGCCCTGTTCAGGGAAGTTTTTAATATGTAATGCTGTACTGTTTTTAACACTGATTGGGAGCCGCCCAGAGTGGCTGGGGAAACTCAGCCAGATGGGCGGGGTATAAATAATAAATTATTATTATTATAAGATGTGATTCCATGGCCTGCATCACATGGTAGGGCAATGTGACCCACTCTCCTGAGAAGGTATCCAAAGTTGTGATGGCCCGTGCTATTCTCTATATTTTCATGCACAGAAGGCTATCCAAGGGCAAGGATAGTGCTGGGCTGCCACACCTCACTGTGGAGGGAGCAGACATGGTTGACAAGAGTGAGTTGCATAGGGTTGCAAACTTCATGCTGCTGTTACTTGGGACCACATAGGTAATTCATTTAGAGACAATCCACTTGATTTGTGCAGCCATTGGCATGCTTTCCTTTCTCCCCCCATGCCCACATTATCCAGATTTTAATAACAGGTTTTGCAATTACTTGCATTTCTTTCTAACAGACATATTCCATCAGCAGTGTGGGGTGGTAACCAAGTTAAGTATCCCCAGAGTTCAGGATGATTACTACCAAAATGCAAGTGCGTAAGGCCTGCAGCTCCTTCCAACCTAGCAGTTCGAAAGCACGTCAAGTGCAAATAGATAAATAGGTACCGCTCTGGTAGGAAGGTAATCAGCGATTCCATGTGCTGCTCTGGTTCACCAGAAGCGGCTTAGTCATGCTGGCCACATGGCCCGGACAAACGTCAGCTCCCTCGGCCTATAGAGCGAGATGAGCGCTGCAACCCCAGAGTCATCAGTGACTGGACCTAATGGTCAGGGGTCCCTTTACCTAGCCATCTGTCATGTATGATCTAGTTGAGATTCATGCATTGAAGGGAGTGAACTAGATGGTCCTCGGGATCCCTTCCAACCCTACATTTCTATGATTCTTTTAATTCTTAGTGTGAGCTGCCTTGGCTGTTTGTTTACAAATACAGTAAATCAATCGATAAATCCTTTGGCCTTTAAGCTGCTAAAAATATCTTTGTGTGTGTGGAGATATTTCTGCCTGCAGCAGACAACCACATGCACCGCACTGGAGTGCCTGTTCAGGCTGCAGTTGTAAGCACAATTGCTGGAGACCAATTCCCCTTGACCTCAACTGAACCTCCTCCTGACTCAAGGCGTTTGGGCGTCAGAAGTACACGGAACCCCCGCTATAAACAACAGAACTCAGGCGACATTTCTAACCCATGGTGAAAGACATCGCGTTTCTGAAGCGAATGATAGCGCTCCCTCTGCCTCGAGCTTCCTTCTCCGTCTAAATAACCCGATTTTTTTGGGGGGGGGGCAGGCGGCACGTTGAGTCACGTGACCTATTCAGACCTTCCCCCCCCCCCCTCGCTCAGAAGACGGGGGCAGGGGGCGGCTTCTATTTCCATTGGTCTCTTTCGCGCCTTCACGGTCTCACATGACCCTCCCCCCCTCCAACGGATCAGGCGTCGGCGGACGGAAGTCCCTCTGCTCCCGAGGATCTATGGTTTCTTTGTAGGAGGCGCTCCCCGCTGCGTCTATGGTCCTCGCGGGGCCGGACGGGAGGCTGGCGGATCGGCGTGCACATTCCTCCCCCATTACCTCACACTCGGCGAAGGGGCCGCCGGGATAGTGGAGGACCTGCGCTCTGTGCCGCCTTGCTTCAGCTCTCTCTGTGTAGCCGGCGGCGAGCCCGGGATTCCTCTTCCGATTTCGCTGTGCGGTTTCCCCCCTTCCCCTCCCCCCGCCCCCAGGCCGCCTCGTCCTCCCCTGCCCCGCTGGGTCCACTTCTCCGGCTCTCGCCCGCCTCGGCCCATGGCTCCATGAAGCGCGGGGCAGTCGAGGTGGTGGCGGCGGCGGCGGCGGCGCTGGTGGCGGCGGCGGGGAGGCAAGAGCAGGAGCGGCGGCGGCGGCAGCGCTGGTGGCGGCGGCGTTGGTTGGGCTGAAACAGCGAACTGGGGAAGGGAGCCGTCTCCGCTCCGGGGAGAGAGAAGGTGGGGGCTCTCACGTCCTCGCCGCGGGGGGGGGGGCTGCTCAGATATTACCCCCCCCTTGCGGGCTCACCTCACATTCCCCTCACCCCCCCCCCGGCTTCATCCTCCTTTGCGCCGCTCTCGCTCCTTGTCTCTTCAGGTCTGGACTCTGGGGCGTCCCTCTTATCTCTCCCCCCTCCCGCATCTTCCTCTTCCTCGCGTCCTGCTCGGCAGCCTCCCCCCCCCGGCTTTGTTGCTTTCCTCACGCTCGTGCACGGGGTCCTTCAACCTACTTATTCGCCGACTCCCGGCGTGGTGCAGCGGCTACAGACCGGGGCTTTGGACCCGGTTCAAATTCTCGGTTCAGCCTTGGGCAAGCCCGGCTATCCTTGTACATCTGTTGTGAGGATAAATGAGACATAATACCTTGTTACGGCGGCGGAAATGCTTATGGAACAGGGCTAGTCACGTCCTCCTCTTGCATTCAGTACAGTCACGTAGGTCGTCTCTTCGCTCCTAAACAGGTTTACTCAGCTATAAGCTCCGTTTCAGTTCAGCGGGACTTGGTGCCTAGCGTGTCTTTTAGGATTGCAGGCTGTAGTCTTTTATATTCCTTTGCCATAAGGTCCTGTGTATTTGTACCATCCTGTTGTGTCCAGCTGGGTTTTTGCTTCCAGATAAGGGAGCGTAGGATTGTGGTCTTAATTAGGAAGTAAAGTTCATTGGAATTAGGAAGTAAATTATTAGGAATTAGGATGTAAAGTGCATTTTGGAATATATATGCTTGCTCTGATGGTTTTCTGAAACTATTTCCATAAGACATTCGACTGCTGGTTTTGCCCCCATGACTACTCCAATAAGTGTGTCTACCCTTTGGTGTGTCTTCCTGTTGCTAATCATTTTATCTATGTAATCTGCCTTCTAATGCTATCAGTGCCATCAGCTTTGTATATGTCTGAGTTAAAATAGTGAAAGAGTTGGATCTCATACTTGGAGATGGCTTCAACATTTTATTCAGCTTCACCAGAGCAGACTACCCCTGTTTTATCTTCTCTGCAAGTGTGGCTGATGTGCTAGAGGAGATAATTAGCCATGCTGGTGTATTCTATCCCAGTGTCAGTGTGGTCTTAAACTAAGTGAGCTAAGATGACAGTACATGTCTGGTGAGGATCATCTGTAGAGGTTCTCCTGGTTATGCCAACATGCATCCATTTGGAAGTGTATGTTTTCTGTAGTGCCGCACGCTATGAAATGGTCTCTCCCCATCACCCCCACCCCAAAATAAGGCACATGCCAACAGTAAAGCAGTTCTGGCACGTGTTGAAAACTTTGTTTATCATGACATTTGCTGGCTACTGATGCCAGCCATTATAAGATTCTATAAGGATATTCTTATTGTCTGTCTGAAAGTATTTTAATGATTTTGATTGCATTTGTATAATATTTTATATTGTTGTACATCTCCTTGAGATGCCTCTGCCAAAGGCAGTATATAAATATTTTAATAAATAAGGCCCAAGCACCCTGCACCTAATAGTTCTATGGTATTTCTTCCTGTATTAGCTCTTTCATTTTGCTTCTTTCACTATCTTTTGTACACTATCTGTACAAAAGTTCCCCCACCCCATAAGGAAATACAGTAACATTGTCTTTCAATGGTTTCATAGCAGTAGTTTCTCTGAGTGCATGTCATAGTAGGAGTAAGATGGACTTTGGGTCAAGAACAGAAAAGATAGAAAATTCCACATTTACTTTGTGTCTCGTACACTGTATTAACCTAGCATGCCTCTTTCCATCTATTTCACTAGCAATGAGGTAGTGCATTTAGGTAGTGCAAGTCGTAGTAGTAGTGAGGTAGTGCAAGTCTAGTAGCTGATTCAGTGTTTAATTTTGATTCAGTCTTAATTCAGTGTTTAATTTTGCCTAGATATTATTTTATAGCCCTTTTTTCCTGAATGTTTTTTTTCCAGAATTGGGGAACAGGAATGGGCCGTGAGAAAAGAAAATTCATTCCAGATATAAAATAGCTTCCCCTTCCACTTGTCCATCTCCCCCCTTGGCAATACAAGGTTTCTGCTTTCAGTAAGTATTATCTCAAGCACAATATGTTGAAACTTATAGCACAATGATGCTGCAAATACTGGTGACTGGTATTACCAAAAAGCATATGAAAGGGGAGAGCTTTACCCACCTTGCAACCTCCAATGTTACTGTATTCTTTCTGCACGCCACCCCAACCCCTAAGCTTGGTGTGTTTTTTACAATTGCCACCCAGTTCCAAAGTGATGCCAAGGTTAGATAATATCCTATATATTTTGCAGCCCTGTTTCAGTAACAGAGCTCAAACTGAGATGAAATAGGGTGTTCAACCCAATAATTAGCAAAGCAATAAAATTATTTGATGTAATGTTACAAGAAATTGCTGCCTATAAAACCCTTTTTCCATATGCTGAGGTGACTGTAGTCAGGTGGGGATAGGATGGCAAGTTAATTGTTGGATAAAAAAGAACTGAATAGGTGATTCATTGTTAAATTGTTTCTTTCTCTTTGCTTACAAAATGTTAGCATCTGAAATGCACCTGCCAGTTTCATCTACATTTGCTTTCTGGCCATTTGCACATATGGAATAATAATTTTCTTATAAAATCCCTTGCAAATATCATACATTCTGTGCATGCTTTGGATTGACTTCTGAGTAAATGCGCCTAGGTTTGTGTTGCAGTTCTGGCCAGCATGCTAACTAGGCCATTGACACAGGTGCAGCCACAATTGTAGAATTCTCCCTCCTCTTTCATAGCCATTGTATAACCTTCCATTTATAACTAACACTTTTCAGCCCCAAACCAATACAAGGGCATTGGTTTCAACATTCTCTTTATGTAAAGAAGACTGAGGCCTACACTCAACAGAGAAAATTGTCCTGTTCAGTTTTTAATTTGAATTTAAGATAGTAACATGCAAGAAAGTTCAAAATCTAAGGCTGAAGGTCTCATTTCTATCTGTAATCTGTGTTTTGTTAGAGGGATCTTTGATCTCCTTGGTGGTTATTTGTATTTCAGTGATAATGGGCAAATTGCACTAATTCCTAAAAAAGGGTGGCAGCAGTAGACCTGCATATGGGAATGTCCAAGAAAGGAAGACTCACCCTCTTGACTCTACCAGGCTAATAACTAGCATAGGAGAGGTGATTGGCATACTGCCTTCTTCCTCCAAAGTATTTATGACACTGGGAGCTTTCTCCTACTCTTTTTGCCCCAGTATATACCTGTCTCCTGCTGGTGGGTATAGGGGCTAGCTTGTACTATCACTGCTGATTAGATTTTCCCGAGACAGGTGTGAGCAAGGGATGGATAGAAAGAATAGCCTCTAAGTTATAAGATTGCACATCTAGAAGATAGTGAAATGGCTGCAGCCTTTGTTTCAATATCTGGAAGACTTCACAGTTCCCTGGGCCTTAGGCCTTCTTGGACATAGTATTTTGCAAGTGAACTGAAACCCTAGGTTGAAAGCAAGCTAAAATTGCAAGCATACAGTGAGCACTTTGTAGCACTGTGGCCGTTCAACCAATTGTATGTGTGATGATGTCACTGAGCACATCTGGAATGTTTTTCTTGGGTTTATCTAGCAGCATTCTGCCTTAATGCAAAGATAGTCCAGGTTGAGGACTACTCTCCATTCCTATTGCTGTATGAGGTACTAAAATACGCAAATGGTCTGCAGTTACATTTAACTTTTGGATCACATGTTGCTCATGCAAACTTCACGGTAATGTTCCTTTTCATAAATAAAGTCTACATGACCTTTGTAAAAAATGTCTTCATAACTGTGCGCATCAGTCTGCTTTCTATTTAGTTTTCCAGTCTTGTGCAATCATATGTGAGCTTTCTTACGGAACTCGGGTTTTTAATGTGAGAGGTGTAGTTTTCTTACTGTGGAAAAAAATACATCCTTATAATTTGCTTTTCTTTAAGTATAATGCTATGTGTTGCATATTGTGTGTTTTGCCAGGGTTCTACAGTACTCCAGACAGCAAGTGCTGAATCAGGATGGGAAAAAGACGCTGTGTTCCTCCACTTGAGCCCAAGTTGGCAGCAGGCTGTTGTGGGGTAAAGAAACCCAAATTGTCTGGAAGTGGAACACACAGCCACGGGAATCAAGCCACAACCGTGCCAGTCTCTAGTTCAGGTCCTCTTCAGAACCACCAGCATGCAGATGGGGGCAATGGAAGGGAGAACGTATCAGATTTGACTTTATGCCCTGGAAACTCTCCAATTACGCGAATGAATCCCACTTCAGGAGCATTGAGCCCACTCGCCCGGCCTAATGGAACTGCCAACAGCACCAAAAACCTAGTGGTGACAGCGGAGATGTGCTGCTACTGCTTTGATGTACTCTACTGTCATCTTTATGGTTTCCCTCAGCCAAGACTTCCTCGATTTACCAATGACCCCTAGTGAGTAAATCCATGGGCATGGGAGGGAAACTGAAAATTCATCATCCAAAGTTCTTATGTTGTAGGGCTATTTGGAACACAGGTAAACTGTTAAGAAGGAATCTGCAGTGCTGTTTTGATGTTTGTAGGATGACATAAAATTTGAAATGAAACTGTTTTAAATGGTGGAAGCATAGGTAGATTGATCTATATTAGGCAAACATTTAAAATGGGCATGCGCATCCTACGGGGCGCATATTCAAGCACTGGATCTTACAGGGCCTTTGACATTGTAGCACTCTCAGTAACTAAAGAAGGTTAAGGGATTGGGAGCAGGCCAAAGGACATAATGCTCCCTCGCTTCTCCAATGCAAATTCCCCAGCCAAAGCAAGCCTTATGGTAAAGGTCTATCATGACACCCATCTTATCCATAGTTAATGCTACTCCACAGTCGGTATTAATCAGACTTGAGATCAGAGGGGTCTGTTTTCCACCCTTAAAAGAACAGAGAAGGGTAGTGTTTTATACTGAAGTGTGATACTTTGTAGCTGTGTTATATATACTTTACAATATCAATATCAAATTCAATATCTTTCTTTGTTGCAATGAGAATATTCACGTTCGCACAGCATAATTTGTAAGTGGCTCCATTATAACATGACATATTCTTTATTATTGAGAAAAGTTGCATTTGGTGTAAAGGTTATATTTGGGGAACTAGGAAGCAGGAAAACAGCTTTTAGAAGAGGTTTGAAGTGAAATGGAATGAGGAGGTAGCCTTGCTTAGTGTGGCGTAGGTTATGCAGTGCATGATATACCTTATACTTATTAAATGGCAGCTCTTTAAGAATATTATGAAGAAGATTGGAATTTGCTCCCCTAGAACGCCATTCCAATTTTTGCTCTAACTTGTTGTTTGAGTGATGTGAATATTGTGAGTCTCCAACAGAAAAAATATGTGGCTGCCTGCTAGAGCCAAGGGTGAAGCAGATATTTCAAAAGTAGCATGGCTGTTCCCGCATTTGGATCCCGTCCTTGAAAAGATAACTCATGTCTTCTTAGCACTTCTTAGCTTAGATTGTGTTTTTCAAATATTTAGATCATTTGCCTCTAATGCAGATTTCACTGGAATTTTGTTCAACCATGACATGATTATTTTTTTGGTAAAGAGTATTTGCCCCACATAGCTGTCTTTTAAAACAAAAACAAAGCTATTCTTCCCAGCCATAGGCCAGCCACTACTGGCTCTGCATGATCAGGGTTGGTCTTGACTCATGGTCTGAAATCTTCTATTTTCCTAGGAAAATGTATTGAGAGATAAATGACTTTAAGGGATCCGAAATCCCCCCCCCCCAAAAAAAAAGTCAGAAGCTTGATAACTTGAGATTTAAGCCACTATATTTGCTGGGGAAATAGTGATTGATCACTTTTCCTGCATTATTTTCTCTACAGACAGATTGGTCCAGTCTGGACAATTATATATTGGCTTAATAAGCCAAGATATGCCCAAAAAATTTACCCACACATGCAACTTGCCCTTTATGGTGTACCTGAACACAAAGTGGATATCATCAGTTAACCATTTTTTCTCATTTTGTCTGAACTGTAAAACTATGATTACCAAGTCAGGAACAAGCCAGAAAATCAAACTGTTGTTGGCAGTTGGTTTAAGATCTTGGCTTGTTCTGAACCTGGTTGTGGGAGTTCCCAGTTGGAAGAGATGGACACTGTTGCTAATTGAAGACTTGTACCTTGCATTCAGAAACACCAATGAAGGAAGTGGCTGCTTGTATTGGTACCAGCTTTATTCATATCTTGGTTTATTAAGCCAAGATATGATCATCTGAATACAGCTAAAAATAGAAATATATATTTCTGAAGGTGATCATTGAAACCCAGCTTTATTAAAGTAACATCACATTATATCACATCTGCAGGCATATCAGAATGAGTGTCTTTGCTTGTGCTTTCTGTGGAACAAATCTGGATAAACTGGCTAGAAAAATTATATTGCCCTAGGTTCCTATAATCTGGAAGCTAGTGTTGAAAAATGCTGATTTCTCACATCTTCCCCATTCAGGAGCAGTATCAAAAGTTTGCTGCACATTCATAGGAATTTGAGTTTAATTTTTATAGCCATACTGTAGTAGTATGTTGAAATTATGGGGGGGGGTGGAGAGAGAGAAAATTAGCGAGTAAAAGTCCAGAGTTTTTGATGAGACTAAACAAGCATTTTTTTCAACCCTAGAATTTGGAGTTTTTCTTGAGAGTGAGAAATCTCGTGTTGTTTGAGCCATCCCTTCATCTTGGCTCCCCTTGATTTGCCCTCCCTTCTCTTCCAGAGATTTGTGCCTGTGGAATTAGCACAGGAACAGAAAGTGGATGTGGTCATTCTATCTTTAGTATTCACTTTTTTGTGTGTACAGCCTAGCTGTACATGCTCAGACCCTGTTGAGAGGGAAACAAAACTTTGGAATAGTTTACCAAATAGCAACACAAGACCACAAAGGGGCATCCTGAGCAAGTGGCATCTTAAAGATCAGAAGTTACCACCAGGTGGGTAACAGTGCTTCTTACCAGCTAATCTGTGCTCTTATCTGTCAAAGTTTGGAGCAGTTAACTCAAGATCAATCAAAAGGATTACTAAAATTTTCACACCCTCTCCCCAGAACTGTCCAGTGTACAGTCTTCTGATAACAACGTGCTTGGAACCAAAGTGACCATCCATCCATGACCCTTATGGTGCTTTTAGAGCCTCTTTGAAGTGGATTAGTCACTTCTAGACTGCTGATCAATGGAACCTGATCTGATCTCGTCTATCCAGAAATAAGTATGCACCAGCTGTGCACTCTGTCACTTCTCTTGTTTTTCCTGTAGTTTTGATGTGTGTAATATGTCAAGAAGGCTGACTGAATGCTGGGCTAATCATCTCCCCAGTAGTGGGAATCTGAATACAGCAGCCAAGTTAAACAGTCTGCCCAAGGACATGCCAGCAGAGAGTGATATGCTTCTGCTGTGTCAGATTGTGTGTGTTGTTTTCTGTTTTAAAGGCCAAAGACTCTTAACACAGAATGCTTTCCCCAACCTGGTGACCTCCAGATGTTTTGAGCTACAACCCCCATCATGCCTTACCATTGATCATGTGGGCTGGGGCTGATAGAAATCCTGGAAGGCACCAGGTTGGTGAAGGCTAGCCGATAAACTCAGGCGCAGTGTGATACTGAATTGGCAACCCTGATTGCCTCTCTTATTTGTGTGTGCAGTTGGTCTCTACATAAGGCTGTATGAAGTCAACTACATAGAGTTCGACTTCTCCCTCTAAGATGAAAAAGCATGCATCACGTGGAGGGAGATAGCACTACATATTTCAGCTTTCTTCAGCTTGGTGTCCTCTAGATATGTTGGATTAAAACTCCCATTACCCTTACAATCAGGCATGCTAGCTGTGACTGATGGGAAGTATACCCCAGTGACATCAGAAGGGCACTGGGTTTGGGAAAGCATGCTTTATTACTCAGGTGCTCTCCTGGGGAACATTGCTGGTTGCAAGAGGTGGCATATTAAGGTTTCATTTTAGTCACAATTATTTAGAACTTGAAATAACCTCCTGAATATGTGTGACTTAGGAGAAGCTTGTCTTTTTAGCACTTGATAAAGCTGCACTGTGCTGGAAATTGCATTCCTTTAATACATCTCTCTATTCTTCCAACCTAAATAACCAGATGATGCCTCCTAGATCATAGTACCTATAATGATTTACTAGTACTTGGGTCCAGGAGAATCCTACACATTTAAATAAAACATTTTACCAATTGTGTCATTATTTTAATACTTTACTTCAAAAGTCAGACCTGTTCCCTGTGTGGCTTTGTTTTTTGCATTAAAAACAAGTGCTGATTCAATTTGTTTGATGAAGGGTCATGGATCCAGTTTCAGGTTTCTAAGTATAGGCATGGCAGATTTGTTTGTATGAAGTTTATGTTCCAGGGTAATATCTGAACTTACCATAGTATAATTTATTAGGCCAGCTGAAATATCCCAAAGGTAGTGTTCAAGCTTTCAGGTTCACCAGATCTCTTTTTTCGGCTGGATATTAAGTCAAAAGGGATGGGGGAAGATGTTGATGATTGTGATGAGAGAGCTCATGTCTGCAACTGAACATTTAAGATGGAATAGAGAAGATCCTAAATACACTTACCGAGGAGTAAATTCCATTGAACTTAGCAGGGGCTTACTCCTCATGAAATCAGTTAGCGTTTTGAGATTTTATTTATTATTAAATTTTCCACAGTGCTTTTATCATTGCAAGTGCATCTCTGTCACTGGAGGAGCCAAAACTGGATGGTGGAATGGGAGGATAGGAGTGGTGTCAAATTCTAAACACCCCTTGTACCTACTACAGGTACATCAGCCTGGCATCCTGTGTTGCAGGGGCTTGGCCTAGATGACCCTTGAGGTGCCTTCCAATTCTACAATTCCATGGTTACACCAACAAAAGAGGTGCAAGTCATAACTCAATTAACCCATTAAGCTCAATGGAGACCAAGAAACTACCCTACTCTGCCCTGGCATAGTATAGGATTCAAACTAAGTTTGCATTTAGTCACAGCACATCCCCACCAACATCTAACACCCAAACATAACTCAGATGATAGCATTTGCTGCATGGAGCTGTACGGCTCTGGTTCCCGCATTAAGGGGGAACTAGCACTTGTCACAAACATCTTGGACTCAGAACACATTGCCGATACTTGTTGTCTTAGAACCCATACAGGTATATCGCCTCAGGACACAAGCAGTCAACACCACCTCTCATCTGTAGCCAAGGATGCAAGAACAAAGCACCTTGAAGAGGTAAGCAAGGGGAAAGGGAAATCTTTTCAAAGTGTAACTGGTGCAACCTTGCTATATCTTGGCTAAACTATATTGGTGGAAGGATCCTTTTTCTCGTCATACCTAGAAACACCTTTACAAAGAAGCACAAGGCTAAGCATGCAGAAAGGGGTGCCCTGGTGGCCATGAAACCCCCATATGCAAGAAAACTCTATTAATGAAGGACAGACCATAACCACACATGCTCATGATTCTTTTTGTCATACAGGATCGTGACAGCCTGGACACATGGAACAGGACAAATGCAGTACCCAGAGTTCTGTTGTAACTCCCTAACAGAGAGGTAGGTATTGTCTCAGTTTCTACACTTTCTCACCCAACAGAGGGAGGGAGGTTAAGGCTAAGGGTATTGGATGAGCACCTAGGTGATAGCACTCACTCAAATCGCCTCCTCACAAACACCTATTACAGAATATAGCTCCAGAGACTATGCTGACTATTACTTTAGTGCTCTCCTTTGTCTCTTTGATTTTCCAGGTGCAGAGAACAGGACACATTCCACTCCCAGTGCCATGCAGATCTCAAGTGAAGCCTAAAGCGAGACCGGCAGTTGCGACTATTGTGATTCTAGCCATATATATCAATCCAGCTACCTTGAGTACTATATGTAGAAAAGCGAGATTCTGTAAATTGAAATACCTGATACTGTGCAATAAAAGTTTTCATTTGCAGCAACAAATGTCTTTGTTTTTTGTCAGTGTGGATGGCACTAATCCCATCCGCCAGTTCTCACTGGTCTCAAGATGGGAACTCTGACCTGGAAAGGGTTGGCTTATTATTAGAGCTCAGGGTCTGTAATGGCTCCATGCTCAAATGAAGGTAGTGGGTACACTCCTCAGAGTTTGCAAATGGCCTGATCACTACAGTAAGTGAAGCAGTCAGTTGGCATTGAGGGCAAAATGCATGATGAGGTCTGGTACAATAAACAGCAGCTAGCTAACTATGCCGATCAATTCAGCATTTTCCCTGATTGGATGACACAGCACTTACTCAGGTGTGCCAGTCTGAACATCTCCCAACAGTGACTGCTGAGAGGCTATATCAGTGGCTTGAATCTGGAACTCCTTGCATACCTGAGTAGTAGAGCATTGGAGTTGCAGGCAGAAGGTTCTTGGGATCTCCAGGTAGTGCTGGGGAAGACTCCCTGCTTGAAATCCTAAAGAGTTGTTGCCAGTCATTAGAGACAATAATGAGCTTGGTGGATCAATGGTCTGACATGTTATAAGATAGCTTCCTATGTTCCTTCAGCTTTTCCAGAGGGTATGGGTTCCTTATGTAGCCCATATGCTCCTGATATAAATGGATTCTAATTCTGTCTATTCCTCGCTCTTGCATCTGACATGATTGAGAAAGGCCAGGCATATTGACTACCCCAGTATGAACAGTCCATCAGCCTTGCTTAGCTCATACACAAAGCACTTCCATTTCACCTTAAATCTGTTTAAACTAGACAAGTTTTTTCATCTTGCTTTCTTTCTCACACATGCACACACTCTTTGGTTGTTATTTGCTTAATATCCATCCTGGAGAAAACATCTGGTGAACTCAAAAATTGGCTTGGTACTTTGTTGCCTCTCAGTTGTTCCTCACAGATATATTACACTGTTGTTGAATTTGGTTCTTTTGACACAAACATGTTTTTTGTCTGCATTGTACGGTAGGTTATTTTAAAATCAAGGAATACTATAATTGAAATGTATTTTTTAAGATAACATTATTTTGATTACATTTCTGTCCACCCTGAGTGGGATTTTGTTCCATTAAATTGTTAGTGGAATGTAACATAGGGTTTCCCTGCTAATTTTTTAATTCTAGAAATATCCAGATTTTTACCCATTCTGCACCCTATTATTTTTTTTGGCATATCACAATTCTTGCAACTTGTTCAGATTCAACTACATAGCTGAATCCGCTCAAGAGATTTGCAAGTTCATTTGGAGAACCAGATCTGATCTTAGGATCTGTTGCTCTTTTCTGGTGCACACATAACACTCAGGTATAGCTTGTTTAATGAACCACAAGTCTCATAGGTCAAACAAATCATGACTAGTTTCTCCAAAGTTTGTCCCCCCCCCCCAGCTGTTCTTTCTGTCATCCCTTTGTAGCCTGGTGAGGATTTGTGGTGTGGTGATTTAGGAGGGGTGCTGGGTTCACACACATCACCAAGCCATAGTTAATACAAATCAAGTTTTAGAAGCCAATAAAAAAATACAGCTTTAAATCATTTTTGGCAGTAAATAAACCATGGTTAAGCTGCTAGCCAGGGTTCACACATAATGCTAGGTTATGGTTTAATAGACCATGGTTTAGCATTACGTGCAAACCAGCCTACTGAAAATTTCTCAAATGCCTTAGTAGCCCAAAGCCAAAAAAATCCTTTTCCCCAGCCACAGTCCCAATCCTGATATGCCAATCACAGTTCTCATCTGGGGCAAATAACAGCTGTGGAGAGGGGTGATTGGATTGGGACCATAGCAGGGAAAGTGTATACTTATAATTGAATCAGAAAAAAATGGATGTATTGTTTTTAGTTTTATTCTGATTTGTTCTTTTCACTGTGGCCCATCATATATTCTTTTAGCCTCCATATGAGATGCCACTTGAAATCCTGCTTATACTGCTTTATAAGTTCTACTCAGTGGTTTGTGGCTGGAGCAGTAACTGAGTTAGGCATTCTCAGTACTAGAGTTACGGTTTGCTCTCTAATGTCATCCTGCACACTGCCTGCATGTGACTTAAGTACTTTCAGAACTGAGGCAGGGAATACTGTGGTCTTTTAGTATAAGCTTTATATGCAAAATAGGGAATGTTATTGGTACTGTGGTTAGCACTTGAGGTTAGAGAATGTTACCTCCAATTTTGTATGCATTGGGGAAAGAGAGATATGAAAATGCTAGAAGAGATTTGAAAGTGTACCTATCTACCTACCTGCAACCCAGGATAACACTTCATGTATCTGATAGTGGACTGTAGTCTGTGAAAGTTTATGACATAATATACGGTATTTGTTAGTCTTTAAGGTGCCACAAGATTATTTCTTGAATTATCCTCATTGAGATAACGTGGGAGCTGCATCTCAACACTTGTGCCTTAATTATTTACTGTATTTTAACTGGTGCGATCTGTATCTATTCAGAGCAACCTTTATTAAGCTAAAATACAAAATACTCAAAGAAAACAGCAGAGGGCATAGCTCTCAAAAAGTACTGCCTTTGGAAAGAAGACAAAATAAGAAAACTGAACATTTCAGAGTTCAAGGATGACTACAGTAAAGGCCTTGTCCTAAAAGCAGATTTGTCCCAAGACTACTAGAAACCAGATCAAAATGAATCCAGATAATCAGCTTCATCCAGGAGTCACTAGAGTTATCTATCCCCTACCCGACCATGTTCCCCAAAAGACAAATTTGAGACATATGCTAGTTGTGTAAGAATAAAAAATAATGTTTTATTATGGAGAAGCCTCACAGCCACCTTAAGTGTAGCTAGGAAGGTCTTCCACATTTGTGGACAAAGATTAATTTGTAATAAAATTAAGTGTGAATGCATTGGGTGTGTTTAACCTGGAGAAGAGATTATTAAGAGGTAACATTAAAATATTTGAAAGGTGCAGCATAGAAGGTGCAGCAAATTTATTATTTTGCCACTTCAGAGTGTAGGACCTGAACAAATAACTTCCTATCAGTATGAGCTGTTTTCCCAGAGGCTGGATGGCTACCTATCAGGAATGCTGTAGTAGTGAATTATTTGAAGATGGAGTTTTTGTGTTATGCATTTTCAGTCCACTCTTTGTGACATGGAAGACAGGGCGAGACAAGAGACTTCGGGGCTGCATCGGAACTTTCTCTGCCATGAATCTTCACTCAGGACTCAGGGAATACACATTAACCAGGTAAAGACATCATCCATACTGCCTCAAGTCTGATGGGAAACCAGGCACAGTGGGGCATCCATGTTGTGATTTCCTATGTCTTGTCTGAGGCATCATGTATATCCTGCTGCTCAGGCAGATGTTCTCCACCAGAATTTTCTGCTACCCAAAATTAGAATTGAGGAGTCACTGTTGTAGCTGGCTGTATATTGTACTATGGCTTCCAGTTAAATGGTACACTGCATTCTTTTGTTTGGGGCTGAAAAACCATCTTCAAAGCATGGTATATAAAATAGCAATTTTGGATGCAAGCATGTTATAGCAGTACTTTGATTAGCACTGGATTCCTATAACCTACAGGCACAATGTAAGTTAGTGGTTTATTTATTGTTTTACCCATGGTGGGGGTTTCAAGGGTGCACACCCACTTTGCAAAAGCACCCCTCCCCCAGGGGGAATATGGTTGGAAGAAGGCATAAGGCTGCATAGCAGAACCGAATAGCAGGCAGCAGCCCTGCTGCTGAGATAGGCAGCCACGTCACTAGGTGGCCAGTTCACTTGAGCCAGTAGCCTGCATAAGGTCAATAGCCTGCATAAAGTTACGGCATGCTTGTTACTAAGGCAAGGTATTTTCTACTAGCATCAAATCCAATTTGTCTTGGTTCTTGGCAGAATGTGAGTGTTTTGGGGAAGCATTTCAATCTCTTCCCATTTCATCGTTGTAATAGTCATAGACAGAAATCTTAGTGCATGGCTCTACCTTTGGTTTATCTGGTGTTCCATTTTATATTTTATTTAATTCTCCATGTAATGTGCTGACCTAAAGTGATGCCCCTTGTCCTGGGATGAAATGAGGCTGCAAATGTAAGAAAATGCTTGATTTAAACCTTATGGTGCTTGTTTTTGGTTGTGTGTGTGTGTTCTGTTCCCCTTCTATAGTGCACTTAAGGACAGCAGGTTTCCACCCCTGACTCGTGAGGAGCTGCCTAAACTTTTCTGCTCTGTCTCCCTCCTCACTAATTTTGAGGATGCCACTGACTACTTGGATTGGGAGGTGAGAACAGGTGCATTTGGATCTCTGCATCACTGTCTCATACCATTTGGGTTCGGGTTAGTATATGGTAATGTGTCTGTTTTATTATCAGGGTAGATTGTGGTTATATAGCTAGAAAAATGAGGTTGGAAAGATGGAAGACTGACAAAGAATGCAAAAGTGGAGTAATATATCAATATTACTTCAGTTAAGCGTATGAGAAGGGAAGATAATTATTAGACTAACGTTGCAATCCTAATTCCACTTAACTTAACTGAATTCAACAGAAGTAAGTCCCATCAAAGTTCCTGACATGATTAGGATTGCACTGTTCAGGGTCATCCTGTGTAACAAGCATAAGACCATACTGTTATAGTGGCATATGGGGTGAAGGGCATATATTTTATGTTTTGAAATAGTGGCACTTGCTGAAACTAATTCATTTGGTATGCCTTGGAGAAATTGCCTCTGGGGCCAAAAGAGATGGCAGTACACAATAGAGTTGTCGTAGGAAATGACTTATGATATCGCAGATGCAAGAAATGGAAGCAAGGTGGACGCCTTTATCCTGACAAGGTTGGACTGCTGGTAGGATGCATGGCAGCTGGAAAATGTTTTGTACATTGTTACAGGAACTACATCTCAGTTGACGTTTATGTTTCCATTGCTAGGTGGGAATCCATGGAATCAGAATTGAGTTCATCAATGAGAAAGGTGTCAAACGCACAGCAACATATTTACCTGAGGTTGCTAAGGAACAAGGTGAGTTTGAAACAATCTACACTGAAGGAAAGTGGTCTAAATATCAGGATTTGGATTGTGGATTTTGGCTTATACAGCAGCTGTGGAGGTCACCTAAAGCCATTAATTATATATGGCTGAATTATTTTAAAAATCTGCCCTTTAAAATGCTCAAAAGGTACAGTGCTAGTTATTCATTCAATGGCACATGTTTTCCCCCCTAAGACCAACCATGTCTTAAAAGCAATTTTCTTTATTACTGCTAAGACTTTGGTGTTCTTCCTCCCATCCCCTTGCCATAAAGAATGCCTGGCTTAGTTTACTGTTGAATCAGGTTTTGCCCTTTTGAGGGTTTTTTCAACATTGTGTGTGGGTTTCCTCTTCAGCCTCACCTGATCACACAAGCACAACGTCAGATGACCCTTCTATCCTCCCTCAGCACTAAGTTTTGTGCTGCAAACATGGACAACAGTTGAGGAATGCAGCAGTTGCCACCACTGTAATTGTTCAAAACATTTCTTCTACCATTCAGAGGATCACATCTCCTCCTGGAATTGAGTCAAAAGACCAAAGTGTAATTCATTAAATCAGGTCTCCGCACTGCACCATTACTGGAGAGTAGTGGATTTATACTGTGTTTGATGTGCAGCTGTGTCTTACTTTGAAAATGTGACTAACTTGATTGCTATATATGACTAAAATAGGATAATTGGAAATGTCATATGACTTTGTTAACTAAATTGTTGTTTTCAGTTGGAACTGAATTTGTTGGAACACTTGGAACAGTAATTTGAACTTGCTTATCTTTCTTTTGAGAGCTTATCCCTTTTTCTTGAAATGAGCCTGTATTTAGTTCACTGCTGCTTGCTTTTTTTTTTTTAACAGATTGGGATCAGATTCAGACAATAGACTCCTTGCTCAGGAAAGGTGGTTTTAAGGCTCCAATTACCAATGATTTTAGGAAAACTATTAAACTCACCAGGTAAATGACGTATTTTACTTTTTGGTAGTTGTCAGCAACTAAAGTCATTACTACTTTCATTACTTACTGATGGTAAGTTTTAAGATTGCTCTTTGTGCTCCAGATCCTGCAGTTTTCTGAATTTCCTCACTGCCCCCAACAGTGGTGCCTAAACCTTGTTGTTTTTTTCAGTCATTATATTTAAATTGTTGCTTTTAATTTTCACAATAACAAATACTGGCTGCCAGAGCCAACTTTGCTTTTGCCTGGGCAATGTGCGCGCGCGCGCGCGCACACACACACACACACACACACACACACACAGAGGTTACTGGGCTGGCTGGGACACACTCCTCCCCACTGCTGGCAGTGATGGCTGCTTTCTTTTTCTCTGCCATCAGTTACCATTTCCTCCTTTGTATGCTTTCTTTTTGGGCCCACTGGTGTGATGGTTAGGCAGCAAGACGAGATGCAGCATCCACTTCCAGCTCCTTATGCCTGGAGGGAGAGAGTAAGGAAGCAAATGCTACCAGCAGATTTAGGCAAATAGGAAGACGAAGCAAGCACAGAGGAAAGGAGTGAGTGAGGGATCTGGCGGTGAAGAGAAGGACCTGCCATCACTCTGCAGCCATTTAGAAGGGCTCCAGTCGGCAATGACTACTGAGCCCCTGTGGATTGTGGGCCTCATCCGTATTAAGCTGGAATTTAAATAAATAATTTGAAAGGTTAAACAATTTTTGTTGCTACAACAGAATTCCGAATACAGCTGTTGGTGATTTGCTGACTTTGTTTTGTTGACAAATATATATTTTTTTAAGATCCAATGCTTTTTTCTTTCAGATACCGCAGTGAGAAGGTGACAATCAGTTATGCAGAATACATGGCTTCTCGTCAGCATTGTTTTCAGAATGGCACTCTTCATGCCCCGCCCCTCTACAATCATTACTCCTGACACAAGGCTGCATGACCAGTCCCGCCCCCCAGCTACCACTAACGGCTATGACATCATTGGGGCAGATGCCTCCTCTTCCTGGTCCAGTTACTTCTATTACTGCACCATTTTATGATGCTAGCTTCCGTTGCCAAGTCTGCCTTCCAGCTGACTGAGGGATGGGGGATACCAGTGAGTGCAACTGAACTTCAGGGGCCCATGCCTTTCCTCATCCTTCCTTCAGAATGAGGGTTCAGTTGGACTGAGGCTCCAAGACTAACAGTTGCAGTTGGGTAGAGAGAACCTTGAGGAACGGCAGTACCGCTTCAGATTGCTCTGTGTGTTAAATTGCACTGTGTTCATTTGAATTGTTAATTGTGACAGCCCCCTTGATTAAGTAGGAGAGTTCTCCTGGCAGTCTGGGCAACGGAGTACAACAACATATTTTTAGGTTATTTTTAATTTTTTTAACCTCTGATATTTATCTACCATGAGCTGATTAGTCCTTATACACCCCAGGCGAGCAGATGACATGACGTGTTACAAGGATGTATGTCAGCAGAGATTCCTCCCTCCTCCTCTTCGCAGAAGATGGCAATTGAAAGGGGAAACAAAATTTACTGCAGATGAAATTTACTGCGTGCACAAATCCAGGAGGGTTCAATTCTCACACCTAGCTGCTCTTGGTTTTGACGAAGAAGGAAAGTAGCCCACTAGATAGGACAGTAATGCATAAATGAAGGTGAACTGTTCTGGGTTATGTTTGGGAGTAGCTTGCGTTTCCTTGTCTTCTGGAAGTACAATCTCCCTCTCCTTTGGGGTTTTTCCCTGGGTTTCTAACTTGAAATACAAGCAGCATGGTCTGCTGTTGGATTGGGGCTGATATTATTCCCCACAAAGCCATCGTTAAAGCAATTCAAAAAGGACGTGAAAATTGTGTATAGGAAACACTCCATGGGACCTGTGTTTAACTGGAAGCAGTTTTATTTAGCATGACCCTGATATCCAGGTAATGAAATACACAGTAAATGTTAGCCTTTAAGTGGTTATCTAATATAGGTGCCATCGCTGCACTGGTGCTTCAATACTAGATACATATAATTGGAAGTCATTCAGATTGATTTAAAAGTACATAGCCTCCAGATAAGTGTACTTAGAACTGGAACCTAAGGAATATTTTCAACCCATACCTCCCCAACCCACCCCCGCAAAGTTAACTCACAACCATGTTTAACTATCCTGTGGATTTTAAAATTGCCCTTCCTATTGTTGCTGAATAGCCGGTACATCAAATCATAACTGGAAAGCTCTTTTTCCCCATTCAACTATCCTAATTCTCCTGTGTGAGTCACTATGTGTTATCATGAATGCAGGCATTCTTAAATGAATCCACAGGGACTATAAAATGGTAGTGCAGAACTTGTGGAAATCTTGGTAATCAGCATTGATAGATTAAAAAAAATACAGGCGGAGAGCACAGCATTATGAGAATTTGATACCTTATATGCAGTATGTGTAAGGACAGTAGCTTTTATGGAAGGCTTATGGGAAGCCAGGAATTATCTGGGAATTATATTTTACTGTGGGATGCAAGTTTCCAGATTCTTGGTGAATGAACATTGCCCTGGTGGGGAGGGTGAGGGGAGATTAATGCCTTCTATCTTGAAGCAAAGCCTCAAAGGCAGACTGAATAGATGTTGGATTACTGGAGAGGTAGACATGAATAGCCCATATGAACTGGTGAGCAATATTTGCCAGTATCTGGCTTGGTTGCATCTAAGTGAACTGCTGGCTAGAAGAGGGCAATCATATTATCTTCCTGGCAAAAGGACTGTTCAGAGAATCTAGGAAGCCTCCAAATTACTTATTTTTCTACCACTATTCCTCCTGTCTCAGAAGAAAACCTAACCTTAAAATTTTGCTTGTCAATGAACACATATCTAGATGGTTATGGGTGGGAATGAGAGAGAGAGGAGCTCATATTCCAGATATCTGCAGTACTGCCCCAGCTTTGGTTTTGTATCAGACCATTTGTATGGATTACCACTTTTTTCCCTTCTAATGATGATGAAATGTGTTTGAATGTGAAGGGACTGTTTCATGATTTCCTGCTACTGAGAATAAATCAGTCTTCTTACAAATTAGAGTGATTTGTAGTTAATGTTCCAGGTGCCCTGGACTGATGGGAGATTGTAGATGGGAGAGGAGAGTTCAGCTGTGGTCATGCCATCCATCTCTGCTCTCAGACAGTATTGAAACATAGGGCTACACTAATTACTATTCAAGTGTTCTACTTTAGAATTTAAATTGTAAAGATTTTTTTAAAAGCAAAAAGGAAAAAAAAATGGTGCTAATCTTTCACCCCTGAGCACATTCGGTGAGACTGGTCATGCAGGCATATAGTGCCAGGCTATTCAATATTGCTTTTTTTTAAAAAAAAATGTTTGCCCTGTTACGTGTCTTTAACAGTGTATAGTGTTAATTATTTGGTTTCATTTTAATGGGTGTGGGAGTTCAGGAGCCAGGTGGGGACCTTAGTTGCCATTTTAAAGAACAGACTTTTAGGAGTGACTTGACCTACTTGGTTTAATTTAACCATTTCACTGAAGTAAGCTAAATTGGTTTTGGAGTGAGAGGTGGTCTCATTCCCTGCCCTTATTTCCATCCAACCACCTAGTCTGTATAAATGGAAATGCCTCTGGTAAAGTTGGGTTGTGGTGTTTTCTTGTACTAAGTGGAACAGCAAGCAGGCCATGAAGCACGAAATAGTCCTGAGAAATGGGTACATTCAGCATTGGTCTCATAATGGAGTTCAGTTACAGTATCTTTGAACAAGTGTTAGTTGTGTCATTCCTGCAAAATGTATGGGGCAGAATAAGTCGTCTGCAGAAGATGACACTATATCTGGCTCATACATAGCAGTGATGCACCAAGATGAGCCAACACGGATATTTGAGTGATGTGGGAACCAACAAAATAGCTAAAAGAGAACCGCCTGTTCTGGAGCCGTAACCAGTTGTATTTTTCAGCTGATTAGTGAGTAGCAGGATTGTATAAAGACCTTAGCAATAGTCTTCTGGTCTGATTGGGAACTGGCTCATCCTTAGCTACAAGCAAGTGCCTTTTGGTCTAGATGGGTTTATTTCAAGACAACTGTAGTTGGGAATCTTCCTTGCTGCAGCCATGTATCTTTAGTGTATGGTTTTGGTTTTTGTTTTTTCTCTCCAGCAGATAATGTCTTTGATCACTGGAGTCTCACTGTTCCCCCCACCCCTTTTCATGATGACAACGAGCCTATCTTGATAGAGGCATTTTGGTCAGAAAGATTTTATGGTCAGAATATCAGATCAGCAGAAAACTGCACCTGAAGACCATAAAGGCGAAGTAATCTGTACATTTCAACCAAAATTTTAAGTTTTGCACATAATTGTTTTCCCCGATTCATTGTTAACATTGCAGTCTTCATTGACTGAGTGCTGTTTTGTTTGATTTCTAGCACCAAAATGAGTGACATTTTGGGGTTGTTACTTTTCTTTTCTTTTCTTTTTCCTTTAAAAGCAAGGAATTTCTTTTGACCTTCAATGCAGAGATGTCAGACCAATTCTTTGTTATTACACTTGGTTGCCTCCTAGCTATATAACTTCTGGGTGTAAATCATTGAACTTTACCCTCTAATGAAGTATTGTACAAAATAAATTGTAATGGATACATTTTTATCTTGTTCCTCTTTAATTGGTGTCTTTGCCGATTTCGACTTTTCACATTACAATCTAATACTAATAATTCATTTTGTGTTGTTTCTTTTTAATCCTACAAGGAAAATTAAAGTTGAAAGGCAAGCAGTGTGGATTCTTTAACAAAATTAGGAAATGCTCAGAAGTAATGAGATTGGAACTTGTATTTTTTTTAAATTAAAACTTTCATGCTTATCTGGTTGTGGTGAACTGCCTGTTCTAATTAGTTTGAAGATAAAAAGTGATTTCAGGGTGGTCATTTTGAAATTGACATTTACCAAAATTATGTATGCAAAGTGCTTTAAAAGCACAGCTGCAACATAAATGCTGAGAAAGGGTTTATAGTTCTGTATCACTTAGATTATGCATAGCAATAGTCTTATCTCAATATATCTGTAAAAAAAGAAAGCTGAGCCTGTCAGACTCATAGGTAGCAAGTGCCATAGGTATTTCCTTTGTGTTTTGGTAAAGAATGCCAGCAACAGTCCCAGATCAACTTCAGTTGATAATACCAACCAAAAAATCCCAACAGGAAAAGACTATTGTGATTTTATACCAATTAATGTGTTAAGCGGTTCTTTCTTGCTTGTGGGGGTTTGGCCTGAAGACAAGTACCACTAACCTGTCCTGATGTGCAGAATGAGCAGTAATGTTTCTAATGGAAGGATACATTCTTCTTTACTGCTGCTGCATTGATTTGGAATCAAACATTCTCTAATAAATAGATTATCCCTTAAAGCATTTAATCTTATAAGACAATTGGATTCTACTTGGGCAAGCTCTGGAAAGTTTTGTTTTTCAAAACTAGTAAAGTTCTGAAAGTATGGTGTTTTGTGATCCGAGTGTCCACCTTCCCCAGTGCCATGAATGAACAAGGTAAAATGTTAAAAGTGAGTAAAGAGTGTTTCATCAAGCTGCTAGTCAAAATTCTTTGAATCTAATTTCTCATCATAAGCTACAATATATATTTGGGACCTGTGATTTACGTTACTTTTGCTTCAAACACAGACCTGGATAAGCCAGCAAGAGACAAAATACAGTATTATCTAATATCTATTGTTCACAATGGGAATGACCCATTGGCTTCAATGCCTCAGAGTTACCATGTAGAATTTGAGCCTGGTTATTGCTGGGGTGGTCATGGCTATTGCAGAAAGACTCCTCATTTATGTGTGACTCTTGGATAACAGAGAGAACATTTGTGAATTCACAGAAATAAAATGTGAATTCTGGCTTGTATCAATTGATAGCTGAATTTAAACCTCTCGAGCACATTGTGTGCATGAGACACAATATCCAGTGCACAGGGCTATTGATGATACTATTTTAATGCACATTTGACCAACAGACCTATTCTATATATGTTTACTCAGAAGTTAGTTCCACTGGTTTTTAAAGTGGGCTTATTTCCAAGTAGGGCTGGAACAATAGGGTACAGTACTCATAATGCAAACCTAAACATCCTAAGGATTGAGTCCCACTGAACACATTGGGAGTTACTTCTGAGTAAAAATGTTTAGGATTGTCAGAATTACTTCCCGACCCTTTGCTTGTTTAAGTAATCATATAAATATGCATACTCTTGGAAATTGTAATGCATCATGCTTTCCTGAACTCAATGTTATTACAGGTGCACACTTGCTCAAAGGCTGCAATCCTAACCCCACTTACCTGGGAGTAAGCCCCAATGAAATCAGTGGCACTTCTCAGCAGATATGATTAGTTAGGAGCGGGATTTAAATGGAAGAATTGACATCTGGGGGGGAATTACCAAAAGGCGGCACTTGGCACTTTGTACTGGATCTCAGGCAAATAGGTGCTTTCGTGTTTTTTTAAAAAAGCTCAACTTTTGGAGAGTCCTGGCAACCCTACCTATTGTTGCCTTTGACTGGACTTAACTGTCCAGAGGTCCTTTACCTTTTTACCTATTAGTGACTCCTTCCACTCCCATTCAGAGGGAATTGTGAGTTAAACTCCTTAGGATTATATTAACAAAGTGAATAAGTTTCTGCTCAATGAGGTGCATGCTCACTTGGGTTTTTTCCCCCTCTTATCAATGGGTAATGTAGAGAGTGAAATGTGTTTGCCACTTGTCCATTTTTCACCTGGACAGCATGGAAATTGCAGATCAATATTTGATGTCTAATGAGTGCCTTCGCTGCAAAAGGTAGTGGGGTTAGGGCAGGGCTTTCCCTTTTCTGTCGTCACTTTAGCAGTAGTGGTACTGCTCAGTTCCAGTGGCGTAGTTAGAGAAGGAGAGAGAAACAATTGGTTAGGGCAATGTTTGGGTCTTGACTGTCACTTGGATGCACCAGGGCCTGTGGTTCACGCAGCTCTGCTTGCTGGCCTAGAAGTATTGAGGGGAGAACCCCTTCGCCCGTATGCGCCCTAAGCGAATCAGTTGCAAACGAAGGAAGGTGAGCTTGAAGCAGACAGGGGGGACCCACAACAAACAGGGACCCTTCCAATGCCACATTCTCCCTCTTGCCATCCTCCTGGCCTACCTGCGGGTTCTGAACGTGGGTCACACTGTTGCATCTAACCCAACATCCCGTTTACGAACCGGCTCCCTGCCAGCTAGGTAGTTTTGAGGAGGGTAGTTTTGAGCACACAATTTTCCAGGACTCTAACCCCTGACTATCGGCCATGGCGGCTGCGCTTGAGGGGAGTGCAGTCCGATACCTCGAGGGCTGCTTATTACCCGTCGCGGTTTTAAGCGCCTTTTGGGGGGCTGCCCCATTTCCTAGCCTGCAGACTTTGGGTACTCCAGACGCTTCAGCGGGGTTTCAGCTCTGCGTTGCTTCCTGGCCTAGAAACCTGCTTCCCTTGTGAGGAGCACTAAATATATACAATTTTAAAAAATTATGATTGCGGGCGATCGGGCGTTGTCTGTCGGGTCTAGAATCATTTACTGACAGGATCTTGCTAACAATCGCGGGAACCGTGTAAACCCCACTGGATTCACGCTTCGCAATCCTGAACACACTTGCTGGGGAGTAAGCCGTTCTGAACGTGATGGCATTTACTTCGGAGTAAGGGGGTCCAGGGCAACGGTGGGAGCGGGCGCTTTGAGGCCTTGCGACCCTATCGCTCTCCTCCGCGAAGCTGCTCCGGAGAGAGAACTCGCCATGTTCAATATAGCTCGACACACTTTTCCCCCTTTCTCTTTCCTTCAGCACAAGCCGAGGCGGCATCCGGGCCGGCTCTTTCCCCGCCAGAGGGCGTCGCGGGCACCTGCTCAGGCCTCCTTCCTTCCTTTTCCGGCCGGCCGAGCGCTTCGGGTTTCCGGGGCTGGCTGAGGCGATGGCGGCCGGAGGCGCCGATGCTGTGGATGTAGAGGAGGATGCTTCTCAGCTCTTATTTCCCAAGGGTGAGCGGCTGGGCCCTCGGGGGGCGCAGGAGACGCGAGGTGCTCCCGGCCTTGTCCCGGAGGAGACCTCGGCTTGTGAGGGAGCAAAGAGGCAGCAGGAGCCTTGCCTGGAGGGGAGCAACATTCCTCATTCTCGGCTGTAAAAAGCGCTCGTGTATCGCTAGCCTCACGTTGAAAGCGACATGGTACCGCTTTAATAATAATAATAATGGTTCCCCGCCGCCAAATAATTCGGGGAGCTGTGGTTTGTTAAGGGTAATTAGACTGGTTAGGAGACACCCCTATTTCGCCTCATGGAGCTACGGTTTCGGAGTGATTTTAACCAACAGTTCTTCACAGGGAACTCTGAAAATGCTGGCTCTGGATGGGGGGGGGGGAATAAGGGTCTCGGCGCCCTTAGAAAAACTACAGCTCCCAGAATTGTTTGCGGGAAGCCCTGTCTGCTTAACGTGGCACCATACTGGTTTTAAATGCACGGTGCGAATGTGCGTTTAATGTGAGTCTTCTCTCCGTTATCCGAGGCAAGTGGTGCAGCAGTTTTGAAGTTGAGCATCTCTGGCCCTTCCCTGGATGGGAGGCTGTTTAGTATTCTGTTGTATGCTGCATATACAATTGTTATATAAACTGTAGATAAATATATGGCTCTGTTTCTGGGGTCCATGCCATGCAGTTACTTTGATTGTTGGTTTATAGTTCACACTCTCAGAACAGCTGCCTTGAGCAAGCAACAAAACAGTATGTTTGTTTGTTTTGTTTGCTTTTTGTCTTTCAAAGTAGCATAGGATGCCTTCTGTGTTCCAAAGCAATCTGATGCCCTTTTTTAAGATTCAAGTTTTATATGTGCTAGTACTTTGGAAATATTTTCACATTTACATGTGTGTTGAAGTATTCTGGAGAAGCATGTGACAAATAATTGAGCTGGAGAATGATCTCCTTTTTGTAAATTTGGCAGGATGGGCCAGATAATTATTATTGTTTTTACATCAAGAGGTATAATCTGTGTATAACTGGATCTTAATATGGGGTAGTAGAATAAATGGTACCACTTCAATCACATGTTTGAATGCTCCCACAGGTACAGCAAAGAGAGGATTCATCTAGAATCTTTCTTTCATATGTTTTCTCAATTGAGTGCGTCGGTTTTATGTGTCAGATCATTCAAAAATAGTATTCTCTACCCACCACCTGAAGTGCTACCACCATATGTGTACCCCGGCTTAAGTGTTACCAGTGGTGGTGTGTTTCTCTGTGCCTTTTGAACTATCAGTTTCTTCCTCACCCATCTTTGCATATAGAATTTGAGACTGCCGAAACCCTTCTAAATTCAGAAGTGCACATGCTTCTTGAACATCGGAAACAGCAGAATGAGAGTGCAGAAGATGAGCAGGAGCTCTCAGAAGTATTCATGAAAACCTTGAATTATACTGCTCGCTTCAGCCGCTTCAAAAACCGGGAGACTATTGCTAGTGTCCGCAGGTAAATAATTTTTCAAATAAATTATTATTTTATGTCAAAGCACTCAGATAAACCCTATGTTTCAAAGTTGTTATAGGCAATGGGTTGATACTTGTCCAAGCAGTTTCTTCTTTGCCTTTTGGAACAATAACCATGTAATTCTGTATATTTCCTCAGAAGTAAGTCCCATTGAGTTCAGTGGGGCTTACTCAAAGGTATGTGGGAACAGAATTGCTACCTAAATAGATGTAGAGTTGGTACTTACTTACATTTATTAAAAGCAGTGTGAATTGACAGAAACATTTGGAAATCTAGTGGGTTCCCTCTTGTTGATGGGAATGCCATCCTTCTGAAATCCTAACCAGATTTGTTAAAGAAGTAACTTTCAGTTAAAGTGATCTATCTAGGAATACTAATTTTGGTGGAGTAAATAGTAAGCTACTGTTACTTTTTCTTTGAAGCATGTTACAATATAAAGCCATGTATTTACTTTTAGTATTTTTGTGATACTTTTAGTATTTTTGTGATATTTTTGTGTGATCTTTTCATAGACTATATATACCAGGCATAGGCAAACCTGGCCCTCCAGATGTTTTGGGACTACAACTCCCATCATCCCTAGCTAACAGGACCAGTGATCAGGAATGACAGGAGTTGTAGTCCCAAAACATCTGGAGGGCCAAGTTTGCCTATGCCTGATAAAAATAAATCCTTAATCCTTTTTGAGTAGCTGTACTGTTTTTTCTGCAACTTCTCTTCTCTTCTGTATTCCATTTTTTACATACATAGTTTATTTTATTTGTTCCTGCAGTTTGTTACTCCAGAAGAAGCTCCATAAATTTGAATTGGCGTGTTTAGCTAATTTATGTCCTGAGACAGCTGAGGAGGCCAAAGCTTTAATTCCCAGGTGAGTCACCCCAAGTGAAAGGATTCACTTCATGTTCCCAGTGGCGTAGCGTGGGTTGTCAGCACCCGGGGCAAGGCAAGTAATTTGCGCCCCCTAACCCCTGGATTTTAGCATTCGAATGTGAGCGCGCCCCCCCAGATGTTGCGGCCGGCCCCCCTGCACCCCCCCACGCTACGCCATTGGGGCTGGGGGCGAGTGAAGGAACCAAGGACCCCCCCTTAAGGCTCAGCAGGAATTTATTAAATTTATTATTTGCGGAGCCCCAGCGGGCCGAGGCAGCCGAAGCCCCCTCCCCTCGGGCGCCTCCCCGCCCTCTCCTCTCCTTGGGCGCTCCAAGGCGCTCCAGATCCGGGCTTGGCGAGCGCCTCTCCTCCCCCCAGCCTGGTCCGGGGGCTTCCAGCCGTGCTCCGTCCTCGCCCGCCGCCCCCGCCCCCCCGCGGCTGAGGCTTGCACTGAGAGCCGGAGCCAGCGGCGCCCCCTTCCGCCGGGAGACCCTCGCCCGCCCGCCGGCTTCCTCTCGGAGGGTTTGGCTCCTCCCTCCCAGTCGGCAGAAGCAGCCGTCGCCTGTGGCTGGGCCGAGGGGATGGCGGCGGCGGCAGGGGGGGGTGTGGAGGCTGCCCGTGCCCGGCCAGGCGTTGGTGGCGGCGTCGGCGCTGCTGCAGCGGCTGCTCCTCCTGCGAGCAGTGAGTGGAGCGCAGCCGCAGCGGCGGCGGCGGGCGCGCGCGCTAGGGCGCAAGGCTGGCGGCGGCGGCGGGGAGCCCGGCGGAGGAAGGAACTTGTCCCTTCCCTCTGGACTTGCGCCCCCCCAGATGTTGCGCCCGGTGCGGCCGGCCCCCCTGGCACCCCCCACGCTACGCCACTGCATGTTCCAAAGGGTTTGTAAAGCATGAACAACTAAAAAGTCAGTGTAATGGTTCTACAGTTGGATTTAAGGTTAGCATACCAGCCAGTTAACTGGTCAATATATTTTCAATTGACTGCCTATTATTTTGACCATGATCAAGCATCTCTTGAAGCCCTGATGCTTGAAGAAGTGGCCTGCTGCCTATTTAGCTCAACTGTCTTTTAAAAACTCGTTATCTTTTTTAAATAATTGCTGCTACTATGTTTTGTTCTTATTTCTTTTTTAAATGTAATTTATAGCTTTACCTTTGTAGGATAATGCCCAAAAGTACAACCCACATTTGCAGAAATCTTACCTGCCATTGGCTACACCGAGACAATCCTCCAGACCATAATCAAATCAGATATGAGCCCTGTGCTCTTAACACTCCCCCTCACCATGCAACTTAATACATTATTCATAGTTTTTCCCTTTCAGGAAAGCTTGAGCATCAACCCTTAAAAAAAAAGAGAGAGAGAAACTTAACCATTGCTTGCTCCTGTCTTTCAGCTTAGAGGGTCGGTTTGAAGATGAAGAGTTGCAGCAGATTCTTGATGACATTCAGACCAAGCGAAGTTTTCAGTATTAGAAGGAAGAACCAGACCCTCCAAACTCTGAACATGGAAAAAGAGAAATCTAAGAATGTTCATTTGTTTCTATACATCTTTGGACCAGTTCTGACTATCGCTCAATAGAAAAGAGAAGCTGATGTAGGGTGATGACATGCTTTTAAAAAGGGTTTCTTAGCTCTTTGGACTTGTTGAATGAGTTGGCAAGACTAATGTGGCATGAGCCACAGAACTCTGAAAAGTTTGCCTTGATTAGTTTAATATTTGTTTCCAAACTTTGTCTTCCTCCTGGGAATATACAAAATGTTTATGGGGCAGACAGAATGAACATACGTGGCCCAAAATAGGAGAAACTTTTCCTATTATATTTTGAGAATTGTAATAGTAGAATCAGGATAGATAAATTTGTGTGGTTTTTTGATCAAAAGCCTGAGTTTTTCTTTTCAACAATAATTTTGTACAATTGTTTGTGAATTAAAGTATAGTATTTCTAATGAGGGGTCTGTGATTTGTGAATGTTCTCATTCACTCATTGTTTATACAAAAGTCCTGTTGTCTTGAGGAAATACTCTGCAAGGGGTGGATGAACACAAGGAGCTTAAGGAATTTGTTGGATTATTAAACTGCATATAATATTTTTGCTGTATGTTGGTAAATTGATGTAAAGTTATTTATTGTATACGTACGTTGCTATAAACAATAATTGCACATACAATGTATGTATGTCGGAGAGAGAAAAAAATAATACTTTTGTGTTTTGGGAAGTGTGACTGGAAATGTCAAACTGGGTGAATGAGCTACCATAAGTAGCACTTCTTAGTTTTGTAGTGTGAAAGGAAACTGCTGGCAGAACCATGGGGCTCATAAAGGTAGAAACATGATCCATGCCCTACACTTAGGCAGAAATGCACTAATGCTACAGAAATTGCATGTTACACTATGTCAGTCAGCTGTCATAAATGATAAGATGTCCCTCATCCAGCTGGCAACAGTGACTGAGGAATGAATCGGCTTACTCCATTCCCTCCACCTGCAGAATCACTTCTAATGTTATTTTATTTATTCATTACTTTTATTTATTAACAGCATTTATATGCCACCCAATAACAGTAGCCTACAAGCATTAAAACATTAAAATACAGCAATAAGCTGTTAAAGGTTTGCTGAACTAGTCTCTTTACTCAAACCTGACCAAGTGAATAAAACAGGTGAAAGTCAGGAGTCATAACCTCAGCATTTAGTAAAAAATATCAGTGTGTACAGAAGCAAACAAGTTGAAGCAATCTGATACATCTTGATTAGATTTTTCTTTCTGCTAGACAGTAACCAATAATCATCACTCACAAGCTGCAGCAGTGGAATGATTACACTGGAAAAGCTTATATATGAAACCACTTGTTTTTGTACCAAAAACCTAGCATTTAATTTGTCAAGGAGTGTCAAGATTGGAGTGTCAAGATTTTTTTAAAAAAGATGTAAAACCTTGTAAAATTTGGTCTGATCTCAATCCACTGAGAATCACATTGAATCCCCCACCCCCCGTTGAATCTTGCTTGAAAACTATTCATGCAATACCACCAGTCATAACATCTTCCATAAGCTTTTTATCTTGTGCCTGAAATATTTAAGGTTGTGGGGTTTTTTTTGGGGGGGGGGCTGCCCAATTGTTCTGCATAATGATTTGTAAACATAAAATCCTAAACTTCTTGGATTCTACCTTTTCCACATCTTTTAGTAAAAGTTGGGGGGGGGGAATAAACCCTCTGGGCTATTCCAATGCAAATATTAAAGTAAATTTGGGGAATGAGAGCTACTTTATACCACACTTCTAGTGGCCAGATTCTTTTGCCCTTTTGGAGATGCTTCCTTTTCCCTTAGTTCCCTTTCCAAATTGTGTGTTGTGACACATTAGTGTGCCAGCTGCAGCGTGTAGGTGTGTCCCTATACATTTCATTATTAAATTTATGTATGTTTCCGTATCTCTTATAAGGGGTTAGTTTAACCTCCGGTTTGCTAGTAAAACTGAATTACTGTGTCACGAAATGATGCTTGTATAAAAAGTTTGTCACCAACATGAAAAGTTTGGAAAGCTCTGCATTAGTTCCCAGCCATACCAAGCTGAGGCTTTTAAATTGTCTTGTGCAGAAGCTATTACCAACTGACAGAGTAGGAAGCACATCTTTTTACTGCCATGGAAAGCAGGGATTGCGTAGTTTTACTTTGACTGCAATAGAATACAAACCAAGGGCTGGTGTAGATTTGTGCTCGTTACTGGAGCATATATAAGGGATACAAAGAGACTTAGGATGTGGCAACCTTGCACCACCCTGTCTCACTCCATTGGCAATACACACCAAGTTTCCATGAGCAGTGTGGTCTTGATACTTCACCTCCATTTGCACTGGCTACCTATGGCCCTTTAAGCTGTTTTGTTAGGGTTACCTTTACCTTTTTACCTGTTATGGTTAGGATTGGATCCTTAACCCCCTAGTTTTTATCCGCTGCAGAAAATTGTGCAAATTGGCCTTCCTTCCCATCTTGTATTTTTACATCCCAAACCTATGGAATTATTAGGCTTGCCTAAGTCTACTGACTGCATTAGAGATGATAGAAAACCATTGAGGTATTATCTTGATTTCTTGTGATGATTGAGATAACGCATTAATTCATTCTTCGTAAACTACTTTGCGGGCTTTTTTTATTGCACCATACAACCCTCTCCTCTTTAAAAACCGCTTTATGTTTGCTTTCTCTCTTCTCTCTGCACCCCCCAATCTTGGTTTTTCCTGCCAGGACATCAAGGGAGGGGGGGCCTGTGGTCGGTCAGGTGTCATTGGGCTCCAACTTCCACCATCCCTGGCCACTGTCCATGCTGGCTGGGGCTGGAACCCTCCTTTTCTCATTCCACTTCTGGACTATAATCAGCACAGACATAATCCTTCTAAAAGTCAAAGAATCACCACTATTTGGAGACCTTTTGGGAAGTCTAATAAGGGTTTCAGCTGCCGCTCCGTCTCCCCGGCCTGCTTTCCATGGTAAGCCCTTTCCTTTCCGCCACAGCAGCCGGAAATCCGTCTCAAGAAGATGTCGTCACTTATTCAGAAGAGGCACGCGCATGCTCAGCGCCTTTGCTCTCCTCCCTCCCTTTGGCTGGCCCCTCACACGCGCGCGCGCGATGACGTCGTTCATGTGCACCGCCTCCGGTCGCTGGTGGGGAAGATGGCGGATGGTGGCGACGGCTCGTGAGGCAGCAGCTTCCGGGATAGACGAGCTCTAGGTTTTTGGGCCCCGCGTACGGGGCTCTGTGAGCGGCTGCTTTGTGAGTTTTTCTCCTTGAGGCGATTGGCGGTGGGGAGGCAGGGGTGCGGGAGGGAAGGAACCCCGGCGACCCGGAAGACCGCCGCGGCTTCCGCCATCTTTAGGCCGCGAGAGGTGCCGCTGTTACGCTATTGGCGGCGGAGGGGGCCTGTGGCTGAAAGCCGGGGTAGGAGGAGGACGTTGTGAGGAGAGCGGGAGAGAGGCCGGCGTGGGGTTAGGAGCGAAAGTTTCAAAAGAGCCGCAAAGTCTTCAGTCGAAGCCCGGTAGGGGAAAGCCGACCATCCATCTGCCCTGCTGTTTCGGGCGCAATAAGTAATTTCGGCCTCGCCCTAAGATCCACAAGAGTAGCTGAAGAGTGCCTTGGGTGCAGGGTAGCAGCTGTGTGGGGGATCGGCGCTTTGGGATCCTTTCCACTCAGAGCGCACCTCAGCCACTCACTCGCTAGGTGTCCCTAAGATCAACGCCGCCTTACCAACCTCATCTCGTTTGCAAAGGAGGGGTGTGTGTGTGTGATTATGATAGGCCACCTTACATGGGTGTTGTAAGGGCCAATCACTTTTAGATGTGTAGGACGCTTTAGGGACCTTTAACGTATGCTAGGTAGATGATAAATACAAGCTTCATATAATTATTTTGGAGTGTAACTTCTTGGTGTACAAACATGCAGGGTTTCATTTAGAGACCTTTAATGTATGCTAGGTAGATGATAAATACATGCTTCATATAATTATTTGGGAGTGTAACTTCTTGGTGTACGAACATGCAGGGTTTCAAGTAGCATTCGATTTAAGCAAAACAAGTAGCACCTATAACTGTAAGAACAAGGTCAGGCTGTGTTCCTGAGTGCACTATTTGGCAGAAGCTCAAATGATTACAATGGGACCTAATTTGAATAAGCATGCATAGGATTGCGCTGTTGCTGTCAGTTGTTAGTTTAAGAGCCGATAGGATGTATTAACAATGCAAACATATTAGATATATATTTCCATTGTGCAGGAATCTTATGAATATGTTAGGAAAGACTAATACTTTTGCATTTTTTAAATGTTAGAACAGCATATGCACTGAGAAATTCAAGGCAAGTTCCAGAAATTGGTTAGGATCAGATTTTTTACCAGTTACACTCTTACGTTGAATAAGTACTTGCTAATTTATTTTATCAAGAAGTCATGATTCCACAATTTTCAAAAAATACTCACTGTGTGAGTAGGGCCAGTGTGTGAGTAGGATCATTCTCAGACAACATTCCTGCCATGTACTACTTGACATACATGCATTTGTTATAAAAGTTTGTATATAAACATTTGTTATAAAGCCTGTAACTTTCTAGTTTCTAATATATTCAGTATTAAAGTAAATTTCACATGTTCTCAGAAAGCAGCTATCTACTTTAGAATTAACTGAAACTTAGTACTACAGAATGTTTCAGTTGTGTGAAATGTTTCAGTGGTGCAAGAAGTTAGGATGT
Organism: Podarcis gaigeae; assembly: GCF_964106915.1. Taxonomy (NCBI): domain Eukaryota; kingdom Metazoa; phylum Chordata; class Lepidosauria; order Squamata; family Lacertidae; genus Podarcis; species Podarcis gaigeae. Next base: position 61,190,423 of record NC_139681.1, read on the forward strand.
AAGTTTACTTTAAAACTTACATCCTACCTTCCTGCACCACTGAAACATTTCACACAACAATGTTTGAGACAAACATTACATTTTTGCTGGTAAGACATAGTTTTGTTCATCTTAAAATAGAATATTAATAAACCAATAAAATGCTGAAGATTTTATTTCTAATGCTTATTAATCATACATAGCTTACACTTCAAATGGAATAGTTTAATCTGTTAGTTGAAATAGTAGCTAACATCTCAAAAATGTAAATATGATACCCTGTGAAATAGTCATGTATTAAATTCCATGTTACATAATTCTGCAAAAGGAATTAGTTTGACTTCTTAATTTTGAGCTTTTATTTTTATTCCTGAAATTCGGATATAAAGCTAATTTGTATTAATTGCATGAACAGTTTTCAGTTGTTCTGCAAACAAATCCAATGGGGAGTGGAATGCCCAGAGAATGCATAGTTGGTACACTTACTGAGCAATCCTAACTAGGCATATATGTAAGGATTTCCAGGAAACAGACACGCTGATGTATATATTATGTAAGTTGAATTGCACCCTAACTGCTGCTGGCCATGGTGGCACAGCCAGAGTTTGGGTGTCCAGTATAAACCTTCATTTTCTGACCTTTCCTTGCCTCTAGTAATTACAGTTGCATTTTTGGTGGTATAAATTAAAGCAAATTCTGTGCATGGGACAAATGAATGAATGAAATTAGGGCACCATGTAACTTTTTTATCTCTCTGTTCAAGATATCCATCCGCACCCTTAACATACACTATTTTGTCCTTTAATTCTGCTAGCTTATTTTGCCTCAATAGGGCTCTCCCTTTGCCAGAGTTAGTAGATATGCCAGAGTAAGTAATGTGCACTGGCCAAAGTGTGCAGTCAGCAAGTGGAGAGTTATGTCTTATCCCAATCTCTCCCACCTGGTGTATCTGGGGGTTAGGATTGCACATTTAAATTTTGACATGTTGAAATATTCACTTTGTCAAACAAGCTTTTTGGCCCTATTTGATTCTTTATTCTTTATTCTGATTTTATATAATATGGACTCTTTTTGACTGCCATTGAGACTTGTATAAAACAATTGTTGTGTACTGGTATTTTATGTACCTTTATACTATATCACTGCATATTTGAAACTACATTATTTCTGCACTTAAACGTTGTATTTAAATTTATATTATCTTAAAACTATGATGAATACCATCACATTGCATGTTCTCTTTAGTTATCCATATGTAAAAAAAAAAAGCAGGAGTATCAATACTATCCACTTGAATCAAACTTGCTCTATAATTTTTTTAAATTACAAGTCTGCTGCTCATTAAGTTATGCCTTCACTTTACTGAAATATTCTGACAATGCCAGGCAAACCCAGTAGTGACTTTCTGCTCACAGAGGCTTGCTTTCTATGAATGGAAGGAATTTTGGTCCCACAGAGATTTTCGTAATGGGAGAAGTGATTTTTGATAGTTCTCCTTTCCCGCCTTCAGTGCCCTTTCAACTGTTCCAGAGGGATCTCCAACCCTCTTGAATATATTTGAATGGGGAATTGGCAAAAAGTTCTTACCCACCCCTTCTTCAGTCAGTGGATGATGGGAGCACCCTTCCTGTGTCCAGAACTGGATCTAACCTGCTGGTTTGCCTCACAGACAGTTCCTCTCTGCTTTATGGAGGAAAAAACCATGCATATATTTACTCAAACTAATAATAATAATATTTACAGAATATCTAAAAACATCATAAAAGCAACATCATCAAATAAAACCCTGATACAGGAATGCCTTCAGGTGTCTTCTAAAAGTTGTGTAAGTCTTTAAAAAAAAGGAATATTGTTTATTTAAGTTGTGTAATTCTTTATCTCCTTGACATCTGAAGGGAGGGCATTCCACCGGGAGGGTACCACTACCGAGAAGGCCCTCTGCCTGGTTCCCTGTAACTTCGCTTCTCGCAGTGAGGGAGCTAGCGGAAGACCCTCAAAGGAGAACCTCAGTGTCCAGACTAAGGGATGGGGGTGGAGATGCTCCTTCAGGTATACTGGGCCGAGGCCATTTAGGTTGCCACATGCTCTGTTACTGAGAACTTTGCCAGTTGGAGTGCTGCTGTTCCTGACTGATTTCAATATGTCTTCTGTTTGGAAGTCCCTTACCAATGGTTTGCTCCACTCTTCACCCCATCCTGCATCAGAATGCAGAAGGAGTTGAGGGTGATTCAGGGTATACCATTGTATGGTCCGGAAGATGTCTAACTTTTTTCTCTATTTTCTGTTGTGGTCTTGTGGGTCACCTCAAGGCACACAGGAGATCAGAGTCATTGTTTATTTTAAATAGAATTACTTGAAGATCCAATTAATTGCAGAATTAATTTATTATAAGAACAATGTCTTTAAGACTATAATCTTAGCAAAAAAAATTAGAAAGGCCCAACTAATTAGATGAGGAATCAAATTTAGCAGATGCATATTACAGTTTTGAAATATGTCTCACAGTTTCATCATTTCCCTGAAAATAAGATTTGGTGTGACTTCTTAAGTAGTTGTCTTCAACAGTGTATTGAGACACTGTGGAGTGAGGTGATTGTTGTACTAGGTTTGAGAAGATCCAGTTTCCAATCCCTGCTAAGCCATAAAGCATTCTAGACCAGTCACTATAACTGAAGACCAATCTACCTCACAGAGTTGTTGTGAGGATAACATGAAACTATAGAAACCATCTACCCTGCCTTGATATTCTTGGAGGAAAAGTTGGATATAGATTTAGTGAATAATATAGTTGTTGTGTGGAATAGGAAAAATGTAATTGGGCCACAGTAGCTAGCCATGTAAATCAGTATGCCCATCTGTAGTTTGACTTGGGCATGTAGTAATTGATACTTATATTAAATTCCAGGATCTAAACGTTTTAAATAAAAACACATTACAACAAATTTCTCTCAATAGGGCCAGTTACTTGAATTATGGCTTTGCAAAAAAGCTGGCTTTCTAGCAGTCTTCAAGGAGCCTGCTCCAGAGTAAGAAAGAAGCCCTGGGAGTTGCAGTCTGTAGAGATTTAAAACCAGTTTGCTTCTAATTGTAAACAGTTAGTGTCTGGGGGAAATGCCTGGCTTTCTGAAGTTAGATGGGATTCATTATCTTCCACCTCGTTCTACAAATATTTTGGAGAGCTTCATAATTAAGTTACCTTCTGCACTCTGGAGAGGTTATATGAGGGCACATACATTGTTCTTAAGACATGCAGGGTTTATAATAAGAAAATGACAAAATTCAAATTGTCTGCAGAACAGTTCATTGAAGAATAAAATGGGATATTTCACTTCGGACATTTGTCTGCATAAAATTCAGGTCTATTTCTATTTAAAGAAAGTGATTGCACATGAAGAATAGATATTAATACGCGGGTATCCTGACTAGCAGCACAACCCTAATCATACCTATTCAGAAGTAAGTCCTATTGAATTTAATGGGGTTTACTCTCAGGTAAGTAGGGTTAAGATTGCAGCCTAAGCAACAAGTGCTAGGATTTAGAAATATGTTGAACTTGCTCAGGTGCAGATACCAGGTGTGTTAAACTATGCCATGTACACTTAAAGTCAGATTTCAGTGGTACAACATCCCACACTTAACCCCTAAAATGGGACTTCTCTCAAGCAGGAAATGTGAAACATAATATTCATCGGTGGACTAGCTTATGTGCAATCGAATTACTGATTACCGTATTTTTCGCACAATAGGACGCACCTTGTTTTAGAGGGGGGAGAACAAGAAAAAAAAATTCTCCCCCTCTCTGCCCAGCGCCCCTTCAGCGAAGCTGCAGGAGGTGCTGCGCAGAGAGGGGGAGAACTTTCCCCCTCTTGTTTTCCCGCTCTAAAACAAGGTGCCGTTTAAGGTGCGTTCAGGCGGCTACCTTGGAAGCCTGGAGAGCGAGAGGGGTCGGTGTGCACTGACCCCTCTTGCTCTCCAGGCTTCAGGTTCCTTTCGACCTGCTCTTTTGGGCTGGCGGGGGGGAGCCCACCACCAGCCCCAAAGAGCAGGTCAGGGAGCAGCGGAAAGGCGCAGCGGAGAGGCTCATGCCATAGCCGCGCGTCACCTCTCTAGCCGGGAGAGGGTCGCGGGGCTATGGCTTCTTTAGCCCCGCGCGCGCTCCCCCGGCTGGGGAGGTGACACGCGGCTATAGAGGCTCCTGCCATAGCCGCGCGTCACCTCTCCAGCCAGGAGAGGGTCGCGGGGCTATGGCTTCTTTAGGCTCCTGCCATAGCTGCGCGTCACCTCTCCAGCCGGGAGAGGGTTGCAGGGTGCTTCTTTAGCCCCACGCACGCTCTCTGGGCTAGAGCGGTGACGCGCGGCTATAGAGGCTCCTGCCATAGCCGCGCGTCACCTCTCCAGCCGGGAGAGGGTTGCGGGGCTATGGCGTCTTCGCTCCATAGGACGCACACACATTTCCCTTTCATTTTTGAAGGGGAAAAAGTGTGTCCTATAGAGCGAAAAATACGGTAATCTGTTGCAGAGAATCTATTCGAATCTGCAATGTTTTTACTAGTAATATTCGTTATAATCCATCAATATTCATTTATAGCAGGATGCTAGAACCATGGCTTGTATAAGTGTCCAGAGGCAAATTAGTGTCCTAAGGTCATTGTTCAGTGTCTTTATAAACTATTTGGACAAAGGAATTGAGAGGATACTTGTCAAATTTGCAGATGACACCAAACTAGGAAGCATAGCTAATGCCACAGAAGACAGAATCAGGATTCAGGATCACCTTATCAAATTGGAGAACCGGGCCCAGACTAACAGAATGAAATTCACTAGGGGCCAATGTAAGGTTCTAAAGTTAGGTAGGAATAATCAGATAACACAAATATCAGATGGGCACATGGCTTACCAGTAGCACATGTGAAAAGGATCTAGGGGTCTTAGTAGACAACAAACTTAACATGTGTCAATAGTGCGATGCAGCAGAAAAAAGCAAATGCTATTCTAGGCTTACCAACAGAAATATAATGTCCAGGACAAGGGAAGTAATAGATCACTCTATTCTCACACCTGGAATACTGTGTCCAGTTCTGGGCACCAAAATTTAAGTAGTATATTGGCAAGCTAGAACGTTTGTAGAAGAGGGTAACCAAGATGACTCGGGGTTTGGAAACCAAGCCTTATGAGTGAGAGCTGAGGGAGTTCCAAGGAACCTGAAAAGGAGGAGCCTAAGAGGAGACATGATAGCCACCTTCAAATATCTATAGGGGTATCTCATGGAAGATGGAGCAAGCTTGTACTCGAGCTAATGGATTCAAGTTACAAGAAAGATTCTGTCTAAACATCAGAAAGAGCTTTGTGACAGTAAGAGCAGTTTCACAGTGGAACAGATTCCCTTGGGAGGTGGTGGACTTTCTTTCCTTGAATGTTTTTAAGCAGTGGTTGGATGACCGTCTGCCACGAATGTTGTAGCTGAAATTCCTGCATTGCAGGGGTTGGACTAGATGACCCTCGGGATTTCTTCTAGCTCTACAATTTTATGATTCCATGATTCAAAGGAACAATTCTGTGTACTTTTGCTATAATCTTACTATCTATTTGGCGCTACAAATGTGAGGTCCAAGCACCTCCTTTCTTCTCATTTTTGAATTTACTTATTTCTGGTTCTCTAAGAGCCAACAAAGCATCTTAAAAGGAAAACATACTGTGCTATATTCGTTCTGTTCTGGAGCCCCATTCGCATCCTGAAGCGAACGCAATCTGTGACTGCGCGGGTTGCGATTCGCCGCTTCCGCGCATGCACGTGACATCATTTTGACCGTCTGTGCATGTGCGAGCGGCGAAACCTGGAAGTAACGCGTTCCATTACTTCTGGGTCGCCGCGGAGCACAACCCGAAAGCGCTCAACCTGAAGCAACTTCAACCCTAGGTATGACTGTATGCACCTTTCACACAGGTGTTTTTGTGCCCTTGCTGATGCAATTCCAGAATTGATGTTGGTAACACTGGTTTTTTGGAAAATTTTCTGGTGTTCTAAATATATTAGAGTCTGAGTTAGCTTATTTATACAGTACATGGTATAATAATTTTGTTAATTACCTATTCATATATTTAGTAAGCATAACTAAAAAGAAAGTCTGATTTTATGTGCTATATAAATATATCAAAAAAATCAATTTGCCAAAAATATTTTAACTGAAAATGCACAATCTTATTTGAAATTTATATTTAAACAAATCCAAAACTTTAGTTGGAAATTATTTTTACTGTAACAGTTATAAATATTCCCCAGAATGGAAACTCTGTAGTACAGTGGAACTGTTCGACTTCCAAAACATTCGAAAACCGATGATCAAGGGGTGGTCAGCAAAATCCATTGAAAAAATGGATAAACATGCATTGGAAGCCGTTCAACGAAAACATTCACTTCCGGGTTGTTGATGTTCAGGTTCTGAATTGTTCATCGATGGAGACGTTCAAGAACTGAGATTCCACTATATATACCATAGTTACTTTAATGCACCATCAAATCTAATGCGCACCTCAATTTTCAGAACCTTGCAACCAAAGAAGTATTTGCTGGTGAATGTAAATGTGCCATTGAATCTAATGCACACTTTAATTTTTGCAACGTTATTTGGCCAAAAAAGGTGAGCATTAGATTTGAGTAAATACGGTACTTCCTTATATTGATTACAGTTTGGGGGGGAAATAAGGCACAGGAAACTTATTATACTAATTTCAACATACTTAAAAAAACTACTTCATCTTCATATTTGACTCTTAAAGCTAGTCATCTGAAAAAGTTATTTAAAACTTTGAAACTGCCCAATTTTCCTATATCAGACATTGCTTGAAATAGAAAAATCTCTTTAGGATTTTTTACATTACACACAATTTTATGTGGGAACTTTGGTGGTAGAGAAGGAAAAACTAAGTAGCAGTAACCTGAGTAGTGAAAGAGGAGATCACTAGTCACCTCTGCTTAATTCTTTGTTTCAGATGAGTGTGATTGGTTGGTCTGCACTTAATGCAGGTAATGTTATGTAAGGCTGTTTAACAATCATTTCTGTACTGAGTTTGTAGGCTGTAGAAAGCCAGTTCTAATACTAGTGTTACATGGTTTCCAGCTTCATTGAGATGTAAAGTCTGTGTGAGCAGCTTGTACACATTGCTCCATCCCTTTGGATACTCTACCACCAAAAATGAATGCAAATAATAATAATTTGTTATTTTATAAAAAGTAAATGATATATATAAAGCAAATACATAAGGTGTTTCTTCCCCCAAAAAACCAGATTGCCTAACAAAGTTTTCAAAAATCTACAAAAAAATCTTTTACAAAAAAGACTTTTTTTTTTACTTGTGTGTTGGCACTTTCAGCTTGCAATCACAACAGTGTTGTGCAGAAGAAAATTTGTCACTACTACATTTTCCATTGACAAAGACTTGTATAAAAAAGTATTGTTGCAAAAAACGAAATAAATCCATAGCATAATGAATGAATGAATGATTAATTTTTGTAAAGAAATGGTCCCTAGGAAGTATGTATGTGGTTGGCCTGGGTGACATATTGATACATCACCCAGGACCAATTTGAGGGCCAGAGTGTGATGGTGCCTTCACCCGGTGGTATATCAGAGGTGAAACTACCACTGTTCCTGAGGTTTCACTGGCAATGTACCATTGGGTGAAGGTGCCATCACGCGCTGGCCCTCAAACCGAGGGAGGACTAAGCCATGAGGTACCTTGGCATGCCAGACATTGGTGGTAGAGGGAGTCCCTTCACTGCCAGAATGCGGAGGAACAAGCTCCATCATGGCTTAGCATGTCATCTGAACCGAGGCTTATGCTTATCCTGTGTTTGAAGTAACCACAAGCTGTAACCTCCTGGTGTGATATTTATGCAACATATCTACAATGGAAAACACTATAAGGCAGTGGTGGCCAAACTTGGCCCTCCAGCTGTTTTTGGACTACAACTCCCATCATCCCTAGCTAACAGGACCAGTGGTCAGGGATGATTGGAATTGTAGTCCCAAAACAGCTGGAGGGCCAAGTTTGGCTACCACTGCTATAAGGAGTTTCCTATGTTCCTAACACAGTGCACTTTTTATCATTTATAAACTGAACAAACTAAATGAAATCTCAGTTTATAAAGAACAACATAATATTTATAGGAAGATAGTACTACTGGTACTTAGTGTTCATCATTTATATAAAACTTTTAATTTTATAACATACTCTGTAATCTCTATTGACACATTCACAACAGCTCTGAGCAGGACACTTGTTTCTTTGCTACAGATTGGAAACTGGGGAAGATTATTGTCAGGGAACTGCCATCAGCTCAGAGGCGAGAGATAGAGGGAGGAGGAGTTGTGTTACAGGGAGCCCCCGAAAATCTTGTGAAGCAGTTCCTCTTCCGTGGAGGAGGAAAGCCCAACCTCCCGTGGAGAAGAGGTGCAAGAGGCAGAGGATGCTAGAGAGAGCCTTAACACTGTGCCTGAGCAAGCCGGAGAGGGAAGCACACCCCTGCCATCCCCGGTCATGCACAGTAGTTTGAGGCGCAGGGAGGGGCGGAAAAGGCGCGGGGTGATGAAACTTATATGTTGGGGGAGGTGAAAAAAAGATCGCTCCTGGATTCTGCTAGCAATTGAGCGAGACATGAACTTATGACGCTCTTCACTGTAAATAGTTTGCACCAAAATAAAGCCTGTAAAAGACAGGTCGGAGTCCTGCCTGGTTACTCTCGAGCAACCACAAGAGCATCTGACAATTATCTTCCATGATGAAGGTAAAGCTTGAACCCAGACAAGGCCTTTGGTATGCCCACTGGCTTCTTAATCTATGTAAGCTATATTTTAGCTAAACAAGTAGCCTCTTGCAGGTCTTTTACATGACATCAAAGTTGTTGAAATTTGACACCTGAATTTTCAAGCAGAAATACAGCAGATGACTAATTTGGAAGTTAAGCATTTTAACACTGTTGTATTGCAACAGATGGTTAAACGGTTTCATATACATAATAACTGCAAAATTATTTCACTCTAGCCTGTTTCTTGAATCTTGTAAATTCTGTAATTATAAGCTGTTTAGAACAAAGATGGGAAATGATACTTGTACGTACTAAATAACTGGAATCATCATTTTTTATAGTTTGGTTGCAAAAGTAGTCTAGACCCTTTTGTTTAGAAATGGCTTGCTATTGATATTATTGGGGTGACCCAGAAGTTTAGTTTTCTTACTTATTTTTTCTTACCAGTTTTCTTTCAAACATACACCTTACATTTGCTCCCTGAAGGTAAAATAAAGGTGGCTGTCACAAAATATTCTAGAGAAATGCCATTTTGATTTTGTTGGTGGTTCTAAAGAGGGTGTCATTGTCCCCATATGGCCTTTATATATACAGATTAGGCAGCATGGATGCATTCCTGTGCCAGACTATGAGACAGGGGGAAAGTTAAGTGTGTCCTGACAACCTTTACTAGCAGCTGCTTTACTTACCGCGCTGTAAGGGAAGGGGAAGGAGCTGAACTGGTATGTACGAGTCACTAGATGCAGCCCTTATAGGATTCAAGCACTCTGACCAGGCAGTTGTAGCTGGCTCCTTCCTCCTCAGTCCTCTTCCAGATACAGTGTGTCATAGGATCTAATACCATCGTTTGCTACCTCTATCTTCCAAGAGGCATTACAGTGGTACCTCGGGTTACAGACGCTTCAGGTCACAGACTCTGCTAACCCAGAAATATTACCTCGGGTTAAGAACTTTGCTTCAGGATGAGAACAGAAATTGCACGGCGGCAGCGGAAGGCCCCATTAGCTAGAGTGGTACCTCAGGTTAAGAACAGTTTCAGGTTAAGAACGGATCTCCAGAACGAATTAAATTCTTAACCCAAGGTACCACTGTATCAGAGTACGAGGACATGTTCCAGCCATGCAACAACACTTAGATGTGATACGGCGCCAGTGAGGCGGGTGGCCTTGGGAGAGCTCAAAGGCCAGAGAGAGAGGCCAAAGAGCTGCATTTGGCTCTGAAGCCTGAGGTTTCCCACGACTGGGCTAGATAACGTCCTGTATTTTCTTAGGAGAAAGATAAAAGGCCAGACTGATGAAACCATTTTTCATATGTATTTTTATTGATTTAAATTTGTATTCCAGTTCTTCACTGAAGTCCTTGAAGTGGCTTATAACATCCACAGTTCTGTTAAAAGCCTTACAGTGTAATAAGCATAAAAAATAAGTTAATCCAAGAGAAATGAGTTTGAGTGGGGGAGAAAAGACATTAGAAAACAGGAATACCGAGCAGAATGAAAATGTTTTTGTTTAAAAATAAAAAATCCTGCCACACGTAGAATATGTTAATTTGGAAGGGAGCTGTAGAAGGGACTGCTTGGAGCTGTTCAGAAGTAGGTGTATAATGGGACCTTTGCCTGCAGCCTCATCCCCTGAGTTCTCTCTTAAAGTGCAGCTAGTGCTGCTGTGATGGGGAAGGTGACATCATAGCTGAACCCAGGAGCTTGTAGTGATGGTGTATTTGCCTGCCTGCCTGCCTCCAACAGAAACATTTTAAATTAGAAAAAATAGCCTTAATTTAACACTGACAATTGTTTAACAAACAATAAATGAGCTTTCACTTTACAAGTGGAGTGTAAGAAAATTCATACGTTGTCCTTCTCAAAAATCGAAGTCAATATTTGTCTTTGGTTGTAGCTAAATACTTATTTAATATAGTATTAGTAACTTGTGCATTGCCACCTACAAGGTAATTACTGTGTTACTTTGCTTCTGTGGTGTGTGAGATCAGTTACTAATCGTTTTAATTGACTCACAAGGGAGTACAAACCTATTCTGGGAAGCCATATCCTGTTTTCAGTATTGCATTTTACATTAGTTGTACAATAGGAGGCCCTATTGATTGTTCCACCACTCTCAGAAGCTGGGGGATAAGAGTGGGAGAGGACATTCTCTATAGCAACCCCTAAGTTGCGGAACTCCCTCCCTGCATGGATGTGTCTGGCATCTTCTTTATATAGCATTTGCAAATGCTGAAGACACACCTCTTTACCCAGACTTTGGATAGCTGATATGTATATTTTTAGGTCCCACCTTATTTCTGTGATTGTAAGTTGTTTTAACTGTTTTTACTTTTGCGTTTTAGTTGTTGTAACAGCTCTGGGGCCTAAGGTGAAGGGTGGATTGATGATGATGGATGGATGAAATATTTTTTTCATAAGTTTTAAATTTCCTATTAATGATGGGCTAATGTTGCACATGTTAAAAAGCTGCCTTGTTTATGTTAGAAATTCTAGTACTATTCAGATTTCTTATATCTTGGCATTCCTAGCTGAAACCTTCATTTTTAATTGCTTTATTTTAGATCTTCCAAAGCAAAAGACACCATGGCTACAGAGATTGGATCACCGCCGCGGTTTTTCCATATGCCAAGGTTTCAACACCAGGCTCCTCGACAACTGTTCTATAAGAGACCTGATTTTGCTCAGCAACAGGCAATGCAGCAGCTCACTTTTGATGGAAAACGTATGAGAAAAGCTGTGAACCGAAAAACTATAGACTATAATCCTTCTGTAATCAAGTATTTGGAGGTAGGTTCAGATCCTGTTGTACCTGCAATTGTTACAAAATATTTTCCCTTAAAAGACAAAATAAACAAAGAATTACTAAGCATGAATTTCTAGTTAGTAGACATTTTGCCAAATATTTTGTGAAAAATAGCTTAAAATGTTGAGAGTAGCTATGGAAAAGGAGGGATTCTGTTCCCAAGTCTGAACCATTTCTCACTATGCACTTAAACATTTCACACCAAAAATGCCCTAGAAAGAGGGCAAAAATTATACTTATTGTCAGCCCTCAGAAGACTAATAGAAACACCAGTTCATCTTTCATTTCAGGTATGTGAAACCTAGGGAAACGGTAACACTTAGAACTGTTGTTTACTTTTCCTGCTAGTGAGAGGTTACTTTCCTGCCCTCACTAATGAACGTTTAAGACTCAAGCACTAAGCTTTAACTGGTCTGATCTCTTTAGAGCACAGGTGTCTTAACCTGTGAGCCTTCAGATGTTGCCAGATTACAGCTTCCATCATCCTTGACCTTGGTGGTTGGCCTTGGGAGTTGGAATCCAACATATATATTGTGTGTCACAGGTTAGCTACTCCTGCCCCAGAACAGAAGTGGATTTAGGGGAGCATGACTAGTTTGCTCACACTGGGCACCAAGCTGACAGGGCACCACAGGAGGTGCTGCAACAATGACAAACAATGGAACACTAGAGGTGGGGGCGCCAAATTTTGGTGTCTCACAGGGCGCCACTGAATTTTTAAAGCCCAAAGTCCACTATTGCCTGGAGAGTGTTTCCCATTCTGAGTGCGATGTGGGATTTTGTTTATCTTGTGGCCTGATTTGAACTGATGCATTTTAGTAGCAAATTTGAAAAGGAAGGGATACTTTTTTTTACTTTGGGACATTGAGTTCAAGTTCTTGAACTGATTTGCACTGATTTGAAGAAGGAAATTGCCTGTTCCTTTTAGAAAATGAAACACGCTGCTTTCCTTTTCCAAAAATAGCACTACCCTGCAGGCGCAGATAGGCAAACATTGCTTCTCATATGGTACAAGCGAGCTAGCATGTTTTAACCAAGAGTATTAATGAAAATGTTTTTTCATCTTTCCAGAACAGAGTATGGCAAAGAGACCAACGGGATATGCGGGCAATTCAGCCCGATGGAGGGTATTATAATGATGTAAGTACACATGTTTATTTATCCCCTGGACAGTAAAACATTTTTCTTCTTCCTGAAAGACTGAAAAATTGGTTTAAGCTGTAATTCTCTATTTGAGTGTGGGGGAAGTGAATAACAACATTAATTGTACTATAGAAACTTGATTTTACAAGTGGGTTTGAAAGAAGATTAATTCATTTAGTCACATTCTAGTACAGTGGTATCTCGGGTTAAGTAATTATTTCCGGAGGTCCGTTCTTAACCTGAGGCACCACTTTAGCTAATGGGGCCTCCTGCTGCTGCCGTGCCGCCGGAGCACGATTTCTGTTCTCATCCTGAAGCAAAGTTCTTAATCCGAGGTACTATTTCTGGGTTAGCAGAGTCTCTAACCTGAAGTGTATGTAACCTGAAGCGTATGTAACCCGAGGTACCACTGTATGATGATCCTGCTAAAGCTTTAGACATGGATTCAAAGATCCTATTACGTGAGCAGAAGGCACTTTGGCTCTGTGTGTATGTGTGAGAGAGGACTGCATAGGAGGACTGCTTCCTTCGTTTTTATCGAAGCAGAAGTGCCTTCTGTTCTCATGGTGGGATTTCTGGATCCAAGCCATATTGTAATATATTTCTGAAGATCAGAATGATGTTAGGTATGCTTTTGTAGTGTCTCCACAAAATTGAGATTCTTTGGCTTACTCATTCAAGAACATAAGCTTGCAAACAATTTTTTAAAAGACTGTTTCCACGTATTAAGTACCAAGAATAACTTTTAACATTTTTTCCTCTCTTTTAGCTGGTCCCTCCTATAGGAATGTTGAACAATCCTATGAATGCTGTAACAACAAAATTTGTTAGGACATCTACCAATAAAGTAAAATGTCCAGTATTTGTTGTTAGGGTAAGTATAGTGTTACACTTCATGGCACAGTGATAAATTGCTAAGAATATAGCATGCCAGTAGTAGCTGCTTTATGGATTTTTTTAGTTCTGTTTTTGTTTTAATCAGTGGTATAATTCTGTTGTTTATCTTTTGTTGTCTGTTGGCGTGTACTACATTGTGATTTATAGATACAATAGATACTACTACTACTTCTAATGTTAATAATAATAACTTTTCAGAACGGATATTTTTTATGGGACACAGTGATAGTGCAAAGTATTTTTGTTAGAAATGGACAGATTATTCATCCAACAGTATTCAAGCACTGAAAGCAGGGCATGGGGCAACAAATAAATACCAGAATGTGGGATTGAGGGGTGTACAGACAGTGTGTAAGTGAACCCAATACAAGCAGTGCTGCAGAACTGCACACTACATGTTGTCTCCTCCTTGTGATAGACTCTGCTATAATGTCAGGGCAACAATTTGTGTTCTAATACATCTTAATTCTTGTCTTCCAGTGGACTCCAGAAGGGAGGCGCTTAGTTACTGGGGCTTCTAGTGGAGAGTTCACCTTATGGAATGGGCTTACTTTCAACTTTGAAACAATATTACAGGTAAATCACTATCAAAGCTGTCTTGATCAGTATTTCTTTCAGTAATCTGCTTTCTTGCCACTGTAAACAGATGGAGAGTCAGCACCGTTTTGAGATTTTTGCTTCTTGCCTTTGGCTATTGAGATTTTGATTGATTAATTTAAGTCTTAGCATTTTTGTCATTCTCTGATATGAGAGACATTTCCATTACATTGGTGGGGGGGGGGAATCAAATTTGTAGACAAAATACAGACTCATTACTAAGTAATACTTACTATAACGCTGCTGAAGCTTTGATAACAGTCCTCATAAAATGAATGTATGGATCTATATATACGGCATTGTCTTCATTCTTATATCTACCTAAATTGAAATTAGAAAAAATTGTATTAAAAGAAAAGTGATGGTGCATGATATCATTTGAGTATGCTCAGTAGAGGTCTTCCTTTATTTTTGACTTTGTAGGCTCATGACAGTCCAGTGAGAGCTATGACTTGGTCACATAATGACATGTGGATGTTGACAGCAGACCATGGGGGATATGTGAAATATTGGCAGTCGAACATGAACAACGTCAAGATGTTCCAGGCACATAAGGAGGCGATTAGAGAGGCCAGGTTTATACACAATATACCATTTTCTGTAGTTCCTATTTCCATGATTAGACTGTTCTCTAAGTGTATTCTGGGTGCAGATATGCATGGGTATTGTCAGATTCTGGGAAATGTTTTGCACCACATAAACATATTTTCTTTTGTTTCCACAATTTCACTGATTTGCTGGCATATCTCTGAAATAGTGTTGTCCCGGTATCTGCCTCTGCAATATGTTAGAGATGTGTTTGTCTGCTGCATTTTGCACTGGTATTGGTTTCTTTTTATATATGATCACAATGTGTATCAGTTACTCTCTTTTTATGCTCACTTGTGTACGATGACAATTTCATTCCAAATAAAGAATTCAGTATTTAATAATATAATTGAATAAAATATAATCCAGAAATAAAGCAGCTGCATAGTTCTCACAACATAAAAGAGCTAAATAAAGTGAAGAACTGCTTGACTTGGTGAGTCCAAGATTTACAGTAGCATGTAGGACCCACACCAATTTCCACATCCAGGTTATGATTAATATTGAATGGGTTATTCAAGTTTGGAATCTAAAGCTGACAAGGCAACTTTAGGACATCTACCTGGTTCAGTGTCAAGTGTTCCAATTGTGCAAATGTATGCTCAGTATAACAAGTGAACTGAGATTTCCTTGCTGAGATGCATGTGAAGAATGCTTACAGTCTTTAGCAAATAATGCAAGTGGAATAAATCTTACTCATTTAAAGTGTGTCTGAAGAGCTGAAGAGGAAACTAGACCTACCTCAAAAGTTTTGGTGCTGTCCATTGGAGAAGAAGATTCATTACCACAGAAGCACTTTCTGCTGAATTTATCATTTTTCCGTTTGATTCAGGATTTCCTGGCAAAGTTTAACAATATGTCACCTCATAGGTGTGTGCTATTGTATCTGTGAAGTGGATTTCTCCAAACAAAAAGATTATCTCATATATAAAACGTTCCAGCAATTTCAGGGGGAATGACTGTTTGAATAATCTCAACAAGAGCATTACTTGATTCTTCACTGCATCACAAAGGATGCGGCTCCCCATCTGTAACTGATGATGGTCCAACCAAATGCCTAACATAGCTCAATAAGAAACTGATGCCTGGCTCTCCACAATTTACAACAAGCTTTTCAAGTTCTGAAGCATATTCTGTGACTCTAATGTTTCACTGGAGTGGCAAATCTCTTCTCAGTAACTTTTTCTGCCTATATAGGCCATATGATATGTTTCTATTCTTATTTTTAGTAAGCAAATACTTTTACCTGTCTTCCCCCACCCCCTTGTATTTTGAAATGTTATCTGTGGATGAAGAAATAAGCTTAGTATTAACACTCTTGGGATTGCCTATTTCCACCCTTCTTTCAAAAGCATGGAATGCATGCTTTTGTCAGTTTCACATTTTATACAGATGATGCAGAGAATTGCAAATCTATTCAGCTGTGGGTGGAACAGTGCAAAGTGTAAGTTCCCCTTTGGTTGGGGAACAAAATGCAGGAAAAGTGCTTTTGCTGCATCAAAGTACAAAGCTGAGCTCTCAGTTATGCAAACGGACTCAATTATGTCAACGGATTGAAGTATATTTTTCCAGGCACAATATGTTCCAATTTCTCCATCAGTGTATTAACACCTTAGCTAAATTTTGCCCTGTCTGAGAAGTTTAGATATGTTAAATGCTGACTTCTTTCCCCTGCTGTGTGTCTTCATGTAACAGTTTCTCACCCACGGATAATAAATTTGCTACATGCTCTGATGACGGCACTGTTAGAATCTGGGACTTTCTACGTTGCCATGAGGAGAGAATTCTTCGAGGTATGTGTACCAGAAAGTACTGATTGAGATATATGAATAGAGGGAAATTATTTGTAGTTGCCTACATAAGGACTATACAAAAACCTCCAGTTCCAGCACCCCATCCTTAATAATTCAATCAGTTGTATCACAAGGTTTACAAACCTATTAGTTACTGTTTATGATCTGTTTAAATTGCTTTAACATTGGAGCATTGTGTACTATGATTATTCCCTACTCCTAGGACTGTTGAAACATCTGTGTAGGAAAGCAAGCTGAATGTCCAGTTTCATGTGCCCATTTCTGTATATAACAACTGTAATGAGTTATACCAGAAACACTTTCTCAAGAAGAAGGGGTATTTTCCCTCAAAAACGTAACTTGTTGATGCTATCCATTTTCATGTGCCTGTATCAGACTGTGCCACCTTATGGAAAGTGCAGCTTTTCATCAAGTAAATGCCATATAAGCACAGCATCCTTGGAATTCCCTGACTTCCCACATGGTGTGGACACTACAAAGTTTTAGGGAATGAATTACTGTTTCTAACTAATAGCATAAAGTTAGGTAAAATACATCTTTTATTGAGAAGAAATAAAGTTGTCAACATATTCATAGACTTATTTATTTGACAAGATTTATATACTGCTTAATTAACAAAAACCTCTTAAGTGGTTTACATTACAAAAATTTGAAATATATACTAGACAGCGAGGAACAGGGATTGTAGCAACACTGCTTTCATTTTCATTATATCACATGGTATTTTAGTATTCATTCATTTTGTAGGAAAATTTACCTAGTAATTCTTTTAGCTTTGTAGCCTGACTTGATGTCAATACAGAAAATAAATAGCAAACATTCAGAGACTATTACACTTTAGGAAGTAAAGAGTTTGTGGTTTGGTTTTGTGTTTGACTTTGGATGCATAATTACCTAATAGTTTAACTCTGAAGAAATCCTGAACTCTAAACTTTTATTTTGGGCTTCAGTAAAGTTCTCCTGTATTACTTTAGGAAATAGAAATCATTCATGAGAAACATTTCTTCAGAATTATATCTGAAACAGCCTTCCTCCAGTTTCTTAAGTTTTCATAATTGTCAGATAATATACACACACAGGATACAATCCATACATTGAGCTCTGTCTCCCTTTTTGTAGGCCATGCATATACTACCTCTATTTGAAATACAAAAGTGGAAGCAAAAGAAATAAACATGCTAAATTTACAATGCTGCCAAACATTACTTTTGTTCTTAAAAACTTTAGGGCAGTAGACAGAGAAGCATATGCAGATGTACTTCCTCCCTTATCTTCTTAGAGCCTGATACTGGGTTCATTCTGCTACAAAATAACTTGTAAAAATGATACCTTACAATCTAATTCTATGCATGTTTTCACAGAAGTAAATTCAACTGAGTTCTGTAAGACTTACATAAATGTGTAAACATTTGAGGCTTGAAAGATGCAACTTCATCTTACTCCCCCAGCCATTAGCAACCTCCTGCAGCCTATCCTGCAACCATTTCCAAGCAGATTTGGGGAGAGGGTCTGATGGGTGCAGAGGGAAGGAGAAGGCTGGAAAGCCCTGTTCCATGAACAACAGAAATTAGAATCTAAACTGTTGGAATTTGACATATAAGCTTTATTCTCTCCCCCCACCCCACCTTTAATTTATAAAGGTTTAGGCCCAGTTTTGGCACATAACTGCTTTGGTGGCCCTGTATGATGACCTCTGTCTGAGTTAGGGATGGGTGGCACCACTTTGCAGTGCTTCCGGTCCTACTTGGATGGACATTTCCAGAGGGTGATGCTTGGGGAGTTCTTTTCAGCCCCGTGGAGCCTTCAGTGTGGATTTCTCAGGGTTCTGTTTTATCCCCTGTGCTGTATAACATCTACATGAAACTACTGAGTGGGGCCACCCGGAGTTTTGGAGTATGTTGTCAGCAATATGCTGATGACACACAGTTCTACTTCTCCTTTACATCTGCAGGTATGGCAGTTGTCTTGCCTCAGTAATGGACTGGATGAGAGCCAACAAACTGAAGCTGAATCTAGATAAGGCTGAGGCACTGTTAGTGGGGTGGGGTGGAGGTTTCCCTAGACTGGATGGATGGGAAATTACCTGCTCTTGATGTGGTTACACTTCCTCTGAAGGAGCAGGTACACAGCTTGGGAGTACTTCTGCATCCTTTGCTGTCTCTTGAGTCTCAAGTGGCCTTGGTAGTGCAGAGTGCCTTCCACCATCTTGGGCTAGTGCCCCACCTTCGTCCCTGTCTGGACAGGGATAGCCTGACTACAGTTGTTGAGGCTCTGGTAACCTTTAGGTTAGATTACTGCAATGTATTATACATAGGGCTGCCTCTGAAGACAGTTCAGAAACTTCAACAATTCGGCAACCAGGCTGCTCATCGGGGCAAGACGGTTTGAGCATATTGCACAGATCCTGGCCTAGCTGCCAATTAGTTTCCAGGCCCAGTTCAAGTGCTGGTTTTGACGTATAAAGCCTGAAATGGCTTGGGACTGCAGTACCTCAACAACCACCTCTCCATATGAACCTACCTGGACCCTGTGATAATCACGTGAGGCCCTTTTTCATGTGCCTCCTGCGCAGGAGGTCTGGTGGGTGGCAACACAAGGATGGGCTTTTTCTGCAGTGGCTCCCCATTTGTGGAATGCTTTCCTCAGGACAGGGTTTGCCTGGCACCCTCATTATACACCTTTAGGTACCAGGTGAAAACATTCTACTTCAACTAGGCCTTTGGCTGACTAACGTCCTATTTTAAATGTGCAGGGGGTGGGGGGAAGCAGGGGTTATTGGTTAATTTTGTTCTTTTTTTAATTACATGTTTTTGTCTTGTATTTTTATGCTGTGAACCACCCTGAGATCTACAGATGAAGGGTGGTATACAATTTCAAAATAATAATAATGGCAGTTGATGCAAAGTTCCATCAAATTGTGTTAGACTGTATAGTCTGTGACCCTTTAGGTGTTGGATTTCCAAGTCCCAACTTCAGTCCCATTCAGCATCAGCAGACAGAGATGATGGGACTTGGAGTCCAACAACATACATGGGAGAGGCACAAAGGTTCCTTAGCTACACATAAAATGTTTTTGTTTAAGGAAACTAACTTGGGTCATAAATAGAACAATTTGTGTTTATTAGAGCCTTCTTCATATATGTATGTAATTCCTGCTAAGTAAAAAAAATCCTGCTCCTTCCTACTTGTGAGTAGAAAAGATTGACTTTGATAGAGGTCTTCCTCCATGCTTTTGGTATATAACGCCTTTAAATCAGGGATTTCTAACCTTTTTGGGCTCAGGAACATTTGGAAATATAAGGAACTGTTGTGTGCACCACAGAATACCTGTTTTATAGAAGAAAAACTGACAATGCTCAGAACCCTGCAAAGCTGCCAAACCACACCCCTCCAAACAAATAAGACACAGACAAAAAGTCAGACAGTATCCCCCCAGACAGACAAACCCTCAAACAAAAAGCTTTCCATCACTATCTTTTGAAAATAAAAAATGACGAGGGGCAGGGAAGTTTGGAAGTCCCATAGGGTGTGTCTGAGGGTGACAGCACACACTGTGTTGTGGACTCCAGCTTTAAAAATTGTTCAGAACGTTGATAGGAAACCTTAAATAGGTAACTTTAAGCAACTTCTTCCACCAGCCCCCAAGGCACTGAAAGATGGCATAGTTTTATTTATGCAGGTGTTAAAAGTCAGCTCTCCCTACTTGTTGCTGTCCAGTGGTCCAGAACGTTGGACCACCTTCTTCACTGTCTGGCAAACAAGTAGAAGGAGAATTCTCAGGTAAGCAAATTATGTTTTTAATCAACTATAGATTAAAACTTGTATAGTGAAATCATAAGTATCTTTGTTCAGAAGTGACTCATACTCATTTTACTCCCTATTAAGTTTGTTTGGGATGCAGCCTTAGCATAGATGTTAACAGCCAAACAATCCTACATAGCACAGCTCTACCTAGTTCTATTTGTGTGGACTAAATGACTATCAGGGATGTTGTACTATGATAGACCCAGTCTCCAGAAATCCATCATACTCAGCTAGCTTATAACTCATAAAATTCCTTACTGTACCAGTCTGTTTATATTAAACTATAAATACTGTTTTGGGTGCTCCATATGAATCTGTCAACAAACATGACATTTGATACACCAATAATCTTAGATCACACAATTTAGGTGATACTACCTGCATCATAGAACAAAGAGTTTCTCCTAATCTTCCATGAGATTCCCAACATCTCATTCAGATATACTCTTGAAAATCTGCTTTGTTGAAGTATTGCAATTTAGAACTAAAGTAGGAGATACTGTGGAAGATAAGGCTCAGAGATCTGGGCTGTTACAATAAAACAGAAAGTTTTTCACTTAGGACCAGACAGAAAGCCTCTTTAAGGATAATATCTGTTTATGAAACTGAAGCTTCAAACTAAGCCATCTGTAGTATTTCTATTTCATGATGGGTTTTTTAAAATTACCTTTCTGAAAATTGCCTTGTTTGATCCTCAGCTTTCCCTCTTGACTATTTTTATAAGTAAACTAATTATCAGGTAAAAAGAATTTTGTCCCTTGAAATATTAATAATCATCTAAAATTTTGATTTTTAAAGAATCCTAAATCCATTTTTCTACCAGCTTTGAAAAAGTATAATTATAAAAATAGCATAGAAAAAGCAATTAGTTTGGTCGCATAAGTGATCGTGCTGGTTATGTGAATAGTGATGGATCCTATAAATGCATTCTAGGCCTTTGTACATGCTTGGATGCCCCAAACATATCAAGCAGTGGTGTATCTACTGTATAGAAAACTAAAGCTACTTCGGTTGGCAGATTATTTGTATAACAAATCATATTTTTCTGTTTCCCTATCTCCAATAATTCATTATGGGGAGTTAGTAAATGCATTGCTGCTGATTTAAGGCAATGGGTTTTAAGCTGTGCCCAGAAACCTGTTTTCTCAGAAATTTGTTGAGTTCCTCAGACATTATCAGCCAGGTCCTTTGAAAGATGTCATGCCCACTACTTGTCACTCACCTTTCTCTGCTGTCACTTGTCATTTTATACAAGGCGATGGTGAGACACAGTAGACTTAACCAACATGCTTCATGTATCAAGTATGTTCTCTAAAACACTTTCAAGAATCCTCTACAATGCACAGGGGTTCCTTGGCACATAAGTTGATGTGGAAGGGGTTCCCTGAAACTAGAAAGTTTGAAAGCCAGACTGAAGGGATGTTTAAGGTAGTAGCATCCTCATTGTTACACTAAATGGTACATGCAGGATCTACCTTTGAAGGGTTCATAAATTATACAGGTCATATTGGGTGTGGAATGTTATTTTTATGATAGTGCTCTTCATATGAGTTCACTCGGAGGGATTAAAAAGGTAGAAACAAATGAACTTTTTATAGGCTCATCCAGCCTCCAGCAGATATGAATTCTGAGGTTCTGGCTAATATAGACAGTGTTGCACAACATACGCTTTTCTCCTCCCAGTAGTGTTTGAAATACTCTTGTGTGAATTTTTTGTGTGATTATTGAGCCTGTTAAACTTGGGTTCCCTTCATCTGGAGTATGAAATATACTCCATACATCTAAATAATCTGGATTTGGCATGACTTGATGGGCATTAGTTTGGGCTCAGATCTGTCATTGTATGAATCCATTTAACTAGGTACTGCTTTCCAGGTCAGAAACAGAATGTGTCAACATAGACAACTGATAGCAAATTTGATCACAACAGTCAAATACTGCTAAGAGAAATTTGGGTTGTTGGCTGGTTGGGCACCGAATCTTCCTTTTAGGCTGGAGGGTGTCCTGTGGTCTAAACCACTGAGCCTCTTGGACTTACTGATCAGAAGATTGGTGTTTTGAATCCGCCCGGCAGGGTGAGCTCCCATTGCTCTGTTTCAGCTTCTGCCAACCTAGCAGTTCGAAAGCATACCAGTGCAAGTAGATAAACAGGTGATGGGAAGGTAAATGGTGTTTCTGTGCACTTTGGTTTATGTCCCGGTGTTCCGTTGTGCCAGAAGCAGTTTAGTCATGCTGGCCACATGACCCAGAAAGCTGTTTGTGGTCAAACGCCGGCTCCCTCAGTCTGAAGCAAGATGAGCACCGCAACTCCATAGTCACCTTTGACTGGAATTAACCATCCAGGGGTCCTTGTCCTTTACCTTTACCTTTACTTTACCCTTAAGTCAGAAGTTTTCTGGCTGTTTCCAGAAATCCTATCTTCATTAATTCCTCTGACAATGAATGGATTCATTCCCTCTTGGATAAGCTTTTCAAACAAGCAACTGTCTTACATCTACATGTCATGTAATTCTTTGCCCTTTTCCAAATAAGTGTTCTAAGATTAGCATGATAAAGAGATACGGCTTGTAGCCATGGTCAGCTGTTTACATTTTGAATTTGGAAGGACAAATTATCCTTTTTAATTTAGTTTATCTTTATACCATTGATGATGTGACTCTTGGATCTGTGTAGTACTTGCAGGGCCACAGGTTCTCCACCCTTACTCTTGAGGTAATTCTTATATCTGGTAGGGAGATTCCAGACTACACACAACCTCTTCAAGACGTCCATAGAGGAGTTATGCGTTTTCATTTCCTAATCACTAGGGCTTACAACCTGGGGTACTTCTCCCTGGAGTTCCAAGATTGCAGTAGTGACAAGGGACAATTTTGCCTTTCTCAGAAAGGACCAAAAAAACCACACCAGTTGGACTTGCCTATTGACATTTATATTTCATAGTCTTGACCTTGCAGTCCTGGTTACCCTTGTTGAGTTTGCAGGTGCTGAACATGCATTGCTTCTCCAGGGCCTGCAGTTTCCTTTAGCCTCCCAGAGACATTTCAACGTGCTGTTTTTAACTAGTAAAACACAACAATAAGTGTTCATATCATGGACATTGCTTCTTTCTATGTGTGTATGACTCTGACCTGTATTATCTGCTGGGATCAAGTGCTTGGCAGTAAGCCTAAGTGGAATTGGTCCCTATGTTACAGGAAGAGACAAAATGGTTGGTTGGGTGATTTGGGAAGATATGCAAGTTCCAAATGAAAGTACTGTTCATTAATCTTCCCCAGGATAGATTAAATTTCCCTTTCTCGTGTTATCCTAGAACTGTAAAAATCAGATACGCGGGGTCACTGAAACATAGGATAGTCTAGATGCAGGTCCATTTTCATGAATTCTCAAATCCATGAGTAGAGGCATATAGAGAGGTATTCTTGGCTTTAGATTGCCTGACAGTCTAAACTTGTGGATACAAAAGCATTTTTGTTTAAGAAGGCAGTAAAATAATAGATACACAGGATTAGCTGAATAATTTCATTGGATGAACATTTAAATATTTGGAATTTTGTTCATTTCCCTGAGCATAATAACTTAAGAAATCTAAATAATTCTCAAACATTTAAAATAGCTGCAATTCATGATTGTTCTTGTATTTTCAAAATCATAAGGCTGCTGTTGTTGGTAAAGCTGCTCACATAAGAGTAATACATCTTGATGCAAATGTGTCTTTCAAGTTCAATTATATATATATTTATATATATAAACTGCTACTGCTGCTACTAACTTTGTAAACCACCTTGAGGTTTTTTCTTCGATCAAGGGGAATAGGAATTTTGTGAAATAAATAAATAACTGCTTTTCTGCTGCTAACTACTACTACCAAGTACTTTTTGAGCTGAAAGTCTCAGACACTTGATGCTTGTTTTTTGCGCAAGTATTGATTTATCCGTATGATGGATGACAAGTTAGCACAACAACCGCAGTTACTTATATGGCTGGCAAACCAGCATTTAGAGTTGGACTTGACTTGTACACCTCGAATGTTTTGATTAAGAAATCTACTCCTAGAGCTTCAAAACACACGGCAAGATTCACCTAATGCTCCCTGTCAGTGGAAGCAATTCTCTCTGCATGCACCCCCAAGTTGGCTCAATGTGAGGGGTCAGAAGAACACCCAGAGCAACTTACGAGTGAATTTTGCCATCTGGCAAGATGCAATGTTTGCATAAACAAGGGTGTTTGTTTTAGCAGAATGTTGAATTCCACCCATAATCCTGAGTTTCATTTCTATGAAAAATAAAAACTTTAGAATGGCCAAGGTTAATGGGACAGATATATGGAGCTCTAGGTACGCAGATGGCGCTGTGGGTTAAACCACAGAGCCTAGGACTTGCCGATCAGAAGGTCGGCGGTTCAAATCCCTGCGACGGGGTGAGCTCCCGTTGTTCGGTCCCTGCTCCTGCCAACCTAGCAGTTCGAAAGGACGTCAGAGTGCAAGTAGATAAATAGGTACCGCTCTGGCGGGAAGGTAAACCGTGTTTCCATGTGCTGCTCTGGTTCACCAGAAGCGGCTTAGTCATGCTGGCCACATGACCCAGAAGCTGTACGCCGGCTCCCTCGGCCAATAAAGCGAGATGAGCGCCGCAACCCCAGAGTCGGTCACGACTGGACCTAATGGTCAGGGGTCCCTTTACTATATGGAGCTCTCGTATCCTTTTCTCACCTGTGTAAACATGGTGATTGAAAGTGCTCACCCCCTAGATGCGGAGATCTTTTGCTGTCATAGCTAGGGATCAAGTAGATCAGGGGTGGGGGACCTTTTTGGCCCAGTAGACCAGATCTTTATCCCACCCCCGCCCACATCAAGGGATCACCCAATAGTCAGTTATCTGACATAATTACATCAGGTGATTGACTCCTGTCAAAGTGCATCACTTTCCACAGTGCTTCCCAAAATGTTCAGCTATCAGCTGGTTGTCAGGTGCTGAGGGTGGGGTGGGGCTGAAAAGGCCTCACAGGCCAAATTGAGAGGTCTTGCAGGCCAGAGGGTGCCTACCCTTGAAGCAGATGAAGGAAATTTATTACATATGGTTCTATTCATGTAAAGTTAAGTTATAAATGATCAAGTCGGCACAGTATTGTAGGAAACCATATCTATGTATACTTGAGGGATGCTTTGGAATAAGGTACACAGGTTCTCCTTAAATATGATAATGAGTTGAAACTTTTAAAATAATGCTGTGTGGTATATAACTTCTGAAGTTATAAGCAAAATAAATAAAAAATATTTCAAATACATATTGGAATCGTCAGAAAGAACCAGGAAATTATTCCCATATGTAGAAGTGTAATTTGTAAGCAATATAAGGCAAAGTTTATAGGTTTTCTATATTTTCATTTTATATATATATATATATATATAACATTTGTATACCACCCTTCATCCGAGGTTTATGAAATCCCAAATGAACCTGTACTCCTGTTATTAAATTATACTAATGACTCAGTAAACAAAGAACAAGGAAATGGAGGTCTCAAGTCACACCTAGTATTACTGAATGAATAGATCGAATTAGGCACTTCATTTTACTGTCTTTTTGGCACATTTTTCTGAAGTCCAAGGAACCAGGACAAAGGTGAAATGATTCTGTAACAAATGGGATCCTGTTTCTCAAGTATTGTTAAAAGAACTTTCTTCTCCCAAAGATACAGTACAGCTTTGAAATGTTCTGAATTTTAAAGAACCAGTTTTGTTTTCATTTATCAGTCTTGTATTGTTACTCAACTTAATTCATAAGCACTGTATTTAATGAAATTT
The DNA here is from genome assembly GCF_964106915.1 of Podarcis gaigeae. Classification (NCBI taxonomy): domain Eukaryota; kingdom Metazoa; phylum Chordata; class Lepidosauria; order Squamata; family Lacertidae; genus Podarcis; species Podarcis gaigeae. Next base: position 61,216,658 of record NC_139681.1, read on the forward strand.
CCCATTTTTTCCACTTTATATATAAAAAAGCGCCAAACCAAAAACACCCTGAGTCTCTGCCTTTTAGACATTACCAGAATGCAGACATCTCTTCAATCTAAGGAGAGAATGAAATTTCTGCCAGACTCATCTTCTATCTTATTATGAAACAGCTTCATTATAGGGGGGCGGGCCTCAAAGTGTAGTAGAATCCAACAGATAAAGTTTTATCAGACCTTTTGGTGTTCAGTTTACCACTCTTCTGCTAGTAGCTATACCCTGTTTTCTGATACTTTGTCTGTCTACCTAGTCCTCAGTTTTAGGACACTTTCCATTGTCATTGAGTTATACATGAGTGTCAAGGTCCTCATCGCTTCTTATTCTGCAAGCTCTACTTAGCCACTGGCTGAGATACGGTGGTGTCTTGGAATATCCACAAACATAATTTCTCAAGGAAAGATGGCAAAACAAAAGTCAAAGGAGCAGAAATTGGAAAGTAATAGAGAAAAATAAATTAACCATCTTTCCAATATGTCCAGTATTTATATCACAGAATACCAAGTATTATACCTTATCGCTGCCCATTAATGCCAGTTTCTGGAAGATGTAGATTCAGGCTTTGGGGGAAAGAGTGAAGGTTGAGGAACAGCCATTGGGAATGCCTCTTTATGTGCCTTTGCATACTTGATTCTTGGATTCTTAAAGTTTATGACAGAACATGCGTGTACAGACAGTCTCATGGATATGCTTAGTCCAGACCCCTTAGAATTCTCTATGCACAGCCAGTCCAGACACTAGAGCACTTGTTCTGACAATTAATCCCTTTAGAAGGTAGTCCTCCAAACTGTCGCACAGAATTCATTAAAGGGGTTTAACCTTGAAGTTATGAAGACATGAATGAAGATTTCTAGGTTTACATCTGTGCAAAAAATACCAGTTTTTCCTCAGCAATTAGACTGACAGAAAACACCCATGTCTCTAGGTTCTGTGAACCTGAATGATCAAATGGAGCCAAAACACTGTCAGTGCTGGGAATCCTGATACCCTCCCATGTCACAAAGCCTGCCTATTGACATATGTGCAGTCTTACCTGTATCCAGTCTTCAACCTTACCCAGATAGTTGGAGCGCACAGAGACTGTTCAACCCAAAACAAATGAAAAGGGGAGGTGGGAAAGCTGAATCTGATTAGCATCCTAATGACATCCAGTGCTATGCTTCCATATCATTTTATTCGGAAATATCAAACGCGTACTGAGCAGGAATGGCAGCTAGAGTAATTACTCATCAGCACTCTCCACTTCCTGCTAAGAACAAGCCAAATATATTGTTTTTCTATTGTGGTTTATATGAGTTATCTCCCCTAAAAAGAGCAATTTGCTCAAAATGCATTGGGAACTGGAATTGTTCCAGCAAACCTCTGTATACTTATGTTCATAGCTATTCGCCAAGTATAGCAATGCTTCCATTTTGCTCTCATCCTACATATTCACATAGCTGCATGCGTGCAGGCAGAATTTAACTGCATTTAAATTCTGATTTTTTTCAGGTGACTTCCCACATGATGGTTGTAGCATACGGTTAAATAAATGAGAATAGTGATCTACAGTAGTTCAACAACATTTACAAATTTCAACTATATGGTTCACAAAATTTAGTGATTTTTAATTTGGATAGATGAGACCCATTTACTTTTGTGAGTGTCCTGTTTCAAAATGAACTTCAAAGAGTTATTTTAAAACTTGCAGTAAATGCCAAGTGTGTATGAATAGTACTCTGTTTGGAATTTTTTTCTCAGTGGTAGTTATAATGACCACAAAGGACTGCCATCTCATTAAAGATCTCTTAGTTGCTTTAAATTTGCTTATGAGTAAACAGTCATTCTGAAGAAAAATCCTGCTTACTATGTTCTAGATACTGTGTATTCACAGAATAGGAAGGAAGAGAGAATACCTCTTTTAAGACAGTCCTCTTTTAAGGCAGTCCTTGATAGCCATGTTTTTGTACATCCTTGTGTGAAAAAGAAATATTTGGGTGCTCCAGATAATTTGATTAACCCAACTAGTTGGAAAAACACTGCAGTCTTGGCATATTTGGCATACTAGGGCCAATAAAATTAGAATTTATGTGGAGAAAAATTATATTTTAAACATCAACGTAAAAATCAAAGCTGTCCCTAGAAATACAGGAATCAGTCTTATACCAGGGTATGTTATTTGTCCAATAAGTACAGTATTATATACACTGACTGGCCATGGCTCTGTATGGTCTCAAGAAGAAGTCTTTCCCATCAGCTGCTACCTGATCCTTCTTGCTAGAGATACCAGGGGTCGAACCTGAAACTTTCACCCTGCAAAGCTGAATGGTGTGTATGTACATACCATACATTTAAAGCATGTAACTGCCTCAAAACAATCCTAGGAACTGCAATTTGTTAAGGGAGCTGGATATTGTAGTTCTTTAAGTGGGAACTACAGTTCCCAGGATTCTTTGAGGGAAGCCATGTACTGTAAACATAGAGTATCTACCCAGCCATAGTGTTTATTTTTTCTTCTGTTTGTCACCACCCAGTGACCCAGAACGCGGAGGTGCTACCCAGTTACAGATATTGTAACCTGTGAAACACTCACCCTTTTTTATTTCTCTTGCCCCCCTTCCCAGTCTCTGCTGGTTTATTGGGGGGTATTATTAAATAATTATTAAATATAATTAAAGAAGCATGGATTGGGGAAAACAGACTAAACACTGAGGAATGCATTCTATATGATAGTTCCTGGTGATGAGTAATGCACTTTTCTTTTTCCAAGTGCTTCTATTGAATCTTCTTTAGAATTTCAGAGGAATGTTGAGCCAAACTGTTCCCACTCAGTTACTAGGTTTCTGGAGTATAGGATATCCAGAGGTATTTTTGGAGGGGGGGTACCTCGGAACGAAAGAATATTTTCAGGTTTGACTTTTTTGGCTTATGATGACAACACCGTGCTAGACATTGTAATGGAAACCCTGAATTCTAGTCATTCTGCTAGGACATTTTCACATACTTACAAGTATTTTGTCATAAGGGAACTTTTTGCTAGCCACCAAGATCAAAACAACAAACCAAGGTAACATGAGGGTGAGAGCAAGTTTTCAAGTCTGCTCTGTTTCACTACTTTATTTTTTATTTTAATATTTTCCTTTCTACTCTGCTTTGCAGCCAAGATTAACTTACAATCATTCAAATCTATCTTAAGGGTACTATGTCTCTTTGGGTTATTGGCAATTTAGCATATGTGCTGCCGAAGCGAGCACAGGTTATTGGCAGTCAATAGGTTTCAGGCTCATTTTTCAAGATGGGAGAGGGTAGAAGGAGCTACAGGTAGATTCAGGGGCTGGCTGATGATAAAGACAATAATAGCCCACAGAAGCAATCATTCCATTCATCTGCAGTCCTTTTACATATAAATATATTTGTTTTTATCTCGATGTATTCTGTTTCCATGCTTAGGCTATTCTAGAGCTTAGTCAAAAGGGCAGCAGCTGACTTTTGCAAATATTTTCACACCCTCAGAAACCCCTTCCTTTCTTGGTCATTTAGAGGGGTCAAGAAGAGACCCAAAAAAGCCATGAGAGAAATCAGGTATACTCATACTCTCACTGTATAGCCAGTCAGGTTTAGTAAAAGGGCCATACCATTTTGGATAAAAAAATGCCCTCCCATTGCCCTCCTTATAAATTATGGGGAGTCGGGGAGAGGAAACATGTCAGTATGTTGTCTGGTCAAGTGATGCTCCATGTCCTGCCACATTACACTGCAGTGGTTTCATTGCACGCTAGCACAGCCCAACAATACAATAGTGTCACTCAAGACTATGCCTTGATAGTGGCATAGTCTACATTTTCCCTCTTGCTCTATTCATAGTGCAAGGGCTTTTTTTGCTATTAGAGACATTACCGTGTAGCCATATTTGATTGATTTTTGTGACATCATATTCACTATGTGGTCCCTGATTGGTTGGGATCCTATAGCTCCTGAACCTTTGGGGTATCCCAACAGTGTGGTGGAGCGCCCCTCCTCTAACTCTACTGGACTGTCCTTGGGTACACTAACTACAGTGGTGGAGCCACTTTGTCCAGGTAGGGCCTGTGGCTCGAGTCCCAGAATCCCAGGGTCTGGCTCCACTGGCTCAACAGTCACAGGTTTTGTTCCCTCAACACCTCTGCAGTTATTCAGAAAAGAACCAAAAAACCCAGTGAAAATGGAACTGAAGCAGCTTGAGTTTGGAATGCAAACAGGTGCTGAGAAGTAAATACCAAAATAGGAGAAGTGGGGATTGGAAATCACTTTACCCCTAAAAATCACACTTTTTATTTCATAAATTTTGGGAGTAAAAATTCTACATGGCCCCAATTTCTTTGGAAGTTATGTGCACGCACAGTCAATAAGATGCTGGGGACGTTTAGGGTACAAATTGCATTTTTTCAGAATTGATGGAAATTTGCCACCAACATTAATAGATAGGATTTGTACCAAACTATTCTCTATAATATTGGAAGCTTTTAACACATTTTATAATGGTTCTTTGATTTTCCTTTCGGGTTCACTGAATATATTTAATTGAGGAGTTGGGGGCTAATATATTAGGACACATGGCAACCCAGCCTTTTTGCTTCAGTGTTGGGGGCAGCTGCTGAAACAGATTTCCGCTGCAATAGCTCAAACAGCATCCTCTCACTTGGTGTAAAACTACCTATCAAGCTCCCAGGTCTTTTTTTAGAGCTAATTTATGCCAGAAGTAGCAATGACATCCCCATCTCATCTCATTCTGGAAATACCTGGTGCTTATGGTGGCACCTTAAGGGGCATGGATAACTCAGTTCTGGAGCAGGGGACTAAGGCAATACCTCTGTTTTGTAAAAAAAACAACAACAACTGGAGAAACAGTCATCCTACATTGTACTGAATGCATTGTCAGGTGTAGAATTAATTTTATTTAATGTTCCGTGACTTGATTCTCCAAATCCTTTGTAGAATTACTCTCACAGTACTATTTTGAGGTAGATCTTTGCAAAAAGCATACATTCGTAATTATAATAGGAAGAGACCAGTGAGGCCTACAATAACATGCTGCAGTGTAGAGTGCATTTGTTTGGGGTTCCAGCCATTCCGCCCCATTCCTCTTGCACCCTCAGCAGTGAATCAACATTCCATAGTATTAAACTATTCCTCATTGGACTGTTTTGGGCACATCTCCTTGAGACTTTTTTCCTAAATATTTTGTGGTGCTTATGCAAACCTTGGAGTTCCCCAGAGCCTGTTCTTGTGCCTGGATGGTAAGTGTCGTTTTAGCTATATAAGCGGCATTGCTTACAGTCGTCAGGAAATAGAGGGAACCAGCCGTCCTCATAGCCTGAATACTGAAAACAGAAGGAATGAAGTAAACATGTTACCATGTTTTATTCCCTTGTTTCATACACCATGTGTCATAAATGCCCTTCAGGCAACATGTATATCTCTTGTTCATGTGACTAACAGTAGATTGTGTGTTCGCCTGCTCACTCTTACAACAGCAGCCTGAAGTTCCATTCCCAAAACACAGGGGAATTTGTGACATGTAGAGTTATAAAAAGGCAGCTCATGATACATTGAACAGCACATGTACGTGTGTAAGAAACTTTGTTTGATTTCAGACTTTGCTAAACCAGGGAAGGACAGTCAATAAAAAGGCAGAGAAATGTTCTGCGTGAATTAATGTTGTGCAAAAGTGAAAATGAAATATAGTGTGGTTTAATTCTAAAGATTCTAAACATGCTAAAGAGAATGCTGTTCCTGTATTTGCAAGAAGCTACTAACCTTATCTTAGGCACTCAGAGGTGGCAGGTGGTCATTTTGTTGCACTGGGAGCGAAAAGACTTGTGCTCAGGTTCTGCACACTTGCCACTATCAAAACTGCATTTGAAATATCACGCATTATTGACTATCAACATATTAACCTATTAATATGTCTCTTACAGACATGTATCTCAAACTTTCTCTCCCAAGCCACTTGAATCGGAAAAGACCATGAGTTGTTAGAGATTCTTTATTTATGATTTCTGCATTGCAGGGGGTTGGACTAGATGACCCTTGAGATCCCTTCCAACTCTACAATTCTATGATAAAGGGTGGTCCTGAAATTCCGCTAACTACTACTATTTAATAATTATTACCACTTTAATTACTGTTCACAGTTAACTGGGATACAGGGCCTGTTTGTAGGTTATTTTTTCCTTGTCTGTGTCAGGCTTTAGTTTAATTACTGATAAATCATAAGATAACACATTTTCCATTGACTTGTAAACTTTTAGTGTGAAAATACAAAATTGTTCATAATTTTAATCTGCGTATTTCCCATATAAAAAAACCTGCAAAAAATTAAAAGTAACCATGAAGCTTATTCTTTATTTTAAGTTTGAGACATATAGACCGTATTTAAAGTGAAAAATGTGGTCCCTGCTTTGCCAGCATCGCTTAAAACAGGGATGGTGAATTTGTGCCCCACCAGGTGTTGTTGGAAATTATGTTTGGAGGATTCTTCTGTCAGAGTAAGCCATTTCCCTGTGTGTTGTGCTGGGGGGTTCTCTTGACCATAAGAGTGAATTAGTTCTTTCTGGCCCTATGGATCCAAAGAGTTACTTTAGGTGCACCCATGGCTGCATAATGGACCCCCCCCCCATTTTTCTTTAGTGGCAGACTCTATGTCATATCACAAGCAGTTTTGAAAAATTCCGTCACTTTCAAAAATGATTTCCTTGCTTTTGGGGGGAGGAGGCTGATTGATTCAAGCGATGAAGCCCATAATATAAGGAATCAGATATTGATTTTTTTCTTCTTTGTCCTGTCTGGGTGGGTAAAGTGATCTCAACCTATGGATGTTTCCTGAACAGTTGTTTAGATCTCTAAGATCAATTAACAGTTGTTGTGGTTCTACTGCAATAATTCATCATTAACCAGTTAATGTTCTCCAAGAATCTAAGAACAGTCACCACTGTAATACCTCAGGGTTGTAGATTTGATCTGGTGAGCACACAAACCATTGCATTGCTTATGTGAGTGTGTCCAGGGGGCACTTCCTGGATTCACTTCCTGGCTTTCGCTATAAAAGTAGATCTGAGAGTGGAAGCAAGACCCAGTTTGCATGCAGGTATTGCAGTGCTGTGGCCCATGGAGTGCTGCTTATGATCCATGCAAGCAAGAGCTTTCGAAATTTGCACCTGTGCGGGCTGCTGTAGGCCATCAGACTAGTGCACCATCTGTACAATGAATTGAAACCTTTCTAGTCGCCACTGCCTGGCTTGTTGATGGCATACCAGCGCTAGCTTTGAACTTTAGTGCATACTGCTTTGAATATAATTCTCTGTTTGTGCATGTTTGTGTGGTTTGGTTAACGCCCAAAGAACTTCATTTCTGCATCTGGGTTTTTGTTTTGCCTGTGGTAAAGGAACTATGAAGTACTTACACACTCCTTGTTCACATTAAACCATAGTGTATCGTAAAAAAAGAATAGAAAACCTAACAGTTTAACACGATGTGGAAACTGTTTCAAAGTAGAGGAAATAGATAGCAAAGAAAATAAAAATAAAGATCAACTTCCTGCGTTTATATCTGTGATCTGCTTTAGATGATCCAGTGACCTAACCTTTTGGTATTGTTTGAAAGTTCAAAAAAAAAGGATGTTACCAATGAATAAATATTGATCTGATGAGAAAAGCTTTTAGGGTTTTTTGTGGGGTGCAAGTGGGGAGTCTAGATCAAACACTAGTTGTAAAATTATTCATAATTTTGCATGAAATTCATTCCTCTTCAGTAAATAAATAGATTGTTTTGTGTATACTTTGATAGCTGTCCAAAAAAGAGCAAAACAAATATTAAAATGAAAGAGAGCTTATTAATTTTGGCAGCTGTAGGTTGAGTCATAGCACAATATTATGAAATGTTTGGTTTTAAAGTAACTTTAAAATAATCTCTAATATCTATGTCACTTAATTGAATCATTTATTGCCTGTTACCATTAGAATAATGTATTTCACGGATGGAGAAACTGTGGGCCTCCAGATATTGCTAGATTACAATTCCCATCTCCCTGAATGTTGGCCGTGCTAGCAGGGACTGATGGGAGTTTGAATCCAACAGCAGCTAGAAGGGTCATTCCTGATTTATATGCATTATTGAAACCGATATATGAACAAATGTTATTCATGTTTAGATTCCAATAAGGAATCTAGACAAAGTTCATGTTAATACATCTTCCTGCTCCAAACTAGTTTTTGAACATCTATTGAAAGGTAATCACATATTTAATATAGTACAGCATGGACTGTATCCAAAACAATTTTGTATAACTTTGAAATCCTTGAAGGAAAACGAGCTGTCTTTTAGGGCAATAAAGACAAATCAAGATGTAACCTGTCCAAACAATTATGTCATTTCATAGTTGGGATAGATTGTTTCATTATTTAATTTTCTGTGTGAAGTCTCTTCAACAACAGTACCTTTGTATTTTCAACAGGCCATGGTGCTGATGTCAAGTGTGTTGACTGGCATCCGACAAAAGGTTTGGTGGTTTCTGGAAGCAAAGATAGTCAGCAGCCAATCAAGTTCTGGGATCCAAAGACTGGCCAGAGCCTTGCTACACTGTAAGTGCAATTGCAGTTGGTTCCTGGGCTCTTGTTGCCAAAAATTTCTGGGCCTTCAGCCTGTATAGATTTATTGAATACTTGTTTAGAATATTATTGCTCAGTGCATTTGGAATAATGTGTGAGATTGCTGCAAAAAGTGTTGAAACAGCAATTGAAACAAGGGTTTAGCACAGTTTCACTATGAGAAAATGCCAACGTGTTTAGATCTGTTTTATTTTATTTCATTATGATTGGGTCAGGGGACACATTAGATGTTTCAAAAAATTATGCATGCTGTGGAGAAAGTGGATAGAATACTTGTTACTATCTGAACAGTTTTGAAGACAAACAGTGGGTTGCTTTAATTGCTCATTTCTTTAAATTATGCACAGTTTATTCTTTTTATGATATATTCCAGTCATGCTCATAAGAACACTGTGATGGAAGTCAAATTGAACCTAAATGGCAACTGGCTACTTACAGCATCTCGTGATCACCTCTGCAAACTCTTTGATATTCGAAATCTGAAAGAAGAGCTTCAGGTCTTCAGAGGTCATAAGAAGGAGGCAACAGGTTAAATATACCTTTTGTGTCAGTTGTTTCTGAACTTGGTGGTTGGATATTCAAAACCCTTGAAAGTAACTATTCAAAGTCTGCATTATATCACGCCAGTTTCTATATCTGTAGTTGATAGGAAAGATAGCTAATACCATTGCTCAAATCAAGCATGCCCAAATCTTCTAGATCCTTAATCCATTTAGAAAGCTTATAGCTTCTCCCTCTCTACAACATTTTCCTTCTCCTAATCTGTCTGCTACGTTTGAAGCTATTGATCACACTATCCCTCTTGATGTTAACTCTTCAGAGCACTCCTGTCTTTCTAGCAGCACCTTTTGTCCCTGCTGACAATTCAGTCTTCACCTCCCATATTACCCATTTTCCTACCCATTGGCTCTGCCATGCTGTGTGTGAACTTCAAGTTTGTGTATTTATTTATTTCTCAATACCATATCTATTCTCTTGTATCTCCTCTCTTCCAACATCCTACTTGTTTTTGCTTTATTCTCTGCTTCCCACCAGTGAGCCTTTTGGCAAGCTGTTGCTTAAGTAGCCTTCTCTTCATTCATTAAACGAGGTGCCCCTCCACAGGTCCTCCCATGAGAACTCCAAAGGCTACTCTGAACTGTCAGTCTCTTTTCCTGCCCCTCCACTGACGCCTGTTGTCCACTGCTCATCGCTGCACTGTAATCCATCCTCTCTCATCTAGTCAGATCCTACGTTACTTCTGTTCTAGTACACGATTGGAAAAATGTAAATAAGTAGTAGTAATTGTGAATGTCTTCATTGCAGCTGTGGCCTGGCATCCAGTTCATGAAGGGTTCTTTGCCAGTGGAGGGTCCGATGGCTCATTACTGTTCTGGCATGTTGGGTAGGTACCTCTGATGAGAAATTACAACTGAGAAGTCATCCATAATTTAATATTGTCTTTTGATACTATAGAATTATCCTTGTGATGATTTGTGAATGTCTCCATCCTGAGCTGAAGGGCTTTACTTTAAGAAAACTAAGTAAAATATTTGTTAATCCAGAGGTTAGGGACCCTCTGACCTGCCGACCAATCTTGACCCACCAGGGGGTCCAGTTTGGCCCACAAGGCCATTTCCCCCCAACCACGTCCACCTGCTCACCAGCTGACATCACTGGTAAAATCCTGCTTTGGTTGTACATGCCTGTTACCAGCAAAGAACTGATGCATGCGGCCAAGCCAGCAGGTTTTAGTCACAGTTAAAGCCTGCTGAGTTCAAGAGAGCCCATTTTCAGAAGTTGAAACCTGGGCAAATAGCTGGATGAAAGCCCTTTGCGAAACCAGAGGCAAAACAGAGGTTGGGGAGTAGTGTGAAAGTACTTTGCAAAAGTGCTTTCAAGCAGCCCAGCATTCCTATTGATGCTGTTTGCAATGGGCTCTCAGGCAAGCCACAGTGCTTCTGTTTGAACCTCCAGGTTGAGCCTCAGGCCCAAACAGAAACCCTGGGCTACTTGTAAGCGCTTTTGGAAGGCACTTTCAAACCTCCCTTCATGCCTGTTGCCTCCAAGACTCAAACTGGTGGCTCAGACAGGAACATGGATGTTGCCTGAGAGGCTTTTGCAAACAGCATCCCTTGGTTTCATAGCAACAGGTGATTGACCGGGGGTGACCTTTCCCACTTGCCAAATTTGGCCTGCTAAGGAGTAGGGATATGAAAGTTTTGCCTGCTAACCAGGAAAGACTCCACTGCTCCCCTAATCCTTTTGGAGATAATCATTAAATATATTAATTTTCTAGTGTTAATATTTCTGCCTGAAAGAATGTGGATATGGCTTCTCTTGTTTGTCACAGCAATCTTCCTAATTAAAACAGCAGTCAAAATAAGTGTGTGTGTGTGTGTGTACACACACACACACACGTGCACACACATACAACCTCTTCTAAGTTTTCACATAAATAATAACTTCTGAACAAACAAATGCAGGTAAACATTAAACATTAAACAAAATAGGTTTCATTGAAAACGTTGTATTTAAAAAGAAAAGAAAAGAAAATAGGCCTTGATGCATCCTTGTTCATCCATTTAAGCACTATTTTTGTATTATTTCAGGGTGGAGAAGGAAGTAGGAGGTATGGAAATGGCCCATGAAGGAATGATTTGGAGTTTAGCTTGGCATCCTCTAGGACACATTCTGTGCTCTGGATCAAATGATCACACCAGGTATTTTTATTTAAATATTTTGCTTTGCACTCGTTTGACCTCAGTAACATTTTGTTTTTCATTGCTTCACTTACGTTTCTTTGTCGTCATCATGCATTTGTTTGTACCCACACGAACATACCCTGCCAAGAAGCTTCAAAAGAAAAATTGGAGTTTACTTATGCAGTGGAAGAATAAAATACTAAGAGTGTTGTCAGGAACTAGCACTCATTAGCTTTTAATATAGTACATTCCACTTACACATTCATACTAATGCAATCAGCTGTTATTCATGGTACTTTACCTTTCATCGTGATTAAAAAGAATACACTGTGAAACGAAATGAAATCAAATGTGCTCATTCAGCAAGCTGGAAGATTTAACTAGTGAAAGAGACGGGGTGAAATATAGTACATTAAACATAGAAAAGCTGCAGGAGATGATTGTCTTGCCAAAGGCAAGGTGGTTCTATTAAGATAGATTCAGAAGCAATACAAAATACAGAAGAAGATTATAGATTTTATTCTTAGACAACAAGCAATGTATACATACCAAGCAAGCACTTCCCTCTGCCACTTGGAAGCCCTCAAGACGTGGCAAAGCGACTTCCCCAGGTAGCCTCAGTTTGCACGACGCAGGATCAGTCCCTGCACGAGCTTCAAAAAAACTCTGCCCAATTTTATAGGTAGCCTGTGGCTTCCAAGGCTGACTACCTGCAAATCATCCATTAGCCATCCCCTCCCAGTGCCTCACTTTCTCAAAACAATGTCCAACATCAAAGAAGGTACCCAGCACTATCCTCCAAATTGATTAAGGCAGCTGTGTGGGGGACTTCACCTCCTCCCAACGTTCTCAGGACATTAAAGACTGTTCTCACACCATCAAAATACTTAACAAGAGCGGGGGAGGGGGAAGGAGTAGAGGCAAGAAGGTTAACCGTGTCAGATCACTAACTCCTTGATACATTTTTGTCTTCCGGATGCATTTCCCATACAATGATTTGGCTGTTTTGAGAGTTTAAAAAAGACAATTTATTGCATCATTACCACTGATACTTTGTGCCCCTTCTTATCAAGGTGAAAAGGACTACAGAATGGCCATTGTGCTCAAACAGTTATACACACCAGGGCAGGTATTCAACAGCACAGTTCCCTTAGCATGGGGAGTTGCATTTGTTTAATGGAAGTTTCCATCCCCCACCCCCACCCCCCGCATCTGCTCCCGAGGATTGGGAGAACCCCAAGAACAGATTTGGAGGGGGGGCACAAGGCGAGGTGAGGGAGAGAAAATTATGATGTGCAATAAGAACTCCTTGTACTAATAGGACTACTTCACTGGATAGCAGCCCAGATGTAACACATTATTGAACTAGATTATTTCTTTTGGCATGGGTATTGCTGAACGTAATGAAAGAGTAACTTGTAAGTCTGCTTTATTATAGTTTGTTATTGTTTTTATCTCTTTTGATTGCTCTGATAGTATTCATACTTAAAGGGTGAAGTGTAATTTTTTTATATATACATTTTCAAGATATAGCAGAGTTCTGTACAACCCTGTTGGCACCCAATAATATGTGAAACAAGCCTATTGGTTAAGTACAAGTTTACACCATTGTAAGATGTTACACAAATTGTATTATTAGTCTGGTTTTGGCTGGTAATAGTTTTCTACTGTGGCTGTTGATGCAGAACAGATTTCCCTTTTCTGCTTTAGAAGCAACTTTAGAAGCTTATTTAGGTTTCTTGGAACTATGTGCACAGCAAGGAGTGGGTACTATACCTCTACTCTCTACTACTGGCAGATGGTGAGGGACCACCCAGTTCAGTAGCCATCACAACTTGAAGTGGTCCAGTAGAAAACAAGAAGAAGCTAATACACATTTAAAATAACTTTTTAAAATAAAACTTCAGAGTTAGAGGATGTTAAGAGTTACTGGCTCTGAGTAATGAAGGCTTAACTTATAAATCAACAGAGGATACTATCTCTTAGTTTTATTTTAACAGCAAATTCTGGACCCGGAATCGTCCTGGAGATAAAATGCGAGATCGTTATAATCTGAACTTGCTTCCAGGAATGTCAGAGGATGGAGTTGAATATGGTATATTTATTTGTTACACTTACATTTCGTCTTTCTTCGAAGGAATTCGTGGTGTCATACATGTCCTCCTCCCCTTTTTTACCTTCTCAACAATCCTGTGAGACAAGTTAGGTGTGAAGTGGTGACTGGCCGAAGGTCACCTGGTGAGCTACATAAATGAGCAGGGATTTCAACCTGAGTCTCCCTAATTCTAGTTCAACACTCTAACCAATATGCCACAGTTGCTTTCTTGGCCATTTGTATGGGAATATGAAAAGACAACAGACTCAAACTTAAGCAGTGCTTAAGGTAATCTTTAAATCGTTGTAATGTAAAAACACGTAGTTCCTGAAAACTCTTTCCCCCTTTTCCTTTGGTATTCTGTTTCTTTCAAGTGAGTTATGCATTCTAACACAACAACATAGGAACCATGGTTGTGGTCTTATTTCCAAATGTTTGTTCTCTTTTTGTCATCGCAGCACACCTAGTTGTTACCTTGTAAAGAAAACACATATTTTACTCATTATTTATTTCAGCAGAAAGTTTGAAATGCTATATAGGTTACAGACATTAAATTAGGGATGGGGATCCTCGGGGGGGGGGTGACAAATATGGCCCTCTAAGGTTTTCTTTTTGGCCCTCAGGACTCTCCCTACACCACATACCCTCCCCAGCCACACCTCATTTCCTCAAACCCTAAGATCCTGTGAGGAAGGGTGGTGTATAAATTTGATAAGTAAATAAAAATAAAAAGTCCCACCCTCAGATTGCAACTACTAGAGTCCTTTTACCTGGCTTGATTCTGTCCTTAAACTCTGCTAATGTATTTTGCTTGGCTGAGTGTGGTTTAAAAGAGGATATCGAAATTAACCTACTGTATAAAGGTAAAGTTTACATATTTTATGCGAGCCACTTTTCACTGTGGCCTCACCCATCAAAAGCAACACTAGCTGAAAAGGGTTCTCCAACCCTGCTTTAAATCCTTGCCGGTCAGTAAAAGAGAAAATAATGAAATGGTTGATTGTAGGAAATTAAGTAATAGTGTTGAAACATCACTGAATGGGACCTAAGAAATATCAAATATTTTGTTGATAACAGTTTACTCTCCCTTTCCAGATGACCTAGAACCCAATAGTCTTGCAGTGATTCCAGGGATGGGAATACCTGAGCAGCTGAAACTAGCCATGGAACAAGAGCAGATGGGTAAGAGAGAAATTGTGGCTGCCGTATTATGGATACTTTCCTTGGCGTAACTCCTTGAACATAGTGGGACTTGCTAATAACCAATAGCAAGAGAAATACCAATTGATAGGAAGAGAATCCTAAATAGGATTGTGTTGCTTTTCTGAAAATTTGCATGAATCATAAAAAAATGGGTTGGATCTTCTTTTCTGTTCCTTTTTGGCATCCTTTTGTGCCAAGAAAATTTTAAAATTAGCTAAAGGATTCTGCAAAAACCCCTCCCCCCATCTCTGGACATGAAATTAAGTTTCCTGATGACTTTATTTATGAAGACATAAGTTGTTCATGATACTCTGTAGAAACCACTATTCAATTCTTTTCATTGAAGGGAAAGATGAGACCAGTGAAATTGAGATGACTATCCCAGGATTGGACTGGGGAATGGAGGAGGTGATGCAAAAGGACCAAAAGAAAGTACCACAAAAAAAGGTCCCCTACGCAAAACCAATCCCAGCCCAGTTTCAGCAGGTTAGTAGCTTCTTTATTTATTTCCACGATCAGCATCTATTAGAATGCAAAGTCCTCATTGATGAATTCTTAAAAGGAGCAAATAGATGATTGACTTCAGCAGCTGGGCCTAAAATATAGTGCAGTTGACATAGTCTACTTTCATCAAGTCTCCAGCGTAAATGCACTTGTGGATGGATTCATCCAACAGGTTTCATTAACACTGTAACCATGCACCTTTATTATCCTATTCAGGCTTGGATGCAGAATAAAGTTCCTATTCCTTCACCAGCTGAGCCACTGAATGACCGAAAGGAAGATCTTAAACTGGAGGAAAAGAAGAAGTCACAGGCAGAGATTGAGCAAGAAATGGCAGCACTTCAGTACACCAACCCACAGCTTCTAGAGGTATGTGAAAAGTCAGGTCACTGATAATGTTTGCATAAATGAACTTACTCCCACCAAAAATTAGAGGAAACCAATGAGGATATTGATAGACCCTATTTGCAACATCACTGCAGCTATGGGTAACATAAACTTTTCTGGCTTAATGAATGGTCCCAAGTTACATGATGCTGTAAGTGGGTCTGCCCTTGAGTACTGCTTGCATGAGAGGCTATCTGGGAACCACATATAATCTGATCTGTGTGCAAGGATAAGAATAATGAATAAATGATTGCCACAAAACCCTCGGAAGAAAGTGGCTTTTTGTTTTGTTTTTTTGCTCCTGACCAGTGTCTAATCAAGTGGTGTATGCTGCGGAAGTAAACATTCTGTTTGAGAAGGTTATTGCCTTCTAGCTACATTCTTCATTTTGCTTTTGTTGAAAAAATAATTAAAATTAGAAGTTGCCTGGTTAGTACATAATGATAAGCCATAGTTTGTTTAGCCAAAGTGTGGCTTGTTTGAACATCTGAGTTCAGCCCAGAGAATAATTATGGTTTGTTTTCCAGTAACAAACTACTATCGGCAACCATGGTTTGTATTTGAGAGTCTAGCCATATTTTATCCTTGGATCAGCATTATCTCCAAACCCAACAGTCTTGCTTAACTGTGGGTGGCCACCCCACTCCAGACACTCACCAAGCTACAGAGGCAACAGGCAAGAGCAGCTAGAGAATAAATCAAGCATTGGAGAAACAAGTCAAGAGATGTTTATTTTTCTGTGAGGCTTAGCATTTGTTGAGCAAGCCATGGCTTAATGCTAAGTGGAACAAGCTACACAGAAAGTGTCCTTTGGTTTCCAATAGTTTGTCATAATTGTGTGGGTGTGTAAATTATTTTCTTCTTTTTTGCAGCAACTGAAGATTGAAAGGCTTGCACAGAAGCAAGCAGAACAAGGTCAGCAGCAGCCACCTCCAGGAGGACCTGTTCATGGACCCCAACATTTCCCAGGACAAAGTCCAATGTCTCAGGTGCCTCAAGGCTTTCAGCAAGCCCATCCACCTCAGCAGATGCCAATGAATATGCCTCAGATGGGACCACCTGGGCCACAGGGACAGTTCAGACCTCCAGGACCTCAAGGACAAATGGGACCCCAAGGTCCTCCTTTACACCAAGGAGGTGGTGGACCACAAGGATTTGTTGGGCCTCAAGGACCTCCACAAGGACTGCCAAGACCTCAAGAACTTCATGGGCATCAAGGAATGCAGAGACATCCTGGCCCTCATGGACAAATGGGCCCTCCACCTGGAGGGCCACCTGGTCCACAGACGAATTCTGGACCTCAGGGTCACTTAGGCCCACCAGGCCCACAGGCTCATTTAGGTCAACAAGGTCCACCAACACCACAGACCCACTTAGGTCCTCAAGGGCCACCTGGGCCAAGAGGAATGCAAGGACCTCATGGAGTGCAAGGAGCTCAAGGGATACAGGGTCCTGTATCTCAAGGGCCCTTGATGGGACTTAACCCAAGAGGCATGCAGGGACCTCCAGGACCAAGGGAGAACCAAGGTCCTGGACCACAGGGGATGATGATGGGCCATCCACCTCAAGAAATGAGAGGGCCGCATGGTTTACTGGGGCATGGTCCCCAGGAGATGAGGGGTCCTCCACCTCAGGGTTCAATGATGGGACCTCCGCAAGAATTGCGTGGGCCACCAGGTGCACAAGGACAGCAGGGACCTCCGCAAGGTGCTATGGTAGGACCTCAAGGAAACATGCAAGGGCCACCAGGGCCTCAAGGACAGCAGAACCCTTCAAGGGGGCCACATCCTTCCCAGGGCCCTCCACCCTTTCAGCAGCAGAAAACTCCCTTGCTCGGTGACGGTCCTCGGGCCCCATTCAATCAGGTATGTCTGGGAAGCATACGCTTCATGAGAAGGGGTCTGGTCGGGAAGAAATTAATACCATAATAAATTGCTGTTAATAGCATAATAAAATGATCAGGCAGGGCAGTGATTTCAGTGGTGTAAAACTCTTTTAAGAACAAAACTGTGGCTGTTGCTATAACCCTAGTGTAAATGAAATTAGATGGATTTGGGGACACATGCTGGGGTTTTTTTTTGTAATCTCAGAATATGGGTGAAATCCAGCGTTGCACCAGCGAATATGACTGAATTCCCCTTCCTCCCTGCAGTCTCCCAACTGATTTATGTCAGCAGAAGTGAGATACCAAAATTGCATGTCACCTCCTTATTTTCATAGTTCCAACAGACTGTTATGAAAATGGGGTTCACAGATATCTCAAGCAAGTTGAAGTACATAATGGCCAGTGTATCAGGAGATTTCAATTTTTTATATATATTCACCAGATTCCTCCAGTATTTGATGCAGTATGAGAAGGTCTCTGATTCCTTATAGTGAACTGGAATGAAATATTTTTCTGTTATTGGGGGGGGGGGGCTGGTAGAAGTGAAAAGAGAAGGAGGGGAATCTCATATATTACTCCATCTGCACTGTTATCTATGAGTTGAACTATATCACCTGAGTTGTGTGAATGCTTTCTTAGGAACACTCACTCCCCCATTGGCAAATACATTTTTGTAAATTCTTAAATCTATAGTCTATGAGTTTGTGTATAGGGTGACAGATGCCAATGATTAAAAATAAAAAAGCTTACATACTTTTAAAAGGTATGTAGAAGAGGGAGTTCTAGCAGGGCAATTTGTTATTAAGGGCTGAGGAAAGCTGCACCTGCCCAAAATTCCTCTTCTGTACAATCACTAAAGTCAAGGAACACCCTTTTGCTCTTAGCAGGTGGTAAAGAATACAGGAATGTTTTTTGGTGGGATCTTATCCACATGGTAATTGCTAGAATAGGCTGCAATAAAACCTAAATGTTTCTTTGATTTTTACTTCATTTGTCCTACTTATCTTTTTTTGTCCAGTGTAGCCTGATTCCACAGTTCGTCTTTTTTTTTGTTTTGTTCTGCTCTATTAGCTATTTCTAGCTGAAGTTATTCCAAAACTGGGAGAGAATTCCATTTTAATGTTGTTTGGATTTACCCTTAGAGTAGGCATGGAAAGCCTCCAGCCCTCAAGCCAAATTAGGCCCATCAAGAGTTCTGTGTTCTCCAAGCCATGCCAACCTGCCCCATACCTGATATTTTAGATCAGTTGGGAACTCCTAAATACAGTAGAACCAATCCCTACAGAAAGTTGCCATCAGTCAGCTTATCAGTGGTGACTTTAAACCCTGCTGCATTTTTTTTGGGTGGCATAGTAGGAACCCAACTTACACTTACATAGGAACCTCCTTTGTAGCTGGGCTTGAGTTCAAGCAAGGTTATAAAGGAAAAATGGGTCATCTCATGTCCTGGTAACAGGTGATTGACAGATGGCCAGTCAAAATGGCTTGCAGGGGGTGGGAGAGTTCAGGATCTGGGTTGCTGGCCCCACTTCTGCCTCATAATTAGAGGAAGAGAACCATATATAGTGGTACCTCGGATTAAGTGCTTAATTCGTTCCGGAGGTCCATACTTAACCTGAAACTGTTCTTAACCTGAAGCACCACTTTAGCTAATGGGGCCTCCTGCTGCTGCCGCGCCGCCGGAGCCCGATTTCTGTTCTCATCCTGAAGCAAAGTTCTTAACCTTAAACACTATTTCTGGGTTAGCAGAGTCTGTAAACTGAAGCGTATGTAACCTGAGGTACCACTGTATTGCCTGTTCTACGTAGTAGACACAAGGGAGTTCTGTTCTGTTCTGCTCTGCTTTGTTCTATTCTGTTCTTTCCATGATTCATTAATTCCTAGTTTTTCTTTCTTGCAGGAAGGACAGAATCCAGGTCCTCCACCATTGATACCAGGACTGGGACAGCATGGAGGCCCAGGCCGCCATGGCCCTCACAACCAAGGACCTGGTCCTAATAAAGGTAATTAAATTCACTTTTCCTTTAGAACAAATGGCATAAGCTCACTATTATTGCAAAACAAGCTTTAGCACAATTCAGTGCTTTATAGTTCTTTGGGGCTTTAATCCATAGACTAAGTCAGGCAACATGTGTCTTTATTTTCTCTCTTACGATACACTGGGTCTGGAATTCTCTCCCCCTGTAAATATGTTCATTCTCTACCCTAATGATTTTCTGGCATAGGTGAATATTTCCTTGTTTCTTCAGGTCTGGAGCAGTGGGTGGTGCTGATTTAGGAGAAATTGTGCTCTTTGTTGGGTTATAGTATAATGTATACTGGTTTTAGGTTTATATTTTATGGTTGAAGGATTTCATTTTGTGATTTTTTTATTGTTACATTTTAGTGGAATAATTTAAGGTGCTCTGTGAACCTTTAAGTTGAAAATTAGGGTACAAATTTACAAAACTAAATGATTACTGGTGGCACCCACCCTGTGGAACGCCCTCCCATCAGATGTCAAGGAAGTAAACACCTATCTGAATTTTAGAAGACATCTGACAGCAGCCCCGTTTAGGGAAGTTTTTAATGTTTGATCTTTTATTGTGTTTTTAATGTTCTGTTGGGAGCCGCCCAGAGTGGCTTGGGAAACCCAGCCAGATGGGCAGGGTATGTATGTATGTATGTATGTATGCATGCATGCATGCATGAATGAATGAATGAATAAATCATTGCCTTTTGGCACAGTAGGGACCAGTGCGACAAACAGCACTCATATACTAATATATAATATACTAGTATATAATATAATATGTGTACCATTAAAACAGGTAAAAGTTTAATAAGAATATTTTGCTGATAGTTGTAACTTCATTGTCTGCACTTACGAAGTACATTCAGTTATACCTTTTATATTATTAATATTTTGTTACAAAGCACACACACATATTTCCTTTATCTTAAGGTGATTCTCGTGGGCCGCCAAACCATCACATGGGCCCTCTCTCAGAAAGGCGGCATGACCAGAACAGTGGTGGTCCTGATCATGGCCCTGAGAGGGGCCCCTTCCGAGGTGGCCAAGATTGGGGTGATGGTAGAGAAAATAGGGGCATGCCAGACAGAAGAGGACCTCATCCAGAGTTCCATGATGACTTTGATCGACCAGATGAATTTCGTGAAGACTTCCATCCAGACAAGCGATTTGGCCATCGCTTACGTGAATTTGAGGGACGGGGAGGTCCACCCCAAGAAGAGAAGTGGAGACGAGGTGGTCCAGGCCCACCTTTCCCCCCTGACCACAGAGAATTCAATGAGGGAGATAGCAGAGGTCCAAACCGTGGACCTCCTGGGCCTTGGGAGGGACGGAGACCTTCAGACGAGAGATTTCCTCATGAGCCTGAGGATGCACGGTACCGAGGAAGAAGAGATGAAAGGTAAAAATCATACAGTTTTTATTATTCGATGATGAACAGTTATCTCCTGGTTTCATATTAAAAGAAATGAGCCTCATTTAAGTGAATTTGTACATTTTATGAAGAAAAAAAATCCTGTTTGTAGGAACTCATCAAATCATTTATTAATAAAATAAAATTATGAAAATGACATTCTACAAAGTTCAGTTTTCCTAAAGTCGGCACTAGGTCACAGCCAAGTGGACTCATAGAATCCAATTGCAGAGTTGGAAGGGATTCCGGGGGTCATTTAGTGAAACCCCCCTTTATTGTAGGAATCTCAACAAAAACATCCATTACAGATGGCCATCCAACCTCTGCACAAAAAACCTCTTGCACAAAAAAACCAAGCTTGCTCCATCTTCCATGTGACAGCTCTTCAAATATTTGAAGATGGCTATCACCTCTCATCTCACTCTTCTCTTTTGCAGGCTAAACATACCCAATGCCCTCTTAAGACTTGGTTTCCAGACCCCTGATCATCCTAGTTGTCCTCCTCTGCACACATTGCAGCTTGTCAATATCTTAAACTGTGGTGCCCAGAACTGGACACAGTATTTCAGGTGTGGTCTGACCAAGGCAGAATAGAGTGGTAATATTACTTCCCGTTATCTGGACACTATACTTCTGTTGATGCAGCCTATAATAGTAGCAGCTTTTTTTTTGCTGCTGCATCACACTGTTGACTCATGTTATGCTTGTGGTCCACCAAGACCCCTAGATCCTTTTCACTTGTACTGCTAGTAAGCCAGGTGTCCCGCACCCTATATTTGTGCATCTGGTTCTTCCTGCCTAAGTGCAGAACATTACATTTGTCCCTATTGAAATTCATTTTGTTACCTTGTGCCCAGTTCTCCAATCTGTTAAGGTCATTTTGAATTGTGATTCTGTCTTCTGTGGCATTAGCTACCTCTCCCAGTTTGGTGCCATCTGCAAATTTGATGAGTATCCCCTCAATTCCTTCATCTAAGTTGTCTATAAAGACGCTGAACAATAACGGGCCCAGGACAGAACCTTGCGGCACCCCACTTGTCACTTTTTTCAGGATGATGAGGAACTATTAATGAGTACTCCTTAGGAGTGAATAGCAAGAGGCTTGGGTATAATAATTTAATTAGGATTATTGAAAAGCCACTTTTATTGATAATGACTTTCAAACAACATAACATGTATTTAAATTTGACTGATTAAACAATTGGAAACCAGACAGCTAACTAAATAATATTCAACTGGTTGAAAACTTTAGTTTCTGATTCCTGGCAAAGGTACAAAGTAAATAATGTTTTTTAATAATACAATCCCATTCCAGCAATGCAGAGAAATTGGGCATTTTTTTAAGTAGTTGGAATTTCTGAATAGACAATGGAATTTTTCAGCATGGAGCTATATAGCTTCAAGTATATTCTTATGCTAATTTATATTTCTTTGGTTCAGCTATAGGAGAGGAACACCCTCAAGACATGAGGGCCGGGGATCCAGGGGAAGGGACAGCTTTTCTGGGCCTGACGACTTTGTGCCAGAAGAAAAGTTTGACTCCTCAGAGGATAACACAAGAGGAAGAGATCATGGTGGCCGGGGGCGAGGTCGGGGTGCTGCTAGAGGTAAGAGAGCTTTGATGGATAATTTATACTCAGCTGAGGAATGTATTGGTGCAGTTAGAATTTTTATAATTGTTCTTTCAACTTCTTTGCATCCTTTGTCCATTCATTATACAGGGGGACGGAAAGGTCTGCTTCCAACGCCAGATGAATTTCCTCACTTTGAAGGAGGCCGTATGGATGGAAATCGAGAACCAGGTGAAAATATATTACTTTATGCAAGACTGACCACCATCAAATGTGCTGTCCCTTCTATTTTCCAGTTGCAGCTTAATATAGTTGTTACTGTACTTCATAAATAGCCTAATGGCATCTAGAAGCACTTCACCGGGTTTTATATTAGCATTTATCTGAATACTGTATTACAAAAAGGGGGGGAAAGTTGAATAGGCTACCATATTATCTTTCTTACTGCTTTTAATTCCTAGATAGATATAGGTACAGGTACAGATACATGGAACTACAGATTAAAACTGGCCTGGATTTTCCTGTCATGATCCGATGGTCCTCAATCTGTTTTAGATTTCTCCAAAAAGTTTCTCCAGCAACCCCCTTCAGTTCCCTGTTGGGTAAGGGGTGGGAAATTTTTAGCACACTGGCTGATTCTGGCACACAAATTTCAACCAAATCTCATACATAAGAAGTTAATCAGCAACAGATTGCAGAAACTATCCCATTCTTACAGAGAAGGCAGATTATTTCAGAGAGACACATTTTTCCTTAATATAATGGACTGTACAGTTCAGATAATTGGTAATGAGACAAAGTTGCTTTCCCATCCTTGCTGGGTGCTGCAAAAGAGGTTTCCCTTTCTCAGTGCCCAGCATGCAAATGTAGAGAAGGTTCCTGTAAAGGAAGAATGAGCTCTGCTGCTTGAAGTTTTTGATAAGGGAGGGGTGGAAAGAGGTACTCATGAACCATAGAAAGCCACATTTTTACCATAATCTACTCCCCCAGTCTCCTTCAGTAGCACCAAGAGCTTGGTGATTTTTCTGCAAGCACTGTTCTTGTTCCTTTCTCACAAGAAATATGTCCATTGCCTGTTTCCCTATCAATCTCTATCCCTTCTCTGTCTAACGAAAGCAGAAAGTACAATCTCTACAGCAGCTCGCCTGGGGTGGAAAGGGGGTAGAACCTTCACCATCAGAGATAGTGGAACAGGAATTATTTGTGTGCTTAACTAAGAAAAGACAATGAGCCATCTTCCTGAGGTAAATTGGATGCTACAAAACATTTATTTTGTTGTAATATTTACAAAAGATATTGCTAGAAGGGGTTCCAAGAAGAGATTCATTGCTGCCCTGTACCAACACTGGTCTCTCTGGATTTTTTCCCCATCATGGTTAGGTCCCCGCCAGGATCATCCACCTCATGATGGTCATTCTCCAGCAAGTCGAGAACGTTCTTCCTCAATCCAGGGAATGGACATGGCATCACTGCCACCTCGCAAGCGTCCTTGGCATGATGGACCAGGAACCTCTGACCATAGAGAAATGGAAATTCAAGGCGGGCCACCAGAAGAGAGGGGAAAGGGTAAAACATAATCCTTTGAGATTAGAGAATTGTCTCTAGAAATTTTAATTTCAAATATTAATGGAAATATCAGTTTGGAAAATGTTGATTTATTTTATTATTTACTGCATTGATATCAAAATTCCTATATGCAGTGCTAATTTTCCCTACCAGTTATCTTTAACTCTGCACTGTTTCTGCAGTGGAACAGGAGGTAGGAAACTGAGACACCATACTTTGATCTTCTGTATTGCATGACTGGAAAGCAAACAAACTAGTGCATTTTCTTATTTTAGTTTGCAATATTTTTATTCCAGGGCGTGGGAAGTCAGGACCTTCACAGAGAATGTCAAAATCTGGGAGATCCAGCTCTTTGGATGGAGAACACCATGATGGATATCATAGAGAAGAACCCTTTGGAGGACCTCCAGGAGGCAATAACCCTTCCCGAGGGAGGAGTGGGAGTAATTGGGGAAGAGGAAGTAACATGAACTCAAACCAGTCAAGGCGAGGAGGTTCTCGAGGTGGCGGAAGGGGTCGATAGAAGAGGTTATGACTGGGCAAGTCCCAGTCTTTCTAGGACAGTATTTAAATACACCTATTGCAGAATCATTGAGAAAGTAATTCTGCAATCCCACAAACCTGGACTCTATGAATGGAGATAAATGAATGTGCATTAGTTCCTAAGAAGGTCTATTCAAAGATTAAATGCCAGCTAGTAATGCCATCACAACTACCTTTGTTTCATTCTCCTTGCCATCCCAGTCCCTCATCACTTCCATATTTCTTGCATTGATTTTTGAAGATAAAAGCTGGATGTTTTTTTAGTGTTGTGAGACATGGAGCACCTCCACAGATTTCAGTTCATGTCCAGAAGAACTTGTTTCTATATGTACAGTTGTCAGGAAAAAGTTGAGTTGTTTTTGTATGAATACAGAATGCAATTTGTCCAAAAATTAACAAATGGAGTTTGTGATTTTTTTATATACATATTTTCACATCTTCCCTCTATCATTCCCCACACAGTATCTTTCATGTAGTATAAACTGATGCATAGACTGCATTCTTGTCTCTGGATACAAAAGCATCCAGTTGTCAGAATCTTGGCAACTTACTACTGTTATACTGATCTTGAGGGATATCAAACAGAAGCAAAATTTCACAAAACAAGACGTTATTTGAACAATCAGTTCCCCAAAAATTTGTGTGAATGTATGCAGTGTCTATATTTGTTATTCACTGTGTACACAGAGTCACTGGAATTAAGGTATGAGTTGCAGAAACAATTCCTTGAGCAATCTTCTGACACAATCTTGAAAGTGCAATTTCAACAGCTAATATTACCAATGTTTTAGATTCTGGCTAGTAAAGAATACCCAGAATTGGCAGGTGAAGCTATTATCCATATTTCTCAACAATAAAAAAGGTAAAGGTACCCCTAACCATTAGGTCCAGTCGTGACCGACTCTGGGGTTGCGACGCTCATCTCGCTCTATGGGCTGAGGGAGCCGGCGTTTGTCCGCAGACAGCTTCCGGGTCATGTGGCCAGCATGACCCTTAAAAACAAAACAAGAAACAGTTTAGCTGAAGGAAAGGAGTTGCTTTTCTAATATCACCCCTTACTGGAATGAAATCTGGAAGAACAAACATGCTCAGGTGTTCCACTGAAAGTGTCTTTAAAAACAACAACATTGCTTTTCAAAAGCTTTTCTGTCTTTTTGCTAAAAGTCATTAGTGTATTATTATTATTATTATTATTACTACTACTACTACTACTACTACTAAATAAGTAAACTATATATATTGCTCTGAATTATTTTAGGATTATTAATGTACATTATTGGCATTATTAAGTATAAATCAAAAGTGAAAGTGGGTGCCATGTTGCAGGTTTGGACTTGGAAGTGGGTCTTGGGTCTGGACAAGTTTAAAACCACTAAGGGTTATACTGCATACCAAACATTGGGGGGGGGGGGGGAATCACTGAGCCTTAAGACTTCTGTCACAAGGAATCAAGACTCCTTGGCCTAGGCTTTAATTATTCAATTTTATTAACAAAAATGACACACTGCACATATCTGCAAAGCAAGTGAACGTAAAGCACATACTGTACATGTTTCTCCATTTCTCTTTGGTAGACAGTTTATTCCAATAGTGAAGCCTACCCAACTGCAGAAGAAAAGAACTAGAAAACAGCATTCTGGTGAAGTTTATTTTGTGCTTTTAAGTTTTGTTAAGTCTTTGTAGACATATGTCTACAGGGAAGCTTTGCAGTCTCTACGTTATGCTGGTACATTTCTCAAGAGATGATCTGGCAATATTAAAATATCTGAAAACCTTTTGGATGTGGTCAGTGCAGAGACAATACTGGTTCCAGCTAGCTCTGGGAATGCCTGCTCCTTCCACCTCAACCACAGTTAAATGGGAAATACACATAGCAATCTTAAGCACAGTTATAACCAACCATCTAAAAAAAAACCACACACACACCAGTAAAATATTGTTTTTAGCCCCTATTTAGATCTGAGGTTTTTTTAATGTAATTCAAATCAGTTTCACTTCTGAAAGTGCTATCAGCTAGTTCTGTAAACACTTCTACTGAGACCCAAAATACTTCAAAATAAGTTTGCAAAAACTGAATCTAACCATTTCTTTCAAATGACAAGGGACTGAACAACTATGTATCTACTTGAATACAAAAATGTACACTAATACAAAAACCAATCACTTACAGCCCAAATCTAATGTGCCCTCCCAATGTTGGTGGCTTGTGGGAAGATAGAATACTATGCTTGTTACTCCCTGACAGCAAAGAGATGTGCTGCTGGTTTACAGGGTGGGGGCTCTACTATAGTGCAGGCTCCACCTTTGATGGGTGGAAAGCCAGCAATAAGACGTGAAATGGGTCAGGATGCCAGGGCTCTGGATCCTGTGCTTCCTCTGAGAGGCTTGATCCATAGGCTTCTCAGCTATGCTAGCCTGGAGCTGGCACAGCAAAAATTTAAGAAAGAAAACCCCCTTCCACCCTGGCAAGCAAAAGCAGCAGAGTATGAGATAAAGCACCCTCTGCTCTATTGATATCAGGGCAGGGTTAGCCTACCTGTTAGGCTATGTACCTCGTTGTAAGTCCCTTTTAACTCAGCAGGGCTTCCTTCTGAGTAAACAGGATTGCACTGTTAAATGTGCTCTACAATGTGTCATGCTAATTAACACTATTTTTTAAAGTCCCAATTAAAAGATTTCAGAATATTTTTATCACACAATTTAACAACACTTAGCACCATTTTGATTCAGATCTGCGGCATCTGCCATAGCCTGATTTCACTACAATGCAGGACCCACAAATCTCAAGTTTGAAAATGTAAACAAATAGGCCATCTTAATAGCAGATCACAACCTAAAGCCATAATCCTATGCATTTATTTTTTAAAAAAGTCTCACTAGGACTTGCTTCTAGTAAACATGCACAGGATTGGGCTGTACATCAAGCAGTCAAAGTATCTATTCAGACATACTAGCTACTAAATTACTTTCAAGTTTTACACTTCATGTCCCCCACTGATGCAGCATTTTTTTTTTGAAGATAGTGCTCTTAACATTCCCACTACAGCAAGAAGCCTTTCTCAGTAACGTACTTTTGAACTGGAAGTTATTTGCATATCATTTTTTATTGTTGTCAAAAATGTTTTATTGAGAGCTACAGACTTTGAAAAACTAATACTTTAACATTTGGCTGCAAACTCTAAGCCATTTTGCAAGGCTTACTTTATTGACTTCAAATAACACTAAGAGCCACAATTAAGAGGCAGCTTCAATGGTTAGTTTTAAAATTACATTATAGCAACTTACACTGCCAAAGTGTAGTGCTTGCAGCTGCTATTGGTTTAAGTGGTTTACAGATTACATTTGTGGAGCAAAATGAACTTTACTCAGGTGATTTTGGTAGTGCATATTGTTATATTAAATATGTCTACGTGATACCCATCCATCACACCACTTATCAATACTTCTAAGCTGTAGCAAGAACTAGGAGCCTGTGCAGTTCAGATTCAACCCATGGGCTTACAAAATCTTCAATGCAAACATGGAATAAGTTATGGCAGAATAATATATGACAGATAGCCCCATGATCCAAAGAAGTTGAGGATAATATATTCAGGCACAGCTTTTTCACATATATTGTGATTTCCCAAAGTCACAACAAAAGCATAACCCATTATGGCAGAATTAGCCCCATGTCTATATTATACTTGTCTTTAGAATCACTGGTGTGAACTTCAGCAGTCTCATGGTCATGCCGTTTTGAATATGATCAGACATAGAAGTCATTGCTTGAATAGGAAGTATGCTGGAAGTCAGCCCAAGAAAGAACTTGTGTTATGGATAAACAAAGTACTATATATACTAGGAGCCTGCTGACTGATACTGCTGACTTTTAGTAAGGCAAGAGGTTACATGGCAATTGGGAATGTTATGATGCTAGGGAACTGAATGGAAGCAAATCACAACAGCTTCCAAATTTATTTCCTGCTCTGGCTCTGAAAAGATGAAGAGACAAACTGATGATTTAGACCATCTCAAAAGAGTTTAAGGTTCAACTACTCATTACCGAAATCACACTTTTTGAGCAGCTTCTTCTGAAGGAAAAAGAGCTGATCAGGCAAGTAGTAAATAGCAACTTCTTTTTCACCCTACCATGCATCAGAGGCTGGAAAGGGTAAGGAACCATCCAGTCAGTAAACCTCTAACACATACACACCAGAGTAGCCATCTCATCCTCACTTACTTGTGCTATTCCTCTGGATGGTGCAGAGATGGGGACTGAACCCAGCATAGTTAATAGCAAGTGGGAATGTCATTCTTGCTACTATCATATAGTCTTTCAGCCACTCTAAGCAGCAAGAGACAGGCAAGTGAGGCTTGCCACTACTTGGGACAGACCATTCCAGAAGAAATGAACTATCTGCTTGTAGTCTCTCATTAAGCAGCACAACAGACCAGTTGCTTCTTCAAAACAGAAGTGACATCATTGAAAACACTTTCATAAAAGCCTGTTTGATATATTATGCAGTTGGGTTCTAAGACAAAGAGATAGGTCTGGCATCAATGTGCACCCTCAGGGAATCTGCCAACACATACTTGTACACTTGGCTGGATCTGCCTGTTAAAAAAAAAAAACCCCTCATCACCTGCCGCTGAGAGGGCATCAGAGAACAAGGGGAGACACAAAAAGACCTTTACCCAATTAAAGCCCTTAATTGGTTCAATTGCTTGAGTAGCTTGTTCAGCCAAGTTCATACACCTTTGTTGCAATTAACTTCAACTCTCCTTTTCAACTGCCTTGTGCGAAGGATGCAGTGTCCCGGTTAGGTTACTCAAGTGCTCCTCTGCCCTCGATTCGAAAAGATAAACAGTAAAGAAACGTTATCCTACAAAATGCCCCATGGGCAGTCGGGTCTGGCCTGGAGACGACGTCCCGTGCTGCGCGTTGGTTTGGAGACGGGCAAGGGGCTCTTTACCACAGACATCGATCTTGTTTTCCCACGTCCATGAAGGGCTTCACCCCCTCGACGACCGTCCTCACACGGGCAGAGTTTTAGACACGCTGCGTCGCACGGCGCCGCCCAAGAACCCGCCGACATAGCGCAGCCCGGTAGTCCCGCCAGGTACCGAAGACAGCAAGTAGACTCCGCCGGCTCCCAGCTGGACAACGGCCCCCAGCGTGGTGAGCAGGGTGCTGCGGAGCCCAAGCGCCGCGTACAGAGTGCCGCCCACCGAGGCTAAGTAAAGGAGGGCCAGGCCGCGGCGGTCGGGCTCGCCCAGGAGGCGGCTCGGGCCCCGTAAGAAGCCCGCGGCGCCCAAGGCGAAGGTGGAGCCCAGCGACCAGAGCAGCGCGAACTTGCGGAGCAACAGGAGCGACCCGTAGAGAGCGGCGAGGCCGAAGCAGAGCGCGGCCAGCAGCAGGCACAGCGCGCTCCCCACCAGCCGCTGCCAACGGGACAGACCCGTCGGCAGCCACGGATCCGGCTCCGGCTCGGCTGCCCACGGCCACGTCTCCGTCGCGGGGAAAGGGTTGATCCGGCCCAGCCAAGTCCCCAACCCCGAGCCGGGCTTCTCCGCCTCATCTCGCGGCGGGTTCTGGGGTGCCGAGAGGGCCGCCGAGCTGCCGCCCGCCTTGGACTGAGCTAAGTACTCCTGCAATTGCCGGTTTAGATCCGCCATCTTGGGGAGAAGGCGAAGGGCCTTTTGGGAAAGCGCCGGGGTGGGAAGGCAGTTGCCGATTGGTCAACTGTCGGCCGGAGTAATGCACTTCCGTGGTTTTTCTTGTCGCCAAGGGTTTGCGTCATCAAGGATCTACTGTACTTTTTCCTTTAGAGACGCTGAACTATAGAGATATGAAACTTAGAGAGTGACCATCCGGAGAAGAAACGCCAGTCTCTTTGGACCTTGTTTTCCCCTTCGCCAGGGCGGAATTGAGAGCTGGCGGGGGCGGGTTCTAGGATTTTACTATCGCTGTGATAAGGCTGTGATTCAGTCAGAAACAATTACGTAGCGGTAACAAAGAAATGCTTGCTCTATCTTATTGTAAAAGTACTGTAACGGTATGCTAGTTTAATTGAAGTCATTTATTACTACAGCAGCTCCTCTTTGGAATGCCTCCCTGATTTCATTTGCCATGTCAAGATCACTGAGCAATTTGGTCATGGGGCAGGGGTGGCAACTTGAATAAAATATTGGGGGTCCAGGTAAGCCCTGCCCCACATATTACCCGGTGAATGCACACTATTTGAATGGTATTGCCCATCAACTTGAGGCCCCCTCTATAGTTCTGCGCCCTTCTCATTCCTATAGAGGTTGGGTTTGGAGATAAGTGACCCACTGATTCTCTCCATTACATCAGGCTTCTGTTATGCCCACAGTGCTGTCTTATCAGCGCTGTCCTGCTCACTCCTGCTTGCTCATCTTGGCTCAGAGGCTTCCAGCTTTTGGCATATAAATGGTGTCTTACCTTCAAACGTATTTACCAGTTGCATTTCAGCCCTCTCTGAATTGCAACCATGTCCCCTTGCACTCTCAATATCTGCCACTCCCTAACTTGAGGATGTTAAATAAGAAGAATGCGTGAAGATTAATTTCAATAAGGGCAATAAGCTTGTCCTGAATAACGGCTGCAGATCTGAGAGGTTTATTGTTGAAAAGATAGCGCAGAGATTCTAGCATAACATTAGGTGGGAGAGGCATGTAATGGACTTCTGTGACTGCCCCTGAATGACCATAATAAGGATGCTTTTTAACATCTTTATGCGCCCCCTTGCCCAGCTTGTCCGGAATTTTGGGCTGGGTTGCCATCAGTATGCTGATGACACCCAACTCTATCTGTTAATGGATGGCCATCCTGACTCGGCCCCAGACACACTGACCAGATGTCTGGAAGCTGTGGCAGGATGGTTACGTGGGAGCCGGTTGAAGTTAAATCCTTCGAAGACAGAGGTCCTCTGGCTGGGGCGGGACGATATGGGATTGAGGGGGCAACTCCCATCTCTTGCGGGGGTGCAATTAGTGCCAGCACTGTCCGTTAAGAGTTTGGGTGTAATCTTCGATACCTCCCTCTCTATGGAGGCGCAGATTACAGCTATAACAAAGGCGGCATTTTTTCATCTCCGTCAAGCTAAGCAGTTGGCCCCTTATCTCTCTCGCCCTGACCTAGCCACTGTGATCCATGCGACGGTCACCTCCAGACTGGATTATTGTAACTCGCTCTACGTGGGGCTGCCCTTGAGACTGACCCAGAAACTCCAGCGGGTGCAGAATGCTGCGGCGAGACTCCTTATGGGGTCTTCGCTGCGAGATCACATTCATCCGGTACTATACCAGCTGCACTGGCTCCCGGTGGAGTACAGGATCAGGTTTAAGGTGCTGGTTTTAACCTTTAAAGCCCTATTCGGCCTAGGACCCTCGTACCTACGGGACCGCCTCTCCTGGTATGCCCCACAGAGAAACCTACGGTCTGCAAATAATAACATCCTCAAGGTCCCAGGCCTCAGAGAGGTTAGGCTGGCCTCAACTAGAGCCAGGGCCTTCTCGGCTGCGGCTCCAATCTGGTGGGACGCTCTGTCACAAGAGACTAGGGCCCTGCGGGACCTGACATCTTTCCGCAGGGCCTGCAAGACAGAGCTATTCCACCAGGCCTTTGGCCAGGGCGCAGCCTGACTCCCTCCTCTGGCAACCTGCACAGAATTTTGCTTAATAGGTTGCCATCAATTTGATTTTAATTAATTTTTATAATGAAATATTTTTAGAATGTGTGATTATTTGACTGTTTGATTATTTGATTGTTGTTAGCCGCCCTGAGCCCGGCTTCGGCTGGGGAGGGCGGGATATAAATAAAATTTATTATTATTATTATTATTATTATTATTATTATTATTATTATTATTATTATTAACCGAACAGCTTTAGGGGGGTCTTCATAGTCTCCGCTGTCCCTTTGGGGCTGCTCCCACTGCGGTGCTTACACGATGGGTTTCCATTCCCTACTCAGCCTACGGAGCACCAACAGCCGCGTCCCTCTCTTTCCCGCAAGCTTGGCTCGTGCCCTGCCGCCCAAGCGCTCCCACCGCCTGGCCCGCCCACCGGCCGGCCACGGCTATTTCATTATTTATTATTTCATTCCCTTTCTAGGAAAAGTATGTGCTGGGCC
The DNA here is from genome assembly GCF_964106915.1 of Podarcis gaigeae. Taxonomy (NCBI): domain Eukaryota; kingdom Metazoa; phylum Chordata; class Lepidosauria; order Squamata; family Lacertidae; genus Podarcis; species Podarcis gaigeae. Next base: position 61,249,318 of record NC_139681.1, read on the forward strand.
GAGCCGAGGGGCGGGAAGAGGAGGCAGCCCGTCTTCTGGAGGCGTTGGGGGGCGGCCCGCCACCGCGGCTGACCCAGGGCGGAGGACAGGCGAGAGCCAAGCGAGCCGGGCGCTGCTGCCTGAGCCGGGGACCGAGTGGCTCTAGAGCGCGGGCGGGTCTCGTCCTCTCCTCACTTGTCAGGACAGCCGCTGCCGGCGCCTCAGCGCGGGGCCGGGAGCCGCCATGACGGGCAGGTAGGAACTGAGCAGCAGGAGAAGCCCTCGGCGTCCCCTCGCCAGCGCCGGCGGTGAGGATGGGCGGAGAGCGACTCCGCGGCCTCTGGCTCTCAGAGCGGGCAGTTCAGCCCCGTTTCCAGTCGTGAGCCTTCCCGCCGCCGGTAGCCCCCTCCTGGCCGGTGATATTATCACTTGCACGCTCGGAGCAGCCCTTGGGAGTGCCCAGAAATCGACCAGCTTAGCTGCTCAGGCTTTTCGCCCTTCCCTTCGGGATAAAAAAAATGAAATGATGTCAGGGAGGTGTTTACGAATTGGGCTTTCCACGGAATTTGAGGCTGTCCTTTTTTTATTGCTGCAAACCGCTTTGTTAGGCTTTTTCAACATACAGCCCCTGAAAGATTCCTGTTCCACAATGCGTCCTTTTTAGGGTGCCCAAGACTCGCTGTTGCTTCTGCTACAACAGACTAACTCCACCCTGGAATGTGTGACGCTTGCCATTTTTGTTTTAATTGTTTGGTTCAGTAGTGTACTGTATATATATGCAAAGCCCAGACACTTAGCTGCTACTGGGCATGTGAAGGAAATAATGAAGGGAGCATCTCTCCAGCAAGGGCAGAGTGAATTTCCCTCAAGGAGGGACCGCAGAGAACTGGCAAAACAAAAGATGGTGTGGTTTGGGTACAGAAATATTGTAACAATGATAAAACAATCAAAGAGCCTTGTGGCAAATTAAAGACTAACAAGTTTATTATGATGTAAGGTTTCATGAACTCAAGCCCACTTTGCCAGATGCATGAAATTTAGTTGGCAGGTATAAAGGAGAAAATTTCAAGGTGGGAGTTGAATAGCAATGAAATGAAAAAATTGCAGTCAGTGAAAACTAGAGCAATTTTATTCTTTTTATACCTATCAACTTTCACTTTATGCATCTGAAAAAGTGGACATGAGTCCCAAAAACCTTATGTCATGTTACATTTGTTATTCTTTTAAGGTGCCATAAGATTCTGATTGTTTTCTTGTAAGGAATTAACACAGCTGCACATCTGTAACTGTAATTAGACATTAATTGCTAGTGTGAGTGACCATCCTGTGAATGTTCCCCATGTTATCTTTGCCGTGAACAGATGTAGGTAGGAAGAAGAGTGGATTTCGAGATCCCAATGAAGTTTTGTGTTTTATGTATGAGCTGCCTGTGTGTATCCCATCTGTTGCTTTCTGCATGGTTTTCTGTGGTCTCTAACATTTAGGGCAGGAGGAATCAGAACTTCTTATTTCCCACTCTGTGTAAAACTAATCGGGACAAATGGAGCACTGACCACATAATGCTATGCATGTTAACTCAGAAGTAAGTCCCACTATGTTCATTCGGGCTTACTCACAGGTAAGTTTGTATAGAATTGTATTTGAATGTGTTTCATAACATGATATTATTTCCCAGTTCTTTGGGCTCCCTGTAGCTCAGGTGGAAAAGTTATAATGATTGATTGTGACCAGAAGGAATTAAAGGAAGGTGTTTCACTTTCTCATACTCACCTGTTTGATTATATGTCTATTTTGTTAAGTAACTAAAAGGAGGAAAAGCTATAATCAGCAAACTGGATTCTTCAACAAACTTATATTTTCAAAGTCTTTCATAAGACCTGTTTTAAATAATACACTGTTAAGAATCTAATTCTAACAATCATGTCAATTTAAAAACAAGACATGATTGTTAGAATTACATTCTTAACAGTGTATTATTTAAAACAGGTCTTATGAAAGACTTTGAAAATATAAGTTTGTTGAAGAATCCAGTTTGCTGATTATAGCTTTTCCTCCTTTTAGTTAACAAAATAGCTCAGGTGGAAAAGTTATGATGATTGATTATGACCAGTGGTCCTTGATTATGACCATTCTATGAAATGAACTGATACTCAGCTGTCCTTCCATTTTCTCCCAAAAGCAACCTTGCATAAGCAGTGTAAGTTCAAGATTGATAAGGAGTTGGTTAGGAAGTGCTTGAAACAAGTTCAGGTATTCAGGGTCAGGTGAATTTCTTTATAGAATACTAAAGGAACTGGCAGGTATTGTCTCAGAAGTTATTTGTATCACCTGATAAATTGTGGAGAACAGGTGAGGTGCCACAGAACTGGAGAAAAAGTTTTTGTTGTTGTTGTTATATCACTTATATGCCAAAGTGGCATGTTGTCTCAATCCTCAAAAATGGGTGAAAGGAAAATTTGGAAACTCTATAGACTATAGAGTTGATTTTATAAGGTTAAAGTCAGATCAGTGCCTGGTTGAGATACTGCTTGGGAATTACAGAAATGCCACCTTGGGTTGTAGGATGGAAGAATGCAGGATATAAATGTAAGAAATTTAATATATCAAGAAGTCCATTTGTGAGCACTTTGATAATGCAGTTAATAATAGAAGACAGCATTGATTTTTCAAAAATGTGTATTGTTGCTAAACTCAGTACTTTTTTGAACACATTATTAGTTTAGTGGATTGTGGGGATGCTTTTGCATATAAATTATCTTTATTTCAGCAGAATGTTTGACAAAGTTGATGCTGATATTTTCATTAGCAAACAGTTTAATATCAGGTGATTCCCAGAAGGTTGGGAAATTGTTCAGAGAGGGCTAATGGAAATAAGTTTCAAGTGGGGTGCTGCAGAGCTTTTCCTTTGACCCAGTACTCCTTAATGTTGGAATCAATGACTTAGATGAAGAGGTAGAAGGCATGCTTATCAGATATGTGGATGACGCAATACTGGTGAGGATACCTAACACATCAAAAATAAAATTCAAAACGACTTTTATCAAATATCTCACCTGGTGTCTTCATTAAACATTTTTAGGCACCAGGTGAAAACATTCCTCTTCAACCAGGGCTTTGGCTGGTTAACATTCTAGGTCCTTTAAATGTGCTTGTAGAAGGGAGGTTATTGGTTTGTTTTGGTTTTGCTCTTGTTTTTATGATGTATGTTGTACTTTTGTTTTGTATTTTTATGCTGTGAACCGCCCTGAGATCTTCAGATGAATGGCAGTATATAAATTTAATAAATAAATGGAAAACAGAAAAAAATTACAAAATGAAATTCAATAGCAACAAATGCAAAATTCTTGGCTAAATAAATAAAATATCCAGGTACAGGATGTGGGATATCTGACTTGGCAGTGGCACACGTGGAAATAATATTGCAATTGTAGTCAATCACGTGTTGAAACGAGCTTTTTGTGTGCTGTGGCTGCACAAGAGGCTAACGGGATTTTTGGCAGTACAGTACAGTATTAACAGAACCATAATTTCCAAGCCACAGAAAGTAATAGTTCTACTTTATCCTGCATGTCACACTTTATCCTGAGTACTGTGTCCATTTTGGGGTGCTGCACTTCAAGAAGAACATGGACATACTGAAAAAGGTTGAGAAGGGCAACGAAATGATCAGTAGTGTGGAAAATGAGGAATAGATGAACTAACTGTGTATGTGTAGTCTGAAGAAGGAAAGACTGAGAGGAAACGTTAACAGGGCTCTTTCAAATACCTGAAAAGCTTCCACATAGAAATAGGAGACTTGTTCTCTGCTTCCTTAGAGAACGGGGTAGACCTAATGGGCTTAAGTTACAGGTGAGTATATTTCAGCTGAACATTAGGACAAATGTTTTGATGGTAAGAGCAGTTTGACAAGAGAACTAAGGTGGGTTTGACCTCACTGGAGGTCTTCAAGTAAAGGCTGGACAGTCATCTTTTGGGAAAGTTGTCACTCTAGATTTCCAGGCACTCACCAGCTTCATGATTCTGTGACTAATGGATTGAGAGAGGGATTAAGGCTGCATTATTATATGCATAAGCCAGGTGCACTAGGCCAATATCATGTTCACCTCCATATCTGTGAGTGGAATTTCAATACTCCCTGCTTGAAATATTTGGACCCATTGCTTTGAATGATCATTAAGAAAGCTATTGTTTCCGTGTTAAAAAGCAGGTAGAATATAGGAGGGAGTGATTTTGCCAGTACTTTTTTGTCTTTTTTATGAAATAGATTTTGGAATTGTCATTTCTTACTTGTAATACATCTAATTATACATCTGTGCTTGGTTGGGATACTGGGGAAACTTTTCTGCTACTTGTTTGTGCTTCTTAGTTTAAAGGACTGGTTTTCTGCATTGTTGGATTTTGCTACTTTTTCTTTTTTTGGCTTGGATTTTTATATAGCCAGAATCAGCAATAGTAAGCATAATCGCACATAATTTTCAGTATATGAAAAAGTTGTGGTTTTTTTAAAGGAGAAATAAGTTGAGGGGGGTTAGAATAGATGACCCTCATGTCCCTTCCAACTCTATGATTTGATGATTCTGAGGTTAGGGAGGTCTGGATCATCCAAACAATATAAACGCTAGTCATGACTCCAGCTTATGTAATGTGATCTCCCTAAAGTGGGCGTGGAATTAGTTGTGTAAAGGAACAGCTTGAGTCTGTAACACTACTGCATCTCAGAGAGAACATAGTGGGGAATGGAATGTAAAGTATGTTTCTTTTCTCAGCTTATTGATATTCTGACTGTATGTAGCTTTTGAAGTAAGCTTCAAAGCTAGCCTGCTGTTTTCCAGCATTTGTTTTCTCAAGTGGCAATCCGATCACTAGGTAATATAGAATTGTGATGGAACTGGTCAAAGAAGACTGATACGAAGGAGTCTATTTCAGCAAGTAGTCTTCAGTATTAATTACTAAACAAATTTGGTGGGGGGGTTTTCTCTCAAATTCAGTATTTTGATTCTGTGATTTTAGTAAAGGAATCAAGGTAAAAAAAAAATCGAGATTTTTAAATCTTGTTCAAATGACTCTGAACAAATTACACTAATTCCATACTTGAAGAAAAGAAGGAAGATGTTGAATAGTTACAGAGCAGCAGCTGCTGCATAAGAAGCACGGACTTGTTCTTGTAGTATTTCTGATAAAAGCAGTTTTCTGAAGAAACTGCTTCCTTGAACCTACAGTGTTATTTGTGGACTGCTCTTCAGTTATCCTCATACAGCTTTTCTACCAGAGGTAATGAATTCCATGGCTGGCGTGAAACTTCGGGGGCTAGCATCTTCCAAACTCTATCAACGCCGGCAAGATCGTCTGAGTGGCACAGGGTCACTATGGAATGATGGGAAAGACAGGGCAGCTGGGATATTTAGGTAGGTTATTTGGATAGCTGTTTTAGATTAATGGTCTCGGATTATTGGAATGTTTCCTTTGAAGCAGGAAGGAAGGCAAAACTAGACAGCCTGACACGACTGTGTTTCAGTTTCCACTCTTTGTTTGAAGAGGTATCTTTGGCTCTGGTATTAACAGTTCTGAACAATAGCAGGAAAACAACCATGGGAACTTTTGCCTCCTTGGTGATGCTGGGCAGGCTAACAATGTGGGAGTTGTAGGCACCACATAAACAAAAGCTAAGGTGCTGTGTAGTCTTAATAGTCTTGTGAAAGTTCAAGCTTTTGTTGACACCTGGAACAAACCAATACTTTTATACCACCCGAAATAAGTCTTTTCCATTGTAAATAGTTTTCTATGTTATTTTTTTCTTTCTTTTCATCATATATTGTCATACTGAAAAAAGAATAGGGATTTGCCCTTCCCTTAATATCTCTAAAGCAGGGCAAAGTTCAGCAAGCACAGTGTTTCCTGTCTTTGTGATATGTCCCCATGGAATTTCGGTGGTATTCAAAATTCTTACAAGAAACAATACCCTTATCCCCTCTGGAACATGATCATATGCAGGATAAATTAAATAAACACGTTGATACCTATCATCACCTAGAAGACTCCTGCTCAGTTAGACTTTTAATTTTTTTGCCAAATAGTCGTCAACTCATGTCTATTGCAGGGTTGCCATATTTCAAGTGAAATCCAGACAAAAATTCATTGAGCTTTTATTGGAAGGGACAAAGTTGTTGAGCTTTTTTTTTTGGGGGGGGGGAGACCATTGTTTCGCATAACATAAAGCTATTTCTGCTCCAAGGGTTCACTGGATTGCATTTGGTCTGGTAGTAGAACCAGAAGGCTTTTCTTTTGTTCTAAGCAAATAATGTCTGGTCTGAATTGCACTAGGCTGTAGGCTCTGTGTCTTAATCTCATTTCCCATAGTAATTCATACACTAAAACGTTTCTGTTTTCGTGACTCACTTACATCCCATATGAAAATGTGTGGTTTTGGTTCATGAGAGGGTACTGCTTTAGATGCAGGGGAATTAAAAGGGAAGATTCTACAATAGGAGACAAGTTCATTTACTGAGATACTCCGGAAGGATACTGAAATAATTCAGAAGGGGAAAAATTGTAGATAAAATGGAAAGTGTAGGGCAGTGCTTTTCAAATTGTTCCACTCTCTGAGAGGTGTTTGAGCATGTTGTAGAGAACAGGTAGCATCAGTTGGGTCCACCAATTCTGTCTGGCATCTCAGAACCCAGAATCCTCAGCCAACTAACTTACTTAAATAAGATTTGTTTATGTACATTAAAGGTGAATCAGAGACTTGGCTCCTGAGCTCTTGATTTGTTTCTCTCTACTCGTGAGACATGAACACTTACATCACAGCAGGTATGTGGAAGTGTTGTAAGTGCAAAGGTCTTTCAATCAACATGGATAGTGAGTATCTGTGAGGCAGAAACAGCCCTCCCCCAATTTTCTTGTCTGTATTGAAAGGTAGAATTAAGAACAGCCCCTTCTGAATTCTCAGTTGTGCAAACAAGACTGATTGTTTAACACAATGGCAATGAAATACAGTCCGTATCTACAGGAAAAGGGGTGCCCCCCCACCCCAAGCACCTTCTTCTTAAGGAATTAAATATAACATTGGTATGTTTAAGGAATTAAATATAACATTCACCACGCCTTTATGCTACATTGCCAACTCATCTTTTACAAGAGACAGAGATACTGTAATTCTTTTGTTAGAGTTCCTAAATATATCAGAGATCAAAATAAATTCTGGTTGTGGACTGCCTCTCTTGTGCCATCAAGCTCCCAGCTGAGTTGTCACAAGGACCTCCTGAGCAGCTGTGAATTTCAAGCACCGCAAAGCTCCAGGAGAATTAATAATAATGATGTGTTTGGGTGTGCACTTGTGTTATTTCTAATGACCTCTTCCTCATGCTGATTTCCATGTATGTGTGAGCCACAGTGTGAAGAAAATTCCACAGACTTAGAGGTCTCTTTCGTTGTTGCCTTTTCTTGCTTTTTGTTGATCTTGACTGGCTAATTTGCACATGAAGACTTTTATACCCAAAACAGAATACCTTCATTGTATTAATTAAAACTGATGACTTTTAATTATAAATCTTTTAAGCTATGCATATCTGATTATGCTTTGACATTAGACACCACACTTAGTAAACAGCCTTCCTATGCTATCTACACTGTGCTTTGGTTATGAGTCATCTCTCTGTTGATCTCCAGTGGATCAATGGGATGTGTTTACCAGTCCAGCACAATCCCAGGGACAATTACTGCTACAGAGCTTATGTTGCTCACTTTCAGTGGTGGTGCAGGTGCTGTATTGCCCTGTGTTGTCCCACTCCTTGGTTCTCAGGCACAAACATATGAGCTTTCTTTAAACCATATGGCACAGTCCTTTCCAGATGGCACTTTTCAGGTATCTCCATTTCACTGCCTCTAGTCTTGTCATTAATAACTCTTACTGTCCTGCAGTTTCTCCAGTGAAGCCTCAACATGAGTATGGAGTTGCTATCGGAAGCAAGCTGTCCTCCACCAAACTTTGCTACCAGCTTTGTGGCATGAATAAGTCTGAAAAGTTTATGCTGTTCATATAAAAGTGGGAAATGGATGATTGCTAGAGCTGCTGCAAAGGCTGAGCAGTCTTAGCAAGGGGCTGGCAAGCACAGTTATAAAAGTAATTAATTAATAGTCTGGTTGATGGAGATGAGTACTTTAACAAGGTAGGAACAATAATGGAAAGACCTTTTGTAGGATCAGATGAGGGCAAGGTTGAAGAGTTACTTCCATTTGGAGATGGAGATGTATATTTAAGGGAATTTTATAACAACATCTGTGAAGTTTGCAGTTTTAGATTTGTCAGTGGCCAGGATAATAGCTCATTCTGTTTGATTTCATAATTATGTGTAATATTTTCTGAATTAATCTTGATTAATTTACATCAGGCTTTCTTTAAGGCAGGGACGCAGGTGGCGCTGTGGGTTAAAGCCTCAGCGCCTAGGACTTGCCGATCGAAAGGTCGGCGGTTCGAATCCCTGCGGCGGGGTGCGCTCCCGCTGCTCGGTCCCAGCGCCTGCCAACCTAGCAGTTCGAAAGCACCTCCGGGTGCAAGTAGATAAATAGGGACCGCTTACCAGCGGGAAGGTAAACGGCGTTTCCGTGTGCAGCTCTGGCTCGCCAGAGCAGCGATGTCAGGCTGGCCACGTGACCCGGAAGTGTCTCCGGACAGCGCTGGCCCCTGGCCTCTTAAGTGAGATGGGCGCACAACCCCAGAGTCTGTCAAGACTGGCCCGTACGGGCAGGGGTACCTTTACCTTTACCTTTACCTTTCTTTAAGGCACTGTGACTTCTGCATGGCCTTCGTACGTCTCATTACCAACGACATTTTTATTTATAACAGTCACTTATTCTGTTTACCCTTTATCAGTTTTATTACATCTCCGTATATCCCAAGATAGTTTTCGGATATAGCACCTAATTACTCAGTTTCATTATAATTTTTCCTGTGCTCTCATAAGATTGTCTGGATAGCTGATTGTTTGTAAGATTCTGCTGGGAGTTATGAAAGCCTGCTGCCACTATGATGTTAAATATGATCAATCCTCTCACATTTGACATTTTTAGCCTGTTGTGTGTGGGTGGATGAGTGGGATGGATGAATTTAAGACCTGCATAGCTAGAATCCAGAAATGTTTCCAAGGACAAAAACATGGGCCTGCAAGGACACAGATTAATTATTTGTCTCTTGGTGGCAGTTTTCATTTCTGTTTCGTAAAGCCCATTAGGACTCCTTCAGCTCTTGCGTAAACATTCTTTCAATTGTGTTTGTGTCCTGTTCAGTATGTCCCACATTATCTGTATTTACCCATGGTAGTTTTTGCACATCTTGTTGTGGAATATATTTGTGTTTAAATATCAAAGAGCATGAGTAAATCAACTGCATTTTGCTCCAAGGTGACTTTGCTTGCTTCCAGTCCCTTCCATAGTAGCATAGGTGGCCTTGGGTGACTGTGCTCTGCCAAGGCAATGATAGAGGGCAACTGCTGATGTGTCAGGAGGCCTGGTGGCTGATTCCGTACTAACAGATATGACTTTGGAGTTAGATCTCTTGAAAGCATAGTATTTGTATTTTGCCTTTTGCACAGTTATCCATGCTTCAGAAAGTGCCTATAGGCTTAACTTTTCACATTAAAACTCTGGAGGGGTTTGTTCACTCTTTCACATCTGTTGAAGAACACAGCATCAAGGCTATCTCCAAACTCAGAAGATTACTTGTGAATTTTTATTTGCATGAGTGATGTTGATTAATAGTGTCTGGCTCTGTGACCAAGTAGCATTTCTAAGCCATAGATTATCTGAAGCAGATATGGCTGGAAACAAGACTGTCCAGATCACAGAATTCCACACGCAGTCAGAGCATTCTTTAAAACCAGCCAATGGATTCTAAAGGTAATGTAAAGCACTTATCTGAAAGTGGACATTCAGTTATTTGTTTTTTCATTCCATTGTCTGCTTGAGACACTGGCATCTAAACACATTTACTGTAAATTTCCATTGCTTTCAGTGACATTTAAGACAAATCTAGACATCAGCAAAGTTGACTATTACAAAGAATGTTCTGTAAAGGGCACAGAAAATTTATTGAGTTTTCTTGGTTTTCTTGGTTTTCTACTTTGTGCTAGCAAATGCCTTATTCAGTCCTCTTATGCAGTTTGGATTCAAATAGGCTCATCATTGAAGTTGACAGAAAATATCCCACTGACCTACTGGAAGATTTGGCTTTCTAACATGGAGGGGTTGATGAGCATATATGGTACCCTTCAATATATAGATTTTGAATATGGTAAAACATAAATAAATTTGTAAGCATGGACTTCTCACTGATTTGATTAATTTGACTTAGGTGGTTTTGATGGCTTCAATATGTAATTGTGATATTTCTTTTTCTGTTTTGTTCCCCAGTAACATGTCAGATGCCCTTGCCAATGCTGTGTGTGAGCGCTGCCGAGCTCGCTTTGATCCAACTGAGCGAATCGTGAACAGCAATGGGGAACTATATCATGAAAACTGCTTTGTCTGTGCTCAGTGCTTCCGCCAGTTTCCAGATGGACTCTTCTACGATGTAAGATCAGCATCTTTCTGATAGTGTGAAAAGCTACTTGACTTTTTCCTCCACTTACATGATTTTAAGAAGCTTGACTGAACTTTGTGTGGGGTTTGATTATCCAAAATTCATTTGCAATTCTTACATCAATGACCCCATTCCATTTCCTCCATGTATACAGTAATTTAGCTTTGATATGATTCAATTATTCAGTCATCAATGAGGTGTTGCTTTCCTAGGCAGGACACCAGTATTGTCAGTAATGCCCTGCTTCAGACATAATGCTGAGTTATTGTTTAGTGTTATGTTATTGAGCCAGGGCTTGTTTGCTCCATCCTCCTCTAGAATAGCCACAAGGATGTGATTAGAAGCTTTCATTTTCATTCTCAGTTAACCACAGAGAAGCATTAACATCTGAACCCTAAACTGTGGCTTGTTTTAACTGTGGTTTATTGAAACAAACCAATTTCATAAACCACAGTTCAAAGTTGACTTGTTTTGATTAAGCATAGTTAAGACTAACCGCAGCTTGTCCTATATTGGGATTAGATGCTAAACTTCAGTTAGTTAAACATGGAAGCAACAGTTTCTGTTCTTTTATTTGGAGATGTATTGGAGGAAGTGTGGGGGGTGGGGGGAAGTGAGTAAGCTGATGAATTCAAGGCCCATTCACCTGTGGAATGCTGTCACTGCGCTGACCCATCTCAACAAATGCAACATTGCCTGGTCCATAAGGGTACCCTGTTGCTCTGCCCATCATGCTCTGTTCTGCAGCCAATATAATTAAAATGAGAGAGTGTTGTAAGAGTGCAGCACATGCTTATAGAACAAATATATTGTTATTAAAATGTTGATCCAAAATAGGTTGCATTAGGGATTAGCTTTCCTAAGAATAAATTGCTTCAAAGGAACACCAAAAACTGCAGTGATTGAAATAATGGTGGTAAATAGTTTGTAGAAGCTAGAACTTTGCACTTACATTCTGTGTGACAGTAGCTTCATGCGCACCACACATTTAAAGCCCACCCCCTTCCCAAATAATCCTGGGAACTGTGGTTTAAGGGTGCTGGGAATTGTAACTCTGTGGTGGGCAAACTGGAATTACATAGTGGAAATTTTGTAAAGATATGTTCTCCTGCATCTTTTTTTACAGTTTGAAGGGAGGAAGTATTGTGAGCATGACTTCCAAATGCTGTTTGCACCATGCTGTGGGGAATGTGGTAAGATGCAAATCACTCAAGCCTTCTCTCTCTCTCTCTCTCTCTTTCTCTCTCTCTCTCTCTCTCTCTCTTTCTCTCTCTCTTTAAGGAAAGCTACACAAAGGTGAAAGAATTATTAATGATGGATGTTGTTCTCATCAGGCACTCTGGTCAAGAGCAATAAAATAATTAGTTTTGAGGTTTTAAAGCCGAAGTTGCTGAGATTCAGAATATAGTTTTTTATGTTTCAGTGGCATGGATATTAGTCCTGAGTCTGAAAAATTTGGGTATGAATTATTCAGTGGCCTTCATTAAGTCACTTTCACTCAGACTCAGTTTCTTCGATAATAGTTAATTGCAGGCTTATTCTGAGTCTAAGATAATTGTAAATTGCAATATAAATGATTAAAATATATCATCCATGGAGTTCTCTGTGGGGATGGCAATGCACATAGAGAAGAGTCCTGAAATAAATCAAGTGCTTTAACTGAAGTGTGGTGCTTCTATTCTCAGGTGAATTCATCATTGGCCGTGTTATCAAAGCAATGAACAATAACTGGCACCCAGAATGCTTTCGTTGTGAGCTCTGTGATGTGGTTCTTGCTGATTTGGGCTTTGTGAAGAATGCTGGCAGGTAAGAAGGATCAGAGGACGTGAACATGAGATAATTCTTTGGATGTCAGGACCCCTTCACACTCTAGAAGGAGAAATCCCAGGGTGTGTAGTGGGATCTGCAAATGCATGCTTTAAATATGTGCACACCCAGAGAAGAAGATGCCAAAAAATCACAGGCACATATGCACTTTTGCAGAGCTGATAATGTCTTCTGAAACACACATTCATCTCTTTTAAGTATGATGGTTTAGCATGTGAACTGCATGCATATATGAAATGTGTGAAATGTTAAGCAGTCTTCTTGTGGGATAAGCAAGGAATCTGGACCTTGCTCTTAAATGCATTGAGGCATATAGCGGAAATGAACTGGGAAGGTATTGGCAGAAAACTAGAGAATGAGTGGAGAACCATCCTTAATTGTAAGCAAATTACTTTTAGACAAAATATGAGGGAGTAGATGTAAACATGAAGATTAGAGATTGGATAATTACTCACCAGAAACAACTTGGTGGACAGACTGAACACACCATATAACTTCGTTTTTTCCTCTGAATTTAATAGTTTTTGATGTTTAATAAGTATAAACAATTTTTTTAAAAGAAAGTATAAAATATGAAGCTAAATGAAGTAAAAATAGACACCTAAGCAAACGTCCTTCAACAGGGAAGTAAAAAAAAACAGCCTAGTAACTGCGCCACAACATTTGAATCTTAACTTTTGGCATCACTGCGTGCGATTTCTAGCTAGAAGAGTCTCTGAGTTTATATTCTCTCTTCTTGGGTGGACAGTGAATAGAACAGCTATGAAAGAGTGATGTAGTTTATCTGGTCATAGTATAAACCTTCTGAAATGGCCTTATACTGATACATTTCCTATGTAGTCCTGATGACTAGCCTAGTAGAACTGAGCTAATTAAAAGGGAACAACTTAGTATGATTTGTGCACCTTATTTCATTGTTACAAGGTATCTGTAGTGAATGCAAAGTCTGTTATAGGAAAGCAGTCATGATTCCATAGTTAACAGGCAAGTTGCAAGACTCCATAATATGGTAGCTGAACATTTGCTTTTCTTCTAAATAAGGGTAGAATGGGGTAATTTTTAATTACCTCACTGAGGACTCGGCTAGACTGGTAAAGAAAAAGTGATTTATATGTGTTGTATGTGTGATATAACATTGTGCCACCAGATGGCGACGTGGAGCCCCATTTTTCTCTACCTGTTTTCCCTGTTTACAACTCTTTCAACTGAAATGCTTCTTTGATGTGTCCAGATCCAGCCAGGGCCTCCCCTTTTAGGTAGCCATGTGCATTACTTCAGTTGTGACGCATACAATTCACATTTCTCTTCTCCCCGGCCCCTACCCTGCCCGTGCTGTGCTGTACAACTGCTTTGTTAGAGCATCAAACTATCGGTTTGCCAACCTGATTTAGAAAGAAGAAATACTCTGAGCATGTGCCATTTCACATCTTCATGACTACAGGAATAATATTAGGTTTGCTTATGCTTCCCTGATGGTAGACTCATTTACCTGTAGAAAAAGACAATGTATATTTGAAATACAAAATAAAGAATGAGCTGTAGCTGTGCATATGGCTGGCCAGCCACCCTCTCACTGTGTGTGTGTGTGTGTGTGTGTGTGTGTGTGTGTATATACACACATTGAGGTGACCACCATTAGAATGTATACTCTGGCATGTCAATACCTGCCCAGGTGCTGATGTCAGGTCTACCCATTTGCTGCTGCCCTAATCACCTTCCATTCTCTGGTTATAATTTAGGGGATTGCCGGACTCCAGGGTCATAGATTTAGGCCTAGCTGCACCACTGCTTCCAAAAAAGCTATGGCAACAAGAGTATACATGATTTCTTGTACAGCACGTAAGTGCTTAGGATCTGGGTGTAGCAATTATCAAAAATTACAGCGCAGACTTGACATACCAGAGTTGTAGCAACTTTACATTGAGACAACAGACAAAGGTTCTGGTGAAGTGGCTCTTGACTGAGGATTTTTGTTCTGTTAAGGTGGATATGGTAGGTACAGTCTGCATTAAGCAAGGACAATTGCATCAGTAAGGGTTGCATCCTAATAGTTAAACTGAACTAGATTACTCATTTATAGCAAGCTCCCTAGAAATCTTTTAGTCTTGTGCATGTGATTCATGAACCATATACTTCATATAAAAACTTACAGATAAAATGAAACAAGTTGTGTCATGTCATTGTTTCTAAATGTTACTGAAAATAAGAGCTGCAGCCAAGGCTGTAACAAAAGAGAGTTTTACGTTGTAATGTGGTGTTTATATCAAGTTTAGTGCTGTCCGTACTCAAAAGGTCAACAATGAGATGATTGAGCTGTCTAGAAAATCAAATGGTTCTCCCTTCTTGCAGATGTGTTGGAGGCTTTCCTTTTCTTATCAGGTCATGTCAAAATCTATATGCACAATCTTCTCAAAGCTCTGCAGATGTAAATTTAGAACACCTTTCTTAGAGAATGTCAGGACTATTGAATCTTAGCTGTGCAGTTTGCTTGTTTGATAACTGTGAAGACGGAAGTATTTGCCTCAGTTATTTCTCAGTACAAAAATATTTCATGGAGCGATCATAGCTTTATTAAGCAAATGCTTTCTTCCTTTATTTTTCTTGTCTGAAGGCAACCAGAAGGGTGGCTATTATAGTGTAATGCTGGTTATATTTGTATACAGTCAGATTGCAGTCTATCTTCCGCTGAGAATTAGCACTTGCTGGTGGTAGCTGTGCAAAAATTACTATCTGTTACTCGTTTTCTCAAGAAAGAAGCATAGATCAGAGTGTGCTCTTGGAGAAACACAGTTTTGCTATCTTGGAGATTTAATTGTATCAGATAGAAAAAGCCTTTCTTTTAAAAAGCACTTGATTTCATTAGTTACAGTTCAGTTTTAGTGCTCAAGGAGCTGTCATTTGTTTTCCCATCATAACTTGAAGGTAGCCTTGCAGCTTTTCTGCTGCAAAATAAACCACATAAGGCCTCTCGGAACTTCTCAGCTACAAAGAAATACATGATGGGATCTAGGGCACCGTTCAGGCTGGTGAGGCAGGAAGTAATTCGGTTGCCAAGAGCCAGAATCCGCTGCATTTCACAGGAAGTCTTCACACCATCATAATTGAGAATGTAAATGTAACGGTTGATATGGTAGGGCACGAAACAGACCAAGAAGATCATGAGAACCATTATTATCATTTTGATGGCTTTTTCCTTTAGATGGTTCTCAATTCGGTTTCCTTTTTTCAGGCTGCGTATGATCAGCAAGTAGCAGGTCACTGTAGTAAAAAATGGAAGCGTAAATGCCACAGCCAGTGACACGAGAGCATGGCGTGATGCCTTTTCTCTGTAGAGCTGCAGGCAGATGGTGGTATTGTTCATCTCAGCTGTCTGCACACTGACCAAAAGAGGCGCCATGGCCACAGCAACTATAACCCACAGGAAAGCACAGGCCAAGTGGGCATAGAGTGATCTGCGGAGTTTGAGGGACTTTACAGGGTGCACGATAGCTAGGAAGCGATCTACACTGATGCACATGAGGAAGTAGATGCTGGCATACATGTTGAGGTAGAAAAGGAAGCCTGTGAGTCGGCAAGGGATCTCTCCAAACGGCCAGTGATTGCCGGAAAAGTGGTATACTAGCCGGGTTGGCAAAACTAGCACAAAGGACAGATCGGCCATGGCTAGGTGCATCAGGAAAACGTTGGCTGGGGTGTCTGACTTTTGGTCCCGGATGAAAAGCCAAAGAGCCAGAGCATTGCCAACAAAGGCTAGGATGAAATCCAGAAGGTAGAAAGTAGCAAAAAGGATGTTCTCCGTATTGGTCTCTTTGCCACATTGTTCTGAACTTTCCAGTGAAGTGTTGAAGAACAGGCCTGAAGAGTCAGCTAGGTTGTTCATTCCTCACTGCGGGACTTGAAATATGAACCTGAAATAATAAAGAAGAAAAAGCTAGAGAAGAATGTTACAACATAGAGGAGGCAACATGGAAATCAGCCAAGCCTGCTGGTTTGCTCATGTTTGTAATGAATGTTGGCCAGGATCCAAAGCATCCTATGTCATGTTCTGCATGTGTTAGAGGGGTTTCCAGTTTTCCTCCTGACAGCTTCCACTCTTAAAAAGCCACCCCCAAATAGTGAGAGGCTCCTTTAAAGTAGCACCCCGTGAGATAAAAGGGGCTGCCATCAGAAGTAAAAATTGGCTAACCTTGTACATACTCTGTTTGTATGCACACAATAGCCTTTCTAGATCTTAGCCACACTTTTTCTGTGCTCTCCATGACCATTAAAAGTGTATGTACTCTACCGGTACTTTGTTTTAGTAAGTTTAGTTTTTAAAAGTTTTGCAGTATAATAAACTGGTTCTTAGAATCTCTTAATTGTTCATATTGGGGGTGGGGAGGCTAAAGCTGTAAAGTTTACAGGATGATATACAACAGACAGGCATACATCACTTTATTGCGCTTTGCAGATCTCGTATTTTTTTACAAACTGAAGCACTGGAGGAACAGCTACTGCTGGATTGGAGACGAGGCTGCAGGAGCCTGTCCTTACCACACAGTGGCTTCTGCTGCTCCTTACAAGAGGATGCGTAAGATGAAATGAAGACTCAGATAATGGATAGCATTTTTAGCAATAAAGTACTTTTAATTATGGTGTTTACTTTAAAAAATAATAATAATGGTATTGCACACCTAATAGACTTTTATGTCCAACTGGAAACAAAATAATTGTGTGTCTCGCTTCATTGTGATATTTGCTTTATTGCAATATCTCCGAGGTATGCCTGTACAGTGGTACCTTGGTTTACAAACTTAATCCGTTCCGGAAGTCCATTCTTAAACCAAAGCTGTTCTTAAACCGAGGTGTGCTTTCCCTAATGAGGCTTCCCGCTGCCGGTGCCCTTCCACTGTTCAGCTTCCGCTCGTAGACTGAGGTAAAGTTCGCAAACCGGGACACTCCTTCCGGTTTTGTGGAGTTCTTATATCGAATAGTTGGTAAACAGGGCTGTTCTTAAACCAAGGTACCACTGTATACCTTTTGCAGACTAATATACTATGAAACCAGGTTCATCCCTTCAAAGGAGTGATACTTTTCATGAACAACTACACAGTGTATCCATAATGTCACTTTTAGATGGATAATAACTATAATGGCTGCAAAGAGAAGTATCTTTCAGGTATACATCTTCTCTTAACATTTTGCAAACAAAACGTAAGGGCACAGTAGAAGTGAGAATTACAGGATTGTTTAAATGCCAGACTCTATCATGACCCATTAGAACAACAGCAACAGTTGTCTAAAATGTTTCATTAGAATTAAGTAAAAAAATCACAAAGCAGAGTGTAACTCAAAAGGATGGAATGGAAGGATCTGTCGATTTCAGTTCTCTGTATCTCATTTTTCCAATCTTAAATTATGTGATCCACCTTACTGCAGCAACTTGCAATTTAAAAAACAAAACCAGCATTTTAGTGCAGATTTCTCTTAATGAACGCATGTTTGTATGCAGTTTTGTCAACATTTACCTTTTTGCAAGCTTTTCTCTCTAATAGGCATTTTTACATTTCCCCCCCCCACAAATGTATCCATTTTCCTGCACAATGTTCCCTAATATGTGCATTTTTAAAAACATTGGTCAGAGAATTGTGTCACATAATTCAGCTAAGTATGAATCCCAGAGGATAGCTTTATTGTGGTTTGTGTATTGTTTCAGGAAGTGCCATTTTGGTACATAAGAAAATGCAACATCCTAAGAGCCTGCTGGATCAGGCCAACAACCCATCTACCCTGTTTCCCCGAAAATAAGACAGTGCCTTATATTAATTTTTTGCTCTCAAAGATGCGCTAGGTCTTAGTTTCAGGGGATGTCTGATTTTTCCATGAAGACGAATACAGTACACATTTATTGTCTAATTGTGAGCCAGCCAGACTCCGTCAGGGCAGAGCGAGCAGCAGGCGGCAGCTTGTTCTGGCAGCGACGCGGGCTCTCTGATTTAAAGAGACCTCGCACTGCGCTGCGGCCAATCAGTGAGCTGCGTGGCGGCGCCCACCGCTATGGTTCAAAGGAGTCAGACGCCTTACGGTAGCTTCAGGGGCCTTATATTCTGCGGAGGCCTTATTACCGGGGAGGTCGTCTTTTCAGGGGATGCTTTATATTACAGCGAGAGGCAAAACTGGAAGTAGGTCTTATTTTGGGGGGTGTCTTACTTTCGGGGGGAAACAGTAGTTCAGCATCCTGTTCTTACAGTGGCCAACCAGTAGATTAGCCTTTAAATGTGAACAGAATAAAATGTCTCTCACATCCTTATATGCCAGTCCTATTGAACTCAGTGAACATGGTTAGGATTGCATTGTTCATTAACCTATACCATGTGTGGTGCAAAGCACTCTCAGGTTGCTGCAAAGCATGCTGGGGTAAAGGACCCATGGCTCCTGCTCTCTGAATACAGTGGTACCTCGGGTTACAGACACGTCAGGTTACATACGCTTCAGGTTACTGGCTCCACTAACCCAGAAATAGTGCCTCGGGTTAAGAACTTTGATTCAGGATGAGAACAGAAATCATTCAGCGGCAGGCCCCATTGGCTAAAGTGGTACCTCAGGTTAAGAACAGTTTCAGGTTAAGAACGGACCTCCAGAACAAATTAAGTTCTTAACCCGAGGTACCACTGTATGTAAAAGCTGAAAATTGTTTGAGATCTTAACTTGAGCTTTAATTGGGACAGACTGCTCTTTTGTAATAGACTTAAGTGTAATTCCTTCATCTGACCACAGAGTGCTCTCTTGTACAGCATTTTTAAAAAGAGGCAAAATAAGGAGTTTCTTCCCCCTACACACACAAGAAGTCAGCCTTCCCCTTGTTCAGAAGAGAAAACTTTCCCTTAAATGTTGGGCAACAGGACATCTCCATCAAATGCTTTAGAAATTCTCTCCACCTGTTTTTCCCAAAGTTGCAATAACACAGCAGGCTTTTAATTCCTCATTTTTCATAGACAATTTTGATGGCTGACATTAAACAATCTTCAGTGTTAACTTAAAATTATTTAAAATATATATAGCAAATATCTACAGCACAATTAAATGTCACACACAGGAATCTTGCTAATTATTTCCATGTGATCCCTAAATTAGGAGCTTGTTATCAACATGAAAAATATTTGGCAGTGTACTCCCTAATAAACCTATTTGTTTAAACTGCATCCTTATTTGACTTGTTTATCTTAAAACTATTCCCTGGAAGGGCTGGCACATGGAAGCTCGCTAACATGGTACAGTATTTGTCTAGTGGCTGCCTCTATGCAATGACTCTGGAGAATTTTTCACCATGAGGCAGTTTTGTCTCCACTGTTGCTTCTGGACAACTTGTTTAATCAGCATTCAGCCTGATTTGTCTGCGGAGAGTTTAGGCAACACTGGCTATTAAATGAGCATTCAGCTTTCTTTGTTTATGGGGAGATTAGACAATGCTGTGTCAAGCAAGTGTTATCCCACACTTTCCAGTACACTTGCAATCCCTTCCTTATCGCAGAAAGTCCATTATTTTAGGGAAGTGGGTTTGTTCTGCAAGAGCTCCAAATCAGCTTCATTTGTGCAACTTGAATCTGCAGGTTGTGCAAAAATAGCAGTAGTCTGGAAACACCCCCATACCATCACCAAACAAACTTATCGGTGATGTGGAAAATACTGAATGGGGGCATCTCCTTGTGTTGAACCGCTGTACCTGCACAGTTCTTCACTGGATGCAATTTCAAGCAGCCTCCTTATTTCTGTGAAATAAACAGAACCTTAATAACTGTCTGAAAGATTTTTGTGGAGCAGCTAGCTCTGTAGAACACATTGAGATATTCACATGGATAGTTCTTGTCATCACTTTCACTGTCTTAAAGAACGTGATCTAGAAGAGGTTTTAAAAGCACTCCCTCATTCATGTCTTTCACTGGTGTCGTTACTGCATTTGTGGGATTTTAAGAATATGACATATAAAACATTTATACTTTTTGCAATTATTCGTATTGGCTGAAATAGTCAATAAATAGGAAATAGGAAAATGACTGGCTACCTTCTCTTAGATTGTGTTACTAGTGAGTTGTTAGGGTCTATAGCAACAATTGCTTTATCTATCTATCTATCTATCTATCTATCTATCTATCTATCTATCTATCTATCTCTATCTATCTATCCAGTTCTGTTTTAGGAGTAAGTTATCCCCAATTTTCCAAATTGCACGAACAGTAGGTAGAAGTGTAACTTGGCACACAGCTGCTCATTTGTTTTGTGTGCTGTGCATTCAAGTCTATTTTATTCAAACTCATTTTGTGTGTGTAGTCTTCTGGATCATTGCTACCGTTTTCACAAGAGTCTTTACGTCCTTACTAGTATTCCAACATGCTACTTCTGTTAATAAACTTCATTTCCTGTCAGGGTTTGTATATCATTCATAAGTGTATATCTAGGTGACTTTGAATAAATGAAAGTAACATCATTACTTGCACACGATAACATCAATCCATTGTTACTAGGCCCCCAGAAATCATAGTTTGTGAGATATCAAGGAGAGTCTGCTTAGGAAAGCAGAATGATTTTTCAAAAGCGTAGTGGCAAGAACATTTTGTCAACTGGAAAAATCCCAGGCATACGCTATTGTTACAGTGCTGTTGCTCTGTTCTTATGACTTTAAGATACTGTATATGTTCATCAGAGGAGCTTTAATTGGCTGTTGCATGCTGTTTGTGTCTAGTTTCTAACTGCTAGACCATTTTCACACAAGTTGCTAAAAAGTGTGTCACTTGCACTGTCTGTGCAATGCATACCCATCATTAAATTAAGGGCAGAATGCAAAAGAAAAGTGGAATGCACTGTCTGTGTTGCAGAGCATTTTGAGCATAAAACTTCCGTCAAAATGTCCTTGCAACTCCTTGTACTTTCCCTTCTAGCTTGTATAATCTGTAAACCCTGGGGAACACTATGGTGCTCTGTGAGAACGTTCTCAATTTTCACACCCCCACACCCCAAAGTTGTAATTCCCATTGAAACCAAAGTGCTTACCTCTTGCAGCTTGCAGTCCTGTAGAAAAGAGGGGTAAAGATCTTGTTAGCTTCTTAGAGTGCCAGCAAATGTAGGTAAGACAGAAAGGCCAAAAACAGTGGTGATCCAGAAGATGCAGACAGTGGCAGGTTCAGTGGAAGGGTGAGTTGCACTATATAGAGCCCTGTTGGAGATGATAGTCCATTATCATCTTGCTCACATGAGAGGAGGGTAGATAACACATTTGCTGTGAAAGACAGTTTTCATTCCAGCTGGGCTGTTCGGAAGGGGGGAGTTGCTGTGGTATTTATGAATATTCCAATGTTTCTCTAGCACTCTCTCTCTCTCTCACTCTGAACCTCTGCCTTTTACGCTGACTCTTTGGATCCCTCTGACCATTTTAGAGAGTTTGGAAAGCGTTGCAGAAAGGGAGAGGAAATTTGGTGTTGCAGACACAACAGGACATTTCAGAAGGGGATAATTCCATAATAGTGGGAGTGGGGGTGAGAAGGACGGCTGCCATAGAAACGGCTCTGTGATTCTAAGACCTCCCTTTGCTTCCAGTGGAGGAGGGTCTATAGGATGGTAGGGGGGGTGCTTCTGAATGAGCCTTGCTGATAATGGGTTGTCAGTGGAAAGGGCTTAAGGCCCCTTATTCAGTTGAATGAGAGGGGGCTCTTTTTAGGACACTTGCTATAGGGGTCTCAGTGTCCTGCCCTGTATAATTAGACTCCGTTCCACAGTGTGGAATAAAATTGAGGCCTTTATCCTGAGATGAACACAGCTGCATGCCCCCATTTATAAAGGAACGCTGTCTGCTTTCTTTCTAGGGACTGTGGCTCTTGTCTGGGACAGCAATATCTTCAGCTCTAAGGAGGAACAGAGTAGAAGACTTGTGAAGAGGGAGTGTTAATAACATTCCTTTCCACTTATGCTCACTGGGACTTTCTATTTGAGGCTTGTAAAAATACAAGGCTGTACAACAGCCTTGTGACACTGAGATTTATTATTAGCTTTATTTTATTGGTAGGGACCTGGAGGCTAAGTGACCTGCCTGGAACTTTCAGGAAGCCAGTGAGACTGCCTGGAATAAGCCCAGGGTCTCTTTGCTCCTTTCCCATAGGTATTTGCACTGTTGCATCTACCAGCTGTCCTCTGTGACTATGCACTTCGCTCCGCAGATAAGCAAACCGGGTGTGTCACTGGAGTTCCATAAGTACAGAGGCATACATTGCATTTGGAAATGCACACGCTGGCATTTCCAAATTGTATGTACTCAAAAATGTGTATTTGGAATGGTCTAACCATTTATGCATCTTTTTGTTATGGATATCTAAATTGTGCTAGGAGAGCATGAGTAGGGGAACCAATAGTTATGGTCATGAAAAAAAAAATCAGTTTGATGCTTGCCATCAGTGCCAGTTTTAGACCATTCATGCAATCTTTTTGTCTCTAAATATACCCTACTGGTTGCATTCACAAGTAAGCCTTCTCAGCTATACAGGTGAGAAGCTCTGTAGCCTAGAAAGCAACCTTGTGTAGCTTATACCTGTATGATGTCTCCCAACTTTTTTCTTTAATTCTTGCTCTAGGCACCTCTGTAGGCCTTGCCATAATCGCGAGAAAGCCAAGGGCTTGGGCAAGTATATTTGCCAGAAGTG
This sequence comes from Podarcis gaigeae, assembly GCF_964106915.1. Lineage (NCBI taxonomy): Eukaryota > Metazoa > Chordata > Lepidosauria > Squamata > Lacertidae > Podarcis > Podarcis gaigeae. The sequence goes on from NC_139681.1 coordinate 61,272,367, forward strand.
CCACTTGATAATTGATGAACAGCCTCTGATGTTCAGGAATGATTCCTACCATCCAGATCACTTCAGCTGCACCCACTGCGGGTATGTCAACTCTCTTTCAGCTAGGACTCTGAAGCAAGCGAAAAGGCATAGAATGAGCAATTGTGGGGTCTTGCAAGGGACCTGAGTGATCTTTAAGAATAAGCTTTGCTGCATTTCTGCAGACTGACTAACAAGAATGCGGAAGTTCAAAAAGCATTTGAATAATAAAAAAGAACCCCAGAGGAACTGTAGTGATTGTGCTGAGCTGTAATAAACTTCGCCTTATACAATTCATTGTTCAGCTGGCACTATTCCTGACGGGTCTTAACATCCTTGGAAAGAGCCAGTTGTGAAGGCTCGTTGTTACAAAAGCAATGGCATTAGAACTTAGCTGCAGCTTGATGGGCCCTACAGTTTACAGTATTTTAGAATCCCTGCCATTTCTGATGGAGCCTGCTTATCTAAACAGATTTCAAACTGGATTCACAAAAACCAAGAGCCTCATTATAAAATAGCTTTTTGTATGTCACAATCATGTTGCTCAGCAGGCAAAGGAAGGATGTTTGTGTTTAATGTTTCCTTTTGAGAGCTGCTCTTTATCCCTATTTGTCAGGAGAGTGCCTGGTTTATTTGGGCAGAGTGACCATCAGCATGATGTGTTGAGGACAAGCTTTTTCTGCTAAGGTCTTGATTATTCCGTCTGTTGTGTGCAGGAAGGAGCTGACAGCTGATGCCAGGGAGCTGAAGGGGGAGCTCTACTGCCTGCCTTGCCATGACAAGATGGGCATCCCAATCTGTGGGGCCTGTCGCAGGCCCATTGAGGGTCGAGTGGTCAATGCTCTGGGGAAACAATGGCATGTGGAGGTGAGAATTCTCCTGTTGTGCTACTTGCTCTGGGATTCATGTTACAGAGAGACTCCTGACACAGCCTGTGTTAATAAGTAGATGCTGCCACAGTTCTTTTGAAGCCATAGGAGCTGCATGCCATTGTTTCAGGTGGCTTATCCATTATTATTCTGTTTATTTAGATCTCTAGCCTATTCCCCAAAAATACCATTTAGGTATCAAATCACACATCAAACATATTACAAGTAATAAAGCCACATCCCTTCTTCTTCTTTTGCAAAGCATTACATTTCAAAAAGATTTAGTGAGTCATCAAAGAAAGGAGCTTCACAGTTGTGGGACAGTCACCGGGAATACATTTCTGTGTGCCAAACAAAGATATAAAATTGACACAAATATTAATCCCAGTAGGACAGTCTTAGTTTATCCATAGGTGAGAAAACAGTATCTTTAGTATGCTTTGGCAATATATTAAATTACTCTATAGAGATTATAAGCAGGACCTTGCAGTGTGGCTGGGAGAGAATCTGAAGCCAGAGCTGATGCTGGAGGGTTGATATAATACACTCCAGTGACTAATCCCCATCAAGAGGCAAGCTGTGCTGAAACATCTGTCCACCACATGCTGATCATTCATATTCCTAAATGCTTTATACAGTGGTACCTCGGGTTACATATGCTTCAGGTTACAGACTCCGCTAACCCAGAAATAGTACCTCGGGTTAAGAACTTTGCTTCAGGATGAGAACAGAAATCGTGCTCCGGCGGCGTGGCAGCAGCAGGAGGCCCCATTAGCTAAAGTGGTGCTTCAGGTTAAGAACAGTTTCAGGTTAAGAACAGACCTCTGGAACAAATTAAGTACTTAATCCGAGGTACCACTGTACTCAAACTATTATTAGGAGTCTGTCTAAGGTGTGGTTCATATTTGCTGGCAAATATTTGCATACTACTTATTTTATCCAGGCACTTTTCTGGCACAAAACTGCCTGTAGCACAGACCCCTGGACCCTGACATGTCTTTTAACCTTCCAGCATTTTGTTTGTGCCAAATGTGAGAAGCCATTCCTGGGACACCGGCACTATGAGAAGAAAGGTCTGGCTTACTGCGAGACTCATTACAACCAGGTAAAATCTGCTCTTATTTGAACTCTGCACTCCCAAACCCACACTCCCTCCCCCCCAAAATGAGCAAGAGATAAGAGGTTGTTTCCCAATGAGGGATTTAAGAAATCCCTGCTGTTTGAACTGAAACACCTACAAATATGAGGCGTAAGGAATTTCAAACTTTTAATATCTTAAGAGATTCAGCTGAGTGAGGCTGCTAACCCCTAGCGGTATCAACATGCAAATTTAAAGAACTTAAGCAACCTTAACCATAAATAAACATTTAAATTGACTAGAATTTTTTTTTTGGGGGGGGGAGAAGAGAGCCAGTGCCAAGAGTTCTCTAGCTGGAAACTTGGGGGGGGGGGCTGCACAAGATTGCTTTCTTTACAAATACATCTCCAGAGTTTTTGTCTTTCAAAGGAAGCTATACCCAATACTGTAGCCTCTAGCACTCAGGAAGTGGGGAACATGTAACAGTACATACCTATGCCCGTTTCTGTATCTCGCTGAGCTTCAGATACCATGCAGCTTCATCACTGTACAGGATTATGCATGCGCTGGAAGGCCAGTGTCAGAAGGAGCCAGTTGAGAGGGCAGGGAAGACAATGGGCTTCTGCCCATTAAGCACACGGGTGGGGGTGGGGCTCATTGTCTCTTCCTACTTCTTTGCAGGGTCACTCAAAGTTCTTAACCTTACCCTGCTTAACTTGTAGCTGTAAAGCTGCATTTGGAAATACTTGAGATTGGAGCATGTGTGAGGCTTTTATTCCACCTCAACAGTGTCATTAATTGCTGCACATTTCCTTTCTCTTACAAAAGTTAAAGAGAGACACATCCACTTTGGTGGGAGAAAGTAAACACAGACTATCCTACTGATGGCACTTTGCTAGCACTCCATGTAAGGCACTTAGCAAATCTGTAAGGGGAAGAAAACAGACAACTGGGTACACACCTGCAAATTGTCTTTGATGCCAGGTTGCACTGCACTCAGGATGGAATAAAGCAGACTGTATAACAAAATTGCTTGGAGGCAGCATTTAGGGACAGCCCATTCCTGCCTCTTGCAGATCAAACACCTGTGTTAACATTAATTCCTGAGTAAGTGTAACCCTAGGGGGACGCAGGTGGCGCTGATCGACAGGTCGGCGGTTCGAATCCCTGCGGCGGGGTGCGCTCCCGCTGCTCGGTCCCAGCGCCTGCCAACCTAGCAGTTCGAAAGCACCTCCGGGTGCAAGTAGATAAATAGGGACCGCTTACCAGCGGGAAGGTAAACGGCGTTTCCGTGTGCGGCTCTGGCTCGCCAGAGCAGCGATGTCACGCTGGCCACGTGACCCGGAAGTGTCTCCGGACAGCGCTGGCCCCTGGCCTCTTAAGTGAGATGGGCGCACAACCCCAGAGTCTGTCAAGACTGGCCCGTACGGGCAGGGGTACCTTTACCTTTACCTTTAAGTGTAACCCTGAAGAGAAAACACAATAGAAACCTTGTGAAGATAGATCACAGGCACGTTGCCCTCCAACTGATCCTCAGCCTGTCCCTTACGGATTAACAGATTCAGAATAAGCAATAGCCACTATTTTGTAAGTCCAGAAAACCCAGTACACATCCTCTCTTAGACAGATATTTCTGGTCCCAAGGAACTGGGTTGTTGTTTTTTTAAGCTCACATTTTCCCCCTGACAGGTATACCCTACACAATAGTGGTGTGCCATTCCTATCAAAGGATGCAAAAAGCAGCCTTGAGAATGCAAGTTTGATTGTTGTGCAAATGTGTGAGAAAAGCTATTGAGGTGTCTGAAATGTGTAAAGTAATGTGGGGCACTATTGTAGAGGCACTAAATTAATCCATTGTTGGGACCAAGTTGTCTGATTTGATAAAGAGGGGCAGACAGACCCCATCCATTAGTTTAAAAAAGCTCATTTTGTTTTGCTTTTTTGTTTTTCTGCACAGCTCTTTGGAGATGTCTGCTATAACTGCAGCCATGTGATTGAGGGGGATGGTAAGTTTAAGCCTGTTTGTCAATGCAGCTGTTGCAGCCCTGCACGGACAAGGCCTCAGTGATTGATTTCCCCCCACATCTGTCCTTGCTCAATTTGGTACAGTTCTGCAGTTTGATAACCCACCCTTGTTTGATATTTTCCACTAGTGGTCTCTGCTCTCAACAAGGCTTGGTGTGTGAACTGCTTCGCTTGTTCCACCTGCAACATCAAACTCACATTGAAGTAAGTGGCCAGCAAAGCCTGCCCTGGGGGGGAAGGTAACATGACTCAGGGAGTTACTGCAGTCTGGCAGTGTTACATTGTGGTCAGAGTAACTGGCTCAAGTTTGGCAAGAGAAGCGTGTAAATCAAAGGAGACACTCCTTGAAATCACTGAGAAAATATGTATACAAGTATACACTCAAACAAGTGTTCCATCACCAGCAAGTAGTTTGACATTTCTTTTTGGGACCAGATAGTCCAGACTGCCACTCCTTATCTTGCAGTGTTCCTATGCTAGTCCTGTTACATTTGCTACTAATGTGTGATGGGAACATTGTCATAATTACTTTCAAGGAGGGGACATGTCATGTCAACTTGCAAGGTGCAGGGCTCATTCATAAGATTTGCTTTCAGATAGTCACTTAAGCCTGCCAGTAGGGTCACTGTATGCATACCTGTAAGCAAATCTTCTATCAAGATAGGCTTTATTCCATTGTGTCGATTGGCTGGCCGTGGCACTTGCTCACTACCCAATCTGCTTGTATTTTGATTTCCCAGTTTGTTGATTGACATGACAGGCCGGAGCTTGCTCCACCAGCAAATTTTGTTTTAGAAGAAGTGCCTTTCCCCCACTCCCAAGCCTGCGCTTGAAGTAGCAGGCTGGAGCAAGCATCTAAGAAGATCTAGTCACAATTGAGCACACTTACCTGGAATTTAAGCACTGAGATTATGAGACATATTCATTTTATGAAAAGATGTGAAAAATGTGAGAGAAAGAAGCAAGCGTCAAGCCGATACCCTTTCAGAAATCATGAAAAGTCCACACATTTTGATCCTAGCCTTCTTCCGGAGCAGTCACGTTTTCTTTCTTCAGAGAAAGCTCTGATTGGGATCCTTTTATCTCAGAGAGAGAACAGAAATGGACAAGGGAAGCAGTCTGCATCCAGTACCTGGCAGGCAGTGGCTCCCCAGTCTCACTGGCAAATATATTTCTTTGTTTTACCCTTTTAAACCTGCGATGCTGAAGACTGGACATGAGATCTTCTACTTGCATAGTTCTAACTCATTCATTTGGAACAGATTTTATATTGGCAAGTTTTTTTTAAAAAATGAAAGGAATGTATACCACATACCTTACTCACTTAGCTGTTAAGCCTCACATGACTTCCTAACTGAAAAGTAAATCCTTCTGTATTTCTTTGAAAGGAATAAGTTTGTGGAATTTGACATGAAGCCAGTGTGCAAGAAGTGCTATGAGAAATTCCCTTTGGAGCTGAAGAAGAGGCTGAAGAAGCTGTCTGAGTTGGCCTCCAAGAAAACTCACCCAAAAGCTCTGGACTTAAACTCCGCTTAAACAGGTCTGTACCCTCTGCTGACTCTATGCACCCTCACCAGCTACAATCTGCCTCAGCTACTGATCACAAAAGGAACTTTTAAAAATGGTTTCAAGGACTCAAGACAAACAAAAGCTCACCAGTTATATCTTGCACTCTGAATGTTTATTCTGCTCAGGTATAGTGTGTGTAGAGGCTGTCCTCCAGAAGAGAATGGTGGCAATATGCAATAATGCACTATGATTTTTCCTTTTGTATAAGTTGTGTATCATGTTCTCTCACTATTTGCCCATTTTGTTTTGAGATTCAGGTTCATGTTACACACTTACTTGAATTCTTCTGTCTTCTTCCCCCTTCTCTCTCTCTATCTCTCTGCTTTTATACCAAAATTAGCCTGGCCACACTGCAAGTGGGAACACAGGAAGGTTGGGTAGAAAAAGACCACTTAACCCTTTTCTTCCAAAAACAGCACAAAAACACATTTATTTTTCATTTAACATGCCTCTTGAACATTCTCTTAAAGTTGCAGTGGACTAATCAAAACCAAGTAATAATTTTCCTTGCAATTGTTAGTTAACTCATTTTAATAGTTTGACATTATTTAGCATAAGCCTGGATTGTTTTTATTATCTGGCTGACCTTTCCTGCTGTAGTAGCTAAGCTGCATAGGCCAGGATTGCATAATATAGAATCTGGATGGACCAAAGTAGCTGAACTGTAAGCCTATCATTTTTGAAAGAGACTGTTCATTTTTTAGATTTCTGAGCATTTAGACCAGGCTTCCTCAACCTCAGCCCTCCAGATGTTTTTGGCCTACAACTCCTATGATCCCTAACTAGCAGGACCAGTGATCAGGGATGGTGGGTAGTCTCAAAACATCTGGAGGGCTGAGGTTGAGGAAGCCTGGTTTAGACCTCTCCTCCATATTAGCAAGCACTCTTTTTTGTCTGTTGTGACAAAGTTTAAGTAAATCCCTGGAGTCTTAACCCAAACATAGTCTTCCTACAATGTACATTCATTTCAGTGGAAGTGGGAAAGCAATCTTCTTAATGGTCTCTGAAGCTGGAACTATTTATTACCTCAGCAAATACATGTTCCCAAACATAGTTGATCTCAGCAAAATACATATTCCAGGACACATCTGAAAACAGCTTTGTGTGCTTAATCCTTTTCTCCCAGCCACTTTTCTGTCATTTCTAGTCTTGGAGCTCAGGGTATGTGCCAGAGGAGAGGGATGGTATGGTGCAGGGATGGAGAGGTTGCTGGGTATGGGGAAAGTGGCAGACAGTGGAAGTATGAAGCAGTCCTCCCTCCACCTGCCAGTTCTTCACTGTGTGCTCCTTCCCACCCTATCATTAGCAGTACCAGACCATGTGAGTTTGGGAGCCCTGTGTTTCTCCATAATTTTGTCATTTCAACCTAAGTTCTCCTCAAATTACCCCATAGTATTTCCTTTCCTGCAATAGGAAGATAAACACTAGCACAGAACAAGACTGTTTAATATAGAAAAGCATAAATCTTACTTACGGTATTTACTACTATGACAATGGAAGTTAAGAATCATGTACTGCTTCTACTGATGGGAGAGGACTGGTTTTTCTATCCTCTTCTCCCAAACTAGTCCTCAAATACCATTATTTATCTGCTACTTACTTACTAGCACTAAATTTGTATTGTCACAACTAATAGCACAAGAGGATTGCCCATCTCTTGATTTGAGACTATCCTCCAAGCACAAATATAGAGGAACATGTTTCACAATGTAGGACATAATTTTCTTAGGTCTCTAGGATACGTACTCCTAAATTTGGACTCACACTGAATTGGTTGTCAGTCTCATCCAGAGCCCTCTATGTGCTCCATTTAAAATGGTACACATGTATATGTGCTGTCATATTTAAATGGAGTTAAACACAGAACTTTGAGTCTATGTGGTTTGCCCACAACACTGAAATGAAAGTGATATCCCTTGTGAGTGGAGAAGTTGTGTGAGAGCATTGTGGTTCCCATTCTTACTAAGGCAGTGATGGATATGGCAGACCGCACTGCTGTAGGAACAAAGCACAGGGTCTACTGTCAAGAAGTCAAAACACAATTCATGCAGAATCTTCCTCTGCAACATACCTAGACATAGGTGCCAATTCCCTTGGGCTCTGGGTGCCGGAGCACCCACAAATTTCCCCATGAAGGGGCTGGACACCCACAAATTTTGGGGCCAGGGCCATGCATGCTGCATGGCACCCATGGCCCCAAGCATCCATGGTTGAAGAGCCAAGCTGGCACTCCTGTACCTAGGGAACACAATTCTTATGCCTTAGACCAATGCTGGTTATGCCTTAAAATGGCATATATGTAACTAGTGGAGATGCATGTTTGAAAGTAAGTAAAGCAATGTAGATTTATGATACAGATTCCTGATCCAGCAAGTGATATGGATCCGCTTTAACGATTTTAATGTAGTGCTCCATAGAAAAACAGATTTTATTATACTATTCTTCCTAATACAAATATGCCAAGACTGGGTGCCATATCAGATAGGCTTTCAGGCCAGCTTTAACAGTGTAAGAAATCAGTGCTATCCTTTCAAAATGAAACGTTAGGCAAATACATTAAAACATGAAATTTGTGATGAATGGAAATGTCCTGTTACAAAGATGCATTAGGGAGAGATATTTGAAATGCCATAGCTCAAATTAATCTTAGGAGACCTTCAGGAAAGTAATCACTGTGGTACAAATCTCCAGAGTTATCTAATATGAAGTATCAATTGTTTGCAGTTTTGTCACAATGTTCATCTTCCAAATACAGAATCTGTCCATTGAAAAAGAAACAAAATTGATTGGCTGGGAAATAATTTACTTTTATTGGGGTAAGTAAATGGCTGTTTCAGGGCAGCCTAGTGAGAGTGATTAGCAGAGCTGAACCAAACCAGAAGCCTGAGTTTGTAAATATTTTGTGCCCCTTGGAAAAGGACCCCATCTTTGGGTTAAAATGGTGTACGTGTTGAGGTGGGGAGCAAGACTGAACTTGTACAATGAAGTACTACAAAAAAGAAAGTATTGGCTGGATGTGCAATGCAATGTGCATCCAGCAGTGAATGTTGTCTGCTGGAATGTGTATTTGGGTGTGTACTGGAATGTGTAAGTCCAATATAAGTTCTTGTGTGACTGTAGCTTGAATGAATCTTCAGAGGGAGGGCACTACAGTCTCATTTGCTCTCACTGTTGTCACCACAGAGTCTAATCAGACTGATTCCATGAAGACATATTGTTCACAATGTGGTTTCTCATTGCCACTCACTTGGTAAATGGAGGAAGAAGCTGCCTTGTTTAAAAATGGCACAGAAGCAGCTCATCAGGGGAACCAGGGCTGTGAGCAAGCATGAAAAATGGCATGTAAAGGCCAAGCATTTACAGAGAGATGCTGTTGTGCATTGGTGTTATCAAATGTGTATATTTCTTATTAAAATAGGTAATGGGGGGGGGGATGGAAAGTAAGGGTGGAGTTGCTTTTTTGCAACTGTTGAAAGCACATTTTACATCTTAACTATAAACAAGTATTAGTTTGTTACAGCTTTATTGACCAGTCTATGACAAGCGACTTTTGCTCCATCAAGGCAATCTGAAAGTGCCAAAATTATAGGTAAATAGCAATTTAATTCATATTACGTATATTATCCTTCCAGTAATTGCACTGAATGTAGATTTAACTGCTTATAATATATTGTTATAATGATATAGTTTTTGTATTAACATATTTTATATCACTTGCTACTAAAAATGATTCATTTTGTATAAGATCCCTTTCATACAATAATGCATGGCATCACACTTTTGTAAGACCTACGTAGTTTCCTGCCAGTATTTTGCTCCAGGATCTTGTAATTTCACTAGCAAAAGGGTACATCCTGATGATTAAAATACTGTATTCCTCCATTTTACCATATACTCTTGAAATGACAACTCACTGCTATATATTTTTTAACTCCTCACAGTAAAGATTATTTTAAAACTGCACATCTTGGATTGCTTTTATTTGGTGCAAGAACTTGCTGCAGTAAGTTATTTTGCAAAAATGTGCAAATGTTACTGAAATGTCATTAAGACGTCTAAGTAATGTAATAGTAAAGGTATAGCATTGTAAGCTGCTCTGGCCAACAGGTGTTCTGCTGTAGTTACTGGACCATTTGTTTGGTCCTGATGGATCTACCAAATATTCAGCATAATATGGTTAAATGCCTGTCAGCTTTCACTAGTAAGGAAATGAAAGAAATGCTTTAAGATATAGTATATATTCCAGAGTGTAATGTTGCATCTTTCTTCTGCAATGTGCAAATGTACGTATTTACATCTAATGTAATGCCCCATAGCTGTGAGACCCTTATCGTTAGAGGATTCCAGCTTTATTGTGGTGTCCAATTACTTGTGAATAATCAGTTTCTGTGACAAAATACAGTTCCAGCCCCCAGGCCACTGTGTGGAGAAAGAGTAGCCCTCAAGAATACAGAAGCTGGTCATCTCCTTTAACTAAAGCAGAATGTTGATTTTACTGCTTAATGTATTTCACTGGAATCACAGCTGTTGTGCAGGAAGGATTCTTTGACCCAAGCTGTAGCCTTAAGCATTTTGACAACAGAGGACTGAGGTAAGCTGTTCAAGAGTTTGATTTATTCTTAGATATACATTTCTAGAAGAAAGTTGACAATATCACTCCCATTACTTTGCAATTCTCTTTAGAAAGTGGAAACAATTTGGCTGTTACCATTAACAGAAAGCAGACACCCAAAATATGTTTAATCAAAAACTTCAAATTGAATTTACATGAAGAATTCAAAAATACAGTACAATCTTGACCCCAGGCAAGCATTCCCTGCCAGCAATGGATGCTGTGCATGGAATGTCTGGATGTTCTTTTTCAAAGGTCAAGTACTCTGAAAGGTGTGGCACTCATTTAGCTGCACAAAGTTACTGAAGCTCTAATCCCCCAATACCCAAGCAGGAAAAAACCTTCATTGCAAAACCGTGCACCTTCTCCTAAGTTGAACAAAGACTAACTATTGTGACTACTTTGGCAAATGACAGGGGGAAGCCAACAGTAGTCTTTCCTCATCTGGGGAAAATGTGAGGACACTAAAGGCAGCTTCACTGCTGAAACTGACACAACACATCCTACGCATGCTTCCTAGCAGAAGCATGTTTCTTAAGCTAAGGCAACAGTCACGGAGTAGACCGACACTTCACATCATGAAGATGCTGCTTCCATTCATTTGTAGTACTTCTCCACGACTTAAAAGGTAAGAGCCACCTTTTGCCATGTGTGCTGCAGGTTTGTGCTGATGCCTGGCATTCCTGTCCCTGCTCAATAGGAAAGGATGGCATAATCTAGTACAGGATATACTTCCAGAAAAGCAGGGGGAATGACAGCTAGCCTTGTTGAAATCAATGAGTCATAAAATGTTTTAAGCTATAGTTAGTTTATAAACAAATACGTTTTTGCTACAACAGCAGCTTTTGGTTCACTCCCCTAGGGTCAAGAAGAGGTAAAACTAGAGAATGCGCTGACAAATGTAAAGCTAAAAATGAATTCCTTCCAATATTTGACATATTTTCAGTTTGGCACATCCTTAGGCAGGGAGATGCGAATCCTTCTGTTTGTTTGCAGCGTTCAATAACAAGTTCACATATGACGTCAACAGGTCATCCATTTTATATCCCTGAAGGAAAAATAAAAGACATTTAATGACCTACCCTGGAAAGAGCAAGACAGACATGAGATCCTTTAGCAGTCATGGAATGTTTCACAATAATAGACCAGCTAGTTAAGATAAGCAGCATTGTGTTGCTACTCCTGCAAATACTGTTGGCTTAAGATATTAACACTGCTAAGCAGTGTACAAAAAACTTATGTTTTCCTCTGATAAAATTGGAATCTGGTGGTTTGTGGAAAAGCAACATAAAATATCATAAGTCACAGGAGATGGGTTCTAAACTGGTTATAAAGCATTAATTGGGCATTTCAAGGGTGAGGTAAATGATGCCCTTCCCAACTAATTTGGTGACTGCACAAGTAGTCTTAAGGATGGAAATTTATCTATCAGAATGTCCTGGTTGATCATGAGACAAAGAAAGCCACTTTAAAAATAAATTAAAAGTTAATAATGGTTGCTGATAGACAGTTTTTTGAACAAGATGTATATATCTGTCAAAGTAGTTTGAGGCATTTTAATTTAAAACACAAAACATTTCTCTGTGTTTGTATTTTCCCTTTTGATTTAGAAGGTTGACACTATGGCACAGCTGTGGGAGCTTTGACTCCACAAGAAGTGAATCTTCTACCCCATATACCTTTTGTAGTAATATGACATGTGCCTGAGTTCCCAAAACCACCAATATGCACATAATACAAGCCAGTTCTGTTTCCTCCACAATCCAAGCCCGTTGCAATTACCGTATGTTTCGCTCTGTAGGACGCACCTTGTTTTATGGGGGAGAACAAGGGAAAAAAAATCTCCCCCTCTCTACCCAGCAACCTTTCAGCGAAGCGGCAGGAGGCACTGCGCAGAGAGGGGGAGATTCCCCCCCCTTGTTCTCCCCCTCTAAAACAAGATGCCATTCAAGGTGTGTTCAGTCACCTTCAGGCGGCTACCTTGGAAGCCTGGAGAGCAAGAAGGGTCCGTGTGCACCGACCCCGCTCGCGCTCTCCAGGCTTCAGTGAAGGCAACCCGAAGCCTCCGGAGTGCTGCGGGAGTTCCTGCTGCGCTCCAGAGGCTTTGGGTTCCTTTCGACCTGCTCTTTGGGGCTGGTGGGGGGAAGCCCACCGCCAGCCCCAAAGAGCAGGTCAGGGAGCAGCAGAAAGGCGAGCACCCTTCCTGCAGCTTCGTGGGGCTGCAGTCGCCCCCCCCCCCAAAGAGCAAAGAAGCCAAGACAGCGAGCAGGACGCATCCCGCTCTCTGTCTTGGCTTCTGCCATAGCCGCATGCAACCTTTCCAGCCGGGAGAGGCTGAACGGGGCTGTGGCTTCTTTAGTCCTGCGCAACCTCTCCAGCAGGGAGAGGCTGCACATGGCTATGGCACTACCCCCACCTCCCGCAAAAGCCCACAGGAGCCGCGCACCCTTTAAGGAGCGCATGGCTCCTGTGGGCTTTTCTACGAGGAGGGAGAAGAGACTGACTGGCTGCATCAGTCCCTTCTCCCTCCTGAGAAAAAGTCTGCAAGAGCCGCGTGGAGCTTGTGTGCAGCTTTCAGGGCTTTTCCTGCCTGCCTCCCCCCTGCATTCATTCCATAGGATTCACACACATTTCCCCTTCATTTTTGGAGGGGGGAAAGTGCATCCTATAGAGCGAAAAATGCGGTACATCTTTCTGCTATTTAACACACACACACCCTGTCTTCTCAAAATAATAGAACACAAATATCTAAGGCAAGAAGAGACATCATCTGTTTCAGGATTTTTCCCCAACTACCCAAGGCAGAACTATTACTCAGGTTTGAGAAAAGTGGGGCAATGTGCAAATATTTGAAATAGCTCTTGGTGACATTTACTCAGTACGCCATTAGAGGAAGGAGAAAAAGGGTTAACCAGTAATTACCAGGTCCTTCCTTCCTTAGTGGATGGTCTTGAGCAAATCTGAAATCATAAGCTTTTCTTACCAGGGAAGTCTCACAAAGGATCCGGCTCCCTCGTACCAGGTTCCCTATGGTCATGTGGAAATATGTGCTGCCACTGCTCCAGTTGGAGATTTTAGTGAAAGGGTAAACTGTCAAGATCTCCTGCAATTTAAAATCAAAATAAATGCTACATGTAAGTTTTATTAGAACGAACAACTCAGGTATTTCTCTACAAAAAGAGACATGTGGCACATCTGGTTTTCCAGGAAGCAGTTCTGTGCTGATGCCTCATCAGATTATCTTCTGCGCCAATCCCTATTGATCTTAAATAGCACTTCTGACATAGAATAGAAGCCAAGCTTCTGTTTATCTACTGTCTGGCAATGTTGCCTGAAGGATCCTTCCAAGAAGATACCACCTGAGTTTCTCCTTCCTGGGTGTGCAGGTCTCATGTTTATCCCTTCTTTATAAAATTGTTTTTATTTCCCTTAATTATTAAGGGAATACTAGATAAATGTCTGAGGCTGAAAACTAAATTCTGTTGGCCAATGTACAGTTCTGCTTCTGTTGAAGAAAAGTACATTTCCTGCTGGAATCCACAGCTCTCATCACATCTCCCTATGCCTTTACCTTAAACGGTTTTTTGAATGAAACTTAGGGCATAGCTCAGTGTGTGTGTACCTTTTCCAATGGGTAGGTATGCTGTCAAGTATCAAAATATGACTCTTACCTTAGACTTCATATGTATTAGAGAGACACCTTGTTTGTTGATAGCAATCAATACAATGTCAGGGATATTTGGCTCTGAGGTTTGCTAGTAAAGAAGAAGAAAAAATGAGTGATAGCTGTTGAACTATTTTAAATCACCAGCTGTCAGTGTCCTCTTATTTGCACAAGAAGCTAAAGAATTATCAGTCAAAATGTATGCAACAATAAGAAAATCAAGTGTGTGTGTGTCATGGGAATACTGCGCGCTGCAAATAATGAATGTCCTTACAAAACACTCAGTGCCTTACTCCTCCCATATTTGGCTTCAGACACATGGGAGCTATTTGGAACTGGGAACCAGCTAAGGGCGAAATGGTTAAGCTTCATCTCCTCCTCCAATTTCACCCCACTCCCCAAGTGGCTTTTCTTCAGAACGGAGGTGGCATCAATGCAGAGGACGCCACATCACAGGAATGGGCCCTCAAGAGCTTAAAAGCAGGACAATAGAAGAAGCTTCTACTCTGCAGAAAGCAGCTTTCCAAATGGAGGCACACATAAAAACAGCACCTTTGAAACTCACCTTCACTTCGAAGAAGGCTGAGCCAAATGTTGGCCAACGATGTATGTACTTCAAGAAGGCAATCTTGGCCTCGTCCACAGTCTTCTGTTCATGTTTGCTGGCGGCAGAAGTAATATTCTGCATAAAAATACACATGAGTCAAAACGGAGGGGCATCTTTCTCTCACAGTAATGAGTCTCAAGTAATTGCTCCCAGGTATGAATAATGCAAAACATATCTAATGCTCCTTGTTACATAAATTTATTTACTGAAGCACCTCTCCACCCTTGTATTAGAATGATAGAAAACACCCATCCTTTGGGTCTTCAGGTTTGAGTGAGTTAAAAATCTAAATAAAGTAAGTACATCATGATGCCTGCCATTTTAAAAGAGTTTTAGCAATTGTGGTGACTTCAGAGGGTCTCTGAAAGGACTGCCATCAGTGGGAAGGTTTGTGGACAGCAACATTGGTTTTATTTGCTCATAAACTGGGAGGGAGTACCATTGAGGCATGATCAGTAGCCGCAGAGTGGTCCCAACCCAAACAAAAGCCAGGACAAATATAAATTTATGACACTCTAGAGTTCTCAAACCTTCAACCCTCAGGGCCTACTTGAAAAAGTTATTGAGGCCACCAGAAACAAAATGGCAGTGCAGGAACACAGTCAGTGGCAAATGGAGGCAGAGGGCAGGCCCACTGATGAGCCCCAGCCCACTGTTCAAGAAGCAACAATCAAATGATTCTTCTTACCCGTTTCCACTCCTCTGGAGATGCTGTTCGGATCATGTTCTCAGGCACTAGTTCCTTCAATATTTTGGGAATTGCTGCAAATTGCATTCGATCATTGTTATAGTTAACCTTGAAAATCAGCCCAGCTAATTGGATGGCATCCTCTTTTGAGCACTTGTGATATCCGCGTAGATACTTTGGTTGCTCCTGAAAGATACAATTGAAGACACATTGATCTGTTAATCCTACTCTCTGCAATGTGTGTGTGCGCGCGCGTGCGTGAGAGAGAATGAGTGATTGTGCTTTGCTTTTGGTTTCAGGGTAGGCACTGTATTTGTCCCTGTAAAATTAAAGCAAGGAACTTAGATTGAGGGAAAGCATTAAAACATCTAAATTTTAAACCTGTGCCCAAGAGACCACACTCAGTGCTTTATAACATTTACTGGTTTGATGATGAGACATTTTCCAGGAATTGTAAATAACCACTGTCCACAAATTGTGTGAATCTTCATCTCATATCAATTCTCCACAAATCTGTATGACTCAGAGAAACCACAGTGGGTTCAGCAAGGACAGTCCTTAGTACATTCTATCTGCTCTGGGCATTGGACTTGCAGCCATTCCTATCCAGCAACAAGAGGGAAATGATTACAGGAGAATCCCAGATATCTCCAAGATTTATCTCACCTGTGTATTCCAAAAGATCTACCTCCTTCAAACCAAGTAACCCATCAGTTCATTTACCTTTTAGTATGATGATTAGCCTTCAACAAAACCACTTGCCAAGGTAATTGTGCAGCCCTCCCTGCTCTGGAAAGTTAATGAAGTGATAAAGAACCTTTGAAGTTTTACTATTGTTTGGGACAGTTAAGCTCAATTTCAAAAGGTGGAGAGACAAAGGAAGCATCTTTAGGAGAATTCTTCCTTAGGCATCTTATCTATGCTAATCAATTAAGCAAGCAGAGAAACCAGATCAAACATACATTGGGGTGGAATTCAACTAGAAACTGGAAATTAATGATCATTACTAAAATAGGTCTTCATTTCAATGGGTCTACTCTGAATAAAACTTAGTTGAATACCACCCATAGAGCTTGATTCCTTCTACCTGCAGCCCCTGAAGTTGCTGCTTTGCCCTGCTGCATCTGCCGCTGGTAGAGAACCATCACCACCATCAGTGCTGATTTGGGGAAAGATTGGATTGATTTTGGGTGAACTCTCCCTCCCCCCAGAAATTTTGAGTGCTCTGCAAGCTCTCCCCAAATGGATATGATTCTGCTGATGGCGGTGGTGGGGCAGGTGGGGCACCCATAGGCATGCTGCCTGCAGGGCCTCTGCCGCTTGTGTGTTGTGGTGGGACAGGACTTCACAGTTGGCTAGTAGAAACTAGGACTTTACTATCAAAACTGGCCATGATTTGTAGACCTCTCATCATTATTGTTATTGTTACTGTCAGTGGCATGCTATAAATATCAACCCTGTTAATTACCTGATGATAATGAAAGATGCAGTCAGCCTTCAAGTCCTTCCCAGGAGTCACATTCAACCATAACTTTCTCATGAAATACACCTGGTAATTCACAGTGGTGGGAGCCACTAGGAAAACAGTGTTATTTACATTTAAATGGGGAAGAAATCTCGTAACACTCATTTATATAGCCTGATTATGCATAAGTATGTTTTTTTGCTTCACATTACTCTCAAGAAAGCCAGGTGCCAAAAATATGGTCCCTAGCCCACCCAACAATGAAACTGAATCCAAATTTAGAAGTTGGCATATAAGCAAATTTAGAAGTTGGCATATACAACAAACGAAGACAACAGGGACTCAAAATTTAGCCTTAAGTGAAAGACTAAGGAGAAATTGTGAAAATAATGGGCTTTTAAAAAAGGAGAGCATTTTCTTCTCCTGCTTCAGATAAGAAGCTGTCAGTATAAATGAAGGTACAGTAGGATTATGCTGATGAGCAACAAGATTTAGCTGAAATGGAGTGTACTTTTCCAGAACAGTTTGTTCCCACAAAAATCCCCCCCTCCTTTTATCAGTCTGTGAACTGGGGGCAAAATGTTTCCATCCTTCACAGTGACAACTGCCACTTTAAAAGAGGTCGCTGTGTGCAGCACAGTCTTCCTCTCCCTTGGCAAGTGCTAGGGGTGGTATTGGGATCTGCATATTGCTGTGGATGGGGCCTTCCTCAAAGAGGCAACTCCTGCTACTTGAAGGAAGGCAATTTGCTGCATTGCGAGCCATGGGATCCTTCTCCTTTCTTGACAAGTATTTTGTCAAGAGATAGGAACAGGGGCCTCAATTTTTAAGGAAAAGGTGAATCCACTCGCTTTGGAGAATGCTGCATTTTCAGAGAAAACTTGCACCTTTCTCTGCGAAAAACTAACTGCATGAAAATTCAGCTCAGCCCTTTTAAGGAATATTTTTACCCCCTTTTTAGTAACGGAACAGTGGGTGGGAGTCACCTAATTAGCACCATCAGTGGAAGCTCTGTGCAGGGACTTCCACATGTGCAACAGGGCTCCCCCTCATTCTCCCCTGCACCCCCTAAAGTTAGCTCAGGAGTGTGTTCCATCAGGAGAACCCCCAGAGCAGCACATAGAGGAAGGAGATCATCCCATTCTGCAAGCTGCAGATGGAATGATAGGAAGAGCACAATGCCAAATTCCACCCAATGTGCTTAGGGAAGTTGTAGAATTGTGATCCTCAAACGTTTTTAAAAAGAGGATGGATAAGCATCTGAGGGATACAATAATACATTGAGCAAGTCCTGCTTTACCTGAAAGATTTAAACTGAATAGCAATGCTCAAGGTTGTCGGCAAACACACTAAGAGTTTTAGGTTTGTTCAGGAAATGGAATTGTGCTGTCTCCTTTGAGGATGTGGGGGCTTATGATCTCTTATCTGGCAATGAAGAAATTTCAAAGTGGAACAAGCAGTTGCCAGATCCACCAACTAATGTGGCAAATGAAAATTATTCAGTTATTTAGTGTCTGGACTCATTCCACTATTTTTAAATGAGCCTTTTTGTCAAGCTGAGCCAGCTAATTCATGCCACCAGGTGTAGACACAGAACACACACCAGAGAGCAATGATAACAAAGAGAGAACTGATTAATTATGGCAATAAAATGGGTTGCTTCCTGAACTCTTCCTGTTTCCTAATACCAGAGCTGTCCCTGGTAAACAAACACCCAAGAAGCCATCCACCCATTTCCATACCCTCTCTGCTCGGCCTGTTCTTCCGCGTCCAATCAGTCACCTGTCTCAAAGAGTCAAAGAAGTAATCTGCTTCATTCTGGCTGATCACCTAAAAAAGAAACGATGAATGATAGGGGAGTTTGCACCAAGAATCAGTTCAATCCCCATAGTTCCCGTTGCAGTAACTGCAGTAGCTTATGGAATTAAACACAAATGATGCTGGCATGTGTTACACCATGGGTCTTATTAAACAGGTACAGTAACCCCGCAACTTACAAACATTTAACTTGTGTGCATTCAGCTTTGTGTGATAAATAAAAAGGGGGTGGAAAGGGGCAGCATCAGATTTAGGGCAATGAGGGTGGTTCCAATGCACAAGGCGCCAAGCCAAGGGTGTGCAAAATTGAGAAGATCCATTTGGGGGTGCCAAATTTTGGCCTTGCAAAGTGTGCCATAATGCAGGTTTGCCAAAGTCCACTCCTGAAAGGGCAGGGTTCTGGGGGAAATGACTTTGGCAATCCCACCTGCCACTGAATGTGTTTTTGAGTATACACAATTTTGGCTTTAGGTGCGATTCCTGGAATGTAAACCCTGCATAAGTTGCAGGCTTCCCGTATGAAGGAAAGAAATTAAGCAAAAAAAGCATTATTCTTTAACCTAGAAAAACAAGTTGAAGCATGCATTATTAGCACATAGAGCTCACAGTGGATATGTGACCAAAAGGGCCCATCAAAGACACTCGCTTTATATGGCTGCCCTTTCTGCCAATTACCTTGTCTGCAGTCTTGACAAAGAGGCTGAATCCTTCCCAGGAACTCAGTTCCATCTGGCTGGCAATAGTCTCACACAGAGTCCGTACTTTTGTGTTTGTCCCTACCACAAATGCCTGGAACATAACAGTGGAGGGACCAAAGTGAGTAGACTGGAAGGAAAGGGAACAGAGGGCAACTTGCATGATGCACACAAACCGCTAAGAGTGGGAATCTGCCTCCTTGGCTCCAAGCTGCACTAGAACCCAGTGAAGGAAAACATGCAGGTCCATGCTGAGAGGCAGCACCTCTCTCTATGTCCACTGGATGCTGAAGGCAAACGTGAGGAACTGGCTGTCACTGCAACCCAGTTTCTGAGATCTTCTCAAGGGCATCTGGTTAGCCACTGTTGTCAACAATCCTGACATTATTGTTATTAGCGTTTATTGTCTCCTTTTGTGTCCATAGCATTTTGTTTAAATACATATTTTTAAATCTTGCAAATATAAGAAAAAGAAAAGCAACATAGACAGCTCACATTAAAAATAACCCATCAATCCTGATTTAAACATATATATTAATATAAGCCGCCCCAGTGGCGGAGCTTCATGCTCCGGCACCGGGGGGGGGGGAGAGCAGGCGGGGGCAGGGCTGGTGTGCATCCTGGGGGCGTGGCACGCCACCTGTGGGGGCATGGCGCTCAGCGCAGGCGGGGGGGGCAGCTGTGATGACACCCCACCAGGATCGTGCTGCCAAGGGCGATGCGCTCACCCTGCACTTCTCTTCCTCCGCCAGTGAGCAGCCCATGTGTTCAGACAGATGCCTGAATGAGTGGCCATGCCAGTTATGAAACATTATTAAGGAATGGTACCTGAATTTGCTAATACGGACAGTAAGCCCACATCCTATACTCATTTAGCTTGTGCATATTCAGCTTTATGCACCTGACAAGGGTGAAAAAGTGGCCGGGTTCCAGGAAAAATAACCTTGGCAACCCTCCCACCATTGACCCAAATGGGTTTTGATGATAATGCGATTTTGGCTTTAGGTGTGATTCCCCAAAATGTAACCCCCATGCAAGGTGCTGGCTTACTGTATTCATTCCCCCCCCCCTTCCATGTCCCCTTTTTCTGCAGTATCAAGTCTATTAGATTGTATGTAACTGTACAATATGGGACGCGGGTGGCGCTGTGGGTTAAACCACAGAGCCTAGGACTTGCCGATCAGAAGGTTGGTGGTTCGAATCCCCGTGACAGGGTGAGCTCCCGTTGCTCGGTCCCTGCTCCTGCCCACCTAGCAGTTTGAAAGCACATCAAAGTGCAAGTAGATAACTAGGTACCGCACTGGCAGGAAGGTAAACGGTGTTTCCGTGCACTGCTCTGGTTTGCCAGAAGTGGCTTAGTCATACTGGCCACATGACCCAGAAGCTGTACACCGGCTCCCTTGGCCAATAAAGCAAGATGAGCGCCGCAACCCCAGAGTCAGTCACGACTTTACCTAATGGTCAGGGGCCCCTTTACCTTTACCTTTAACTGTACAATACAAAGAACAACCTTCCAATATATTTAACAGATACGGGTAGATCGCAGAGTTGGCCTCACCTGCTCTGTATCATTTGGAAAGTAAACCTTGTGGGAAATCTTTGTGATATTCTTCTGGATCGCTTCCACTTCCACGCTGTGTGGGGCCCACTTCCGACAGCCACTCCTGGAAAATAGCAATGCAGGTAGAAATCTCAGAGGTGGGCATTTGCTCATGTGCAGCTGCCATCCGTCTATTGCAACTCAGCCTTATGCCAAGTCCGAAAATTGGTCCACCTTGTTCAATCCTGTCTACACTGACTGGCAACGGCTCTCCAAGGTTTCAGGCAGAGAATTTTCCCCAGCTCTACCTGGAGATGCTGGAGAATCTGGAGACCTTTGCATGCAAAACAAGAGCTCTGCTACTGAGCCAGGGCCATGCCTCAAGTTAAGCCATAAACAGCTATTAAGAGAGCAGGAAACAGAGTCTTCTGATGGAAGAGTAACAGCTACCCTGACATGAATTTTTGTGCTCATAGATGGCTCCTCTCTTACCCCAAGTTCTTCCTCCTACTAAGGACTGCACCCTAAGACAGGCACAGGGCTCTGAGGCACCTGTTGCTTCAAATATAGGATGTGTGATGAGGCTTCAGCTGAGGAACCAAACCGTCATAGAAACCACAGGGCTCTCATTCCTTAAATGTAATTATTTTGAATCTAAAACGAACCCCACTAAAGCAAGAGGCCTCCGGCATCACCTGCTATTCAGAGGGAGCTGCCTGTGAGTTCTGCAGAAAAGAGAAATGTGTGTATGTCTTGAGCACACCTGCATTATGCCCACATCTGTCATGCTATCAATCTCTCCTGGCATGGAAGGAAGGTTAGGCCCTTTCAACTTCTTTTGTACATTAGGTTACATGTTGCATATGCTTTACTGTATATGTTTTACATTTCCTGCCACCTTGTACAAGGTGGGACTCTGCTGTTACCTTAGGGACAGAGGACACAAAACCTTCTCAAAGGATTGATAAAGCCTCTGTACCTCATCACCCTTTGCATCCTACGCCTGCAGTCCACAGCCAGGTTCTCCTTCAGACGAGTCTCCATAAATTTCTGAGCGTGACTCAGCAGGGATTTACTAGGAGGGAAAAGGCCTGTGCAGAGCCAGAGTAATTGCCAACCACTGTTCAGGCTGTACCTGTAGTTTTGAGGGAAATAATAATAATTACTTAGAAACATTAATATATTTTATTTACTTAAGCCAACAGCTCTTGAGACTTAGGAAACTATGCATCCAAGCTGGCTTCTTTGTGACCCACCCCCTCCATTGTTACCATAGGGGTGGAAATGGCTTCCACTGCTGGATTTGGAGATTCTGGAAGCCAGATACCTCTGAAGTGCTAAAAGCTCAGTAAGTTCCTTTTCTGACAATGACCAAGAAATACGGTACATTGATATAAAAAGGAACTGTCCTGTAAGAGATGGTTGGAAAGGTCTGGCCCTTGGTACCTGTTGGTGTTCTCTGTCAGCTGCTTCATGATCTGACAGTAGATCTCATCGCGCAGAACTTCCTCTTGAATTGCCACTACAAATATCTGGTCAGTGAGCTCCGCAGGGGACCTCTCCTGCTTTGAGGGGTAGTCTCCCATGTATCTCATGATAGGTGAGCAAAGAGGTAAGGAAAAGTTTGCAGAGGTGATGTGCAATTTCAAGCACCTGTCCTTTTTCAGAGAACTCCTAGTGACTGAGCCCTCCGGTGACAATTAGGCTGTGCTGCCTAGCAAAAGCAATTAACAGGTCACCTTACCAATTAGCACTGCCTTCTGTGACTTCTCTTTTGGGGGTGTGAATGCTATGAACCCCTCCATCATAGGCTCAGATTGTATATAGTATGAACCATTTATCATAAGGACACCACAGTCTCTGCTGTGCCTCATTTCCAAAGGAAACATGAACCCTGGAATATGGCACCACTTGGAAATTGGGGTGGTATGCAACCCTATCACCAGCATAAAGGATATCAATGAAGGACTGGCAAGCAAAGTCCCAGAGGTCAGAGTTGGCGCACACCTTCTTCAGCAAAGGCTGTTTTAGGGGTTCCCTAGAGTGAGCCCATAGGTGACTCCGCCCACGGGACTTGTGTAAGACTGCCTTGCTGATGGACTCCTTTTCAGGAACTCTGGGAAAACAAAAGAACATTTTCTCAAAGCACTGCCATTTGGACTTAACATTTGCTTGGGATAGGATAAAAAATGTAACAGAGAAAATCTATCTGGACAGGTATAACCTGGCTGCAGTATTCTTTGCTCTGGTAACCTCAAGCTTGGATTGCTGCAGTGCAGTACATAGGGCTGCCTTTTAAGACTGTTTGGAAATTGCAGCTTGTGCAGAATGCAGCCACTCAATTGCTGGCAGGTTCAAAGCAATGCACTTGCACCACAATTTTGCTTCTCCCCCTCCCAGTAAGCAGGGGTAATACACCTGCGAAAAAGCTAGGATTATGGCTGTACCCTGCCTGGCATGGAGCCAACCTAAAATTCCCTGCACCTGCTAACATTTACCAGTACTGAACAGGTCATCCTCTAGCACAGAGGTGGGGGACTGGACCTGGCCAGTGGGCAGGTGCCCCCCCCACACTCTTGACAGCACCATCTGCTGAACAAGGGAGTTCCTGATAGGCATCTCCCTAGTGCAGTTGATCCCAGCAGCGCTTCCTATTGGCACCAATCAACTGAAGAGTATTAAGAGTGACCTCTGCTTGCCTTGGAACAGTTGGGAGTGCATGTTGAGCTCATGAATGTTCCTATGCAGACACACCAGATGACACATATGGCTTAAGGGGGGCATAGAGAAACAGCCTCACAGGCCAAATTATGACCCTTGCAGGAGCTAACTAGACCCAAGGGGAGGAGGTTTCCACTGTTTCTCTTACACTTCTGAAGATTAGGCCCCTTTTTTCTATGTTGCCAAATGAAGATTGGAGCCAACTCTGATTTGCATTTGAATATGGGGAAAATCTTGGCTGGAACAGTATCAGCAGAGGAGTGGTCGACCTTCACTGTGTCCTCTGCTTCACTGCAGATAAGGAACAGCAAGAGGAGTCACCACAAGAGTCATTTCCATCACATGGAAGATGGAGTGGAATGCAATAACTAAAACGGGTTTAAGAGCAATAACGTGCAACTGTTGGTTGAAAAAGCAGCATGACTTTCAGGAAGCAAGAGGCTCTGGGAGAAACTGAATAGGAAGCTGCAAGGCACAGGAATAGATATACCTGAAGTGCTCGTAGGAGAATTCTTCCAGAGTATATGGCTTCACTTTTGCTTCTTCTTCCTCATGCTCCTCTGTGCGAGAATTCAGTGACGCCAACCTCCGTTGTTCAGGCGACATCATCAGCAAGCTCTGAAAAGACACAGCCCCTTGAAGGCTACAGGCTCCTTGCCAAGATGTCAGACACCGACCACCCGTGCTGATGCTTCAGGAAAGATTTGTGGGCAGGATACTCATTTCCTGCCAGGTCTGCTTACAGACACTTCTTCAGAGCAAGGAAGGACTACCAGGCCTGCCAACATTTCCCTTAATGAGGGGAATAGTTCCAAAAGAATTCCCACAGGGACAAGCATTGCATTAGAAGAGGCCCCAAGAGAGCACAATGTCAAATCCAGAAATCAAGTCAATGTATAACTGGAACTACTGTTGCTGCTTCGATGTACTTGATACTCGCATGAAACTGCTAATTGAAACAAATACTGTACTCAAAACAGAGAACGATGTTAAAAATGCAATTTAAAGTACTTCAATAATAATTACAGTCCACAACAGATCAAAAGTTACCCTTTATGAGGGAATAACTTCCAATGTTCTCGTCTCTGTTTTAGCTTTAATAAGCATGTGAAAATTCTGAGCATGCTCTGCTAAAGATTTAGGAATTCAAGAGGAAGCCTGATTTCTACTCAAGCTCTAAAACAGGATCAGAGTTAGCTTTGACAATTTCCCCAAGGCTCCAGCAAGCCCTTGTTCAGTACTGCTATTTTCTTCCATTCCTCTGAAACACACTCTACAGATTTTTTTGTGGGTTTCAGCATGTTACCTTAATAGAGGTCATATCCAGGCCATACATTTAATGCACATGGCTGCCCTGAAGAATCCTGGGAACTGTAGTTTACCAGTCACAGAACTACAATTCCCAGCACCCTTAGCAACCTAAAGTTCCCAGGACTCTTTTTGGAAGGGGAATATGTGCTTTAAAAATATGATGATGATGTGAGCAGAGATGGGATGGAAGCCATTTATCTTGGTTATCCTTACCAGTAATTGACTAGAAGGTTTCGTAACGGTGGGGATGACGTAGATTGCATCTTGTGACACAAGCCCAGATTTACCAGTTCGCTCATTCTGAGCATAGATCCAGCCTTGGCTTCCTTCCAGTCTTCTGCCATGGGCATGCATTCTGCCTTGGCTTTTTTCTAGTCCTCTGTCCTTGGCTAAAATCAGCAAATCCCCTTTCTTAAAGGCCAGAATTGTGGAGTCATCTGGGAAGCAAAAAAAGAGAGAACTGCAGTAATGCTGTCCAGCCATTGCACATCAGAGAGAAAATCAGGGGTGTGGTGGGGTGGAAAAGTGTTTTCAGAGTCAGACCAAACCATGAGTCCTCAGACTTTCTCACAAGACCTTTAAGGATCAGTTATGCAGCCCATTTTGTGCAAATATTGATATCCGAGTTTGTATCAGGGGGGCCACTTCCTAGAAGCTGAGCCCTTTTGGTCCCCCTGTGATATTTTTTGGAGGGGGACAGACCTGCCCTCTGTGGAGGAGGCCAAGTGTGGAGCTGAGCACTATGCAGCTTCAATAGCCGGCTCCTCCTTCTCCTCCTCCTGCCAGAGGGGAAGGAGCTGCTGGCCATGGAAGACATGCTGCCGACATGTTCATCTCTTCCCCCAGCTACTTTGATGTTGGCTCCCACATTCTCCATCAGAAGCTGGTGCCTCTGGTTTGTATCAAGCATGTAACAAGTCGGCCATGAGAATAACTTGCCATGAAATGAACAGCAAATCACATTTGTTTATCTTGTGAACTGCCTGAGATCTTCGGGTGAAGGGTGGTATATAAATTTAACAATAAATAAATAAGGAATGTCAAATTGTGTTTTGTGCTCATAAGGCTGTGTACATACCATACACTTAAAGCAGACACATCCTGCTCCAAAGAATCCTCTAGACTGTAGTTTAAGCCACACAAAGCTACAATTTGGTGTGTGCTTTAAATGTGTGGTGTGTACAGTTTCCCTTCTTTCCCAATCTTGTTTTTACCTCAGTGACCCATCTAGTTTTTGTTCCATTCTTCTGCTACATCATTATCTGTTTCTGCTCACGTTTCCCACTGACAATTTCTCATGCCACCTCAGGGGATGTGGGAGATTTGTGACTGGATCTCCCAACACTTTCCACTTAAGAGTATTTATTAGAATCAAGTGGTATTTAATTGTGTTTAATAAATCAAGAACATGTTTTTCCTTAAAAGAAGGCGGAGAAGCTGAAGCATTTGAACTTGAGACTGCAGGAAAGACGAGGAAAATTTTCCCTCAGTTCTTCCAATAGCAAAAGTCCATCCTCATCAAGAGCTGGGTGTAAAGCTAGGCAATTTGCTGCTTACAAGCCAGGAATGCTGCCTCATTTTGGTAAACAGTTCAATGACATCTTTCACTAAGAGGGGACAAATGATGCACACAAGTTTGGATGGGACCACACCAGCAGCTGATGGGAAAGTCATAATCTGCACCTGACATCTATCAGCAGAGAGAGAAGCCCAAACCAGCCCTCCATTGGACACACAGATTCAGTGTAACCTGACCCTTGGAAACTTCTCCACCTCAAAGCACCCTAAGTTACCTTGCTGCTTGTTTTCTTGCATTGCCACAGCATACTGTGACCTCTCTTTCAGTCCTTGCAGGAACATGACCACCAGCTCAGCAATGACAACGCTGTTGGCCGATGTCAAGACAAACTCTTCAGCACGCAAGGTGTTGAGGGTGCAACTTTGTCCGAATGCCTTGACTGCCCTGTGAAACACAGAAGTAATTTGTTAAAGAGAAGATGGCTCTGGAAGCTGCAGGAAAGCAAAGCTCTACCATCTACCTACAGCCTTCAGAATAAGAGTTCAAATGTCCTCAGATCCATTAATTCAAAGGCAAAGTAGTAGAGTCTCTTAACATGGATCAAAAAGCAAGGGGTGGGAAGGACGAGACCTGATCATTTCCAAAGCTGGAACAGAATCAGCAACTCCTAGAGGGAGGTCAAATTTGTACATTCAGCCCTTCCATGTCTCCTTACTGAGACATCTTATCCTGCAAGGCTCATTCTCAAACAAAGGGGGAACAGGAAACACAGTGCTGTAAGGGATAGTGAGATGATATAAGATTTCATACTCTGAGTAAACAGAACTCCACACCTGCTCCTTGAAAAAGAGGATGCTTTTTAAAACTTTGGGGAAGGGCCATAGTTCAGCGGCAGAGTCTGGTAGGACTAGGAAAGAACACTCTGAAATCTTGGGAGAGCTACTGCTAAGCCACTGTAGGCAGTACTGAGCTAGGTGGACCAGTGATCTGGCTCAGTGTAAGGCAGCTTCCTGCATAAAACCTCCCCCGGCATAATTGCCAAGAAAGGAAGACAGAAGAATCAAATGTGGCCAACGATATGAAGAGGAGGTAGGAGCTGAGCACCCTTTGGTTTCTTGAGAGTTGCAAGAGGGGACTCTGCTGTGAGGGAGCACTCTGTCATGTCACCTGCCTCACTGCAATAGTCCCAGTGGAGTGCCAGCCCCTGCATGCTGTTTTTGAACCCCAAGTTCACAATCCCACTGACAATGGAAGACTTCCAGCACTGGCTCCCACTCAGTTCTTGACCTTTCCTTGCATGGTCAGTAAGGGATTATTTCTCAAGCTTCCTACGATCAGAATGTGCACTTATTCCAACGTTTCCCAAGAGGGTCCTGCGATGATGAAATGCATTTCAAATATTGTGCAGAATGTCGGTGAGGATGCAGTACCTACACTCTCTGGGGCCCACGGTGTCCCAGCAGACTTACCTGTTTGTGTGGATGCCAGTGATTTCTGGGAAAGACAGGTCTAGAAGTCTCTTTTCTGACTCATCTAGGAAGCAGATCCCTTTCCAATTAATTGCCACTATGAAATGGTTCTTGGGCAGACTTGGCCCTGTAAACACAATTTTTAAAAAGGTAGTGTGGCGACCTTTTCTTACCTCAGATGTCCCTCCCCTCTGTACCCTCACCCACACAAAAGGGGTTGACATTACCTGAAAATTTGGTGACCTCAAAGAATCTAGAAAAGAGCAGAGGCCACTGAAAGCGGGCAAAATCCACCAGCTGCTCCTTCACGTTCTGAGGGGAAAGTCGGTCCTGGGTATAAGGGGCCTGCAACATAGAGATGGAGAGGTGACTAAGTCTGCTCCCTTCCAGATTTCCCTTCAGCGACAGCCATCTCTCTTCTGTGTCTACGCAGACTTTTATGGGAAAAACCCTCAAAACTCTATTCAAGCCCACAGATTTAGAAATATTTTAAAATCCTTTGAAGTGGCAGAGCTATCTTTAAATACCTCCAAGCTGCCAAAGGCTAGATATGAGCTGTCTCCTTTTGACTTAGCAACAGCTGCAGCCACATATACAAATAAGACTGCAATTCCCTTGGGAAAACAGGGACTGACAATGCACTTCTGCTCTCACGAGGAATTGCAGATGTGCAGGAACGTGGATATTTCCATGGGCATGCATGTCATCACTGCTCTCTGGGATGCTTGACCGCCTGATCATGGAATGTGGACCGAGTGTAGATTCTCAAGCGGACCCATGTCCAATCCATATTTCAGCCTGGAAGGTATGGATCAAGTGAGTCCAGTTTGGAATTCATGTTTGCTGAATTCCTCCAAATGCTCTGCAACGCATAGGCGACACAGGGGATTTCCTGGTGAACATCCACCGAGGATAAAATACTGAAAGACGACCGTCAGTTCTCCCCAAGTGTTTCAAAGACTGTTCACATCAGCTGCTATTGCCACCAACGCAGAGGGGGAAGGGCAAAGGGAAAGAGAAAAGCTGCAGGAGAACAGAAGAGGTAAGTGGGAAATCAGCAGCAGCAGCAGCAGCAGCGGATGCTCAGTGAAGTGAAAGAAACAGGGTGCACCATTAGCAATCCATCACCCCTGTCAGGCCCATACACAATTTGTCAACTTGTTGCAACCTCTCAATTGTCATAAATTCATTCAGTGGGACACCCCACTCAATCCTCCTTAGTAAACCATAGGGGGCAAATATATTGGTCCTCTTTTCCTCTGCCACACTCCTCTGGGACACTTATTTTCTGTTCCAGAAGAAAGCACAGAAGGACAAATGCATTATAAAAAGTTATGTAAGATAGAAGCTATGGGTTATGTTAGTCCCAGTATGTACCCCTGGGTGTTCTTACCTTAGCGTGAGCATATGTGATGAGGCTCACCCACTTCTCCTTGGATTTAGACTTCAGCAGCTTTGCTGGGATACACTCCTGGAGCATGTTTTGAACCAACTCATTTTGGATGGACTCTCCAAACTGGACGTAGCAATATTTGGCTCCTATCTCCACCAAGTCCTCTTCCTATGACAATTAATCAGGTTTGGTGATTTGCTAGAAGAGGCTTTAACCTAATGTCAGTCATTGCCCAGACTAGACAAATTAGATATTCATCTTCTCCCAAGCAGGTTTGATCCAGAGGTTTGCATAGCACACATATACAGAAGAATGAATTGCACTAATGGCATTGAATAGAATATTGAAACAGTAAGGAAAGATCCATTTTGTCAAAGAAATGCCGCTGGGAAGACTGATTATGTATACCCAAACCAATCCATTTCCCAAAGTGCCTTTGGACTCCATGTATTAGTGAATTAAAAACCCACCTTCTCACAGCGGTATTCTCCATATCGAATGCCACGGATGATTTGATGATAGATGAGCTCAGTGCTGACAGGATCTTCCTTAGAGTTGTGCCAGGGAGTGAAGACCTCTTTCCTGAAGTACAGACGCCAGGGAGTGTGTCGTTCGTGGCCACCCTTCTCCTTTTCCATTTGTTCACACTGGGAAATGGCATCCATTATGTGTTCCCGTTCGCCACCAAGCGACCAAGCCTAACAACATCAACATCACCCATTTCAGAGATAAATGAGGTTGTTTTCCTTAATGGATAGTCTAATAATCTCGGGAAAATGCCCCCAAGTCATCTCATGTAAGGGGATAAGTTGTGAGTGAAAATTACACAGTAAGTTATATTTCACCAGGATAATTAATTAGCAGCATGGTGTAAGGCAGCCTTCTCCCCATATGCCCAGACCCTACAATCACCATCTGAGACCCTTCCTCCTGCGCCTCCTGCACAAGAGGTCCAGAAGGTGGCAACTTGAGAGCAGGCCTTTTCTGAGGTGGCTTGTGGAATGCTGTCCCCAGGGAGGTTCGCCTGGCACCTTCATTATACAGTGGTACCTCAGGTTAAGAACTTAATTTGTTCCAGAGGTTCATTCTTAACCTGAAACTGTTCTTAACCTGAGGTACCACTTTAGCTAATGGGGCCTCCTGCTGCTGCTGTGCCGCCGCCGCACGATTTCTGTTCTCATCTTGAAGCAAAGTTCTTAACCTGAGATACTATTTCTGGGTTAGTGGAGTCTGTAACCTGAAGTGTATGTAACCCCAGGTACCACTGTATATATCTTTAGGTGCTAGACAAAAATGTTCCTCTTCTACCAGGCCTTTGGCTGAATAACATTCTACAGCCTTTTATATGTGTTTGTGGGATGCGGGGCTATTGTTTTGTTGTTTCTGTTTTAACCAGTGCTTTTTTTCTGGGGATACTCAAGAGTACGCCAGTACCAGCAGTTTTTTTCCTAGAAGAAAAGCACTTGTTTTAACTATTTATTTGTGTTTCCATCTTCTTATCCTGAGATTTTTTGATGAAGAGCAGTATATAGATCTAATAAAAAAACAACAACCTGGTACCCTCCTACAATTCCTATCAGCCCCAGGCCAGTGTATGGTAATGCAAGGATGGGAAGGTGGTTTCATTTTATGCCCTTCTAGGGTATTGTTGAGGTCAGGGCAGGGACTTGATACAAACGCTATTCCTAAAAAAAAAAAGCCTTGTGTAGAACTTTGTAGGTAGACACATTTGTAGATATTCAAACATGAGGTATAAATGCATACCAAAACCACCACATTTATTCAACTGTATTTTGAGACCCAGATGATTGCTAGAAGATAACAGGCCATTCCTTACTTGAGTATCCACGGTAGGTTGATATAAATGGGCTTGTTCTTTAAAAAGAATGTCATGTAGACTTTTTGCCCATGCAGACTGAATTTGCACATGTGACTATTTATGTGAATCTGCTACCAGGAGCACAAAATCCACAGGCTGCATGCAATGGGCTACTTATCATAGGGATGTTGGCCATTTTGATCTCATAGTATGACTTTCACATGGCCAGGATAACCACAAGCGCATTCAATCTACGTCGGTATATGTGTGTGTTTGTGTAAACTCTGGCCACATTAAAAAGCCCAAAACGCAAACTGGTCTTCAGCTCTAAAAGCACACCTTACTTGCTGCAATTACCGTATTTTTCGCCCTATAGGATGCACTTTTCCCCCTCCAAAAATGAAGGGGAAATGTGTGTGCGTCCTATGGGGCGAATGCAGGCTTCAGGAAGCTATCCGCAAGCCGTGGGAGAGCTGCCTGCACCCTGAAGCCTGGGAGCACACTGAGCTCAGCGCCCCCAGGCTTCGGGCTTCGCGCAGCTCTCTCCCACGGCTTGCGGAGAGCTGCCTGTTCTGGGGGCTGGGGTTGGGGGAAGCTCGGGCTTCCCCCGCCCCAGCCAAGCGCCTGGGGGAAAAATAATTCCCCCCCCAAAAAACTAGGTGCACCCTATGGGCTGAAAAATACGGTATGTGGGAAGATGGCAAACAATCAGGCTTAGAATATGGGAAATTGCATTTTCACATGTGAAGAGTTGGGCTACACTGATGGCAAAGAGCCTTCTCTCCCCGCCCCGCCACCCACCCACAAAACATAACTGAAATTTAAAAGAGTTGTGTAGATGCCCCCCACGCCCTAATGCATTTTGGCAGATTTCACCCCACATGCAATGTTCTTTCACCTTGTCATACAAAGCAATATAGAGAGAGAAACCAAATGTATCCTTCAGGTTAGTTTTCTCAGCAACACGCTGGCAAATTTCCTTTGCAATGGAGGCTGAATCTGCCGAGACTGTGATGCTGCTGCCATTCATCAGGGTCACACTAAGTGTAATCGGCTTCTTATTCTTTGTTGCCTGAAAGCCAAAGAAACACAGGGGCAGAGTCGCACAGCAACTTTCTCCACACTCTCTATATTGCAGCTAAAATGAGAATCCCAAATCGTTACACAAATATCCACCTTTCAGATAAAGGGGAGAAACCTGACTCTTCTAGATGCTATTAGACGAAAGTAATTACCTATGTAGTAACATTCAGGCTTCTTCTACTAACCCCTTTAGTACTGCAGGCACATTGCTTCTCTGCAATTAACTGGAAGTGTTTAATAATGAAAGTTCGGCACACCACTTAATCCAGCAGTGCTCTTGCTTGTGGCCAGCAAAGATCCTTTCCAATATTAATTTTTTAAAAATCTTCCCCATGATCCTGGATATAGGATTAGTAATATATACTGCCTTAATTGTCCCTTGAATAGCTTATCTTGACTGCCTTCATTGTTCTTGCAGGTGGAGTTGGGGTTTAATTACAAGTATTCATTTTAAGAGCAAAATATCAGTGCTGAATTTCACAATAAAAACTAAGATTCTACATAGCAAGATAGCATATTCACCAGAAATGCACTTCCTCATGGCCAAACTCCAAGGACAAAAAGAGAATAAACGAATACTTAAAGACTCGCCACTCCTGCCACAGGAATGGAAATTGGTACTGGGACAACCAAACGAGGCTGTTCAGTGGCTGGGGAGCATGCGGGGGGGGGGGGCGGCATGAGACTCAGCAGTATTTTGCCTATCCACACTAGGCAGGTTGGTGCTGCAATCGCGTTTTATTGCAAAAATTATATGTTTTTGCCATCTATCAGAACTGGAAAAACAAGCAAGGGAGACAAGACACAAACTATCTACAGTACTGCAACAATCTGCCAATGGAATCCACTGCTTCCAAACTGGACACTTTCTGTGATAAAGTCACACTTTCCTCACTCACTTTTTAACATGCATCTGTATGACATCATGAACAAGACAGGTCTCCCTCTCAAATTGTTCCGCCTTTCACATTTCCCCCCAAAGCTCAGAAAAAAACTTTTAAAAAGCCCTGAATTCAATACAGTAGTTGCCCTATTTCCGCAACTGCAGATGCCTATTGTGCTGCTGTTCCAGCTGATTAGACTGCTCTGGTCATTTCTTAGCTTGCAATCTGTCCCGTTCCTTCTGTATCATCTGTCCCTCATCAGTAGGAATCAAAACTATCACTTTAGCCTTTGTCTAAAGAGTAACAGACAGACTAGTGCAGAAAGCAGTAAAATGCACAGACCCCTTAAGGAGGTTAACTGCCTTCTGTTACAACCCAGTAAGATTAATCACTGTGAGTAAAGGATAAAATGATGGTTACCTGCAGCTCCAGCCAACTAGGTGGGTCAGATCGTGTTCCATTCATATATGTGCGCTTCAGTCTTTCAGCACAGTATGGGACATATAATGTTGGTCCACCCTGGATGAAATTCAGTAGGTACTGGAAGTATAAAGCAAACCACAGTATTAGAAAGCAAAGAATATCCCCAAATCCTTATTAACCATCTAATACAGGTATGTAGAACTTGTGAAAATATTTACTCATGGTTTACACCTCTTCTCTTTCTGGGTTTTGAATATCATTTCACAAACAACATGATATTTTTTGATACTCCTTGACCTCAAGGGAAGTGACATTTTTTCCCCCCTAGGGTTGTTAATGTGAAAGGAGGAATTTCTACCTACCCTACAATTATGCACTGCTACCTTCACTGCCACAACCACCATCTCCACTGCCTCCTCCTCATTCATCCCCTCTTCTGTGGTTGCCAGGAAAGAAGCTCCAAGATGGCACCAGGATCTAGGAGTGCCAGCTTGGCCCTGTGACCATGGGTGCCTGGGGGCTGGGGCCATGGGTGTCATGCAACGTGCATGGCCCTGGCACCGAAATTTGTGGGTGCCCGGTCCCTTCATGGGGAATTTTGTGGGTACTTGGGCACCCAGAGCCCCAGGGAGTTGGCACCTATGCCAGGATCTTAGAGTTGCCAATGAGGTTATTTTAGGGTAACAGCATCTCAAGATGGTGAAGTGGTGGAAGGAGACAGAGTGGGGGGAGAGAAGAGAAGAGAAGAGAAAAGAGGAGAGGAGAGGAGAAAAGAGGAGAGGAGAGGAGAGGAGAGGAGGAGGTGGGAGGCACCATGAGGGTGAGGGCAGTGGAAGGTGGTGGTGGTAGTGGTGGTGGTGAGGGGCAGTAGCTGTGGGCTTTTGTCTTAGGCAGTTTCCCCTCTCTATGCACACCTATCACAGACACAATCCTGTACATTCTTGATATTCTAGATTCCAACATACTGTAAAAAACAACAACCCCGCACAATAACTACCTTCACAAACTTGTCTGAAGGACAGAAGGAACTAAGACAGAGAGACAGCAGAATCCAACCTCTCAGATAACTGGTTTGGTTTTTATTCTCACTGAGTTGCTTGCAGATCTGACAGTAAATTTCATCCCTGTGAAAGAAGACTAATTAGCAAAATAATCCTCATCCCCAATGACAGACTTTTTGCTAAACAGATCCATGTACAATTTCCCTGCTACAAGTGGGTGTACTTGAAGTCTGTTTGATTACACTGTGCTTTTTGTTTTGTAAGAAATGCTGCACCTAGGTACCTTATGCTCAATCTGGTAGAGCAGTGTTTCCCAACCTTGTGCCTCCAGATGTTTTTGGCCTACAACTCCCATCATCCCTAGCTAGCAAGACCAGTGGTCAGGGATGATGGGAGTTGTAGGCCAAAAACATCTGGAGGCACAAGGTTGGGAAACACTGTGGTAGAGATCTACACAATTTTTAATACATTTTTCTAAGGGCTATATGCAGGACTGGCTCAACACATTTTGCTGCCTGAGGCAAAGGCCCTCATATCCCACATATGAGCCCTACCTATGCTACACTTCTACTTCATTCTTGTTCTTCCAAGAATGCCTAATTCAGGGGTTGCCAATGTGGTACCCATAGGCCTTGCAGAGGGATTTCCTGGCACCCACAGAGTCCTTGCTCCCACCCCTCTCCTTGCTGAAATTAGGCTGGAAAGAAGCATCCTATTGTCACCAATTAAAAAAAGCTGGTGTTCTGCATGTGGTGCCCATCTCAGTTTGCAAATGGCCACAGACCCACAAATGTTGGCCTAGTTAATATACCAGATATAGGTAAAGGTAAAGGTACCCCTGCCCGTACGGGCCAGTCTTGACAGACTCTGGGGTTGGTGCGCCCATCTCACTCAAGAGGCCGGGGGCCAGCGCTGTCCAGAGACACTTCCAGGTCACGTGGCCAGCATGACAAAGCTGCATCTGGCGAGCCAGCGCAGCACATGGAAACGCCGTTTACCTTCCCGCCAGTAAGCGGTCCCTATTTATCTACTTGCACCCGGGGGTGCTTTCGAACTGCTAGGTTGGCAGGCGCTGGGACCGAACAGCGGGAGCGCACCCCGCCGTGGGGATTCGAACCACCGACCTTTCGATTGGCAAGCCCTAGGCGCTGAGGCTTTTACCCACAGCGCCACCCGCGTCCCTTGTATACCAGATATACAGAATGTTAAAAAATGGATGAAGTTAAGATGAACCCGGGCTTTTCTAGCAGGTCATTTGGATATACTCTGTACAGTGGTACCTCTAGTTACGAACTTAATTTGTTTTGGAGGTCTGTTCTTAACCTGAAACTGTTCCTAACTAGAGGCGTGCTTTCACTAATGGGGCCTCTTGCTGCCACACACGATTTCCATTCTCATCCTGGGGCAAAGTTCTCAACTCGAGGTAACTCTTCCAGGTTAGTGGAGTTTGTAACCTGAAGCGTTTGTAAGCTGAGGTGTTTGTAACTTGAGGTACCACTGTAATCTGAAAATGTAAGCTGCCCCTTAATATATAATACCTGATGGCAGGACGCTGGATAGCATTGCCAATAATGAAGTGCACTTTCTCAAGATTAGACATAGGTCCCTCAGACACAGTGCTTTCCTCCCGAAACATATCTTCCCCATTGCTCAGCTGGTTGGCCACCTAAAATGAAGCAGGAAACCATTTTCCACCTCTTGCCTGAGAGGTTATTTTCAATAAATACACTTAATTCTGGGATAGGAAATTGTTACATATAACTGATAACATTCTCTTCTATGGAACGATCCCCTTGCCTCTACACTCACACATACACAAATCTCCTATATATACTTAATTTTAATTTTATTCACATATAGGAGCATAAGAAGTTGTCTTAGACTATCAGTCCATCTGGCTCAGTCTTGTCTGCACTGAATATCAGCAACTCTCCAGAGTTTCAGTCTGGGGCATTCCCATCCCTACCTGGAGATGTCCAGAATTGAACCTGGGGCCATCAAAAACAGATGCTCTGCCACGGGTACTCCCCCTCATTTTATTTTGTCATTTATATACCTCTCAATTAGCCATGATCTTTGGGCAGTTCACACATTGAATCATCAATGAAAACAACCAAATACAGAAGCAAGCACCAAAACAAAAAGTAGCACAAAAGCATACAAAACCAATAGAACGTCACTAAAGCATAGCAAGGGGGGAAACACAGGAGTTTTAAAAACTAAAATACATTTAATCTTAATTATTAAATAACCTGAAAGGGAAAGAAGGGGGCTTAACCAGCCACTGGAGAGATCCTAATGCAAGCGATGGATGAGTCTTTCTGGGGAGAGCATTTCATAACCAGGGTGCCACCACTTAAAAAGTCCTCTCTCTAATAATCATAGAATTGTAGAGTTGGAAAGTACCACCAAGGTCATGTACCCCAAACCCAGGCAATGCAGGAATGTGGGGCTTGAACCCACAGGCCCTCAGATTAAGAGTCATGTGCTTTACCAACTGAGCTATCCCAATTGACATAATCTGACTCATTTCACTAGACGGGAACCTGGTTGAGGGCCTCTGATGAAGATCATATAGAAGGAAGTGATCCTGCCTCCAAGCCATTTAGGGATTTAAAGATTCAACTCAATGTTCAGTGAATGACTGAAGATTCAGGATAGACAAAATAAAGTGCTTCTTTACACAGTAGAGGCAGTGATGACCACCAACTTGGATGGCTTTAAGAGGATTAGACAAATTCATGGATATGGCTATCAATGGCTACTAGCTGCATTCAGTATGCTTCTGAATACCAGTTTCTGGAAACTGCAAGAAGTGCTACTGTGCTCAGGTACTATTGTGAGCTTCTCATACGCATCTGGCTGGTCACTGTGAGAACAAGATGCTAGACTAGATGGGCCCTTGTTTGCTCTCACAGGACTTGTCTTACGTTCTTAATTCTTAATTCAAACTGATGCACTATGAATGCTTATTTGGAAGTAAATTCATCTGTCCCGTCATATTTATTGCTGATCAGAGGATCAGCGCCAACAAAATGTGTTTGGTGGGACTTGGTCCTGCAGCCTTCATTTCCTTTTAATTCTTGAGACATAATCCTCCCACCCCCTATTGCAGGGGTCAGCAAACTTTTTCAGCAGGGGGCCAGTCCATTGTCCCTCAGACCTTGCAGGGAGCCAGACTATATTTTTTTTTGGGGGGGATGAACAAATTCCTATGCCCCCAAAATAGCCCAGAGATGCATTTTAAATAAAAGGACACATTCTACTCAAGTAAAAACATGCTGATTCTCGGACCGTCCGCGGGCCAGATCGAGAAGGTGATTGGGCTGGATTCAGCCCCCAGGCCTTAGTTTGCCTACCCATGCTCTATTGTCTTTGTGCCTTCTTTATAGTGTTCAGCAAGGGGGTTGTGGTTCTTTTTGTCTTTTGAGTTCTGTGCAAGCAACCAAATTGTCCTACTCTTACAAACATTTCTTTTTTCATTTAACATCAAGTCTGGTCACTTGACTCAAAGCACCAGCTCCCCTTGCTTTCAGAATGGACATGTTTTCATATGCAATTTTTCTATTAAATTACTGTTGCCCAGAGTACTTATTATTAAACAATGTAGTTCAATCCCAGGGCTTTTTCCCCAGCTGGAACTCATCAGAACTCAGTTCCGGCACCTCTCAGGTGGACACTATTGCTATTTTAAGAGAACAAGGGAGGCATTCGTGGTGAGTTCTGGCACCTCTTTTTCTGTAAAAATAGCACTGTTCAAATCCAATGTCAAAACATAGCCTACCTTTCCAGTCAGCTTGGAGTTGCGTTTTAGTTTCACAGATGAAATGACATTGGAAAACTTGTCCTTCCTGTTGTCCCTCTAAGACAGAAATGTTCATTATGAACTTTGATCCTCAAAAGTCAGTGGCAACTGCTAAATTAAGGGAAAATATTCTCTGCAGCCTCAAGCACTGTTTCCTGAGAACTTTCCAGTCAAGTAGTACATGCAGGAATTCTGATGCAAAAGAAGAATGATTTGTTGTCCACAGTATATGTTATACTGGTGATTCTGGATTCCACAGTATGAAAGACACATGTGGATGACATATCAGACTATTGCAAACTTTCGGATTTAACAAGTTCTTCATAAGGCACAGGTAATCACACAAAGAAGTGGAGAGAAAAGATGCTATGGGAGCATGTGGAGCTTTTAGGCATGCATAGGACAGCCAGGCTCCAATAAATTCACCAGCAGATCACCTGGAATCAAAAACACTTTCTAGAATGTTGGAAGATTTTCATATTAAACATTTGGTTGAAGAAAACACTTTGAGGAGCAGAGCCAGGTTGTTCTCCAGCTTAGCCGAGGATTTTCTGAAACCACTTTTTCTGAAAACCGAACTCTGCTTTCACTGTAGTCAGAAGCGAGACAAGGGTCTTGCCAAGTACTTTGCAGATTTTTATTTTTAAAAAAGAATCACACACTAGACTATCTCCCCCTCCCAGCACTATAAATCATGTACTGAGTAATGTAAATGGAATGTAGGACTTTCTTTTCACACAACAGAGTACTAATGAACTATGACCCAGTTTTCTTCCAAACCAAAATGGGTTACAATTAACAATGGTCCAATCATAGACAACTAGCCTGTCCTCATTAATTATACCAATTCAAGTCTGCAAGGACTAATTGCAGGAAATTAACAATTAAACCCCAGAATCCAGCTACAACATGGAACAACCATCTGCAAAATTCCTTTCATCTTGGCCAATCAAACGCAGACCCCCTGGTCCATACACACTGTACCAGTTATATTAATATAGCACTTAATGACCCTCTTGGCTTTGCATCTCTGTGATGGCTGCAAAATCAGGATAATTATCAAGCATCTCAAGCATTCTTGGTGAGTGTGTTACTGGCAGGAGTTGCATGGGTTTGAATTAGGAGATTTGGCTCTAGTCTACAGCTGCCTGGTGTGTTGCACCTACATGAAGGCCATTTAGCATCTCCACGTTCTGGGTAGACATCCCAATCATCTAGGTGGGTCATCAGATCCTCTAGGAAAGGAAGAACTGTAAGAGATATCCCCTTTCTTATTAGGTCTTCCATGAGCAACATGGTTTTCCCAAGCAATGCTGTGTGCCTGTATCCTTTGGTTGCTTTTAAGTCCTGCCTCCTAGTTTCTCCTTTCGTCTGGACTTACTCTCCATCCCTGCTCTCCCAGCTCACCTCAGGCTGCTCCCCACAGCCCAGCTGTGACAGCCCCACATACAGCTTGGGAGTTTGGGGAGGTCTGCTTCAGTTCTTGAATGTAGCAAATTAAAATGCAGACCTCTAGCCTCCAATTATCAAGGTCAAGCTCAACATGCATTTGTAACTTAGCATGCTATTTTCGTTTTATAAAACAGTTGTGAGAGTCCCTCAGCCCAGGTCAGGATTGCAACACTTGGGGTGGGGTAAAAGGTCATCCTTCCTATACACTGACTTTCCCCCTCTGAGATCTTTCCCCACCCCAAAGATGCCACTGCAAATACAGTAGTACCTCTGGGGGCAAATAACAACTGGGTAATTTTCTGGGGGAGAACAGCATAGGCGAAAAGGTTAAGATGCAAATACTTCAAGGGGAGTGGTCTAATTTTCGTAAGATTATAGCTGTGAAAAACAATGCCTTCGTCTTACCACATCAGGACTATAGTTGCCTGTGGGCTGCAGCTGGTTTTTCTTGCCAAAGGTAAGATAGACCTGAGTCACGTCAGAGCTGCTCTTGCTGTTGGTGTTTTTTCCTAGCTCTGGTAAGTCACCCATGAACTGCAAGATGGTGGTCCACACGGCTAGAGATGCCTAATACGGATAGGACACACAATGAGATAATTTTGCATAGTAATGGTAAAACTAACGTGTCACATATTTTACTGATGCACTTAATTCCCACAGAAGTTTGTGAGGTTCTGTGTGCCTGTACTGAAACCATAACAACTTTGTGATATAATCTGCAATAGTAGCAGTAGCTATGGCAGCAGCAGTTCAGTCAGTAGTTGGTAATGGTTTTTGCTAATATTGTAAAACCAGCTTGTTAGTTTGCCCTGTGTTGAGACACAATATGATAGTTTCTTTTATGGAGGATTGTAAACAGATTCAGTAAACCTTAGTCAATCTTATAAACTTCTTTTATTAAATCTGCATATGAATAAATACATATTCTCCCTTTGTTTTTAGATAACGACTGCATAAAGCATTCCCTCCCACATGTGAGAGACGGTGGTATTTTTTAAAGTACCTGTGTTTTAAAAAAAGTTCTTAAAAAATTGCTTCCCAGTAAATTAGGGTTTTGCTTTTAACTGAACAAATATATTGTAAATCAATTAGTCTAGCAGTTGTATTGACTAAGGCTGCATACACACCATACATTTAAAGCATGTGCCTTCCCAAAGGATTCTGGGAACTATTGTTTGTGACGGGTGCTGGGAATTATAGCTCTGAGGGGTAAACTACAATTCCCAGGGTAATAAGGGGGAGAACATCCTTTAAATATATGGTGTATACACAACCTAAATCTTGCATTCTAGCATCGGTGTTCTTTCTGTTTTATTTCTAGAACAGCATTTTGTGGCCTGCAGAAAACTAAGGGGGGGGGGGGAAAGAATAAGATCTAGGGTGCTGCTAGTGTTGTCAGCAGAACTTAAGCAGCACAGCGAAGAAGAGTTACACTACCAGAATATCATCCTTCTCCTCATGGTAGAGCAATGGGTGGCGCAGCGGCCGTCGAATGTGCGTATGTGTAGAGGAACCTTGGAAGTAAGTGGCTGCAAATTTTGGGAATGAATATTCTGCAAGACCACTCGTCTCCTCTTCCTCTTCCTCCAGCTCCATGGCCATTGGGATCATATCCAGGTCCACCTCGTTCAGCTTGTACATCTGTGTCTTTGTCTCTAAGTCCTGCAGGGCAAAGAATCACAGAAACATCAGTGCTTACTAGAGGTAATGGCTGCATTACCTGTGGGATCAGAGGCAGTGTTTGGAGAACATGAGTCAGAGAGCGTTGCTGCATTTGTGTCCTGACTGTGAGCTCCCCACATGCATCTGGTTGGCCACTGCAAGAACAGGATGCTGGGCTGGGCTAGATGGACCTCTGGTGTGACCCAGCAGGGCTCTTCTTATACAGAGGCTGTTTGCTTGTCTGAGGCATTTGTACCCTGCCTTTTAGCAAAGACACTCTACAAAACTGTGTCAATGTCGGCTATTAATAAGCATCATTTTAAGGTGTGCGTGGTGGACACCTTCATAATAATAATAAATACTTTATTATTTATACCCCACCCATCTGGCTGGGTTTCCCCAGCCACTTTGGGCGGCTTCCAACAAAGTATTAAAATACAGTGGTCTGTTAAACATTAAAAGTTTCCCTAAACAGGGCTGCCTTCAGATGTCTTCTAAAAGTCTGGTAGTTGTTCTTCTCTTTGACATCTGGTGGGAGGGTGTTCCACAGGGCAGTGCCACTACTGAGAAGGCCCTCTGCCTGGTTCCCTGTAACTTGGCTTCTCGCAGCGAGGGAACAGCCAGAAGACCCTCGGCACTGGACCTCAGTGTCTGGGCGGAACGATGGGGGTGGAGATGCTCCTTCAGGTATACTGGACCGAGGCCTTTTAGGGAATTAAAGGTCAGCACCAAAACTTTGCATTGTGCTTGGAAACATACTGGGAGTCAATATCTGGGAGATAATATCTCCAGGTGGCCACTTCATATGCTGTTTTCCCCCTGGGGGTGAACAGGCCTATGCAATACAGACTTTACAGCTGCTTACCTCAAAGCCCAGAGGAGCCTGTCCTTCTTGGCCTCCAATTAAAGAAGGTAAGAAACCAAATACTCTGTCCACCATTTCCTGGTCACTGATGACATCATATATTGCTTCATGTTTGTCGTCAACAGCATCATATTTCCTTAGCTTCTCAGCGTCCTCTTCCAGCTGTTCCTGTGGGTAAGTTATATGAATCCATGTAGCCAAGCACTAGGAACTTGCAGGAATGAAAATCTGTACACACACGAAATCCTCATAAGCACAAAGTGCAAGTTTGGATTTCCATGACCAGGAGGACAAACAGGTTTACAAAGTAAGTTACTAGAATGCATATGGGAACACTCAAGAGCTGCTACTCCTGACCAGATATTTTCAAATGTTTCTAAATCTCATCTAATTCTGTAAGCAATCTACTCCTTATAAGCCTAATTTCTGTCACCTAGTTTTAGATTTCCAGCGACAGGCACAGTAGCATCTTGGTAAAGCAGATCTAAGTAGTCGATATCTGACCATATGCAGTATATAATTATATACAATATACAATTAACTGTGTAATCTCACTGTATACAAGTTGTACAAGTGACAATAAAGTATTTCAATATAACATGCTGGAACTAAGCTTGCTGAGACCCAGCATATGCTCTTGGATTCCAAGCAAATCATTTCATTTTCAAATACGTATAGGGAACAAGAAGATTTCATGGTGAAAATAATTTGCCTGGCTAGTAAAGGTAAAGGGAGCCCTGACCATTAGGTCCAGTCGTAACTGACTCTGGGGTTGCTCATCTCACTTTACTGGCTGAGGGAGCTGGCGTACAGCTTCTAGGTCATGTGGTCAGCATGACTAAGCCGCTTCTGGCAAACCAGAGCAGTGCACGGAAACGCTGTTTACCTTCCCGCAGGAGCGGTACCTATTTATCTACTCGGACTTTGACGTGCTTTCAAACTGCTAGGTTGGCAGGAGCAGAGACCGAGCAACGGGAGCTCACCCCATTGCGGGGATTTGAACCGACGACCTTCTGATCGGCAAGTCCTAGGCTCTGTGGTTTAACCCACAGCACCACCCGCGTCCCAATTTGCCTGGCTACTTCTGACTTTAAAAAATCAGATGACCTTATAAGGAAAGGTGTGGGGCACCTTTAACCCTCTAGATGTTGATAAACTACTACTCCTATCAGCTCCAGCAACCATGGCCATCAGGGATGATGGAAGATGTAGTTCAGCAACACCAGGCAGGCAAAGGTTCCCCCCCCACCTGGTATAGAACCATAACACATTTGTGAAATGAACTTCACTTTCACAAATGGCAAAGTAGTGACAACAGGTACAGATGGGAGGACATTTGTTGTGTATGGTGAACTTTCCTAATATTTCTGCACAGACAGAACTCTCCATCAACATGCATGTCTTTCTGCTTTGGAAATGTGAGCACTTGCATCACTGTATGTGACCTGCTGTGGAAGCACACATTTCTTCTGTGGGAGTTTCTTCTGCCTGAATGCCATCATACATGAGAGCCCGGAGACCGAGAGAACCTACCTTTTCTATTCTAAGCGCTTCTTCCCTTGCTTTCTTTGCTCCAGTTATTGGAAGGAGATGCTTATCTTCCTTGAAGCGTAGCTGTCTGGCTTCCAGTTTGAGTTGCTGCTGCGGGTAACAGAAACTTACTACTGTTGTCTTTAGCCAGGTTTATCACTTTGCACTCCCTCGTTTCCAAAGATTCCCAGCCTAACATTTGCATATAGCAAGGGCAAAAGTCTCACTGTGGCTGGGGCCCCCTTCCAGACAGCCTTTCTATTATATGCATCCATGATGATTTGTGCTCATGATCTTGTGGGGGAGCCACATGTGATCTCAGTTTCAATACTCTTTGCACCTGGAAAAGTTTTGGGCTGGTCACACTGCTTCATTTCCGTTCAGGGCATACCTAGTAACTTCCTGCTGAAATCCTGTAACGTTTTACACCAGGAATGTTCTCGTTTATTTTTGTTCTGCTTTTGTTGCGCTATTCCTCACCAGACAGCAATAATATGGTAGCAGTGGGGAAGCATCACAGAGCAACCAATAAAGCAGAATAAATGCACCACAAATATTATTTCATCAAGAACATAAGAATCGTAGAGTTGGAGGGAACCACGAGGATCATCTAGTCCAACCCCTGCAATGCAGGAATATTTTGCCCAATGTGGGGCTCAACCTCATGATCCTGAGATTAAGAGTCTCATACTCTACCAACCGAGCTATCCCTGCAATAAAACACCAGTTTCACCTTTATAACTAGTAAATATTACTGTTAGAAACTAAGTATCTATAAAGGTAAAGGTAAAGGGACCTCTGACCATTAGGTCTAGTCATGGCCGACTCTGGGGTTGCAGTGCTCATCTCGCTTTATTGGCCGAGGC
This sequence comes from Podarcis gaigeae, assembly GCF_964106915.1. Taxonomy (NCBI): domain Eukaryota; kingdom Metazoa; phylum Chordata; class Lepidosauria; order Squamata; family Lacertidae; genus Podarcis; species Podarcis gaigeae. The sequence goes on from NC_139681.1 coordinate 61,316,818, forward strand.
AGCTGGCGTGCAGCTTCTGGGTCATGTGGCCAGCATGACTAAGCCGCTTCTGGTGAACCAGAGCAGCACATGGAAACGCCGTTTACCTTCCCGCCGGAGCGGTACCTATTTATCTACTTGCACTTTGAAGTGCTTTTGAACTGCTAGGTTGGCAGGAGCAGGGACCGAGCAACAGGAGCTCACCCCGTCGTGGGGATACGAACCGCCGACCTTCTGATCGACAAGTTCTAGGCTCTGTAGTTTAACTCACAGCGCAACCCGCGTCCCTTAAGTATCTATACTGGTGTCCTTATAAATTAATAGCTTTCATTGTGTACTTTAAAGTTGCATTTGATTATGAGGTCTCCAAAATATTTTGGAAAATTAATGTCTTTTAAAATCATCACATAACATTTTGGCCTTGAACGATTAAAAAAAAATTATTGCAAGTGCTAAAGGCAAAACTCATTCAGTGACATCCTGGTAAACCATAGTTAATGGTTAGTGTGACTGTGCCTAAGAGGACTTTTTCACTTCTCCCTGCTAGTACTGGGAGGAAACAAACCATGTACTCTGGATTTGCAATACATCGAAAACAAGGATTACAGCTTGTTTCACTCCCCAAAAGGCATGATCGGCAGCCAAGGTTCACTGACCATAGTTTGTTGCAGTAAAACATGGTTCAGTGGACATAAAGCAAAGGCAGAGATTGTGGTTTGTTTCTTCCATGCTCCAGTGAAAAGTTAAACAAGCCTCTTAACCATGGCTTGTGACATGTGAACGAGGCCAATATATCTAACCCTGAACACAAACAAATTGAATTGATATATATTTTAAATAATTCTGTTCTTATCACCTTGTCAAGAGTTCCAAGACCTCACCCTCAACTGTAGTAAGCAGGGGGTCGTGATTAAATGCATTATGTAGTATTCAGTTATTTTGTACCTTGAGGATACTAAAGTCATCGCTAGGCCAACTCTATTCACAGGATTTGGCTGCTGTCAAGCTTTCCTACTATGATGCATCATGTGCTGATTATGATCCAACTATACCCACCTCTCTCTTCATTCTCTGGAAGCTCCTACGAGCAAACATTCCTCTGGCATAAGCTTGTATCACACACACAGCTTTCAGCTGCTCAGCTGTTTTCTGGCGCATCAGGTAACCTCGACACAAAGCTTGGAACTTAATCACACTTGCCCGGGCGGCCTCATATTGCTTCACAAGCTGCCTGCTCCGGAAAAGGGCCTGCAGGCGCTCAAAGCCCAACATGATCTAACCACACAAGAGAAGAAACGGACAAGGTGAATGAACAGCAGGTTTAAAATGCTTCAAATAAATAAATATTCCATTGTCTTTGAATGCATCTCATGGAGGTCCTTGCTACAGTGACTAACCAAATTTATCTTATCCATCTTTTATCTTATCCATACACTAAAAGCACATCAGGAATACATGCAAGCAACAGTCCCCCCCCCCCGATAAATTGGCCATCTGTTAGACCCTAGACAGTTGTTGTGTTAAAAACAACAACTGAACCAAGGCAGGGATCCAAAGAACTATGTGAAAAGCACATCCAGGGGGATTTTTTGACACTTTCCGCTATGCACAGCAGAATGCAGTGCCATAGCACAACTTGCAACATTTCCAAAGCAGCCCACCATATATTTTGAGGTGTGTGAAGTTCCATAAATAGTTCCATAAGTAGCTGTGCAGCTGACTCTTTGAATCCCAGTCAAAGTAATGTTTGAGTGTTCTAGGTCTTTTAGTGTAAGAACCTATGAATAGTGTGCCTGGCTATGCGGAGCCCATTTTGATAACTGCATCTGAAAGATCCACGCAAGCTTTTTACCATCTTGAAGTTCTTCCGACAGCAATATCCCCTCCAGGCTGTCTGAATAACCACAGCACAGCGCCTCTGCCTCAGAAACTGTTTCCTGCAGGCAGAAGAAATTAAAACAAAAACAAAACAAACCTTAATATGCTAACATTAACCTCAAAATACAGTGGTACCTCAGGTTAAGTACTTAATTCATTCCAGAGGTCCGTACTTAACCTGAAACTGTTCTTAACCTGAAGCACCACTTTAGCTAATGGGGCCTCCTGCTGCTGCCGCACTGTCAGAAAACGATTTCTGTTCTCATCCTGAAGCAAAGTTCTTAACCTGAAGCACTATTTCTAGGTTAGCGGAGTCTGTAACCTGAAGCGTATGTAACCCAAAGCGTATGTAACCTGAGGTACCACTGTAGTGGGTCTAGTGGAATAAACCCAGAACTGCACCCCCTCCTCCCCACCTCACACAAAAAAGCCACTTGCACCGAGCCCAAGAAAAATGCAATTCTCTCCCCATAGGTAAAATACCCAAAGGAAATTAACAATCTGATTTCATTTGCTACCTTTAAAAGCATTTTTACCTTTCCTTGAACCCTCTCAGCACTTTCTGAATTAGGATGGCTTTCTCTGTGAGTGCTTTGTCTCGCTGCACCTCCAGTACTGTATCATGATAGTCCTATTAAAGAATGGAAAAAATAATAATTCACATGTTTATCACCAACTAATCTAATCTAAAAATCAGCACATATAAAAGGGTTGTAACAAAACAGAACCAATCAGTCTGTATATAGGACAATATACGAGTTATTCTATTGCTCTTAGCAACAAAATGTATTAGAGAATCTGTGATGGAGATGGAGGAAACACTTCTGCTTTGTCATCTAGTGTCAACCGATTTAGATCCAGGTGAGGGGAACAAGGGGGGCAAGTACAAAAATTAGGCTGGATGTTACAACAGCTGTGAGGTCAGCTTGTAGACTCAGCTTCAAGATGGAGAGTAAGTTCCTCTCAAGCATGGGTGTCCACAGAAATAATTTGGGCAGGAGAAGACAAGGTCTATGACTTGTAAGTACAAGTTACTGAGTTGTGACTGAACTCTGTGCACCACTACATAGTGCTGAAGGGAAGCAATGAGAAACAATTCATAGAAGATCAGGCAAACAGACCTGAGGGAACAGTGCTCTCACATAGGCCCCATCTGCGCTATACGTTTAAAGCTGTGTCGTATCACTATAATCTGTCATGGCTTCCCCCAAAGAATCCTGGGAAGTGTAGTTTGTTAAGGGTGCTGAGAGTTGTTTGGAGACCCCATTTCTCTTCACAGAGCTACAATTCTGAGTGGTTTAGCAAACAATCCCTTTGGGGAGGGTCACTCTGTGAGGGAAATAGACGTCTCCTAGCAACTCCCAGAGCCTTTAATGATCTAAAGTTCCCAGGATTCTTTGAGGAAAGCCGTGGCTGTTCAAAGTGGACAAAACTGTTAGATTAAGCCAGTAACTTACTTTCAGGAATACTTTGGTTCTTCCAATTTTCCACTCATCATCTTTTCCTATCACCTTCTCACAGATGTAAATGCAGCACTGGCGAGCATCATTCTTCAGCTGAAATGTAAATCAATTGTCACATTTATGTTTGGTTGGAAACTTAAGAGGCCTCATGATAAATAACCAAGAAATGGGCACCAGATTCTGGTCATACTCTGGAAGTGCTTTTTTGCACTAGAATTGGTGAGATTTATATCACTGGTAATATTGCCAAATAAATTCTTGCAGCTGTTAAAGGATGACTTAAGAAAAGCATAAATAAAGCAACCCCCTTCTTGGTGATGTGCTTACTGGATATGTATATAGCAGTAAGAAGGGATTTGAGTTTTACAAATCAATATGCCTCTTACTGCAGTAGTAAGGTTGATCAGTCCTGCTAACTTGCCTGCTCACGAGAAGACATTGGCTGCAGAACTCGGTATCTCTCAAAGAATTCTGCAAAGCCATAGCGAATTGGGTAGCCAGCTTTCCTAATCCGGATGGTTTCCATCATTCCAGAGTAGCGCAGCTGACGGATACAGAGTTCTCGGTCGAACAGCTGAAAATAAAACACGCAGCAAAATTTAACACCAACAACCTCGGTTCTGTATCATATGCATTAAATGTTCCTGTTTATTCTTTTCACACCTCATCTTGGGTCTAATGAAAAATATATTTATCTCTTTCACATTTTCAGTCAAGTTGGGATACCAGAACAAGCACAGCAGGGAACAAGGGATGTCAATATTGCTGTACATTTGCTAGAGTCACCCACTTGCTTGCTTCTTATTCATACCTGCCTATTAATACACATTTTCACCAAAATGAATGAGCCAGCCTATTAAACCCTGGAATGCCAATCAGATAAAGAAAATTAGGTCTGAATGTGCCACCTGCAGGAAACTGCCCTCATTTGGAAGCACCCTGTCACACGCACCACCTTGCCCCCGTGACTGGGGCGGTGTGGGGGAGAGGCCGGCAGGGCCATGCGACATCAGCACATCATGTATGCATGCCCTGCTGCGTGCACGCATAGTGAAAGCATGCCCTGTGGCATCCTGGCGTCGTGCACACACACCCAGTGGCATGCTAACATCACTCACACATGCTATGGTGTGTGCTGACATGTTGTGCAGCTGCCCCACAGCTTGTGCTTGTGACACAAGTGTGCCCCGCAACATGCAGGGGGGCTGGGCCTTTCATTGGATTTTTTTTTTTGAGGGGCTGGCCCCCACCCCCCAGCTCTGCTAACTGCATAATTCCTACCAAACAAATGTCCTTTCTCTTCAAACCAACAGATGCTACAGACAAAAGCTTGATCAAGATATTTTAATGAAATATTACCATTGGCCTCTTGTAGTCATTGGGTTTGATACAGCGGATAAAATACGGCTGGCAGTTACTCAGGATTTTCATCAGCTGCTCCAGGGACTGTTTGAACTGCCCCCCTAACGTAGAAAGACGCTTGGTGGTATCTGACCCCTGGGAGAGCAAACCACATGTCTTGAATATCAATTCAACACCCACATGCATTGAATGACTATGCTGCGTTTTATATATATATATGTACTGCCTCGATGACTGAACACCCATTCACAGTGAACTTCTACACATGTTCACTCTGAAATAATAAAATGCTGATGAGGCACATTTTGCCTGACGTTGTGGTGTAGACAAACCAATAATGACAATGCTAATACAACCATACAGGAAAAAGCCCTTTCTTACTGCTTCGCATTCACATTAAAAACAATCCAAGCAATGCATTTTCAGAGAAAATGTGTTATTAATATTGCTCGCAAATATGCCCTTAATAAAAACCCATACTTTTTATGACTGACAAGTTCTCTCTTTGTCTACTGTGTCCCCCTAGCGGAGGTTTGTAATGTGTGTCTGAAGCTGTGGAGCATATATACCCATTGCCTCTCCTGTTATGTTTGTAAACCTGAGGTTCCCTTTTCAACATGGTTTGTGGGATCTATTGGTTTTATATGTGAAGTACTACTGCCCTCCAATGGCCAAAATCACAAACCAAAGGAAATCTTCCTTTTATAATACCAACAGACAACTTGCTCAGAATTCTTCAACAGGCATAGATGTTTAATGGAAAAATGACAAATGTAAAAGAAAGGGTGGTATTATGTGTCTCTACTGGAGCTGACTTGATACTTATTGTTGGATATTTTGACTTCTTTAAACAAAGAACAGAAAAGTTTAAAGAAGAACTATGGGTAATATCCAGCATTACTCATATTCAGAATAGACCAATTAGTTAGAAATCACCCTCTATGAACTAGGTTACAAACAAACATTTAATTATCTCAACGCTGTAATAGTGTTATTGTTAATGCCACAAAATGGTGGAGTGACAACTCAGATGAGCAAATTCAACAGAGTAATAACATAGGGGTAGCTCTTGCCTGCTCTGAGGGGAAAAACAATAACTGTGGACAGAACAAAAGTCTAAAGAAAAAAAGACATGCCAACCAAGAGAATAAAGGAGGTAAAATGAAACAAAATTACTATGAATAGACATATATTACATATTTTAACCATAGCAAGAATTATTCATGCTAAGGCATGGAAGAACATTCAAAAACCCCAATGAACTTGACATAAATAGGAAGTTGTGGGAACATGTAAATACAGGCAAACTAGTAGCAATGTTACAAAATAATGTTAATAATGGTAACTGCAAGATACATTAAAAAGTTAGGAATAGCAAGACAAGTGGACTTTTTATTGTTTACATAAATTTTTCCTATAACTTCAATATTTAATGTTTTTACATTTATATATTTATATTTTGGAAGAACTGATGCAAAAGAACTGTGATTATTCAGGATGTATTTACTCTATTCTGGTAATTTCCTTTAGTTTTTAAGCACTGGAAAGCTACATAGCTTGAAAATATCTGAATACAATTGTGTATGTACCAGGAGTACAAATGTGGATGAACAAAACAAAACAAAACGGGATCTTCCATTCTGTATTTCAACGGACATCTATGCCCAGGGGTGGCAAACCTTCAGCCTGTAGGTCTAATTAGGCCCACCAGTCCTCCTACAGGAGACCATGTAGGCCAAGGCACAACCAACTGTCCAACACTTGACATCATATATACTATGTACAAGCCTGGCTCAGCGAAAGGGAGGTTTGCAGGCACCACCAACCAGCTGACCGTTGGTGCCTGTAATGCCATATGCAAACTGCTGGGGAAAACAGCACTTGGTAAGGGGCTCCTGGTTAAATTTACTGATTAAAATCTATCTTGCCCTTCCTCCCAAAAGAGCCCAGGTTCAGATTTTCAAACCCCCCAAAAAACACAGAAGCAAAAGATAAAGGAGCAGCTGTGTGTATACATAGATGAAAAATATCTGAATAGGGCAGGTGGCAGCTGTTTTTCAAGCAGCCTTGAAACCTTGCAATTATTCTGGAAGCTGCTGTTTTCAGAGAGGGATAAACACACAAGGTGCTTTCCTGCAAAGAAACAAGGACATCTAGGCATGGGCATATCTCTCAATGTCAGTTTCTCTCAGTGTCTTATTTTTACAAGCTTAAGTTCAGTTAGCATGAGCTTATGCTCCAGAATGGGGAAAATGTGGCTAACAGGACATGCACGTTCTGCAGGTAACTAAGTACTTAGCAAACTTTGTCAGAGTTGCAGGGGAATGCCTGAAATTTTCCCAACAGTAGGCACAATCTAAAGGAAATAGTTCCCATTCCAGCCTACTGAAATAAAACAGGAATTGCACAAACCCACAGCTGCTACAGAAATAATTAAAGCCAGGTGATGGCTTTAGGGCTTTTTTTATTATTTCAATCGTGGCATTTCTTCTCCAAGCAGTTTACCTGTCCAAAGGCAGCAGGTGATGTTCTGGATTGCACAAAACCCCGGCAGGACAATGACTGGTGGCAAAAGGACAGCAAAAGGGAGAGCAAAAAGGGTAGAATTTTGAAAGAATAAAGGAGGAAATGAACAGATGGATAAGATAAGTACAGCAATTATTTGATGTTTCGCTACAGTTATATTGAAGGTAGCGCAGGGGGAAATCTGAAAATCATGTGGATAAATCCTAAACATTGGCACAACACCACAATAATGTCCGTACAATGCTATTACAAAATTGATGGCTGCAAATTTGCATAGCCACCGCGTATCCTTTCTCCAAATAGCTGAGGACAATGTAGACTGATGTTATCTCATTTTATCCTCACAATAACCTTGTGTCTGAGAGATGTTGGCTAGTTCGAGATTACCCAATGACCTTCACAGGTGAGTAGGGATCTAAGCCTAGGTTTTCCTGCTTTAGGGCCAATATTCTAACCACTTCATCACACTGGCTAAATGCTTAGAAATGCTTCACCCTGATTTGCCAGTGCTATGCCTGCAAAATTATAACGCCTGCACTAGTTGGACTGGGCTTGCTCCTCCTCAGCCACTGTTTTGCAGTCAAGAAACATGCAGATCCTCCCCATACCTGTCATACAAGAATTGCAGGGGACCCCATCCCCTCACAACAGGCCAAGGTTGTGTACAAACTATAACTTCAAAGCACATTCAAAGCCCCCTTTTCCTCTCAAAGAATTCTGAGCACTGTAGTTTGTTAAGGGTTTGCTGGGAATTGGAACTACAGTGACCAGAATTCCTTGGGGGGGGGGAGAAATATGCTTTGAATGTGCTTTAAAGATATAGTGGGTATGCAGTCTAGGAGTGATTGTAACTGTAGAAGATGCTTTGCTTGCTATATATTTCTACTCTCCTGTTTTGAATCTGGTAACCCTAAACTGCATATTCTGACCAAACCACTCATTCTAACTAGGAAAGTATTTTCTGAATTATAGGATAAAGCAGCTATATCTAATATAAATAGCTCGGGATCATTCCTACTATTATACATTTAAAGTATGGCAAAGGCTTAAAATTGACACAGAAGGTAAAGTGCAGCTAGAATGTCTAAGAAACAGAGGCTGGGGGGACATCTACATTTCAAGTCAGTGCTGGGGGGCAGCTAACCTTGAGGGTGGGATCCACTCCTAGATGCCTGATGCTCCCACGGCCAAAAGGAATCACATTCACGGGTGTCTCCACCTGAAAGACCTGTCTGAGGAATTTGTTTTTGGATGAATGAACCATCTGCAGGATGTCAGAGCTAAGCATGTCACGGTTTTTCTCGAGAAAACCTATAAGAAAGGAGAAGCAAGGTAAATCAATTTTTTCTGCTTGATGCCAATTTCCGTATTTTACTGAGTTCCCTTGGCCATTCTCCCTCCTCTCTCTTTGATAGTGGCCATTCCCACTCCATTGAAGTGGATCGTGCCCACCCCAGCACTTCCGTAAAGTAATGAAACAGCTGTTTATGAACCAAGAATTAGTCTGACAGTACAGTATCAATCTGCAGGATTTGAAACTGAAAAAAAAGGAACTATTTTTGAATTGATAGAAGATATAATGCTGGGACAGGGAACTTTTATTATTGACTCACCTTTAGACTGATAATAAACAACACCAGCAAAATGGTTGATACCAAAGACTGTGTCATGGACGCTTCTTGGTGGAATGTAGATTTTGCTTCTGCAGTGATGATTGTTGATTTTGTGCAACATGGTTGTGTCTGTTCCCTGGAAGCAAACCACAACATGAGATTAAAGTGGGTCGGGGAGGATGCTAATACGTGCTCAAAACAAACAAGGAAAATGTGTGCAAAAGACTTCCTGAGATGTGACAATGTGGCAATAACATTTTTAGAGTCAGGAAATATTTTAGAGATACAGAAACCTGAGGGGTCTCTGTTAGGTTGCCTGCACAGCAAATAGCTCCAGATGTTAAAAGCAAGAGAGCCAAGCTACACAGCTAGATTCACAACATGCAACACAAATCAATACAATATAGCAACAGAAGAAATAAAAACAAAGCTTATTCTCTGTGGCAGCCTGGAGAAAAACCACAATACTCACCTTAGGGAACCTGCTTTCTTCATCAATGAGTGACACAATATTCATGGGTTTGAGTGCAATCACTTCCAAGGCGGTACAGTTATCCGTGAAGTCAATGTGACTCCAGGTGATATGTTCAGCCAAGTATTCCTCCTGCTCTAGCTTGAAGACATGCGCTACGAAGAACTGCTGGAGATGCTCATTGGCAAAGTTGATGCAAAGCTGCTCAAAACTGCAGGGACACAATTATTTCTTATTTATCGGGAACATTTATATTATTAATATAATCTTCCCTTTTAGTCCTTCATAGCCTTCAGATATTGAGGTGTGGGTAAAATATACACTTAAAGAGAAATTCAACTGGCTGAGTAATCAATTAAAAGACAACTGATTAATCCACTAAAAATATTGAATCACCAGGCAGCTCTCATGAAATCTAGCATATATCAAGGGCAATTAATAAACACCACACACTTTCATTTCAGCATGAAGCTGTATCAGTGGACCTCAATCATCTTCAGTGTGGAGATTGATTAACTTAAAATATAACTTCCATCAACACTAATGGTTACAATTTGTTTCTGACATGGTGTGCTATTTCTCAAAACATCCCACAAAACAGTTAAAACTTGAATGTCATACCTGTTAGTGGTAAAATTTTCAAAGCCAAAGATGTCCAGTAGCCCAATGGACCTGCATGTTTTTTTATGACCCTGAGATGGTGGGTTGTAAATTGCAGTATTGATCTTATTAACTATCCAGAGGAAGAGGAGTCCATAGATCCCCTGGGTAAAGAAAAGGTGCATAAGAGCACGGCATTTAACACAAGTTGCATTCACATGCCATGGACAGTAAGAAGAAGCTGCAATAAATAAATAAGCAGACATCCACAGATGCCAACATGCCATCCCTCTCCCTCCACATTTTGCCATTCTGTGCTGAAATACCAGCTCCACTGACATCAAGAAAAACATGCAACGTTCACCATGAGAGTAACCATGTATAAGAGCCAAGAATGATAATTTTTCTCTCTTTATTTAGGAAGCATTATAGCTGTAGGCTTGTATAGATTCAAACTTCCTTAATAAATCAGATGCTAAAGCTGGAATACCAAAGAGGACATTGTTTGCAGGATTTTGTCTTTAGACTGTTATTAAACTTCAATGCCATGTACAACCTTGTCATTTTTATTTTATTTATTTCTTCATAAAATGTATGAACTGCCTCATTGTAGAAAACCTCAAAGCTGTTTACAAAACATAACTGAGAACCACACATGGGGAGAGCTGTTTATCTCCTTTACCTTTACGAAGGCGTCTCTCACATCAGCAGCCTGGGCTACACTTAGGGGCATAGAGACGCTCTCTCCCCTGATGATGATCGAGTGGTTTGTAAGGCTGCTGTGGAGTTCCCCAGAATCCACCTGTAGGAATGACAATTGAATTGCATCATTTTCTGTAGATGTAGGAGATCTGGCGAGAATGGGCAGCACCTGCTTCAAGAGAAGGGATATAAAGACACTTAATAGAGATGCGGGTGGTGCTGAGGTGTAAACCACTGAGCCTAGGGCTTGCCGATCGGAAGGTCAGCGGTTCGAATCCTCGAGACGGGGTGAGCTCCCGTTGCTCGGTCCCAACCTAGTAGTTCAAAAGCACGTCAAAGTGCAAGTAGATAAATAGATACCACTCTGCCGGGAAGGTAAAAAGTGTGTATGTTCCTACAAGAAGGGGGGGGAAACTGGGAGGGGACAATGCAGTGCAGTGTGGTTAGAATGTCACATTAGGAGCTGGGAGATCAGGTTCAAATCCCCACTCATCCATGAAGCCCACAGCACTTGCTATGGAGTGGGAAGCTATATTCACTGCCCTGAGTTCCTTTGGAGGAAAGGTTGTAGGGATTAAATAAAGAATATAAATAATATTCATGCGCAACGCCAATACCTCAAGTAGTTTAGTTGCAATGGAAAAGTGTGCAGAATCCAGCACAGCACAACAGTCCAAATTATCATACACGGCAGCTAGATAAAGGAAAAAGCAAATCTTGGTGATCATTTAGAACAAAAAGCATGTAACATACTTTTGCTCATTCAAGAAGCAGCCATTAGGCTAAAGAAAGTAACAACACAAGAAGAATAACACAATCTCCCTAAGACACCATGGTATTTGTGTTAATATCCATGTGGAAAATGGGAGATGCCACTTAAGTTATGGTCCCCGAACCTTCTTACAGGGAAATGTAACATATTGTTCAGACATTAAGCAGTGCCAGTAATTAAACTGGTGATTTTTTTTTTTAACTGTGGCAAATAGAATCCTTGCAAATATACCCGCCATCCCCTGCCCACTTCTCAAAATGTTGATTCCTGAAGATCCCTACAGAAACATCCCATGCAGCATTCATTGTTTTCTTGTTTTTCCACATACAGGCAATCTGTTCTGTGGTAACTATGTGAAATACAACTTTGACTTACCCAACTTCTCTAACTAAAATGTTCCCCCCACACACACTATACACAAGTATCACAAAGCACTCATCTTAAAAGTGTGTATAATAAGGAGAGTCTTTTTCAGGGTAAAATATCTACATTCCTCTGCACTTTCTTATTTAGATAACAAAATGTTCTTTCTGCTCAAGGTATAGTCTGGTAATTTCATTAACCCCTATTTTCTCCTCTTTGGTCAGTGTGTAGGTGTGTAGGTGCACACGCTGGACTTACCTTCAAACTCCATATTCCCCAGATGCAAAATGGCTGCCAGCAGTTTGCTTATGTCCCAGTGCTCAGAATCAGAGAACATCAGGATTTTCATGGCTGAGCGAATATGAGCATATTCCTTAGCATCATTACGACCTTCACAGGAAGTGCAGTCGCCCTGGAAGACAGAACAGTGGTGACATTTTTATACTGTAATGATATGGGGTGGTTCGTTTGAATGATCTCTCAAGGATGGTATCATGATTCTGTGAATCTGGTTGCAAAGGGAGATTGCAAAACTGACTTGTGAACCTTAGCCAAGCAGATTTCCTTTCGTTGGGAAGATTGGCAGTTCACCTATGCTCAATCCGTATATGTGTAAACTAGGGGCTGTAACCTTGCTTATTTGTTCACCCAACCCACCTACCTCCCTACGTCTCTTTCCAAAGCCACAAACCCTCCCATTCATTACACCTTGCCAAAGCCACCTGCCCCTCCCCTTCTCACCAAAGCCACTCCTCGCCTTAGTCCTCAGAGATTGTGTGCACACAATACATTTACAGCTAAGAAAACTGGCATAGAATCATAGAATCTTAGAGCTGGAAGGGACTCAATGGTCATCTAGTCCAACCCCCTATAACGCAGGAATCTTGGCTACAGCATCCATGACAGATGGCAGTCCAACCTCTGCTTAAAAACCTCCAAGGAAAGAGAGTCCACCACCTCTCATGGGAGTCTGTTCCACGGCCAAACAGCTCTTACTGTCAAAAAGTTTTTTTGAATGTTTAGTCAGAATCTCCTTTCTTATAACTTGAAGCCATTGGTTCGAGTCCTACCCTCCAGAGCAGGAGAAAACAAGCATTTTCCCTCTTCCATGTGAGAGCCCTTAGGATATTTGAAGATGGCTACTGTATCTTCTCTCAGTGTCCTCTTTTCCACCTGTACCCATAAGCAAGCAAACACAAAGCAAAATGCATTCTACTGTGCATTTCCCTTTTAATCTATCCGTGTGTGTGTGTGTGTGTGTGTGTGTGTGTGTGTGTGTTTCTGTACTTCCTCATGAGCCACAAAGACCTTCAGACCTTTTATGCAATAGGCAATCTTTGAATTCCAGAAGTAAATTCTGGAATCAGATTAATTTCTACTTGCTTCATATTTTATTATGATTATTATGATTATGATTACTTTACTTTACTTTATTTATTAAACTTATATACCATCCTTCATCATAAGATCTCAGGGCAGTTCACAGAATAAAATACAAGATAAAAACACAAGTAAATAATTAAAACAAAACAGCAAAACAATAACCCCCGCCTTCCCAGAGACACATTTAAAAGGCTGCAGAACATCAGATGTAACTGAATATTAATCAGTGTGACTGATTTCCAAGAAAATATGTGTCCTTTAGCAAATGACATTCTCATTCTGTGCTAGCTGGTGAAGCCCTCCTTTGGTTAAGATGGTACCAAAAAAACACTCTCCATTTTAGGGAAGTGCTCAGAGCAGACAAGAGTGTTTCCTTTTTAGGACCACATTCCTTTCATAAACATTTTACTTTCATGTATGTTTTTTCTAAAGTGGGGAGGGGAATGGCAACTGGGTTTCTGTTTCTCATCTAAGAATGGTTTGCATATGCTCAGTGGAAAAAAGTGCCCAAAGGCCAAAGTACATGCTTTATGCAAATACATAAAACTATCACCTGGGAGTTCTTTTCTTCTTAATTAACTGCTTCAGTAAGCAGGAGTGGAAGCAGGGAGTGTAGGGTGTGTGAACTCTTCCCCCACTCCACACTCCTGTTCCTCTGCCCTAAATTGCCTCTTCCTCTAGCTTTCTTCCCTGTAGGGTACATAAAAATGCATGGAAATACATGTGTAATTTTTTGTGGGAGGAGAAGCCTCTGTGTGCTGTGTGCTTGTGCTGGTGTGAAATGGCTGGTAAGGACCAGGCTCACTGATAAGGCACAACTTGTCAGTTTGCATTTCTTAGTACAGAAAGTATTGATCTGATGTGCAGAGATATTTCCTATTCTAATTAATTTAAGAGGGTTTTGAAAGCTGCTCTGTGAAAGAATCAAGCAGAAGGCTCGTGATGTTTGGGTTATCCTTCAGAGAAGCTGAGTACAGCTGGCTTAAACTGCTCCTGTTATCTCTTTCTGTCAAGGTCATGCTGACAATAATAACAGGCCAGAAGGAGCCTGGGTTTCACTCTTTTTCTATTTCTCTTTCGTTCTGTGTTGTGTTCTGTATATAGTATGCATCATGTTAAGTTTCAGTCTTCTTATAAGTTATTGTAAGTTTAAGTTAAGTCTGCTGCAACTGGACTTCTTGTGGACAGTGCCAATCCTGAAAGTATTGGATTTGTGACTATTATGCTCATTTGCCTTCAGTAGCAGTAAAGCTCTGCTGGATGAAATACAATTGCCTCTGGTCCATTTTTGGGGAATCTTGCAACGCGTTTAAGTTTTTACTCTGCTAACTATATTTTGGAGTTCTTCTCTGGATCAATATTGAGTAGAATTCCATGACACAACTTACCATAGTAAGATAGGTGTACTCTGAAGCTGTGCCCAGATTCAGCATCTTCTTCTGCTCCAGATTCATCCCCATTAACATGCAGTAAAAGATGTGATAGTTCCTTTCCTCAGGAGCCTAGAATGATAAGAAGACCCCCACAGACATAACAGCAGCACAAATGAAAATAGGAACGCTGCCCAAATTAAACGCGTGCTCTGAATTACCTGGCGACAAACCCGAGACTTCTCCAGAAGGAACTGTTCTATCCGAGCTCCTTCTATCACTCCATTTTGGTTGAAATGAATATCGATGTATTTCCCAAAGCGACTCGAATTGTCATTCCGAATTGTCTTGGCATTTCCAAAAGCTGTAAGTGAGTGAGATGGCACCATGAAGGGGAGGGCCACTCTTTTGCTAATTTAAATTCATTCAGGGCATCAAGATACTTGGAAGTACTTTTTCACAAAGTAAGAGGTGCTCATTTTATTTTATTTTGATTTATCGTCAACTACATCCCAAGATCTTGAGGGTGGTAAGCCATCTTTAATGTATAATCATTTCAGTAAAATAATCTTATTAAAACACCATTAAAAGTCCATAAACCTCTGCCAGATATTGACTGTTTACAGTGTAGCCAGCTAAAAGTACAGCTGTATGTGCCATTTCCAATTTCTTTTAAGAATATTCCAGAACTGGACGATACTTTCTCCCCAATATTTTCCTTATGTGTGACAGCAAAGGCTGACTGCATGCCCTTCTCTATAAAGACATCCTGATATATTTAATAGCTGAATAGGGAATGCAAGTGGAACCTCCAGACTGAACAGTAGATATGACTGTATATGATGTACATTCTAAGGGTGCTTTCAGACGTGCAGAATATTGCATTAGTTTTCCTGATTATAAGGCTAGCACTTCTGATCCATTTTCTAATGTTCCTTTCACACTGCAGCACCTGCTGCGATACAGAACTGTGGCTTTTTTACCAATATACTGGCATATATTGGTTGAACTAAATTCCATTCACACTAGTGAGCATGGTGTGTCACAATAACAACCATCGTTGGACGACGTCACTGCTTCACCACCCTTTTGCACATAAATGCTTCTGCTATACTGGTATACAACACCAACTTTCTTCACTTTACTCCTGCAATTTTATGGGTTAAGAGGCATGCAAACAGATTTTTTTCTGGAATCAAATAACATGAACATGAGTGCTAAACATCCATTGGTTTTTCAGAAGTGGCTTTTACATCTCCTGAAAGCTGAAATATAATGCAGAAATTAACAGTCAGGGAAAGGTCAGAGAAATAGAATGAACTGCCATGTGAATGGCATTATATAGCCTACCTTCTAAAATGGGATTGGCCTCTAGAATCTGTTGTTCAATCCAAGAATGTTGGCCGCTAATAGCTGCTAAGAACTGCAAAATCAGCTTTGTGCTTTCGGTCTTCCCTGCTCCAGATTCTCCACTGAAATAAGATATCAAATCTGGTGAACTCAGTGATGGACTCTCTTGACAAATTGGAATAAAAAGTGGCCTGTTTCTTCTTGCTCTTGAATAATCTTAAATCAATCGTTGCAGGAAAAGAGTGAATTTTGCTTTCCACCATTACACAAAGTGGATATTCTCTGAACAACCGTTTAGCTGTGTTTTGATACCTCTTGCCTACACCTGTGTTCCTCTTCTTTTGCATTACTGTTGTCTCATTTTGAATGTGTGGCATTTGAGGGAATGTGCCTGTTTTTACTGTAAAAAATCAAAGTCAGGCCCATGGTCACTACATGAACAAGCTGGACCAGAGCAGAAGCAGCTTGCTGGGTGGGGCAAAGCCACTATGCTAGCATCCCAGCGGGTGGGTCACTGTTGCCTATCATCAGGGTGAGAAAGAAGCAAGGTCAGTGTGATGGAAATGCAACAACAGAGCCGATCCCACCTGCTAGGAAGCCAGCACAGTGACTCTGCCCACAGCTGGCAAGTCACTTCTAAACCAGACGCCTTTTTCTTTTACACCATTGGAGCAAAGTGCCATAAAAATAATGCCGTTGTCCTTATTTCTACACTGGGTGGTTCAATATGGGGGCTTGAACTGCAGATACATCATTAAGATATCACAAATGGGTAGGTGGCTGGCAAGTGGCTTTTTTTATTTATCCTGGAAAAGGTAATTTTGGATTAAATGGGCAGGGCGAATATGGTTTGACATTTTGATGCCAACGACACTGGACGGCAGTGCAGTGCAGTGCGTTTCATGAGAAACGCAATAAACACCCATCAGGAAGCTTTCCTTAGATGTTGCTCCTTTTCTCCCACCCAACCCCACCAGCTATTCTTCTTTGGAATAGCATCAAACTTTCCCACTACAAATTGCCTCTACCTGATGATGCAGCATTGGTCTCTTTTATTTCTCTTCATGTTGAAATAGCAATTGTCAGCAATGGCGAAGACATGAGGTGGCAGTTCTCCAATCCTCTTGTTACAGTAGAGTCTAATCTGTTCCATGGTATACAGTGGCAGCACTTGGTATGGATTCATAGCTACCAAGATAGATCCTGTGTAGGTCTAAATAAATTAAGATGCTTATGACACAAACCCCAAACAATATTCTCATCACCTCATGCTCTGCCTTTATCAAGTATCAGAAAACATGTGTAGGTAGATTAGAAGCTTTTGAAATGTAGTAGAAAGCAGAATAAATGAATGAAAGCTCTCTGCCTTTAGAGTCTCTGCCATACACTACTATAGGGGTCAAGAACATTGGACACATTATTCATATCATATAAACATTTTGGGCATGAGTCGGCTAAGTTGTTGCCTGGAGGGAGAAATATCCACCTACACAACAGGTCTCTCCCCACTCTTCTCCCATGCCTCCTAAAGCTGCTGTGGAGGACTGAAGGAATCTCCAGAATGGGTTTAAGGGATATGCGAGGGGAGGGAGCGTTTCATTGCACGAGCAGAACTCATCCCACATACACATACCCCACTTAGTGCTATGTTGCATTTGACTCTACATTTTTCTTATCATTCATAATCAGTAGTCCAGGTGCACATTTAAACAGAGAATTCTGTTATCCCTAGACTGCAAATAAAGTCAGTAAAACCCATTCTTCCATCATCCCATCAGAGTTTCTTCCTTACCACTTTTCCATGTAGGCTCAGAAAACAATGGAAGTGACAGCAGCAGTACTTAAATTTTTTTCTTGGGGGGGTTGTTATGCTTTGTGGGGGATAACTCCCCCTAGCAATTTGAGAATAAATTGATAGGCTTCTGCCATGTGTGAGTGAAGCACAGTAAAGTCAGAAAGGAATTTGTTTCACTTGCTTTCCAGAACAGCTGTACAATTTTTTTTAAAATGCCTCTGTAAACTTATTTGAGATTAACCTCAATAAACCCAGTGGGGCTTACTTCTGAGTAGATCTGCGCAGGATTCTAAGGCAACTATGGTGAAAACTGAAGCACACTGGTTTTTATTCCAGATTAGTTATTTCATTACACTTTCATCTTTGGCTCTGCCCATCACTAGCTGTGCCTATCGCTGCTGGCATGTGGCAACTGTCAGACCAACTGTCAGACCAAAGGCATATAGTTCTCTAAAGAAATAGGTTGCCCACACCTTTGTTGATGTTTTTAGAGAATGTATATTGAAAATATTTATTTTACTTAACAAAATGCAGATTTCTTCATCAAAAAAATCTAAGTAGTCTTACAATCACATTGAAGTATTCCCTACTGGGGTTTTTTTTGGGTGGGGGTTGTTGTTGGATATCAATTAATGTCAAATGAAGGGAAAGGAAAATGATGATTAATTCACTGAGAGGAAAATCTGTGATCAGACAAAATACAAGCTTGTATTTCACATTATTGACAATGAAATGCCACATTCCTAACTTACATAGATGTTGTGTTCCTTGTAGCGGATAAGTAGGTTGCGCACCATGCCAGCTTCATTCATGTCTCCAAGACGTATCATATCTTCAACTCCTTTGACAGAAGTGGGATGCATTGGCCGCACATTGCAGATGTTCCGAGCCATGATCCAGTGTTCCTTAAATACAACTGCTTTTAACTAATCAGCTTAGATTTTATATACCACCTCAGGTCACTCCTAGGAACTAACCCTTGAGACACATTAGAGACAGGCCATCAATCAAAATTATTTCAGAAGTGCATTCAAACACTATTTAAGAACAGATTGTTCAGATATGGGCCTCCAGTTAGTCCCATCTCACTGCATAACTAATTCGCATAAAGTTCCAGCTATGAATCCTAGATTTCTATCAAGACTAAGAATAACTTGATCTCTGGTTGTGGCATTCAGACCCATCTCTAGCTCTTTCGCTTTATGTAAAACATTTGGATCTGTTGAATAAATGTTGTGACACCTACCTTGCCTTCATCATCTTCCAGCAAGAACCGTCCAGAGTCAGAAATCTTTACAACTGCCCCAATGGGCACATTAAACTCACTTCCTGAAGAGGCCTCCAACCATATATGGTCACCCTTGTGGAAGAAAGGACATAAAATTCATTTACTTATTTGTGGATATGTTACACTTCTTGTGCTTTGGAGAACCGATTCCTCCAACTTGATGTTGATTAAACTGTGGGAATCTTTGCTATGGATCTTACGATAATTTTTCAACCTATTTAACATTTCCTTCTTTAATAATGTTGTGAGTTTGGGGGGTTTAGAATGCATGATGCCTGAGTCCTTTCTAATTCCTTGAATCCTGGATCCAGCAAGGCTTAAAATCTAATGGAGGACTCCATTGTTGAACTAGCAGGCAAGCTTCTTGGTAAAGTCTTAATTATGGTGAATGGCCCTAAGTATGTTTGTTAGTGTAAGAAAGGAAGCTGGCTCTGTGCCAGAGGGTAAATGGGTGAGGGCCCTCCCTCACTTGGCTGGTAGAGAGGACAATAGCCAAAGTGTAAGCAGTGGCAGACTTTGGTGTCTCAAATATTAGTGGTGCCCTGTGTGATGCCAAAATCTGCCCCCCCACCTGCTGCCTCTCATCTTCTGTTGGACGTCTTACATTAGAAGCCAGAGAGTGAGAGCTGTCTAACCTCAGATTCATTTTCTTTATTGTCTTATTTATTTTTCTGACTTAAGGCATGGCTGGTCAATTTCATAAGCATTTTGTTTTCTCAGAGCATTGTTGCAATTGCATATTGCCAAGGTTTATTACTATGGAACAGTTTACTGGTAACCTTTGTTATTTCTATTTATTCTTTAAAGTATTTTATTAGCTTACCTTTTATAGGCAAACAATTGTAAAATATGGCAGCTGTTGCAGTACTTCATGGACTCATGCAACAAACTGCCAGAGGTGATTTCCCCATCACGCTCACTGGATTTCATTCTTTTTTAAAAATTATTAAGCAAAACCAAAGGCTGCAGATTTAAGTAGAATAACTATAGGGAGTGGGGACAGTTAGCTATTTCCCCTCTGTATGTAAGTTCAAAATCCCACTCCCCACCCTAGAGTTGGAACTTGGGGATACATCCTCTTACCTCATTTATATTTTTGGAAAGAAACACACATTGGATGTAAGATAGCAACTGTATTATAGTTTGCTACTTTTGTGCTATGACAGTTTTGTGTTGTATATAGCTCAGATCTTAAACTGCACCATCACCCCCAATGTATATATTATGTGTCACACCAAGATGAAGGACTAGACTTACTTTTCTGAAAACAACCATCCTGCTTCAAGGTGATACATGCAGCCTGTGTTCATAGGGAGAGAAACATCATAACGAGGTCAAATCTTCAAGGGACAAGAAAAATCATAATCCAATATGTAACAACAAAACTGGTTACAAAGTTTAGAGGAAAAACCAAATGGGAATTCTTTGTATGCTAGATGGAAAAGTGGCAAGTGAGACCAAGGCTAGATGTAGGAAATACTGGTACATTTAATGGCCTGCATAATCATCCCAGATTACCGTATGTTTTATGTACTGTACTTGCTGGCTTTAAGAGACAAATCCATAAATGTTTATCCATTTCTCTTTTTTTCTCCTTACAATAATTTATCAGCATTTTGGGACACATTTCTCCTAGCAGCAAGACAGCGGGGAGTGTTTCCAAATCTGAGTAAAATCTATTCCCTAAACATTAAAAAAATCAAAACATTCTTCTCAAATGATTAAATACTCCATAGTGCAATCTGTTAAACACTGCTTTTATGTAAGACAATTTTAATAGGAATATTCACCTGAAACTCTGAAATCTTTACGTTTCTGACCTTAACATAGTATTATTATTATATGTAAAGCATTTGAATATAAAATTTTTATTTGGTACATCACTGGGTGGCAAAGGCTCAAAGGTAAACACTGGAAACATTTTTGAAATAACAGATTATCTTTTTGAACATAGCACTTACATTCCTTGTAACACAGGATGTCTGGCTTCAAATATTAAAAGTAAATCAAATATTAAAAGTATGATTGAAAACACCCCAATAATTATATTTTAAAATTAGTTTTCTTGATTCATATCTTCCTCCAGGATGGTAGTTGCTAAAATTGTGCCTTTCTGAAACACTGCAGTTCTTTGATTCAACTACAGGTATTGCAAAATTCATATTTTAAAGATTAATGGCCTTTGATTACTCATAAATGAGTTGTGATCAATGGGGCTTACTTTAAAACAATTTTGTCACATATTTTCATTAAAAAAACACAAATAAAAAAACATGACTGCAATCTTAAAATCAGTTATAGGCTGTCTGTGGAGCCTTTGGAAGTTCCCGAAGTGGGTGCTGTGTCAGGAGCTCCCAGTATGCCCACTAAAAGCTCAATGGCATGGATGTACCACTGAGGGGAAACACCAGGGCTTGAAGACAAATTGAGGGTGGATCAGGGGGAACCTTGGACCCACAGGTTCCCAAGTCCCTTTGATCCTCCAACACACCAAAGTCAAACAATACACAAATCCCTAGACCTGATGCAGTTAATTTCCCTCCCTCCTACTAGTATAAGGGGGGGAAAGAAAACACCCCCCCCCCCGCCGCCGCCATCTTCTGCCCTGGCCACCTCAAGGTAGCAGGGCATAGGAAGTAGCAATAGATTTCTCATGGATTCTCCTCCCTCTCCCCCTAGCTCCATAGGATTGCTCTCTTAAAGTTCAGCCCCAGCCTCCCAGCCTGTAATAACTTTCTTATCCGATATGTCCACATCAAATGGCCATATTCCTGTGATAAATAAAAAATAACTAAGATGGAGAAGGATAATTTTCAACCCTTCTGTGTGGAATGCTTATAGGAAGCAATTTCTCCTTTGCTGTTGCATTTTAAAACCCACTATCCACACCAAATGAAAGAACAAAGAGTGTACTTACTCCCTGTTTAGAAGATTGTTATGTCGGATGGATTTCACGTCTCTCTTTTACAGAAGTAGTGTAATAAGAAAGGAGATTTAACCACAGAAGGCCAGTTCTCAAGAATTCCACCCTGAAAAGACAGTCCTCTGTTCAATGAGGAAGAGAAGAAACGAATGACGTTCCCTTCGTAGTTATTTATTACAGGACTTTGCCCCCCTGTTCGAATATCTTCCATTTCTGCAGCTAGCATTTCAGTCAAGTGAGGTCAATTAATACCTTCATTCACAACTCTTTTGAGTGTCCCTGTAATTTTAAATTCATTACCCCAAACAAATTTGGTTTAGATATTTCTAAAAGGTATTCCAAAGAAAAATCTGAATGCCTGGTGCTTTTAAATAGAAACCAAAAACTCAGATGCAGTTGAAGGATATCTGGTGGTAATTATCATATACCCTTCTCTCACACCTAGAAATGACTGCCTTTTTTGAGATGGTGCCTGCTGTTACGCATGGTAGGGTCCACAGCTGATGCCTGCCCTGGAACTCCCTTCAATTGTTTAATTTCCTCCACCTGTCTGCCATCTAAATTTCCCACAATGCCTCCAGTTGGAGCATTGCAGGAAATTAAATGTGTGGCTTTCAGATATCCATTGCAGGCTACATTTGGAAGAAAGGGTGGGATATAAATTCAGTAAGTAAAATTTTAAAAACCTGATAGTGATTGGAGTCCTACTTCTTTGTGTCATTGCTGCTACCAGTCAAGCCAGTCAGGAAGGCCACTGATTTAAGGGGGCAGTTTGCTAATGGCCCCCTCAAACTTGGAACTAGTCCAGGAACAAACAGGTGTGTTCTTTTTTCTTAAAAATTATATTCAAAAATAATTTTATAAATATTTTTAAACGAACTCCTTTTCACCTACAAAAGTGTGCAGCTTTAGCCAATTAATCAAAACAAATATGATTCATCAACTCAACTAAAAATTGTTTACTCAGTTTATACCCTTATAAAAACCCATTCTGAATCTTGTAACACTTTCTCCACATGCATTTGTTTATTTGGGTTGCTGTTCCACTGTTCTTTCTTTTTCTTGCATATTTGCCAGCGCATTTCTAATTAGACAACTCTATATCACATATTAGGAGATGTAATTACTGCTGCTGATTGAGTGAGACAATTTATACCATCAGCAATCAATAATGATGAACAAGTTAGATAGCCATGTGCATGCTGAATGAGTAATGCTGAGTGACATTAATCCTGCTATTCTGGAGAACAGAAGTTCATCTGTTTGAACGTATACAGAACTTCTCAGCAGCTTCTTAATAGTCTGCTGCCATATGGATAAACGGGACTTAAAAAGCACGTGGGTGTTACTCTTGTTGTTTTTCTCTTTCTTGAGAAAATGCACAAGTTGTCAGTTGCACAGACTAAATTAAGGTCTGCTTCAGCCCCTATTGCAGTTATATGTCTCTGAGCTTCTACACTCCTGGACATAACACCTCACAGATAAATGCTAACTTCACTTTACATACTTTTTGCCTTCAGCAACTACGTATTAAACACTTTGCTTTACCTACGCACATTTGTATTGCTACATTAGTGAATACTACTGTTATTTTTTTAAAAAGCTCATGGAAGGGAGAGAAAGAAAGAAAGACATACCAACAAAAGGTCTCAGGTATTTCCCCAGTTTTCTTGAGCATCTTATCTTTAGACAGATTTGCTTTTCGCAGATCATTTATGCTGCTGTGAGAAGAATATAATTGGGATAGATACTGGGTGCATGGTATTGCGCACCTATACACACACACCATCCAGGTGGGGCGTCTTACTCCTGGTGTTACAAGGTAGGTCAATCTTTCCTGTCAATGCAATCTCATTAGGACCTGCGTGACATCCATCCTTCCCTCTGGGATCCAGCCAACAAAGTATTAAAAGCACGAACTGCAGACTATTTTGTGCCAAGATCTGTCTCATCAAACACAAGTAGGTGCACACATAACAAGCAGAATACCTTCAATAAGCACTCATACATTTGTCACATCGCTCATAGGAACTAGGAAATAAGTAAATAAACATAATTAGAATTGGACGTATTAGCCTTATAAATAATCAGGGGTTGTTTTTGCAGTATAGCCTCATTAAAATGATAGCAGGCTTGTTATTTTTAATGTATGAGGAATGCAAATACATTGCAATAAGGGGATATAAAACTCTGAAATATTGTATGTAAATGATCAATTACCAGTCTCACACCATAGCTCAATGGTAGAACACAAGCTTTCCATGCAAAAGGTCCCTGGTTCAATCTCCAGGTAGGACTGAGATACAACCTGGAGTCACTACCAATGGCAGACAGTACTGTCCTAGGTGGACCAATTGCCTCAGCATTAGGCAGCTTCCTATATACCTAAGTAGCTAAGTGTCCAGTTGTTGGCATAATACTAAATGGTTGCAGCACCAGCAAGAAAACGTGTCTCTGACTGGAGTCTCAGAGCTGAGAATATACTTTTAAAAGTATGAGCAAAACCTAGGAGAAACACCTTGAAACACTTTGGGGTATGTCATGTGCGTTAATGGATAGTGTGCACGAAGCCTGAAAGCAGATGTGCACCCTACATTTAAAGCAAATCTAACACGGTTTAAGCACTTGACTCCCCCCAAATAATAATGGGAACTGTAGTTTAAGGGTGATGGGAATTGTAGCTCTGCGAGCAACTACAGTTCCCAGGTATCATTGGAACCCATGTACTTTAAGCATGTGTTGGGGGTGCTTTAAATGGATGTTGTGGATCTGCTGGGTACACCAGTGCCAGGATGCACATTTTTAAAAACTTTATTTCTACCCTAAACATATTACTTCAAGATTTAGCAGCACAAATGGGGTCGGGCCGAGTCAGCCTGTGTCATATTCGTTTGAAACTGGAAGGTTTTAGAAAGGGTTAAGTTGTGATAACGCCTTTCTTCCTTCTAGTCAGGGAAAGAGCTATACATGGGGAGGCTCCTCCGTCAGAGCGAGGCTCAGCAAGGTTACAGCGAGGCCACCCAGAGCCGCCGCCTTCTGCGTCGCCCATGATGTGCTCCAAACAACACCACCCCCGCAAGCGAAGCTGCTACCTCGTCCCACAACACCCGCGAGATATTAACCTCTCGCGAGCAAATAGACGCCATGCCAGTCGCTCTCAAGCACGTGATCATTTTTCGCTGGCTCTCTGCGTAAGCCTATAATAAATTACTCTAACGGAAGCTGTGCATTCACTATAGTACTGGATTCCTCAGGTCCTCCCCTCTCCCGGGGTGGATGTGAGAGTTGCTCACAGAAAACATTGTTAAAATCTGGTTTTATATTGGACTCCTTGGCAGGTTTTGAATAAACATACACACATTTATTGAGGGTTAATATAGTAGATAAATAAAAGGATGTACAGTATACAGAGAATAACATGAGTTGAGAAATCAGAGAGGAGCTGAGGGAAGTCTTGGGGGAGGTGGGAGGGTTCTTTGGGAAGGGAGGGGGAAAATAATGATGATGATTTGTATTGATAATATGTTGAAATTTTTAATAATTTTTTATAAAAAAATAAATCTGGTTTTATATAGTGGGAGGGTGTATATATTTTACTGCAGGTGGGACTGGGCGGTAGCTCTTCCCTCCCTCTGTGCAAAAGGTAGCATTGTAGCTCTTTCTAACAGGCGTTCTGCTTCGCATGGGAGGAAATGTGAGACGAGCCTCGGCAAAGCCTTAGGAAGCGAGGCTGCTGCTTGCTTGCAATGGATCTCTCAGAATTTAAGATGGAAGGAGGTGGTGCGAAGGTGGATGGTGGTTGCTGCAACCTGAGGGATGCTTTGTATAGGAAAGCTTGGGCTAAAAAAAATAATCCAACCAGCCTTAACCTAACTGGCAATTATTGTCACTGCAGGGCTGCTGTAAGCCGCCTTTTCCTAGCCCCTTCGATATACGGACTTTAAAAAGTTTCAGAAGTGAGTACCAGTGGCAAGTTCAAATCCCCACTCGGGCCATGCCGTTTACTTGGGCCAGTCACGGCGTCTCTTCGCCTAAACTACCTCGCAGGGCTGCTGGGAAGATAAATATCTCGACATCATTGGGAGTAAATATGGGATGAAAAGCCAAATATTTTTAAAGCCAACGTTTTCTTTCCACACGAATAAGACCTGAGTTCGAAAGAGCAGCGGTTATTTCTTCATTACGAGGGTGCTGGGTGGGTACGGGAAATAACCGAGAAGTTAGCGCTCCAGACAGTGTGCTGCACTACTCTTCTTTTTTTCTATCTCTACGGCTCAGGCCAACGGCAGGACGGAACGCCTTCCCTTCCTCACGTCACAGCGATATGGCCTCAGAGCAGCAAGCCGCGCACGCGCAAGAGCTTCCGGATTCCAGGGAGGGTGACGCCATTTCGCGGCTGCGGAAGTTCCTAGGCTCCGCGCGGGGGCGGATGGGAAGGTCGTGGGTACTGTTGCTTCCGGCTTAGAAACTGGAAGGTGATTTCCCCCCCTTCCTTCCTTCCTTCCTTCTCCCCCCCTCAAACCCCCCCACCGCGTCCCGGTTTCTGCGGTGCTCGCCGCCAAGCTCGGAGCCCCGCCCCCTCCGCTGGTCGCTCTGTAGTAGTGGGAGGCGGGGCTATGGAGACGGAGTATTACGGTGGGGAACCGTCAGGTACAGTCGGAGGAGCGGGGAGGTTGTGCTCAGCTTGCCTTAAGTGGATGAAAGACTGAGTGGCAGGGGGATAGGGGGCCGGGGAACGGGCGCCCAGGGGGGAAAGCAGGGTGCTGGTCGGGGACTCACAAAGGCGATGCTACTCTGCTCTCACTCACACCTTTTTTGTCGTGCCTCTTCATGATAAAAACTCGCGTGTGTATGTGCGCACGCACACGCAGCATAGCCTGTGACCCGTACAGCACGTAGCCTACGGCCCTTAACTTCCATGCAGTATATTTGTGTTTTGCTCATAGCTGAGTCCTTATCGACTCGTCACAGTCTTGCACCCATAGACCTGGTGCTGATAAACGCGCTCACAAATATTTCGGCTGCCTGCATCTGATTTGGATTGCATTTTAGTGGAATTTCTGCTTCCAAGTTACATACATGCCCCTCCAAATTGAGCCAAACAGGAGGAAGCCAAGATCACCTCTAGACCTGGCTCGTTTCTTTTAGTTGTGTGAAACTTAGGCTCGCCCTTCATGGAGACTGGGTAGGCTGAGAGAGCGAAAAGTACCGTACTTGTTTCAGCCCGCTAGCAGTTTTCTTGCTGCTTCCTCCATTGCTTATCCCGTCAGTGGGCAAAAAAACACTCAGTCGGTTTCTGCAGTGCTTGATCCATGTGCACTTTGTTAACCGTGCATCTTTCTGGATGATCTGGTTGGTCTTCAGCTCACTATCTCCAGTTAGTTGGTATAGTGTAAGGGTTCCACAAAATGATTCTGTAAGCCATAAGTTGCTCCCTGCAGAAACTGAAGGCTCTTAGCAATTTCTCCTGTCTTCGACTTGCATCCTTGTTTTACAGCGATACCGAAAATTGATTTGTGCTTAGGCACGGCTAGCAGAATACAAAATGCGTAAGTCTTTAATGAAGTACAAAGAGCATCCTTTCATATATATATATATATATGGTTTGCCGCATATTGATTGAGTCTTAGCCTCTGTGTTTTAAAGGAATATGGGCATCACATATGATCAAAGGACTTGTTTATTTTTATCAGAGCACTTATACCCAAGCACAAAATGTAGACTGAATCAGCCCTCAGATGCTGAAACCCAGAGCGATCCTTGATATTTCAGAAAATGGGAATGTGCTTCCCTAGACAAGTTCTTTTAAAGCAATGTTTATTTCTATAGTCTAAAACAGGCATAGGCAAACTTGGCCCTTCAGATGTTTTGGGACTACAACTCCCATCATCCCTAGCTAACAGGACTAGTGGTCTGGGATTATGGGAATTGTAGTCTCAAAACATCTATGCCTATGCCTGGTCTAAAACAAGTGTGTTAGATGATATTGAGACATATTGGAGACAGTGTGGTTATATCATGAAAGGCTAAGACTGTCAGCCTTTGGATGTGTTGTGCCTCCGCTATTGGAGAGTGGGTGACTGAATACCAGTTATTGGGAATTACAAGTAGAATATGTGCTGTTACACTTAGGTGCTGCTTGTGGGTTTCCAAGAAACATCCGTTTGGCCACTGTGAGAAAAGGATGTTGGATTAGGCGGACATTTGGCCTAATCCAGCAGGGCTTTTAGGTTTGGGACTTCTTTTCTGAAAGCAGTCACCACTTGTTGATTTTGCTTTAAGTCTTTTAAATTCTGTATTCATCTTTTTTTAAAAAAATGTCTGCATAGGAAGGTTAATCAGTTCTGTCTTATGTTGTTTGCCACCTTAAAAGCTAAGAGTATGGTGAATATAAAAATAATAGTAGCAACCTCTGAGATTGTCCAATTTGTTGCTAACTTCATAGAGACTTTTTGGCTTCATACTGGCCATCCTGATGTTACCTGATGCTAGCTTTTTTGTATTTGAACAATACCTCACAAATTGTGACATTGTTTGCAAGTATATATAGTTTTCATTAAGCTTCATTCTGATCTAAAAACAAGTATCATGTTACAGATGATGGTGGAGCAACACCAGTGCAGGATGAACGTGATTCAGGATCGGACATGGAAGAGAACGGAAATGAACAGCACTCTGGATCAGAGAATGGAAGCATAGGACAACATTCAGAGGTAGCTGTGAAAGAGTTTCAATAAATCCTGGTTCTTATGCAAAGGAAGAAAACATTTCTTAATAAATGTTTGAAACAGCCCTAAATACATTGGGTGGTATCCAGCTTTCTCATCCTGTCAGTGCAAGGATTGCTACTTGTGCAACGGGAATTCCTCCCCCCCCCCCCGTGCTCCCTCTTCCATTCTCAAATCTGCTCCAGAGGTTGGAGGAACCCCCAGAACAGAAGGAGGAAAATGGTAGGGAGAAATCCTGTTGTGCAAGTGTAAATCCTTGCACTGAGGGATGGTTACTTCACACTATTTAATACAATACTTTGCTTTGGTAGGAAACAAAGAACACCACTTTTTTTTGCAAGTGTTCACAGATTTTTCCAATAAAATTATCAAGAAAATGAAATATGTAATAAATAAATAAATAACAACCTGACAATTTTGCACAAATCCCTGAAATGCATTTATTTGCATCGTACCATGCAATGTAGTGGTGCTTCTAATACATTTTTAAACATAGTCATTAACACAGGTATTGTAAAATAGAAAAAGAAATTGGTTTGTTGGAAGAGAAGCCAGATTCAAAAAAAAACAGACGTGTCAACTGTTTCCGTCACCTTAAAAATGTTTTTCATAGTTACATTCAAGCTTTTTTTCATCTTTAATTTGCCTTTTTGTGGCTTTCCTGGAATTACTTGTTTTTTCCAGAATGAACTTAGTGATGGAGAAGATGACAGACAAACTACAGAACACCCCATGACAGACTCTGAAAACGAAGATACTCCAAGGCAGAAACACAGTGATTCTGAAAACGAGGATGCTCCAAATGATAATGTCAGTGACTCAGAAAATGAAGGGACCCATAGAGGTAAAGACAGTGATTCTGATAATGAGGATCGCCCAGTTCACCATGCCAGTGACTCTGAGAATGAAGATGCTGTAAATAACCAGGCCAGTGATTCTGAGACTGAGGAGCCTCCTAAAGGCCATGGTAGTGACTCTGAAAATGAGGAGCCCCAGAAGCCCTTGGCCAGTGATTCTGAAAATGAGGAACCCCAGAAGCCCTTGGCCAGTGATTCTGAAAATGAAGAATCACACAAAGATCATACGAGTGACCTAGAAAATGAGGAGCCACAGAAACGTCCAGCCAGCGACTCAGAAAATGAAGAGCATCAAAAATCGCATGATAGTGATTCAGAGAATGAAGTAGCTCCAAAACCTCTTGCCAGTGACTCTGAAAATGAGGAGCCAAAGGTTCAGCCCAGTGACTCTGAAACTGAAGATATTACCAGAAACAAAGCAGAAATAGAGACCGGTGATAGCAACAAAGAAAATAAAGAGGAGGAGGAGGAGGAAACAGAGAATGGTGCTCAGCTTTCAGACAATGAGCAACTAGGAAAAAGGCTTCAGGACTCTGACAGCGAGGTAGAAGACAGTCCTAAAAAACAGAAGCTAGTAGACAGTGATGAGGAAGAAGGGAAAGAAGAGGAAAAATTGACAAAGAGGAAAGCTACTGTCCTCTCTGATAGTGAGGATGATGAAAAAACACGTAAGGAAATACTAATTTTAGACCCCTTGATTATTCAGTACTGGTTGAATCCCTAAAGAATGCATGAGTGGACTTCGTTGAAAAGGTGATGCTTGTTCTCTGATGGCTCATTCACACCTGCAGCCACCACTTGCACCATTGGTCCTCCAAGTGATGAATATGCATATGTGAAATAGCTTAAGGATGGCTGGCTGAGTTTATTTCTAGTCCATGCCACTTGGTGTATGTCTTAGCTCCTGAGTTCATTCTCTCCCATTTATATTGCAGTTAATTTGCCCTAAAATATATAGGACAGTACAATATACACAATTCACAATGTGCCTTTGAACAAAATGCCCCTGGGACATGATGACATGCTACCCTCTCAGGGACATTGTGTGCGGAAAATAGATGAGTGCCCCCATGGACCTGTACAGTTTCCCTGCAATGGATTTCATGTCATGTCCCTTTCAGAGTCACTGCTACAGAAGTGATATTCCAGCCTTGGCAGGATTTTGGATTAGATTATCTTTGAAGTCCCTTCAAACTGGATTTCTGATAATGATATTCATACTAAATCAGACAAATATATGGGGGAAATGGGTGGGACTAAATGTGCTGTTACATTTACAATAGCCCAAAGTCATAACAATAAATTGCAAAATGATTAAAAAAGGGAAGGAAAGAAGCTGATACCAGAAACAGCAATTTTCACAAAATATCCAGAAGTAAGTAATATGTGTCTACTTACGTTAGAACTTAATTTGGAGGACTTTCCCAAAATAATTAGCCTATGTCAGTTTACCAAGCAGACCTTGATCCAGTTTTGGCACCTGAAGCTTCCACCTTCTTTCCTTTTTACCTAATTGGATCAAGAACTGAGAGTGGAAATTGCTTCCCAGGCTGGTGCAGCAAAGAGGTTCAGAATCAGGCCTACTACAGTCACATGACAGGAACAGCGCTGGCTCAGCACCCACTGGGACCATGTGCTAGATCTGCATCTGAACAGCCCCATTTCATGAGCTTTTGCTGGCTATTGCCCTTTGGGGTGGACAGATTGGGGCTCCTCATCAGCAGGAATGAACAGAGCGACACCTCTGCCCCATCCAAACCCCCCTCTAGTACAGTGAATCAGAGGTTTGGTTTGCTGTGCTAGTCTAGCAGGGAGGAGGCACCAAAATAGAGTGTGCAAGTTTTCTTTTGGTGTTTGATTCCGGCAGTATTTTAAGAGCTGTGATTGATTGTGCCTTCATCCAGGAAACTGTATATTAGGTTATTGATTCCATGTTATTGGTGGTACATGGGTCTTAAGATAGGCTCTCTGAAGTGTAATTGGAAGCTGATCGAGTCCAAAACCAAGTTCTAGAGGAAATAGATAATTGCTTTATAAAATTATTGTGACTGCTAAGTAACAGATTTGCAGTACATCTATGATGGTATGTTTAGCCACAGGCTTAATATAAGATTATTATTATTATTTGAAAAGCTGACGTTGTTGACTACTAACAACTTCTTTGAATGATAAGTGAAGGAGACTTTCCCCTCTGCAAGTGTTGACTGTTTTTGGCTCAGTTATTGATGCACTTCTTACTTTGTCCACCTATGTTAGCAGCTGTAAAAAAAAGTCGCATAATCTCAGATGGTGAAGAATCTGATAGTGATGCTGCATCAGAGAAATACGAGAAGCAAAAGAAACCTCTAGAATCCGATAGCGAGGATGAGGGTGACAAGGCTGACGATGGAAAGAAGAAAGAAGAGAAGGATCTTTTTGGGAGTGACAGTGAGTCAGGAAATGAGCAAGAGTAAGTGTCTGTCAAGTAACAGAGTGGTACACTTGGGGCAGCAGTGGATGGGACATGTATGCTACATGGAACAAAGTTGATAAACTGTGTGGGGAAGAGGAATGCAGTTGCTGGAGTTCTCAGTTCTGTTAGAATTGAAGTGAACAAGGCTATAGGGAATTAATAAGAAAAACAAATAGCATATTTTTCTTGCAGAAACCTTATTGCAGATATATTTGGAGAATCTGGAGATGAAGAAGAGGAAGAATTTACAGTAAGTATGTTGATAACATGTTTTTCCCCTTGTCTTTCCCATCCTCCCACTTTTTTTTAAGGCTTCCTTGTCTATATCCATTTAGTAGACCTTGTATTCTATTGTTACTGAATTAAATTTCACCACTTCATCAGCCCTACTATGTGTTGGATGCAGTGTAGACATCCTTGGAAAGAGCAGCCTGGATTAAATGGTATAGGAATTTTGAGAACTATTAAAAGGCTTATATGTGCGTTGTGGCAGAGCTGTATTTGGATGCATTGACTTGTATTGTCTTTGTAACTAAAGGGATTTAACCAGGAGGATTTGGAGGAAGAGAAAGGAGAAAGGAAAGGAGCAGCTGACGATTCAGACTCTGATGACAATATAAAAAGAGGAAAGCAGTAAGTGTTTATTGTGATTGTTACAAGAAACCAGATTTGATTTGTATACATATTTGCCTTAAAATATTTATATATTTTTTGTATTTTATTACATTTATATCCTGCCATTCCCCTAGGAAGCTTGAGAACATACATTGTCCCCCACGCCTGCACCCCATAT
Organism: Podarcis gaigeae; assembly: GCF_964106915.1. Classification (NCBI taxonomy): domain Eukaryota; kingdom Metazoa; phylum Chordata; class Lepidosauria; order Squamata; family Lacertidae; genus Podarcis; species Podarcis gaigeae. The sequence continues at coordinate 61,349,487 of NC_139681.1, forward strand.
TATTCTCAAAGTAGCCTTCTATACTAGATTAGACACAGAGATTTCAACACCACTTGTAGGCTGTTGCTTTGAAATGTCTTCGCATAAAGCTTCAAAGAAGAGACTGCATTAGGATAAGGAGCAGCTCTCATTCTTCTCAGAGTTCAGATGTTCGGCTTCCAAAAAAACAATCGAAAACCAGGACACTCACTTCCGGGTTTCGATCGTTCAGGAGCCGAAACATGAGCACCAAGGCGTTCAACAACCAAGGTACGACTGTAATGCCTACAAGCAGATAAAGTGCTTGTGTAGATGCTGTTTTAATTGACACGTACACACATAAGGCTACAGGGTGGCTAGTTCCAATCTCACTTCATTTAAACCTTCTGCATTACAGCATGGACTTCATGTCAGATTTTGACATGATGTTACAACGGAAAAAGAGCATGAGTGGCAAACGCCGGCGCAACCGTGATGGTGGGACATTCATTAGCGATGCTGACGATGTAGTCAGCGCTATGATCGTGAAGATGAATGAAGCAGCAGAGGTACGTTCCTTGCATTCAAGGCTCAATTCACTCAAAAGAAACTCTAGGTTATGGGAAGCAATTCCTTTTGTAGGAGTGGCAATGAACAATTTGAGCCGAATGTTTCTAAATGCTGAAGTTTTCATCTGCAAATACAGTGGTGCCTCGCAAGACGAAATTAATCCGTTCCGCGAGTCTCTTCGTCTTGTGGTTTTTTCGTCTTGCGAAGCACGGCTATTAGCGGCTTAGCGGCTATTAACAGCTTAGTGGCTTAGCGGCTATTAACGGCTTAGCGGCTTTAAGAAAAAGGAAAAAAACTCGCAAGACGTTTCATCTTGCGAAGCAAGCCCATAGGGAAATTCGTCTAGCGCGTTTTTCGTTTTGCGAGGCATTCGTCTTGCGGGGCACCACTGTATTGAAAGCACTTCTTATGTACAAAGCACCATAATGCTGCTTGCAGAGCATTGTCCGCATCTCACAGTCACAGTGGCAGAGAGGCAGGTGGAGGCAATGGCAACACAGCAGCCAACTGGCAGAAATGCCCTCATTCAGTGCAGAAATAGCCCGTGTAAGAGTGGGATGATTTGGTGATGGCAGTGGGAGCAGCCAATTGGTGGAAGCACATCAGTGTTGCACAAATATTCCATACAAATAGTTACAGGTGGATAAGACTGGGAATGGTAGCAAGAAATGGGGATTTTGAGCATTAGAGAGGTAATAGCTGTCTGACAACAAGCTAATGTCATCACAAAGTTGAAGAATAGATCTAGGGCATAGGAGGAGACTGCAGTAGCAAGGCACTATCCAGAACAGAAGCTGAGTAGCCAGCGCCCTGCAAGCTAGTAATTAATAGACACCTTTCCCCCACTCCAAGATGCAGCAGGAGGGCAGTGAAGTTGTGCACACAATTGTTATGCGCTATGTCTTACACAAATGCAGATATGTTGTCTTTGTGTTGTGAAAATGAGGAAAACCTGACACCTCTGTCATGAAACAACTGCAGCAAAATAAGGTGTCTGGACTGTGCATTGTAACCAAACAACCATACTGTTTTCAAGACTCAACTGTAACATGCGTGCATGAGTATAATCTCTTAAGATTTTATTTAAGGCCATGGACCAGGCAGACAAAAAGGCCAGCAAATTTTATACAAATGAAATTACTTCCTTTGTTTGCTTCTTCCTAGTTATTCTGCTAGAAGAGAATAATCAGGCTGCTTTACCAGTCTTCTGAACTGGGATTTTGAGTGTTCTGCTTTTTCTTCTGCTATTTTTTAATTACATCTATAACTTCCTACAGGAGGATAGGCAGCTGAATACACAGAAGAAACCAGCACTAAAAAAGTTAACTTTGCTGCCAATTGTTGTTATGCACCTTAAAAAGTGAGTAAAAGCTCATCTAAATTATGTTTCTACATGATGGGAAAGAGGGAACTTGATGTGTTTCTAGGGCTACTATTTCCATGTTAGAATGTCTTTTGTATTGGTTTTAGAACAGGAATGTTTGTGTGGTTCATGAATTGCCAAAAGGTATTCCCATTCCTGCTTCTGATAGATTTCAATTTGAATTTCCAGGCAGGACCTGAAAGAAACTTTCATTGACAGTGGTGTGATGTCTGCGATCAAAGAGTGGCTTTCACCACTACCAGATCGGAGTCTACCAGCACTGAAAATTCGTGAGGAGCTTCTGAAGATTCTGCAAGAGGTTAGTTTCTAATACCTAGCTTGTAGAATCAGCATTACTGATTCAGTTCTATGCCTTTGTGACAAGTTTCTGAGAGAGAATAGATAAATAGTTCCATACAAGGAAGGTATTTGTACATATCAGGAAGATGAATGGCACTGCAACAATAGCATCCAAGTGTCCACAGACCTGTTTTCATTCTAACACCAGTTTTAAAATGAAGCTGCTCTAAAAGGTATAAAACCAATGTTCCATAAAAGCAGTTAAGAAGGACCAGAGAAAGCTGAAGCAGTACTGAAATATTCCCAGTAGACTGAAATTCTCAAGTTTACCTGGGAAACTCGTCCCACTCTTTCTTAATATTTTAAAAAAGTTTGCAGGTATTTAAGTCCACTTTGCTGAAATGTTTGCATCCTATGTACAGAATGCAGTCTTCAATTCTCAAGGTTTAGTAGGTGATGGTTTCCTGTGTGTGTATATGTCTTCAGTTGCCTAGTGTAAGCCAAGAGACCTTAAAGCACAGTGGGATTGGACGAGCAGTGATGTATCTCTACAAACACCCTAAGGAGTCACGACCCAACAAGGACATGGCAGGGAAGCTAATTAGTAAGTAAATATCGGCTTTCATGAGATGCACTGCACAGCCGTCTCATACTTCAACATTTGCAGTTCACCACCAGCATCTCACCTCCCTGTTAAGTGTGTATGTGCTACAAAAACCTTCAACCTTATACAAGACTGTCTATGGTGCTGTATGAAGGCTATATTTATTTTTCAAAGCTTGTATATCTCCGAGATTCCTTATCTTTCATTTCTTCATTAATAGTATATTGCAGTTAAGGGAGATAGGTATGACTTTAATGTAACTTTTGTCCTAACTAAATTAGACTTAAGCCAAATTAAGTACAAGGGGCTTGACAGCAACAAGTGTTCAAAATGTATATATTCTTATCTGTTCCAGTGTCAATCATTTTTGCTGATAGTGTCATATTTTTAAATATGGTAAGATGAAGAAACTTTGGCCCCCCAAACTCAGCCACAGCCAGAATAGTCAGGGGTCAGACATGATGAGAGCTGTAGTCCATCTGGAGGGCCACAAGTTCCCCATACCTGTTTAAATGCTAACTTAAAGTTCCTGTTTCTTCAGGCTACATTTTAGACTGTTAATTTGAACTAACATCTTAAGTATATTGATGAACAGGGTGGATGTTAAACTGCAGATAGGGTTCATACTCCCCCCCCCCCCCTCCAAATTTAGCCAGCCATTAGGTCTAGAAACACTGCTTGAAAATAGAAACCAGAATTCTGGAGTTTGTAGGCTAAACAAAGATAGAGAAGCCATTCACCTACCCTGTATATCTTAAATGAGCTCAGTATCTGTGTTAAATAGTGAGCAGTAAGGCAAAATCGCCTGTTGGATAGTAGGAACTCCTAGCAGGTGCAGTATATATGTGTAGTGCTGCTGTCTGTACATTCACTTTTTATTTTAAAAACAACAGATGAGTGGTCTCGGCCTATTTTTGGTCTAACATCAAACTACAAGGGAATGACCAGAGAAGAAAGGGAACAGAGGGATCTGGAGCAGATGCCACAGCGAAGGCGGTTGAGCAGGTATCTTGAGCAATATTCTGCACTGCTAACTTTATAGCATGGGCTGATTTTCTTTCACACTCTGGACTGCATTCCCTGGAGTGTCTGGAATCTTAGCTGGTCGAGAGTCTTGCTTTTATTAGTATTCCGTTTATTTTTACTGAATTTTATGAATACCTATTCGTTTATAAATACTTACTAAATTATCTCTGTGTGAGAGAAATGGTGATGGTGATTGTGATGATAATAATTCTCCCGCAAAACAAAATCTCTTTGTCTTTACAGCTCTGGTGGTCAAACACCCCGCAGGGACTTGGAGAAAGTATTAACAGGGGAGGAAAAGTAAGTCTTTTCTTTTTTGCCATTTTAGTATCTCTAGAGAAGCTTTATGCTGTATGTTGGGTGGAGCAGGGAGATGAGTAGAGAATAATTTGAGAGAAGAGATGCTAATAGCAATCATATGTTACTTAGCAACATCTCTTGTCTTATTTCTTCAGAGCTCTAAGGCCTGGCGATCCAGGATTTTGTGCTCGTGCAAGAGTTCCAATGCCCTCCAACAAGGATTATGTGGTCAGACCCAAGTGGAATGTGGAAATGGAATCTTCTAGGGTAAGTGATTGAGAAGAAAGGAAATAAGTTTCTTCTGCAACATTGTGCCCAGACCAGTTCTAGTTTAGATATTATGGACATCAGTTGAGCCTATCCTCACTGTTGCTTTCCATTCATATATATTGCATATGCCTTAAGTCACTATCCTGTCCAAAGACACTACATAAAAATCTATCCAAAATAGTTTAGTGTCTCAAAATACCACTGGGAAGAGTTGAACATTCATTGTTCCTGGTAGTAAGAACCAGCAGTTCTATATTGATCTGGTTATGTGTAGTCTTGGACCCAGTAGTGAGAAACAATCTTCCTCAATACAATCCTTTACTTCAACCCACAATATTTTTTCTGCACTACTTTCCCCCCTAATAGCCTGAGGATTATGAAGTCAGTAGATTTCCATCCTCCAGTATTTTACAACATGGCACTGGATAAAGTCCATGTTGTTTATTTGCAAACTTAGACAAAGGAAGAGAGCAGTTGTTTAAATGTATTGAAATTTTCTATTCTTATTAATTGTTAGTCCTTTGACTGAGATGTTGTTTCTAGCCCGGGACTGTTAAGAAAGGTATTAGTCGGTTGGAAAAACACAAGAGGAAGTTTGCTGAACAGAAACGACTCAGCAAAGTACATCGAGCTGTCAAATTCAGCATTGAAGGCAACAGGATGCCCTTATAGCCCTGTAATTCTGCTTACCCCAGGTCTGAGAGGTATCCAGAAAGATGTTTGAACAATGCATGTGCTTTAGCTGTTGCCAGTGTGCACTGTCAGACAAAGCAGCATGTCTCCACTAACTATAGCCTAGGAAACTTTATCCTTCTGGCACTGTGATTCACAGAGCAAGTCAGGAAAAACAGCTTTAATGTGCTAATTTAAGTTTCCACAACTGCATGATCTACTAAAATAGGGAAATCATGTCGTCAAAGATCATAAGCCCCCCTCCAGCAAAAAAAATTGAGCGAGCATTAAAAAATTACTCAAAGTGTACAAAGTCCCATCACATTTTAAAGCATGACTAATCTTCCCTAGGGATACCTAAGATAATTTCAATACAGTTCTCTAGTGAACTGGTGATGAGTTTGTCTCCGCAAGTTGAAGCATGAATATCTAATTTAAGTGTGCATATAGTACAATTAGACTACTTTGGGATATGAAGATGACAAATTGTGTAAACTTGCATTGCTGTTTTAATGCACGTAGATAGGAGAAATATGAAGTGTACTTGCTGACTTTCAGGGAGTCCATATAATAAATGGGGAAAGCTGATCAACTAGTTTTCATTAGTTAAATTTGAAAGTGACTGTGGTCAGCTATCTGGGGTGAAAAACTTTCTGTTTCATAAGCTTATTAGCAACAGTGAATGGGAAATTGCAAATGCAGTGGCCAGTATCCAGCTAACTAGTTGTATTTCAAACCAGGGCATCAGATAATTTTCTGATGCAAACTGAAAATTACACTTCAGTATTTTCTAGGAAATCCTGATCACTGACTTCGTGACATTGGACAGAATGCTGTCTATTACTACCTGCAAGACATTATTGCCTATAAGATAAGAGAAGAACCGCAAAGTGTGTAGCATTCTGAAATATGCTACAGAAATAATCAAACTTTAATATTTGGAGAGAAATGTTTAGAGAGATGGATGCCATAGCAATAATGATAGATGGTTATTTTTAGATTTTGTAAGCCATTATGAGAAATACTTTTTTGGAGGGCAAAAGTTAGATATATATGTTTGTATAAATAAATAACAGATGGCATAAAATGGGAGAGTTGCTGAGTTCACATTGTAATCGTTGCTGTTAAAAAAATGGATGCTGGGGCTCAACCTTTCCTGGTTGTCCTAAACATGGAAGTATATTTCTTTCAGGTATGTTCAAGCATGGGTAGGCAAACTAAGGCCCAGGGGCCGGATCCAGCCCAATCGCCTTCTAAATCCAACCCGCGGACGGTCCAGGAATCAGCGTGTTTTTACAAGAGTAGAATGTGTCCTTCTATTTAAAATGCATCTCTGGGTTATTTGTGGGGCATAGGAATTCATTCTCTCCCCCCCCAAAAAAAATATAGTTCAGCCCCCCACAAGGTCTGAGGGACAGTGGACTGGCCCCCTGCTGAAAGGTTGCTGACTCCTGGGTTAATGGGTAGTTACAGGGGCTGACGGTAGTTATAGTTCAAAACATCTGGAGGGCACCAGGTTGGCAGAGCCTGGAATAGAGAGTGCATATCCCTGTTAGTCTTGGTTTGAAAATATGTTGTTGGAATCTCCTGGGGCTTTATCAGCTTCTGTATAGAAGGACTGCAGTTGCTGGACAAGTTTGGTGTGCATGTTTTGTCCTCTTTGAAAAAAGCAAATCTGGAATTCCTGCCTCTTCGTAAAAGTAAGCCTAAGTTTTCTTTTAAGTTCCAGGCAAGCTCCAAGAAAGGGGTCAGCCGCTTGGACAAACAGATGCGGAAGTTCACAGACATCAGGAAAAAAAGCAGAACGTCCCATGCTGTGAAAATCAGCATTGAAGGCAATAAAATGCCATTGTGACTCCATCCAGGAAGGATATTTTCTGAATTCTGTTGTGGGAAGTGCACCTACAGACTCTTGGAAAGATGTCTACATTTTTTAAAACAAACTCTGGGTGTGTTTTTAAAGTGTATCTTCAGATTGTTGGTTCAGATGGTAGTAATACATGTTGGCGGAGGGTTGTGAACCCTGGATGTTGTTCATTATGATTGTATTTAACCTGGTCTCTCGTGTCCTTTGTACAGATGAAAGCTTGTATTGCTACAGACCTCAGACATTAAAATCTTTCTGATGTGTGGGGCTGTGTGGTGCTTGGTGCAATGAATGTATATTTAGAAGGTTCAGCACAAGCTGCTGAATCCTGCAGATTGATAGGTGTGACTACAGTATTTTTTTTATACAAATACACAGCCGGCCATTGTTATATACACATGTCTAGTGACTGACTTAGTTACACTAGTAGTCTTTTACTTCTCTTGGTGCTAATGAAAAAGATAAAGTTGCCTGTTCTACCTTTAAAACCACACTAGAAACAATCTTAAGTAATGCTGTTTCATTTTAGAGATAAGGGGCATAACCAGCTGAAAGATTACTGTGCCTAAGTCTAATTGGACTTAAGCATTTAAGTGAACCTTTTTTCTGGGCTGTAGCCTATGTTTTAACACTATCAACAAATGTTTTAGAATGGGTCTGTGTCACTTTGATCGAAGCAAATGGTAGTGACTACCGTAGTATTGGGTTCACTTGGAATTGCATTTAGTGATTCATGAGTGGACTTACCCTTCTCTCTACCCTGCACCCCTCTCAGAAATCTGATACAGAGGGTTAGGAGTGCAGGGGGCACTGACGTTCTGTTGCACAAGCAGGTGTTTTCTTGTACAGCATTGAACACATCCCCTTCTTTATACAAGAGAAAGGTACACGTGGGATACTAGAAATCTAAGTGGACTTGAAGAAAATACTTTGCTGCTGTTTTTGTCTGATGGAATTCTGCTATCAGGTTATATAACTGCCTGTTCTTCCTTTGCTCTGTAACATTGATGATGAGAATGAGGAAAAATCGCTTTTAATTTCAAAAGCTTTCTATAAGCGATCTTTGTTATAAAATATAATTTACAATAATTGAATAATCGTGAGAACGTCACAAAAATCCATGTCTTAATGCAATGTCATTTGTTGAACCAGTTTCCTCTTCGTTATATGTAAACTGAAAAGCAGAGATTAAATCAGTTTTAGACCTGGCATGTAAACAGGGGCAAAGCCATGGCTTGAAATCTTGGTTTATTTAAATCCCCAGTTTCCTGGATTGAACATAAGTGGAAACGGTAGTTTAGCAAACCCAGAGGGAATTGCCTTCTGAGGAGAGTGGCAGCACACTAGTTAGTACTGGTTGAAATAAATCGGTTTATCAGACGCAAGGTTGTTATATCTGAAATGTGCCTGAGCACAAACATATACTAGTAATACTTCTGGTATTAGAGAGATCCATCCCTAGCCTGGTGGCACAGTCCACCCCCGAAGACATGGATAGTATATTTATAGAAGCAAAATGAAATAAATTTAGACACGACACATGGGTGGGTGGTGAGATCAGTGTCTCTCTGAGCAGCTCCCTGCTGTGGATGTAAATTGCCCCCTCATTGTTCATCAGTCTCCACAGATCAGCAGAAAAGAGAATTGGCTACACCCCATTGTGTGAAGATGGCCCTTTGGCCAAAGAAAGCTAGCTATTCCTGCTCTAGAGAATTTAAAGGAATTATACCTCTCCTGTGTTGTTGAAGAAAAAGAAAGAAAGAAAGAAAAAAACAGTATAGTAACATAAGTGGCTAAGTCTATGCCAGAATAACTTTCCATATTGGACACTTGAAAATTAATTTAATGATTTTTTTTTTATGCCATTAATCTGAATGGGTGCCAGGGAGAATCCCTGACACGACAGACCAAGTATACATACATTTCCCATGCAAAACAGCAATTGCCTACAATTCTTACGTTCAAAAACAAGTCCAAAAATACGACTGTTACTTCGTAAAGTATTTGGGGTTACTTAAGTCACCATGCTCAGTAAGGTGGGGGGCTGCAGACTAGATATTTAATGAAGTTTAAGTTGGAATAATTATGAGAAATAAATTGCCATGGCTAGGTAACATTGATTGCTTGAGTCCTCTTTCATATCCTGGTTACTGCTTCAAGACTCCTGCAAGATGTATGTGTGTAGAACAGTGAACTAAACTTACTACACACTATTACTCAAAGGAAATTGGCTACAAAATCTTCATTTTAAAAAAGTTATTAAAATAAAGTTATCCCCAGCTGAAGATGTGTGTGTAAATTCTCCCATGCCTCATATTTCTGGATACTGGAGCAACTTTCAAGAACAGCTGAGGAAGCGGTCCTGCAGTGTTAACTCTGTACACAAGTACTTGCAAATAGTTATCAAATGTGGAGAGAGTATACTAAAAAATTGCTTCCGTTACAGGGAACGTGAAAGTCCTTCCGAATCAGTCGTGCTTTCAATGGTTTCTTTTATCCATGAAATATAGTTGGATACTCGTGTGTAAGCCCCATATTTTCCCACTTCGGCGCAGCCTTCCCCCCAACTGACAATCCCCAGGAGATACCAAGTGCTGCGATAAGCTACAGCAAATGGTCCTCCACTGTCTCCTTTACAAGCATCTTGTGCTTCTTCAGTATAGCCTGCACAAAACATGTTGTCAGTGATGAGCTTCTCGGTTGACGGCCGGCAAGTGTCTGCGCTCACAATAGGCAAGCTGACTTTCATGAGGAAGCGAGTTGACTTACCCTTGCTATGTGTAGCACCCCATCCACTAACCATTCCTGATGCCCCCTCTCCAATCAGTAAAGTAGTTAGCTGAGGGTTAGGAAGGCAGATGGGGAGTACGTGCTCGCTGAAAACCACACTGCTGGTCAGCTGGATCAACGCAATATCATTGTTGAAGTTTGTAGAGTCATACTGAGGATGTTTCCAGTACTGTCGAACTCCCACCTTTTGTTCATGCCGTTCTCGCTGATGTTTGTCAAAATCTCCTGAAAGGCAAATGAAATGTAAGAAGAGTGTGATACCTTTGTGTAGTTAGTTGTTCCTAATGGAAGCACGATAGGGGGCAGGGAATTAAAGCTGATTTTTAAATAAATAGGAAAAGGATCCAAAGAAACCAATTTTAGTGTGCAGAACCAAAATGTTTTAAGTCACAGTCTCTTATTCAATTAATGTTCTGCCATAAGTCTGCAGCTTATGTGGGTATTAGGTTCCAGGGATCACACCAAAAGCCAAAACTGTGTACAGGTGTCTCCCCACTTACACAAGGGTTACGTTCCAGGACCCTGGGCACATAAGCGAAAATCGCATAAGTGGGGAGCACCCTCTAAAAAATCTCTAAATGCCCATTTTCTTCCTGCTCTCCAGCTCTCTCCCCAGTCCATACCAAAATATCTGGAGTTGAAGCTCTTGGGTTGGCTGGAAGCTGGAGTATGCGTGGAAAAGCAGCAGCTGCTGCTGCACTACCCCACACAACAACTGTTAGGTGGGGCAGCTAAGCAGCCTAAACAAAGCCCCACTATGCCTTCAGTCTCTTCCTCCACCCAAACTGACATCCTCTTCAGGCTCTGGGGAACTTTTCTGTAGCTCTCTCTTGCCATTTCCTGGTATGATTCTATCATCTATCTATCTATCTATCTATCTATCTATCTATCTATCTATCATCTATCTATCTATCTATCATCATCATCTATCATCTATCTATCTATCTATCTATCTATCTATCTATCTATCTATATCTATCTATCATCTATCTATCTATCTATCTATCTATCTATCTATCTATCTATCTATCTATCTATCTATCATCTATCTATCTATCATCATCTATCATCTATCTATCTATCTATCTATCTATCTATCTATCTATCTATCATCTATCTATCTATCATCATCATCTATCATCTATATCTATCTATCTATCTATCTATCTATCTATCTATCTATCTATCTATCATCTATCTATCATCTATCTATCTATCATCATCTATCTATCTATCTATCTATCTATCTATCTATCTATCTATCTATCATCTATCTATCTATCTATTTCCTTCCTGGCACTGGAGGTATACGCTGTCACACACAGGTGGGGGTGGGGGCACGGGGCATCTGTGTATTAAAAAAAACATTGGGTTCAATGGCAGGTGCCATTGCCAAAGTCATTTTTCCCATACAGTGGTACCTTGAGTTACAAACACCTCAGGTTACAAATGCTTCAGTTTACAAACTCTGCTAACCTGGAAGAGTTACCTCGAGTTGAGAACTTTGCCCCAGGATGAGAACAAAAATCATGTGCCGGCGGCACAGTGGCAGCAAGAGGCCCCATTAGCGAAAGCACGCCTCTAGTTAAGAACAGTTTCAGGTTAAGAATGGACCTCCAGAACAAATTAAGTTTGTAACTAGAGGTACCACTGTAAATTGCAGGTTTGCTGTATTGCACTTCAATATCAAGTCTTCCATGAAAGTGCACCTACAAGTTTAACTTAAAAACTGGCAATTTGTTGGGTCTGATAACAACGTTGGAAAAGTTTGTAATTATATGCACTAATCTCAATGACCTTGAAGGCTCTTTAAAAAAAATAGTGAAACAATGATAGATGTAAGAGCTCATTGTATCTTCTTGGGGGCATGCTTGGAAAAGAACAAACCATGCAATCTTTTGATTGTCCTTGTGGCTCACCTACAGTAACTTGATGTGGGATAACTGTATCCAGGCAGTGTGCTGCAGTGAGCACCCACCGACTGCTGATTAAGCTGCCACCACAAAAACCGTAACCTCTCTTATTTTGGAGCAGTACCTGCGGGGAGAAGTAACACTGTTGATTCACACAATCAAATATGCATACACTCTACACAGCACTCGTGCCTGCCCTGTGGAACACCCTCCGTTCAGACGTTGAGGAAATACTGTAAACAACTATCAGTCTTTCAGAAGACATCTGAAGGCAGCCCTGTATAGGGAAGTTTTTGATGTTTGATGTTTTACTGTGTTTCATATTTTAATTCCTGGAAGCTACCCAGAGTGGATGGGGCAACCTAATCAGATGGAGGCATATAAGATTGTTGTTGTTGCTGCTGCTGCTGCTACTGCTGCTACTGCTACTGCTACTACTGCTACTACTACTGCAGGCATGTTCAGATAGAAACCTTAAACAAGTTATGGAAAGAAAACAAAAACCCAAGGAAAGGAGATCAATAACCAGCAATGTAGGGAGAGCTGAAAGAATATATGTATGGGAATTTTCTTTAAAGGTAATTCAGTTATTTAGCTGTGAAACAAAAAGCAAGAAGGGGGTCTTATAGAGAGATATAATGATGTGCAGCAAATGTCTCTACGTATGTGGGATACATTTGCAGCTTCCCACAGGATCAAGCAAACAGACATTAGGGGACAATGTTCCAACAAAGGCCCATCTGCATTATACATTTGAAGCAGGATCACACCACTTGAAAAAGCCATGCTTTCCCCCCAAATAATTGTGGTTTGCTCAGGGTGCAATTTCCAGAGTAGTTTAACCATCACTCCCTCTTCTCGTGAAACTGGGAATTACAGCTCTCTGAGGGGAACAGAGGTCTCCTAACAATTCTCAACACCCTTATCAAAGTACAGCTCCCAGGATTATTTGGGAGAAGCCATGGCTCTTTAAAGAGATTTAAATGTACAGTGCAGATGGAGCCATGCTGTTGAAGGGGAGGTGATGACAGATGCTCACTGTGCAGACACAGTGCTATTTTGCTGTTTGTTTAAAGTTAATTCACTGGCCATATGACCCGGCCCTGCCATTGCACAACTACAACAATGTAAAGTGAGGCAATTTTGTCAAAACATTATCTGTACCTGCCAGGGACAGCCTCCTGGGCGGCAGAACGAGCCTCCAACTACCCTGGAACCATCCATTTCAGCAGTGTCATTGAAGTTGAGCCAGCTGAAGGAGTCTGTGAAGTTTCCTTTCATCTCTTCAGTGCCTTCTTCCTCAGCCTCTCCCTCCATTGTGTCATTCAGGCTTGCTGAGGAGTTGAAAGCCAATGACTGATTCCAGTGGGCCACGTTCTCCTGAGCAACTCTTGTAACCGTCCCAGTCATATCCCAAGCAATAGTTTGGTTGTACTCTTCTGATCCTTCCTTGTTAGAGCGTGTTGATCTCTTAACCAGTCCACAGGGAAAGCGATCTTAAAAGGGGTGGGATTAGACAAATTTGCTGTGTGTAAAGCAGTCTGTTTAGACAAGTAAATGAAGGTGGCAATACCACATGACATTTCCTGGCATTTATATCCCATAGCTTGTAACATGAAAAGTGAGGAACCTAAGGAAGAATAATCACTTTCAACACCTCAGAAGATTTTTGCCCCATCCCTTCTGAATCAATGAAAAAAAGGGGGGGGGAGAAACATTCCCCACCTCCTTAACTGTACCAAATCCTTAGAGATAGGGTTGGGAAGTCCCAGGTTCAAATTCCTCCTCAGCCATGAAGTTCATTAGGTGACCTTAGGCCAGTGGTTCCAACCTATGTTACTACCTCAAATGATTGGTATGAAAATAAAAGAGAGAACCATGCACTTTGCCCTAAGGGCCTAGGTGGAAACGCAGGATATACATGTAAATAATAAGCATTCAAAAACACAGTAATGTACAGATAGGCCAGGATAATTTGTTCCCATTTCTGAAGGGTGTGAATTAGTATTGGGAAACAGAGAGCCTAAAGGTTGGTGGTGTGATGCATCTAGTGGTTTTTTCCCCTGGGGGACGGGGACGGATGCAGGGGTATGCATACCCCTAAACATTTTGAAAATCTAAGTTTGGTCTCATTGTATTTCAATATGAGTAGGAAAATGAGAGTACAGTGGTGCCCCACAAGACGAACGCCTCGCAAGACGGAAAACCCGCTAGACGAAAGGGTTTTCTGTTTTTGGAGGCGCTTCGCTAAACGAATTTCTCTATGGGGTTGCTTCGCAAGACGAAAATATCTTGCGAGTTCCCACGTTTCCCCCCCGCTTTTTTCCGCCCTTTCCCTAAGCGCTAAGCCGCTTATCAGCTGTTCCGCTGATAAGCCGCTTCTCAGCTGATCACTAAAAGCCGCTAGACCGCTAATAGCGCTAATCCGCTAAGCTGTCAATGGGCTTGCTTCGCAAGACGAAAAAACCGCTAGACAAAGAGAATCGCGGAACGGATTAATTTCGTCTTGCGAGGCACCACTGTACCCCTAAACATTTTTTAAGAGAAAAAAACACACTGGATGCATCAGACGGGAATCAGCTGTTTGGAAATTCCTTATGGGGGTGGAAAGCTGAATTAATAATTTGGAGTAGCCATTAAGTGGCAGCAGGTGCAATTACAATTGCATAGCAAATAAAAACATGCTGCAAGATACAGTTCTTTTTAGTGGGATGTTTGGCTCTGGGTGTTCACAAAATGCAGGCTTGGCCCTAGGCAAACAATGAAGCATTCAATTAATATGGTATCTAAGTTGCTAGAATGATAGTGCTGGTATGAATGTAGGAGATACTTTTCACAGAATTATAAACTCATTCTAAGTAGGTAGGAGCAAGCCAACATTGCTTCAACTTTCAGCAGCAGGGGGGAAAAATGAGAATGAAGCATTTTGTAAGATGGAAAGCGCTATTCCAAAACAGGGGCATCTCAATCAGTATTAAGTACCTGACGGTGTGCACCTCTCCCCATCTTCACTTAGTGTATATCCCAACGCACAGGAACAGGTCACTTGAAGCGAACGTTCATTGTCATGGCAATATTGCCAGCAGCCACCATTCTTGTACCAGCATTCAGATTTCTCTGCATTAGAAGTATACATTTTATTTTGGATCATTATTTATCATGTGTAATGGATGCTATGATATGGCTGCAGAATAGGCAGTCATTATACATAACATGTCATAGATGCTATTACATAATAGCAACAGGTGCTGTAATGCAGCTACACGGGCAACAGAAGGATTTCTGCCAAAGAAGTCTGGAAACTGTAATATATCCCTCAGAGATAAAGGTTCCCAGCACCCTTAACAAACTCCAGTTCCCAGGATTTTCTGGAGGAAGCCATATGTTTTAAATGTGCATTGAACACAAACTCCAGTTCCCAGGATTTTCTGGAGGAAGCCATATGTTTTAAATGTGCATTGAACTGCTTTCAGTTTTGTACTTAAGCCATTCAGTGTTATTGGCTGGTATATAAATATCTTAGGCAAACAAGGTAGCAAACGTTCATATCAGCCCATATTCTGTGCTCACCTATTTCACAGTGGCTCCCTCCAAATCTGGGAGGACAAGTGCAAACAGTTATATAGCGTTTAACCTTGCAGATGCCACCATTCTTACAGGGATTCTCTTTACAAGTGTCCAAATCTGTATGTAAGGAGAGAAGCTTGTGATAAAAATCAAGGCATTAAAAAGATGGCCTTGAGGGGGAGAGAGGTATTTATTTATTTAAATGCTTTACGCTCTGCAATACACAACACAGTTATAACATTAAAATTACATACAAAATTAATGTCGGTAAAACTTTGTGACACTTAAACAAGGGAGATGGGGGAAATAACCTAACACATGTCAGTATACATTTAAAAAAATCCTCAGCCTAGCAAGCCAAAAGCCTGGCAGAAACAAAAATGTATTCAATGAACAATGGAAGATCAAGAGGGATGAGACCAAAGGAAACTTCTGAGGGCTTTACTGGCCTTCACTTTGCATTAGGAACCAGTTGACAGCACAAAAAAGAAGGAAATGAAAATCTCTTACTGTTGTACATGAACCAAAACTCCACCTGGAAAATGGTAAAAAATAAAATATTGGGTAAACAGGCTGGGTAAGCAGAAAGGACTTTCCATTTTTTTTAAAAAAAAATTATATAAATGATTTTCTGTATTAGTTAAATTAAGATACTTCTGATGGATGAAACTGCCTACTTCTATATATTGCCACCCCCATTGTTCCAATGCTACAAATCTTTGCCTTACTAACTCAGGTTCTTACATAGTACATTGATCCCATTCATACTGGGTCTGGGTCATAGGAGAGAAAATAGGCAGTGACCCCACCTACCTCTTTAGTATGACATTCCGTAGAACCTGCGGAAGTGGGTGTAAAGCCCCACCCATCATACTTGAGAGTATGGGTAAGGCAAGACACTTTCGTTATGTTTAATCATTGATTTTATTTGTTGATTTTAGTAAGTTATGAGTTTGAGTTATATATTTTCTAACTATTTCCCCCCTCTTCCTTGCCATCCTTTCTTCCATACGTCTTTTAGACTGTAAACCTGAGGGCAGGGACGGTGTTCATTTTTAAAAAATGTGCAAGTTGCTCTGGAAGGTTTTCCAGCTAAAGAGTGGGGTAGCAAATAATTACAAACAAACAATTATGATGCTGATCCATATGAGTGGGTCAGCAGACTATTCTATGCCCATCTGATGTGATTGACTCTGTGGGGTATTTGGATAGGTATATCTCATTGTATTTCACAAGTGTCCAAACCAGCATTAGATTTCCTCAAGTTCAATTCCTCACCGTTTTCTCCTCTGATTTGAAAATCTCTCTTGCCTCTTCAAACGAACACCTTTCTTCATTGCATTCTCTTTCCATATTTCCTTGGCGAACCTCCTCCAAGAAATGGTTGGCACGTTTATGAATTCTCAGGATTTGGCTTGCCTCGTCTTTTCTCAGAAAAACTACCGGTATGAAAGCAAAATGAGCTGGCACTATGAACCTTGATTCTTCCATTCAAACTGCAATCCTGCAGACTTCATTCAGCAATTTTATACCAACAATTTAGTAAATAAAAAAAATTAAGTAACTGACCAACAGTGTCACAGATAACTCAGTTCTCTCCCCCCCCCAACATAAAACCTGTCCCCCCCAATAAATTCTGGCTACACCCATGTCTCTCAGCATAGCAAAATGCAGCTCCCTGCTTTTCCCGACAGCAGCAACAGCAGCAGAATCAGACACAAAATGAATGGGTGCCCTGGAAACCCAGGGGAAAAGCACCAATCAGAAGAGCCAGAAGGAGAAGGTAAACCAATCAGATAAGCTGGAAGCAGGAAGACCCCTGAATAAGTTGTGGCTTGGTCTTTTGGCTTCTTTTAATCTAAGTGCTGCTCCTCTCCGGCTTCAAGTGCTGTTGCTGAGCTGCTGGAGCAGACGTCTCCCAAGGCAGGCCGCAGGCATCAGCACTGGCATCCGTGCCAGTGGCGGCCACTTCACCTGCAGACAACGAGCAGGTTCAGTAGCAGGATCTGCCACTCCTGGATCACAGAATCATAGAGTTGGAAAGGGACCAAAACGTCATCTAGTCCAACGCCCTGCAATGCAGGAATCTGAGCTAAAGCATCAATGACAGATGGCCATCCAACCTCTGTTTAAAAACCTCCAAGGAAGGATCGTCCACCACCTCTCGTGGGAGTCTGTTCCACTGCTGAACAGGATCCCGCCACCTGAGGCAATGGCCTTGTGACGTGTTGTTGTTGTTGTTTATTGAGTTTATATACCGTCCTATACCCGGAGGTCTCAGGGTGGTTCATCATAGTGCCGGCCCTGGGCCTAGTACCCTTTCATCACATACATGACAGAACATCAATTGTACAGTGACATCCACTAGACTCACTTTTGAAAGTTTGGAATAATGTTTCCCCATAGGGATCTGTGGTTTAGGCGAGGCAGTTGGGTAGAGGAAAGTGTTTAACAGGGGGGTGGGGTTATGTTCCCATGTTTCCTTTGAAGACCCAATACATTAAAAAAAAAATTCAAGCTGAAATCCTAAACACGTTTACTAGGAAGTAACACACTCAACACAATGTTACTTAGTTCCAAGTAAGCATGGATAGGATTCTGTTTCATGTCTCCTTGTGTGTAGAGCTAAGAAGTTAGGTAGGAGGCACACTAGGTCATTCCCCCACCCCCTTATGTAATACAGTAAGCGAAAGGGGAAAATATTTGCTGACAGTGATGCAACTCCAGGGTTAATCCCAGGGTAGAAATTATGCGAGTAAAATGGAGGCCACAACAGTGATTTAGGATGGAATTCCTCTTGTACTTACAGTTAAGTACTGATGGTGTTAGGTCTTAGCTATGGTATGGATATTCATATTGTCCTCTCTTTTTTACAGTAGCGGTAGCTAACCTGTGGCCCTCTAGCTGTTGCTGGACTACAACTCCCATCAACCCCTGACTAATGGCCATGCTAGTTGGGGCTGGTGGGAAATAAAGAGTCCAACAACATATGGAAGACCACAGGTTAAGCCATCTCCAATCTACAGTCACAGTTGCACTCTGTGGATAGTAAGTACCTACCTGACAATGAACTTGGTAGGCTGCTGTAGAGAGAGTACACTAGTAAAAGCAAGGCCACACCTGAGGAAACTTTAGCCATTATACAGCTGAAGTGGGTAGACTATTTAGCGGGATTTGGCGTATAAGTTACCTACACGTGGAAGAAAAAGAACACCAATGTATTGCTCAAACACAGGAGATGAAAGATAACCAGGAAAAATGGGAGCAAAACCGGGGAGTAGGGACTGGATTAAGGGAGAAACAAATATAAAAATAAAGGGATTAAAAGGCAAGAACAATTCACAACTTTGAAGGATTTTAACTATCATCTAAAACCAGTCAGTTAATGCATTGCAATAGTAACTCAGCTGCTCTGCTCTTACTGTCAAATCTGCATGTGGAGAAGATGGAAGCCTCTATTAAGTTCAAACTCAAATAGCAAAGAATAGTTGCATTTTATTGGTAAAGCTGATATCTTGAGCAGAGAAGCCAGTTCCTTTGACTGTCCTGTTTGAAGTCTGAGGAAGGTATCAGATTGGCATAGCTTATCCGTTGACTTTCTTACAGTTACTGATGGATGCTAGATAAAATTTTCAAGTAACACATTTAATTCCAATCTTTACAGGGTAAGGGCATCAAGCAACTGAAACCTCATCAGAAATGAAATGGTATGGATGTTGAAAGGAAATGTGCAAAATAAAAATTCCAGGTTCCATCTAACACCCCTTTTCCTAAAGGAAGCAGCCCCCAGGACAATGTGAGATAAAAAGACTGTGGTCTCTTACCTGATTAGGAAGGACAAAGTGCTATTTAGATCAACAGCAAAGAAAGCTATGGGAATTTATCTGTTGATGATTAATCTACCACAAATATTGACAAAGGAGCCTGGGCCCTCTGGATGGGGTACCTTTTCAGCTGAAAGAAGAGAGTATTTAATTCAAAAGCTGATCATCAGATCCTAAAATGTCATTACAGTGGTACCTCAGTTTACGAATTTAATCCTTTCTGGAAGTCCATTCTTAAACCGAGGCGTGCTTTCCCTAATGAGGCCTCCCACAGCCGGTGCCCTTCCACCATTCGGATTCCATTCTTAGACTGAGGTAAAAGTTCACAAACCAGGACACTACTTGTTTTGGGAGTTCGTAAACTGAACCATTTGTAAGCAGGACTGTTCTTAAACTGAGGTACCACTGTACTCTAATTATGGTGCTTTTTTAATACAAATGTTCACACTTCCAAGGGCTGTGCCCACCATCTGAGCTAAGCTAGGTGCCTGCCAGAGAGAGGGCCTTTTCCTACAATTTTTACCCGTATGTTCTCAATCTGCTTTTCATGCTCCAGGTCATGGATTTCTTCACAAGTGTACACATCCTTTATATACAATGCTACTCCTCCTCCCTTTCTGTTTGATCTCTTCCTTTTGAACAAGTTATATCCCTCAATTCCTACATTTCAGTCATGAGTCTCATCCCACCAGGTTTCAGTAATGCCTACCAGGTCGTATTTGCCATCCTGTATTAAAAGCTCCAGTTCATCTTGTTTGATTCCCATACTCTGTGCATTTGTGTAGAGACAACCGAAACCATGAATTGTTCCCTGCAGCTGCTTCCTTCCTGTAGTTTCTTGCCCTTTAGCAGGTTTCTGGAGTGCTACCTCTGTTTCCTGTGCATCAATTAAGCTATTATCCTCAGTGCCAGGTGCTCTTTTGTCGTTCTTATAGTTTTCTCTCTGCCCCTCAAGATCTATTTTAAAGCTCTCCTGATCAGATTCCCAAGACACATTCTTGCCAACTGCTGTGAGATGCAGCCCATCTCTTGTCAGAAGTCCTACTTCAAGGAAGCGGAGACCATGATCCAAGAAGCCAATTGCTTCCTGATGATATCACCTGCACAGCCAGTGGTTTACCTCAAGTATTTTCCTCTCTCTTCGTTGGCCACTAACTTCAACAGGAAGGAGTGATAAAAAGGCTACCTGTGCCCCAAATCTCTTTAACTTCCTTCCCAGTGTCTCATAGTCCCTTCACTATGTGCTGCAGGCTATGTGTGGCAGTATTATTTGTACCCACATGAATCAGAAAGGGGTAGTGGTCAGTGGGCTTTAGAAGACTTGGCAACTTCTCCATCACATTGTGAATCTTTGGACCTGGAAGACAGCACACTTCCTGTGACATCCTGTTTCCTCCACACAATACTGCCTCTGTTTCCCTCAGTAGGGAGTCACCTATCATCACCTATCCTCCTCCTCCTCCTCTGGGGGATAGCGGGAATCATTCTATGGGATAGGCCTTACAAAGTCTGCTTGGAGTGTTCTGAGGTCTGCTTCTGTTGTTCTCGAGTCTTCCCCTCTTGTTTATTGGATCTTATTTTGATATTGTTGGGATAAGTTACAAACTTATGGTTTGAGTACTTCCTACTCCTTCCTCCCAGCTTGTCATCTCAAGGCTGCAATTCCCTTTCTCTAATGTCGTCTACACAAAAGGTAGCAAGTACGTTATCAGCATACTCATCCATGGTCAGTAGCCTTGGATCTGATGGGGTTAGATCAAGAATGGAAAAAGACTCCTCCAAATCCTGTCTCTTTCTCCACTGAGGGTGGGGGTGGCAATAATTGTTCTGTGCACTGTACCTTTAATAGCCACCTTTGTGTCTTCTAAGGTTGGCAACTGCTGTCCTAGCCCAGAATCGGTGTCCAAGGTGAGAGCTTGGAAGCGATTTTGCAACTCTAATGACAAAGTGTGGTCTGTGACTGTCCTACTTCTGTGCGTCACATTCCTCCAGGGGTTAGACTCTTGCAATGGGCGATCTTTCTCCACCCTGGGGGGACCCCATCTATCTTGGTGCTCAATCTCAGTCAACTCAGTTCTATCAAGTAATTCTGTAACTTGTCCTGTTGCTTGAGGTGTGGCTAGGCAGGCCTAAAGTTGCTGCATCTTCTCTTCCAGCGAGACAACCAGCTTGCACTTAAGTGTACTGTTGCTTGTTCTCTGGCAGAATGACAAACGTGGCACAGGTGTTACAGGTCACTGCAACAACTCCCTCGCCCTCCATGTCTCTGGTCCTATGCACACTAAGAGACAGAACTCTGGGCCTCCCCCTTTAAACTCCCCGCTAAACGAGCTAAGTTTGACTGCTGCTGGTTGCTAACCCCTCCCTCAGTTTTGTGGTGCTATTATAATTTGGTGGCTTTTACCTGCTTCTTCTTTTGGTATTTACATTTTAATTGTTTGATTCTTTTTTGTGAACCACTCTAGAAATATGATTAAGATATCAAGACTTTAAATAAATAAACAAACCACTGCCTGAAATGCTTTCCACAATCACGTCTTCTGAAGGCATTGTGAACTTTTGCACCAAACTTTCTACGCATCTACTATTTGCAGACAAAAAAGATGTTTTCTGGAAGGCAAATGTACGTACTTCCTCCCCAGAGCCACAGTTATTTATTTTTATATTTTCTGCTTATAGCAGAAATATTTATAACTGTTAAATATTTGGTATTTGGGAGCTGGGTGACAGAATATATTGTTTACTGTGCGCTGAGACACAGTCTTTCCCTCAGGTGCTCAAGGCAGATATTTATATTACATTATATTAATAATTATTTTCAAAGCATTTTCAGAGGCTTGCTCAGTGATTAAGCAACTGGAAAACATAGAAAATTGCAACAGGCAATAAAAATCCAGCATAAAAACAAATCACAAAATTAAAAAGGCCCAGGCAAATAGAAAGAGAATAAACATGGAGCCAGTCAAACCTCTCAGGGGAGAGAAAGTTCTAAAAATACTACAATGAAAGCAAGAAATGCAAAATGTAAACATTAAGACAACAAAATTCTTTTGGCTCTTGGCAGTCTCTTCAGGAACAATATGACCTTCTCCTCCCCACCAGTTCTTTAAGTACAGTAAACATGCAACTTACATGGGGGTTACGTTCCAGGAATAGCGCATGAAGCCAAACTCACATATAGTCGATATACACTGTGTGCAATGGCAGGTAGGATTGCCAAAGTCATTTTCCCCCAGACACCCAACCAATTTCCACCTCCTTTTTAATTTTTTTTTTTTGGCCAGATACATAAAGCTGAATGTGCACAAGAGACTACCTCGGTCAGCCTGACCAGTGATGCCAATGGGTTACTGGGTGGTCAGTAGAACAACAGCATCTCCAATGTGTCTCTATGGCAGAACAGACCTTCTAAGCCTGTTCCAAGGTCAAGAGGTTAAAGAGGTGGCGTTATGGACAATAGCAACAAACTCTGTCCCACACGTGTTATTATGTGGGTGGCTGTGGCTGCAGTGATTGGCCTGCGGTTCCCAACAACCAGCCACTCCTGCATGTGGCCTTGGAACCAAACAAGTTGTCCACCTCCTGATTTAAGAAATGCAACACACAACACATACTCACTTTGTATACTCTGTATTTATTAGCAGAAGACAATGGGCATACCGAGTGTACTGCCAAAGTACTCCCTCATCCTTCTTTTGTGACAGTGTTTGGTGAGAGTATGCTATCTTTCATTTGCTGATAGATCCAGTCAAGATATGCACTGACTTTGGTGTAGATTCCAAAGTTATCAATTGCTCCACAGCCTTCTCCCCAGCTCACAAGTCCAATTAAGAACCAGGTGTTCTTGAATTTGGTGACCATAGGGCCACCACTGTCTCCATGACAGGAATCCCGGTTATCTCCCAGTATCCCAGCACAGAGCATGTTTTCTGAGACAGAATTCAACATAGAATTGACACAGTCATTCCGTGATGCCACAGGGATTTCAATATAATTGAGAACAGAGGAGTAATTCACCTTCGAGTCCTCACTCTGGCTCCCCCAGCCTGTCACCACAGCCTGTGTTGCTTCTCTCTCCAAGTGCCCTGCCAGCTTCTTGGAAGGCAGGCAAATAGGAATTGTGAACTTGTTGACAAGAACTGGGCGTTGTAGGTGCAGCAGTGCAATGTCATTTTCAGAGGTAAGTTCAGAGTAATTTTCATGAGGCAATAACTTGTCTGCAAAAATAGTTTGCTCACTTTCTTCTATTCGCCGACGATAATATTTACCTGTAAGGGCAATAGGCAAACTTGGAAAGTGTCCTTTCTCTTGGGATCTAAGCCAACCTTACCACTCTCAAAATACTTTAGCAGAACTCATAAAGAGGAGGTAGTATTTTTTTCTTGCATTTCAGGCTCAGCAAAATCCAAATCCATAACAGGAACAAGTGGCAGTATAAAAAAGGGCCTTTATACCTGCAGAATTTATGTGTAGAGTATAAAAGGCTTGTGTCTCTGCTGAATTTGTGTACATTCAGCAGAATTGTATACCACACCGTACTTGTAGCAGTGAGGTTGTACCATAAAAAGCACATAGAGGAAGAAGAGAGAGTGCAAATATATATCCAGATTTGGACTGAATCATGGCCAGGGAGAGGATTCTTACCGTTCATAAGCAAGTAGTGAATGAAAAGAATGGTTTTGTGCACTGTAGGGCTGTACTACTTAGAACTAGAGGTCAAAGATCATATGCTTGAATGTGCCCTTCCTGCATACAGAAAGCAATACATCAGGGAGAAATGCCTGACTAGCTGTTTTCCAGAAATACTGTTTTGTTGTTTTGTTTAACTGTGAGAACATCGTGATGCAACAAGAGCTCTGCTGGATCGGGCCAAAGGCCCGTCTATTCCAGTATCCTGTTGTCAGAGGGGTCAAGAGATGCCTACTGAAAGACCACAAGCAAGACTTAAATGCAACAGCATGCTCCCCTGCTGCAATTCCTAGCAACTTGTATTCAGAGGTATACTGGCTTCTACAATGGAGGGAGGACTTAACTAACATGAATTTGTTTAACCTTCTTTTGAAGTCACCAAAGTTGATGGCTATCACTACATCCTGTGAGAGTGAATTCAATAGTTTGAAGATGCACTGTATAAAGAAGTATTGAACTATTCTGAGAGAGGAAGAAACACTCTCTCCTTTCTACATCATGCAAAAGTTTATAACTTCTAACATGCCCCCCCTTTGCTTGTCTTTCCTCTAAACTCAAAAGGCCTTTGTCATACCAGCACCAGGAGTCATGCCAGCATGCAGAACCCATAGCTGCAACCTAAGGAAATGTTTTACCATGTGATTTGCTGATGTATAAATTCCATCCCTACTCAATACAGATTCAAGAAGGCATAGAATTTTCAGAAATTAATTCCTTCTGCTATCTTTCCAAAGCAGCACAAACCCAAGATAGATTTTTTATTCCCTTTATGTCAGTTCCATATATCAGGTTTGCAGTATGGTAACTTCCATAATTTCAGCAACAGGTGGCCAGATCTTTATATCTGTTCACATGTGTTAGTACCAGTCACCACATTTAGTCTTTTCAGTCTAGTCTGGACCATACTCCCTGCATCTATGGCTTGGACATTACTTAGTTTGAAAGAATTTAAATAGTATCTGTCAGGGGTTCAGAAGGAGAGACACAGGAGGGGGAGCAAATGGAGAGTGAGGAGGAGGAGTACGAGGGGGGGCGCAGGCAGTGACAGTGGCCAGAGTTATTCCACAAGCCTCTCTAGCGAATCGGAGGACTCACAGAAGGGAGCGCCGGTGGCCAGAGCGAAGGGGGCTCCAGGGGGGAAGCCCCAGGAGGAAGGGGCTAGCGGGGAGTCCCTGAGCAGCAGTTGGAAATCAGGACCAGCTTCTCCACCAGAGCGCAGTGGGGAGGGGGAGTCCCAGGAGTCGGGACCAGTGTCCTCACCACCAGAGGGAGGAGAGGAGTCAGGTTTGGCAACGCCCACATCAGGAAGCGGGGAAACGGTCAGAAGGAAAGTCACCGGCTGGGCGCGCGCGCCAAGTTCAAATGTACAGGAGCGCGGCACAGCAGGGAGCCCAGAAAGGGAGCCAGGTCCTAAAGCCCGCTGGAGGGAGGGGCAAGACTCAGGAGGCTCCGCGTCAGAGGAGTCCAGGAAGGAGGGAACCCCAGAGGGCAGAAAGACCCAGCGAAGGAAAGAACAGCGTAGGAGGTGGAGCCGGGCTAGAATCTTAAACTGGTGTGGGTGGAGCAGTGAGTCAGAGGGGACTTAGCCGGTCTAGCGTCGAGACGTGGGTCTGCGCGCCCAGAGCTTGGAAATGGAAACTAAACTTTAATAAAGACTTTTGTATATAACATCCACTGGGCGTTGGTCCTCTGTGAGCTGGGACCTAGCGGCAGTCCTGACAGTATCGATTGAGGGTTTTGCTGTCCCATATTAAAAAGAAATGCAGTCATGATTCTCCTTACCAAATGTCAGTTTGACTGTTCGTAGGCTTTTCAAACAATGTGCAGCTGTCAGCACCCAGGTGGGGTGAATGAGAACACCACCACACAAAAATCTGCCTGCACTATTGCTCAGCATAACCTGCAACGAATAAGAGAAAGAAAGCTATTGACTTCATTCATGTATCCTTGTCTGTGTGTGTCTAATACATCTGTGCTGGTTATTCTACCGACTTAGGTTCCTCCAGATGAGCTATTTATGCAGCATTCCTCCCAACTTGCTTGCACAAAGCTTCTGTGGAGTTTAGATTATATCTGACCTTTACTGAGCATTTGTTCCAATTTGTTTGTGGGAAGGTTATATGAGCATTCATCATCATTCATTTATTCTGATTTACTTGCAAGGTGTTTATATGTCTTCCCATTAATCATTTGTTCACCCCACACTTTTCATTGCATTTCCTAACTGTACAAAGTCTGTTTTTTTAATTTAAAAAAGGTATGCTTGTTGTGCTAGGGCGACAGAACACTTTAATTCACTATAATTGTGCAAACCTAAAATTTTCAGTATGCGTATGAATTCCACCAGCAAAATACTGACAATCTGGAAGCATCCCTCATATACTCAAGTTGCTGTTCTAGGTCTAGAATGACAAACATTTTCAGATGTCTTTTCAGATGTCTTTCTGATGCGCCTCATAAACTTACTTACAGAGATGGATGCATTAAAGCCTTTGGCAAAAACTGAGCTGAGTCCAAGTACTGCATCCACCAGAGAAAGCCAGGACAGGAGAGGGTAAAAAAGAGCACTTACCGTACCTGAAGAAATACAGGTGGGATCAATGATGATATGAGCAGCCAGAAGTATAAGAACAAGGGCTCACCAGGTGGTCTCTGAAAATAAGAGACACCCCTGGGGTTCTGACAATCACTGAGACTGACAGAAGCAGCAGGGCCTGACAAGCCCATTCAAAGGCAGAATATTTTTATTAGTTCTTACCTGCCAGGGACTCTGTCCTTTTCTTCCAGGTGTTCCCCCAATTACTTTAGCCGTCTTATAGCTGAAATTATGGAGTTTTCCACAGGCAAATTCCACTGTAAAAGAAAGAAAAAAGAAAGGCAAAATAAAGGATAACCTAGGAAGGTCTGTACAATTTCTATCACTTTATGGCAAAAAGAATCCAGCCCAGCCACCAAAGCTACTTTGCTGATTTCTGGAAGTTGTATAAATTATCTAAGCTATCTCCTTCCCAATTTCTCATTAGCTTAAGCTGTGGGAAATCCTGAATTCTTTTGGCTTTGTAAGTAATCTGTAGCAATAATATAACACACTAAAATGTTTTAAGTTGTGTTTGTTTGTTTGTTTAACTCCTTTGGTACCTTTGAGACCAGAACTAGATGTTATGCCAAAATATACAGAATCTTAGCCTCTTTCATGCCAAATAAGAACATTTTATTATTCATATGTTTGCTGCTGCGGGCTTCCTTGGGAGGAAGGGTGGGATATAAATCTAGTAAATAAAACAATAATACATTTATTATAGGATCTATTGGGTTCATGCATGTGAGCGGTCCCCCCGCCACCAGCATCCACACAATGTTGTCATCAGAATGCCATTTAACCCAGAGTTACCCTTTCAGGGGGAAATCAAGTAAGTAAAAACAACAACATGACAACCTGGTGTCCAATTTTCTGTTGCCAAATTGAACCTCCACTTGGAAACATCCACAACCCAGAGAATGTGAAATATGCCTCAGAGCCATTCAACATCTGCATGTTAGCTTAACCTTAGGTCTTTTTGTGCTCATGCGACTATTTTAATTTTAATCTATAAGCTGTTAATGTTTATTGTATATTGTTTTAAATGTCTATTTCACTCTTGTGAAAGCAGTCTCAGTTGTGCTTCTGAACTGGTCTTTGACCGTAATAATAAATTATTATTACTAACATGGTGGTAAAATTCTGGGCTCTAGCACTTCAGACTGCATGAGGACTTGAATAATTTTCAGTGCATCCATTTAAAAAAAAATAAAATAATAATTGCATATTGTACATAACCCGTCAGGAGATATTTTTAGCTACAGCCCATCACCCGAATATGCCAATTTATTACATGCAGGGAATTTGTTCTTGTTATTATTGTTATTATTAGAAACATGGAGGAATATATTACCCCATCTGAAGTCTTAGATGGTAGAGTCCAGAATTCTACAACCTAATTTTATATGTATTATTATTAGGTTTTTTTCTCATACGGTGACCCAAATTAAAGACATCCAATAAAATTCTAAAAACACAGCTATACAATGGTACCTCGGGTTAAGAACATAATTCATTCTGGAGGTCTGTTCTTAACCTGAAACTGTTCTTAACCTGAAGCAACACTTTAGCTAATGGGGCCTCCTGCTGCTGGGCGGCCGCTGCATGATTTCAGTTCTTATCCTGAAGTAAAGTTCTTAACCCGAGGTAATATTTCTGGGTTAGTGGAGTCTGCAACCTGAAGTGTATGTAACCTGAAGCGTATGTAACCCGAGGTACCACTGTACAGATAAAAGGCAGGACATACAGATCCCACCCCACTAAAGGCCACCGTGCCACCCTTCTTTTAAATCTAATTTCAGCAGGGAGAGGGGACACTGTGGACATCAGGGGAGACCTCTGTGGGCACCTGTGCACATGCCAGCAACATGTTGGCAACCACTGCCCTAGTACACATGTTTAAGATGCCGTGGAACTTATCTAAGCATGAGCTAATTCCTATTTGCAAAATGGCAACCTCCCCCCCATCTAAGTGCATTGTACTTCCTGAACATATACAGCCCCCCCTCTATTGTTGTCCTGTGTATTTTGGGTCTATGGACCACAATAAAGCTGTGTGTGTAAAAAAAAGTATGTTTTTTTACGCTCTCACAGCATAGCATGGGTTGTGGGTACCTGGCATCCACTTGAGTTGGCTCCCTCATTTTGCCTAAGGGTAGGACTGCCCTCATTTCCTTTCTTATATCTTCATAGTAACAATTAAATACTTGTGAATGCAGCTAGAGAGGCAATACTACTGAATAGTATTTAGAGGCCCAGTATACCTGAAGGAGCGTCTCGACCCCATCGTTCAGCTCTGAGGGCCTTCTGGCAGTTCCCTCACTGTGAGAAGCAAAGTTATAAGGAACCAGGCAGAAGACCTTCTGGGTAGGGCGCCCACCCTGTGGAACCCCACCCCCCTTTCAGATGTCAAGGAGATAAAGAACTACATAACTTTTAGAAGACATCTGAAGGCAGCCCTGTATCAGGAAGTTTTTAATGTTTGATTGTATTTTTAATATTCTGTTGGGAGCTGCCCATAGTGGCTGGGGAAACCCAGCCAGATGGGTGAAGTATAAATAATAAATTATTATTATATTATTATTATTACATGGCTATACCACGATGCCACAGGCCACTGAACAGGAAGAAGGAAGGTGGGGGGGGTCCACATACCTGATATTGCAAAGAGACTGAATTATAAAATTATGCCTTAAATAATGTGGCTGTCTCTGATTTGAAAAGCCAAGCTCGTGCTTATCCATCTTTCTTACCAACAGGTTCACAAGAAGTATAATCATCAGCCAGCCGATAGCCTGAAGCACAACTGCAGTAGCGGTACTGGTCATTGTCTTGTTGGCCCTCATTACAGAAATGTTCACAGCCACCATTGGAAATTGAACAGTTGGTGTAGTCAACCACTGGGCATCAAAAGAAGTAAAATACATGTTAAAAGGAGGCAGTCCTATTCCTTGAAGGAGCTATTTATGTCACTCAACCTTCTCCTCTTAAACTGTGAAGAAACAGAACAATTTGATGGCTGAACTTATTCTTTTCATTATTGAACATTTGTCTCCTCCCTCTCTTATGACACAGCATTAACTTTCTGAACATGGTGAGCTGTGCTGGAAATAATGATTCTCCTCGCAGTGAACTACTGGGGGTGGTAGTGGAATCCAAACTCAACAGGAGAACAAACTTGACTGACTGTGTTGCAGCTGGAGATAGGGGAGGAATTTGATTTAGTTTGCATTTAAAGGCAAAAACTACAGAATCCTCACTTTCCCAAACAATATGCAAACAGAAACATCACTGAGTGAACCTCTGTCACCACGATTCATAGCTTGTCCTTCCAAGCTCACCTGAAGCGAGAGGCTGCCCATTACAGGCAGGCACCCACCTAATAAGGGGCACCTTTGAACTGTGGGTCAGGCTAGGATCTGGTGGCTGTCAGATAGCTCAATCTGTAGTTTCAAAACTCTTCTCAGGTTGGAGAATTGCTTTCTACTTGTATGCTGCCCCCCCCCCACCATTTTTAGTGGGTCTGTGGCTCCTGCCTCAATACAATACGTACATAGATTTAACAGCCTATATATGAAGAAGCATGTTTACTGAATGAATTGGATTACCAGTCACAATATACACCTCTTACATTGATGAAAGTTGCCACCACCATGGCCCTTAGCAAACACAAACCTTTTGCTTATTTGTTTTTTAAAAGTGCCAACAAGTAAGACCTTTCCCTCTGCAGCAATACCCTGGGGACATGCTGACACGCTACTAATGCTGGATTAGAGAGCTAGTATTTGTTGATAACTGAGCACCAGTAGTATGTTAGCCTGTGTGTCTCCTGCTCATGGAGGGGAGGGAGTAAACCTGACTGCAGGCGGAATGTCCTTAACTTCTCACTACTTAAAAAGAAAGAAGCATAACTTTTCCATTTGCAAGTTCTGTAGTTAGTGTACATCAAGAAAGGGGCTTTAGAACAGCATGCATATTCTATACGAAATTGTTGTATTATCAATCTGAACTCGAAGGAATAGAGAAACCCCTTATACAAGAACAACAGATGCATTTTGATAGTAAAATGGAGAATTGAAGATTATTTTACCATATTGGCACTGGCGCCCCTCCCAGCCTTTGTTACAAATGCAGTCAAATCGTCCAATGCCGTCTCGACAGGATCCATCGACACATGGACTGGATTCACACATATCTCCATCTGAAAACATATTTGCAGGGAAACCCAGACCATATGCCTTTTTGCAAGGGAAGAGTTAACTACATCACCCCATTATATAAATTTGCTCTCTTGGTTATGCTTCATCTACAGAAAATATTAGCAGACACAAAAGCGTTAACTTGCTTAGGATACAGGGGAACTTTACAATGGAAAGTTCCCCTGTATCCTACTGCTTCCAAACTACAGAAATAATTGGCTAATCTGTGACCTCAGTGCTCGCCCCCAAGGGTTAAATCGTTGAGATCTTCCAGTGTGCTGCGAACCTCGCTATTAAGGAAATCTGTAGAAAAGTCCTAATAAAACATATTTAAATATGGTGACACACAAATACATGGTAGAAAAAAAGAGACAGAGATTCCCACTACACTCAAAGGGGTGAAACTTCTTTACTTACCAAAGTACTTTGTCCAAAACTCCAGCTGAAAGAAACAAAATCGAGGTTAATACTTGAAATGGAGTCTTCTCCATGATTCGACATGGATTCTGCCACACAACATTTCGGTGCAGATAGGAAAATCAACCTCCTTGGAACGAATTATTATTGGAGACCACCTACGCAATTTGGCACAAAAAACATGACAGCTGAATAGATTCAGCATTTGGGGAAGCATATTACTGCTTTACAGGGGTGGCCGACCCATTAGTTTCAGTGAGGCAGTTGCCTCAGGTGGCAGGGCAAGCTGGGAGGGGCAGGAGATCTGGGCCCACAAGGAGCACACCGCTGCAATTTCCTGCATTTGCCATTCACAGCTGCCACTTGGAAAAGCGAGGCCACAGCTACCGCCACCTGCACCTCTCCAACCTCTTTTTTTCTCCCCCACTGCCTACAATGTGCTGGGGCTTCCCTGGCCTGCATCTAGTCACCTCAGGTGGCAACGGAGGGGGGAGGAGCAATGGAGGAGGAGGTGGCAGTGGCAGGGGACGCCATTTTCTGTTTTACCTCAAGTGGCAATGGGATTCAATGCTTAGTTCCCAGTCTTTAGCAATAACTTACTGTTGCTTCCTTGGTTTCAAATATTTCACTGGCTTCCTCAAAATCACATACTTCCTCTCGGCATTCCCGTTCCAATGAGCCCTGCTTTAATTCTTCCAAAAAACTATTTGCCCGCTTCTGGATTTTCAGCACTTGATTTGCTTCTTGGCTGCTATAAAATACTTCAGGCAGAAAACAAAACAAAAATATCCATCTGGGCCATTTATAGCAACATCATGCTATCTGCAGTCACTTATTCACAGTGTATTCCCCATTTATTTTATATAATGGATGTAGAGGAGAGGGAGAAGAGTTTTTAAAATAGTAAACACTAAATACTGAGGGATTACTAAAACTTGGAAAGGAGAAAATAATGTTGACTTTAGCAGTTTATTTATTTATTAGTCACTTTTCAGGGTTAAACCCTCACAGAGAAATGTGACAGCAATCAGAGTATGAAGCACTGAGTGAATGGAGTCAAATAAACATATGTAAGATGCTGAATTAGATAACCAACATTCGCTTAAGGGAAGTCAACAGTGAAAAATGTTTTTAAGGTCTTGGATGCCAGACCTGAAGGGGCCAGGGAAATATTAACTGAAAAGATGTTTCACAACTGCAGGGCCAACAGCAGGAAGGCCCTGCCTCATGTGTTCACCAACATAACCAATTTCACCAGTGAGAAGAGACATATGGGTAAAATAAATCTTCAAAATAATCCAGTTCCAAACCGTTTAGGGCACCAGCACTCTGAACTAGGCCCAGAAACACACTGGTAGCCACGGCTGCCACTAAACTATCAGAACAGTGTTGATGAATACTGGGGCCTACCTAACAGTGCTTTGCAATCAGATATACTCTATTGTACACCCCTCCTTGCCCAGACTGGCTTCCATGTCAAGTGAAAGCACCAACATTCTAACTCCCTATGTAATCTGAAACTATTTTGAAGAGAATTCTATAGAGAGAGAATGCAACTGTCTCTGGGGCTTGTGCCCTTACTATCGTACCCATAGAAATTTCATAGGACACAGTGTATTTGATAAAGAGTAATGCAGGAAAGAGGAAGGATATACCTGAGCCTTCATGTCCACTAGGCAATATGAAGGCAGCTGAAAACACCGAGAGGGTAAAGATTCTCCACATTGCACAACACATCACACACCTAAGAGAATAACCACCGAAGATCTGACCATTTGTTTTAAGGAAATACAAGCTCCTATAACACTATATATTTGTATTAAGATTTAATGCAGTTCCACATTTATAACTGTTATAGTTTACACAGGCATATATATCGTATGGTGGACAGTTTCATACTTATATTTAGACCTATGTACTCTACAGACATTGGAACATTTTTTCCACAGCCACCACTCCTGTTCCCATTATATATTTAACTAAATTATGTTTAGCCTTCACAGTAGCACATTTATCCTCCTAAAAAAAATTCTATGCAAAACACAAGTTCTTTACTGTCTTTAATATTGTGTGTTCCCAAAGCAAAAAGAACACCACACTCATGTATTTGGGGGAGAACGCCACACTAAATGTACTGCTGATTCTCTTTCCAGATTTCCCACTGTTATCTCTCCCACTTTTTACCTCTTCTGTTTTTGACTAGGTTAAAAAAATGTTTTAAAAAAGAGAATTAGTACTGGAAAAAACCCTTCCAAAAGACTTACTGATTTCACCAGCTGAATCACAGTTGTCTACTTTTCTGCCATCAGACTCTGAGAATGCTAGTTAATCCGTAACCTCAAATATTTACTCAGACACACACTCAGAGAGCCTTTGTTTCAGTCAAACAAAAACTGCTTCTATGGTATTTCTACAGAGCATTAAGGAAGACCAGGAATCACTTGCTTTCAAACATTTCTCCCCCCTCTCTGGCCTTTTTCTCCAATTAAAGTAAATGACTAGCTGAAGTAAATGTTAGCATTCCATGAACACAGCTATGCTCATAATCCTTGTGGGATTTCCTCCTTCTTAGAAGAAAGAAACCTAATCCACTTCATTTCCATTTTAATCATTTGAAGTTCCATCTTTATCCACCAAGCAATTTCAAGTTGAAACCAGAAGGGAGCACTAGAGAGCTTCCTTTCCCTCCTTTCCCTCAAGGCATTGGAATGGCACCCATGCCTGTGAAAGGATGTTGGTATACTGGTCTCTATTTTGTCCTTCTACCCTCTCCTGGTGTTTTTATTGCCTTCAAAACAATTTACCATTTTATTTTGGTTCTCCTATCTACCATGTTCACTTGTTCAGTGTTTCGGCAAAGGAAAGCCCCGTTGAATTTTCACACAGCTCTTCTCACTAGTAAGCTGATCTTAAGTGTTTAGCCAAAATCTGTCCCTTTGCAATTTCCACCCATTGGTTTTAGTCCTGCTCTCTTCTGCATCACAGAACTTCAGGTATTTGTAGGCGGCTATCAGGCTTCCCCTAAAACTCATCTTCCCTGAGATAAAGATAACCTTCTCCTTCAACCATTCCTCACACAACCTTGTTTCCAGAACCCTCACCATCCTGACCATTGTTAATGTTCTTCTTTAAATGTGGTACTCAGAACTAGACATGGTTCTCTGGAAGCAGGCTGGCCAATGCAGAACAGAGTGGAAATGCTACTTGGGATCTGAATACTGTGCTTCTGTGAAGGCAGCTACATCATATTGCTGGCACCTAGATCCCTTTCACATGTACTGTTACTAAACCAGATCTGCTCCATTCTATACTTGTGCCATTGACTTTTGATACCTTTTACATTTCTCTCTGTAGCGTTTAATCTTAATAGTTTTGGCCCAGTGTTCCAGCCTGACAAGATTATCCTGAATGTTGGTTTTGTTTTCTATGGTGTTAGCTATACCTCCCAGCTTTGCATCATCTGCACAGTTGGTAAGCACCCTCTCTACATCATCACCATTTGATGTTGTGCAGAACAGGGCCAAGGATTGAGCACTGTGGCACTCCATTCAAGACCTCCCCTCCCGGCTGATGCAGAGCCATGAACACTCACTGGGAATGGTTGTTCAATCAGCCTCAGATCAACCTATAAGTAATACTGTCCAGCCTACAAAGATATGGGATGCGGGTGGCGCTGTGGGTTAAGCCACAAAGCCTAGGACTTGCTGATCAGGAGGTTGGCAGTTCAAATCCCCGCGATGGGGTGAGCTCCTGTTGCTCGGTCCCTGCTCCTGCCAACCTAGCAGTTCGAAAGCACGTCAAAAGTGCAAATAGCTAAATAGGTACCACTCCGGCGGGAAGGTAAACGGCATTTCCGTGCGCTGCTCTGGTTCGCCAGAAGCGGCTTAGTCATGCTGGCCACATGACCCGGAAGCTGTAGGCCCGCTCCCTTGGCCAATAAAGTGAGATGAGTGCTGCAACCCCAGAGTCGGCCATGATTGGACCTAATGGTCACGGGTCCCTTTACCTTTACTAAACAAAGATATAACAGGAAATGCTTTACTGTTCTCACAGTATTGTTGCGCGCCACCCCAATCTCCAAGTGCTGTTAAGATTTCAGAGGTTCCAGGCACTTACCCAGGGTTCGTGTTTCCTTTTGGAAAAGAGGCAGAGTGGAGACTGTGGTGTCTTTATGATATATGGAGGCTACGATGGAGGAGCTCACAGCACCAACACCCCAAGGAGGTCTTGTTTCTCCCAAACATACATCAAACTTCGCTCTTTAACTTTGTTCTCCTATCTCTCCAGCTTGCTGCTTTCCTTCCTAGGTCACATAACTGCTCTTCTCCGGCTTTATCTGTTGAGTGGCCCCCACCCATTTGCTGTCTCACACTGAGCCCCTTAATACCCCTTAATGGCCCCTCACCCAGGTTATCACCCTCAGCAGGCAGCTACCTTGGCCGTTCCAAAAATTAAAAACCTTGATTAAATTCTAACACTTGCTTGATCCAAGGAATAGGAGAGCCTGGCACACATCTTAACAGCCCAAACTTACAACACTATTTTCACTATCTACTAAACCTGTAAACCTTTCTTTAAAAAGAGAGACAATAACATTCATTGGGCATGACTTATTCTCGATCAACCCATGCTGGCTCCTGGAAATAAATGCATTATTTTCTATATGCTAAAAAAAACCCTCAATTTGTTTGTATTCAATGATGGAAGCAGGCAGACAAATAGAAGTGGGTACTGAAACCGTTGCAGTCAGGAGAAACAAATGGTAACCAACAGGATAGTGGATTTTTAAAGAAAGTATTGTCCTAAAAATTGAAGTGAGTGAATTACTTGGTACAACCAGTTACATCTATATAATGATCCAGTTACTAATACTGGATCCAGGGTAGGGTTATGAAAGGTCATACTCCATCCTGGACTGCATGGAAGTCTTGCTTTGCTAAAGAGCCATAGATGCAACATCTGGAACCAATGGTCAGATTGCACAAGGCATCCTCACTCATAAAAGGGTTGCTCTTGACATTCGGTGACCATGGCATGTAGGAAAAAAAGTGAATATGCATTATGCATCAGTGAAATGGCTTGCAGAAGGGAGCTTCTCAGCAGTATGAGACACATTGAGCCTCAGGAGTGACATGCCTCATCCCAGGACATTTAAGAGTGACGAAGAGGAATCAAATGAAGCACCTTGTGATGATGGCCCAAGTATAAAGCTTTGCCCTTGGCACTCTCTCCTCCAGTCACATGTTGAAAGCAAGGGTGTCATAGGAGGCGGCAACAGCTCTGTCCACAGAATGGTAAAGTCAGATTGCACAATTGACTCTTGGCTCTACTTATAACAGCAGCTCTCCCAATATCAACCACCTCACATCCTTCAACTGGTAGGTGAGGCCTTGTGGGTGGTGCTACCACTGGGGGCTGCCTGGTTTGCACTGACCTGTGAAAGGCTTCTTACGTGGTGGTTTCCTGCTTGCCAGATGTCCGCCTCCATTATTGACTTGCAGGAAGAATTAGAAAATATTCCTGTTTACCCAGGCATTTGATGGCTGAAAAGATACTGTTCCTGAAAAACCCTGAAATCACTGGCTGACAGAATGCAATTATTTGTAAACTGTTTAAAGACTGTTTTTAATGATAATTGTTTTAATGTGTTTGATGCCCTGGATTCCTTTGGAAGGATGGGTGGGATTTAAATAGGATACATAATAAAGTGGGGTGCATCTTATCGCATTAAGATTTTGGTATATATCATTCTTAAACTTTGTAGTTCATTGTTGAAAAACTGGCTTAATGCATCAGTGCTGTCCCTGATTACTCCTCAGAAGAGCAGGTTCCTGCTACAGTGCATCATAGCAAAAGTACACAAAAAGCTGTCCAAGGTAGGTCAAAATGAGTCCTAATGAAGGTAGTTAAATGTTTATGGACAACTTGCAAATCCTCACCTCATTCGTCTTGTTGCTATTCATGACTTACCTCAATTTTGTTTGTCATAATGCATCTCGTATGATGGGCAACAGTCACAAGAAGAGAGGGATATGCCAGCTCTCACTTAACAGAGTCATTCTGTACCTCTGTCTACTTCTCACTGTAAGTGCAAATTGGCTGTATGTTATGGCTGCAGCCCTTGTAAAGACAGAGATACGGAATAATATTTATTGGAGATTTCTGTGTATCCTAACATCTCAATTCCCAGTTTCCTGGGGTGGTGATGAAAAAATATGAAAAGGAGGGGAAAGCCTTAAAGAAAACAAATGTTTTTGTATGTGTCTTAGATAGTTTCTAAAGAAGGAAAAGTTCTTCTGAAACCTATTGGGGATTTTATACAATAAACCTTTCTTTGGGGCACTTGACAACCCCTTTCTCATCTGTTTTATTGATATGAAAATACGGAATATTGAGGCTTTAAAGCAGAGGTTGAATAGCCATCTGTCATATATGATCTAGTTGAGATTCTTGCGTTGCAGGGTGTTGGACTAGATGATCCTTGGGGTCCCTTCCAACTCTACAATTCTATGAGTCTTTGATTCATGCCAGTGTGGTTAGTGTTGGCCTAGGACTGAAAAGCCTGGGTTCAAATCCTTGTTTAGTCATGAAGTGCTGTGGGTGGTATTAAGCCAATGACTCCTCTCAGCCAAACCTATCTCATAAAGTTGTTGTGAAGATAAAAATGGAGATGAAACCATATATGCTACCTTGACCTTCTTGGAGGAATGGCAGGGTATAAATCTAATCTAATTAATAAAGAGAAAACCCAAAGGGACAAGATATACTCTCAAGTTCTCTGTTTTCTGTTATGCAGAAGACTACCAAAAACTACTAAAATCAGAATGGTGGTTTTATGGTTTTGACCATGAGGTTTTAAACATATAAGAGTTGTATCCAATGTTGTGAGTAGACCCTCTGAAACTAATGAACATTGTGAACTTGAATTCATTAATTTCAATAGATCTGTTCAGAGTAAGATTTAGTTGGCTGCAACCCATATACTACCAATTCAGCAAAATCAACTGGATGAAATATAGCTATAATACCAAACACAGAAAATATATTTCTTCACTTGAAAATAAACTCCTCCTGCACAAAGTTTGGGATTGGTCTCATTTTTTTACAAGCTGCTATTAAATTCTACTCCCTGCTTGATAAATATAGCAACAGATCCATTATTGATAGGAAGCTCGGAAACAGGATTTTCTTTATATACAAGAACAATATATTTACAACAATCAGCTGCAAAATATGTACATACAAGAGGTGTCTCCATGGTAATCACTGTATAAATTAAAATAATAAATAGCACATTCTATTCTTAAGGCACGAAACCTTCTTCCCAAGACTGTACAGGATTGAAATGCCTCCCTATGCTTTTGACAGATCACCGGAATGGTTACAACACCCCTGAGGGAACAGTCATCAGTGGACAACAATACAGACATCAAATGACTTATAAAAACATTTTTCTTTCTTTTCTTCTTTTTTTTTTTACATCACAAATATCTGTTAAGATACAAGGAGTTTTGTGTAAACAGTATTTAATTTACCACACATACTATATTCACCTTTAAATAATACTCAAAAAAACAATTTTAATATGATATAGGTGGTCAGAGCTTTTCTTTTCAAGAGATACTGGCACTAAGTGCCTCTTTACAGTTCCTATCAGAGATGCAAAATCTAGTGGAATTAATATTTCTTGAGTGTCCATAGACTGAAAATGTGAATATATCCCACTAAGATTAAACAGAATAAATAACTCTGGCTACAATCATCCTATGCACATTTACTTGGAAGAACCATCCGATTGAGCAGGACTTATTTCTGGAGTAAATATGCATAGGATTGTACTGGACATAAGTCTAGTGTTTAATAACTGCACTGAGCTAAAGATGGATATTTTGGGCACTAAAAAGTAATGTCAGCTTTAAAAAAAACATACTGAACCATGCTATTAAGATACAATCCCTTTTTTTCCAAAGGAGTTCAGGATTAGCACTTTCTTAGATAAATTATTTTACATATATTCAATATACCCTTAATGAAATTTAATGGACCCAATACAAAACACTAGCAGGTATGATTCCAGTGTAGCGCCAAGCAAAATAGGCATTAAACACCCTAAGTTTTGTATTTTTCCTCCATGTCTTGTTTCCAACTCAAAATATTTCAAAGATGTAAAATGTCTGATGACCAGATAGTAGGGTCACCTAACGCCTCAAGTGTCATCGTTTACAGAATCATAAACTATATAATGGAAGTTCTGAATTCTCACAGGTGAGATATCTAGCTTGCCATGCCATTGTGAACAGTGTGCCTTTCCTCCATAGTCTTTTCATAGCATTTGCTTAACTAGCAGACACATCTTTCAATAAATACAATCTCTCTAGATACCAGAGGCACAACTTTTGGTAGTTACTCATTTTGCCAACCTGATGCACTGACATTTTTATAAAATGTCTGGGTTCCAGGACTCCTGTTTTGCACAAAGAGACCACCATATTTCCAGTTGCAATTAATAGAGTTAGAATGTGTCTTGGAAGTTTCTGAGCCTTACACCCAAAATGTCAAGTGATCCTTACAAAGAAATGCATGTGCTGAAGGGGCAATACAAGTGCAGAAAGTTAATTCCTTGAGAGCACTGCAATGATGCAATCCAGAACTCCTTGCAAATATAGCTCTTATCAAAGGGTGATGACACCTGGCTGCAATACAGACTGCATCCGAGTCAAGGGACTATAGCCAAGCTGGTCCTCTTAAGCCATTTATCTACTCAGGAGCTAATAACGAGAGCATCTTTGCTTCTACATGAGATTTCTAGAAGCACAGACACAAGCACTGTAGTTCATCCACAACAAAAGAATAGAAAATATCCATTTGTTTTGCTGCATCTTTCTCCCAAGTTATCATATGATGGTTTTGCTCCCTGAGAAGTTCACCAGGAAATGAAAGAGGCTTCCATGTGGTTATCACCATTAATAAAGTGCAGGAATAATTTTTACTATCTTCTGTTTGATGATGGCAAATGCACACCTACATTAGCATAATAGAAAATGAAAGCACTGGGAGACTGAGTTTTCTGGTGAGTGAATACCTGTGTGCCTTGCAATTTACAATCCTCCAGATTCAGTACAGGGAGAGTAATCTACACCATTAAGGCAAACTGTATCTGCAAAACTGTGGTAATGGAACAGAGCCAGAGATGTAGAACCCAGGTTCAAGATTTCCTCTGTAAATCGTATTACAAGTTTGTCTTCTTTATAGAAAGCTATAGTCAGTGTTCTCCTGTACTGTAAAAGAAATGGCCCAAAAGAAGCAAGACTTGATGGAATGATAAAATAACCACATAAGGGGGAAATCTGTAAAATTCAGTGGATCTACATCAGAATTTGGCAGTGGTTCTCCTAAAACAGAGAAAATGTTATGTATTGTATATCTTAAGCAACGATACACTGGCTTTGCAAAGTCTGGGAAACAGTGATGAAAAAAACACATTATTTTACCCTGCCTAAATCTATGCACAGAAACTTCCTTCATTGTTTCCAGAAGTGAGAATCCTATTATATGTTTTAAAAACTTAGTAGAATCAGAGTCAAAGCAATGTCATAAGGAATTAGTATATTCTCCCATGTTGGATGTACTTTTGAGATTGTTCAGTATTTCTAGGCACTTGATGTTTTAAGCCAGAACAAAATGCAATCCCACTCCTTTGGCATCCACAAGCATTACAGAGCAGGAACACAGGAAACTGAGAATTTTTTTGTTTAAGGATAACTTATATCCTTGGAAAGGAAAAAAAAAGACTCTGCACTGATATATCACGCCACTATATCTGGCACCACTGAAAGAGCACAGACTGAAAAAGAATCTTCCTAATTTGAGGTTGTCCCAAATAGTTAGCTTACAATCTTCTCAACAGCTGATTTTTATCATCTTGCATGCACGAGTGCTTTCATAGCTCTTAATATCTGGCACAATCCTTAGATCATAGGGTAACATTTGCTTCTGTGACGGTCCACAAAAAGTTTTTGGTCCACGGGCTAGTATACTGGGGTTGGCTGAATGAAGTCTAGCATGCAGTGAGTGTGCCCAGGCCTGAGTAAAGGTGTTGAGGAGGTGGTTGTTAAGGACAAAGTAACACTGGCTTTGAATACAAGGTACCACTTGAGTGGATTGTGGTGTACCCCACATCAGAATGGTAGCACCAAGAGAAGTTGGATATGAGCTCTGAACACTGCTAGCGTTTGGCTGATCCCTTGAGACGATTCTGATCAAGTCTGCTCTGTGAGGTGTCAGTTGTGCAGACATCAGGGGGAATGGTAGATACAGGCTCTGAAAACAGAAGTTAAGCCTCGCTGGCAGGAATATTCCTGCTCAGTTCCTTGATTCCATGTAATATCCTCTTCATATGGCCCACTTTGGTCACTCCTAGGTCCTGAAAAAGAATGCGAATAATAATCTTAGCCCACAAAGAGCTAGTCAAGAGCAGAACACTACACAGCTGAATATTAAAAATGGAATTCGAGATAAACGACAACATGACAAATGTAGTACCTCAAACACGAAGCAGTAAGGTCATAGAGCTTGACATTGTAGCAAATAATTATGGAATAAGCTCGAAGCAGCAAAAATCATCCAGACTACACAGACATTCATAGATGCAAAACTCAGTTACTAGCTTTGATGATTTGCACAAATCTTAGAAATAAATCCAGCACAACCAAAAACACAGGGCAGTAGTCAACTAAACAGTCCAGTCAGCGCAAGTATGACCAGTACTGCAACAGGACTACGCCACACCCCCACACCACTCCCGGATATGCTCCAGAATGTTGGGGGGGACAACAGTCCATTGTACAAGGAAAAATCCTTGCGCTTAGAGCCACACTGAATACAACCCACAATTCAAAAAATGTATTTTAAAATACAGTTTCTCCTGTACCAGAGACACATGACAGATACAATATACAGTTTGTAATTACACACATCTTCCATTAGACAGTTCTACTTCCACATCAGAAGGGCATCACGTTAATCTCCTCTAGCAGAAACAGCATTTCCCCAATGCTAGATAAAGCTTAGCAGAGAATGCTTCGTTGGACCCAGTGTTGTATCGCCTAAAGTTGTGTCTGCAGTTTTTGCTGCCACTGCTTTATCGTAAGCAGTGGAAGCAAAGCTTGAAAAGGTATTTTGATACTGCAGAGCATATGGTCCACACAATTCCTGAAACCATCCAGATCCTGGAACAATAAATCACATTAGCAGTTGTGCTGGGCTGCTGTGTGGATCCTGCTGCTTATGCGGGTTCGGTTGAACTCTGCATGCATCCAATCTGAAACTGTTCTACATAAGAGGAGCCAATGGCCCATCTAGTCCAGCATCCTGTTCTCACAGTGGTCAAAGAGATGCTTGGTCAAACAGAGTGGTCAAGCAGGCTCTGAGCACAATAGCACTCTGTCCACCTGTGATTCACAGCAACTGTATTCAGTGGCACACTCCTTCTGACAGTGGG
Source organism: Podarcis gaigeae (assembly GCF_964106915.1). NCBI lineage: Eukaryota > Metazoa > Chordata > Lepidosauria > Squamata > Lacertidae > Podarcis > Podarcis gaigeae. The sequence continues at coordinate 61,391,894 of NC_139681.1, forward strand.
TGGAACATGACCATTGTGCCTAGTAGCTATTGACAGCCTTATGCTCCATGAATATCTCCAATCCTTTCTTAAAGCCATCCAAATTGGTGGCCACCACCTCTCCTGTGGGAGTGGGTTCCATAGTTTAACTATACACTGGCCGTAGATTGCACTAGTGCAGGCACTGCTGGCTCCAATGCCATGTATTTCCTCAGTTCACTCAAAACTGTATATGAACATTTATGAACGAAGGCCAGAATATTGTTATCTTTCAAGTAACAGTATTCAGAAGTTCAAATCGCATAATTCAATGATTAACTGCAGGCCTTGTCTACAACTTTAGAAGGCTTGGTTTGTGGATTTTAAAAGGCTTGGGTTCTGGATGAAGAGTTTTCCTGTCTGATCTGACCCTGCTAGCCCACAGCTGTAAAATACTCTTGTTACTCTTGTCTAAAGCCACCTAGAACGGAGAGTACGCAGACCAGCTCCAAGCACAGTCAGCACAGACGGCCATGCAAATGTAGATGGCTATTCTTGGTAAGTCGCTCATGAAGTACCTTGAGGTCTCTCCGTTCAAGATGCAGGAGCTCAGAGCCCCGGACGTCATGCCGGATGAAGATATCCTTATACTCACAAAGACTGAGGTGCTCAAGCCAGGCCGCAACCTCCTCCGTTCCCCAGAGGTGAACTGTCAGAGATGGAAAAGCAGGAGTGTGTTGAGTACCCAAAAGCCCAGAGGAGAGAAAAAAGGTGATCACCAGCAAACACCGAAGTAGATCAAAAAGAGAAGGGGAAACAATACTAAACCTCACAGTAGAAGGAATGACAAGTGATTCAACAATTCCAGAGCAAGAGAAAGGAAGCAAGATTACAAGCCAAGACGTGGTTTTAAATGGAGGCTGGATGTAGTGGAAGCTGTTTTTACCTAGGACTCATTTTATGCTACTGATAGTATGCCTGAATGGACGCTTGCCACACGGTCTGACCAGCAACTTAACAGGATAAAATGTGTGAATGTGAACTAAACTATCAAGTAATTCAGCTAAGGTGAATATCAGTTTGCCACAAGACAAATCTGGACATTCACAGAAATAGTGCAAAATCCCATCTTTAAAAGCTGGGATAAGAAAAAGTCTTTTGTCCATGAATATAGCCCCTTCCCCTTCCTTTGTAGCATACATAAATTAAATATGGAAACTGAACAGGGAAACTATGGCTACCAGCTTTTGAACAAGCCAAGATCTTAAACCAATTCCAAACTATGGTTCAGATCCTGGCTTGTTCCAGAGATGGTAACTATAGTTTCCTGGTTAGAACAGATGCTTCCTAATTAGAAGCTACAGTCAACTGGAGACTTGGGTGTATTATTCTGGTGTGCTGTGAAGGGAGAAGAGAAGGGACTGCATGCATGGGGAAAGGGATCATTCACACATTCTCTCTCTCTCTCTCTCTCTCTCACACACACACACACACACCTTATTACGACAAGATACAATAGTCAGAACCCAATCCATCTGTTCCCTAATGCCATGCCCATGAATAAAGGAAATAGAAACCCTGATACTTTTATCACTTCTTTTCAAGGCAGTAAGTCTTGTTGCACATATTCTTGGTTAGCAAACTCATTTGCGTCCCTTATAGGCACAGTGGCAATGCCTTTTTGTTCCTCTAAAGGGAAAGAAGTTTTGTCATGATCACACACAGCCTCTCCACTAGCCTCGAAATAAGAGAAGAGCAAATAGAACCTTAAAGTCCAGAGGAAAGCGAGAGAATACGGATATGCCACAAAATTAATGGGAGAGAGGATGGTACTATTAGCACCATGGAACCAACAGAATTTACAGATGTAAAAGCCAGAATGTTTTCATAAGAAAGAATATAAGTCAACAAATCAACTAACAGCTGGAAAGGAAGTATTCTGATACCATTTGAATTGTTGATTTCAAGGGGCTATTTTTAATATCATACCAATCAACAAGGATTAAAGCTAGGGATGCACCAGTGATGATGCAGAATTCCCAGACATTTAGACATGAGGACTTGATTGAAGACTGAGAGTGAATCAATGAGAGAAAATCATTAACCAAATCAGTGAGTATTAGCAGTGGGAGATCTGGAGTTATGCGGACTTGGGCTCCACAGTCCTTTTGCTATCTAAAGCTACAAATCCTTGAATGAATTGCCTTTGAAAGTCACTGAAGGTCTCTTTGAAGGATGTTCTCAGTTATTTTTATATATTTTAGTGCTGTACATTTTCTAGGAGAGAACCCAGCAAGTGTGTTATTTTGCTTGGGGATAGCTACCTGATAAAATAAATGAAAGAGTCAAACACAAAAGAGTGTGGGAGGAGAAGTAGGGAGTGTTCAGAGAGAGGCAGAAGAGAAGGGTTTTTGCATTTAGTGGGGGCGCAGATGTGCAGGTGCACATATGGCTACATGTGTGAAGAAGGGCGAAGAGGAAATACACAGACTGGCGGTACCCGGCAATCCCAAGCTGCTACGAGTTTCTTTATTCTTGTTGTTCTTCTCCTTTTTAAACTTTGTCACCAGACGAAATTTGCCGCTCCGGCTGCGTTTAGAATAATCCAGCATTTGGTTCTGCAGGGCGGGGAGAACAACAATATAGATATTTCACGATAAGGAATGTCTATGAGTAAGGTTTTTTTAGGAGAGAGGTGAAAAATTGCCATCTCAACTAATTAAGTTCAATTCAATTTAGTTACATTAATTTTATTTAGATTAGCTCAGGATGCTTTGAAAGAGGAAGGCACCAAGCCGATTATTCTCACATTCCTGTGCTATCCCAATAACAAATCACAATGAAAGGCTGCCAGTAGCTTTACCCTCCTCATCTGACGTTACCTCTTCATCACTGGGTTCCATTAGCTGCCACAGCCAAGGAATGTCTGCTAGCTTCCTCATATGAAAGTCCATTTCTGCCAGCGCTGCTAGGAGCTGCTCCTTCTGTGGGGGATCCAACTGCTGCATCAGAAAAAAAGCACACAAGCACACCTAAGAGCTGCACAGCTTAATGGAGAACTAACCACTATCAAGACAACCAGAAAGTCCCTAATTAACTGTAATTTCCTATTTTGTCTAAACAAGGGAAAATATGGTTACCAGATTCAAATACCCAGGATTTTATACCAACTTCAAGATCAGGCTTGTTCAAAAGTTGGTAACTATAGTTTCCTGGTTTAAACGAAACAAGGAACTATAGTTTAATTGCATCTTGTGTGAAGGAAGGACTGAAGGAGCTCTGTGCACAGGCAAAAGCCTTATTCACATCTTAGCCAAGATATGATTGTCCAAATGTTAGCACACGAACTCGTGCTGTAATTTGGCTTTTTAAAAAAACACCCTTCTACTCTGTCAAGCCCAATTACAATGGAGATGTTATTTTGCTGGGTGAAGGGGTGCTGCAGCAGCTGGGTTAGACTTTCCCTTCCCCAGCTGTCATCCCTTCTTCTGGACAAAAGACACTTCTGCCACAATTAGGCTTGGAAGCTTTCTTTTGTTCCAATAGAAGCCTAATTGTTGCAGGGTGTGTAATCTTCCTGGAGATTGGAATGGAGGAAAGGTTAATTCTGGACTTCTCAGCTACGCTGTCCAAGAAGATTACTCCTCCACTACACTACATTTTGCAAAATACACACCCACTGAACCTAACTTCTGGCAATGGGAGGAATACATGTGGTTCCAATGTGTGTGTGGTGTGTACACAGTTTCTATGGTTTGCAAATGCGCCCATGGCCCAAAAGGGTTAGCAATGAATTCTGACAAATGGAATTATATTTCTAGAATATATTAGTATCTATTCTTCTAAAGAGCTCTAGCATGTGCTGGCTGCATCATGGAAGATAAAACCATGGATCTAATGTTGCTAAATTGCAGAAATAGGAAACAACAATATTTAGGGACTGGATGAGGGAGGTAAAGGCACTGTCAACTGTGTGAGTGCCTAGCTGTGGACTTGAAAAAACAGGGAGAATTATGTTCTCAGCAAGGGCAAAAAAGTAACAGAAATAGCTAGCAAACACCTTTCCTAATATTTATCCCTTACCAGGGCCATTTTGCCAGCCAGGAGCAGTTCTGTTTCATTATGCAGGGCTTTAATATTATTCGCCATCTCTACAACAAGGTTGCAGTTCAGGCCCTGTGGAAAGACAATAAGTGTAAGGACTGGAAGTCTGAAACTCCAAACCAATATAAAACTAAATAAAATAGTCACAGAGCCCAAGCTACAGGAACAAGTTGGGTTCAGGCAAAGAGAAACCTGCCCATACCTCTGTAGACTTGGACTTGGCATATACTTTGTCCATAGACTTGGAGCTAGCATTGACTGCATGAGCAAGTTCTTGTTCCATGTCCTGGTACGACTGAGCTATTTCCCGAATGCTGTGGGTGGGAAGAGGAGAGGTGAAGAAAGCAATAGCATCTACTTTCTGGGCTGTTGTCTCATTCTGGCACCACCACCTCCAAAAGAACCCGAGAAGAAAAGAAAATGTCCTCACCTGTGAATCAGAGTGCCCGCTGCTTGGCAAAACTGATTGATCTGGGTGGACTCTTCTTCAGATATAATCTCTGGATGCAGGGAGAAAGAAGCAGGGCGGGGCAGCTCACATTTTTGTTTGTCTTCCCAGGACTTTAAGGTGCTCTCAAATGCCTGGAAAAAAGGAAGGGAGGCTATCACTATTCCATGCCATCTGTGATTATTTAGGAGAAACTGGTATCTTTATATTATACTTTCTGCATGCACAGAAACATTTCCTCCCATCTCTGTAAAATCTATCATGATTTTATTTACCAGATTTTTAGACCAAACTTCATCACATGTAGTGATCTCAGGGTAGTTTCTAAAATAACTTATTCTATTCAGCACAAATATATTACATTCAAGAACAATAATATGCAATGCTTAAAACCAATCATTAATAAAATACTACAGGAAAAACCTAAAATATTAGACAGCATCCACTAATTTCCCTTAAAGGCCTGGGAGAAGAGATAAGCTTCCATTACCAAGTGAGAACATAGCAAAACTGTTTCCATCTACACTTCCATGGGAAGGGAATCACACAATCAGGGTCCTCTCCCTCAGTATCACACAGCAGGCCAAACCCACTGGCAGGATGACAAGAGCAGCCCTCCCAACCACAGAGTCCAGGACTGACGATATTCCACATCAGCCTTGGAGTGGAGGAGCTCAGATTTCTCTTTTGCTTTGTAGGTTCATCTCGCAATGTATAAGAAAGTTCCTCTTACCCTATCTCTGGTTAGTGTCTGTGCCCTGTTTTTATGAACAATCCAAATATATCCTGGAGGTTGGATCCAGGCCTCTCCATCAACTTGCACAGGAACTCCTTCGTCTCCCAAGATTGCTATCTTCACTGTCCGGCACTATGAAAAATCCTTGTGTTAAACATATCCTAAATCATACAGCATGCCATGTTTTGTTTACAGCAGCCCAAGTATCTCCCTATGTCCCACAGTAACTAACAGTTTCCCCAGCTTGTTTCCTCTGGTGCTGCTAGATGAGAATTTGAATTTGTAAGTTCTACCCAGCTCAGTGCAATATTGAGAAACCAGCCTATGCTGAATGCTGTTGATCACTGCCTTTATTAGCCTTGAACTATATCAACCACTGAATGCAGAGTTATAGGCTATATACTTTATGGAACAGATAGTAACTTTTTGGTTCTCTCAAAGAAAAACAGGTAATGTGCAAAATCACGTGTGAACCGCAAGCCGAATAGTAAGCAGCATGGACTGGCTGGATGCAGAGGCGGGGTGGGAGTCACCAGCAGGGGAACCCACAAGGGAACCCTAGAGGAAGAAGGCTCAGAGCCAGGAAACTGGTGGTGGGACAACAATGAGTGGTCAGAGGGAGAAGAAGGGGCAGACTAGGAGAAGGTGGTGTCAGAAGCTGAAGAGGCAACAGGGTTTAGTGAGCAGGAAGAGGCTGGGGCAGAGATCAGTCCAGAATCAGAGGCAGGACAGGAGGGGGGCCAGGAGACAGATATGAGGGAGGCTGCGGAAGAATCCAGGGAATTTCTCCCTCCTGCTCCCCTCCCCTCTGGTCTCCTAGAACACATAGAGGAATTAAGAAAGTGGAGCAATGAGAGAATAGATAAAGGAGCCTGAAATTTCTTTGGAAAGACCCGAGGGAGGAAGAGTCTTAAGGAGCGGTAGAAAGGCTGGGACCTTCAGTCCTCACAACTCCCTCCTTAGGGCAAGTCCTACTGGGAAGAGTTGCTGTGATCACCAAGCCTGCACTCTTTTGGTTTCTTTGAATAAAGAGCTATCTTCACTGACACTGGGCGTTTTATTGCTGACCTATGCCTGACTCCCGCTCCTGACAGATACCTGGGCAATTCGGTGATGCTGTAGGTTAATCACACGTGAGACAGCCATTTGCATACTACCAAACACTGCTACCACTTCCAGGATCTTGTCATCGAAAGAAGGAGCTGTAAATGTCTAAGAGAAACAAAGAAAGAGAAATTAATTCAGCTTGACCTTCAGTTATAATGGCCTCCTTTGCTTCTCACTAATGTCAGGGCAAGATACAGCTATATATCCTCCTGACATCCCTCTCTTCCCACACCCCATCCTAGTTGCTGCTAGTATAGTAATAAATCAAGTAGTGTTGCTGCCTGGTAGAGAATAATAATAGTGGAGTAGAACGAACATATCAGCATTAAAAACCAGGAGACCTTTGGCTGGACTGGTGAATATATTCCCCTCAATCTGACTCATCTTGTGGAGGCAAGTGACAGTGTGCCTGTACATCCCAGAATCATCTGCCCCAACTCTGATGACATCTGTGGATGTTACACACACTGAATTACTGTATATTCATATAGGGCAAAATCGTGCAACCAATTCCTCAGGAGAAAAACAACATTTGTGCAATCTTAGCCCATCATCAGAGATAACATTACAATGTGGCGCTCATATTAAAACAAACATGTATCTAAAACCCTCTAGCTATGAGTGTTTCATCTGAAGGCTTTTGGTACAAAGAAGAATAAATGGAAGGTGAAGGACACCTTCATTTGCAAAAAATTTAAAGTACTCACATCATCTTCCTTTGTGCCCCCCCAGAAGTTGGTGCCTCCTGCATAGCTGGGAATGTTGAGTACGGCAATTCCCTGAAGACTGGGCAAAGGAATTGGACGTCCATCACACTGCATGATATAAATAAATTTGTTTATAGTATGTAAGATTCCACAGGTTTCAAGGATCAGTAGGTTACTAGCCTTTAAAAGTGCAATTAATCAGAGTTTATCTCAGGGTGAGAAACCTCTTTCAGACACAGGACCTCGTTTTCTCTTAGCCAGCCTTTCAAGGGCTGCGTGACAGTGGCTTCTGTTGCTTAGACAAAAGTGGGTGTGGCCAAACTTCCCCCAATGCATAGGGATATACACACACAAAGTGCACATGCCCACACATACCACCCCCTGCCCCCCAGCAATTAGACTTGAAAAAAGCATGTATTTAGAGCATTTGGAAGCTTTTTAAAGCTTAATAGCAAGGGGGAATATTGTTAGAAATTGCATCTGGGGGTGGTTATTCCATCCCTTCCCAGCTGTATTATTCAAGAAGAACCTTCCACCTGCAACAATTAGACTTAAAAACCCCTTTTTGATTGCAGTCAACAGAAGACTTATTTCAGACCCAACTGCAGTTGGGGTAGGGTGATCTGGGGTTCACAACTGGAAAGGGATAATTAATTCTCCCCTCCTCAGCTGTGACCACCACTGTCAAAACAGCTCCTCTACCATTACAATTAAACTTGAAAGAAACCTTCTACTGCAGCGAATAGAAAGGATTTTTAAAACCTAATTGCAGTATGGGGGTTTGGGTGTGTGGGTACACAGATGGGAAGAGTTCACAAGCAACAGGGAGCCCCAGCTGATGAAGTATCAGGGCAAGTTAAACAACCAAGCAACAAGGGGCTAAATAACACCCATTCAATTATTTAATTAAAGCAGCTCAGACTAGTAAGAGAACAGTGAAGTTGCTGTGCTAGCAGACAAATCCTGTAATAACTCATAACTCAGGAGCTAAGCAGGGAAGCATGAATCATACAAGTTAGGCTAATGGTGCATGATAGCAAACAAATAATTCCATGTTTGCATAAACCAAGGAGGTTAAGGGCTACTCATTACCTCTAGCAAAACTTTTTGTTCTAAGTTTTTGTAAGTTCTGTGTAGCAGCTCCTTTGTTCCAAGAACTCCGTACCACATCATGTTCTTCGTACGACTTCTGAAAATGGAAAGCAAAGAATCAAGTGGTGCAATGGACCACAAATTGCACTGTAATTTATACTATGATGTTCAGATGAAACCTCACTGCCTGAAAGAAAACAAAAGCCAGACACTGAAATACTTTATCCACTATCCTACAGCAAGAAGTATTAAAGGAGCAAAAAATGTGGTAAATTTTAATTGGTTTCTCTGGAAATAAATAACTTTGAAAAAAAAATGTTGGACCTAGCAACACAAATCATCAAAGCACTCAGCCTATGGTTTGCAGTTCTTTAGAAGTAAAAGTGGCCTTATAAGCACATCTGCCAAAGCAGTTGTGAAATAAAAGAAGTGCTGCATCCAATTCCTATCAAAGCCTGCTTGTTATGAAAAAGATGAAGAAACAAATTACCCAGTATGCAGAAATTTCTTTTTAGTTAAATGCTACCATTGAATGATGCATTGACACAGTCAAGTAGCATGATGAAATGTGAAGGAGATTTATAACTGTAGTTGACACAACAGGATACAGGTTTTTAAAATGTATAAAACAGCTCCACAAATGATTGATTACCTGCACTTTTCTGGATGCTCGTCACGCTTGTTGTTGAAGTCCAAAGAGATCTTTGCATCCAGTCCGATTCCAAAATAGTTATTCATCACACATTTCTCTACGTAACAATCGCTATAAAGAGCAAGAGAGACACCTTTGATGTAAAGTGGTGGGATATTTCAGCATTCTCCATATGCCCCTGTGCCCAATATGGCCACTGTATATGAATGAGCTGTCCACCTGTGCACTAGGAATAAAGCCTGTCAGAGGGGGCCTCTGGATTATGTCTCCTATTTCAATAACAAATGACTCAAGAACCTAAAACAAAGAGAAGCAAAATAAAATTCCTTTCCATTTCCTTCTTGGGTACAAAAATAACTGTATAGCTCAGTTGGTTAGAGAGTGTGGTGTTGATAATACCAAGGTTGAAGGTTTGATCCCCGTATGGGACAGCTGCATATTCCTGCATTGCAGGCGGGGAAATAGATGATCCTCAGGGTCTATGATTCTAGGAAAAGTTTTAGAAACCCCTCAGCCAGAAGAACATAGCCAGCTTTCTCATCACAACTAGCAGTTTCTGTCACTTAAAAAAACCTGAAACATATTACAGGCAACTCCTTATATACATGCGCTCTATTTTGTGTCCTCTATTTGTGAAGAGGGACGCGGGTGGCGCTGTGGGTAAAACCTCAGTGCCTAGGACTTGCCAATCGTAAGGTCGGCGGTTCGAATCCCCGCGGTGGGGTGAGCTCCCGTCGTTCGGTCCCAGCTCCTGCCTACCTAGCAGTTCGAAAGCACCCCTAAGTGCAAGTAGATAAATAGGTACCGCTTTATAGCAGGAAGGTAAACGGCGTTTCCGTGTGCGGCGCTGGTGCTGGCTCGCCAGCTGCAGCTTCGTCACTCTGGCCACGTGACCCAGAAGTGTCTTCGGACAGCGCTGGCTCCCGGCCTCTTAAGTGAGATGAGCGCACAACCCTAGAGTTGGACACGACTGGTCCATACGGGCAGGGGTACCTTTACCTTTATTTGTGAAGGTGTCCTCTTTGGGCTCTGGGGAGGGTCTCCGCACAAGCCAGAGGGGCAACAGGGCTTCCTCAACTGACATGCAGGGAAGTGGCAACTGTTGCTGTGCTATCCCTCACGTCAGCTGTTAGGCAGTGAGGCTGAGCAGCTCCACAAAGCCCTGCTGTGCCTCCAGCTTGTGAGGAGACCCACCTTGGAGCCCGAAGAGGCTCTGGGGTGTGTCTCCTCATGAGCCACTAGGACTCTCCAGGGTGCCCCTATTATAGGCAGTTTTGTGTATGCTCATGGGGGACTGGAACAGAACCCACACGTAATGTTTAATATGAGACCAGCCATCATGATGGAGGGAGACTTTACTAGAATTCAGATAAGCATGTTAGTAAGTGAAGTCATCTCTTTTAAAAAACAGGGCTGCTTTCAGTGTTACCACTTTCTGCAAAATCAAAATACTAGACAAGCTTTGTAGAGACTGTCTTGCCTTGTCTACATTGTAAGAAAAATGTTCCACTTGCTGTTGAAATGATTTATTCCTCAGTAATACAGTGGCAAAGGGAATCAATTCCCTTCACTCTTATTTGAATACTCACAGATTTTCTGGCTCAGAGTTAAACGGGTCTGCATTGATCAACAACCGGCTGATGACAGAACCTCCAGGTAGAGAACCAGATGCCCCAGCACGGATATCTGTCAACAGAATACAAAACTTACAGGAAGCTGCAAGGAGTTTATGAAGCACACAGCACACAGCATATTTTCAATTGGCAAAACAGGATCTATTTTACCTCCAAAATCAACAGGATGTCACTTCTGGAGCATGAAACATTATCTCACACTTTCACTGTTGCTGAACAATGAGGAAAAAACAGGAATTTAGACCTATGAGTAACTCCAGCCTTAGTCCTTAAATCCTACACAGAAGCAGATTCAAGCAAATAAGTTTTCTAATTCCTATGAACAATTTATGTGTGCCTGAGAAGAAACAGAACTTTCCTACCATATATTTTGATCTAATGATATCAACCTAGATGTGATATTAAATACGTATGTTGTTTACATTTAACATGCATATTTTTTGAAAATTTAGATTGGGGCAGCAGCTGATGGGGAAGGGGGAGTTTAACCCTTTCTTCTCCAACTGTGGTCCCAACAAAAATAATTTTCAAGCTGCAATGGGGGGGAAAATCCTCCGCTGGTGCCAATGGTAGATTTCCTTCCAATACATATAGCAACTTCAAATGAAAAAATTTCTTCAAGACCACAGAAGGGACGAAAGGGTTAACCCCCGAATGACCCAAAATCCTTGTATGCTGCAACCCACATTTATCAGCCACCTTCCCTCTTCAGTAGCTATCCACATTTTTAAATGCACATTAAATGCAAACACAAATTTAAACTTACATCTAGTTTGGTTAGAAAGCTAGGAAAAATATGCTCAAAATTTTGTTCTGAAGTGGGACCCACTCAGCTTCCCAACTCCTATAAGGAAAATCCTCAGAATTTATATGGAAGTGCATGAATGTGGTCCCAAAACAGAGATGTAAGTAAAATGGGCCACTATAAAGCAGAGCTTGTAAATATTGCTTCAATCCTGCAGTTATTGGCATGTGCCTCTAAATACTGAATAATAGACCTCATTGTTTGTATAGCATAGCTCTTGTTCAAAACCAGTTGGTTTACTTTTTTCTCTCTGAACAACAATTAGCTCTCCTGGTGATGATCAGTTCATCTTAGGAGTAAGATTTTGGAAATCTGGAAGTTTTAAGCAGTATACCCCAATTTCATACTTGTTCTCACAGATGGGCTTTAGCTTTACCATACATGCCCCCTTTCCAATGGTAGATAAAAGGAGACAATACAGAAAAGGAGACAATACAGAAAAGCTAACAAAGAAGACAGATATAAAAGGAGCAGGGGTTAAGTTTGAGAGAAAAGGAAAAATTGGAAAGTAACTTATTTATGTGCCCCCTCCGCAAGAACAGGCCTTTTCTGCAGTGGCTCCCCATTTGTGGAATGCTCTCCTTCATTACATATCTTTAGGCACCAGGTGAAAACATTCCCAGGCCTCTATGGTCTTTTAAACAAAAGGGAGGGGGATAACTGTTTGTTTGTTATCACATTATGTATTTTTGTGTTTTTATACTGTAAACTGCCCTGTGATCCTTGGACGAAGGGCGGTATATACATTTAATATATATATAATGAATATATAAATAAAATAATAATAAAGAGAGAGAGATGCTGTACTGGGCAAGGCAGGGAACAAACTGGGAGCAGAGTCAGCTAACCTAGTCTAGGACCCAAAAGTTGGCTATGTGTTCCCTGCCTTTCTGGGGTGGTAGAAGGAGCTAATTTATCAGTAATGTATTACAGAAAAACCATGTTATGTCCTCAGTGCCAGAAGAGGTCATCTCTGGTTTAGCTAGACGGGAAGAGTGTTGTTGCACTCACTGGGGTAGATGATCTTTGCATTCAGCATTGGCAGATTATCCCGATTTCCTGCCTGGGGAGGAAGAGAGGCAGAGCTTCCCACTGATAAAGTTCCTTTACTTATTAATCTTTCACAAGGAGACTTGATAACTACAAAATACAACAAAAATCACAGGTACCATTAGAATGCTATGAAACGATGAACAGAGAAAACTTAGGTGTAGTGGGACATACTGTTTGTTAGTTACAAATTGTGCTATGAAAACCAACATTTTCAGCTAGGTACTCTTAATCTGGGCAGATTCATTATAGGTTTTTATATTGTAGCCAAAGATCAAGCCTTAGCTGGAATAAAGATGTTCTGAAGTGCTCCCAGTTCGAAATATAAAAGAAACTTAAACTAACAAATACTATGCAGTTCTCTCTGCCATAATTTCCTGTGCCCTTCTGTTATTTTCTAACATATTCTAGCCAACACTGAAAGTGTTCCAAGAAAGACCCATCATGATGTTGAAGCCAATATTAAAATACTGTATATTCAATCTAAGAAATCGTTGTCATAATTAAAATATCTGAAAGTCCAAGGAGATCTGTAAGTATATGGAATTGAGGACAAGCTTCTATTAAAAACTAAATAATGGGTTCTTTTGGAAACTATACTAAGTTATGCTTTTAATGAAACAAAGGGACATATGAAAGAACTATTAATTACTTAAGTTTGTTATAAATATTTAGAATTCCACAGACTTTGTGAAATTTTGATGCTTTTGAAAAGAAGCTTTTTCTAACTTCTGTAGCTTCCTTTGTCCTACTGACCAATGCATTTTAAAATTACTTATGGTTATTCAGAATAAAGTGAGTCAATAGTATTTCAGGGAGAAACACAGCTGAGCTTATTAACAGCTGCTACTAAACTATGTACTGCAAATCCTGGATCCTAATAGCTTAGCTCCTAGCCCTATACCTAAGGTCATAATAACAACTACAAGCTGGTTCAGGAAATCAGGCTGAGATGATCTATTGCTAAAACAGCTGAGAATTTAAACAACTGAGAATTTAAAGATGTATGTCATCCTTTGCTTATCTCACTATCCAACTGATAAGGGATGGTGTAACACTTGGAGCAAGATCTCAGACCCAGGGCTATGGAAATATTACAAATTCCAAGAAGGCTCCAGAAAGACACATATAAAGATGTTGCCTTCAACAAAGGTTAACTAAGGTTTTTACCTTTCCGATGGCTCCTCCCTTTTGGAAATCCATAGTTGCCAGTGTGCGAAGACTGTAAGGAGATTTTATTTTCATTCCTTAAGTCCTTTCCCTCTTCAGCGGTAGAGAGACCCAAGAGGAAGCTCTCCTGCTCTTGGGTTTGAGCATTCTGTTCATCTACAGCTAAACAGTAAAACAGTAACAGAGTCAGACAGACTTGCTAGGTATCACACTGCATTCGGGGAGGGAACTGGGTAAGTGGAAGACAGCAACACTATTACATTTCATCCTAGAACCTTCATCAAATGGCTTTCCCAGATTCTGTAAACATCAAAACACACAGGCCACTGCTCATCTCATTTTTGCAACACCTGATGTAAAAAACAACAGGAATTCAGCTGACTTGCACATTTCACACTTGTAGTTCATGCCCACAAACTACATCCATGTTCAAGAATGAAGATAAGGAAGACTTGAAGGAGATAGGAGCCTTTCTAATCAAAATCAAAATGGTTCAACCAATGTGGGAAAAGGTGCAATGGTTGCACTTCCAAGGATATATTTCTCATGTGACCAAACCATTTCCAGAAGACCTGTCTTTATTTGCAAGAAGCATTTGGTAACCAAACAAATGATACTAAAAATGGAAAACAAATAAAGGACACTAAAGGAACAAAAGGATTTATTCTGCTTATTTACCCTCTGTGTGATGACAGAAAAAGTCATGTGAACCTGGTCCTAAGCCAAGCTTAGAAATACAGTTCCTTAGTTTTCAAATATTTATTGTTAAGGTCAATGACCATCACAAAACAAAAGGAAAATAAATAGGAAGCACTTAAACACATACTCCAAATATGTAGAATAGAGTAAAATAAAATAGACTCCAAAAAACCACAGAGCATGGTTTTAGCTACAGAAAGCCAGCATACAAATAAAATTATGCATGTATGTATGCACATCTGAAAGAAAGAAAAAACCATAAGCACTAATTCACATGTTACAATAAACTCTTGGTTTGTTACTCCCAATTTGAACAGAGTGAAATGGGAGTCATTCAGCTGCATGCACTACCATGCTGCTTGTTTATGACTTAGCATGACAGGTGAACATGGTCAGTCAGCTAACATGTTCGAAAACGTTGATCTGATAAATGTTTTTCTTACTTCTGAAAAGCTTTTGACATCAGAAAAAATGGCAGCTTCATGGTGAAAACCCTACAGTCTACAGAATTCATTTCTGACTTTTGAAAGAATTATACGGCCTATTTAAAAACGCAGTAGTTGAATCCCAGTTCTTGTATGTCTTGATAATACAGTAGCATATTTCCTTGTCCTTACCTTTTTCTGCATGCTCTATAATCTGACGAATAGCTTTTTTCAGACTGTTGGCTCTCAACATCAATTGCTCACGTGGACGAAATATCTGAGGACGGGCAGTGCAAGAGGAGCCTACTGAACGCTCACTAGAAGAATCACAAGCACTGCCTGAACCGTCACCATCTTCTGTCTCTTCTGCTATGGTAGGAGGCGGGTTTGGCAAAGATGACAAAGCTTGAGATTCTTCATTCAGTGTTTTCAGAAGGGAGTCGAGCTTCTCTTTCAAAACAGAGCACTACAAGTACAAAGCATAAAGTTTTATGGAAATTGTATAGTGTGTGTGTGTGTGTGTGCGCGCGCGCGCGTGTTGGAGAGAGAGGAAGGGAGAGATAGATTTGAATTTCCTTTCCCCCCCCCAATACCTTTCGGGCCATGACGTCTGACTCCTCAGAGCTTTCCGGTGCTTTTTCGTAGGCCTTCCCTACTCGAGCCACAAAATCCTTCACAGTCTCACAGAGCACCCTAAGTGAAATAGAACAGGTAAGCAATAATTATTTCCCCAACAAGCATAACATAGCAGACTTCTTTATACCACTTCTCTCTGGAGCACTTACTTGGCTGATGAAATGACCACTGAGTGTTGGTCGGATGTCAAGATTTTGGATAAATGAGCAGCCACAGAATCTTCATAGAAGAGAATCTGCTGCACCTTGTCATGGTTAGAAATGGATAATTGTTATCACCTCATCTGGACTTGCACATCACAGGATCAACATGGAGCAGTACATGCTATATTCTTGGCTCCCCATAAAGGTGTAGCCATGATTTCAGTTTACTCTACAGTGAGCACTCACAAACCATACAAACAAGTCAAGCAACTTGGTACATTATTCACTTCACTGTGGCTTCAGACAAGGGAAATGATTGCAGTTTGTTTGTTTGAGCTATGAAAACAATTAAAAATATTTTTTAGCCTCTCTTGAGTCCTTTCTACATATCTGAGTATAGAAGCCATGCCTCCCCTTAGAACTATTTCCCCATGAATCTATCCCATAGGAGTTTTGCTCTGCTATCATCTAACTTTTTAAAGTTCATTTTCATAGTCCCCCCGATATATACAACTACCTCAGAATCTTCACTGAAATCTTCAGTGACTGTAGAAGCAGATGCTTGTCGAGGAAGTTTTGTTTCATACACCATAATGCTCCACCTATTGAAAAAGAGACATCACAGCATTTAATACAAATTAGATACCCTTAAAAGGGCACACATGGTTTATGAAGAAGCAACAGGAAGTGGATGCTTAAGGCAGATGATGCTAGAAAGAACACACTTTTCCTTCTTACATCTCTGTATTAAAAATGAACAGAGGAAATTGATCCTTTTGACTTTTTTTTTGTTGTTCAGGTGCAACATGTGTAATGAGGCAGGGCCAGCAGGATGCCTTCACACAGAGACAAACCCCATCTCTTCACACTCACAAAAATACTCTTAAATTATTGGGAAGGAAGGAGAGCAACATTCCTGAAAAAGCAACTCCTCCTAAAATTAGGGAATCCTGGGATACATAGGAGGAACTATTCAGCATAGTTATTACTATATTGACTGATACAGAAAACAGCTGATGTTAAAAGAATGCCATACAAAAATCTTTCAGAGATGCCTTCCTCATTTCCACTGCTTTATCACACAGCTCGTTAAACACCCACAACCCATTAAACAGACCCAGGGCAGAGTAAAGCAGATCCACTGACAAAAACCTCAGACTTTGGGCCATATCTAGCACTGAAGCTCCAGAAGTGCAAGGGACTTCCATGTGCACATTTGGTGATTCTGACTATCACTGTGTTAGGGAACAGGACCAGAATCATAGAACAGCACCTACCTGTCAAGCATTTTGGTACTGGCCCTTTCCAGCTTTTCCAGTATCTGAGGAAGTTGAGTGTCATCATCACAAGCAGATCCCCAGCCTAGCACACGGGCAAGATCATTGCCTGTGCCCAAGGGCAACACTCCCAACTGGCACTACATAGGAAGGGGAGAGAAAAAATAAGACTAGCCCAAAGGGATTCACTGCCCACACCAACTCTGACCACTGAATGTTTTCTAGTTGATTTCTCACAGTAAAGACGATGTGAGAAAATTACACAGTAAAGAGTCCAGTTAAAAAGAAAATATGTCGTTAATATTTCACCCATATTGTTTCACCATTTTCAAATTATTTTGTTGTTTTATTTTTTGCAGATTGGAGTCCCCCCACCCCAGATCCTTATTTAAGAATTCCTACCCATTAAAAAAAATATATTTCCCCAGCTTTCCATTACAAGGAATGGTGGCTTATTCCTATTCAACATCTACAGGTATTTTTTTTTAAAATAAGGAGACCCACTGTGTATGTTGCTGGAGTTTACAACAATAACAACAAGAAGGATGCAATGTAGGGATGGAAACAGTCAAAAATAGCTGATAAGAAATCTGTTTCTAAAAAGTTAAAGTGTGAGAAACAAGAGTTCAATTACAGCCATGACATTGAACAATAGTTGCAAACCTTGTTAAAGATCAGTATTTCAGTCAACCACAAAGTGGTGCTATTGCCATTTTGAAACAAGAATTATTTGTTATCATAAAGGCAATACTTCCATTCCAAGCAAATAGCTATTTCAAGAACTAGGCATGATTTATATGATCAAGTATCAGCCCAACGATAACTTCAAAACTGCCTGCACAGAGGCTACTCTACATGGTTTGTGCCATGAAACTGTGAATTGGAATGAAGGGTTGGAAGACTGCAGTGGCATAGTGAAAGCTGAAAGTTACGCATGGTGAACATCTACACATGAATGAGTTGCTATGTGGAACAGTTGCTATGCTAGACTTAAACAGGGCCTTGTGAACCAGCCCTAAACAAACAAATACATAAAAGACTATACCCTTTAAGACTTCCTGAGACCAGAAAGATATTTGGCTGGGGGAAGATAATGTGATATCTTCCCCCAGGTGGGGGAACACTAGGTGGGGGCAACACCTACTGCTGCTCTCTTGCAAGTGAACCTTACTCACATTCAGTAAACACCGAGTTGGGAATCCCATGTTTGTCATGCAAACTTTCAGTCTTAGATATTTCGTTATTTTAGGCAAAATTGTATTTCATAAGGTCCTCCTTGCTCTCTTTTGTCATTTAGCCAATCCACATGTAGAATGGCAACTTAGAGAAATTACCTGTTTATGGAGACTAAGGCTGTCAATTTCAGAGAGAACCCATCCAACGCTTCCATCCCCACCACATACCAGAATTCGGAAGGTGTCGAATTTCTGGAATAAACGTAAACTGCACAGGAAAAAAGGTATATCTGCTATAATGTATTATTAAAATATGAGAGAGTTTAACAACTAAAATCTATTCGACAGGAGTAATAAAGGCTTTTGTTGGATTTCAAATTAATCAGAATCTGTATTTGCAGGGGCAAAGTAACAGCAGTGTACCAGTTAGCCATCTATGCAACACAAAGACCTAAGTTTGGGTACTAGAGTATTTGGGGTTTTTTAAGCAGATACTTTCTTCCCAGAACAAGAACCACAGAGAGTGGTTTGCAATTCAACAAATAAACGAAAGGTTCTATGGAGCTTCATAAGGGGTACCATATCCCTGCAGTAAATGTAACAGAATGAACACATACATTCTGAGACCATAGCTAAGTGGTTGAGCATGTGTTTACATCAAGAGGTCTCTAGGCTCACTCACCTGGCATCACCAGTTAAAGCAGCAGACAGCTGGTAATGTTAAGGACCTATGCCCCAAATCCTAAAGAGTCACTGCCAGTCAGAGTAGGCAATAGTGGATTAGATGTACAAATAGTCTGACCTAATAAGGCAGCTTTCTAAACTTTAAAGGCGTTCTTATTCAAAGACACAGAGAAGCATAAATTACAGTAAGTCTGCAACTTGTGTGCATTTAACTTGTGGACATTCAGCTGTATGCGCATGGCAAAAAAACAAGATTTACAAAAAAACAACCAAGGCGCGGCTTCCAATTGGTTGCAAGAGCTTCTTGCACTTCCGCTTGAGTGCAAGAAGCTCTTGCAACCAATTGGAAGCCGCACCTCGGTTGTCAAATGTTTCAGAAGTTGAACGGTCTTCCGGAACAGATTACGTTCGACAACCAAGATTTCACTGTATACACATTCTTTTTCTCCAGTATTGCCACATTATATAAGCTCATGCTCTGTCCCTCATGCCTGGGGCCACTAAGTATTTGCAGGCATCTGTACATCAAGAGAGCATCTCTTACCCGAGGTGAGGTCCTCCATTCATAAGATCAAAGACCTGTGCAGGATTCAGCAGTTGTTTGAATCTTCGTAGGAACTTTACTCCCTGGTTGTCTCCACTTTTTGAGTTAACAAAGACCAGCAAAGGGCTTGTGCAAGAAGGGGGACAAGTGGCTTTCCAGAACCCTGAGAGGGAAAAGCAAAAATTAAGAATAATTGAGCTCTATTACCACAGGGTGGCTAACAGTCTGCAGGTCTTTAAGTGATCTTTAACCAGCATATTACATGGAACTACATGGCTGTTTAAATTTACTGTTTTTTTAATTCCTTTTTAAAAAAAAATCAAAATATTCCAACGGTGACATTTTAATTCTGACTTTTAAGATTTGGAGAATGGGTTCATTATTAGCATAGTGGCTGCACTAGGTTGCATTTAGTACAGAATGTTGCAGCACGATGGCTGATAGGATTGAGATTCTCTCAGCATATGACATTCCTGCTCAAAGATCTGCACAGGCTGCTGCTTTGTTACTGGGCCAAGTTCAAGGATTTACTAATGGCATATAAAGTCTTTAACGGTTAGTGGTCAGTTTACTTGATGGATTGCATTGCCCCAATGTGGTTATTTGACTGCTTTGATCTGCGGACCTTGCACATTTACAAGTACCTAACAGTTGTTCCAATATCTTGGTGTGACAACACCTATACTAAATTTGAGCTCTACAAATTTGCAGTCTAGGTCTCCCGTCTTTGTGAATGTAAGAAAGAAGATAAGGAACGAAATAAGGAAGAAGGAAAGAGAAAAAGATTATGGTGCACATAATGAGTATTAGGCACTATAATGAGAATAACTGCTTTATGTGTTATGCCAACATTGGTTTTTTGAGCTATTTGCTCGATTGGCAAAGTGTGAAACAAACACTGAAAAGCATTAGCTGATACCTACCATCCGAATCAATGCTGTTGAGAGCTGTAGGAGGGATGACAGAAACTTTGCAAAGGCCAAGCGGGCATTTGGTTGGTAACAAGTCTCTGCATGAGGTATGTACCTGGGGGAAAAATATATTAGCTAAAGTTTTGCTTCTATTCAGGTGTTTTAATGAAGAAGAAATTCACAGGAATGGAAAGGAAAAGAAATATACACTGAAATCACAAACTAGCTTAATCTTGGGAGTCCAGTCCATGATCTGTGAAACACAGTGGTTACAAGTCCAAAATTAAACCACAGTTTCCATTTGGGACATAACACAAAACCTGCCAAAGCAAGCCCACAAGGAAAGGAGCAGGGTGGGAGTTCCCAAAGCAGGGCCATTACATCTGAACAGGCTTTAGCCCTGTAGTGTTTTGTTTGCATGCATTTACAAACCTGTGTGCATAATACAGGATGAAATAGTTATGTCAACCCTTAGTCTATCCAGCTCAAAGGAATATAAAATCATTTCCCTTTTTACAATACTTGGGACCCTTGATTCTGAAAGTTGTATCCTAAGAATACTGACTTACAGATCAAAAGATTGGTGAAGAGTAGGTTTGTTAAACTGGAAACACTGATGAGTAAACAATAAATTCTACAGTCGGCAAGAATACATAATGAGAGCAGTACCTAAAACAATGGGCACAAAAAAGCAACTGATCTTTCACAAAGGCCCAAGATTTTTTCAAAAGTTTTGTAGTTAATTGCATATCATTTTCCTTAAATAATTCTGTGAACAACAATAAAACGTCAGAGGTCAAATGGTTTATCTGGACATCTTACGCCTCTCTGGCTATTTGCTTACATTTCAAATACATTTTCCACACACACTCATGTGCATGTAGAATGCCAAGAAATTCATTATCCTTAGGATTTACACTTAAGAATCAGTGAAGTATCCAAAATAATTCAGTGCTATTCTGCTTGACTGTCAAGGAAAGGCAGGCCTTGCCAAAATAATATACGGCTTGTTAATAAGCGATTCCCAGGATACAAGAAGAGCATATATTTAGGACTCTATATTCTGCATCAGAAAGATCTGTAATACATTTATTATTGCTTTCAGATGTGACCTTTATTTTCTGGCAAAGGACCAGTAAGCAAGCAATCTCTATTAATCTAATTCTGTTTATTCAACATAGTGAAATTTCCTTAGGCTGCTGTGGTAACATCATGACAGATCACCGACATTTCTACCCATCTTAGAATCAGTGGATAAAGAGCCTATAGATGGCTACACATTTTGCTATGCTTATCCACGACTATGTAAAAGACTGGTAATTGGCAAAAGCAGCATAAAATCTTTTAAAAACATCTAACAGCTGGCTTATTTTAGTTGAACTCTAACTAGCAAATAAATAAATAAATTCAGTGGGATGCCTTTGAAACTTTCTGCTTACATAGTAGCATTATCAGAATACACAGGCACAGTGCAGAAAAGGGAGTAAAATTGAACAGCATTGCAACATTAACTGACCATTGCTTTGCACCAGAGACAGCGCCAGTCTTGCAAGCGCAGTACACTGCCACATGTTTTATCACACACTGTGCATTTGGCACTCACAGGCAGG
The DNA here is from genome assembly GCF_964106915.1 of Podarcis gaigeae. NCBI lineage: Eukaryota > Metazoa > Chordata > Lepidosauria > Squamata > Lacertidae > Podarcis > Podarcis gaigeae. Next base: position 61,413,461 of record NC_139681.1, read on the forward strand.
TTTCCTTCAAGCCACTGGTGTGGCATTGAAATCTGCAAACAAGCAGAAAATAAATCACTTTCATTATAGGGCCGTTACTAGACTCTATGCCCTCTTTGAAATATAGAGCAACACTCACCCTTCCCATTGCTTTATTATTATTATTAATATTTATTGAATTTGTATACCGCCCTATACCTGGAGGTCTCAGGGCAGCTCGCAGAACAAAATCAAAATATAAAACCACAAAATATATAATCAAAATAAAAACCACAACCCAATAACTCCCCCCGTACTTTAAAAGTAAGTATACATGTTCCTCTCTGAAGTCTCTAAAGAATCTAGAGAATCTTAGCAGAAGCAGAGGTGTATGTGAAATGCCTTCTATATGCCTGTTAACCTTCCCTACATGAGAAATGGCCTCATACATACCCCGTCTTCATCCTCAATGATATCCTTCCCAATAGATGCTAGTGTTGTCCATTTGCAGTTATTAGTTGCCCGGACAGCACACCTCTTGTGGGCTTTAAATTTGCAGACTAGAAAAGCCAGGAGGAGAGGGAAAGGAAGAAAGAGAAGAGTAGATATGAGGTGAGCTGAGCGAACACTCCATTTATATCTACACGAAACTCAGTGTTACAAAACCTATTTCTTTTCTTCTGCTTTTAGCATCACTAACCAATCTAATCTAAACAAGGCATGTACAGGAAATCTTAAACCTGTTCTAATTAGGAATTAATTATCCTCAGGAAACATTACATATACATTACCAAATTACAGATTATTTTATTTGAATCAGACATATTTTCTGAAAAATATTCTAAAACAAGCCAGTAGGGAATAGTTACCGTATTTTTCGCCCTATAGGACGCACCGTCCCATAAGGCGCACCTAGTTTTTTGGGGGGGAAATAAAGGGAAAAAAATTATTTCCCCCCCCCCCAGGTGTGGGGCTGGGGTGGGGGAGGCCCGAGCTTCCCCCGCCCCAGCCCCCAAACAGGCAGCTCTCTGCAAGCCATGGGAGCCCAGCGCTGGCTCCCGCTGCTTGCGGAGAGGTCCGCGAAGCCTGGACGCGCTGAGCTCAGCGCGCACAGGCTTCGGCATGCAGGCAACTCTCCGCAAGCAGCGGGAATGCTCCCACTGCTTGCGGAGAGGTCCGCGAAGCCTGCAGAGCGAGAGGGGTCAGTGCGCACTGACCCCTCTCGCTCTCCAGGCTTCAGCGAAAGCCTGCATTCGCCCCATAGGATGCACACACATTTTCCCTTCATTTTTGGAGGGGAAAAAGTGCGTCCTGTAGGGCGAAAAATACGGTATGTTGATGAATTACCTGCAGAGAAAAAATAATTCATGTCATATTTCTAAAATGTTCCTGAATTTAATTGTGGATCTTAGATGTATTTCTCCCCTTATATCATATAACGCCCTCTAAGGATCTATGTTTATTAAAAAACCTAACCTAAGAGAGGTTGCTGACCACAAAGCCCAATCACAGTTATCTTTAGCAGCCAGGTTTCTGCAACACGCAATGAAGATTTGTGAATGTTATATAACATTAACTTAAATGTTAGATGAAGGTTTTTTGATTACTGATTTTATTGTACTAAACCCTCCTGGAATCTTTTATATATGCCAACAAAGTTGAGATAATTTAAAAAAGAAGAAGTTGTCCTTCTCATTCATAAGGTTCTTTGCTCCTATAATTTGACAAAAGTTATGAAGCACAATAAATATAGAATCAAACCTAACCAGTTTTATTTTGTACTGTAGCTAATCCTGTTTTGGTATAATTTTTCTCAGTCATTGCATAAGCAGGATTTTTAGATCAAGGCCTATTTCATTTGCAAGATGTCAAAATCTGGCAGGGAACATTTCAGGATCATACGGTTATTCCCGTCTTGGAATGGTGACCAACCAATGGGATGCGAGTCTGACCAATGCCTTCTTGGAAGCCTAACAGCTTTATGTTCCAAGCACAAAATAATGAAAGGATTTTACCTTCGCAGGAGAGTCCGTGGGACGTGACTCCAGATAGTGCCTCCCGACACACATTGCAGTATGTTGGCCGAGCATGCGAACAGGCGTACCAGTTATGCATCCCTGAGAAATGGTCCATACTGTACTGTGTAGACTGAAAATGAATTTATGGTAACCAAATGAAGATGACATCCCAATGGGGCACTGATATAGATATTAAATTGTGCTAACTATATATTTCTGAGGCAGAATCTACACCTGTATAATCTGTGGAGCATTGTAACCACGGAAGAACAGAGGAACAAGAATGCCCTGCTGTATGTGGGGGGGGGGGGAAACAACAATCTGAAAAGTACATCAAGGGGTGAAATGGTAAACTTCATCCCACACAGTACAAGCACAATGAGAGGAATGTACTGTAGTCTGGGGGCTGTAAGAAATGTAAATGAAATGCCCACCAAGCATTTTTGCACAGAACTATGGAGTACAATCGGCTTGAAATGGTCTGGATTGGTAATTCAAAAATTTGCCAGCTGCAAGCGAGAAAGATAATAGAATCATAGAAATGTAGAGCTGGAAGGGACCCAATCCAACCTCCTGTGATGCAGGAATAGAAGCTGACAGCTAAGTCCACCACCTTATCATTAGAAAGTTCTTCCTAATCTTTAGTCGGAATCTCCTTTCTTGCAAATGGCAGGCATGAGGGCACCAGTCCTGACATGTACTGCATAGTGGGGCAAAGGCACCTAACCCCCACATCAAGGTTCTGAAATGGATCAGGTACTCTGCACCTGCAATTTGCTAATTGCATGCATGGAGTCTTGCCTAGTTTTGCCCTTATTAATAGTGATAAATGGCATCAATACATAATATTCAAATACTGTATTCTTTCTCATACACATTAAACATTTTTACTATCTTAAGTATTTTAAGATCTGAATTCTCATGGCATTTATCTGCTTGGAGTTTTTTGTGTGTGTTTACTGTTTTTTAATTTATGTAAATTTAATTTTTTATGATTTTTTTTATTTATCAATCTATATTTTTTTTCACCGAGGACACTCCAAAAAAACAGCAGTCATTACAAAATCACATCTGTACCTTACAAGTGGTGGTTTCCAAAATAAAAATAGTACTTTTGAAGTTCTAACTCTTTATCATAACTGTACTAATCACAGTCCACCTAATTTACTGTTTGTACTCTTGCAAAATCAAAGACATCACTCCACGTAGTACTCACTTACGGGAAAGTGCAACTTTCTTTCCTGATCTTGGATTACTCATGATGACAAGGCCTGAATGACTAAAGTGAGCAATCACTTTAAATTCAGACAGTTTATATACATGTTCTGATGACCACTGACTTCAGAGAATATATAACTGCTGAAACAAGCAGCATATAGGAACAGTAAACAGTGTATGCGTTGGGGGTGAGGCTGTCACTGCATTTAAAAATAAAGGGCAGATATACATCTCTACCTAACCTATTTCATTACCTCAAAATGTTCACGATTCTGTACAGTCTTCAGTGCTGCAATCCAGTCCTCCATTTCTTTTCTATTATCTGCACACAAGATGAGTTTCCGACATGGAGTAATGACCTGTAAGGTAAGAGAATAGTCTGGTACTCTTAACTCCCTGAGATACTAACAGAAGAGGAGGATAGCAAAGAATGACTGTTTCATTCTGACTTAAAGGTTTCTGGAGACATGAGACTACTTCAACAGATGCAGGAGAAGGTAGAGAACCAAGCTTTGCAGTTGAGCAACAAAAGGGAAATAAAACCTAGGGCCTTTCCAGGTGACCAAAATAAAAAATCCTGTGCCAGAGACCACATCTTCCAAAACACTTTAAAAATGTGTAATGGTTCTCTGTGCTTTGATGCTATGTGGTTTATGAAAATTATGAGTACTGAAGGAGTCTATTCAAGTCTTCCAGATGTCCTAACTTTGAAACATTATTAAAGTTCTTAACTCTAGCACAGATTTCCCCAACCTTGGTTCCCCAGATGTTGTTGGATTACAACTCCTATAAACCCTGACTACCAACTCTGGAGGCTAAGGATGACGGGAGTTGTAGTCCAGAAACACCTGGGGAATCAAGGTTGGGAAAAGCTACTCTGGGGTAGTTGAGCAACTGAAGAACTTGCCATAGGCACATTATTCTCCTGATGTTTCTTAATCTAAGACAATGCAAGTTGGACATCTTTATTTCATAGTTACGCTGCATACACAGTCAACCTAGGATATTGAGCCAAGTGATATTAAGAGCTCTAACAACAGATTTATTTTGATTTGTTCTAAAATCTATCCATCAGTAATGCCACTATGGGTTTTTTGTTCTCATTTAATGAATGGGAAAGCATTAAAACAAGGCTCTGGTTAGATTAGAGATTGTGCAAAATGTCCAGACTCCTAACTGCAAACAAATCTTTCAAAAAGCCAATGAGAGAGTTCTTGTGAACTTTCTCAACACACTTTATAGTTGGTAGCATTCATACTCTGCTGAGAAGTTTATTTCAATATTTTACAAAATTAAATGTCTTTTCTACCCAATATGAAAATGACAAGTTCTAAACAGCAGTTTTATATACACTGAAAGCTGAAGCTTTCTAGCTCTTGGGTATGATTGCTGCTGTACCAAATGCCTAAATTTATAGGTCTGAGATGCTATGCAATTAAAAGTCCCGGCCGTTATGTGGGACAAATTGTCCAGTGTGGCCTAAGGAAGCATGGCTAGTTGGAGAATTAGTTAGAGAAGATGCCTTTTGTGTAATATGTACTCACAACATTCCCAGCTGTCCTGTGTCTTTTGTCCCATTCCTCCCCCAAGTGCCCAAAGCTTTCCCAGCCATTCCGAAGACAATTGGAGGCTTGTAATTAGCTGGAGTAGAGGTGCCTATTACACTTTCAGCTAAAACAGATTTAAACTAACAAACAATGAAAGAGGGGAAACTGTAATTGTGTAGACCTAACTAAAAACAGCAAAATTAACAGAGTAACTGAATTATCAGGAACACTAAAACAATACAATTAATTAACACCAGCTATTATTGATAATACGGGAGGCTTCATATGGCAGGGAAACCATATACAAAAATACACTAAAAAAAGAAGAAAAAATGTATTGAGGATATGGTGTTAAGTCTGCATGCAAAGTAAGTGATCTACTACTAAGCTATTCTTCCTCCAGTGAGATATACTGGTCCTTTATAGGGTAGGGAAACACAAAAACTGTAACAGTCCCCATATTAGCTGACTTGAGTTTAGTTTTTTAAAGCACATTAGGTACAAAACCCAAAAGAACCAAAACAGAATCGTGTGACCTAGTGGCTGGAGGAGTATGCACTGTACCCCTCAAACCAGAAGTGAGCAGACTTCCGGTTTGTGGACTTTTTCCTTTATCTTTGCCACATGAACCAGGATCCACGAAATGCCAATCAAAGTTACCTGATCACAATGCAGCAAACCAAATCCACATCTCTGTTAATACAGATTAGAAAAGTCACACAAAACTTGGTCATAGGCAAACAAGTAAGACTATCATTTCATAGGTGCAGATCACCAACACTGAGAGATAAATGTTAAATCAAAGCCAAGAACTTAATCCATGGCAGCAGCCGCCCCTCTCGCCATTTATTTTTCCCCCAGCAGCATTTTAAGTCAGCACTCTTATTTATAACTTAACAAAATAAAAACTGTTTATAATATCATGCAAAATATTTAGTATTATGGACATGTTTCTTTTTAAAAATTTGTTGGGTTTGGATGGAATTCTCAGCATCTATGATAGGGCATTATGGGTTTAGCAACATCATTTTAGCCAAGTATGTTGAATGAAACCATGGCTACGAAAGGCAGACTAACACTTTTCACAACCTGAATTAAAGCAGCTACTGTTTCTTTTAGAGCTGTTAATGGGGTAAAGATAAGATAAATCATTGGAAGGAGTAGGGTAATAAATGCAAGGAAAGGAGAATACCTCTACAAACATAAGCAAACAACTCCCATACAAAGGGTTACTAGTGCATATTGTGTGCCTGCTGCAGTAACATTACATTGAAAACTGAATAGAATGAAGACAAGGGGAAATGGAAATATGCTAAACCACAGCCTGGAGAAGAGCAACTCTGGCCACAAAATGCCATCCACATAAGTACATCAGACCTGCACAATCAGAAAGCAGGATAATGCATACAGAACTGTATTTCTGTATAATACAGAATCATAGACTTGTAGGATTTGAAGGAACCACGGGGATCATCTAGTCCAGGGGTCCTCAAACTTTTTAAACAGGGGGCCAGTTCACTGTCCCTCAGACACTGTTGGGGGCCAGACTATAGTTTGAAAAAAAATATGAATGAAATACAGAGCTACAAAAAGAATATAACAGCAATAATGACTAATAGTGATGATGCACATTAAACACAGGGAAGCCCATTTTAAAACCTGGTCATGGCTTCTAAGAGGAGTAGTATGTGCTTCAAATGTACGGTACTTTAAAGGCATTGCACATGGAGCTGAGAGACATTTAAGGATGAACAACATGCATAGGTGGCCCAGACCAAAGCCCTTTAAAGTCTCATGTGACGAAAAGTCCTTAAAGAGAATTTACATCCTCAGTTTGAGGGTCCAGGGACCCAGTGCTTGCAAGCGGAACAAACAAAAGGGGGGAAACCCCCACTGAGTTTGGACATTGTGTGAAAAACAGCTTTTAAAAAAATAGTAATTCTGGGAAGCGAGGGAAGCGGGCTTGGTGGGTAGAAGCGTATACTGATGACGGGAAATGGGAGAATGAAAAACAAAATGTGGCGCTCAAAACCAAATGACTGTTGAGGGAATAGTTGAGTAAGAAACTGCCTTTGCATAAGAAAGACGAAGAAAAGGAAACCGGGAAAAGAAAGGGAAGCAAGAGGAGAGGTTTTTTGGTTGAAACTGCCAGGAAGCAAAGCGGGGAGGGCAGGAAGTACCAAGTGGAGAAAGGAGCGTGGAGTGAGAGAAAACTTCGGGGCTCAGTCCACAACAGCCTCGCTGCTCCTGGGGCTCCTCCATACCTCGTCAAGCTAGAGCAGCCTCTCTCCCAGCCGATGGGTCCTCCCCTTCCCCAGCCCTCTGGACCCACGTGTTCCCTGGCGCCGCCCACCATGTTCCTGTGCCACTAAAGTTTTGGGCCAAGACCCATTAGACAGTGGCAGGTTCTGCACTTGGCGGGCGGGCTGGGTTCAGGACCCTGGTGGGCCAGATCTGGCCCACAGACCGTAGTTTGAGGACCCCTGATCTAGTCCAACCCCCTGCAATGCAGGAATCTTTGCCCAATGTGGGGCTCAAACCCACAACCCTGAAATTAAGAGTCTCATGTTGTACTGACTGATCTATATGGGGCTATATGCATATAGCCAATGCATATCATCACAGAATTCAGGACAAAAAACAAATTTTAGGAAATATTTTCCTGCTTTACAGATATGGAACTCTATGGCTGAGATTACTCTCAACGTCAGCATGTGAATCTATGATAGAAAACTCAAACATAAACATAACTGCCCTTTATCAGTATTCCCACTCCTATTTTCAGCAGACATCACAGACACAGGAAACACAGAGACACAAACATTCTGCAAAATAAACACAATCCAAAACTAGCTGAAACTATCAAAAAAGGCATCGAAATAATCAATCCTATAATAATATAAATTATCATAATTTCCAAGTACAATTAAAATTCCAACCCTGTCCTGGTGTGTGCAGTAAAATTGGTGGGATGACACACTGTCACCTCTCCCACTCACGAGCCACTGCTGCAGCAGTGTGTGAGCAACGCACATGCACACACAACACACTGATGAAGAGAGCTTACTCACTGTTTTCTTTGCCACTGTCTAGTTGCCAAGCTGCCGCAGTTCTCTTCATTACTAAAATGTCCAGAAATAGCTCACTCTCCACTCACCGCTCACCCTGGCATCACCAATCACAGATAAGGAAGACAAGCCCACAACGCCAATCACAGACAAGGCAGCTTGCAGACCTGCCCAGCTATTGCTACCACCACTGCCACTAAGCTCAACACAGTATGTATGTGGGTTCTTCATGCAACCATATATGAATATAATAATAATAATAATAATAATAATAATAATAATAATAATAATCGTATTTCACTTTTCCAACCACAATATTGATCTCAAAGTGGCTCACAATAATGCCAATAGCATTTGTTGCAATTATCTGACTCTTGCTGTGTCTTTGCAAGGGTCGGAACTCACATGAGATCAGATTTAGGACAGATCACTAAGCATGATATGAGAGCTGCATTTAAGGAAGGGTCAGCAGTCTACCACAACCCGTCCTACAGTAAACCAGTGGACTGCCTTGCCCCTGTCTTAGGCAAAGTCCTGTCTCTCTAGATGGTGCCCACAATGAACTAATCTTCATAAATGTATGCACTAACAATTTGATTTTCTCACTTCTCCTGGCTAGTTGTTATCTCTCAGTATTAAGACATAGCATCCTGCTCTTGGCAAAACTATTCTCATGTTAAAATAAACAGGTTAAATGATCTGGATAACAACTAGCGAAAATAAGGAATATGGTAATTTTACTTAAGAGCAGAAAAGGTATTCTTCACCAATGAGCAACTGCAAGCATGAAAATTCATGAAAGCAGCTGTTTTTATTCCAAAACATTAAGTAAATCCCCACGCTTCAATCTCTCTGGTATGTGCTACCTTTTCCTTCACTCGTTTTTGCTATGCTGTTTATATTAATTTCCTCACTTGATTTATATCAAAAGGAATCCTTACCCATTGTTGTCTCCAGGTCTTTCCCAACATTTTTCAGCTGCCCTGAAAACTCTCAAAATGAAGCAGTGACTTTGGCCAAGCATGTAGTGAAATGTCCTTTTATCAGAATAGATGTCACATTGACCACAACAGACAGAAAAATAACTTAATGATACACTGGCTGGGTTTTAGATTAGCTTGAAATACACAGACACATACCAAGAGATAGAGGTGGTCTCAGCACATCTGCTAAATATAGCTATCCTGATGCAGCATTCTTTTGCAAGCAGCCAACACTGGAGTGTGATAGGGACTGATAACTATAGCTGTTTCCTCTTTACTCACATCCTGCTTGAAAACAGCCCTATGAACAATTTGTCAACCTTGAGCTCCCCAAGAGACTGTCAAGTATTTATAAACAGCAAGAAGCATAACGGAAGCTGCTTATTTGTGTAAAAATAAAATGAAATCAGTACATATATCCCATTAATACTAATAGGGCTGAAGAGTTTGTTACTACAAGGTCAAAAACATATATATATATGACAAAGCACTTTAATATCACTTGGGAAAATTTGCAGCTTCACTTAACATCGTGCAAAAGTTATGCTTTCAATTTGAATGCACCCCACTAAATTTAACCTTGATGTTTGTTCATAGCTGGTCTGGACTCTGACAGAATCCTATAAAACTGTGTAATATTGTCTTTCTGTATTAACTACTGTTCCTAGCAATGCAAAGCAATGGCAAGCACTGTTGTCACAGATAGAACTTTTATTCACAGGTGACATAAAAATCACATAGCTACTGGCGGATTTAAAAAGATGATACAAATACAATTAAACTGAATTTCTATTTTCACAAGGCATGCTAACAGTGGATGAGACATGCAAGAGTTCTTTAAATAGCATGTATGAAATCAGTATTCAGTTCAAAATTTCACTCACTTTATGTTCCAAGAAATATCAATCAGTTGTAGCGCTTAGATTCTTTCCCCCACTCCTGTTCACTTTATAGGCCACCCCTCTGTGCTACCACGGCACAAACCCTGATCCAGAACCTGTAGCTTGAGAACTGTACAAACGTAATGGGAAAGAAAAAAGGGGAGCCTGGCTGTGTCTGTGGAAAAGCCAGATACGTCTGTTTTCCTGTTTTCTAAATACAGCTGCTTCCCTGGTTCTACGCAAGTAAAAAAACTGACCATACCAATTCACAGGCAGATTAGTAGTGTGTTTTACTAGAAAAGATGAAATAAAAACAGAAATTAAAATATAGGAGAATGGAAATGGCAGAGCATTTCTCAGTGGAACTGGATAGCCTGGATTGCCTCATTCAGGTTCAGTGATAGATACATGCCATTCTTCGTATCCCACCTAAGGTGGAGGCACTGCTGGTGTCAAGGGTCTTTTCAGTACTTGTCCCATATTGTGGGACACTTTGCTCCATGAAGCATGGATGCTCCCCACCCCCACTCTGCCTCTCCTCCTTTGGCTAAGATTTTTATTCTGGCAAGCTAGCTTGCTAAGGTCATTTGCAATCTCTGCTGTTGTCACTTTCAAATTTTGTGCGTTTTATTGTTGCATTTTAATTTTTTTATTGCATCGCGATTTTAAGTTATTGAACAGATGTGTGCAATATATAGTAAGCCCACAGTGTGTGTACATTTAAATTGTGGGCATTCAGCTTTATGCATGTGGGAAAAAAATAAAAATAAAAAGGGGGGAGAGGTTCTGGGGGAAATGACTTGGGCAATCCCACCCGCTATTTAACCCAATGTGTATACGTGATTTTGGCTTTAGGTGCAATCCCCAGACTGTAACGCCCATGCAAGATGTGAGCTTACTGTAAAAATAAAATAAAAGTAGAGGAAAAGTAATATTGGGAAGGATCCAGACCAGGGCATGTGGTCATTCTACTTGTGGGCAAGAGGCTCCAAGCTGCCTCCTCTAAGAAGCAGCACCCCACACCTCCTAAAAAGCCTTCACAAAATTTGGGAGGCCCTCCAGAGTGGCATCTCATAAAGGATGTTATTGGTAGGCACCCGGGCCTGCACTGAGTGAAGAAGTGTTTCTGCTTGAAATGAGATCTCTCCTTATGTTACTCATCATTATTTATGTGGTAAGTGCTAGCTAACAGGTGCCCACAACAGCTTTTACACACATCTATTTCAGCACTGCTGACCACACACTGCTGCGAAGTAGTTTCATTTTTTCTTCAAGGCACTGTTTGAAATGCTGCATAAACTTGCAAAACTGGTTTGACTGAAAATATGGCGGGACAAAGGGGAAATGAATGTTTGAACAGTAAGTAATGAGGGCTGCACAATGCTACCTTCAGGTCTCTAAAAGTTCTGCACACTGGCAGAAAAACAAAGGCAGTTTTCTTAAGACATTCTAGGAACAAGTGAAGTAACTTTATGGTTGCTTCCCTTGCTAATATTTATATGTCAGTCATGTCCACAGATAAAGTTTATATTCCATCTTGCTGTCTCTGTCTCTTTATCTTTTCTGAGGTTACCGTGGAACAGCTGACACGAGACTGCTTTCTCTGGGAAAAAAGTAATCTCCCAACCCAGGGTCAAATTCCTTTCTCCATCTGGAAGTTTATTCTGAACAACTCAGAATTTCAACAAATCCAACAACAGATTCGTATTTGCAAAAGTGCAATGAAAAGTGAGAAGTTAGCAAAGCAAAAAAAGAAAAAAAAAAAGCAACTGCACTGTTCCCTATCCATGGAAACTAAAATTTCATTTTCAAGTCCCCAAACTGTATTTTGCAACTCAGTCTGAGTAACACAGACCAATCAGGTTTTTTTTTTAATGGACTTAGATGTGACATATTCATCATCACACTTCATAAGCATCCCTCCTGCAGTCTCCTTTTAATCTCAGCCCTTGACCATGAGGTGGCCACCCAGACCGGTGATCATAATCTGAGGTCCTTCTTCTTGTGCAACACAAGAATGGGCCTTTTCTGCAGTGGCTCCCTGCTTGTGGATTGCTCTCCCCAAGGAGGCTCACCTGGCGCCTTTGTTACATATCTTTAGGCGCTAGGTGAAAACATTCCTCTTCTCCCAAGTGCTTGGCTAATTAAACTATCAATGGCCTTTTAAACTGTGGGGGGTATTGTTTTTGTTTGTTACTATGTTTTTCTTGTGTTTTTATATTGTAAGCTGCCCTGTGATGTTTTGGTGAAGGGCGGTATAGAAATTTAATACATAACAATAACCTATTGCTTCCAGCATTCATGGCCAGCATTATAGATCACTGACATTTGCTTTGTACTTCCTAGGACAATGATTCCAAACCACTAGGCCACAGGATCTTAACAGATGAAGTCCTCTGGTACTGGTTATAGAAGGTTGCCTGCTGTGTAAATCAGGCATAACCAAGTGCTAGCAACTGTTGTTGAGCTATTGAAAACACTTTCACTGTCAGCACAGAGAAGCCGAAGCTCAAACATCACTACCGTTCAAAACAAGAGGTGTTATGGTATCTTAGATGTATCTTTAACTGGGCATCCTTCTTATGGGTAGTAGGTTTATTTGAACAGAAAATGTGGCAGACATATTTAACTCCTAAAATAATAACTCAGGACCTAATATTTGGGTTTGTGGGCCAATGGAGTATAAATGAATAGGTGAGAATGCAAAACAGACAATAGATAGCTGAAATGTGGAACATGAATATGGTATGTAACTTCAACCAAACTTTTGCAACAAAAACCACTGGGGCACGGCATTTACCTCATTTGGACATAACTGTAAATAATTGTTTAGAGTGGTGATCTCTCTTCATTTACTCCATCCTGCATGGCCACAAGAAGATCAATAAGCATTTACTTCCATTTTCAACTGCTCAATTTTATGTCCAAACTGGGAACTGCAGGTAGTACTTACTACTGTTTATCTGAACAAGCCAGGATTGTAAACCAGTTTGAAGCTGGTTTGTTCAGACAAACCTTAATTAAACTAACAAAAATATGTTCTTGTTTGGAAATATTAATAAAATGGGGTTAGTTGAAACCAGGAAGCAAATGCTTCTGATCTCCTTTCCCTGCTTTGCTCAATCTTGTATTTTATGTAAAACTTTTTGGAAAAAAGAGAAATCCATTGGCATCATTGTAGCATTTCTGTCTCAAAATTCTAGTTGTTGCCTAATGAAAGAACTTCATATTTTCATCACATTCACCTGTTCATATAAGCAAACAATTGGGACCAAATGTTTTGAAAAACTGAAGTACATTAAAGCATTTTATGTTGAACATAGGTTACCAACCAGCCAGCCATGAACAAAGGCAAAGATTGGGTGTTACATTATCTACCAGTAGAACAACTTTCCTTTCCAAGAGAACAAAATCTTTCTACAAACAATCTCAATCTCCTTTTCCTTCCCATTTCTTTACTCAGCGATGAATAACCATGATCCATCTCTTCTTCAGTTTGATGGTTCCTGAAATGTGCCAGAATGGATGATTCTGAGTTGCAAGTTGGATATGCATTCATAGTAAACTGTACAGAAACACCCTTTCAACAGTAAATAATTCCATAAAGTACTATTGTCAGAGATCTAAAATAATCCGCAGAGCAATTCTTTGGTAAATACTGATTAAATATTTCAACCTTAACTCATGAAACTAGAATATGTTTACCGAAGGTCTGCCTCTTAAGTTACACCTTCAACAGAAACACTGAGCTATTGAGGCTATGCAAATGATAAAACAATATATAGAAATACTCACATTTACCAGAATCTAAGCCACTTGCACTGAAAACAGTGTAAGATGAAGTCATCTATTTCTAGCCCTATTATTTATAGACGACAAAAATATTGTGCATATCTTACTACTGAAGTTGTTAATGCTAACATCAAGGATTACCAACTTGGAAATCAAGTCCACATCCGAAGGCAATTTTCTGTGGTTCCCAGTGGCTCTACTCTTTTTGAATTAAAGCCATTTTTCAGGTGGTAAGCAACTTTGCTGTTACATCCATCTTTCAAATTTGAATGCAGCAAGTTTGTAATACGTAAATATTTTTATTTTTAGGGGATGCGGATGGCGCTGTGGTCTAAACCACAGAGCCTCTTGGGCTTGCTGATCAGAAGGTCGGCGGTTCAAATCCCTACGACGGGGTGAGCTTCCATTGCTCGGTCCCAGCTCCTGCCAAACTAGCAGTTCAAAAGCACGCCAACAAGTGCAAGTAGATAAATAGGTACTGCTCCAGCGGGAAGGTAAACGGTGTTTCTGTGTGCTGCTCTGGTTTCGGTGTTCTGTTGTGCCAGAAGTAGCTTAGTCATGCTGGCCACATAACCCAGAAAAACTGTCTGCAGACAAACGCCAGCTCCTTCGGCCTGTAAACCGAGATGAGTGCTGCAACCCCAGAGTCGTTCAAGACTGAACTTAACTGTGAGGGGTCCTTTACCTTTTCCCTTTTTATGTGTACACAATGCTATGCCTTACCACAGAGGCTCCAATGGCATCAAATTTATTATGAAACCTGGTCATTTTTTATTATCCCTCCCCACACTACAGAGGGCAGAATGTGCTCCCATCCAAGAATCTATAACCTGTCCATTACTGTTCTATATAACATTACCATATTGTGAAAACTACCTTACATCTTCTCTCTTTCTCCAGGAGAGACTATAATATATATTTTCTGGGGATAAAACACCTGAATGTTATTTTCACAGGAGTTTTATTTTCAAATGGAGAACTATTTTATGGACTTAAAAAGGAACAGGAAAATGTAAAAATGCCTCTGGCCTCTGAACAGCAAGGGGCCACTTACTATCTCTACACTCCCAGAATCAGGTCAATTCACCAGCCATCTCCACCCCCTTCCCTGCTCCCCAATAATATTTCCGGAGTAGTAAAACAAGCAGTTAAACAAGCAAAAATCTTGTTTCATGGTGGCAGAGCCGATATTTGAGTCAAATAATACTTCCATATCTATAGGTACAGCCTGGTAAACAAAGCTAGGTAAAGGTAAAGGTACCCCTGCCCGTACGGGCAAGTCTTGACAGACTCTAGGGTTGTGCGCTCATCTCACTCTAGAGGCTGGGAGCCGGCGCCGTCCGCAGACACTTCCGGGTCACATGGCCAGTGTGACATGGCTGCTCTGGCGATCCTGCACCAGCGCAGCACACGGAACGCCGTTTACCTTCCCACTATAAAGCGGTACCTATTTATCTGCTTGCACTTTTAAGGGTGCTTTTGAACTGCTAGGTGGGCAGGAGCTGGGACCGAAAGACGGGGGCTCAACCCGCAGCGGGGATTCCAACTGCCGACCATACGATCGGCAAGTCCTAGGCACTGAGGTTTTACCCACAGCGCCACCCACGTCCCTAAAACAAAGCTATTCAGGAGTAAATTCCACGAACTTTGTGCCAAACAAGCTGACCAAAACCTGCCCCAAAAACAGTTTTGCTGAAGCCTGTCAACAGTGTGATCCCTACTCACCATTCTCCCTCGCAACAGCCAAGGTATTGTAGTGGTTAAAATTCACTGGGTGGCCTTGCATAAGCTACTAACCTACCTCACATAGTAACCCATAAAGTACCCTAAGCTACATTATAAGGGAGACTAAAATGTTACTATGAGTTCCTTGGAAAAATGGGATACAAATGTAACAATAAAAGAAAAGAAAAAATGTAGTATGTATAACCTAGCATAAACAACGAGTGTACTAATTCGTACAGAAATGTGCTCTGTTTGCAAGCCTGAAAGCAAATTATCCAGATTTGCCAGAAACAATGGAACAAATCAGAACTTAATGCTCAGTGCTGCTATTTAACATAAAGAAAGAAACCTTCAGTATTTGATTTCTCTTCAAACAAAGCAGAACATATCCATTTCATCAGAGAAGTAGTAAAGACCAAGGTCTAATTCAAATGTCAATATACTATATTGCCTACCTCATCCTTACCCAGTTAAATTACATTCAAGATAAGATAAACAGTGAAAACAAAAATGCCCAAGTCCAAGAATAAAGCAATATATAACTTATTCAAGATAGGGAGAAAGTAACAAATTTGATTGCTACAGCCCCTTACGCAGAACTAAAACTATGGCTACTTAACAACAAATGTGCAAAACAAAAGCAGACCCTCACCAAATAAGTGTTTGAACAAAGCCAAGATTCTGAAATTGACAGACGCAATGCCTACCCCAATGTAGGAATAAATTAACACAAAAGTAGTCAAACAGTCAGACACCAAGGAAATAGCCTAAGTGTCACCTCATTGCTTATTTTTAGCATTTGTGAGTCATTTTGAAAAATATTTTCAAAGTGACATGCAAAAAGATAAACTAGTAACATTATATGATTAAAATACTAAAAATCAAGCATTATATAACTAGGAAGGAAGGAAGGAAGGAAGGAAGGAAGGAAGGAAGGAAGGAAGGACCAATTTAAATAGCAAACAGCAATCCAATCAAGAGTGGATATTAAAAAGCACTAAAACCCTAGATCATTAGGGGTCAGTTAAAAGCCACATTGAACAGAAAATCTAGTGTCTAAATTAAAAGAAAAGAAGGTACCTCACAGATCTGTTCAGGAAAGGGTAGGGCAGTTCAGCAATATCGGGGGGTGGGGTGTCAAAGCCTACCCGACTCTGATTTATAAGGTGTCATCACTGAAAACAACCTCTCCGTAGTAGCCACCAGATCAAGTGATATATACCACTGATCCCTACTTCTTAGCAGGTATGGCTACTTAAGAATGTATTTTCTCCATATATTACAACAAGTGGTTATAGGTACCAGTATAGCTTTTGCCTCAGCCTGTTTCCAAAATTTGTTTCTCTCAGATTTCTCCCTATACTGCCCAGGGACTGTACATTTTCAAGATTATTAAGTGGGTAACTTACCAAGTCAAGGACTACTGATTGGCCTCTTAGCAGATTTTGCAGAGGATGAGGTAGGAAACTCAAGCTCAGGGGGTAGTGATTCAATGGTGTGGGTGTGTTTCCTTCTTTTTCTACAGAATATGGAAGTCAGCTAAATGCTGTTGAGATTGACTGGCTCTGTAGGCCGGAGTGGTAATTCTGCAGGAAGTAGAAATGCACGCCCCTCCCTGTTGGCAAACATACAGGTATTGGAATGTGCATTATTCTTCGGTGGTGTACAGGATGTGGGCAGACTGAAGGATTTCGGTTGAATGGCAACACCTAGAATAAAGAATTTAGTATTCTGGCAGACATGCCACTTATATTAAAATAGGGCAAATTGAATACTATGGAAGTGGGTGGGTTCCCAATTGTTTGGTAATAATGGAGGACTATTATTCTATCACATGTTACAACTCTTATCATCTACCCCACTTGATGAATGTTGGGATTGCTTTCATTGCTGCAGTGAGATTTGGGCATACTGAGGCAAGCAAATTCTGGTCCAGATTTATACTTGAGTGCCATTGGTGACAGGTAAGGGGGTGAAGCACCTTATAGAGAATGAATGGCTAAGCAAGACCTTTCTTCCTCCATGTATCTTTTGAGGACTATTCCCATGCATACCTCAGTGCCTGGCTCTGTCCTAAAGGGTCCAGCCTCAGCCACATTCAGTTGGCATTTATGCTTAGAAGTTGTGGGCTAGGATATCAGTGGTATTCTAAGATGCCCTGAGCCCACTTTGATCTCCAAGATAACCAAGCCCCCGAAATGCAATTTCATTGCCTTTCTGCAAATATACCAATATTTTCCTACAGCAAATGGTTAAAAGCCCTGAGTATACTCTCATACGGTGAAAGGTAAACACCCCTGGACAGTTAAGTCCAGTCAAAGGCAACTATGGGGTGAAGCGCTCATCTCGCTTTCAGGCTGAGGGAGCCAGTGTTTGTTCACAGACAGCTTTCCTGGTCATGCGGCCAGCATGACTAAACCGCCTCTGGTGTGACGGAACACCATAATGGAAGCCAGAGAGCACAGAAACACTGTTTACCTTCCTACCACAGCAGTACCTATTTATCTACTTGCATTGGTGTACTTTCAAACTGCTAGGTTGGCAGAAGCTGGGACAGAGCAACAGGAGCTCACCCCACTGTGAGGATTCAAACAGTTAACCTTTCAATCCGCAAGCCCAAGAGGCTCAGTAGTTTAGACCACAGTGCCACCCGCAAGTAGATAAATAGGTACCGCAAGTAGATAAATAGGTAAATGGCATTTCCGTGCGCTCTGGCACTTGTCACTGTGTTCCGTCGCACCAGGAAAGCTGCCTGTGGACAAACGCCAGCTCCCTCAGCCTGAAGTTGAGTTGAGCGCCACACCCCAGTTACCTTTGACTGGACTTACACGTCCAGGGGTCCTTTACCTTTTTTACCTTACTCTCATAGGGAGAGACTGACATGACAGTTTTTTAAGTCCCAGTGAGAGTAGCAAGGCACATAGCACACCCTATATTTAAAGCAGATAAATTTTTAAAACTAAGTCAGGCTTATAGTAAACAAACAGTAACAAAGATATCTGTATCCCTTCAAGTTTATTTTTAAAAAGGTATCGTACTTAACATTTTTGAACAAATAAGCAACCAATGATCTTGACTTCTTTTCTGCCACTAATGCATTATTAACACAATGCTACAGGATCAGGTACTTCCAGAAAACTCAGGCTGCAGTCCTATACAGTGGTACCTCGGGTTACATACGCTTCAGGTTACAGACTCCGCTAACCCACAAATAGTACCTCGGGTTAAGAACTTTGCTTCAGGATGAGAACAGAAATCGTGCTCTGGCGGTACAGCAGCAGGAGGAGGCCCCATTAGCTAAAGTGGTGCTTCAGGTTAAGAACAGACCTCCAGAACAAATTAAGTACTTAACCTGAGATACCACTGTACATAGTTACCAGGGAGTAAGGCCCATTGTTTACTTGGGATTACGGTCAAGTAAACATGCATAGGATTGCACTCTCAGAGAGTGAAGTACAGAGTACTCACTCACTAGCCTCGTGGGGGAGGGAAACGAGGGACGGGACACAGCATGTCAAAGTACAGCTTCAGTTTCAAGTAAGAAAGCAGATATTTACTTGCAAGGCAGATATACCCACTTCTAGCACCACTAAGATTGTGGCAGACATTTTGTTTACTAGATTAAAGATAATGGGAAGCCTGCAAGAAGAAAGCAAGGGAGAGCAATTCCAGAGCAGGACCAACTCTAATGAGAAAATACTAATGAGAGAAAACAACAGCCACATGTTTTTCCTTACACTTCTTTCCACAAATGAGGAAGCTCTCTCATCCCCAAGACTCTGCTATTTTATAGACACTTTCATACAACTCTAAATCTATAAAAACAACTCTTCTACTTTTATCTCATCTGTATGAGAGAAGAAACAAATAACACTGCATAACCACAGTGTTACATTATGAGAGACCCCCAAACCCCAAATCTACAACCTTCCTGTGCTGGAAAATATGACAACATTTCTAATTTTACCTCGGGCAGCAAGGTCTGTTCCTGTGTACTTTCAGCCCAGAAAAACATTTACTTATGCAACTGTACAGAAGAGTGAAATGTGTCTCTATTATTAACTTCACTACAAATAAACAGAAAAGAGTCAGAAAGAGCCTTATCAACTTACTCTAAAGTATCTGAATTTCTGACGGTTTCTAATAATAAAGAGCAGTTGCAGTCTTCAGCAGCGTCTGGTGGAGTACTTTCAGTCCACTTTTCTCGTCTTATTTGTTACCATCTCACACACAGTCTTTTTATAATCCACATGTCTGACCTCATCTATATCTCCTCTTCTTCACAATGAGCAAGTTCCTCAGAATTTGATGCAGGTATTAATAGGATTATTCCTGCATTCAGCCAATTTTGAGGAATTCTGTGCAACTCCCCACAAGCTGATTAGCTGTCTGCTTAAGGAGGAGCAGGGACAGATTTGCTCCTACTGGCAGCAAACTCAGGAGACAGGCACTGACTGTGAAAACATGCTGTTTCCGGTCTGCGGTAAAGCTAAGAGGCACTTCCTAACTCAAAGAGGGTGTATGGAAGTCTCCAGGAGTCTGAACTCCACCTCTTCACCAACTCAGTATTTAGAGAATAGGTCTAAGGTAAGAATTATGATTATTGACAGATCTGCTGCATGCCATGCATATGCAAACTCCAAATAGCACAGGAGTACCAAGCAAACTATCCTGCCCACTCACTTACTACATGTCTCAGTTTTTATCTGGGAACTTTCTCCTACATAATCTCCAACATCAGAGAATGTAAATGTGAAATTGATGTTGTTTTAAAATAGTTTATAATGGACAGTAAACTGCATTGCAGACAGTATGTTTTGCTGAATTATTTTGAAGGAATCATATTTTAGAGTGATCGCCAAAAATGATTATTTCAGATGAGGATCTGATGCTGGATTAAATGATCATCTGGTTCACCCACTATTTGTAGCAGGTACAAATATCTTATAGCTGGAAATATATTTAGCTGCACAAAGGTCTCCTGTTCTCCTAAACAAACTCTGCCCATTCCTCCATGCGGTCTCTTTTAACTAGAACTCCTTACCCAGAACACTTATGTGGTGCCACTTCTCACTTTGAATCCCAGTTCAAGAGTCACAACTTCTGTGAAGCCTTTAACCTACATCAGTGCCAAATGAAATGAAACCTAACTACATCACCCCCCTACTAAAGAAATCTAAGAATGGCCTTTATTTTAGTCATTTAAACATATTTATATGTTACCTTTCTTAGTGTAACTTTTGCGATACAAAGCATAAAACTGCTGCCAACATCCCATAATCAATAAGCTAGCAGTAAAACACATTTCTATCATAATAAAAAACACACAATTGCCACAATATTAATAGTTAGAAAACATCACAGTCAAGTGGATTCACTAAGACAGCATTCAACTTCCAGAATCTAGAAGGGGCTGTTTAGCATGCCCTATAAAGCTGAAATCCAGTGTTCTAATTTATTTTGCTAAGCTCACTAGTCAAGAAAAAAAGTAAGCTTGGTATCTTCCCCTTTCTCTCCACCAACAATTACTTCTAAGAGAGTCCCACAAAGTCTGGGTGAATAAATATGTTTTAACATGATGTGTAACAAAGGCCAAAATTGAGAGCTGTTTAATTTAACTTGCATGTTCCATGAACTTCAGTTTATTGGCCTTCATCCAGCCCATCACTACCTGCAGACATAATTCAGCACCTACACAACCTCTCCTGAATGGCATATAAAAGAGTGATAGAGGTGAGTATCATCCCCATATTGACAACACATCATCCCCATATTGACAACACATTGTTTATGTTTTATAAACAAATAATAAATACATCTGAAAGGGTAGAAGCTTTTTACAACGTGGGTGAACAATATGATGATAAATATGAAGAAGCAGGAAGTGATAGTGATAACTCAGAAAAATAATTTGTAAATATTGTCTGAATAAAATTAATATTTAATATACCAGAGATAATTCCATGCTAAACTAATGCATTTTATGTTCCTAAAGTAACAAAGTGACTTTCTGTATGTAAAGAGTACAGTATTGCACTTTTTCATCCCCCCCCAAAAAAGCTCCATTTTTTGGGGGGGGGGGATTTTATATTGCTAAAAGAAATGTTATCAGCTAGCAGTAGTTATCCAACTAGTCTTGCATGCTTCCCTCAAATAGGAGAGAAGAGGAGGAGGAGGAGGAGTTTGGACTTGATATCCCGCCTTTCACTCCACTTAAGGAATCTCAAAGTGGCCAACAATCTCCTTTCCCTTCCTCCCCCACAACACACACTCTGTGAGCTGAGTGAGGATGAGAGACTTCAAAGAAGTGTGACAAGCCCAAGGTCACCCAGCAGCTGTATGTGGAGGAGCGGGGAAGCGAACCCGGTTCACCAGATTACGAGTCCACAGCTCTTAACCACTACACCATGCTGGCTCATTCTCTCCCTCCATGAGGTTATTCCCCATCCCCTGGAGCCACCCTGTAGTCAGCTCCTCTATGCTAGATTTCAAAACCCAAAATTGCCACCCTATCCATATAATCAGGCTACAGCAACAGCAATTGGTTCTATAGACTTGAACCAGATGTGCTCTAGACATGTCTTCCAGGTATGCATCAGCTTTGGTGTCACAGTTTACCAACAAAATATACTAACAATACAAATGCACAATGCCATGGTCTACCACAGGATTATAGAAAAACAGGCCTTTGACTTGAATAAACTATCCCTTAAGTATTCTTACAATATACTTTGGTCTGTGATCCTCCAAAATTCTACATACTATAAAAATAGTTCCATCCATCATCCTTTAAAATACATATATACTGCACAGATCCCAAAGACATGCAGAACATTCAAATGCAGCGGAGATAAAAACAGAATAAACTAAACCAATTTCCTGCCAGCATAAATGGAAACTAACAATATGACCATATTGAACTGGCTGGAAAAATTCAAGTACCTTCTCTTTTTCTAGCTTATGCTGCTTACATTTGGCTATCTGTGGACACCAAGAAACTCCCAGAGATTGTGGCCAAATGGGATTGGTATGTTAATTTATTTCTGTCTCTTGCACAACCCAAGAGGATACATCCAATATTTGCTGCAACAGGAAATGATGCTGTCCTCTTACAGAAGTGAACATCAGTAATATCAGTACATTTTGGCCAAGCTTTTAACTCTTTTTATATCACATAAAATCATCTGATATGTCACACTCAACATGCAAAAAGTATTATGTAAAATTCTTTGGAATTCAAGTCTATCTATTTGGAGTTAAAGACTTCATAAAGCATGGTTTATCATCGCGAAAATGAGCTTAGCCCTCCTCACTCCTCTGGCATGGCCACAAGGAGTTTGAAAGCTTTCACTTTTGACTTTCCAGTTATAGTATGTCCAAATCCTAAACGATGGTAATTTTTACTACAGTTAGGTAAAATAAGCCATTTTCATAAATGATGGCTTGAGGTTAAGCTTGCTTTCACTAGCCATTGAGCTGGACTCATTTTTGCAATGCTAAAATGTGGTTTAGCATTGCACCTGAACCAGAACATTCAGTGACACACACAGAATTCCAGCTCCCATGCACCAAGTGGAGGCCCCAAGTAATTTCCAGGGGAGAAACAGCAGGTGTGTACTTGACCCTGGCTCATCTACTATTTTTTTCTTTGCAACTCTCTGCCCTAACCACTTTCCCTACCATCAAGTCTAAGTGTTTATTGATTAAAATTGGGAAAATTAGCTGGGAAAAGATGTTGCACAGGGAAAATCTTCCTGTTTCTCCTGAAATGCTACCCCCTGTTCCCATTCTGCACATAGGAGGCAAACATCAATATCAATGCCACTTGCTCCTACTATCTCCTATTCACTCTAATAATATTTGCCCATTACAGCTTCATATATTATTATATTATTTACTTTATCAACAATGGAATTATTGTGAACAGAACTGCGATACTTTTATAATTTCATTCCACAAAGTGATGAGTAATCCTACCGTGAAGCTGTTGTTGACATTTTTAGTGCTGGATTCTGCCACGCTGGCATCTGTCAGATCCACCTCATCAAAAATGATTGACTGGGAAAAGGAAAAATAAATGTAAAACTTCAATTAGGTTGTTTGTTTATTTCATAACTGTTACAAATCATATATATATAATGAAGGGTTAAAAGAACTGCCTCTGGTGGTTGGTGCTGGCGAAGAATAAGATAGATTCTGCAAGACAAACAATCGGAGCTTCCTCAAAATCCTGCATGGTGTGTGTGGATGAGGGCAAGGCGAAGAATTTGCACAGCATCTCCCATAGAGGCAACCTATAACACTCCATTTCCCTGTCAAGCCACTGCCGTATGGGGAATTCCGGACATGACTCCTGCACTTCCCAAATTGCACAGTGAAGGTGCACCTTTTTACCCTGACCTCTGACCTCATTATAAATATAGTTTTAAACTGATTTTAATATTGCATTTTTAAGTAGCCGTAACCCACCCTGGGACCCTGTGGTGAATGGTGGGCACGAAATTGAAGAAATAACTATTCATTATTCCACAGGTACTCCAGAAATAAGCATCTGCCAGATGCTTTTAAGTACAAAGAAGCCCGTTGATTAAAATTAAATTAAATTGGCTATGTAATTTTTGATCTGGGGGCATTATAGGAGATTAGGAGATGTCTATTTCAAGCATGGGGAGCCTCCACCCCATGGGTCAAATTAGGCCTGGCAAGCATCCTGATTTGGCCTGTGAGGCCGTATTCTCAAAGGCACAATCATCTGTTCCCCATTAGACATACATGATGTTAGGTGTGAGACAGGTAAAGACACAGCTGAAGTAGACCAATGGGGAGCCTTCAAATGTGCTCCTGACAGTTTGTTGGTAAGCAGGGTTTGCATTCAACACCTTTTAAATTTGGTGCCAAACACAAGCAGCCCTTGGTGCCAAACATGCAGGCAACCCCTACTTGCAAGCAGGGCTTCTTTGTAAACATGGCTTAAACTCAACCTGCATGTGCAAATGAACCTTTTCCCTTGCATCCTGGCTTGAACTTAAGTCACACTGCAAAGGAGAAGCAGGTGATCTGACATAACAGTAACATCAGGTGCTTGACAGGTGAGTCAATATGACCTACCAAGGGAGGGAGCAGGGAAAATCTCCTTCTGGCTGAATCCTAATCCTCACCCTAATCCTCTGCTACTGAGGATCTCTGCTGAGAAGATAAAAGCAAGGGGCAGAAAATAAAACAAGAGAGAAAGCAGCAAAATGATCCTTGGGCTTGGTAATGGACACACTTGGTATACATAGTTTTGGCTGAGGCTCTTTTGAGTACTAACTTTCTCAGGGAAATCCATGTACAGTATATCAAGTGCTTTCACTATCCAGTCACAAGAGACACCTATCCTTTCTGATCCTATGGGTGTTAGGATCAGTGTCAACCAATGTCATGTAGAAAAAAACTTTGGGGAGATCCAGCCCCCTTTAATATATGTAGAACTTCTACTACATATAGAAATGTGATGCCAGTTTTTATTATTTAATCATATCTTTGTAATAATTTTGGCATCAATGTTCTGCTCAGCGGTAAAGCATCTCTTTTGCATTCAGAAGGCACCAGGCTCAATCCCCAACATCTCCAAGTAGGTCTGAGAGAGACTTCATCTGCTGTCTGTCAGGGTAGACAACACAAAGCTAGATAGTCCAATGACTTGACTCTGTATAAGGCAGCTTCCTGTGTTTCTACCCCTCATGGACACAAAGAAAAACAATCTATCAGTACTTAAGTAAGGGATAACCAGTTCCTATTTTAGAATAGTTAATAGTTTTACCAAAGTAAAGCAACAATTATGAACTCCTGAGTAGCAGGTTTGTGAGCGTAAACACTCTTAGTAGCTAGTAACCGTTGTGCTGTAGTCATACAAACTGGATGATTCCTATTCCTTATTACCCTCCCATAATTTCATGGAGAGCCACATACCTTTGCTGTTTTGGCATAGTATAGAGTTCGTCCTCGCAATTTGAAGTAACGTCTCTTCCAGCGCTGAAATGAGCTGGTCTGTTTCATCAGCATGCCCTCTTTTATAATAGTCTAGAAGTCAAGAAGATAATCAAGTCATAGAATCAAAGAATTGTAGAGTCAGAAGGGACCCCAAGGGTCATCATCTTGTCCAACTCCCTGAAAAGTAGGGATCTCAAGTAAAGCATCCAGGACATAGGGCCATCCAACCTCTGCCTAAAAACCTCCAATGAAAGAGAGTCTACCATCTTACAAGGGAGTCCGTTCCACTGTTGAACAGCTCTTACCGTCAGAAGGTTCTTCCTGATGTTTAGTTGGAACCCCCTTTCTTGTAACTTGAATCCACTGGTTTGGGTCCTAGCCTCTGGAGCAGGAAAAAACAAGCTTGCTCCATCTGCCATGTAGGAGCCCTTTAGATATGTTAAGATGGATATCTATCTCCTCTCAGTCTCCTCTTTTCCAGGCTACCCAGCTCCCTCAACTGTTCCTCATAGGGCTTAGTTTCCAGACCTTTGATCACCTTGGTCACCCTCCTCTGCACACATGAAGCATTTCTTTAAGAACAGCCAATTTTTCTGATTTTACCCCTCCCCAACCACAAAAAGAAGGAAAGTACTGGCTTTGATATCAATATTCTTTATTGTTTGACTGCCCTCTGCTGGAAATATCCAACACATTCATAAAACTGAGCTGCTGATCTTATCTATACCCAAGTGCAATAAACAACAGTCAAACACACAGTGCAGAGATTCCTTTCCTGTGTGAGAGAGATATTATCTTGGTGTGAGGATACAATTCTTCAAACTAGTCAAGGTGATCTTATCAAGCTTTGATGAAGATACAGGAAACATTTTAAGAAAAACCTCAGTGTCTGAAGTCAGAGCTCTGTCCTGTCCAATTACGGCTCTGATCTCACCTGTTTGACTAAAGTGAGCACACAGCAGCCTGTCTCCTGTAAAGCTATCAGCATCTGACTACCACAGGAAATGGTCTGCATATTTAAGGGAGTGTGGAGGGCAGTAATAAAAAGACAGGAATAATCCTTCCAGCTTTTATATTTGGTTTGTTTTTTTTCAGATACTCTTGGCTCTGACTCACTGCTTACTGGCTGGCTGGCTGGCTGGCTGGCTGGCTGCCATTTCCCAAGGCTAAAGTGCCAAGTCTGTCTACACACAGTTCTGGACATTTTCTCACTGCTCCACATCTAGCCCCACACACTATCATTCACATAATATGCATATCCAGGCTACAAGGCTATGTTTAGCTGACATTCATTTAGTTCCTCTTTATGATACACATTTGTTAGCCCAGCTGAAGAACATAATAAATTCCAAAAGATACATTAAAATGCTACCAACACAGAATCTTAACAATAACTGAAGGACTACAAAACGAAAGCAAAGGTTAGTGCTTTAATTCACTATGAATACATAGCTCCTGCCAGTAGCAAGTGTCATAATATGGGGTTTTAATGCTCCATTTAATACTCCCCTTTTCCAAGGAAAGCACCATCTACAAGTACTTTAAGTAGTTCAATGTAGGAAAACATCATTAGGAGAAACTGCTGCAGGGATATCATAAAGCTGTCTGTTAGGTCATTCTGTAACCAAAGGCTACAAAAGCAACATACTGTATATAGAAAACAGCAGTGTTCTTAAATGTATTCACTGGAAGCCAGTACGACAATCAAGATACAATAATAACCTTGTTATACAGTCCCTACTAACTTAACATCCCACTTGAGTGATCTGAAAATTATTCAAGAGATATTAAAAGCTGAAGTACCTAAGTCTGCTGAAAATTCAGATTGCTCCCCAAAACCTTTGTTAGTTACTTGTTAGAAATCAAAAGTCAAGTTTTTTCCCACCTTGCAAAAGTTTTCCTTCCTAGCTGGTCAGAGGCAATTCCTGTTCACCATAGATTATTAGGCAAATGTCTATTTGCAATCATAGGATGTTATAACTTAAAGTGCCTGCCCTCCCTAACAGTTGCAGATTTATTTATGCTTTTTCATATTTTCCTTTGCCAAACTGCTGTTCATCAGCAAAATGCTATATGCCAAAAAATGTCATCTTGGCCTAGCATGGAACTTCTCTCTTCAAAATCAGAATGACCTGAACTATCAAGTGAAATTGCGAGAGAAATAATTACTGTTTTCCTATGACTTTCAGTGAGATTCAACAAATATACAGTGAGGAAATAGGAAAGGTTTGGTACAACACACTCACCACACACTTTACAGAGAAAAATACAAAACAATTTGCAGACAAGTAAATTCTGAAATAATATAGGAAAATAGAACCAATAATCTCTGGAGGATGGAATCACTCAATATTGGCACCTTGACTGTGGAATGCTCTCCTCTCACATATTTGACTAAGGTAAAAGTAAAGGTACCACACCAACCCAAATAGGTTTTCAGTGTCAGTTAACAACTCATTTATCCATCCAGCCTGTGGCTAAACTGGATGTGGAGCTGGGCAGCTTGCCCTCCTTGATTTACTGAACTACTCTATTTCATTATAATGCTATACTTTTATAAAGCACTATCCAACTAAGTCATACTCAGAGCAGTTCTGCTGAAATCAATGGATTTAAGTTCACTGATTTCAGTGACTCTACTTTGAATGTAACTAATGTTAGATATCAATCCTTGTGTATTATGTATTTACTTTTATATTATAACCTGTTCTGGGATTATTTTAACAAAGAGTGGACAATATATTTTGTATAAATAAATAAAATCACTGGAGTCCTCAAAATGTTTTAGCATAATAATTGGGGTAAATAAATAAAGTGTATCAAAGCATGGTTTCCATACAGAAACGTTCTGCCTCCATCCCCCACAGCCTCAGGAATTGATACTTCAGGACCTCGCAAAGCAGAAATCCAAGAACTGAAGAAGAAGAAGAAGAAGAAGAAGAAGAAGAAGAGGAGGAGGAGGAGGAGTTTGGATTTGATATCCCACTTTATCACTACCCTAAGGAGTCTCAAAGCGACTAACAATCTCCTTTTCCCTTTCTCCCCCACAACAAACACTCTGTAAGGTGAGTGAGGCTGAGAGACTTCAAAGACGTGTGACTAGCCCAAGGTCACGCAGCAGCTGCATGTGGAGGAGCAGGGAATCGAACCCAGTTTACCAGATTACGAGTCCACTGCTCTTAATCACTACACCACACTGGCTCAGCAAACTCATCTTCCTACCTCCAGTGAAAACTGAAAAGGATCAAAAAGGATCATAAGTACCTCCCACAAGTCAGTCCACATAATGGCATGCCACAATCAAAGATTGGGTGCTCTACAAAAAAACCCAGCTGCATGTGACTCAAGCAAGGGAGTGAATTGATGCACTACAGGGAAGAAGCAGAAGAACAGCTGAGCTTAACCATACCTAATTTTCCTATACCTGTCTCAAATCACTCACAGCATGGGAGAAGAGTTTCACAAGAGCTCTACAATATCAAAGACGATAAATAAAATTAGGGAAAGTCCTAAGTGATCAGGAGAGTTTGTGCCTTCAAACTGCTACTCCTAGAAAGATAATGAGCTGAAAGTAAATGAAAGAACTGAAAAAGTGGCAGTGATGGACTCTACCTCAAAGAATGAAAGTGATAGGCTACTGGAAGTGGAACTGCCATTTTGTGAGTTCCGTGAGGTATCAGGTAAGTTACCGAGATTCTACTATGGCAGGTTTGAACACATCTCCTAGTTCATACTCTAAACCCATGAAAAAATGGATATCTTCCAGAAAAGAAAAGAAAAAACATATTGAGAATTTTTATTGGTGAGAGCCTGTGAATATGCAGCTTCAGGAAATTATGCAAAGAGTCCCAAACGTGGTCTGCAGAATAAGAAGATAAATGCCACTGAGGCTCTTAAAGAAACAACTGAAAATTATTATCCAATAGTCCAAAGACTTAAAAACAGGCTAAATATAGGCAAGGCTTGTGTGGTAAACATGAATAATAGTTTGAAGAACTACTGGGAGTACAACTGAATGGTTCATGATTTGATGAACTAAAACAGAAACAAATATCAGCCCCCAAAAGGGTAACAACAGGTCCTAAATTATACAGTTTAGCTTGTTTTCTGGAACTTTCCTACCAACGCATCCTGATCAAAGAAATATTTCAGGCTCAACCAGCAAACTGCTGGTTTGATTTTGTATTTAATCAACCTGCAGTTTAAGCACAAATTTGTAAGACTGATGCTCTGTATTCAATTCCCATTCTATTCTTTTTATTCATATATTTGTGAACCGATACCCCAACCCTGTTTCCAGTCTATTCAGGGACTGAATTCACACCTACAGAACAAACTCACCTGTGCAAATGATGAGCACTCCTCCATCTCTTTTAAAGAATGCTCTTTCAAAGAAAACACCACCACCCAAAAAGGCTGCCAACATTCTTGTCCCCCAAAGTAAACCAATGCATTTTCCTGCATTAGACTATCTACAGGAACCTCATAGGTACACGACTTAAACATGAAAGGCTAGCAAAAAAAAAAACAAAAAACCTGACATAGATGTTGGGCTGCTTCTCACACAACACAGATGCTGCTGGGGGAGAGAAAAAGCCTGTAGTTTACAGCTGCCCATCTCTGCAAGAGAGCTGCTTCTATTTATAGGCAGCCAGCTTAGTAAAGACTTTGGTGGGTTTGGGCGGAAAGGGCTTGAGATAAGATCAAGATGACTTTATAGCATGTTTTCTTTTTCAAGCATTGCTGCTTTTCTTTGGCTTGATGTTCACTTCCCAGCTAGCATATTGCTCAGTCCTTTTGATACTGGTGAATGCTTCTGAGCAATGAGATCTGATGAAATGGTAACCGTTGAAAGCAACGTGACATGTTCCTTATCCTCCCTTTACAATCCTTACAAGAACTTAGAATCTATCTTCAACATCTGGTCATGTATCGTTACGTGAACAGTGATCCATAGCAAATGGCTAAAGGGAGAAATCTTACTCTGCCTCCTCACACAAAAATAAACTGTCTTATTATAGGAATTTATTCTTAAATCCCATAGCAACCAGTCAGTCATATGAAGCAATGATATTTTAATTATCTGCATCATTACCGGGAATAAATGCATGTACCAGTCAACTAAAAGTTATAACAATTACCAGGAATTAATTTGGAATTCTATAACCTCACTTCCCTCCCAAAGGATGCAATGACTCCTTAAAAGAGGAATGAGTAGTTGCAAAGAGTTGTTCAAACTGCTTTCTTTCCCCTTGCTGGCAGCTGAGTGTCCTATGTGAACCAAAAGACAGAGGCTGCATGGGATTTGTGCCTTCTACCACTTCCTGACAATGCTCAGGATCTATGGTCGCTTCCTTTATTTTATTATTGCAGGTTCATGAGGTCCTGCTTTCTGCCATCTGCACAGGAGTCATCAGGATAAACTTAAACTTAATCAAGTCAGATGGCTCTGATTCAGCTGGTGGTTTTTGTAGACCCATGTACATATTACTGTCTATACACATCTTATCAACAATATCCAGTTGAGTTGCAGGACTTTGCTTGTCCAGCTAATGTAGAGGCAACATTGTAGTGATAAGAGGGAGTGTTGTAGAAAGGGGGTGGCAGATTCTGTATTCCAACTGACTGCTGAAACCTATTCATTTTCCAGCCAAACACCAACCCTGAAGTCAACAACAGCAAAAAGACTACTGTACTAATATCTAAATCATCATGTTTTAAGAAGAGCCTGTCCATTCAAACATGTGTGATAGATGTGTAAAATGAAACTGGGAATACACCAAAGTTGTGAATAAGTGTGTTAAAAAGTGGACATATTTCAATAAGTACTGCCTCTGGCATGCAGGGTGAGCAGCAAGCCTTCCACCTAGATGTAGAAGTGGGTGGAGTCATTCAGGCAGTTGTGTGGCAATCCCTGTCATTTCCAAAGGTGCAAGGAAGGCTGGGGATTGTCCTGCACCTCCAAGGTGAAGGCTCCTAAAGATCCTTAGCTACACAGGGCCAAACCAGTAATTACTTTCCACTCCCGTATTCCTGCTTTGGAGCAGGAAAGGGGTGTGTGTGTAGGGGGAGTATTAGGCACTGTGACCTGAGGGTGCTCTGTGTAACTTTGAGCACTGGCACTCAGTAACACACATTCCACAGTGGCCTTATCTTCAAGAATGAATGGATGCCACTACAAAGCACTTCTGGGATGCCTTATGCAAAAGCAAAGACTTTTCTCCACCACCCAGCTTCTGCCACTCAGGAAAAAATTAGGGTGGATGAGCTGGAGGCTACAATTTTTGGCTTGGCCAGCAAGACCAGCCAAAACCTGTGGACGCCGAGAGCTTGGAGCGGTGCTTTGTCCTCAAAACAACCCTTTAAAGTAAACTGGCTAAGACATTGTAACTTGCACCAAGTTACCCACTGAACACTAACTTGGTGCTGAATTTGGGTTTTCCACATCCAAGTCCAACACTGTAGCAACTACATACACCTCACTAACTTTCAATTGCAGTCATGAAAACAGCTTTCTTTCCCCTTTCTGCTAGCCTATGTGAACCAAGAGACAGAGGCTGCATGGGATTTGTACTCATCAACTATTTCTCAAGCTATCACTATGTCTTCAGGCAATGAGGACCCATTACTCTAAGCATCACATAGTCTTTAAAGGAGACTCACAGTCAGGATACTAACTGAAATTATGATAAGAATGTCCCTTTTTGCAGTGCAGTAAAGATAAGTTAAATATTAGATTTCAGATATGATGACATCTTGGAAGATGTACTACAGATGAAATTAATCCAGTGGCAGCTCTTTTTTGTATTTCCATATTTAATTTTTTCCATATTAAGGAATAAGGAATGAGAATGCACACTATGAGCAGGATCCAGACTAGCTATGGATAGAACACCACAAGATGCTGCGCTGGAGGAGAAGCAATGATTTTTGCAGATTACCCCTTCCCTCTGCAGACCCCTGAAAACATGCTCTGGCAAGAACAGCATGGGAGGTGGAGTTTTGGACTATAAGAGAAAGTTGTCTTCCCTCCTTCCTCCAGCAGGAGCCTTCACTAAAGCCCAGTCCCTTGTTTTTGTTCACAGAAATGCAAGTCTGGATCCAACCCCATGTTGTTTGTGAGTTTGGAGGAATCCATTTGTGAACATAAAAATAAATGATGTCTGCTTCCACACGACGTTTACTGTGCAATTGCTATGGCTTGTTAACTCATATTTAACAGGGGGTCCACATGATGCAGTCATCATTCCATAAATATACGGTACATTTTCCCAGTGCTCATTCATCTTTTTTCTTATAAAAAAAATCTGACTTTGAGTAAAGGAGTGAAATAGAAGAGCAACCTCTCTGCAGTTGTGGTCAGAAAAAAATTCGAATTTTGAGCCACATTGGGAGGAGCTGACCTTGGGGTAGGTGAAATTGTATGCTGGGAAAATCCCTCCTTTCTGTATCACAAACTTTACAGTTTCAGTTACAGAGCTATTTCTTGCCCGGCAATGCAGGTCCTTTCCCCTGAAGAAGACAATTCCAATATTATACATTTTGTAAAATAAGTCTTGAGGCGCTTAGAACTTCAAATGGGAGGGACACTGCAAAACAAGAGGAACATGAGAATTCTGTTCTCCCCAAACCACATGTCTAGGATTAGAAAGGAGAGATTCCACTAAAAATAGCAGTGTTTACTTCTGAATAAACATGTGTAGGTTCTGGCTCTAATCCTGTAAGGCCTCTTGCCCTGTGCTGCAGGCTTTAATTTTTTGTTGCTGTTGTTAAAAATAGTTTGGAATTATGGAATTGTAGTACAGTGAGTGGCAAAGCACAAGACCAGAAAATGAGGTGCATTTTTATTGGAGCACCTATGTAGCAGCAAAATATTATATCTGCCTACTGCCCATTTGAGCAAATCAAAGAATATTTTAGGGAATTGTTTCCTCAACTGAAATGAACTGTCCCCAACCTCCCTACTACGGTAGTTTGTTTTTTATGGTAGTAAGGGCATGGTTAGTAGGAGCGCAGGTGGCATTGTGGCCTAAACCACAGAGCCTAGGACTTGCTGATCAGAAGGTTGGCGGTTCGAATCCCCACGACGGAGTGAGCTGTCTGTAAGCATTCATTATTTATTTCTTATATAACATAAATGCTAAATACATAAATTTTCATGTTTCTTTTTCAGGTGTGCAAGTTGATGTCATAACCTTCTGAAGAGGCACTAAAACACTTTAAACTAGTCAGTGAATCCATTCTGAAGGATGTCAAGTTCCAAATGATTGTGATGTGCCCTGAAAACATTAATTGAGCTGCACATAATGCAGGTGCATGTTATGCATAATGTTGATGGATGAGGAAACCACCATTAGCACATCAAACACCTGAGAGTAGAGAAACATCTTGACCTGGGGCTGAAAAAATGACAAAGTCTGCACTAGGTGGGTCTCACCAGGTGAAGCATTCCACAAACCAGGGAGAAAATGGGACTACTGAAAAGGTCCTCTGTGGTTTGTTGTTATGTCTGAATTCATATACTATTAACAAATCAATTAGGATCATTGCTTTGCCTCAAAAGGCTGCTATAACAAGGAGGCAGGAGTGAACTTGTGAAGCTGGATGCTGAGCCAGTGGGAAACAAGTGGGAAACAAGCATACAAGCAACCATGGTTTGTCTACTACACATCTGGAAGCTCAAACAATGGATACTTGACTATGGTTAGCACATACCACGCTTTCATATTATGCCTGCATCTGGTCATTTTTTCCACTTTCTAATCATGAATTGAAAATACACTTCTACAGAAGAGGAACCATTTGAGAAAATCTGGAGCAAATATGACTGAATGTGTCATTGCTTCATTAGCCCTGGTCAACAACACACATACAGCAGTTTAAATAAAATATATTGTCTGAAGTACTTTGTCTCACATTTCTATTTTTAGCTAGCTGGCAACTATTTTTAAGATCTTTATTGCTGCTGGTCCTCACCACGTCCTGTTGCACTGCAAACTAAACCGCACTGTTAAAAATAGGACAAAGTAATGATGTAAATAAGACTTCTTCTTAATAAAACAACATAAGCGCCAGAAAACACAGTGAATTCTAAAGCAGCAAAATACTGCAGACTGTAAAATATTATGCAATATAATTAATACTGGTTTAATTTTATTTAAAAATCTGCATTCACATTTCTCATTTACATACTTTAATGCACTAAATGTTTCATAATATTTACCTTCCCATGCAAGGGAAGTAATCATGATTCCCACATTCTAGATGGGTAATTGATGCTTAGGATACAATCCTACCCTCTATTTTGAACCACAGCCAAGACACACTTACAGAACATGTGATCTGCACCGAGAAGATCCCTGGCCTCAAATCTATGCATCTCAGCCATGGTGTGACAACATGACAACCTCAATGCAATGGAACCTGGCTTCTGCAACACACTGCCCATTTAAGTTAGACAAGCTCCAACATATATTGTATATATTGTGTTGATGCTAAAATATTTTCTACTTCCACAGGGTTTCTCGAGAGGGTTTTCCAGATACTTGTGGGCAGCATCAGATTTCCCTTTGGAAAATGTGAAGGCAGAAATGCTTTTGAATACCAGTTGCTGGAAACCACAGGCAGAGAGAGTGCTGTAGTGCTCCAATCCTGCTTGCAGATTTCCTACAGGCATCTGGTTGGCCTCCGTGAGAACATGATGCTGGACTAGATGAGCCACTGGCATGATTCAGTAGGCTCTTTTTATGTTATTATGAACTGTTGCATCTGATTTATTTTGTTATATTTTTATTGTCATTATACATTTGCTATGGTATTTTGTAATGTTTAGTCTTTTGTAAATATTCCAAATAATAAGTAAACTCAGCCAATGACTAAAGGGAAGTCAGGAGCAACATGGAGCCAGTGTTGTGTCTATAACTAACTTTGTACAATTACTTCCTAAACATTCATATCAATTCACAGAAATGCTTCTCTAGTTCCTGGAACCTGGAAAACACAGAGAGCCATGGGTGTCAACTTGTAAAGTGAACTCTCTTTGGGAAAATCTGAGTCTTTGTTGATCCTTTTCCCTCCAGCCCAGCTTGTGCATCAGCAAAGGTCAGTAAAGACAGGAGTATGAGTAATACTAAGCAGGCTGTACTACAAATTTCAGTGTTTCATAACACCTAACACCTCTCCCAAAATCCTGTGTCTCTCTACAGGTCCGCTGGAATAAAGGCATAGTACAGCTTTTAATGTCTAATGTAATATTATGCTTTTACTGAGTCTCTCTCTCACACACAAAACTCTGTTATTAAAGTATTGTACAGTGGTACCTCAGGTTAAGTACTTAATTCGGTCCGGAGGTCTGTACTTAACCTGAAACTGTTCTTAACCTGAAGCACCACTTTAGCTAATGGGGCCTGCTGCTGCACCGCCGGAGCACGATTTCTGTTCTCATCCTGAAGCCAAGTTCTTAACCTGAAGCACTATTTCTGGGTTAGCGGAGTCTGTAACCTGAAGCATATGTAACCTGAAGTGTATGTAACCTGAAGTGTATGTAACCACTGTACCACTGTACTTCAGATTCAGTTTTCTTTAACACAGGCAGTCTGCCTTCAGTTTACTAAAAGGATCTTAAGCAGCAATGTTATATGCTAGAGCAGGAATAGGCAAACTCAGCCCTCCAGATGTTTTGGGACTACAACTCCCATCATCCCTGACCACTAGTCCTCTTAGCTAGGGATGATGGCAGTTGTAGTCCCAAAACATCTGGAGGGCCGAGTTTGCCTATGCCTGTGCTAGAGGTACCACCTGTTCTTTAGTGCACACTGCTAAATAACAGGAACCTTTGATTGCTTTGTGAGCGTGAATAAGAAACTAAAGTAAAAACAGAATCTTCTGGTTAGCCATGTTTCAGGCCTTCAGGACACTTTAGATCATCTTGCCAATGGCTGACATGCAAGCAAAGCAGTGGCTTAGCACTTGAGATTTATTGCAATGAGCACTTAAACTGTAACTCACTGGATGATTTAGGAGACTAAATTCATAGCTGAGAACTAACACTACAATTCCAGAAACTCCTCAAGGCCAGTAATTGTTCAGAGTAACAGCAAGAACAAACCTAAGGTACCTATGTGGAAATATATGTTTAGAATATATTCTTGTGCTTTATTGGAAGCATACTGTCACGTGTATATTCTCTTTTATTGTTCAGTACCTGTTGAACCTTCCTATATCTTAAATAGTCAACCTTATGTGACTGAGCAGCTATAAAGCTCAAATTAACATCAGAGTTGTCCTTTTCCCTGGAATGGCCATCTTTTCTTCACCAACCACTCTCAGATTATTACATTCCACTGTTTTTCTGTGTTGTTGCCCAGTGTTTTTTCAGGCCCGACTTGTGGCTTTTTCTTTTTGCAGCAGCAGCCTGTTCATCATGGACAGGCAACATGAAATTAGAGCTTTTAAGGGTAACTGTTCCTTTAAACAGAAAGCTCCTGTCCGCAGGTTTAAGCCCATTCCATTTCTACCCTGGCCAGTGCAGCTGCAGGAATAGTGCTGAATTGCCCATTTGGCCAATTTCCCAACTCCCAAAGTGTGCATTAAATTAGTGGTTTCTCACCATTCCCCACTCTTTTCTTTTCATTATAGTAAAACAGCAATACTTTACTGTAATGGAAAGAAAAGATAAAAAGCTACAATGGAAGAGAAGTCATTAATTTAACACATATTACCGTCAGGGGGTGGGGGCTAACTAAACAGGGAACAAATGAGTATTAATCCCCAAACCACACTTCCCAGAAAGCAGTAACATGTCTGAACCAGCAAACACAAAGCTTGCCATTAACAATGTATAAAGCATCTTAGCTAGCTGAACTTAGATATGAGTAGACATTAAAGAAGTATCTTGGGCAAGATACTGGATTACATAATGCTATATTGAGTGCTGTGAAGAATCTGCCTTACTTCCACCACCACCTAATTGCAGAAACGCAATTCTTCAGCAGCATTAAAGAGTTCTAGCATGTAAGCAACCCAAGTCAGTTTTGAAGAAACCCCTCAAAATGACATGCCCAGTATACACATTAATCATGCATTTGTCTTCCATCTCTCATTGGAAAAGAAAAGGTGATCAAAAGCTAGAGCGGATGTAAATGAAGAAATGTATACATAATTAAGATAGCAAGTCACAAAATAGAGCAATTGGTAATTCTAAAATTGTTATCTTGAGAATCCAGTACTGCTTAGCTCGAGGTTTTTGTTAGATTAAAGCAATGGAAGCTTAATGGCTATACACAATTTCTGTTTATAATCCTTGTACTTAAAATGTTTATATTCACATAGCACAAGCAGAGTGTTTAGGCTTTTTACAACCACATTGACGTAGGAAATGATGCAAAGCATGGCAAGTGATTAAGTGGGAATTCAGAGCGGAGTTTGGCCTTATATGAACTATGGCAAAAATAAAATGTATCCATCCATGTCACAGCTCTAATTACTGCAATTAAAACATTCTAATTTGGGAAAGGCTCATTCTTTGTTTTTCTCACTCACACCAATGCTTAGAGTCCAAATTTGAGACTGCTGGATCCTTCCCTATTCCTAAGTGAGTCTCTTCAAATGTACTATTTAAATATGATAAAAGCATTTAAGGAAGCAGAATTTCAAATGTCCATCTTCAAACAAGATGAAGTTCAGGAATTTTCTCCAATTGTAAATGTCATAATCACCAAATATAGATAGTGGCTCTCCATATACAAAGAATTTGGCTACCTAAGGTAAAAAGCAAGTAATCAATTAACAGTTTATGATGTCACTGCCAGTGACTTTAATACTACAATGTCAATAGTAGGCTTAACTACATGTTTTAGGAGGTTTCCTCCTGTGTGTTTGTTTCTTTGTTTGAAATACATATATACTATGTATTCATAAGTTTGACCAATGCAGCAGAAATTAGAAGTGATTTTTCTATCTTAAACTTAAGGCTGTTTCCAGACTTAATTTAATAAAGAAAAAAATGTGTCATTCAGAAACTTAATATTGGTTGAAACCCCCAGTTTCCCCACAGAGTTCTCTCCAAATACAGTATATGTTAACTACGGGCCTCTGCTCACCATTCCCTCACTAACATACTTCCATTTGCTGAATATTGTGCCTAATCAAGCAATCATCCCAGCCTTCCACTTCTAATCTGCAGCCCCATTTTGTACCAAATTTCAGCTTTCCTCTCATGGCCATGCCTTCTCCCCCCCCCCTCCTTTTCTGCAACCCCTATCCCAGAGTCCACCCCAGAGTCTTCCTCCTCCATACATTCTAACTACTAAGCACCCTTTTTACCTTCACCCAGTAATGAAGCCACCACCCGTTCCTTTTCTGCAGCCCCTTTTGTATCCCTGCTTTCATCTTCACTCCCATACCTATGCCAACTCCTCCTTCCTTTTTCTACAACTCCCCCTTTGCACACACCCTTTTTCACCCCTCCTCTACTGTCATTTCTTACAGTAGGCACTACCCCCATTTCCATGCCTCCTCTTTCCTCCTATTCTGCAGCCCATCAGTTTCTGCAGAAACCAAAATCAACGTCTGAAACCAAGATCAATGGTTTGTACGTAACAAGGAAATACTAGTGGAAAGTGAAACGTGAACACTGTGCAAGTCCTCAGTTCATCCATGTAGCAGAGGGAGAGGGGTAAGCGAGCCCAAGGCTTCACTCCAGCCAATTCCAAATCATGCACACAGCGCTAAACCATGCTGTTGGATTGTTGCAGTTTCCATTACCTCTGACCAAAGGCCATGCTAGTTGAGGCTGATGCGAGTTGCAGTCCAAGGACATCTGGAGGGAAATAGGTTCCCCATTCCTGGTTTAGCATTATGTGTGAACCAGCCAAGTGTTTCTCCTCCTGGATGTGAAACACATTGCTGAGCCATTTCAATGTCACACAACATTGTATGATGTAATCAATCTTTATAAAGCAATGATTTTTTCATCCTTCATTTTTGCTGTTATTGCTATGCAACCATATGGTATGAAGACTTCAAGTTGAAGTACATATAACACTGTGTCAAAGATACAAGTAGCATCCCAGAAGCTTTGCAGGCAGCAAATGCTCCCAGGATGCACAATAGGGATTTTGAATGCTGGGTTCACAACTTGAAACATAACCCGTTATTTGCAGACTTCTGAGAGATACCAGGGGTAACTCCAATAAGATTCTTTTTTTTTCCTAGTATGGCTTCATAACCATGTTGCAACACGTAGAAATTCAGTGGTTGCAGGTTTTCCTGGCAACCAGATGCAGCAATAGGAAAAGCTTCCCTGGCTGAATTGCTGCTGGTCATTCAAAATAATCAAACCCGTGCCAGAATAATGGAAATGTTCATGAGATACACAGCAAGGACTGCAGATGCACAGTTCATATAACAAGATGCAACACTCTTCTAAATCTCCAAATTCATTAAGGAATAAGAGTTTTTGTGGTAATAAAATTAAAATGGGTATGGGACACTGCAGGAAGGCCTAGGGAGGGTTAAGTGGGGACATTTAAGCAGCTCTAATCATCCTGATGCAGCAGAGAAATTTGTGTGTGCACACACATACAAAGTGTGACCAAGACATCAGGACTCAGCACTGTCAGGAAGGTGCCAAAGCCCCAACACACTTTGGGAGAGAACATGGGAATTGACCAACTCTCACTGAGGAAGAACTGCCACCTCTGACAGAAGGAAACCCCCTTGGGAGTTTTGGATCACCTTTGAATAGGTAGAGTCCCTCCTCCTTGTCTCTTTGCAGAAACACCTTCTCTTCTCCACCTCCACACAGACCCTTCTGCCCAGAGTCACTCATGACTTAAAGCAAAAATGTGACAGTTGCAAGAAGGAGCCACCTCTGCTCACTCACTTGCTCTTTTTCTAGGCTGCAGTAGAGATTGGACCCCTAAGACACCTAGAGGGTGCAGAGCTGAAGTAGCTGTTCCTTTCCACTTCACCACCCAGAAGAGGGAGAAAGAGAATAGAATTGAGCTGGACTAGACCTACCATCAAGGAAGAGTGAAGTGATACCCCTCCTTCATTCCTCCTGAGCCCCTGCCATTTCCTTCCTTCTCAGTTACCAGGGAACAAAGCTTGCTTGTTTGCTAGGCTGGATGAACGCTAGGTATCCATTGTATGCCAGGTGAGCATACAGTGGAGGTCACATTAGTTGCTGCCACCTGAAAGGAGCACTCACTTCTCATTATCTGACAGCAAAGACCCCCACCCTCTCTCTCTGGAATGACTGCTTACCATAACTTCTCACCTCCACATAACTCATTTACCTGCCCTTTTACAGCCAGGTGAGATGAGATCATGGCTCCTTACCAATGTCAGTAGTTGCTCACCTATCCAAGTGATACCTCTGTTAGGCCTAATTATAACCACCATTTTGCCCAGAGAAAGATTGTGCCTCCCCTTGACCACTGTTTCTACTCTTTCTTAAAGTCCTCCTCTGCCCAGTGGAGGGCAAGATAGCAAAGACAGCCACCGACTCCACTTAGTTGCTTACACTTTGCATATGGGCTGCACCAAAGTTGGATGCACTAACTCTGGGTGACATGGCAGCTTCTTAACTTACCACCTAGATAAGGAGAGTGAAGGAGAAAGAGACAGTGCCTTGTCACCTCTGAGCTACTTACCTAGTAGCCCCTCTGGGCAATATATTTGGGAGATCACTGCCACATCAGAGAGAGATAGCGTGCAGGTAAATGGCTTACTTACACTCTCTTTCTGGGTGGCTAGAGCTGAGCCCGCCACACAACCCACTGAGAAAGAGAGTGAGAGACAATATGCTCAAGTAAGAAAGCTGAGATGATGACTCCTTGCAGGGACAGTCCACACACTCCTCTGCCTTCTCCCTCAATTCAGTGTGACAGCAAGGGCTGGGCCTATACTATTTTTTATATATGCAGCTGTTTTGTATATGGTTTTTTATTGTGTGGTGAAACCACCTCCACGGGAAGCCATTCATAAACGAAATACATAGATACATAACTACCCTGGGCCCCAATCCCAACCACTACATTACCCAGAGAGCAAGCGCAGTCAAGCACACTGAGCGGAGGTTGGGGTGGCGGCACAGAGCCACCCACCTCTATTGGCTCCCTCCTTCTGGGTATCGCAAAGCACGCTGCCAACCCCCTCGCTTGGGAGAAGGAGCAGAAGCATCTTCTCCCCCAGCCCCACCTCCACACCTTGCTCACTCAGGTAGACGAAATGCCAGGGCAGCGCAAGGACCAGCTGCTGCCTTGGCCCTTGCTCACCTGTGTGCCCTCTCACCCTCCCTCATTGGGAGACCCAGCAATTGGGATAGATGTTAGGATGCAAGAGGTGGATGAGGGGTTCCCCACGACCACCATCAATGGCATATATATTTTTTTGCCGAAGGCCCTAATAAAACCTGCAAAGCGCAGTAGCCATTGGAGGGGGGGGTGGCATAGACCATGAGGGGAAGGGCAAAGGGCGATGGAAGTGCCACCCCTGCTGCTGACGAGAGGGCCGGGTTAGGTGAACGCGCTGAAGGGCTGCTGGAGGGCCCAGGCCCTGCACGGCAGCGCCGTTTACCCGGGGCTGGTCTGGGGAGGAGAGAGTGGGAATGAAATGGAGGATGGGAAGAAGGCTGAGGGGAGGGGGAAGCGCATAACCACCTCCTCCTCCTCTTCCCTGAAGGCCCGACCCTTACAGCGCTCACCTTCTGGCGGATCTGGCCGGACGTGGAGACCTTGCGGATGAGTTTTTGCGGGGAGCCGGGCTCTTGCTCCGGCTCGCTGTCCGACGACTCCTCAGTCGCCACCGGAGGGGCAGCGGCGGTGGCCCCGGCCTGGGGCTGCGAGGAGCCCGCCGCCGCCGCCGCCGCCATGCTGCACCGTGAGGAGCAGGACGGGCAGCACCACCTAGCGCCACAAGCGCCGCGGTGCAAGCCGGCAGCCAGGGAGGAGGGAGCGCGGGCGGGCGAGCGGGGAGCTCGCTATGGGGAGCAAAGAGGCGTCTGTAGCGGACGTGGCCGCCCTCTGGCGGGTCGGTTCTGCACTGGTCCTGAGGCGACCTCCTCAGGCCCCTAAAGTGGCTTGAAGCAAATAGGGGGGAAGGAAAAGGGATGCAGCCTCTCGAGCGGGCTGTTAGTCCGCACGCGGGGAATTAAGAATGCGCCGCCCCCCCGCGAGCGCAAACAGACGCCCTACTTGCCCATCTTTTGCAGGGCGGGTGTATTGAGGAGTTGCTGACAATGTTAAGATATTGTCGTGTCCTTAGTGAACGTCGCAGCACATCGATCTGAATCTGGCGTAGGAGGACTCAGGGGATAAGGCCCCGCCCCATTGATTTACTTCACCCTGGCTTAAAATCTCCCCCTATGATAAATCATGCTCGCCTTTACAACTCAGTTCATATTAAAAACAAATATTAATAAAAGACCTGGCGCGTGAGGGGAAAGGGGATAAAACGCACTAGAATTTGTTCTGGGTTTTCATTTCTTTTGATAACTGCAGCATTTTGTTTCGAACAGAAGGGAGCATTAAAAATGAAGTTATTGTACCTGTAATCTGCCACCTCATACCATATCATTTTGGTTTCAGATACAGAGCATGTCACAGCCACCTCCATTGTCCCACTGCCTTGTACACACATAATTACAATAACCCCTCTGTAAAATAGATACAGTGGTACCTCGGGTTAAGTACTTAATTCATTCCGGAGGTCCGTTCTTAACCTGAAATTGTTCTTAACCTGAAGCACCACTTTAGCTAATGGGGCCTCCTGCTGCTGCCATGCCGCCGGAGCCTGATTTCTGTTCTTATCCTGAAGCAAAGTTCTTAATCTGAAGCACTATTTCTGGGTTAGCGGAGTCTGTAACCTGAAGCGTATGTAACCTGAAGCGTATGTAACCTGAGGTACCACTGTATATGAAGATATGGCACTGTACCCTGTGTTCATACACTCATTACAGAACTTGCAAGTCATAATCTTTTAGCACATAAAACCAAAAAAAGCAGGCAACCTGCTTGTAGATTATTTCACCCAACAACCAATACATGTTTATTTTGCTGTTATGCAGCTATTACATATGCTGCATGTTAGAAGTACCTTCTGTGTAGGAATTTCACAAAGTACATGGCATTCATCAAACAGCATGAAAGGGCACTTGACACAACAGGCATTGTATGGTCCATACCATGAATACCACAACTTCTGAATCGGAGACATAAACCTGAATTATAGAATTGAAGAGTTGAAAGCAGTG
The DNA here is from genome assembly GCF_964106915.1 of Podarcis gaigeae. Classification (NCBI taxonomy): domain Eukaryota; kingdom Metazoa; phylum Chordata; class Lepidosauria; order Squamata; family Lacertidae; genus Podarcis; species Podarcis gaigeae. The sequence goes on from NC_139681.1 coordinate 61,456,879, forward strand.
GTTCCCAACCTTTTTCTTGCCCATGCCCCACCTAAGTATCCCCAAAATCCTGATCCCCCCCCCCCGTGACATATAATCCTTATTATTCAAAAAGAGAACTAGTCACATGGAGGAAGCCTAAAAGGCCATTAACTGTCATAATTCTTAAACTGCCATAAATTCTTAAATTTATACTGTACAGTGGTACCTCGCAAGACGAATGCCTCGCAAGACGAATGCCTCGCAAGACGAAAGGGTTGTTGTTGTTTTTTGCGTTGCTTCGCAAGACGATTTTCCCTTTCTTAAAGCCGTTAATACCCAGCGAATCCGCGCTCCGCAAGACGAAAAAATCACAATACGAAACAACTCGCGGAACGAATTAATTTCGTCTTGCGAGGCACCACGGTAAACTATAGCAGCTCCCTAGTGTACATTAACCTGCTCACCTTCCCTCCAAACATAAAAAGGGAACATAGTGGCATCTGCTAGGGCTTATCAGTTGTCTCAGTTTGGCTTGCAATGCCACTTTCCTCAAACCGTGCACATCCACTCCACACCTGACATCTTATGTTGAAACCACAGCATTTCCCTTGAAACCACTGCTAAAATGGAGGTTCTCAGCTAGGGAGACCAGCATATTTATAGTACAAACAGATCAGATACAAAAACTGACATGCTGTGTTGTTGTTTTTACAAAGATTATTTTCGCTCCATTTATGTGCTATTAAAAAAACAGTGCATGCACACATATAATCTGTTTTACTGGATTTTATAGATCAGGCTTGTAAGGCGCTGAATACAGTCTTGCCCTCATTCACCAGCACATACATTCTTTCAGATTCTTGCATTTTACGCATAGTAAAATACTCCATACCTCTACCTCATAAGAGATGGCCGGGAACTAGGCCCAGAATGGTTGCATTACAAGTTAAATGGCAGCAAACCTGTATTTGCCACTATATGTACATAAAGCAAGGTGCTGTGGTCAATTGTTACTCCCTCACACACACCGACAGATGTAATGCCGATGATCAATACAAACACATGCTTATAGCCTCCAACATATTTAATATTGTTATATGAACACATACAAAATGTAATAGATGAAGCACTTTCAAGTTCTTTTTTGTAGGGTGAATGGTTTCAGTTCGTTCCTTTTTTAAAGTTCAAGCAAACAAAGTAGCACCCCCAGCCTTCCATTTAATTCAGGGACATGGGTTTGTTATGCTAAGCAGTTTTTTATTTTCTAAACAAATAATACTGGAATACACTCTTCATGCTGCAACTAGATGTTTATAGTGAGGCAACTGATTTAAATAAAAACCACCACCACAATCATCTCAAGTATTCCGTTTCTTTATTCTAAAAAAGGGAGGGAAGACCAGTGTTAACTGACATAAAAAAAGAAAACTCTCCTGCTGTTTAATAGAATTACTTCCCTCTGTGTTTGCCATTAGACACAAATTGTGTGGCTTCCACAGCTGGCTCAGCCTCCTTTTTCTGTCATTCATCATTTAGAGATTCCGCCTTCTCATCCTCATCTTTCAGCTGCTGACGAGAGAACTCCTCAAACATGAGGTCACTAAGAAAAGATAAAGTCTGCTTTCAAAATTGCATTCTTCTTAATATTTGGATACCTCTGCATTGTGAAGCTCTATTTTTCTTTGGAATGTTTAGACTAGCACACAGTCAGTTTACACTTTACATCATTTTCACACAACACAAAAATCATAGCTGTCAAGCATCCCTTATTTGGAGGGACAGTCCCTTATCCCAGCGCCATGTCCCGCTGCTGTCCCTTATTGATGGATGTCCCTTAAATTTCCCGGGTTTCAAAGCAGCTCCTCTCCCTCCCTCCCTGCCGGCCAGGGAGGAGGGAGGCTACAACTGTGTTGCTTGGCTGCCCGGCCTGCCCCCCTCCAGCCTCCTCTCACCAGCCTCGGCCCCCGGGAGCCCCTCCCTGCCGGGACTGGTGGGAGCCTCCGGCCTTCCGCCATCCTCCTCCTCGTGGCCGCTGAACAGAGAGTCTCTGCCTGGGGCCTCCGCTCTGCCCGTCACCGCCACTCCTGCTCCCGCTAGGCCATACTGCGGCTGTGCCGCCGAAGGACCCGAATGAGATGGGCAGCCTGGCATGGTCTATGAATTGATGAGGAGCCTTGAGAGGAGAGCGAGGGCAACCATAGAGAAAGCAGTTCAGAGAGAGGAGGAAGAGGAGGAGGCGGAGGCATGGGCAGGTGTTCCAAGGGCTACAAGGGAAGGACCACAAGCGCCTCTCCCATAGATTTGTAGTGGTAGACTAGCATAGATGGTCTGATCTGCGGGTTTACTTCGGGCACTATTTCCCCCCCCCACACACACACACCTGATGGAATTGAGAGCTGCAGATGAAGCATGAGAGAAAAGATACAGAACTGCAGCAGCAGCTTCGTAGCTTGGACTTCGTTTTGCGCGAAAAGTGGTTGCTGCTTGTAGTTATTTAATTGCAGTGTTTCACCGGCTGGTGTCTTGAGCAGCAACCTCTGGAAACGAAGGGCTAGAAACTGGCGCTGCTCTCCAAAATTATCTGGTCCCTTTTAACTGGTTGACTAAAATCCCTTATTTTGGCTGCTGGTCCCTTATTTTCAAATCTGTAAGTTGACAGCTATGACAAAAATGCACTTTAGCATCTCTTGCAGTATTCATTTATTTAGATTTTTAAGACTGCCCTTCATCCAATAAGATCCCAGGGCAGAGCACTAATAGCAGAATCAAATTGAACAGCACTTGCCACTATATGTAGTATGTAGCATAAATAATAAAACAAAATGATTAAACCATGCAATCATTCAGCAGCAGACATAAGAATGCCCACATCAGCTTAGACAGAAGTTTAGCAGGTCATCCCACTGAACCCTATCTTCTGACTATAACTAGGGCATTGGGCAACTGGGGCAATATAAGACTAACAGTCCAATTCCATGCATATTTCCCCTATATGTAAATCCCATTAGATTTCATGGAGCACATTCTAAGGAAAATAATGTTTGTATAGACTTTTTACAGTCCAGTTCTATGCAATGTGATATAATTTTGCTATTAGACTGCAATTTCATACATGCTTACTTGTGAGTAGGTCCTATTTACAGGTACACATATGTAGGATTCCAGCTATATAATATCTATCAACATCTTGTGAGACAATAGCTGCAAATACTTCACTCTGCTATATCACGCAGCTGTAGCTTCTCAGTGTCTGTATGCCTTAAAATGCAGAAAGCTCTGAGCTGAATCCAGCCGTGAAACAGAATCAATTTCCACTGTCCTCATGCTGCAACTTTAATAATGTTTGTTTATGAACAAAGTCATTGCTCATGAAGGAATAAGGATTTCAGGGCAGAGTTGGCTAGAAATATAATAAAACAATACTTACTTTTCTTTTCCTGTAGTCATTGGTGCGCATTGAGAAGAAAAGCGGGAGAAAGGCTTAACTAAATACATTGTCTTGATTTTGATTCCTTAAAGTAGTTGGCAAATATTGTAAAGTCCATTTGAAGGGGAAAGTGTAAGTTACAGTGCCCTCCAGGTACAACTATGCAACAGGTGTGTGACCTGACAATAAGTCAGTGACCCAGGCTCCTTGGGCCATGCATAAAGCTTGGAAAGGAGAGATAACAATCTGTGCCTCTATGTGTACTGAGGTGAAAGGAGGAGAGAGAAAGAAAGTCCTAAGAATAAGCACAGTTTCATTCTCTTCAATGGATTTTCATTGAACCACAAATTTATGGCAATCATGAAGAAGAAGAGGAGTTTGGATTTGATATCCTGCTTTATCACTACCCAAAGGAGTCTCAAAGCGGCTAACATTCTCCTTTCCCTTCCTCCCCCACAACAAACAGTCTGTGAGGTGAGTGGGGCTGAGAGACTTCAGAGAAGTGTGACTAGCCCAAGGTCACCCAGCAGCTGCATGTGGAGGAGCGGGGACACGAAACCGGTTCCCCAGATTACGAGTCTATCGCTCTTAACCACTACACCACACTGGTGTAGTGTGTAGTGGTCTCAAAGCTTGTACAGCTGCTCTCATTGCACCAAAATATTCCTTACCATCAACAAAAAATCAAAAACCATATTTGGACAATACCTTAATCATGCCAGCCAAAATATTACAAAACAAAGGTTCAGTTTAATCCTTGTGCTAGTTGATTTGTAGTAGACCTCAAAATTATTGTTTTATTAAACTTTGAACATTCCATTCTGTTTCTTTGAAGCAGGAGGTGTTATTGTGTGCATTGTACAGATGCAAACTGAAACCTAACTGACTTGTCCAATATCATACCAAGTTTTGGTACTAACTGAGGAAAGTAATTCCAGAGGAAACATGAAACAAGTTAGGATTGCTCATATGACTGGATTCCAAATTGATTGATTGAAGTTTGAATTCCACCAGCTCTGCGATGCAATTAGAGCAGAGCTAGAGAATTGTTGGCTCTCCAAGTGCTGCTGAACTATGCCTCCCATATCTTTGATCATTAGCTGTGGCTGATGGGAGTTGGAGTCCAACCACATCTGGAGCGTCAAAGGTTCCCTGCACCTGATTTTTTCTTAATAAGAAAGTTATTGCAAGCATAAATGTGAGAGCACACATACACAAAAGATTTCAGGGTAGAGCAAGCTCCACTGAACTCAATGGGACTTTTGAGGAGATATGCATAGGATTGTGCTTCAAGAGCACAAGAACTTCTACTGGGAAATATGAAAGGAGAACCATCTAATAGCATCCCTCTTTCTACACCATCTGAAAACACCCCTCCCTGTGATTAAAATCTCCCTTAGAGCTGCTTACCATTTCAATGGAAAAAATAATCTTCTAGCTTTTAAAAAAGACTTAAGGGTATCATCAGAATATTATAAACAATGCCCCAAGCAAGGGCAATGATATCCTACTGACCTGTTGTGTTTACCTCCTCTCGCTTGGGGTGCATGAGACGGAAGGGCAGTTCCATGGCCACCTCACTGTGTGGAGAGAGGAAAGAAAGTACAATGATACCTACATAGCACCAAACAACCTTAGCAGTTCCCCACACTATTTGGTTTATCCAGTCATTAAAGGTAAAAGTAAAGGGACCCTGACCATTAGGTACAGTCATGGACGACTCTGGGGTTGCGGCACTCATCTCGCTTTATTGGCTGAGGGAGCCGGCGTACAGCTTCCGGGTCATGTGGCCAGCATGACTAAGCCTCTTCTGGCTAAACCAGAGCAGCACACGGAAACACCATTTACCTTCCGGCCAGAGTGGTACCTATTTATCTACTTGCACTTTGACGTGCTTTCGAACTGCTAGGTTGGCAAGAGCAGGGACCGAGCAATGGGAGCTCACCCCGTTGCAGGGATTCAAACCGCTCACTTTCTGATCAGCAAGCCCTAGGTTCTGTGGTTTAGACCACAGCGCCACCCGCGTCCCTTTATCCAGGGATTACCCAGATCTAAATCTATGGGGGGCTATTTAACTCAGAGTAGTCCTGCTGAAATTAATGAACATGACTAAGTTAGGTCCATTAATTCCAGTGAGTCTGCTCTGAATAAAGCTTAGTTCAGGCATAGGCAAACTCGGCACGCCAGATGCTTTGGAACTACAACTCCCATCATCCCTAGCTAACAGGACCAGTGGTCAGGGATGATGGGAGTTGTAGTCCCAAAAACATATGGAGGGCCGAGTTTGCCTATGCCTGGCTTTGTTGAATGCTACCCTTTACCTATAATCCTCCACAAGTATTTGGAAAATCAGCAAAGTGTTTCTTGTAAAGGCATAAGAGTCCAGGGTGCAGATGGGAAAGGCCCTGGGTCTATTTCTACCCCACCTTTCAATCAAATTGTTCCCAAGGTGATTGTTGCTAACACTTTTTTATTATGATTGCTTTCCTCCTGCTGCATTCTTTTGCTATTAATTCTTGATGTAGTTTATATTTTTATTTGAAAGCAGTGTGATTTTTACTATAGAAAGGTAAGATATAAATGCATTAAGTGAGTAAATAATGATAGAATACAAATACAATAATTAATGACCAGTGCCTGGTTTCTGTTACTACACAAGTGCTGACAATGGGTTAACAAACGAGAATACTTGTTATCCAGTTAAATTTGACGAAAACCACTACTAGCATGAAGGACTGAAAATAACTCTGCTCTTGCTAGTTTATTGGCAATTTCTTATACAGTAGGCAATTTGAAATGTTCCACCTTGACTGTCACTTTCACTTTTCCACACTGTCTGTAACCACTGAAGGGGCTGGCACTGCAGTTTTCGTTTATTACCCAAGAAACTCCCACCAGAAAATCGTGTCCTGTTGGGGAGGGCATGAAAGGTGAACACACTAAAGAAACTTGCCTAACAACACTGGAAGTCAATGATCTGGATGCTCAATAATCTGGATGCTCAATAAAAGGAAGTGAACAAAGGATGGGAATTCAGAGAAAAGGTATATTGTAGAAGTATTAGTGTTCACTCCTCTGTGAGTAAATATACCTCATACACAGAATATTGGGCCTAGTCCGTGGTGGAAGCTCATAGTTATTAAGCTAAGACTGTGAACACACTGTACCTTTAAAGCACATTCGAAGCGCATTCTTTCCCTCAAAGAATTCTGGGCACTGTTGTCTAACTCTCACAGAGTTACAATTCCTAGCAACCCTTAAACAAACTATAGTGCCCAGAATTCTCGGGGGTGGCGGCAGCTAAGAATGTGCTTTAAAAGGTATAATGTATAATAAGGGTAAAAAGAGAAGATCCATTTTCAAATAAGCCTAGCAATATAATCAAGTGTTGCAAGAGCAATGGGGGGGGGGCAGAGAAAATCTTACAGATTTACCTGGAAATGAAATCTCCCAGCAGGCTAAGATATAATCAAATAAAATAAAAACAATCAAAGCTTACAAAATTCCACAGCAAAGTCAGACATATTTCATATCCTCTTCATACAGAATGTAGCTCAGAATTATCCATGCTTGCAATGCATTATCCCATTCCACATCATTCAAGTATTCCTTCTTCATTTGGCTTGGCAGCATCTACTTACTTTTAATGAAGAACATTCATACAAATATTCACCATTTTACAATATAGCTAATTTATTAAGCATGGAACCAATGTGTTAGAATTGGCTATACAGTGGTACCTTGGTTTGCAACCGCTTTGGATTACAACCGTTTTGGATTACAACTACGTCAAACCCGGAAGTGTGTGCCCCTTTTTTTGGATTACAACCAATTTTGGGGGGGAGGCCCCATTGGTGAAAGAGCTCCTTAGGTTACAACCTGTTTTGGTTTACAACCAGACCTCTGGAACGAATTATGGTTGTAAACGAAGGTACCACTGTATAATCTAAAGTAATGAGGATGCCGCATCCTCATTTTGTTGCCATGACTCATCTTACTCTAACAAAACAAAAGCACCTATTACAAAAACTTTTAATATAGAAAAAAATTAAAAAATTGTCCAGTAGCACCTTAAAGGTAAATGTAAAGGGACCCCTGACCATTAGGTCCATTCGTGGCCGACTCTGGGGTTGTGGGCGCTCATCTCGCTTTATTGGCCGAGGGAGACGGCGTACAGCTTCCGGGTCATGTGGCCAGCATGACTAAGCCACTTCTGGCGAACCAGAGCAGCGCACGGAAACGCCGTTTACCTTCCCACTGGAGCAGTACCTAGTTATCTACTTGCACTTTGATGTGCTTTCGAACTGCTAGGTTGGGAGGAGCAGGGACTGAGCAACAGGAGCTCACCCCGTTGCGGGGATTCGAACCGCTGATCTTCTGATCGGCAAGCCCTAGGCTCTGTGGTTTAACCCACAGCACCACCCGCGTCCATTAGTAGCACCTTAGAGACCAACTAAGTTTGTTCTTGGTATAAGCTTTCGTGTGCATGCACACTTCTTCAGATACCTGCACACGAAAACTTATACCAAGAACAAACTTAGGTGGTTTCTAATGTGCTACTGGACAATTTATTATTTTTTTTATATATTTCGACTGCGTCAGACCAACACGGCTACCTACCTGAATCTAAAAACTTTTAACTACAGGATACTGAAAACCTCTCTTACCCTGAGACAGTGAGCTTCACCTTTATCTTGTAAGCAACCAGGATCCCCAGAACTGTCTTGTCTAGCCCATCTTTAATACTATTGGGGATGAAAAGAGTAGGATTATGACATGCAATTGAAGCAAGTTACTGTCCAACAGGAAGGAGGATCCTCCCAGGGCTGTTACACTAATTGAGAAGGTTCCAAGGCAAGATGAATCCTAGGGTGAATTCAACTAAGCATACAGGAAGCTTCTGAACTTACATTTCTTGCTTAACACAGCAATAGAAGATATCCTATTTCAATATTCCACAGACTGTATACATGCAACATTTTATTCCAGAATCAGTGGGGATTGAGTAATTTTTTTTTGTATGTAGTCCACAAACAATTTAGATCTAATTTTTTGACCATGAAAAGTACTTCTGAGGAAACTGGCTTCATTTTGAAAATAAACATTTATTTTGCATTACCCTGCTGTGTGTCCATTTGAAAATGGATGTAGTCGGTACCAATGATGGTACCCAATGATGTTGTGGTCATATGAAGAAGAGGTTGGATTTGATATCCCGCTTTATCACTACCCGAAGGAGTCTCAAAGCGGCTAACATTCTCCTTTCCCTTCCTCCCCCACAACAAACACTCTGTGAGGTGAGTGGGGCTGAGAGACTTCAAAGAAGTGTGACTAGCCCAAGGTCACCCAGCAGCTGCATGTGGAGGAGCGGAGACGCAAACCCGGTTCCCCAGATTACGAGTCTACCGCTCTTAACCACTACACCACACTGGCTCTCCAAGTGATATGCCAAGATCATAATCATCAACTCCTTCTTCCTTCATTTGTGGCACGTGCAGGGAGGAAAAGGTGTGGGTAACTTAAGGAAGGGGAAGATTTTCAAATGCATATCAAGGTAGCATACTCAGGATCTAGAATTAATCTAGGTGGAAAGCAGCATCTTGAGGATGAGCATGAATGAATCCAGACTGAGGGGAGAAACCTACAGTTTTCTGCTGCAAATGGGTTATATGTCTATACATATTCAACTCACATTGTACTAGAAGCCAAGTTGGTGTCTTCATCTTTTAGCTTCCCATCCAGGGCTATGCCTAGTTTTACTCGATTGTTTGACAGCAAAGGCAGAACTGTTATAGTCTTTGAGATGATGCAGTTGGGCTGTATCTTTTCCCTGGAATACACATTGCAGGGGATTAAATAGAATACAAGTTTAATTCTGGAACAGAAAAATAGCTGGCCAAAATTCAACCTTCCAACTTCAGTAGGATCCAGATGAGGGGGCACAAAACATGAGACCACAGTTGAAGAAGTGAGGGGGGGAAAAATATACATCATAGCAGAAAGATGCAAAGTTAGACCTCTGCCAGAGAGAAATCAGGAAGCAACACAATGTATAGGTGTGAATTTCTATGTTCCAGTGAGGTAGGCAGCTAAAGGGAATGTAACAGAAGGTGAAACTGGCAGAACAGCTTAGGATGTACTCACTCTGCCTCTTCCAGAGCTACTGTCTTGGTGTAGAAATCACTGGAGTACAGGACCACATTGGCAACTTGTTCCACTGAGGAGGGAACGAGATGGGAAATTAACAACTGGAAAGCCAAGAGGGTCTAGCCTATTTCCCATAATTCTTCTGAGCATTCTGAAGGAAGTTGTCACTTCTCTTTATGCCTCTGTTCACCTCTACTCTCTTGTTTGTGGCATCATATACAAAAGTATGGACTGGTAGTAATTTTGCTTTGGCAGAGTGCAGGGAAACATGCTTCCAAGGCAATAAGCAATAGCAGTTCTTGCAAAACTAAGTGGAGATCCTTTCACACCGAAAGTGCTGGGTTATCCCAACCCCACCATCACTGCCTGTTATTATATTATGGACCCCTCTAGATTGCTGATTTGTTGCAGGTGTATTCTGCCACATATTCTTGACAAAATACTGTAATAGTACATTAGCGGTGATTTGATTCTGCTTTAGTTTGTTTAGTGATGCTTCCCTAGTGCTGTCAGTGGGGCTGTAGTGCAACAAAAGCAGGACAAAAAGAAACCAGAACATCTCTGGCATAAAAAATTACGAGATATCAGGAGGGAGTTATGGGATATACACTGATTGGAAATGGAGCAGTGTGACGATGAACCCCCCCCCCCCAATGTTGCAGGTGCAAATCATATTGAAAGTGGAATTGTGTGTGACTCCCTCAATAGCATTGTGGGCATAAATAATCACGGATGCTCAATCCTTCTATCCTGCTATTTCCTGCTAACAAACATCTCATGGCATTATGGGAAAATTAGCATTTTACCTGACACACTGATCTTCTTAACCACCTTATCAGAATTGTTGATCACAGTCACCGTAACAGGGATTGCCTCACCGTGGTAGAAGACCTGGAACAATTGGACTGACTTAGCAGGAGGGTTCATCTGGTCTACATAATACATCTTTCATCTTCTATGCATTTGCATGGTCAGCCTCTGTAGGAAAGCCTTGTTTATATCTACTGAGAGTCAGCAGAAGGCTTTAATATACTAGACATCCAAAGGCTGATCCATACCATACATTTAAAGCATATCCCATGAATGTTTAAAGCACATGGTTTTCCCCCTCAAAGAGTCCAGGGAAATGTTGTTTCTCCTCACAGAACTACAGTTATCAGCACCCTTAAACTGCAGTTCCCAGGAGTCTTTAAGGGAAGCCATGTGCTTTAAATGTGCACTGGATGCCCTTTAAATGTATGCTGTGGATCTGTCCCCAGTTTCTCCCAAGAAGAACTGTTGTTGCAAATAGTTCCAAAGCCCTTGAGCAGTGGTCTCTTAAATAGGAGATCAAATAACTCAGAGATGTAAAATGCACACTTTTTAAAAGCTAGAGCATTCATTTCCAAATGCAAGACCAGCTCACCTCTTTGCTGAGGCATGCCTTCAGGTGCAATGGTTTCTTTGACAGGAAAAAATGCCAGCTGGTCTCTGCATGAGGCTGGGGTCCTGTCACTTCTGGAGCATACTGGACTTTGCGGATCAGCAGGCGTGCGGAATTCCTAAGGGGAGAAAAACAGGCTTGTTTCTGTGCTGAACTGCTGGCAGTGGCGAGCAGTTGTGGAAGCAGTAGTGCCAAGCTGTGAAATAGGGATAAGAGAGGTAGCACCAAGGGCAGTGACAGAAGGTCTTTACTACCATTACAAGTCATCCTTGGTAAAGCAGCAATAGGGTGCAGGGAGTGGTACACAAAGTAAGTAGCCGTTCCTCTTCTCCCCCTGCCCAAAGATTCAGAGCAGGCTGTTAATTAAACATAGCTCCTTATTCAGCTGCTCCATTTCCCCCATTTTCCATCCAACATCTGTCCAACAAAATGTTACCTCTTGAGAACCTTCTCTTCCACATTTTCTGTCGAGAACGCTTTGACCTCAAAATCCACCCCGCAGCACTGCAAGGAAAGACGGAGTGACAGGTTATGGCTGTTGGGCTTGAGTATATTAAGCATCAGCATGTAAATGAACCCATCCTATAGCCAATTTAAGAGTCAAACTATGTGTTACATTAGCTATGTAGCTGTGCTTTTAAGAGCAGTTAAACAAACAAACAAACCATCAAATTGCCATTGTGGGAATCTCGGTAATGTCCGGACATATGGCAGCCCTAGTGGTGGTGGTGGTAGGGGTAAAGGTAAAGGTAAAGGGACCCCTGACCATTAGGTCCAGTTGTGACCGACTCTGGGGTTGCGCGCTCATCTCGCTTTATAGGCCGAGGGAGCCAGCGTTTGTCCGCAGACAGCTTCTGGGTCAGGTGGCTAGCATGACTAAGCCGCTTCTGGTGAACCAGAGCAGCACACGGAAACGCCGTTTACCTTCCAGCCAGAGTAGTACCTATTTCTCTACTCACACTTTGACGTGCTTTTGAACTGCTAGGTTGGCAGGAGCAGGGACCGAGCAACGAGAGCTCACCCTGTCATGGGGATTCGAACCGCCGACCTTCTGATTGGCAAGTCCTAGGCTCTGTGGTTTAACCCACAGTGCCACCCGCATAGGGGTAGGGTGCTTTAACTCTCTGCACCCCAGTATGGCCCCAGTCCATGTCAGGGGCCCCACACTTTCAATTTGCACAGGAATAAAAGCTTCCTATGCATCTGCCATAGGTCATATGCACAGACCTTTTCAATACAGGTGCACATTCATTGAGAAATCCCAACACCATTTCTGCCTAAAGCAGGAAACATACCATTGGGCCTTAACCGGAAGGAGATAGGATGCATTTTAAAATGGGTGTGCTCACTTGGTTTTTATAAACTTGTACTCCGCCTGAGCACATCACAGAGTACCTTCACATGAGCTTGTTTTGCTGGGCCTGGGAAGGTGAGAAGCAGACCACACACAGGGAAAAGGCCCTTGCTTAGCTATGCTTTCCTAGGGTGACCCATAATATTATCTAATACCATACACAAACTTTCACACGACATGTTCCTTTCCAGTATTGCCTGATACTTTTTGTTAAGAGAGTGTTGCAAAAGTTATTGTCTTCCTTGTTATTTGTGTCTATTTCTGTGGGACCAGCTGTGTCCAACATCCACTTGGAAAACAGTTCCCCTGAAACAATCTTCCACTAGGGAGCATCATGTCACCTCATCAGCAGTGAGAAAACATGGGAGCAGATGCTAATTCTTGGATTTTACTTTCTTAGTAAATATATACAATCCTGTTCCCACAGTTCTCACCTTCTCGACATCCTTGGGATGCTGCAAGCCTACTGAGCAAGGTAGATAGTCTGGAATCTGTAAGGGTGAGGAAGACAAAAGACACTGGACACAGGTCATTCAACTGCATGCTACAGTTAGTTTAGCTGCCACAGAAGTTTAGTTCTTGAGGCATGGCCACATTCTCCACTGTCAGAAGCAGCAGGCAGTCTGCCTCTGAATGCCATTTGCTGGGAATCAAAAGTTGGGAAAGTGCTTTTGCGCTCAGGTCTTGCTTTCAGGCTTCTAGTGGGCACCAGGTAGGCCATTACACTAGAAGAGGATGCTGGACTAGATGGGCCTTTGGCCTGATCCTGCAGGGATCTTCTTACATTCTTAAGGTGCTGCAAAGCACACTGCCTTAGGTAATATGAGACATCCAGCCGAAGGTCCAACCTTACTCAAACCACCTCCTGTATTCTGCCCACCTCATGTATTCTGCTGCTAGATATGAAGCAAAGAGTTGATATGGGGCGGGGGGGGGGGATGAATGTATGGAGACACCTAAAGTGAAAATATGCTGTAAAGCCACTTTCTAACCACTTTCCTTTTCCCCCACTTAATTTATTTATTATAAATGTTGCAATACATATATGAAATATTTACATATTGATACATATACATTATATTCGTAAATTCATATTTTCACATTTCATTATGTACCAACATTTATCCATTTCTTATTTCTTACCCTGTGTCTTCCCTCCACCCGTGCGTGACTTCCTTGTTATTCTTTTGTAACTTTATTATTGAAGTTGTAATTTTGTATCTTAATAATTAAACATTCAATCTTATATATCTGCTTAGCTTAGCTTAACTTAACTTTGTGAAATCAGTCTATACATATCAATAAATTCTTGTTGGAGCATTTTTTGGTCATGTATTTCTTCTACACATTTCCATTCCTGTTTGAGATTTTGATTAGATTGCATTCTAATTGTTGCTGTCAATTTTGCTAATTCAATCATTTCATTTTTTTTTTAATTTCTAACCACTTTCCTATCAAATTTTCAAGTCACAGAACTGAGAGGAGCCCCGCAGAATACTTACTGTTAACACAAAAGGATGTGCGTTTTTACCCAGTTTATTCAGTAGGCATTCCTGCAAGCTGGAGAGCGGTCTCTGTTTTTCTAGCGATGGGTATACCTGTACCATGCAAAAATAGAGGTCCTTCCGGAAAGTCAAGCCCATTATATCAATATCTTCTTGCCCATACCGAAAAGCACAAGTGAGTGTCACATACACTAGGAAGAAGACACAAGGAATGTTACAAACACTGTGCTAACCCAACTAGGGGTATCATCTGCTCACATGGAAAGTCTGTGCTTAAAGGTCTGAGAGTGGACAGCTGCAAGCTGAGGGCCTGGGACAAAGCTCAAGGTTAAACAAGCTCGCTTTAGGTCTGTCTCAGCTAGCAAAAGACAGTCAGAAGCTGGGTTCATTTCATGGCTGTGGTTTTCCACTGCTCTCTTGGGAAGTGCAAGGTGCTGGGGTCACTAAGCTTTTTGGGCCAGTGGGCACATTTGCAAACCAGCTAAAGTATCGTGGGCACAACACAGACATGCTGCAGCCAGGAACAATTTGCAATCTGTTATACTGGCTGCAATACAATGCTTCTTTCAAGCCTGATTTTAATAAAGATTTTGTCAGCATGCATTTAGGAGCAAACAGAAGATTTTATAAAATGGACATGTGAATGCATTTGGCACCAATTACTGTGGTTATACTAACATTTGGGACTAGAGGAATTACGTATATATCTGGTCCAATGACATAACTCTTATACACCACTGAAAACATGCTTGGTAACCAACAGGGGCCTTTTCTTTTCCTGAGTGGAGTTTATTTGTATAAATCTAGAGACATTCTAACTTTAAAGCTGGATATTAATACTTAAATCTCTAAAATACCAATTAAGTCATCTGACCTTTTTTATCCTTTACAATATCAGGATCAACCAACACCACACCATCTGTATGGAGAAAACACAGAAAGGAGCCATTCTGGGACACTGAATACTCAAGCTTTGTAAAAAGAAGTGTAAAAAGGATTTTTAAAACTTGAAATCACGCTGGGCTTACCCACAGGTTCCACCTCATCTACATGGTCAATGAAATCTCTCTTGCCTATGTAGACCGTAACCTGGAAGACAGGGAAACTCATGATTGGACAAGGCCGCTTCATAGCTCAACTTAAGGATGTGATTCTGTTGTAAACCAATGCCAAGCAAAAAGTGCACCTTCAGGGCAGACAAGACTACTCAAACCTCTTGATGCATCAGGACTCAGAAATGTAAAAGAAGTAGAGTGTCCGGATGCATTGTACAAAACAAAATACCATATTTTTCCGTCTATAGGACGCCCCCATGTATAGGACCCCCCCCATTTTTGCAGGCTCAATTTTAGGGGAGATGGCCCAAAGTTGTTGAGCCTCTCCCCCCCCCACGCAGCTGCGGGCAGGAAACACTCCCTGGATTGTTTCCCTTGCGCAGCGGCATCGGGGGAAGTTGCGCTCCCGGGAGCGCAACCTCCCCAGATGCCAGCATGTGTGGGAAGCGACCCAGGGAACGCCCGTTGCACGCAGCAGCATCGGGGAAATTTGTGCTCCCCCGAGAGTGCAACCTCTCCTGATGCCACCGCGCGTGGGAAACAACCCAGGAAGCATCTACCACAAGCTTTCCCAATGCGCGCGCGGGAAATGACCCAGGGAGCGCCCGCCACACGCAGCATTGGGGAAAGTTGTGCTCCCCCCAACGAGCTGGCTGGCGGTGCGGCGCTTCTCCCCCCCCCCATGCCCCTATTGGATGACCCCAGTTTTTTGACGTGATTTTTGAGTCAAAGAACCTCGTCCAATACACAGAAAAATACGGTATTTCAAATTAAGAATCAGTGTCCAGGAAAACATGGTTAAAAATACAGATTTGTAAGATGGTCATTACTATCTCCACAAATTACTTGGGGGAGAGCATTTCAGAGGATGGGTGCTTCCACCAAGAAGGCCTACTTCCATGCTCTCACCTAGTGACAATCTGCTGGTTGTGGAATGACCAGTAGGTTCTCCTTGGAAAAAATTAAAGAACGGCTTGGTCTGTACTGGCTTGGTATCAGAGATTGTCTTGGTCTGACATGGGGGACGAGGAAGCCTCCACTGGTGCCAATGAGCTCTCCCTGCTGCTGCCACCAAACCTCCCCTTGCTGCACACCGAATTCTGAATGAAAATCCCCCATGCCTACTATTTAATTTTTTTTACAACTCTGGTGTGCTTCCAAGCTTAGCATCTGTAGGGGAAACCTACATGGAAGACATTTTGTTGCTCGAGGACATAGGTATCAGTTTGTACAATTCTTCCTCCCTGCTTATTGGTACCTTGGGGCTTGGTTTGATTTGTGGTGCGCTGGAAGGCTGATTATGCTGACCCGGTATATTGGCCTAGCTTACCAGGTGGGAGGAACTGAGCTAATAGGCCAGACCGCGTGAGGCCACTAAGGGCCTGGAGTATATACACCTCTCAGATGGGTGTATATACTTCAGTGTAGGCTCTGATCAAGAGGGTACTGTGTACTGGCCAACCGGCATCTCTCTGTTCTCAAACTCTGGAGCTCCTGATAGCAGAAGTATACCATCTGGTTCTTGCTGTGTTGTTTCGCTTAAAGACTGCTTTGTTTGTGCTGTCTCTTTAATAAGAGCACCGAGCTTCCCTCCATTTGTGCTGCTGTTTGCCAGGGGTGCGCAAAGTCACTCTGGCTCCTGAGGTAAAACATACCCTGTGATGGGGTGACGTGATGAGGCTCTGAAAAGCCTTACCACCGGGGGGGGGGGGCGGGGTATGTCAAACTCTACAAGTGTGTCTGCAACACCTCCCTCTTGCTGTATTGGGGAGAGAGAGGTGTTATGGAGAGCTTTGCCACTGGCCTGCCTCCATCCCTAGCAATGGAGGGAGACCAATGGCAATGCTGTGCAGCAGAATGTTCTGCTGCCATTGAAGCCTCCCTTATCTGGATTGCTTCTCTGGAGGCAACAAAATTGGTGGGGCACCATGTCTTGTGTTTCTGCCACCTGAGGTGGCTGCTTCACCCTGCCTAATGGGTGAACCGGCTCTGGTTATTGTCACTGAATCCCAAAAGTGCCCTTGCATTTGGCAAGGCAGCATCGCTTGTACTTTTGTCTCTTAGAAAGAAGCACTTCTGTATCAGAAGCTTACCACTGAAACAACACACTGCTTCCAGTCCAAATACTCACAGCTTTGTCATGAGAGGTCTTCTTGTAGACATGAGTCTTAAAAGGCATAACATTCTTCAAAGAAATTTCAGAAACAGAGACCATCTTTGGAGTGTCGGGGCAACTCATCAATACGGTTACGTGACCTGGTAAGAAGGAATGTTTCTTGCATCAAGGGATCATTAGATAAGTGACACACAGCTATAAGACAAGCTGAGGATGGTTTGAAAGCATACTGAGAGCATGCAGAAAATCTTAGTAACCTTGTGTGGAGCATTCAACAGTGGCCCAGGAGTCAAAATAGCATGTAGAGCAGGAGTGGCTGGCCTTTCTCGGCCTGAGGGTCACATTTACTTGTGGCATGTCATGCCACCCCACCTCATTCTTGTACACATACTTGCATGCACACAATTCCCTCTCTGCTCCTTGGATGAGTAAGCAGATCATCGGAAGGAGGCAATTTGTAAACCCATCATGATGCTGGGCTCCACCAACCTCAACCTTCTAATATGTGTGTGTGTGCGTGTGTGTGTGTAAAGGCACTCATATAGCCCTGTATTAAAGGTTCAAGCTTGAGATTTGAGTGGTGCTGTTGAAATGTTAATATTGGCTGCTTCCAGACCTTGGTTTCTTCCAGACTATCACTATTTTGCAGGATGGATTCAATAAAGCCAGCAAATGTAGGTTTGTGCCATTAAACCCATTAATATATATATATATTTTCCAGTAAGGCAAGTGACAGGTGGCCAACCAAATGTCCTTTCTGTGATGTATTCCTGATGAATTGTGCTCATGAGGGTATTTGGGTGGTTATACACAATCCCACTTTCAATACTGGCTGCATTTGCAAATGTTTTGCAGAAAAACTGGAGAAACATTGAAAAGCAACTTTCAAAGGATAATGATGTGTGGACAGTCCTGTACAAATCCATTACTAATGCGCTATTATTGCATCAATGACATGTTGCAGAATACGCCCACAGCTCCCCCTACCCCAAAGTCTGGAGGGGCTGGTAGAAATGCACTTGAATGTGTGGAATGGCAATTGAATAATGGAGAGTTGTAGAACCTCTGCAGCAAGAAATCTTAATAACTGCTCAATAAGCAGGTAATGTGGAAGCAACCTTAAAAATTCAGTTATCCTGCAGTACTTATGTTCTGTATGAGCACTGTCTGTTTATAGTCTACACTACAGTGATAGCTCAGTTGGCAGAAGGGCTGGAGCTTGCTTTGCCACAGTGAGAAATTTTATTGTCAGAATAATGCAGTTATACACGGCAGGTGGGTGGGTGGGTGGGTGGGTGTACTTGCATGCACACAATTCCCTCTCTGCTCCTTGGATGAGCAAGCAGATCATCGGAAGGAGGCAATTTGTAAACCCATCATGATATATATGTATATATATTAGCACACACAGGTTTTGGAAGGACAACATACTCAAAACAGCTTTTGAAGAATTTGTGACTGCCTGCTAGGATCTCATAGGAACCATCCAATAGGAGTGCTTCTGCTTGACACCAAGGGAGCTAACTGCAGTGGTCAGGATGGAATACTGGAGCCAGGAGCTGCTGTTTTCGCTATTGGCTAGCAATGATTTGTCTAACAGCTATTCCTCCTTAATGGGAGCTATTTCTTGAGCGATGTCATCAGGCTGGCTCAACAATTATGCTCCAATTAAGGTCCAATTATGATGTAGAAAAACTAATTAGGCGATTCTGAACACATTATCTTTCAGTTACAATTCTATTAATTACAATTCTGATATGATTACATAATCTTATTAGCATACAACTGATTAACCAAACAGTGTTACTGTCATAGCAATAAGAAGTTGTGTTCACTTTTAAAATGCATTTACATGCTTATCTCATACCTGCCCCGTATATATTCTTTATTGGATTTAAAAGCAGTTTAGATAATATTATAAAATATACTCTTTTTGAAAAAGTGAAGTATGACAATTTATAGAATACGTTAATTCCCACCCCTTGTGTCAATGCCGTACATGCAGTAAGGGGGCGGGGAGAACCATTAGTACCTGTATACATGTTGTCATTGTCCCTCTCTCTCCGTCCCAAGATGGAAGCAATATTGTTGGTTATCAAGGGCATGATCCTCAAGAAATGAAATGAGCTTCTCACCTCCTTTCCATCTGTCCAGGTGAGCCAGACAGCGGTGTCTCTGTGGGGAGTGCTTTGCCCCTGACTGATTCTATATTCACATTATCTTATAAATCAACTTCATCACAAGATTTATTACAGAAGCATCCTAGGCATGCTTCTTCTGAAGTAAAAGTGCTTCCAGATTACCTACTTAAGAGCATTCATCCTCATTTGTTTGCAAGGAGGTTAGAAGACATTGTGTCAAAGCAAGCGTTATCCTAAACTTCTCATGCATTTTCCTATCCCTTTCCTTTTAGCAAAAAAGTCCAACCTTCTGGGGAAACAGGATTGTTCCACAAGGCCTTCCAAGCAACTATAACAATACAAACCTGAATTTGTCGGAATGTGGTTGAATGCAAATGGAAATGGCGACAGCCTGGAAGCACCCCAAGTCTCAATGGGTTCACTGGAGATGAGCATTGCTCGCACCAGAGAAATCAAGAGTAGGACATTTACAGGACAATCGTAAACATTGCTTACTTAGAAGTAGCCTACTAAATTCAATGGAGGCATTCTTAGGAATGCTGCCTTAGGCAGCAAATTTGCAACAACAACAAAATATCATACCTGGTGGAATTCCAAATACCCCAGTGGTTGAGGGAAAGAGAAACTTCAAGGAGCAGTAAAATGAAGACCCAATCTAACCCAATATACAAAACAACATAATCCAGGCTGATAGAGCTTGCTTGGTCTTCTGTTCTCTAAGGTGAAGCATTAGGCCCTTTAGAGGCCAGGGTGGCAATTTGTAGCGGATCTGGAAAAGGGATTTTAGTGCTTAGGGGGCCAAGTTTCCAATAGCGAATCCAGAGCCAGAATGTTATACCTGGATTATCAGATTGGAAACTGGTTAGATCAGCGGTGCTGGGCATTATCTAAGGGACCTCAATTCTACAATGTCAAGCTTCCCGATTTCACAATGCACATAGACAACACACAGAAGATTTAGAAAGCAGCTTTATTTTAAACCTCTTTATCTCTTCCTTACTAGGGCTGAAAATCATCCCAGCCTGCTAATGAGCTAAAGATAAGCACTTGTTTGTGCATTACTGATTCTGTAATAGTTATAGCATGCCTTTATAAAATGCAAGCACCTTATAGAACTGTATGTGCCTCACTACCATCTTCCCAAACAAAAATTCCTATTTTGCTTGTGTTTCTAGTTTTTCCAATCTTAAATTCATTTGTCCACATTTCTGCAGCAATTTGCTATGAAAAAAAAATATCTTAATGAAAATGATTTGCATTTTTAATGAATTTCTCCTAATAAACATATTTTTATGTTTAGGTACACATTTATATACAAATTTATGCAAGCAATTTCCCCAATACAATATACCTTTGTGTGTTACTTTTACACATTTTCGTTTTTATGCACACTTGCCTATAATGCATGCATTTTTGTGGACACTGTTTGATTGGAGAACTGCATCATAACATCTGGATAAGTGTGAATTTTGATGGATAACCATGATTTGGTTATTGTTTCAGAAAGTATGAATTTGATAAATTTGGCTATAAATGCAAACTGAATCAAGTTTCTTCCCACATACGAGGCTGCTGCCTAGTAGCTATTATTGTAAACATAGCACAATGTTCACTAGTGCAGTCAGGTGTAATCTAACCTCCAAAGCTGCCCTCTATGCACACTTTCCTGGAATATTGTATTCCGGATATTGAAAATGTGTCAGGATTTTAGCATATGGAAAATGGTTGAACCAATATATGGGGTTATGAAATGTGGCTTAGTATGAGCAAGCAAACATGTCAGTTCCCAGATGAAATATTATAGCTGCTGTGCGCCTCCACTGGTCCTACAGTGGCCACATTACCCAGGTCTGTTCCCATGGTTTGGGTTAGTGTTGTGCCCTAACCCTGGCTCATGGATTTAAACAGGAAGCAAAGAACACAAGTCTTGGTGACACGATTGGGGAAGGGCTATAGCTCAGTGGTAGAGAATTTGCCTTCCATGCAGAAGGTTCCAAATAAAAAATCGGTCTTAAATTGCAACACTAAGCGTAGTCCTGCATAGTGCAGCAGAAGCAGGATGGAGAAGCAAAACGGCCACAATATTCACTTCAGAAACCCGCACATTTTCTTGCTCGCAATAAGAAACTATGACATGTAAGCTAGGCCAATGGCTTTGAGTGCTTTGCCATACACTTACTGAATTTTCCAACAAAATGAAACTTTTTAATTGTAGGGGGAAATGCCTTTTGGATGTTATGAAATGAAAAAATTGTGCTAAGTATGTATGCATGCAATAAACTTTTTCAGGCGCAGACATAAAAACGGAGGAATGTGAAGCCCTTAGGGAAAGGGAAGTAAGGTTTGAAGGAGGCCGAGTCATCTAGTGTCAGATGTGAATGGCCGATTTCATCCCACTCCAATGTTGTCTCCCATTACAGCGTTTTTCATTTCTTCATATGAGAGGATAGCAGCCACCTACCTAATATGAGAGAAAGTAAAGCAGTGCGTCTGTGGAGACATTAGGGCAAGAACTATATGTACCTCATGGCTCTGTGTTCTCCCTGTTCTAATATGACTAGAACAGTAAGAACATTTCTCCTTTACAACTCAATGGGTGCTATGGAGGGCAAAGTCAGGCTCCATGTGCTAAGCCTACAATACATTCCATTTCTTGTGTTTTGATAGGCTGTTACAGCAGAACGTGACAGAACCCAGGAACTGTTTTTAGTATATATTGGAAATGAATGTGGCACGTTTCTCTGTGAATAACTGATAGAGCATTTTGAATCATCTGCAGCCTCCTTGATATAGCTATCAGTTTGCCCACGCAACAGTGGATTTGGAAGCAAAGAACTGCTGCACATGTGCGGCACAGTCATTAGCTATGGGCCAGGGAGGGAGGCAGGGAGAAACAGAGAGCACATTCTGAAATACATCTTCTGCACGTGCATAATGGAGGCTGATGTGCACGTTAAGCTGAACTACAAAAATAGATCTGGGTGTGCTCAGCACAGACAGCATTTCTTCCTCACCCCACATCATCTCATGTGGTCCCCGTTAACTGCCTCCTCTGGATGGTGTGCATAACCTCACAACCTGGTTAGAAATGCAATCTACTAATAACGGTCCAAATTTTCACTAAAAGAGGTTGCAGTGACATGTTTAATTTCTAATATTTATGACTGCTTGAGACAGTGTGAAGCATTCTGAGGAACAGAATGCACAGAAACTGTAAAAATATAATTCACTCTATTTGGGATTAGCTGAATAATAGCCAGCAACCCAAAAGTGATTGATAAGGAGGATCGCACATCTGAGAAGTACACGTTAAACTCACCAATGTTTAATCAATTTTTCGGTGGCTGGAGTAGTATTTTGTATTGCAAACAAACTGGAAGTAGCATTAATGTTCAAAGATTATTTTGAGATTATTTCGAAGAAGTCTTTCACTTTAAAAACCCCACCCCCACATCATAAGGCTCACGACACTTCTATGGAAGGCAAATATGACTTAACTCATGACAAAAATGTATTAAGCCCGGGGATGTGGGGAGGGAAGCTCCTTCTAATTAGTGCAAACAACAAAATTTCCATAGGGAGGGAGCAATTTGACATATTCCTAAGCATTCATGTTTGTGCAGATCTCAATTCTTTTGAGTTTTATTCCAAGGCTCGTTGCTGGTATTTAATACAATTTATAATTCAATCATAATAAGGCTAAACAATAATACTGAACAATAAAATATGCTCAGTATCCCCTTTCAGTTTTAACTTTCTCTAAAATGAAAGCCGCAGCTCCTTAGTGAGGTGGTGTGTGGAGGCAGGACGTATAATCATAACTCTCCCTATGGAAGGTTGCATTGGGCCTCCATTTCACTAGATCCTCAGTTTTGTAGCACAAGACTAACCCTGCCTAGTTTATTACATTACACCTCACCACTCCCACCTCTGCCTGCACCATTCTCCTCCTTTGGAAACAATGCATAATCCTTAAGTAATCCTTCATCCCACTGATTCAGCACTAGGAACTGTCCTGGGTATTTGCTAGATCCCCAAGGTCAATTATGCAGAGTGCAGATGATAAAGGGCTGTAGCTCAGTGGTGGAGAACATGCCTTCCTTACAAAAGGTCAAAGGTTCAATTCCAGGCAACCCCAGCTAGAATTGAGAGAGCCCCCACCCAACCACACAAAACCCCCAAGTGCCACTACCAGTCAGTGAACAATAGCTAGATGGAGCAACGGTTTGAGGCAGCAATCTGTGTTGATGCTTTCTTAGCCAGGATATGCAATGTTAGATTTTTACTACATGAGGCGTCAAGGCACCAAACATACAGATTCCGTGGAAAGGAGGCAACTGTTGTAACAGGTTTGTTGTCAGGGCTTGCATAGCTCTGTGCAATGCACTTTGCAAACCCTGACAATCCACTGAGTACACGGGTCTTTCCAGGTGACTGCATCTTCACCTGCCCCACGCCTGACATCCTGGTGGGATTAAGCTCTCAGGCCCAAAGTTCCCACTCCTCCTCTAGCAGGAGGAAGACGGAATCCCCAACCACACCCCCATGTTTCTCAGCAGCGGCACGAAACATTGCACAAACGAGAAGGGGGGGGGAATCCTCTTGCTAAATGGGGAAGACTGGCATTCTCTTTACTACTGCGCAGCCGCTAAGGGCTCTGTGCACAATGGAAAAGCAACAGGCAGCCTGTTAAACAGGTGAAAAGACAAAGGAGTCACATTGTGGGAGTCCACAGCAGCAACTTTGTTCCCCCGCTGCTCCTAGCCCTTCCTCAACCTGGAGGGTTTAATTCTACCAGGTTTAACTCTCTCCACTCCTAGCCACTGTTGCATATGGAACTGCTGCTGTGAGAAGACACCAGTCAGGTGCCCACCAACCTCGCTTACAGACCAGCTCGACCTTTTTTGCAGTGAGCAGCTTTTACTCTGGATGCTGCCATGTTGATGGTCTTTGGAAGAGGATGTGAAAATAATTCGGCAGCTTTGCTATGGAAACCTGCTGTGCTCCAATTCCTAGACAAGAGGTTGCGGAGGTTTGGATCAAGGGAAGGTGCTCCAGGCTGTGTGTGTGGAATTGTCTGTTCCAGTAGACCTGAACTACGTCACGAATTTGTGTCAATTGTTAAATATCAGCTGTGTAGACAGGAGGGAGAGAAATTAAAGAGAGCCATAATGTGTGCGGACTACACTGAAAGGATGCTAAACCTCTGCAGGCTGTGATGTGAACTCCTCCCTTTGCAGTATTAAACGAAAAACTCATTTGACCTCCTTACAAACAGATTCCTGGGTAGAATGCTTAGCTAGGCTGTTAAGTTCAGGTGAAAATTACCTGAGTCATCCCTTCTTCTGCCTCCACCACCTTCCAACAGCATCAAGACACAACGGTCAGCAGCAACAAGCAGAGCCCACATGTAAATAGCTTCCTACTTCCCACCACAATATACTATTTAAGAGAAAGCCTTCTGCCATCTGTTCAGACACTTTTCTACACTTCCCCTGCCCAAAGTGGATAACAGAAGAAAGGGAAAGCAGCGTGGATTTAGAAGCAGGACACAGGTTTATTTATAACCGGTCAAGTACTAGTGGGCGGATTAATACAATAAATAAGATCTTTGTCCCGTGTCCTGTTTTCCTCTGCAGAAGTTGTCAAAACAAGAGGGGTCCCCTGGCAAAACCCCCGGACATGAATAATTCCTGCTCACCTCTGCCATTCAATACAAGTACTTCCCTACAAAAACAAGCTTAGGAAGGAAGCAAAATTATAAAGTGCAAATCAAAAGGCAATTAAATGCTGGTGGCTTGTCTCACAGCCCACTGGATGTGGAAAAGGTGTTTGGCTGCATCAATGTTCAGTGCCACAAGCTAGCCCCTCCCCAAACCATATTGTGCATTTGAATGCCGAGGGGCACAAGCCAACCACACTGCTCCGTGGCAGAGAAGAGAGAGAAAGAGAGAGAGAGAGAGAGCTCGAACACAGGAAGAATATTGCACATTTTCTCAGTGGCAAGTGATCTGAATTTGCCAGCACCAGGACATTTACATTCAGGGCTCTATCCCCCCACCTTTGCTCCTCTGCACTCAAGAGGCTCCAATACAAGGAGGACAGCAGAAGTAACCGTGTATTTGGTTTTGGTGCTGAAGTCTTGCTAGTTGTACATTCTTCATCACAGCAGCAGCGCTTATCATTCTAGCTCACAATTAAAACCCAATACAAACTGGGTCACATTAAAATGCTTCCATTCCACTGCCACCTGGAAAGCCTTTGGAGGATGCAGCATCTCTGAAAAAACAACAACCCTAGAACAGACAATTCCCTTAATGGCAAGTTAAGATGATACAGGGCACTGTGATTTAGTAAATGCTAGTGTCTCCCTCGACGCAACTGCCAATGTCATGGGCTTGTTCATATGAGATTACAGCTGAGCCCCCACCCTTCCTATGTTTCAGGATCCTTCACATTGCATCTTAAGCCAGCCCACAGAAGAGAACACAGGTGACAGCACATGCATAACATCAGGACAAACAGGAACTCTGCTAGAACACTCCAGAGCTTGAAGTGCCACTGGAAATTAAGGAATTGTTTGGCACTGCTGTCTGGTGTGGAAACTCTTTCCAATGCAGAGATGATACATCTTAAATGACTCCACCCAGTGAAGTCAATCCTTGACAGAGGTTGAATGCTAGCAACGTACTTTCGATGGGAAGGGGTTTTCTTCCTTGGCTGATGCATCAGCAGCTCTTTCCCAGACCCAAACTTTTGTGTTTAGCAAAAGACTTTTGCCTGAAGTTAGACACTGGACTTCTGCCCTGTCCAGACAGATGCGGACCACTGCCCTCCCATGCAGGTTTTTGGCATGCTGGTTTTTGTGCTTTCACGTCAAAATTCAGACCACAGCACAGCCTTGTTTCCTTTGTCCACACTGACCACATGGGCTCCAGATGGTGACCATGCCACAGCATTGATTGAGTTGCTGAAACGAAGCATGAAATCAGTTTATTAGATTGCGGAATACACTCAGAGTCCAGGTTAAAGGGAAAAAAAGTGCTATTCAGTCTCAGTTTTTTTAAAGCGTGTGCTGCAACTTAGTTGAGCCACTCAAGTTTGCTCGGATGTCATTTCTTAATCTCAATGCATACCAATGATACATTGAATTATGGGGTGATCCTAACCAAGTCTGCTCAGATTTAAGCCCTACTGAATTAAATGAGGCTTACTTCCAGGTAAGTGGGGTTAGGACTGTTGCCTTAGTCATTAAACCAATCATTGAGGGAGTGTTAAACTTCAGCTTACAGGCTTCTATGTAACTACCTCACCATCACACAAGATCTCTGGCATTCTGACAGCATCATCTTGCCTCACCTGTGATGCTTGGAGAGTACCCTCTCCACTTTCCCAGTAAGCACATTCCAAATATAGAGTGACCCGTCTGCTGAGCCAGCCGCCACATAATTTCCATCAGGGCTGAAGAATCATGAGTTTGGTTCAGGGAAAGAGCAGAAAAAGATTCATTTTTTTACCTTTTTGTCAAGATACTGGCCTCCACCACTAATTTATACTGTGCTCATAATGCAAAATCACTATGTAAGCTCACCCACCAAAGCCACCCAGAAATTCAGCACTCTAGCCATAGTTTAAACTAGAGCTTTGAAGTCATAAACTAAACAGACTCTCTTCAGAGAGTCAGAAAGGACTATAGTAGTGGTGTCAACACAAATTATTCAACACAAACTGCAGTAGATGAAAGGTGGCAAGGTACCCATGTTGCAGATATTTGGCAATTAATCTGCACTATTTCCAAAATTCCATCCAGCAACGTGACTATGGTAGAACAGCTGCTTGTCTAGCCAGGTGGCAAAGTGTCATAAAGGAATAGAATGATGGGGACACCCCTTCTGTCAGCTTGGGGAAGTGAGGGAAAGCACACACTTAGTTGCAATGCAATAAAGAGTTGATGCTAAATTACTTTCTTCTTGTCTAGGGCACCATAGAGTGTGCTCCACTCACCAGCACTACAAGCTAGCTTAGGGGCTCTAGAATTCATAATTTTTTTCAGGAAAATTAGTCCAGTTTAACAAGACACTCAACCTAAAATCTCTTCTTACTGAACAGTGGGAACAGAATCTTGAGTCCAAAGCTTCATACAAGCACAGAACCCCTTATCTACCTTGAACGGAGAGTACTCCACTTTTGCTAATAAGTTTTATTATGTTTTTATATATGCTAGAAGCTGCCCAGAGTGGCTGGGGCAACCCTGTCAGATGGGTGGGGTGCAAATAAACAACAAGAATTATCATCATCATCATTACCACCACCACCACCCATTGATCAGATCTTTCACTATGTAGCACCCAGTAAGCAGCATGTGCAAAAATAATAACATTCACACAAGGAAGCTAAAATTCTGAAGCTAAAACTGGGTAACTTAATTCTTAGAATAAAAAAATATTTTGGAACTCTGGTTACTTGGACATGAAATGCAACATTACTTTTAATAAAGAGGATTACTCAGGATCTTGAGTGCATAAAATGAAAAGTTTCACACATCCCTCTCAAGTGCCCTGTAGTTCAATCAACACTGCTGCTTACCTGAATACAGCTCTGTTCCAATCAGACCCGCATTTAAACCCTTGAGCACTGGAAGAAAAAAAACCAAAAAAACCCCCCCAAAAAGGTTAAATAAAACTCTATCTTTCACATTTTACTTTTAGGGCAGCTATGAAATAATTGACATTTCATCTCTACAGATCCAAATATGAATAACCCAACAACAAGGGAACTCCTCACAGCACCCCTTAGATACACAAACCTGGATGCCTCCTGGATTTAACAAGCTTCTATATTAGTATAAGATGTACAAAATAGAAGTTTTCCAGGACCAGACTAGCCTACTTACTACCTTTGCCAGTTATCATCATGGCTAACCCTGCAGTCCTAGTAGCAACACTACACATACAGCAGGCTTATAACTCCACAACCCACTTGTAAAGCAGTACTCACCTGAAAGTCTGTTTGACAGCACTGACTCTGAGATCAATAATCTTCAACAGGTCATCTCGTGAACAGGTGAGGAGTTCTGTTCTCTCTGGGTTGAGATCTAGAGCTGTAATCCTACCAAGCAACTCCATTTCCCGTACCACACACTCAGTTCTAAAAAACAAGAGTTAGCATTTATTTTAAGACTACTTTGCTCGGTGCTGCCAAGCATATGAGAATGCAAAGCCTCACTAGTTAGCAGCAGCATACTATAATAAGGGATGGAAACCAGATATCATGGTTCACATGCTATACACAGGATTAGTTAAATTCTGCGCTGTACCACTCGCAGTCTGGAACAGAATTAGTTTTTCCAAGCATGTGAGCAAGAATTTAAAGACAATCATATTTCTAATCTTCATACATGCAGAGGAGTATTTAAGTAGTAGCAGGTGAACTCATCTCAGTTTGATTCAGAATTGGCTCAACATCTAAGAATTTTCTTGGAGAATTCCAGAAAAACTCATCTATTTTCCAAGGGTTCTCTCCCTAGCTCATGTGGTTTTCAACATCCTGCAGCGAACTGTGCTGTCTGAACTATTTGCATAAATCACAGCTCAAGGAATCTCCCATGCACTGGAAGCAGTGGAACTTCACTGATCACGCTACAAATGAACCAAAGCTAAGTCAGAGGGCCTTTTCAATGTCCCCTTACCCCAGCACATCCTCCATCTCAAACTTACCTAATATCCCAAAAGCGAATTTTCTTGTCGAAGTGTCCACTCATCACACACTGTTCTGTGCAGACCAGATCATTGCAGCTGGAGCCAGCAAACACTGTTTTTATACCTTAAAAAAAGAAGACAACAACTATAACCCCCACACTCCAACCATACTCTTCTCTCAGCAAAAAAAACAGTTGAACCCATGACTCATGCACCAAACACAATTACTGTCTTAATCTTACTGACCAGTAAGAATGCCAGCCCCATAAGCTAACCCCTCTAATCACAAGCAAAGTAGCTCCAAAGACGTTGTGAGCAACCTCACCCTGTCACAAGAATCTCAAGTAGAACGATGACGTGGTGCCCTCTTGCTGAGCATTATGGTAATACAACATGGTAGTACAAACTACTTTTGATTCCAAGTAGATATCAGAATCTTAATAGAAGGGTGATCAGTACCAAGCTTGTACACTTTTGAGAAATAACAAGTCCATAAAAGTTCTGCTCTTATGCCCTTCAACACATGCAAGACACACAAAAAGCAAGGGAACTACTATTGTATACGTGGAATAGCTTCCTTACAGACTTTGCTGCGCAGGTCCCACAGTTTGAGGGTTCTGTCGTGACTCCCAGATACAATGCGTGCATTGTCCAATAGGAATTTGGCCGACAAGACTTTTCCACTGTGCCCCGTGAGCGTGTGCTAGAAAGAGATTGACATCCTATTAGTGAAAAGGCTTGGCAACAGTTGCTCTCTCGAGTCATGCCATCCAACCATTTAGCAAGCACAGAACGCTGATAATGTTAAAAGGTAAAGGTAAAGGTACCCCTGCCCGTACGGGCCAGTTGTGTCCGACTCTAGGGTTGTGCGCCCATCTCACTTAAGAGGCCGGGGGCCAGCGCTGTCCGGAGACACTTCCGGGTCACGTGGCCAGTGTGACAAGCTGCTCCGGCGAACCGGCACCACAGCAGCACACGGAAACGCCGTTTACCTTCCCGCTATAAAGCGGTACCTATTTATCTACTTGCACTTTGAGGTGCTTTCGAACTGCTAGGTGGGCAAGAGCTGGGACCGAAAGACGGGAGCTCATCCCGCCGCGGGGATTCGAACCACCGACCTTACGATCAGCAAGTCCTAGGCACTGAGGTTTTACCCACAGCGCCACCTGTGTCCCTTTTGCTGATAATGTTACCCAGACTCAAACCCGGTTTGAGATCTAAACAATCCTAGTTTGGTGTGTCAAATGCTGGTTTGCCAATCACCTGCTGTATAGAAGACCGCATCCACATCTCTTAGTTGGGTAAGGTGTCGGCAACCATAGAGGGTGGGCCTATGAGCCATGATTGCTAAATGGAAACTCAGAGTTCAGTGGGAGTATATCCCAAATTACCCGGTGCCAGGGATATGCAACAGGAGATGGCTTTCACCACTTTGTCCTGCTTCCCAGATATATATGGCTGGCCATCTTTGGAGATGGAATACTAGTCTAGTTAGACTTTGGTCTGATCCATAGGGAACTGCCTAATAATAATATTATTAATAATAATAATAATTTATTATTTGTACCCCGCCCATCTGGCCGGCTTTCCCCAGTCACTCTGGGCAGCTTCCAACAAAGATGAAAGATACACTAAAATGTCACATATTAAAAACTTCCCTGAACAGGACTGCCTTATACCAAGTCAGACCATTTGTCTATCTAGCATAGTACTGTCTACACTGACTAGCTGCAGCATTCCAGGGTTTCAAGCAAGAAACTTCTCCAGCCCTACCAGGACTTGCTGGGGATGGAACTCAGGCCCTTCTGCATGCAAGGCAGGTGCTCTAGCATAGAGTCACAGTCTTTCAGGGAAGCAATTCCTAGAATCTTGAGGCCTCCCCCCCCCCCCAAGTTCACACATATTAGTATTTAGTTAAATGAAGCTCCTTCTACTGGGTCCGTTCGAGCCTCTAGTCTAACTAACAGTGGAGGCTATTGCAGCTATCCTATCCTACACGATTTTGAACTGGAGTTGCTGGAAGCTGGACCATCTGTATGCAGTTTGCATGGCAGAGAGGGAGCAAACTAGAGAATGAAAGAGATGAACGTGAAATGTGTCTTTATGCTTACAAAGACCAACTTCAAAATGCAAAGGAGAAATACGCTACTTTTATCTGTTCACCAACCTAGAATTGGTCTGCTTCCACCAAAGCCAATATCATTCTTCAGCAGTGTTTTAATATTAATGTTAAGCAAAATTCTGCAAAGTATAAAAATTTCTCAGGAAGGTTCTCCTTCAGACCCTCTTCTCGTTTGCTGACCTCTCAAACAGTACATTCTACCCGTAGCAGCAATCTGCATCTGCCAGGTTAACTGTAAGAGCTCTTTGTAAGTAAAAGAAGAAAAGAGATTAACGAGCCACTCAATTTTGAAAGGTTTCAAGAGCTGCAGTTAAAATCCTGCAGCACATCCCTACAAATTTCTAACACTTTTTGATATTTAGAAGACAAGTGAGAAGCAGGCATACATGCCACACCTGTGGGGAAAAGATACTCACCCGTAACCGATGATCATCCACGGTCCAGATCCTACTGGCAAAGTCATTTGAAGCGGCTAATAAATAAGAGCCCTGGGGAAACACAATTTTAAACTCTTTCAATATGATCTTTCTTCTTCTAGAACAAGGATGGGGAACCTCTGGTCTTGCAGATGTTGTATGGACTACAACTTCCAGGTGACCTAACCAACTGTCCACGCTGGTCCACCACCAACTGGAGGGCACCTGGTCCTTTCATTGTTGTAGCAATGTTTTCTAGACTACCTGCTAGTTTTCTAGACTACCACTACTACCTGCATGGTCATCTGCATCAAAGGAATGTTGTATCTGTCTGTCACCAGCTTATTTCAGATCACTGCTGCATCCTGCTACTTCTTCTTGACCTCCTATTAGGTCTCTTCTTGTCCTCTCTTTTGATGCTGAGACAGTGAGTACCCTTATTATTGTCTTTAAGCTGCTTTCTGTTTCACCTTCTTACCTGAAGTTAAAGAACCTCTCACCCAATTTTCTTTACTCATCTACCACTGCTCAATCTTTTCACACCTAGTGCCCCACCCCACCCCATTCCTTCTCCCACTTTCTTCCTGCCGCAGCTGATAACTTGACAAGAGCTCTTGAGAAAGATGTTTTGCTGCAAAAGAGGTCTCAGCTAAAAAATTGAGATCATATACCCATAAAGTGGCTCCAATACCTCAAAAACTCCATTATCTGTTTATGTTGGATAACAATGTCAGTCACGTCTACCCAGTGCTCTAGAGTAACACAAACTGAACGTATCTCTATTTATCAGCAAATACTCTCCCAATCATAGCATGTCTAGAGTATGATGGAAGCGAAAATGCTGGGAGCTGCGATGGTAAAGGAGGCAAAACCACTGGGCAAATCAGACCTTTTACTGTTCATCACTGACCTCAGCAAAACACTGTTAGATATCAAAAGAAGCAGAGACATATGCCATGTGCCTCACGAGTTATGAAACTGTGACATTTCATACCTTGGCAGAAAATCAGTGCATGTTATATACAAAAGGCATAAGCAAGTCAATCTTACGAAAAGGACAGTATTAATCAGTGCTAAAATGGCTCTAATTTTGTACCTATTTCTGGACGATTGTGTCATTTCCTCCCTTATCTATTAAGTGCTTATTTCAGAGACATGGTTTGGGAAGTGCGGTGGGAAACAGTTGCAAAAAAAAGGGCTATAAGAAATACTCACCGCACTATCAAACTCTATGCTTGTAATCCCTGCATTACTGCCAGAGAGAGAGCCTTTAAGTTCACACTTTTCTGTGGTGCAAGAAAAAAGAAACAAGAGTTAGGAGGCAGGAAAAAGATTGAACCCATGTCTATTTCATTCAGCCAAAAGCAAGAGCAACATGTATTTATTTCATTTCATTATTTTCTAAGAGGATTTAAAACTGGTTCTTCATTCAAAGAAATGTCAGGGCAGGGTGCAACAAAAATACACAATAAAATGGCCTGAAAAAATATCAAACCATCACAATAAATCAATTTATCAAGTCATGAATCATTATGGAGGGATACTTTGGGATGATTTCTGATGTTGTTATACAGATATTGAAGGAAAGTATTTGAAAAAAAGCAACATCATAATGAAAACACACAGATCTGATATTTCAGGATCACTGACATACAACTGTATGTAGCCTTTTCACTAGAAATGTTTGGGACCAAACCTGGAACCTCTTTCATCCAAAGCAAATACTGTCCCACTGGAATTATGAGTTCTCTCTTCTCTGAGTAGCGAACAGTTCTGGAGAAGACATTTATCATCATAGCTGAGTGGGGAGTTGAAGATGAGTTTCCTACATCCAAACCCAACATCCTAGTCACCATATGAGAATGGCTCTTTCAAATGTTCTGCACTGTAGCTGCAGATCTTCACAATTATTTTGAAGATGTCAACAATGGAATCAATCTTAGGAGGAAGCTCATCTGTCCCTATTTAAGGAACTTACCTCCACAAACTTCCCAGAGTTTGACTCTCCGGTCCAAGCCTCCTGTTGCCAGTAACCGGGAGCCAGGGCTGAACTGCACCGCATTCACCTCCCCATCGTGCGCATCCTAGGGGGATGGAAATATAGATGGTATCAAAAGACACTCCAGTCTACAAGAGATACTGCAAGCTTGAAGCATGACCCACACTCACACAGTGTAACACCAAGTGGATCATTTGTCAAAACTACTATTTTCCTGTTTGATTTCAGCTACATGAAACCAAGATATATAACAACCAGATCTCTACAATAAACATCCCTAGAACAATGGCTGTGGTCTCTCAACCAACTAAGATGGTTAGGGGACTCCTGCCCATTATATTTTAGATGGAACGTATTTCTCCTCTCACCATTCACAATCACGAGGTCTCAGCTTGAAAACTAAAGATCATGCACATTAAGACACATCCCAAAACTACCGGCTCCTTGGCTCACTTTGTCAGATAGCAGTCGGTGCCAAGCCGCTTACACTTTGGCAGCATGCACTGACTTTATCCGCATATTGTCAGCAGCCTCATAACACCTCACAGCATTACTAAAGTGTGGATGGGAGATAGAAAGCATAAAGCTGCTGGGAGCTGAGAAAGTAGCGGGTGTGCAATTCACCAGTGCAATCAGAGATTTATGACATCATCACTGACCTCAGCAAAACATCTATTAATGAACGAGTTTGTGACTTGTTTTACAAAACTCTGAAACTGGGGCCCAATTTTGGGCTGCCCTTGTCAGCCAAGCCAAATATTGTGGGCATCAGGACCCTGCTTCTCCCTCTGCCATGGGCAATCACTTGGCTCCTCTCCTAGACTCCAGGCCTGTTTTGCACAGCAGTCAGGTTAACCTCTAGCCTTCCTCCCAATCGTGGAGCTGGGGAGGGGTTAGGGATTCCCTCCCACTTCTGCTGCTCCAAAGTTGCGAGAAGGCAGGCTGGAACAGGTCGGGCTCACCAGCGGATGGTAGGACACTCACCACTGCAAGCACGGTGAGTGAAGATGTGAAAGCGAGAGAGGGACATCTGCATAAATGGTTACAATTACATAATGACGACAACAGTAAACAAAAACAGATTCACCTAGAAGTTCTACATCTAAAGATAATGTCTCTCAAATATACAGTACTTACAAAGACACACAGAGCGGTGGTAGGGACTCGCACCTCTTTGCTTGCGCCTGGGTGTGCCTCCACGTTATCTTGAGGGGTAGGGCATGAGGATAAAGAGCGTCTCCTGAGAAAGGGCACAACCAATGCATATAGTTAGGCACAGGTGGGAACCAGCTCTGTCTTCAAATTATAGGCAGGGAGATGATCCCGACTACACAATAGGGTAAGAATGGGAGGGAAGGGGCAGAGAGACTTCAGCCCGATTCAGGTATAGCAGCAGTTGGGTGGTTACGCCCACAGAGATGGCTTTGCATGGTTGGGACTCCCCTGGCTGCTATAATCTTTGCAACTGGCTTCTCCCGTGGACCTGATGGATGGCATGGTAACTTGAGGTTGCTGTTGGCCTGGGGAAGGACTCACCAACATTACAGCAGCCTTATGGAGTCCTGAGTTAAAACTAATCAATTCAAAGATCACTGCTAAGACAAGTTCCTGCAGCTTTTCAATTTATTTTAAAGAAATGTTTATTTTTCTCCCATATAAAGTAAATCCCACTGAATTGCAAAGGTATATACTCCTCAGTCTAAAACTCACATTGCATTTCTACACCTAGACACGGATGCTCAGCTCAGTACAGGAAGGACTACAATGATAGGCCACAGCACAGTCATTGCAACTACAGTTAACTTACAATTAATATTGCTCTTTTAACCCAGCCCTCATCTAAGAGGGTAAAGTGCACCTTTTAACAGGGAAGTCTTTTCACTGCTACAGTTAACAACATCAAAACAAGGCAGTTACTTCAACATCCCTCACTCACATGCTGGATTAAGTGTGAATAATTTCAAGCGAATTTTCACCTGGCAGTATCAGAAGAGTGATGTCCCAAAAGGGGAGACTCAGACAGACTGGAGGGAAAGATCAGAGGTCAGCACACAGCAGATGTAAGGAACAGGAAGTTGAAAACCAAAGAAAAAAAGGGGGCGGGGAGGCAGAAGCTAGAAAAAAAGGCTGAAATAAGGACAACTGTTTGCAATCCTTGCATCACTGGAATATCGGTGCATATTGTACTGATATGTAACAAAAGAGGCGAATGTATTCTAACCTACCCAAATATATTAGTGATAGAGTCCAGAAGGCCTCCAGCTGGCTGGGAGTGTCGCTTACTAAAGAGGAGGGGAGGACAGATTTAAATCTTGTTGTTCAAACAGAGATCAAAAACACACATAGCCCACAGCATGCAACAAGGAGAGCATTTCTCCTCGAACCCCAACTTCAAGCAGGAAATTCAAATTCAGGACAGTCAAAAAAGTCACCACGTTGGAACTGAAGAAATAAAAATGCTTGCATCACCAATTATGAATTGAGCGCAATTCATGTTGGCCTAACAGCAGGAAGAGGAGGCTCCTTACAGAGGTTTAAGCCATTTAGACCATTAAGAATTTGTATTGAGAAATAAGTTTTCAGAGATAAAGCAATCAGGTGGTTATGATCCACAAGAGGAGCTTATAAAGAAATATTTTCATAGCTGAATATGAAACTGAAAGAGTAGCTTCATAAGAAAAGGATATATTTTTATTTTTTAAATAAAAATTGTGGTAAGAGCCTTGGCCCACTAAGGGTGGGGGAGATAAAGATCTGTTTCCATCACTCTCTCTGTCTATCAGTCTTCCAAATACTTAAAGCCAGCCTGCTTCCTTTCCACCTGCAGTTGCTGCCACTACTACAGGGCTTTGCCACACCCAGACACAGAGTGATGGGTTAATTACAGCTCTCCAAAGCTGTGAGAGCCAATTTAGGTAGCTGTGCCATGGTCCTTTCAGTCAAGAGAAGAACTGTCTGCAACAGCTCCACATCATGCCTCCTCTTCATTGGAACAGGACCACAGACCTGACCATACCGCCAGCTCTTGGCCTCCCTTGCATTAGCGCTGCACTGCTCCCTCCAGTTCCAGGAACAAGAACCAGCATGGCAAAGGGAATTTGTGGAAAACAAGGCAGCAGCTGCTCACACTCTGTTTTCCTGGGAGAACTTACAAGTCAGGAAATGGTAGTTCTGGGATACTTAGAGTCATAGAATCATAGAGTTGGAAGAGTCCAACCCCCTGCCAAGCAGGAAACACCATCAGAGCACTCCTGACATATGGTTGTCAAGCCTCTGCTTAAAAACCTCCAAAGAAGGAGACTCCACCACACTCCTTGGCAGCAAATTCCACTGTTGAACAGCTCTTACTGTCAGGAAGTTCTTCCTAATGTTTAGGTACTTCCATTAAAGTATAATGATATTGTTAAAAAAAAAGAGATCTCCCTAGCTAAAAAAGGTTCTGTGGAAAAGTGAGAGGTCACTCATACTAAAAAACATTCTGATACTTCACAGGGCTTCATAACTACTGACATTTTGAATGATGTGGGAATAGTTCACAGGACCTTTTTCCAATGAAATGAATGGAAACACAGAACTCCAACCTAACAGGGGCTGCATAGGAGATATACTCAAGTACATTCACTGCTTCCTCAGATGCTGGCATTTGTTAGCCAAGAAATCACAAATACATCCATATTGGAAATAACAACTCTCTCAAAAGTATTTTCCCTTTCAGGATACAATAGCAGCAGTTCTCAAACTGCTACACCATTAAGGATATGTGCAATTCCTCCCCCCACCCTTGGAATTCTTTATTAGCTTCTTGTGGGTCAGGGTGGGGGATCCATTATTTTATCCCCATTCTTCTTACCTGGCTGTTCGATTGACAGTGCGCACCGGAGATGTCTCATCAGCAGGGTCAGAGGTTTCATCCGCCAGCACTTCAATATCGTCATCCCTGGAGGACAGGACCGTGCCTTTTTTGAATCATTTGAGAGTTGAAGGACATTCAGGCATTTGGGCTAAGCAACTCCCTGCCCTCTCAACAGAATTCATAAGCTTGCTTCCTTATATGGCTAAAGGGAAAGTGCACTTTTACAGACACCTTCTTTATGTGCACTAAGGAATTAATTAGCCTAACAGTAAGGAGAGTTTTGCCACTGATGTTTTATTTGCTTTTTTGTTTTTATTACCTGTTGATTTTTTGAGTATTTTTACTGTGAAGCGTTGGTTTTGCCCAATCCAAACCTAAGTTGCCTTGAGCATCTAAGTAAGGTGGAATTCTACCCATTCTTTTTAGTCAAATTTTGCCTTTGAAATTCAAGCTGAGCCCGCATACATTGTTTACATTTTACAAAGTGTGATTTCTGTGCACTCCAGGGATAATAAAAGAAAATGAGAGAAAGCAAATGTGTACTCTATGTCGACGAAACCTCAAGCACAGAACTGATCAGCTTTCACATACTAGTAATTTAGATCAATATTTAAAAATATTTTTGATTGTAGGTTGTTGTTGTTGTTTTAAAAAAACCTGTAGTAAGTATAAACTAACAGCAGCTTGTTACTTTCCAGGAAAGTAGGAAATTGAATTTGATGTGGAAGCTTGAGGTGTCTTCCCGACCACTGCCTTGTGAATTCTCTCAAATCAGCAAGCCAAGGATAGCCCAGAATGGTTGGCTGGGGGTTCAGAGGTGTGCATGGACCACAGGTTAAGAACCCATGATGTAGTGGAAAATTTCTTGTTTCCAAAGAGGCTGCTGAAGGAGGGGACGCACCACAGTAACAGCTCACCGGCTTCCTTTTTTGCTGGTCCCCCACTGCATTCCCTAATGCTCACAATGCAGGGACCTCCAGTTTCCTGATCTCACAGGGAAACCCTTCCCATCTCCTATCTATCTCATCCATTTCTACAATCAAGTAATGCAACATTGCCAACTTAAAAGTTGTGAACTTATTTTGCATTCCTCCGTTCCCTTACAGATAAAATTAAGGCCCTTTCCCCCCACTTGACCGCACACTTCAAAGTGCAGAATGCTATAGTCAAAATTTAATGAAGAACATTCAAAGCTTGAACAGACCAGTAATGTTCATTGTGGGGTCTGTGTCTGCTTTCTAGGACTGGCACATGTAGACATTAGAGAAGAATGAGGTGAGGGAAGACTTACTGTTCAATTGGCAGCGGCTCTTTTGCAGCTTCTGCTAGTTCCTTCTGAAGCTTGGCTTGCCGTCTTCTATGAGGGAAAACAGAAATGCTAGGAAATCCTGTCACTGGCTGACATTCTCTGAAGGAGTGTGCAAATGATTCAAAAATATCAAGGGTCCAATAATCAGAGGCTGAAATCCCAACCGTCTTACTGAGTTCAGCACAATCACCAAGAAGTGCTTCAATAAATATCTCTATGTCATATTGACTTCTACTGCCTTTCGAATTCTCTCCCAAAGGAGGCTCAGTCGATGTTCACAATTTTTTGCATTGTATCTTTGTGTACCACTCAAGATGTTTGTAGTTAAGTTTCATAGAAATTGTTTAAATAAACAAATAAAAAGTACTCCAAGCAACTGAAACCACATGTACCACCAGTGACATAGCTAGAACCAAGGATGCACCCAACCTACACACTTGCTCTTTCAGGTAGAGTTCAATCCCATTTTCAGAAGGTCGCCTGCCCAATTCTGGGACATGAGAATCACCAACCGACAAGGATTCAGTCTCAGTTTGTTGCCCCACCTCCATCCCATTACAGTGCCCAGATATCAGTTCAGTATTCACATAGCCTTCCCTGACTCAGATGGCACAAAGAAATACAACTGGGTGTCATCAGATGGTACCCAGCTCCAAACTTCACCTAATGCTTTCACTCAGGAGACAAGATTAGCATTACAAGCACGCATGCAAATAAGGCTAGCGAGGAGCAATTGAACAGACACAAGCTGTATTACATAAACCATTCTTAAATTGCTCTACATTCAGATCGACTTCAATCTCAAAAAATGCCCTTCGCCAGGATGCACTGAGTCGTTAAGTGGCCAGGATTACTGGAAAAAATACTGAGATCTACACACAGAGACACAGAGTTTCTATGTTCACCCAGAAAAGATGGGGATAACATTTGGGGAAAATAAATTTTGGGGAGGGGCTTTTATTGCATATTTAAGCTCAACTCAAAGGTTTTAACTTGCTGGTATCATACCTGGAATCTTTCTCATTTTCTGCATTGAGCCGATTAGCTTCTTGAGCTTTCTCTGCCATCCAGCGTGTTACCAGCTCTTGGTTATCTTCCGTAGTTTTTCTCAGTTTTTCCTCAAGGGCAGTAAAGGTAATCTGGAGTGCATCATACTCATCCTTAAGAGTCTGATTGGCTCTTTCAAGATCTTGTAGCTTGTTCCGCAGGTCCTGGCACTCTGTCTCTAGTTCAGATATCTTCTGCAAATATTCTACAATCCTTTAAGAGAGGCAACCCATATATTTATTATTGAGGTGGCGCTTGGGTTAAACCACAGAGCCTAGGACTTGCCAATCAGAAGGTTGGCGGTTCGAATCCCCGCAATGGGGTGAGCGCCCATTGCTTGGTCCCTGCTCCTGCCAACCTAGCAGTTCGAAAACACGTCAAAGTGCAAGTAGATAAGGCGGGAAGGTAAACGGCGTTTCCATGTGCTGCTCTGGTTCGCCAGAAGTGGCTTAGTCATGCTAGCCACATG
Source organism: Podarcis gaigeae (assembly GCF_964106915.1). Classification (NCBI taxonomy): domain Eukaryota; kingdom Metazoa; phylum Chordata; class Lepidosauria; order Squamata; family Lacertidae; genus Podarcis; species Podarcis gaigeae. The sequence continues at coordinate 61,496,921 of NC_139681.1, forward strand.
ACCCGGAAGCTGTAAGCCAGCTCCCTCGGCCAATAAAGCGAGATGAGCGCCGCAACCCCAGAGTCGGTCATGACTGGACCTAATGGTCAGGGGTCCCTTTACCTTTATTTTACCCCAGGCTAATGCTTAAACATGACTCAGGTAGCTCACTACACTTAAAGATCACTTAAATAGTATAACAAAACCGAAGGAAATAAAAACAGGCAGGCAGGCAGATAAAGCACAGTATTCAAAAAAGCCACCAGCTACCTGTCAGGGCAAAAACATGTCAGAATAAAAAGATATTCACCCACCAGTGATAGCAGGAGAGGTGGGCATCCAAAATTCATGAGGGCAAAATGCTCCACAAAATTGGTGTGGCCACTGAGAAAACCCTCTGACATTATTACAAACCGTGCGTCTGATGTGGGATATAAATAAGGGTTTCTTCACCTGTTCTTAGACAACAGGCAGGTGAGTACAAAATAAGTCAGTCCCTTCACTTATGATGGACCCAAGACATTTAAGGCCCTAATAGTCGTCACCAACACTTTTAATTAAGTCCAGAAGCAAAATGGGAGCAAGTGTATGCAAGGCAGGTGTAGTAAGATACCAAGGGCACCCACCCACCAGCCTCCTTGCTGCCACATTCTGGACTACTGAAGCATCTGAATACTCTTAACAGTAGCCATATGTAAAACACTTTGCAATAATCCAGTGTAACCAAGGCATGTGTTACCACAGCCAGGTCTGGCTTCCCCGGGAAAGGGCAGAGCATGGGCACCAGCCTAAAGTGGGCAAAGACACTCAGTTAAAATGAGAATTCAACCAAAAATTGGCATCCAGCACCAAAATCAAATTCTGTAAGTAGTAAATGGGTTCTACTCACTTTGTATTATTCGTTTGCATCTCACTGTCCTTCTGTTGTATTTGGTTTTTCAGGTCAATCACAGACTGGGCCAACTGTGAAGGAAACTATGTTACTGAGGGAAATCAACTATTAATACAGTCTACTTTTTGTGTTTGATTTTCCTTTAACCTCAGTGTTTCATTTTTCCCCCTGAACACCCAAGTATACATACACCTGCCAACTTAACATAACATTTCATGCATGCTGAAATCGTACTATTATTTATTAAATATTTATTAAAACATTTATTACAAATATTTACTCTAGTCTTTGAAAACATATGGAATATTTGCTAGACCCAAAGAGTTGCATTTAACTAATTTTTACTTAGAGTACATTTACCGAAAGTTATAACTATGACTTAGGTCTGTTGATTTCAATGGGTCTACTCTGAGTAAAAGTTAGCTGAATACAACCTAAGTGTCTTTATTGTTTTTCCTTGAAGAGATACCTGCGTAATTATTAACCAATGTCACAATATTAGTATACAGTCAAACCTTGGTTCTCAAACAGCTCCGGTTTCGAATGCTTTGGCTCCCGAACACCAAAAACCTGGAAGTAAATGCTTTGGTTTCGAATGTTTTTTGGAACCCAAACGTCTGACGTGGCTTCTGTTTTGAGTTTCCCTATTGAACTGAGGCTTCCGCTTTCAGTTTTAGAACGTTTCAGAAGTCAAATGGTCTTCCGGAATGGATTACGTTTGAAAACCGAGGTTCTACTGTACAGAAGTTAAGTTTTCAAACTTCTGAATCCCACAGTAAGCCTATAATTACTCTGGTACCACTGCAAAAGAACAGTATTGAAATGTTACACATGGATACAATGGGTGCTCCTAACCTCGCCACGTTTCTTGTGCAACTCTGTCAGCTCCTCTTGATGCTTAATTCTAAGATGGGCTATTTCTTGCATGTGAGAATCATTCCTTGCACCATCATGTCCTGGACTGGAATTTCCCAGAGGATGAGAAAAGAAAAATTCTCAGTTTTTAATTCACAAAGCATTTCAAACTACTTTTTATCCAATTTCCACAATCCATTTTTCTATCAAACTTTTTGTTTCAGATGGCTATCCCTATATTTAACATATTTCACTTCATTTAAAAGAGTAAAATTAATGTTTCAATGTAGAACTTAGATTACATAAGCAGAGCACCGTATCTCCATATCAAGATTTTCTTTTTTCCCCTGTTCGGTACACCAGTGATTTTATGTACTTTGTTGACCATTTTAGCTATGGGTGAATTGATCTCCAAGATAAATGCCCCCAGTTTCTGCAGATATAGTGAACATCCATTCTCTCTTCATACCCTATAGATATCCTATATGGCTCAAAATCATACTAGCTAAACTTTTCAAAAACCTAGTATTACCAACACATTTAGCGTATCATTTCTATCACTGGATAATAAATAATTTGTACCCTTCCTTGGGAGTAAGCCCAATGGTATTGAGGAGTTACATCCAAGAAAATATGTACAGACAATAAGCATTATAGCAGTTCTTAACAGTACAGTGGTACCTCTGGATGTGAACGGGATCTGTTCCTGAGCCCTGTTCTCATCCTGAAGCGAACGCAACCTGCGTCCGCGCGTCATGATTCGCTGCTTCTGCGCATGACGTCATTTTGAGCGTCTGTGCAATTGGTGAAACCCGGAAGTAATGCACTCCGTTACTTCTGGGTCGCTGCGGAGCGCAACCCAAAAACGCTCAAGCTGAAGCAACTTCAACACGAGGTATGACTGTAGTTTTAATAACTGCTATACAAGAAAGCTAAAACATATTCATATATTAAGAACATGAAAGCCTTGCTGCATCAGACCAAACACCCATCAATTCCAGCATTCTGCATTCAGTGTGATCAGCCGGAGGTCTATGGGGAAGCCCTAGAAGGACATGCATGCAACAGCACTCTCTCACTAATACTGAAAGCAGTACATAGCTATTATGACAAATAGCCATCGTTGGTGGAAAGGGAACAACACCAGACACAGTAACCATCACTTGTACTGATTCAGCAAGTACCTGATCTCATGCCGGCTTGGCAAGTCATATTTTTCCACTTGTAGCTTGTCAGCCAGCACTGAATGGAAATCTGACTTCTCCAGGAGCTTGTTATCTAATGAGAAGGAGTTCATTTAAAAACAAAAGAAACCACCAGTTTTACAATCCAGCAATAGGATAATAATGTTTTACTTACTTTAATCTTTGCACCGGAAAACAACATTATAAAAGCAACGTTCTGCGTACATGCTCTTATAAGTATAAGGCCATTAAAACAGGGCTGGCTACTTCAATCTGACTAAAAAAAATTCAAAAGACTTTCACCCAGACGACAAGTTGTTTACAATCCCGCAAAAATAACCTTCCTCACACACTATGGCCTCTCTCACACAATCATTTGGATGGCAGTCAGTTTTTAGCAATGTATGCTCTTGGGGCTAAGCTGGAGACTTTCAAGCAGCCACCAAAACCTTTACTTACACTGCAAGATAATCTCTTCAAAGGCCTGTCTCTGCAGCCGGTCCCGTCGCCTCAATTCGTCCAGTATGTGCCGCTTCCAGGCGGGGAGGCTCGCTGCCCTGAGTCCAGAAGACATCTTGCCTTCTCAGCCTCCTCAAGAGTTGAGCCGCCGGCCTGGCAACACCTTCTCCCCCCTGCGAGGGGCTCTATGAAAGCGAAACGACGAGCCCTAAGAAACAAGCAGCCAGCAGAAGAGAAAATGAATCAAGCGGGCGCGGCGGTCGGTTCAAGGAAAAGAGAGAAAAGGAAAAGCGAACAGGAAGCACCAGGAGAAGGCGGCGGGATGGGGAAAGCATGGAGGGGAAAGGGAGGCGTCCAGCTACCCTGAGCCGACTGGGGCGGTCGGCGGGAGAGGGACGGGCGAAGAGCTCACCGCCAGCTACTGAGGAGGAATGGCGCAGCCGCGGAGCTTCCCTCCTCTGCAGGGCTCCTTCGCCATTCTTCCCCCGGGCCGCAGCCCCCATCCAGCCCCACGGCAACTTCCCGCAGGCGCTCTGTCGGTCCCGGTCGTATAGCGTCAGGAGGGACCTTCCACCCTGGAGTCGCAGGTTAATGACGTCAGCATCCTAGTTCGCTGCGCCTGACTGACCACTTCAGCGCCATTAGCAGCGTCATCCCGCCGTAGCTGCATGCCCCTGATATTCTCTTTTACTGTGTATCCTCCTCCACGCACTCCATCCATTGCAGAGATTTTGCCTCATTTAGGAGAGTGGATTTAACAGACTGGCAATGCGCTGGACGACTCTGTAAAAAAAATGGCCGCAGGCAGAGGGCTTCCCTAAGCTGCTCCGTTTTTTGTTTTCTTTTTTAATAGTCTGTGCACCGACCTCCTTCTTGGGAACGGATCCTGGGAAGAGGCGTCTCCGAAGCCGCCATCTTAGGAAGCGAAGGGGCAAAACAGATTTTGAGAGTGTGGACTATTGGGTAATAGGGAAATTTCAAGCTCTTTTCGTTTGTAGCCATTGTGGTGAGCGGTTGCTGGAGCTTGAGTATGTCTTCCCACAAGACTTTCAAGATCAAGCGGTTTCTCGCTAAGAAGCAGAAGCAGAACCGGCCCATCCCGCAATGGATCCGCATGAAAACTGGCAATAAAATCAGGTACAACTCCAAAAGGAGACACTGGAGGAGGACCAAGCTCGGCCTGTAAAGAGAAGCAGCTCTAATCTTACCGGCACAACCCTGAATGGTCTCTTCCTACCAACCTGCCACATTATCAGGGCTGGAATTCTGTCTTGTGCTGTGCAGTCTCCCCCCTTTGTAAAAATATTTGTTATTACAAATATTAATGAATTTAAAACTGAATGATGGAGGGGGGGGGGAATAGGGGAATTTCAACACGTTCTTCGCCTCGCCCATACTCTGGCCGTCTGCAAATGAAAGCTGTGCCTTGTCCATCTGAGCTGGGCAACTTTTTCCCCGTTTCAAAACATGCTTTTTAGTTAACACCCCCCCCCCCCGCACCGCCCAAAGGCTCGGAGCCTAGACAGCTACTCCACTGATCCTCCTCAACAGAAAGAAGCAGTTTTTCCACCCCCACCCAGGTCATTGCAAATTAGCCACACACTCCGGATGAGCACGGGTAATGTTTACTCAGAAGTAAACCCTAGTGCGTTTCATGGGACATAGTGCCAGGTAACGGGCTCCGAAGGCGTGACCAACGTTTTAGTCTCTTGCAGCAAAAGCAACAAAGAATCTCGCGGCGCTTCAAAGACTAGCAGGACTGAAGTTTTCGTGGACTACAGTGGTACCTCGGGTTACATACGCTTCAGGTTACAGACTCCGCTAACCCAGAAATAGTGCTTCAGGTTAAGAACTTTGCTTCAGGATGAGAACAGAAATCGTGCTCCGGCGGCGCGGCGGCTGCAGGAGGCCCCATTAGCTAAAGTGGTGCTTCAGGTTAAGAACAGTTTCAGGTTAAAAACGGACCTCCGGAACGAATTAAGTACTTCACCTGAAGTACCACTGTACTGTGTACTGCACTTCATCAAATGTATAAAGTGTTGTCTTGAGTTGCAGGTACATACACTAGGGAAGCGGGGGAGAGAGATTGTAAACAGTGTAGTCAGAAGGAAATGAAATGTCATAAACTACATGTTCAAGGAAATCTTAAAGTGTATCTGTTGCAAAGCAAGCCTCATCATATTCAGTATACCTAGGTGTGGGTGAACATACTTGCACCCTATATTGATTTTGAAATCTTTGTAATTTCAATAGGACTCTGAAACAATGAAAATGTTTCCTTCCTCCAAGGAGCCAAACAGTGAGCACATGCAGTGGCTTTTGTAGGAATTAATGATGCTTCTAATTTTTAATAGGTGGTGAAAGAACACCATTTCAAGAATCATGACTCAGAGTGTATAAATAGCTCTTCTGAGAGCACAACAAAAGCATTGTCACTGTCTTGCACAGCAGAGTCAGAGTACATGACAGTTTAATGGGTGTTTAGTGCAATAAATAGCTAAATGCATGTGTACCATGAAGCATGTGCTACTTTGCATGAGTTTCAGAGGAGCTGGGGATTTTAGTTGCTACCTTCAGTCTATAATAATATTAAAATATGCTCCAAAAATACTTGTAGGCAACCTGCAAATAAAAGTCCCACATTTTAAAAAATGTCATGTTGGTATTAGGAGAACCTCACAGGTATGCCCATCTGTGTGAGGAAAGGAATCTTACCTCCTCCTAAGACATTGCAAATGTGGGGAGACAGCAGGGCCTTGTCAATACTGACCCCATTTTTCTGGATATTTCTGAAGCTCTAACATGCATGTTAACCTTAATAGAAGCTGCAGTTTGTTTACCTTGGAATAACTCCCTGGTCCTGAATGGGGTAACTGCCCCTCAAGGACCAGGTGAGCAGCCTGGGAGTCATTTTGGACTCATAGCTGTCCGTGGAGGTGCAGGTTAATTCTGTGTCCAGGGCAGCTGTTTATGAGCTCCATCTGGTACGCAGGCTGAGACCCTACCTAAGACTGTCTTGCCAGAGTGGTGCATGCTCTAGTTATCTCCTGCTTGGACTACTGCCATGCGCTCTACGTGGGGCTACCTTTGAAGGTGACGCGGAAACTACAACTAATCCAGAATGTGGCAGCTAGACTGGTGACTGGGAGCGGCCACCAAGACCACATAACACTGGTTTTGAAAGACCTACATTGGCTCCCAGTACGTTTCTGAGCCCCTTTCAAAGTGGTGCTGACCTTTAAAGCCCTAAACAGCCTCAGTCCAGTCCAGTCCTGAAGGAGCGTGTCCACCCCCATCATTCTGCCCGGACACTGAGGTCCAGCGCCGAGGGCCTTCTGGCAGTTCCCTCACTACGAGAAGTGAAGTTACATGGAACCAGGCAGAGGGCCTTCTCGGTAGTGGCACCCACCCTGTGGAACACTCTCCCCGCCAGATGCCAAAGGAAAAAACAACTACCAGACTTTTAGGAGACATCTGAAGGCAGCCCTGTTTAGGGAAGCTTTTAATATCTGAAGGACTATTGTATTTTAATATTTTGTTGGAAGCCGCCCAGAGTGGCTGGGGAAACCCAGCCGGATGGGTGGGGTATAAATAATAAATTGTTGTTGTTGTTTGGGTCTGGACAATAAATCTTGCTTGGTTGGAAAAATGGCATACCCAACAGTGCTAATATGGCACTGGAATCAACACTACAGTAGTTCTGGGCAGATTTGGAGAGGGGGTAGAGCGCTGGAGGTGGAAAATTAAGCAAGGAAGCAACTCTGTAGCATCTTCCCCTTTGCATCCATTCCACTTCTGCATTTCACATTTTGGGCTGCAGCTGGATGAGTGTTTGCCGATTGCAGCATGAGTAACATAATTCCTTTCTTTTTTTTTAAATAGGTCCAAGAAATTCTAGACCTCTCAGCCTTAACCCTGGGGCTAGTGCTAGGAGGGGAAATCTAGATAACTAAAAATAAAGCAATTTGAAGATTAGAAGTACAAGATCCATAATTTATTTGCAACCAGAAATGAAGTGCTTTAGGAAAAATCTTAAAACCGAGGGCTTGCCTTACAATTAGACTTCAGGGCACCTGGACTCACCACCTTTAAATCTGATCGTGTAAATTTTAACTGTACTCTGCTGATGACATGCCATGCCAATTAATGGACTGCAAATATATTGCAAATTCTCTTTTTTAGCCAAGTTCCTTAGGTGTAAAGGTAGTCTCCGCCATTATGGAGATCTCATTTCACCAATGGATCTAATGGTAGGAGTGTAATGTAATGGTAGAAGTGTAATGATAGCAGTGTGCGTGTGCATGTTTCAAATTTATTTATTTAAATCAATGACTAGGGCAAATATGTTCAGGCATGACAGAGTGCTCCATATGCTTGCTTTTATATACAGTCTTTCTGTCAAAATTTAAGTGTTTTTTTAACAACAGTTTTGAACTACACTTCCTTTTTATGTTAATTGTTGTGTGATTTTGATGATACTGAAGCTCTAGCATGCATGATATCCTTAATTGAGTTACTTGGGGCAAAACTGCTTTTGCTTGTTAGGAGCTGAAACAAAAATAAAAACAGAGAAAGAAAAGAACAATTGTAATTAAGCATAAATTCATGCATATCATTCTAAGCAAGGAGATAAATCTGTGTGGGTGAATGGCTTGTATTGTGTGAATGCTTTTATTGTCATTCTCACAGCTTTTGTTGTGCTGCTTATTGAATCCACCGTAGATGTGAATTGTAAATAAAATTTACAAGGAAAAGAAGTACAAATTAGCAATTATAGTGTGGATTAGTTTTGTGTCCTGGCCTATGTTGTACTATATTGACTATATGCTTCTGCAGTATTTGACACAGAGCAAGAATACACCTTAAATTGGGGTGGGGACAGTGCTTTCACAACAATATATTTTGAACAAATGTGGCATAAGATTTGTCTTTTAAATTATGTCAAAGTTTTCCACATGCCTAAGAAAACTCTTTGATGCTTTCATCAACTGAAGTAAGCAACCAAGAGGAAGTTTCTGAAAATTACTTATACACTGAACTGTTATTATGAATAATTGCATAGCTTCTTGAGAGAAACTTTAAATGGAGCTCTTTACTAACGGAGAAAAGGGCTTGCTATTAATGGAGAAAAGAAATACTTCAGCAATCAGCTGGAAACAGTGGCTCTACATGGCTTTTAATATAGCACATTATTAATATCTATCTTCATGTCCAAAATCTTTCTATAACATTTTCTTGTCTCATTTAGCAAAGGTCCCCTGCAATGTTAGTTAGAAGCTTTCTCCTTCCAACTCACCTGATTATTTCTGTTCAGCACAGTGTTCCTTAATTTTTCTGTAACTTGTCAGTTGTTTCTTATGGGGTGGGTTGTCAATTACTAGCTTTCAGACTTTCAAATCATCCATTGCAAAACACTACTAGTGATTAAAGCCCCTCCCTTCCACTTGCACTGTTTAAGGCTCACAGTAATAGCTGGCGACATGAATGCTTGGACTGGGCAATGACCAGTGGCGTAGCGTGGGGGGTGCAGGGGGGGCCGGCCACACCGGGTGCAACATCTGGGGGGTAGGGTTAGGGGGGGCAAATCCATGGGTTAGGGGGCGCAAATTACTTGCCTTGCCCTGGGTGCTGACAACCCACGCTACGCCACTGGCAACGACACTTGCCAAGTATGGGAGAAAATGGGTTTTCCATCAGAAGAGTTTACCTCTTTCCCCATTAGGGATTCTGAAGAGCATGGAATTAGTAAAGTGAGATCCCGTCTCTTTTTGTCATTGTTTTTAAGTTCCACCTATGTATTTGTAACAGGATGGATAGAGATGCAGAAACGGATCTTCCTGCATGTATTGGATGAAAGGGTAACAATGTGGTAGATTTTTTTATTCTCTCATAGCCAGCAATTTCTTATTTTGAGAACTTCAAAAATTCTCACTAGGCCTGAGAGTGATCACATGCCAGTCCAACAATAACAATTTTTAAATCACTTGGACTAATACCACCAGTGATAGTTCCTACAGATACAGCAGCAGTATGTGTGGTAGTGCAGATGGGCCACTGCTGCTGCCTGGCTTCTGATCACAATGTGTTGCTGGCCCTTAGCAGAGAGGAGGGACGAGACATGGGGCACTCGGTGCTGTGTGGCATGGCACAGCCCATTTGACTCTCTTGCTGTTATGTGTCTGCACAGCACCTCACTCCCTACACCTTGCCCCTCTGTCTCCAATAAGTGACAACAATATGCCATATTCAGAAGCCAGCAGAGCAGTGGTTCCCCCACCTACCTCACTGCATGGGCTGCTACTGTAATTTGAGTCCAAGAAAGCAAACAATTGTGTTGAAATAGAAAAGTGGAAGAAGGAATAAACTAGCTTGCAATGTTCCCCGAGGATATTTTTCTTCGAGAACCATTTTTGACTTACCTGGAAATTGTTGACACAACAGCACAAGTAATTAGACTCTTCATGGTTATCTCTAAAGCTGCCTACTCAGTTAAACAAAATAACAAAAGTGTGCTGCTCAGAAATGCACTTTAGCTGGAGCGATAAGGAAACGGGGGCAAGACGATTCACTAGGAAATGTCACCTATATACATGTGCACAGAGGGTATTAAAATTCATTGCAATCTACAAGGGATTTGATTTAAATCTTCTAAATTCAAAACATAGCCCCATGCTCTACAACTGCTTTGTCAAGTCTGGTATCTGATTTGGGGGACCTCTGGCACGCAGGGTCTCTGAAAAACTGAGTTGGGAGTGGATATCTCTTTGGAACTAAAGTCGTGAGATGGAAACTGGAGTTTTCTTGAGTAGGTAGAACAGTAAGGAATTCCCACAAAATTCCGAACCTGAAGAAAACAATGTGCCAACTGTGGCATCTGTTGTCCTATAAAGGGTGCAGTTTTTATACTTTTGAACCCTATAGTTCAGATATGAATGATGCTTCAGTCTGTGCTGATCCACACAACTTACAGTGAAAATTGTGGCAGGCTGCTACAGCGATTGCAGTGGTGTCCTAGGAAGAAGGTACCTGACTTATCTTTGGGACACTTCCTGCTTTTTCTGCCCTACATGCAGCACTCAGCCAGAAGTCTGGGCAAATAGATATCTAGATAGGACCTTGTTTAAGAAGACATATTCTACCTAGCTCCCCATCCTTGAGTTAGATATGGCTATAAAATCAGGCAGCTCACAGATAAAGCTGATGGCACAGCTCACATAGGAAATGGACCATTTAAGTGTTTCAGATTGACTGGCAATCAAATCTGGGACCTGCATTCTTTAGGACTGACCTGAGAGTGACAGGTAAAAGCTGTGTGAGCGATCTCTGCTGTGGGGGAAAGCAATCATGCTTTTAAAATGTCATTGCATTCTACATGTTACAAACTGTAGCTGAAAACCTTCAAGCATCCCTGACAGCTGGATCTCCATGGAAATACGGCACACTGAAAGAACACAGCTATTTTAAGAACTGGGCTAAAGTTGGGAAGTGTATCTGTGGGAAACAAACTGCGTTAGAGCACTCACAGTAATTTAACAGGGAAATGGCTGGGATAAGTGGTGGGAGTGTGTGGCAAAAGCAGTGGTATTTGATCCTGAGTCTCCTCTCAATCAGATATGACCTTTCTAGGCAAAAAGCAGCAGGAAAGAAAGAAAACTGATCATCCTTAATATATATTTCAGGTGGCACTTTGAAAGATTCCTAATCGATCTGCCAGTTGGCTGTTTACCTTCTTCTTTTCAAAGCCAACAGTGTATTAGTAGGGCTATTTATAGATATAATGTTACTGGTACTAAGCCTTTGGCCCAAACTACACGTTTTGTGAGAGATCCATGGTTAATATCTTTCACAGAAGAGCTGACTTTTGTGATCTGTGGGCTCTCTAAGATTCCCCATACCCCTCATTCCTCCAGAAACTACCTCCCCATAGCTCTACAGTTTATTTCCCCATGCTTTCCCCCAAGTTGTGTAAGCAAATGAAATAAATTTTAAATGAATATTGATCACCAGTGGGGGGGTGTCAATTAGTTTAAAAGCCATTACTTAGGAGGCTTATGGAGATATGAAATGATGAGTGCTAGCAAGAGGCTGCCATCTTTTGGTCTGAGGCACAAATGCTCAGCAGGGCTGAGAACTGATAGCACAGGTGACAGCAGGTTTGTTGAACTATGACGATATATAGCTAGCTGTGATCTTGATGCATTCAATTTATTTTGAAGTGGCATTCCATTTACCTAATTTCCTTTAATTTCAACACAAATTTTGATTTCCTCCAAATCAGCTAGAAGGGCTGTGCTGTCAAGGGGTAGACTAGTCAATGTTGGTCCCACAAAAGATGGCATTCCTGTTTTCATTACATTCCCTCTGAAGGAGCAGATATGTAGCTTGGGGGTCCTTCTGTATCCATCACAGTTGCTTCAGTCGCTGAGTGCCTTCCCTTAATTTTGGCTGGTGGTCTAGCAATGCCTGAACAGTGATAGACTAATTTATGTTGTCTATGCTCTAGGTTAGTAAAGAAACGACCGTATTTTTCGCTTTATAAGACGCACCCAACCATAAGACGAACCTAGTTTTAGAGGAGAATAAGAAAAAAAAAATTCTCTCCCTCTCTGCACAGCACCCCTTCAGTGAAGCGGCAGAAGAAATGGAGCCCCTTCCATTTCTCCTCCCACTTCGCTTAAGGAGTGCTGCGCAGGAAGGGAAAGCTGCACAGCGCCTCTCCAGCAAAGCCAAGCCAGGAGAGCAAGAGGGATCAGTGCGCACCGACCATAAGATGCACACACATTTCCCCTTACTTTGTAGGAGGGGAAAAGTCTGTCTTATAGAGCGAAAAATACGGTAATTTTTATTATTCATAATTTTCATGCCAGTCATTTAATTCCTGGTGTTCACACTACATTTTCTGTTAATGTAACTTTTACATAGCCCATTAGGTAAGTTAACACACTCTCTGCATGGAGGAGAGGGAAGATCACTGCCTTTTCCTTTCCCTACCTTGGCCCTCAGATCCTCTCTACCAGTATGGGGGCGTGGCATTAGCTAGTACTGTGAGTCTGCCCCTCAAATGCTTTACCTAGAAATGTGGCTGTCCCACATAACAAGGAAGACTGGCTACAGGGCTAGGTCTGGAAGATCACCTGAATGATGTGGGATAAGAAAGAGGGACAGGAAACTGTCCTCCTGTGAATTTCATTACATTGCATGCCTTAGGATGCAAGCCAATCCATTTCACAAAAAATTGGAGAAGTGCTCCAGGGATAGGTTTATGATGGTTAGCCTGTTGGAAATCCACAGGCAGGGCCCAAGCACAAGAACACTCTCCCCTCCTTTGGCTTCCAGCAACTGGCTTGCAGAAGCATGCTGCTTCCTACTGTAGAGGCATAGATAGCACAGCTATCATAGCCTTCGATAATCCGCTCCTCCATGCTTCTGTTCCATCATGCAGAACCAGCTTTTCTCAAGTTCAGCCATGGAGAGAAAACAATTCATTTGGATAGAACATGGCAAGCATGCTTCCCACACCCAAATAATGCTACTTCTGTATTTCCTTACTTGACCATTCAGTATATTTTATATCCAACTTCTCTTCCATTGAAGAAGCCAAGGCAGTGCACCTTGAGTACCCAGGTGGCAGCTGCAGACCCTTTATAATTATCAGCACATAAAAGCAAATTATCATTTTTTTTATTTTAGCAACACATTTTAACAAAGTAGACATTAGAAACTGCACAATTTTATGACAAAGCTGTGCACGAGGGTCTGAGAGAGAGAAGTAAAAAGAAACTAAACATTATCGCTGACGTCATGTTCAATGAAGTCAGCATGTACCTAATGCCACTAAAACAACCAGGAAGACATTCTATTCTGCAGTAGGATTGACTTTTTAAAAAAATGCTAGACTAACTTCCAGTGGTCATTTTAATTTGCTTCACATTTGTACTTACAAATTATATTTTAAAAAACCTCCACATTTTTTCCTACTTACTAATAAAAAAAACCCCACAAGGACAGATCAGATTGCTAAGGCTCGTCTGGTATTAATACCTAGGAATCTTTCTGTACCTAGTAAGGAGCCCCTTTATCCCAATCCATGCTACCCATCAAACTAATTGGAAGAAAAACTCGGTGGCAGCTTACTATTAATAGACCTGCAGTTTCAAAGGACACACATACTACCAGAAAATCCATACTCTTTCTGCCCTAATCCTGTGAAAAATACAAAGTTATAGCACTTTTGACAGCATTGTTTGTTCTTGCTTTTCCACTCCACTGAGGGGAGGAATGCCATGAAGCTCTGCCAATTTCAAGATGGTTCCTGCTGAGAAAGAATTGCCCTCATTCAGGTTTGAAATACAGTAATCTACAAGCTTGTGTATGCAGAGCACTTTTTGGATGTACCTAACTTGTGCTTTTCCCCTTTTCCCATCCTTAGTACCTTTTGTAACACAAATGTCCACAACTCCTTTGCTCTCAAAAGAATTACCAAAGCTGCAATGTAAAAAAATCTATTATTATTATTATTATTATTTTAACCATTACGGCATTTGCTGGTATCGGACATATTCATGTATCTTGGTCTAAAGTAGTCTTGCATGATGTCTCAGGAGATGTGTACTGATAGATAGAGATTACCTCTTTCAAAAAATTAAAAAGAATTCCAGGGCTTTGTGAACCAGATCAGAGGATATAGACATGAACTCTCGGAAATGTCCATGCAGGTTCACTTCAGGACTCGTTTCAAGGTCTCATCTGTGAAGTTGTTGTTCACTGCAAAGACAAAAAGAACATCCACTCTTCAGCTTACCTACAGAATAATTATATAGCATTGACACTGCCCAAAGGCAAGGACCCTACATCTTAACCTAATTCTAAATGTTAAGCCAGGCCCTCCACCAAAACATTGTTTGCCTCAAGCAATATCTGCCTTGTAGATGACACTGGGAGCCATTGTTGGTGGATGCATTTTGCATTAAGCCCAAGTTACTGTTTGCTTTGCAAAAGCACTATCTGTATCTGCTCTGGTGATGCTCTTGTGTAACACCTCAGCAGGTATTTTATCTCTGTGCAAAGGGACCCTCAGATATAAGACTTTAGCTCCTAAAGTTTTAAGCAGCCAACAAATACTTAACAGTTGCCTCTGGTGTCATTGAGGCATACAGCTAAAAAGTATTCTCCTTTATCTTCTTCTCACTACCCCAAAGCTACCAGTGCAGTAGAAGACCTGAAATTGATTGGCTTGCAGTCAGGATCTTCTCTAAAATCAAGGAAAGGACCAACACCAGCACTTTAGCAGGGTGCATTATCTTGTCCCTAAACTCGCTGCCTGTTACTACTAACATGTTTTTCAAAATAAGTTTTAACCATTGTGTCTCCGGTTATCAGTCTAATGTTTGCATTATTAGTTTATTCACAACCCAAAACCACTTTGTTCTTTGGTGGTAAATGAATTGGACTCTCATTTACCACCCAAAGGATTAAGTGGGTTTGGGTTTAGGGAACTGACTGCTTTTAATGAAAGGGCAGGTGTTACACTGTTTTTATTGTAATTATTGGTATGGTTTTAATAGGTTTTATATATGCATATACAGTAGTTTGAGTCCTGAGATGGAAAAAGGCGGGATAAATATATAATAATTATTATAAAGTAACTAAAAATGCAAACACTGTTGGTAAATGAGAGTCAAACCTTTTGGTTCTGTGTGGCCTTACAGCAAAAGTAATCACCAAAGCACGGCAGCATCCTGCCCCAATTAAAATTTGGCCCCAAAACTTCAGCAGGCTGTTGAAGCACATTTGCAACAAATGGCAAGTCCCTTTCACTACAATGATACAACACTTCTAATAATTGCAATGCATCTCACTGGCTTACAACAACAAAAAGCAAAGACAGTAGCTCAGTGGCAAAACACCTGCTTGTTATGCAAATAGCCGCAGGTTCAGCCCACAGCATCTTCATGTAGGGCTGGGGAAAATCTCTGCCTGAAGCACACTGCATAGCAGCTGCCACTTCCTGCAGTCCTATCCTAAACGTACCGGCGTCGTTGTCCGGCTTACAGGTCCATTGTCGTTTTGGTGCTTTCTGTGGTGTGGAAGTTCTGAGCTGTCTCGATAATCTTTTCCTTTGGTGTTCTGCATGTCAAGCACCACTTGACTCTTGGATGGAAGAGGTGGTTTGCTGTGTCCTACTTCAGACCTTGAGAATTTGACAGGTTTCTTCAGTGGTGGTACTAGGGGGTCTAAGTTGGAACAGGGCTTCTGCTTGCCAAAAGTCTTTTCAGGCACTGCAGTCTTTCCCTCGGTTTGGTTGGAATAGGTGTGACAACGAACTCTGGATGCAGGGACTGGGAAGGGTGGGGAGGACTGCTGCTTGTATGCCGATTTGCTACTGTCAGGCTCCGGTAACTTGGGGAAAGGGAAGCTCTGGTCAGGGATATTTGGGAGCTCTTTTCGAGACATCTTGGAGAATTCCTGCTCTCTCTTGGACGGCACTTTGTCCTTGGTTTTTGCAAAGTCATAAAGTGGGTTATCAATCATCTCTGGTTTAGGATACATGTCATCTGGTAGAAATGGCTCTATCATGCTTTTCCTCACCTCGGCATACCTGCAATGGGAAAGGAGTGGGGGAAATATCAAAGGGAAAGCAAGGACAGGTTAAACCAAAGAAATTAAAAGCGGTGGGGAAGTAATCAAAATGATTGTGATAAAATACATGAGAATAAAATGCTGGTGAAGACTGAACTTTATACAAAACAGTGGTATTAAAAACCTGTTCACCACCACGACAGTGCTCAGATTTTAAAAAGTGCATTCAGCTAGGCTGGAAATTATTTATTGAAATTAGATGTACCAACTATGCACTTCAGAGAGGTTACTGTGTCTGCTTACTAGGAAGGTGGTGATGCTGGTGGCACCTCACTTAATATTTTCTACTTTCTATGGTTCACAGGGGGACGCGGGTGGCGCTGTGGGTAAAAGCCTCAGCGCCTAGGGCTTGCCGATCGAAAGGTCGGCGGTTCGAATCCCCGCGGCGGGGTGCGCTCCTGTTGCTCAGTCCCAGCGCCTGCCAACCTAGCAGTTCGAAAGCACCCTCGGGTGCAAGTAGATAAATAGGGACCGCTTTCTAGCGGGAAGGTAAACGGCGTTTCCGTGTGCAGCTCTGGCTTGCCAGAGCAGCAATGTCACGCTGGCCATGTGACCCGGAAGTGTCTTCGGACAGCGCTGGCCCCTGGCCTCTTGAGTGAGATGGGCGCACAACCCCAGAGTCTGGCAAGACTGGCCCGTACGGGCAGGGGTACCTTTACCTTTACCTTTTATGGTTCACAGGTGGGGAATCTGATGTTCTCGAAATGTTGGACTACAGCTTTTTTTAGCCGCAGCAAGCATAGCCAGTTGTCTGGAATACTAGGAACAACTGGAGTGTCATAAGTTCCCAATCGCTTTTAACACCTGGCACCTACAACCCAGTCAATCCCTCAGACGCTGATGAATCACTCTGTTAAAGAGCAGGTGAATGAGGAGGAATTAGAACATCTCTAGAGGGTGTGCAAAAACTCACACTTGATCCTTTCGATGAGTTGTAGACTGAGTGGGTGCTCTTGGAGATCCAGGGGACTGGGTGGAAGGCGTGGTGGGAGACTCTAGCCCCATCAGACAAGTACTGTCTTTGGATTGTAGGTCATAGTTCCACGCAGCAGGCAGTTGGTCTGGTGAAGGGATCTGCTTAAGCTGGCCTGTTGCAGGGAATTGTTGAGAGGCAGCCGCCATCCGTAAGTAGCTGGGATTATTGAAATCTGTGGTCACTGTACTTCTGAGGAGAAAGAGTTGCGGAAGGCAGAAAATCAGTCAGAATACAGAGTTAGAGAAGCGAAACCCAACCCTTAGCATAGAATATCAGTAGCTGGGAAGTGCAGCTGGGCATGTTGCGCTCATGTCCAGTTTATAAGCTTCTTACAAACATCTGGCTAGCCACTGTGAGAACAGGATGCTGGACTAGATGGGCCACTGGCCTGATCCAGTGTTCTTAATACAAAGTTAGAGAAGCAAGGTTTTTATCTAGAGCAGCTTTTCCCAACCTGGTGCTCTCCAGGTGTTCTGAACTCAGCTCCCTATCAGCCCCAGCCACCACAGCCAATGGTCAGGGATGCTGGGAGCTGGGAGTTTAGCAATATTTGGAGGCTGCCTGCATTTCCAGGCTCTTCTTCTAGGCAGGAAGAATTCTTTAGTGCATACAGCAAAGCACACTAAGGTAAAAATCACTACCGCAAAGGATCAGTCTTGCTCGGTTCATCTAGAGAAGTTGTCGCTGTTCCTCGATAGCGGGCAATAGCTGCTGCTTCTTTGGCCATTATGTGAGTGGATTTTCTGCTGGAACAAGGCTCCCTTTCAGGGGAAGACAGTGCATTAGTAGGTTCCATAATCTGATAATTTTCAAACATAATGGTAGCATTTTCTCCATGCAGCCATTTCTCACATCTGTTACTTTATTTGGAGATAGTTTTCAATGCTCTTATTATATTCTCTTGGTGTGGTGGGGAATAATACATGTAAACAACTTTCTTGTTTATTCTGCAATGCACACAAGCTCTGGCAGATCCATATCTGCCTGAGGGCACGTCACCAGCCAACACGTCAGTCATCTTTGCACACATAAATTAACTGCCTTTATCCTACCTATTCACCGGCTCCCACTCTTTGGCATAGTCTACACAGCTCGAGACCCTCACTGGTTTCTGGCCAGCAGCCTCATCCCGTTCAATCTTCACGAAGTCTAGAGGAAAGAGACAAAAGAAATATAACAGTGCTTAGGGCTGCAGTACAAGTTTGTAACATTTAGGTTCTAAATCCCTGAGATGCAGTCTCCAACTAAACAGTTCCACAAGCACAAGGAATTTTTGCCATGCAATGGAACTTCCTCAGCCTCTCCTCCCCCTGTGTGACTCCTAAAACTGTCCCAGGGGTCCCAACAGGCGGGTTTCAAGACCAGGCCCATCTGCCTCATTCTCTAGTAGAATTTGGGTGGTTAGCTGAATTCATCTCCCCTCACTGCCTACATAGGCCTGAGAGGGTCTCTGTACTTGTTAAGAGTTACATAAATGGAAAAAAATCCATTCATCCTAGTGTAACATGGAGGTAGTTCATGGGGGTGGGCAGTGGCATTCTCTTGGCAGTACCAGGCAAGGATGAAGCAGTGTAGTGAAGGGGGCAGGTGAGCTCCAGGGCTGGCACTGCAAATAATAATAATATAATAATAAAATTTTATTTATAGAAACCGAAGCCCAGTTCCTCAGTCCTCACCACCACCACCTCTCCTTGCTCCATCTCTGTCATGATGAGCACATTGCTGCTAGGAAAACCTCACTGCCTCCACTACCCCTCACAAGCTACCGTAACATTGTGAGAACCACAACTAGTAAAATGGCCCTATGCTGGAGCCGATGGCACTACAGGGACAGGAAAAGCAGCAACTTGAAGAAAGTCCCTTTCCAAGTATCTCTTGAAGGTACAGATTGAATATTCAAAAAGGTTTGATATCTGCAGGTCTTTCCAAGCACTATAAGGCATTTAAACAAATATATTTCTTTTTCTCAAGAAGAAACAAAGCATAGCTACTTCTCTTCCATTAATGATATTTGATATCAATGCTTTTCTATCAGGATTTTAATTCTATTTCGATTACGTTTGACATCCGGATCAACAATGCCAAAGGCCACTAATGTTTTCAAAAAGACAACAGCTATCTCTGCATTTTAGAGCCAGTTTGGTACCCATTTTTCAACGTATCTGATGAAAAGGAGAGGGAGGGAGAGAGAGAGAGACCTGCTCCCAGAGCCTGATCAGCATTCACATTTAATTTTTAAAAAATTAAATACTACACCCTGGATTGCGACTGGCACCACAGCACATGGGAAAGTTGAAACCTTCCCACCCCAGCCAAATTCTCAGTAAAAATCACACACAGCTCCTTGCACTTGCAGCAATTAGTACTGGGGGTAGGGGAAGATAGAAAAAAAAATATTTTCAAATGCTTATTACCAGAAACATTCTTCAGGATTTTCACAGCGGTTATGGCTCTTCTCTTTCACACACTGATATTCCCATTACAAGGAGATTATCTCCATATCTCCCTTCAAATATCAAAATGTCTAAAGGGCATTGTGGGTTTTCCTCCTCATTCTAATTGCTGTGCATGGGTGTGTGTTATTTTTTTACCAATATAGGGGCTGGGGGGGGATTTAAGCCACCCCTCCCCTGTGATGCTGATGACAACCCCCCTGTCCACCCACCCCCAGCACATGCCTGTTATTAAATTTTTAAAAGCCTATGACATGGCTGCTAATCACATCATTCATATAATACAGAGTGAAAATAAAGCAGAAGCATGTGAAATCTATATTGCTGACCGTCAGGTAGAGGGCTCCCTCTGGCTGTTCATTTGGTTGGAAGCAGGAAAGAAGAGCTATAACTTTATTCCGTAGATCTCCTGTATATTTGTTTATACCTCAGTGTGGGGGCGGGAATTACTTTTCAACCCCAAAAGCCACAGTGGTTTTTTTTTTTTTTAATGCTTAAACACTCCATTATCAGAGTCAATCTTCAGGTTCTTCACACACTGATACTCTCCTTACAAGGAGAATACCTTCACACAGGAAAACATCTCTTCTTTTATTTATATATATATATATATATATATATATATATATATATATATATATAAAAATATAAAAATATATAAAGGGCAACGTGATATTCTCCCCTGCCATGTATCAGCGATTTTAGCAGACAAAGACTCATGCTACCCGTCACATATTTTCTGCTTATGGATGTAACACACAAACAATGGTTTACCATTTTGTGAATGAACCTTGGATTCATGGCCTCCCTAATCCCGTCTCCTCTGCTGGTACAGCCATGAAGCATTCACTTCATTATTATTTTTAACTAACGGCTGCTTTGTATTATGTCTGAACCCAGAAAAATTGTGGTTAGGCTTAACTATGGATTACCAAAGCAAGTCAACTTCAAGCTGTGGTTTATGAAGCTGATTTACTTTAATAAAACCTTAGTTAAGATTAGCCACTGTTTAGGGTTTGGGCATAACACTAAACTATGGTTAATTGAAAATGAACTGATCTTCTTGCAGACAGGCTGAAACAGGAGAGGGGGGAGAGCCCATGAGCCCATTGTTTGTTCATGTAAATTGCCTTACCATATAGTTTTTCTCTCTGTTTCCCTTCAGATGTTTGCAGCTTGAATTCACCTTGGAAGATGCCTGTCTTTTCCCCATGGTGTGTTAGCATAGTTTGGATTGGGACTTGGGATTCTGTAGCTCCACTTCGAAGGGCAATGCAGCCTTCACCTAGAGAAAGACAAGGGAACAGATAATGCCAGAAGGACAGGTTTGCACAGGGAACTTGTCGGAGGGAGACTGGATAAGTCCATAGCGATTATGTTCCTCGTGTAAAGAACCACAGTTCTCAGCAATACTTAAAATTACATTTTAAAAAGATATGCTGTTGTAAAATGTTGCTATCGTAGAAAAGAGAATTTCTAGAAACCTAGAAATTCATACATGCATTTTCTCCCACACATTAAACAACTTTGTGGGCAGGGGGAAATGTAAGGAGAGGTTGACTCATGTATAAGCTTTAGAGGCAAAGTCTTACCATAGGATTCATCACTATCTGATGATTTAATGCTGATCAGAATGTGCTGGTCTAGCAGGTACTCTGGATCTGAAATAATTGGAGTCAGCTGCAAGAGAAAGCTCAGAAAGGTCAGTGATACCAGAGAGGGGACTGTATATACAATATATATCCCAGAAAGTAGCACATTTCCCTTAAAAATGCAATTGTGTTAAAGTTAGCCTCTGTAGTCAGTCAAAGCTTATGCTATCAAAGCTAAGAGTACTACCGTTACCCTTTTGGAAATTGCAATTAAATTTGCTATCCTACTTGCGCTTTCATAGGAGTGAGTCCTATTGTGATCAGGGGATTTACTCTCAAGAAACAATGTTTAGGATCTCAGCCTAAGGGTAATATCAGAGCTGCTTTTGAATTCCAGTGTTACAATTTTTTACTTGCTGAACAAAAATTACAATGACTGAAGGGCCTACATTGTAGCTAGTCCTGGATCTCCGATTACTACATTTAGATAACATACAAGTTTCCCGATATGTTCATACGTTGCATTTTAGGTGTACATGCTTATAAATGTACACCTAAAAATATGGGATGTGAAGCAGCCCTCAGAGAAAGGAATGGTGGAAATCCTGTAAGTAGAAAAGAGACAAAGCTGGAAGTCCCCAGTCTGAGCCTTGCCTCTGTGAGATGAACTCACAAGGTAGTCCTAGGTAGAGATGTCAGGAAATGTGAAGTTCTTGGAGGGTTGTTGAAAACACCTGTACACCTACAAGACAATCTTATTCCCTGTAGAGGGCATTCTGCAGATACCATCTTATCGGGAAGACTGTTTCACACCATGTTGGAATCAGGCCTTTAGTGTGGCATTACCTTCCCTTTGGAACTCCTTCCCACTTGATAGCAGAAAGGTGTCTTCTCTATTGTCTTTTCAGCACCTGCTGAAGACGTTCCTTCTAAACAAGGACAAGCCTTCTAAAATATTTATTCCAATTGATTTCTCTTGGATTTGAGTAGCTTTTATGTATGTGCTGCTATTGTTTCAAACTGCTTTTATTTTTATATTTGTTTTTAACTGATTTTATATGTGCAGTTCTTTTAGCTATTTTTATCTATGCAACTATTATACATGCTGTGTAACCCTAATCTTCATAGGAAGTAATTTAATAATAATAAATAAAAATAATAAAATAATAATTAACTAAGTTATGTGACGTGCTTTGGACATTAAAACACTCTATATAAATGCCAAGCAAATGTATTAGCGTATCTCTGTCTGCCTTCTAAGAAACCACTGGTACGATTCTTTCTGACATTAATGACTTAGGATGATTTGCATGTGCACTTCTGATATCACAACTCTAAAGCAATTATAAGTTAAAATATAACATTTTCAATGAGACACAGTTAACGCTGTGATAAAATAATGTTAGAATTTCCCTGTATTAGCAAAGGTGGAAACAAATATTCCATTTGACCAACAATGGTTTTCAAGGAAGAAATCCCTGTTATTTGAAGCCGCATCATATAATCTCTTTCATCTTGTAGCTGCTTTAATATATTCTTCAGGTTTTTAGAACATCTGGTTATAAATACGGGTTCTGTATCTGAAAGTGATGCCCAACTCCAGTTTCTGAACTGAAAATCTGTGAAGGTGAGACCATGTATGGCCATCATACATGAAAAATACATCATACACTGGGTGTCATCATCATAACATCCTGTTAAAGTAGAAGGGAGAATAGAATCAGCCATAAGGTCTTGTCTCTTCTTATGCTTGTTATGTAGGAGTCTGGAATGTAACACACCACAAACGGCTAACTGGGGCTACTAGATTTCTCTTGGCAGCCCTTAGCTGCAAGTCCTTTTAAGGACACCAGTTGGAATGTCATTTTAACATGTTCTTCCAAACTATTTAATTACCCATATGTTCATTTAGTATAAGTATTTGGAGCAGGGCTCCTAAGAAAGCATTCTATAGCCTATCTAGAAGAGAGAGAGAAATTCAAAAATTGGGAGATCTGAACTTTTGATTATGTGGAATCATGAAACCTTAGTGTTAGAATGGATCTGCACTGTGGGTTGTTGAAGAAGATCTAGAAGTTTTTCTCCCTAGTAGGACTCCTGTTTTGGGGGAACTGCATTTTCACAGTAGTCAAATCTCAAAATGTCGGTGCAAGGAAAATGCAACTTTCACCCCAACCTTGTCATCCCAACACTTAGACGCACTGGGATGTGCTCATCAACAGTGACTCGTGACATAATAATATCTCTCCCACATGATTTCATGATTATGTGTTAATTTTATTTATGTAACTTTATTGTGTGCCTTGTTGTACCTTTTATTTCAGTATACCCTCCATCTGGCCCTGCAATCTTAAAATGCTTCCCTGCTTTAGCACTCAAGCAATGGGGAGAGTGCTTGCTGAACTAACAAAAGTGGTGGTATACACTCAGCAAAATGACCTTGTAATTTTGAGAATTTCCCCCCTAATTATTTTTTAAACTTCCTGTGCACCTCCTCCTCTGTTGCTGAATGTTAAAAAAGAATTTGGTCAATTCCACTTCCCTGCTGTTCAGCAGCAGGGAAGTGAAACTGACACAAACATTTCTGTGCAGCAAGATGATTCCCTTGTCTGTCTATTGAGTACTGGATGTAGCACAATCAGAGACACGTGGAAGGATTGTACAAGCAACAATGGTGACCGAGGATGAACTTTGCACAATCTTTTGTGCTTTTATATAAACTGCAGCAAAGCTACAGATGGAAGACATTTGTTAAAATAAGCATGAAACAAGGCTACCTTAGGAAGGGCTTCAACAAACTTCACCACTAGTTCGCCTTCATTTCCTTCCTCATTTTCTCCCTCCTGGCTCTTTACAAAGCCTGCAAAAGTGTGAGAAAAGAAAAATCATTTGCCAGCTGAGAAATGCACAACAAGCACACACATTTGCAAAACTAAAATAAAAAAACTTGGCAGCAAATGGAAACTGCTAATTATTCTGCTTTGTGGACACAAAAATGGGAAGCATTTGTGTGTACAAGAATCTGATTCTGTCAGAATGTTTGCAAAGTCCATTTATTGAGTCCACTGAATGACCTTACTATCTTATCTTTTTATTATTTCCTTTCATTTAAGAAAGGTGTTAGAAGTCTCAGTGCATGCGTGGACAAGAGGATAAGGAGAACATAACAGCTCTTCCTACGCCACTCAAGATAGCACATTTTTGAAATTCTAATTTAAGATTCCTAACACATGGTTTCCATAGAAATGTATGCAAATCTCTGTATATTCCCCCCAATTTTTTGTGTGTGGAGCTGGATTAATCGATCTCTGTGACATGTGAATAAGAGTACAGTAGAGGCATGCTATTTTTCTTTGCAGAGGAAAGAATAGTCAACAGACTTTGGGCATGTACTCTCTCACTGCATAAATGGCTCAGATTCAGGAATTCATACAATTTCCAGCATTGATGTACAGTTCTGCTTACAAAACAAACAAAATGATTGTCTCCCAAGGCATCAACTGTTTTTATTGGCTGCAATTCACAAGGCGATTAAGCTGCAGCATTCCAATTTAAGTTCTGATAAAATATAAGGCAATTCTCCCAGTCTTGGGAGAATCCATTTACATGGCTACCCCTAATATTTTTCTGCCCAAGTTGCTCTGCGGTTGTGACAAAGGAGGCTCTGAATTGCTTGTCATGAAGATAGAAAACTGATTTTGCATGCTACTGCAAGCCTTCCAATTTAAGGTAGAGAGGTTTTGTGCAAAGACTATGCAATCTGGAGACAAGAAAAGCAAAAAAATGATCTCTCTCATACACACACACACACACACGAGAGAGAGAGAGAGAGAGAGAGAGAGAGAACGAACAAGTTCATTCTCCTACAGTGAATATAGTCATTCCACCAAATGCTGTGTACTACTATTGTACAATACAGAATTAGGTTTAGGACTAGAAATGACATCTGTTGACTGCACTATGCTACCTTGAATGGGTTCAATAACTTGGTATATGTCCAATATAACATAGCAATGATGGACTACATCCACATCACATTTTCTTCCAAGCTCAGACCAGCATGTATAGTATTTCCCCCTCTCTTCTTAACCCTCACAATAACTGTGTGTTAAGTTCCAGAGCATGGTCTGAAGGTGCAAGATGCAGCAACCTTGTTGAAGCTAAGTTGTGAGTGCCAGAATGGGAAGCATTCCTCTGAGAGCGCTATATATATCACCTTCTATGGTATAACATAAATTAAAATACATGATTTATGGAGAAATATAGGGATTTGCCATGCAGCAGCAGCAGACTAAATTGCAGGGTCTGTGGCTAGTCTCAGTTGCCTGGCAGGCTTGTGTCCTTTAGATAATAGAACTGTAGGGCTTTTTTTAAAGGTATACTACATGTATGAAACTTAAGTGATAATAAGGGAAACAGCCCTGATGATGAAATTTCAAGGGAAAACAACAAATAAAAATTGGCAAAATACAGCAATTAACACCAAAGAGTTACTACAACCAAGAATGAAGTATTTCAAAAGACAAAGTGGATATATTCTGATTCTTTCTCTCTCTTTCCCCGCTTTTGAGTTTGTCAATAGCCCCCCTTCTGCAATATTGTCCCTTCTTGATAACCTAAACATCATTAGAGCTTCTGTATAATAAAGACAAAAGGTGGAAGAAACAGTACTTTCTAGGCAGCTGGAGTAGAACTCAATGTAGAATTTTGTCTGAGACTTCGTCTTAAGGGTGGCACTGCAGCGCAGGAACTCAATCTGTCCCAGGGAATCTGTGTACTTATCATCTGGAGAAAGGAGGACACTTGTTCAGGTTAAAGATAATAGTTTTAAAGCAATGAATGAGATTGTTTTCTACTACATCTTTCTTTATTAAGGGCAGGGAAAGCTTGCACTGCATTTGCTTACCATTCTTTGAGACAAACTGAGAGGTGACAGCAACCTCAAACGTAGCAAAGACAGGACTGTGATCACTTGTCATGATGTCACTGGTGCATCCTAAGAGGAAAGTCAGATTCTAAGCACCTGTTTTTCTTGACCTCCCAAGGATGGAGAGAATAATGCAATTGTCTGTCCTATACTCAGAGTTATCTATGGAAACAATAAGCCCCATCTCTCCAAGGGGATTGTGTACTAGATGGATCAGTCCATCTAGTACACAAAAGTTTTCTGACACAGGCTTTGGACATGGTTACTTGAAACACCACATGTTTCTGAACAAATCAGTCCAGGTGAGCCTTGGGGACCTTCTTCAGATTTCACCCCTCTATGAAATAAGATAGGTGGTGGCGGCCAATTGTGGGGCCTTCTCTGTTTTGGCACTACACATTTGGAATCCCTTCCCTAGAGAGCTTTATCTTATACCCGTTTTAATTTTCCTGTCATCACCAGGTCAAAATGACCTCAGATTGAGTACTGTATTTTTTGCACCATAACACTCACTTTTTTCCTCCTAGAAAGTAAGGGGAAATGTCTGTGCGTGTTATGGAGGGAATGCCTACGGGTGGCAGGGGGGATCTGCTGCAGTCATGAGCAGAGGGTCCATGGTTCCCCTTCCTTCCCTCCTCCGTGGCTCGCTTTGAAACAGCAAAGCGGGAGAAGAGACGCTGAGTGGGGAGGCGAGAGGGACAGAGAGCCTGCTTCTTTAAAGGAGCAAAGCGGGAGAGGAGAGGAGCCACTTACACGAGTGTAAGCAGCTCCTGTCCGGTTGGTTCCTTTAAAGCAAGCAGGCTCTCTGTCTCTCTCTCCTCCCCACTCAGCTCGCTAAATAGCAGCAAAGTTTTTCAGCTCGCTAAGCTGGGGATGAGCGGGGAGGAGGGAGAAAAGCAGAGCCTGTTTGCTTTAAAGGAGCAAAGCGGGAGAGGAGAGGAGCCTTCTCCCCTTATACCCCTCTTCTTCATTATTAGCAGCATCCTTCTCCACCCACCCCACGCGTGTTCCTTCTCCCCATAAACCCCTCTTCTGCATTATTAGCAGCATCCTTCTCCACACACCCCACGCGTGCTCCTTGTCCCTTGAGTGCTTTTCCTTCCCTCCCCACTTAAAACGTGGTTACAAAGCATGGATCCACATGGATCCTCAGGATTTTTGCATTGGGCTACTCCAAACTCACTGTCAGATCACATGTCTGTGGCCACAGCATGAACCACAAAAATCATACATCCACTGTTTCATTTAGAATATTTTTCTTCTTCTTTTCCTCCTCTAAAAACTATGTGCGTGTTATGGTCAGGTGCGTGATACAGAGCGAAAAATATAGTATTTGCTGTAGAACTATAGTTTTACAGCATTTCATGTTATAGTTTGCTATATATCATGATTTTGATAAAATATTTCCTAACTGTGATTTTATTTTATGTGTGTCGTTTTGGTAAGACTCTGACAGCATTTGCCGAAGAGCTGCTTATAAGCATTTGATTGGGAACACATTAAAAATACATTTAAAAGACAAACAAACCCAGAGGCCAGAACTGGGAACCAGGATTAAGAAACACTAAACCACCAGCAGCCCTCTAATGCTACACAGCTTTTGACTTGGGGAAAATGGGATATTCTACAGGTTACTGGCAGTAGTGAGGTTCTTCCTGCTTAGTGACAGCGGCCTAATAAGGTGTTCTAACATCTGCAAGGTGCATTCCCAGTTATCACACAGCCGATTCTCTCCCCACTACACATCCAAGTTTTAGGAGCAAGCATTCCAAGCCAGAAACGACAGTGTGCATCCGTTGCTGAGAACTTGGCAGCGAAAGGCAATGCTACAGATTCAGCTCTGAATCATTTCCGTTTAAACCAGCTTTGCTGCTATTCCCAATCTGTTCTCTACCCACCATAAGATTGACACACCACATGCACCAGGGGATATGATTTCCAGAGCACTCGATCACACCAGGATGGCAAATTGTATTTCACCTGCAAACAAAAGGAGAATCAATATCGAAAACACATCACTCCACAAGAAGGAAAGCTTTGGTGCCAAAAAGCCAGCAGCCTGTTCCCAATTAGAGTTCTTTCATGGTGCTCCTCTATAGAAAGAGGAGCAGTTCTGGCAACAGACACCATTTGAAACATCATAATATGCTGGAAGATATGGCATACCCCTGTTGCTTTCTGCTTGGTGTAGACATAATGCTCCCGGGTGTTCCTTTCAAAGCGATAGGTTGGGGCAAATGTTATTTCTTCCTCCTCTGAAAGAGACAGATGTCTAGTTATTGTTTTAACCAAAACCTGGGTACACATGTCAAAGCACATCATGCAGGTTACTTCAAATCAATGTATGAGGCAACTCCTAGAACACAGTTAGCTGTTAGTATATGGTCTCTTCACCATATGGATCGGGCAGTTTTCTTAATGCAAAGAAATCAATTGCATTGCAAAGAAAAAAAAGGATTGTCACAAACAAAACATTTACCACATGTGTCAGTTTCTATACAGAGCAATTTAAAGCAGGTAATCACTCTCTCTACTGAGATTACTCTCTCAGTGATTACCCCTTTAGAAGGGTGTTTTTCAATGGCAGAGTAAAAAAGGGCAAAAGGAATAGAAGCAGAACTTACCAAACTGCAGAAACACCTTTTGATCCCTCTTTTCAATGAGAAGCTGGTCGTAAGGCAGTAGCTCTGTGTACTGCATCTGTTTGATCTTATGGACGATATTGTCTGCTTCCTGATAACAAGGAAATGTCATAATGGTAGATGTACCACTCTCTTTTCTTAAAAAAAACAAAAAAACCTTCCTGGTTAATAAATAGCACACTAGCATCTGAGGCCACAAAAATCTGTTACTGAGGCCCAACTACATCTGATACGCAACTGGATCTCCTGACACTTTGATTCTCAAAACTGGTTGATAGCAGCGGTACATTTTCCAATCCAATTTACATACATTTTTCAAAGTTGCTGCAAGGGCTAAGAGCAACTTGGAACAGGAGTGATTTAGATCAGGAAAATGACATGAGGAAAATAGGATTTTTAAGTGCCTGTAAGACAGAGTTGTTCTGCCTGGCCTTTGGCTTGGAATCAATTTGATTCCCTCCCCCTCTTTCTTTCTTTTTTCCTTTCTCCTTCTGTGTTGGAACTCCTATCTGGGGACTTCCCTGGCTTTTTTCTGGCCCATGTAGGACCAGTCTGGATAGTTAGCCTTGGTGAAGACTTGACTTTTTCATCCCCAAAAAAGTTTTTGATTTGAGTTTCTACTGAAATGAGGCTGCATTTTAATGTTTTTATGTTGTATTTTAATCTTGTTTTTTAAGCTGCATTTCAATCAATTGTTTTTATGTTTGGTGTTAGCCGCCCTGAGTGTTAGCCGTCTTGGCTGGGGAGGGCGGGGTATAAATAAAATTTATTAATTATTATTATTATTTAAAAGGATTTTCAAAAGCCACCCCAAAGTGTTCCTGCTCTGAAGCTTCCTGTAGCAAGTTTTAAATAACAAACTAAAAACCTATCAGTTTTTCTCTGCATTTTGTGTAGTTCCTATCCTTAGTTGCAAATGCACCATCAAAAATGTTATCACCCTGAAATAGAGTTCAATGGGGCTTATGCCCAGGAAAGTGGATATAGGATTTCAGCCCTCAGGTGTTTAGTTTCCTAACCAAAATGCATTTGCTATACTGATCTCTTGATTACACTGCACCCAGTAACAGCACCCATTACGCCTCTCGTAACACCCCTAACCTTCCCTTGGTGCTTTCCCACATATCCCTAACAGTCTTCTTCCGGCTTTTTCTTCCTGCTTGGTTACTCAGCAGCTGCAAATAGCCATGCTTTCCTTTAGGCTCCATGATACTTGCTTGCTTCAACTTCAGTAGCAACCACATATCCAGAGAAAACACAAGTCTGATTATTGGAAGAACAGGTTTCACCCAAGCTCAAGGGGGTGGTGTATGTGTGAGCAAAATGTATGGAGAATGATTCTAACGTAGGTTCATCACTAAAATCATGAATGTCTGCATGAACCCTAAGAGTGTGACCTAATTCAAATCTCATCCCACCCAAAAACTCATTAGGTGACAGGGATTCTCTCAGTTTCAGACCTTTGCCTGCTATATGAGGATGGTGTTATATGTTGGGGGAACCTTGCTAAACCCCAGAAATTAATAAATTGATTATTTGGAGTATTGAAGGGAAGATTGCAGGCCAGTGGAAAAATACAAGCAGTGCCTCACCTGGGATAGAGGCATTAGCCCTACGAAAGGTGTTGATGGCCCATCTAAGAGGAATCTTGGGCTTGGGCAGACAAAGATTTGCCAAGGTGATGTTGTGTGGATGTGAGGTGACAGGAAAAGAGTGTCTTTAGCAAGGTGTGCTGGGAAGAAGGAGGAAGAGAACAGAGAGAGAGGTCCATCTTGGGCAGGCTGAGAGAGAGAGAGAGAGAGAGAGAGAGAGAGAGATGCCTTTGACTCCAGCACTGAACTGCTATGGGGAACAAGCCCCTCTTGAGATGGCCAAGCTGTAAGATGGGAACTCCCTCCATGCAGAGTGAAGGTGTAAATATACGAATAAACCATATTTCTTAAAAGTTACGACCATCTCCGCCACGTCTTCAATCCTCCAAAGGAGAATGGGTTCTGGGTGAGTGCCCGGAACCCCCTGGAATTTTGCTACTGCTCAGCAGAGAGTGGAAGTAGTGCCCAACGTTTGTAACAATATAATAACAGAAGTCTACTTTGCAAGTTATTGTAAGGATAGCCTGGTTAATGTATGTAGAATGCTCCACTCACTCACAAGAGTTCTGCATAAATGCAAAGTACTATTAGCTAGTAGCAGAGTGCTGGACTAGGACTTGGGAAACTAGGGTTCAAATCCCCACTCAGCCATGAAGCTTACTGGGGGACCTTGGGCCAGTCACTCTCTCTCAGCCTAACCTACTTCAGAGGTTTGCTGTGAGGATAAAACTAGGAGGACAAGGACTATGTACACCACCTTGAGCTCATTTCAGGAAATGTGGGATAGAAATGTAATAATAAAATGCAATAATAAATAAACGGGCTCTCTAACCGCTGTGGGCAACTCTAGGCGATAGTTCAGGTCTCCCAGCCAAAAGAGATGAGTAAACCGGTGGGTGATGTTAAATGGACTCAACTTCTTGTCTCCCAGTGACAGAAACCGCAGAATACTTGTGTAGTTCTGGTTCCGCCTATTAAAACACAAGAGCAACATTCGGTATACCATTTTATTATATGGCCTCTCACCAGCAGCATTATCAGCAGAGACAGTTGGCTCAAGACAACAGTGGACTAGATAAGCCCATGAATCTTTCCCTGTCTTGGCTCTGGCTAAAGCCTCAGCTTCCCAAAGGCAATATACAGCCAGACAATCAGTTCAGTATAGCTATAGGAGTAACTTGTCTCTGTGCATTATTATGGAACTATCTGATCCAACTATCTGATCCACTAGCTTGGCATTGTACACATTTAAATGGAAGAAGTAGCTGCTTGGTTGCCAAAAGAAAAGGTTTATGGGTTCTGTTTTTCTGTTTCCTACTTATAGTTAACCGACTGGTGAAACTGGTCTAAACTTGAAGGGTCAGCAGCTTGTGGTATAGTCCGTTTCCTCTAAAGGAAAGCTTTTTTTAAAAAAAAAATGGCATTCACTGTGGAAAAAAGAGAAAGCACATACTATTTAAATATAATGAATAAAAAGTGAGAGCTATTTAAATGCCAGGGAGAGAAGGGAACTTTGCGCTATTTTTGCAGTATTTTAAAAGGGGCATCTTTAAGTGGATATATACACACACATTTCACTGTAGGACACACAAAAATTAAGAAAAACCTTTGGAAATAGCACTGTGTGTATATGTATGTGCAGTCATACCTTGGATCCCAAACGCCTTGGTAGTTGGACGTTTTGGCTCCTGAATGCCGCAAACCCAAAAGTGAGCGTTCCAATTTGCGAACGTTCTTTGGAACCCGAATGTCCGACGGGGCTTCCACGGCTTCCAATTGGCTGCAGGAGCTTCCTGCAGCCAATCAGAAGCCGCGCTTTGGTTTCCGAACGTTTTGGAAGTTGGACTTCTGGAACGGATTCCATTCAACTTCCAAGTTATGACTGTATGTGCATATTTGCCATCAGTAGCACTATACAACAGCTGCCTTAAACATCTGCATACAATGCATTGCAATAGTGCTAGCTGCATTTCTGAGAGCTTCTTGTATTTGCCTCCTGCTGGCTTCCAGGTATACCTTGATTTAAACTGATTGACCAGAGAATATGGTACAATGCAAAAAGAAATGTGTATAGGAGCAATTCAACATTATTGCTTCCAAATCTCTGAAAAGTTGTTGCCTCTACACAACCAAAAGGGCTCTGGGAATAAGATCCTCCATTCAAATGCCCTAATGCAATCGAATGTGCAGAAAAAGTGGCAGCTTTAATTTACCATACATACTGTCTCTGTGTGAATTTATTTATTATTTATTTGTATTTATTTTCTGCTAAGTAGTCAGGAGTGCTTCAATACCTTCAGAGCTACTGCAACATTGGGCCTTGCGCAAACAAAAAATATGGAACAACCGCCAAGCCTGGGGTACCTTGTTGCAATCTATGAGTGTGCCGGAGGACAGAAGGAAGACCTTGAAGTATGTGTTGCCATGGGAATTTGCAACTGCTTCAGGAAGCAAAAATGGGAGCATGTGAAGATGGAAAAGTACTGCGATATAACACAGCTCGACTCTTCTGCTTTATATTGGCATGTTTGCATGGTTTCTATTTCTGGAGCACACAGCAAAGGGAGGGCTATACATTGAGTCAACAAACAAGCAAGACCTGTAAGCACAAATAGTTACAACCCCTCTGTTCCTGTTTTACTGGAATGTTCCCTTCTAAACCACAGGAAGAAACAACAATGGAAATTCACTTGTTGTTTTTAGAAAAAGAAGAAATTGTACAATCACAGTTACAGATTCTTCAGCTATCTAGCTACAGTTTGTAGCCTGTGTCCATGCCCATGTGTGTATTAATTACTGTTAAGTTGCACATGGTGGGGAGATGCTGTATAGCAATTCTCTGGTGCACTGAAATTTTCACCCCAGAAAAATGAAGACATGTTTAAGGTGCCTAGGACTTACGTATCTGCCAATGTTTGTGAATTTCGTTTACACCACCAGCAGGACTGCAGCCTCAGGTCTTTGGTCCAAATAACCATCTGGGCCAAGATAAATAATCTGTGCCTCTTTGTATAGAAAAAAAAGCTTTTTGAATACATTCTATGTGTTCCATACTTCAGTGGGGCTTCTTGTTCCAAAGAATGCAGCTCAGGGTCATTAACAGCATGCTTAGCACTGGCCACTTTCCTTTGTCAGAAAAAGCAGCTGCACAGGGCCCCAATCCAGTTGGGACTGCAGTGCATGGGAAGAAGTTTTTCTTTAAAAAAAATTCTCTGTGCAAAATTCCACCCCACACCTTGGTGCTATTTGCTGTCCAAATGTGCTATTTGCAGAAACCAGCACCTTTAGTGAAGAGGTAAACAGAGGAAAGGATTATCCCTTTCCATTGGGTTCCTCACCCCTGAACTAGATGGATTGTTGATTTGCTCCAGCTGGGGCCCCTTTATGCTATTATATTCTTAAAATTGGCGGGTGGCACTGTGGGTTAAACCACAGAGCTTAGGGCTTGCCGATCAGAAGGTGGGCGGTTCGAATCCCTGTGACGGGGTGAGCTCCCGTTGCTTGGTCCCTGCTCCTGCCAACCTAGCAGTTCGAAAACACATCAAAGTGCAAGTAGATAAATAGGTACCAGTCCAGCGGGAAGGTAAACGGCGTTTCTGTGCACTGCTCTGGTTTGCCAGAAGCGGCTTAGTCATGATGGCCACATGACCTGGAAGCTGTATGCCAGCTCCCTCGGCCAATAAAGCGAGATGAGCGCCACAACCACCAGAGTCCACAACTGGACCTAATGGTCAGGGGTCCCTTTACCTTTACTTACTAAATGCCTAGAGATAAGACATGCAAGGGTGATTATTTTAAATCCTTCCCATGTGTTTCTTTTCTTGTTCAAATAATACCCACCACCACTACCAAGCTGTCACATCTAATTTGAATATTTGTACTGATAGGAACCTCTCTGTCAGCAACTGCAAGGCTTTCCAATGGCCCTCAGAATTTTACCTGTGTTTCTTCTCACTTCCTGAAGTCAAATGGCTGTTCACAAAACCAAAGGAGGTTCCATTAAACATGAATGACACCCCAACAGCTCCTTTGTTGCCTGAGAGGTAAAACAAAACAAGAAATGGAGAAGATTGAGAAATCAATCCAACTCCCAGGGCTAACTAGAACAGCAAAAGACTTCTAAAGTAGAGTAGCGGATGCAGAGAAGAGGAAACCAGAACAGCAGGACTTCACATGTGTAGTGCAGAGTTCCACTGAATATTTTCTTCCAAAAGCTTAGGAAAGAAAGTGAAAGATGAATTTCCCTCTGCAATTGAACAAAGTTCTATTCTTCCAGTTACGGATTTTTCAGCAGAGCAAGAAACCCTGCGGTTTTCATTGATGGGACAGTTCCTGCAAATTATTCCTGTGAATAACATTGTAGTGAAAAAGGATTTATATATATTTGCAAGGATGCAAGGCATTCCTGAATTCCCATCATACTCACATCTGATCTGACTTACGACAGTATCAATGGAATGATTTGTGGGAGCACATCAATGAGCACACCTCTAACACTGAGAGTACATTATTGCATGTGAGTACACTAGCACAAATCACTGTAGGATTATATCAGCTATTATAGTACATTTCCAAAGGATACATACCAAACAGTATCAGTAATTTTGCTGACAAAGTTGAAAGAGGAAGCAGTGACTTTCAAGAGTGGTCATGAAAAGAAGCATATCTTACGATACTCTTTCATATTCTGTTTCAGTCTTTGGCTTCCTCCCATTTATTTGAATGTATAACCTTAGAGATCCAATCTAGGATTTTTTTATTATTATTATTTAAAAAGGATCTATGTGGCCAAAAAAAGGTAAGCCTGCCTTCCATACCTTCTGCCCTGGTTAGCCAGCAAGGCTTTGGAAGTGGTCTTGCCACTTCACACACAGAGACAACCCCAAATCGCACCTTCAGAATAGTGCACAAATGAACCTTTGGCTCGGGTGCATGTTTTAGGGCAGGAAATCCCATCGTGGGAATCGGGTACTGAAAACACCTCTCTGCATATCTTTCAACCTTGGGAGACTTGTTGTGATGAGAATGTCTGTCAAGTACATTTTGTGCAAGCCTTACCCAGTCTGTTTGCAATTCCTGTCTTCACGTTGTCAATGCAGAGGTGGCTTATGCGATTCTCATGTTCTGGCTTGGCCAGGACAACAATCCTGATGTTCCAGAGGGTATGGATTGCTACCTAATCAGGAAAAAGGAAGTCAGCTGTCACATAGTTTGATGAAGCTGAACTGCAATATAGCCTAAAGCCATAGTACAGTGGTACCTCAGGTTACGTACTTAATTCGTTCCGGAGGTCCATTCTTAACCTGAAACTGTTCTTAACCTGAAGCACCACTTTAGCTAATGGGGCCTCCTGCAGCCGCCGCACCGCCGGAGCACGATTTCTGTTCTCATCCTGAAGCAAAGTTAACCCGAACCACTATTTCCGCGTTAGCGGAGTGTGTAACCTGAAGCGTATGTAACCTGAGGTACCACACTGTAAAGGTTATTTGTATTATGACAGACAGAGGTCTATACTAAATCCTCTTCAAACAAACCTCTGATTCTCATTTTTTAGGGGAACGGCTGTAGTTCATTGACCAAGTACCTGCTTTGTATGCAGAAGGTCCCAGCTCAAACCTTGGCATCTCCAGGTAGGGATGGGAATATCCCCTATCTGAAACCCTGGACAGCTGCTGCCAGTCAGTGCAGACACTATTGAGCTAGATGTACCAATGGTCTGATTCAGTATAAGGCAGTTTTCTATTCTCTAAGCATGCGACCCAAATGAGAAAGCACATTTAAAGCACATGACTTCCCCCAAAGAATCCTGGAGACCATAGTTTGTAAAATGTGAAAGAGAATTGTAGCTCTTTGAGGGGTAAACTACAGCTCCCATTATTCTTCAGGGGAAACTTTGTGCTTTAAATGTGGGGTGTGGATGTGACCCTCATTGCGAACAGAAATAAACTACTGAATGGAAGTTGGGTTCAAAATATGACCTGCTTTTCGATAACGACTGGCACAACATATTCCTGCTTATGGGGAACAGTATTTATAACAATAGCATAAATTCAAGTGAAGCACAGGGTGCCCCCCCAATATTATACCCAAACTGTATTTTACCTAATATTAGAGATGAGGAGCAGAATCAATTTTGATCTTTAACATCCAGCGTAGAACGATAATTAGTGGCATAAGATTTTTGACCCAAATAAAATATGTGCTGTTGAGTGACTGGGGAAACCCAGCCAGATGGGTGGGATATTATTATTATTATGTGTCTAATATATCTAACGGGACACGGGTGGCGCTGTGGGTTAAACCACAGAGCCTAGGGCTTGCCGATCAGAAGGTCGGCAGTTCAAATCCCTGCAACGGGGTGAGCTCCCATTGTTCGGTCCCTGCTCCTGCCAACCTAGCAGTTCGAAAGCACGTCAAAGTGCAAGTAGATAAATAGGTACCGCTCTGGTGGGAAGGTAAACGGCATTTCCGTGTGCTGCTCTGGTTCGCCAGAAGCGGGTTAGTCATGCTGGCCACATGACCCGGAAGCTGTACGCCGGCTCCCTCGGCCAATAAAGCAAGATGAGCGATGCAACCCCAGAGTCGGTCACGACTGGACCTAATGGTCAGGGGTCCCTTTACCTTTACCTAATACATCTAACAGCCTTCAGAAACAACATATAAATTTTCTTCAAGAAGCAAGTATGCAGGCAATGTGGATGATATACATTGCTAGTGAAGTCTACTATCCCAGTTTTGCTTTAAGCGTCAGAATAAAAATGTATTTCCTTACCACTTTGAAGCTGATACTTGTAATCTCTTGCAAGGATTGTCTTAGAATCTCTTGCCATTCTTTCTCTCCCAGGGAGTCCTCCTGTGTGCCAATCACATAGATGTCATGTGGAATGTAGTCAGCTGTGTCATCTCGGGTCTTCCCCTGCCCCTTAGAGAGAAACCAGGAGCTGATCTTCTTTGGTGGAGGAGCATCACCTAGATGGACAAATCCAAAACCAATATGAAACTGATCCATCTAGTGCAGTATTGTAGTTTCCCCAGCCCTTCTCAGAGGTGCTAATGACCTTCTGAATGCACAGCAAGAGCTCCACCACTGAGCTGTCCCGCAACTCTCCACTAGCCTAGGAGGAGATAGCTTTTATATGGTTTACTACATGCAGAATCTCACATGGACATACACACATGGATAATATGCTTTGTGCCACATTTTATCTGCATTTCTCTGATGGACAAGTCATCACCTCCTTTCCTAGCAGATGTTTAATTCAGCAGAAAAATCACTGTGGGGAGGGTTCTCTTTTTTGATTCCCCCACCCTGTCACCCAGCTCTTAGAAATAGGATCCTCCGTCAGAAAAGGAGTAGCAATTGAGGTGCCCTTGAGATGCTGTTGAACTCCCAACTTCCATTAGCCCCAGCAACACCGTCAATGGTCAGGGATGACAGAAGTCCCATAACATCTGGCAAACACCATGTTTGGATATTCCAGGAACAGATGAATCTGCCTATCTGATGATTCTCTTATACAAAAGAAGGCCATACGTTAAATGACAGAGATGTCCAAGCAATAAAGGAGTATAGCAATGAGGGTAGCTGGCAAAGCTGTGATATGGTTCCTTTTGAACCAAGCAGCACAAACATGCTAAACTGTATTGGAAATTCATTGAGACGAAACTTGTAGGAATCTAAACAGCAAAGATTGGGACACAAAACTAAAATGTATACCCAGGTTCCAGGTCCCAATGAAGATGGTGATCATATCAGGCTCTGGCTGCTCAGAATGCTTATTCTTCATCTGCTGTAAAAGTTGGCAGAAGCCTTCTCTCTTCTAAAAATGGAAGAGCAAAATACAAAGAAACCTGGCTAATAAGATTACACTTGTTACACGGAGGCTGGAGCAAATTCCTCCCTCATGGTGGCGTGCCGTGTGGCAAGGACTAGTTATGCTGGTGCTGAATTTTGACAAATTCAGATTCTTCTGAAGTTAAAAACCAGGATAAGTATGTGAATGCTTGGGTCTGAGGTAGCCAATATGGTGCCCTCCAGACCATCCAGTAGAGGTCTAATGACTATTACAGTCTGCAATATCTGGAGAGTACCACATTAGCTTTGCATCCGTTCCAGTCATTCTTTTACTTAAACTACGTGCAGATTGAAGGCAGTTCAACTAATTTCCACTAAGCTGCTCCAGAGTTGAAGTTTGTATTCTCCTTTCATCTATTACAATGAATGAATGAGATCTAATCTGCCAATTTCCTTGACCCTGTGCAAACACAAAGGATAAGCATGACTCATATTACTGCATAATTTTTATTACAGACTCACTTATGCTTAGAAAATGTTCTCTGGATATATTCTAGCTTTATTTGAACTGAATCGATGAGAGCCCTTAAAAGAATTC
This sequence comes from Podarcis gaigeae, assembly GCF_964106915.1. NCBI lineage: Eukaryota > Metazoa > Chordata > Lepidosauria > Squamata > Lacertidae > Podarcis > Podarcis gaigeae. The sequence continues at coordinate 61,535,504 of NC_139681.1, forward strand.
ACTTAGTTTTCTCTTTGATATAGGGTAGGGGGAGCCAATGTGGTGCCCTCCAGATGTTGCTGGACGACAACTTCCCTGAGCCCAGCCAGCATGGCCAATGGTCAGAGATGATGGGAGAGTACCATGTTGCTGGCAAAGGCACACAAAGATGCCAACATTCTTCTCCAGAAACTCACATATGGAATATGTTATTGAATACCATGTAGGGGTGCCATCTCCTAGGAACGGAACCTTTTTGGGGGGGCCCAATGTTTTTTTGGGAAGGGGCCAGCCCCACAGTGTTCAAATGGGGTGGAGGAGACCAAGCCTGGAACCAAAAGTGGTGTGGCTTCAGTGGCAAGCTCCTCCTCCTCCTCCCGGGCACTGGCAACCGCCGCTACACCACTGGCCAGATTCTCTTACTGGGGATGGGGACATAACTTGATTATTTTCTCTCTTTACATTTTCTTCTTTTTAAAAAATAGCAAAATAATATCATAAATAGCAGTGCCTTGCCTGCGTTAAAGGGCTCGTTGTGCACAAGTACCCATAGTGAGGAATTTACCTTAGAATCAGCAAATACATATTCTTTTCGGTGTGTTTTCTCTTTTTCTGTTTCCAGTACAATTACCAGCTTGTTAGGAAATTTCTGAGACTTGATGAGCTGTAGAACTAAGAAGAAGCAAGAGAACACTGGTTCTGGCAGCACAAATTCTGAAATGAAATGTACTACAATGCTGATACATGTCTGTGTATATGAAGTTGTAAACTCCAGTGCTATTTATAACCTCCTGGTCTATGGTGAATAAGGTTAGATTTTTTTTTTAAAAAAGACAGCAATTTAAGACTGAGCCTGAGCTACAAGTTTGTTATGGTTTCAAGGCCTAACTATTGCTGGAACACTTTCTGGTCATGAAACACTGAAGCTGCTCAGCACAAAGGAATATTGTGTAGGCTCTATGGCCCCAAACACTTGAAGGGGTTGCCCACACTAGAGTTTATTGAGTGTTTGCAGCTGTTTACTGAATGTTTGCATTCCTCTTTAATTTGCGTAGTCCACATGACAACCTCAACCTCAACATTTCACCCCTGTAAAATTGGGTTTATCTGATATGCAGCTAATCCAATAAATTGGGGAAAACCAGGTGCTGAACTGCTCTATTCAGTGTCACAGATTATTTGTTTGGGTGGGGTGTCTGGCGGGGGACTCGATATTCCCTTTCTGCTCTCCCCTTTCCACTACTTCCTCAAAGCTTTCATTTCTTTTTCAGCTGTGTCTCTACCTATTTCCTTTGCACTCACGAATGGAGGGGTGTGTGCCCCCCTAAGATTTGCTCAAACCCAAAAAACTCACAAGTAAACAACTTAAAAAATTGTGCACTGAGAATTTATAACTGCCATTGTGAAACACATTTCCTGTACTGTTGGTTGCCAGATCTCTGGAATATCAGCAAAAATATTCAGTGAATCCCAGCGTTCTTACACATCTCAAATGAGCCCAGTATCTTACTTTTATTGTGAGTATAGAACTTGTCTTCAGGCCCATCCTTAGCTTTCTTGATAATGAGTTTTCCTAACTCAACATCAACCTTAAGATGTATTTTGGATGGAATTCCAAGAGAATCAGTTTTCACCTATGAGAAAAGGAAAACATTATTCATAAGTGATCCCCCCTACCATTTTGAATGAGATAACTAGCTCTTAACACTGCATAATTACATGCAAACATAGAGTTTGGATTTGGATTTGATATCCCGCTTTATCACTACCCGAAGGAGTCTCAAAGCGGCTAACAATCTCCTTTCCCTTCCTCCCCCACAACAAACACTCTGTGAGGTGAGTGAGGCTGAGAGACTTCAGAGAAGTGTGACTGGCCCAAGGTCACCCAGCAGCTGCAGGTGGAGGAGCGGGGAATCGAACCCAGTTCACCAGCTTACGAGTCTACCGCTCTTAACCACTACACCAAGCTGGCTCTCAATATACACACACACACACCTATACACACACACACACACACACACACACACACACACCTATATATATCCAGTATGCAGATTTTCTTGCGGCACTGTACTGTATTGAGGAACTTTGGTTGAGTGAACATGGAATGTTATTTTTTGTAATAAGGAGAGCACTGTACCCGTGAATTAAAAACATGGGGTTATAGTCAGTGTAGGGCTAGGCAGATTGCTCCATCAGCACACAGATTTCTCATTATTCTATAGAATGACCTCCCCCTCTTCTCCCACCCCCCCTATTTGTTCTGCGGTTTTCTCCGAGCCTCCAGAACAGATTTGGGTCTAGCGCAGGACACACATCCTGGGGGAAGCAAAGGTGGGCCCTCTTATGCTAGTCCTAATTCTTGTGCTAACCCACAAATAACATTTAATACCACTCAACGTGCTGTTCTGACAGTCATGGTGCTTCTCTATAGTATTATAAAAACTTACTATACTACTGGAGGGGGAAAATAAAATTCACCTCAAAAGTTACAGGAGGAATAAGCGAACGTCGATGTGTTGAGTCGGGCCCTTCAATCAACAATTTTTTCACCTATAAAAATGCAAGCACATAGATTTCTATTTGAAAGTCCTAAACTGCAATTGGAGAGATCCCAGATTAATACAATCCATGTCATAATGTGCAAATCAGCAACGATAAATAAGCACTCTGATTTAGCGACAGAAATTCAGATTGTCAAATTAATTAGGAAGAAACTGAGATTATTATTACTGAGATTAGATTACTATATCACCCTTCATCCAAGGTTCATAGGAAGGTTTACAATATACAAACGCAAAAATACATAACACAATAACAATAAAAAACAATTAACCCCAGTTTAAAAGGCCATATACAAAAACACATACTAATGTAAAGTGTGCATTAAAATGCATCTATTAATGAAACTAGAATACAAAAATATATTAAGAAAAAATTGCACTAAATTGTTGATGAATTTTCATGAGGACTTTAAAAATAATAGTCATCAACTGATGTGGTAATGCAGATAATTGAACATAAGATTGGAAAAAATGAGAAACCGAGTGTCATTTGCTAAGGATGCTAAGAGTGGTTAGGGGACCCCTATTCTGTTCAAAGAAATGCAATTCCCAGAGTGATTTTTAACCATCTATCCCTTTTCCCATGGAACTCTTGTAATTGTAGCTCTGTAAGAGGATCAATTCTCAGCACCCTTTAACGAAGCACAGCTCCCAGGATTCTTTGGAGGGAAGCCATGACACTTTAAGGTGGTATGATACTGCTTTAAATATATGGGTATGATACTGCTTTAAATGTATGGTGCAGTTGGGGCCCAGATCTATGGAAAGGAGAAGCTTGGGGATTTGACCTATGCATTGTTTGAAAGGAAGGAGGCTAGACACCTTACAAGAGCTTTTAGTTCCTGGCTAGCAGAAGAAAACAGAATTTCATGTCAAAAGGTTTCTGGCCTCCCCACTCCCACCCTATTTCCCTCAATAAGCACTGGGATAAAGAAAATATAGACATAAGAATGACAGGTGTGTGAATAAAGCTACTGGAAAATAAAGAGGGAGCCATGAAGAATTATTGTTTCCAGTGTTGAACTCATTACTTGGCCTTCAGCAGCTGTTCCAAGAGTGGCTCACAACAGTTGAAAGTTCAGTATTAAAAGCAGTTAAAATTAATTAAAACAAACATTGCCATACCTTGTCTTCAATGGAAGAAAGCAATCCAGTCAACTGGACAAGTTTTCCACGGGTGGCGTCACAAGATGGCTAGTAGAAATAATGCAGAAGGAGCAAAGTGTTAGGTACCAGTGAAGTCACTCTCTCCTTCCTCAGTGGAAGCTTGAAATTGTACCACAAGCATAGATCATCTGTGATACGTGTCAAAAAAAAGAAATACAAGCCAGCACTGGAGTGTCAGCAAGTCTCCTGCATCCTGAAACACTGCAGCCTGGAATTTAAGTGAATTTGCTGAACAGATAAATCAAAGACAATGCATTTCAAACTTGGCATGTTGAGGCTAGCGAGTGATGCAAAGGCAGTCTAGAGCCGAACCATGTAGGAAAACTGAAATGGTGACATTTACAGAGCCACAGGTGGAAGAAGTACTTGGAATACCTGATTTATGTGGGCTGATGGAAGGAAAGTTGTTCTGTATTGAAGTTCTCACCCTGGCCACCAGGGGTATTGTGTATATAGCTTTCACTCAGGTCCACGTCAGTTACTTTAGGCGGGAAACCCTGGGTTGTTGTTGCTACAATGTTGATAGCTGGCTGCCTATAAAAGCAGGCCGGCTGAGCTATTTGCTGTTCAGTTCTGTTCCAGCTTACAAATAAAGAGCTGCTTTGGAAGAATCACTGTGTCGTCTGATATGTTCACCCACAACTTAACAAAAGTTTGGCCAGAGGAATGCAGAGGGTCCATCCAAATAGCCTGCTTATTTAACATGCATCCTGATTTGCTTACACGGAGGTTGGACCTTACCTGAGGATGCCAGGGAGGCGGTGGGTGGACCGTTTGGGGCAGCGCAGAGCCTGCAGGCGCCCAAACCACCATGTCACTCCCAGGAGAGATGTGTGGCTTGGGTGCACTGCAGGCCCCACCGTGAGTGCCACCCAGCATTTTGTCACCCCCCTCAATGGTGACACCCAGGGCGGATCGCCCCACCACACACACCCTTCTTCCGCCCCTGCATGGGGGATGCTGTTGTAGAACAGAATGTCTCTATTTTCATCTGAGGAATGTTGGAAGGTATGCTATATCCCTTCCCCTAAAAGGGTGGTGGAAAACTGCAATGAGAGATGTAACAACAAACTTGCAGTCTTGGGCCTGAGGAACCTTGCTGCACTTTACCTTATAAAACGGAGGGAACTGAGAAAACAAATGCTAGCACAGTGCAGCTGACCCTGCTCCAAAGCTTGCAGTGTGCTCCATCCCTTGGAGTCAAGAAACAATTTATTTGGCATAATTATGCAGTAAGTGCTTTCTCACATCCCCTGCCAGTTTGATGTTCTCATTTCGACCTGCTCCACCTCCTGCCTCCTCCAGCAGATCATACCTGAGAATGTCGATGGAGCCCTGGAGGCAGCTGCTGGTCAAACACCATCTGTAAGGACTCCAGAGAAGGAAGAGTCCGAGACACCTCACTGAAAGCAGAAAGATATGAATTTGAGATTTGTGGTCATAAGAACCTCTCTGTGTAGTGCTAGACAGACAACCTGTTGCTAATCAGCCCAAAGGAGTCTGCTTGAAATTATGCCATGCTGATTTTCTGCAGCACAAGCTGCAAAGGCCAGTCTTTAGAAACTTGAATTTAGTTCTAGGATGTATTGCTAAATAAGCAAGAAGCTCTAAAAAAATGCAGGTCTTCAATACAGGATGTGACTGTGTGGGTAGAGCTGCAGAACTGATAACAAGAGTTAAGCTGATAGTAATTCCCATGTGTGCTCAAAAGGGAAAGGAACATCTATATTTGTCGGTCAGATTCTGCAGCAAACAGAGTAGTCTCCCACCAAAAGCAACAAGGTTTACAACAGGATTGCTTCAGTAAACTAGCCTTCAGGAAAGGCTTAACATACAAATTCTGTACACGCAGAATTTCCCTGTTAGCTACCAATCGAAATGTGCCTCCAGAGTCCAGACTAACTTGTGTTTACCTGAAAAGTCCTTTGCAAAGTGTTGCAAGCAATTTCTTCAGCTGAGGGAGATTCCAAGGCGCTTGCTGTACTGTCTCAAGATCACTGGTGACATGAACTCGCAAATAATCCTGGATGAGTTTGAAGTGCTCTTCTGGAATACTGTGAAGGAAAGGGGGGAAACTGCTTGGAAGACCACTAAGGCTTATGAGCTTGCAAATGGGCAAAATATCCTAGTGAATGAGAGCTAGTGTGATATCAGACCCGAGAACAAAGGGGAGGGAGGGAAGCAGGGGAGGCAGCTGTGGCAGGGAGAAGGTCCCAATTCTGCTGCTTATCCTTTAAAAATTGATGATTTTTTTCTAAGGAAGGGAGCTGTCTGGGGGGAAAGCTGCCAACAACACTTCTGTAATGGTAACTCGCAATCATATAGTGATTTTTGGAGTGTTCAAACTACTTCGTTCAAACTACTTTTTCAAGGTAGGTAAATAATGCAGATAACAGGGGCAATAAAAAGTGAACAAAAAACTTTGTGCTGTAGGCAAGAATTAAAGCAGGGGCACCTTGATTTGTAGGTCAGTGTTGCACAGCTTGGTCCTATGAACCTTTACTCAGAAGTAAGTTCTACGGAGCTCAATGGAACTGACTCCCAAGCATGTACACAGATGACTGCAGCTGTGACCATGATGCTCCACCAGCTATTTATCTCTTTCTTGTTCATTACTATGTTATGTATGAGTAACTCCTTATACTGAGGGAAGGAAGGCGTTCTTCCTGTCTGCAACCCACACAAAAACAACCCTTCTAACCTTTTCCTGAGAGGACTCCCAGCCAGCTCATTTAGCTGCCATCTGCAAAATAATTTTGAGCCCCACCCTCTTATCAGGTGGCAGATTTTTGTGTTTGCAGTATTAGGGTTGACAGCCTCCTGTACCTTTTATATGGGGACAAAAAAAGAGAATTCCACCGCATGCAACGTCTCCTGTTACTGCAGCACCTAGTAAAAGGATCTCCCTTGGGGGCCCTATTCAAAATGGCTGTGATAAGCAAAACACAGTAAAATACGTTTCTAGACTTACTGTTGCTACTTCCTCAAATAAATGAATGGCTAGATCTCACCTGCTGGTGTCTTGGTGCTGTAATCGCTGGAGCAGGGTCTCAGAAAGGGATGGTTTGCTCACTTCCACCACCTGGGCATGTTCATTTGGAGGAAGATCTTCTTTTGCCTCAGTTGCCAGAGGTGGTACTGACATGCTGCGTGGAGGTAATAGAGGCGGCACAGGTATAGGATCTGTCGCAAAGGGGAAGGAAAGAGTAAGATCCAAAAGCTCTCCAGCTGTCTTTCCATGCTACTTTTAAATGGCTTTTTAAATTTTCAGTTGGGTGCTATTCTGAGGGTATCTGTGCTGTACTCTGTGTAAATCAACAGAATTTACACTGGCTTAAGCTAAGCCAGCATATGTTGCCCCAATGTCCTGAGCCTGGAAGTGGGAGAACAAACCTTTAAGAGTTTTATTTATACCACCCTTTTGGCTGGCCTAAGTTCTGCTAGGTTGCCAGGTCATGTGATAGGACTGAAATAGGTGTAAGTCTCTCCTTAACCTGCCCCGCCCTTGCCCCAAACCCAAAACAGTTACACCCATAGGTTCTACAGGCTTTCATTCCACTGGCTAAGCACTGGCTGAGCCAGACAGCCCAGTATCTGCCTATTCCAAACTCGCTCATCCTGGAAGATCTTGGGTTTTGATTGCACTGTTAAGAGGATTCAAATCCCCACTCAGCCATGAACATCACTGGGTGACCATGGGCCAGTCACTGTCTCTCGGCTGGTTTATGCCATGGGGGTGCTCTGAGGCATAGGAGCCAGCTGCTAGGAGCCAAGGTCCCTTCGCCCCCCATAAAATATTTGAGGGGGCCAGCCCCCCCAAAAGTTAATGGGCATTGCCACTGAAATGGTGTGCATGTACCACATCATGTGATTAATTATGTGGGGTACGGCTTACCTGCCCCCCCATATTTTATTCAAGTTGGTACCCCTGCTCTGAGGATACAAGGACTGGGGGAACACCCCATGTATTCTTGAGCTTCTTAGAGGAAAAGTGGGATATAAATGAAATAAATCATTTTACATCTCATGGTAGATTGACATCAGCAAACACACCTAGCAAGCAGTGGGAAATTTACATCCTTGCAAAATACATTCTCTTGGGAACCAAATATCAATGAAGAATTCACAAATTTCACAGCCAGAGCTAGTGCGGCTTTGAAGAAGTTTCATGTACAATGTACACCTTCAGACCAAAGTGGAAGTGTACAACCTTAATTATCAGCTTCTTTTCTTTAAGCTTGCAGAGCAATCAAAATACAGCTGGCATATTAAGAAACTGAACCATTTAAATTTAAGTAGTAGATTAGAATTTTCTTTTAATGATCTTGCTGAATTCTAATTGTCAAGAACTGCAGCCATGGTTATGAAAACTTAGCTGGAAGCAATATGGTATTTTTAAAGTAGTGTGGTATTACTTTTCAGACTCTTTCCCCAGCTAACTTTGGTTGCTTCTACCTTAGCTGTTTTGTCAGCAACTGCCAAGCTTCATTTACACACTTTTTACACAGAATATAGATGACCCATTTCATGCCCGGTTTTTATGTGTTGTCGTTTTTCAGGCCTGATTTGTGGTGCTTGCTATCACTTTAGATGCAATAGCAGTGTCAGCATCTTCATTACAGACTGGCAAACTGTTACTGGGTTTTTTCCAGGACTACTGGGTTTTTTCCAGGACTACTGTGCCTTTAACTATATAAGCTTTGTCTTCATGACTTCTGATCCTGTAACTGCTTTCTGTTCCATGAGGGCACAGCAATACTGAATTGCCTCTCAATTAATCAGTTTCTCTTCCTGAAGTGGGAGAGGGGTGTGTGTGATTGAACTATTGCTTTCCATTTTAAAAAAATTCTTATTATTTTGTTTTAAAATGGTGAAATAGTAATTCAAGGCCCACAATGGTAGGACACATAAACAAAATATTAAACAACATTTAAAACAACTGTTTTAATTGCAGTTCCAAATGAGTGTACTGTATAAAAATTATGTTTTAGCAGTACTAAATGACCCTGGTGCGGAAGCTGCCTTCTGCAGCTTAGAAGCACAAAAGAACATTCAAAACTGAAGTAAGAAACTTTAATGAACAAAGAACAATGAGTGTGCTAAGTGAATGAGAAAAACCGGAAATGGGAAAAGAATTATAGATGCAACAAAAGAAAATTGAAAACGACACCTCTGTGGAAGTACTGAACTAAATATGCCTTTGTTATAGAGAATTTAAAATGCACAGCCAATGAACCTTAAATCCATTACTTATTCCTGTTACTTAAAGCAATTAGCTGTTGTATAACGTTATGTATTACCCTAAGCAATGAGTCTAAGCAATGGTCAAAAGGGCAGATATTTAGAAAATTAAGAACAGTTTAAGCTGTTGTCCTGCAAACTTACAACAACAACAACAACAACAACAACAACAACAACAACAACAATATTGCCTAGACCTGCACAAAACTTGTGCAAGGTGAATGCAAGCAAGGAGCAAAATCAGGACATTTATTGAGCCCCTAAAAGGCTGGTCACCATACATGGATGGTAGACTACATTTAATTCAGTGAGTCAAAATTTCTACTGGCATGGCTTATATATTTGTGGTACTGCCCACCTGCTCCTTGAAGTAAGAGTCTCTCTCTCTCTCTCTCTCTCTCTCTCTCTCTCTCTCTCTGTGTGTGTGTGTGTGTGTGTGTGTGTGTGTGTGTGTGTGTAAGAAAGACAGCCTTTACAGTGGGGCAAAGGCTAAGAATTTACAATTCCTTCTTCAACTGATAGGTTTTATTGATTAAGTCTGGACAATTTAACACTGTTATTTCCAATACACTGACAGTCTTGGGAGCACAAGCTTCTGTGTTTTGAATTTCTTACCCATATCCTCCTCTGGCTCCTCTGCTGCCTCCTCCTCTTCCTTCTGGACTGGAAATTTAAGGCTCCGGATCAGACCCATATTCTCTTTCTTGTAAAACTCTATCAGATCATCCAAGTTGTTGAAATACTGCACCGGAACACCTTCAGATGCCTGAAAACACCCCACAAAGCATAGATGTCAAATATTGCTAAATATCATTCCCACCAAAAGAAAGAAAGAGCATATAGTGGTGGACAGCAGTAAAATGAAAGCTCAGTCCACACAATGTCACATCCTTTGTCATCTTTCCAATTAAGTCTCTGGCACTACAGCAGCTAGGGATGATCAGAAATGGAAAGAGAAACAGCCACTGCCACAATTCACATGTTCGTCTGGAGTCAGTAATGGAAATCATGCAATGAATACAAGCAGTATTTGCTATTGTTAATTTTCTTTAGTCCATAAATGTTATGTAACCAATTATCTGCAGTTTGTTAAGAGTTGCTCTGTGAGAAGTAAACTACAGCGCCCAGAATTCTTTGAGGGAAGGAATGTGTTTCAAATGTACTTTAAAGGTATGGTGTGTGTGTATGCAGACCAAGCATGACTATTATCAGCTATAGCCCATTGCCTCCCCAGGAACAGTTTTAAACAATGGGCAGCTGGTTAACTTACTTACATATAGAGGAACTCTGTCTTCACAAAGGAATAGCAAGATCAATAGTGTACCCCTCTGCCCTCTTTCGTTGGAAGCATAAAGCCCCATTAAACTCAGTGGGGCTTATTTCAGATGAGACAGGATTGCACTGTAGGTACATCAGACCAGACAAGCACTCCTGTGTTTCAAATGATACAAACCTATGCAAAAGCTTCTCTTCAGATGAATCAGGCTACATACACAACAAATATTTAGGCACCCCCCAAAGAATCCTGGGAATTGTAGTTGCCCCCCAAAGAACTGTTAACAAACTACAGTTCTCTGGATACAGCCTAAGTCAGCAGCGGACATTTCCCCCTCACACTTGCCTATGCCTTAAAGGAGAAAAAGTAGAGGTTTCCCATAAAATTTTCTGGTACAAACAGATTATGGAACAGCCTTTATGTACAGTGGAACCTGGTAGGTGCTTCGACTTATGAACTTCCCTCTAGAAATGAACAGAGGCCTTGCTGGCAGCCCGAAGCTTGCCCGGCCGGCTGCAGAGCAGCACTGGGGCCTCCGCTGCCGGGGAGAGGGCCCCCATTCCACCCCCGAAGCTGTGGAAGAGGTGCCGCCAGCAAGAGGAAGAGCAGGGCGCACTGCAGCCCCCCCCCCCTCCGAAGGAACTAACCTGAGGAAGTCCAGAGAAGAACCTGGCCTGGCAAGAAAAAAAAGTGTCCCCTGGCCAAAGTGAATCAGCTCTTTACTGACCCTTGCCCCACCCCCAGCTTGTAGCCAGGTATGCCAGTCCACCCTCAGTGCACCCTCAGTGCTGTTTTAGGGGGTGTTTTTCATTGTCTAGAACGGATCAATTCACTTTTCCATTACTTTCTATGGAAAAGTGCGCCTCTACTTATGTACGTTTCTAGTTATGAGTGGACCTCCAGAATGGATTATGGTTGTACGTAGAGGTTCCACTGTATAGCCATTTCATTTGAGACAACAATCACAAGAGTTTCAGTTTCTTCAATTCATTGAGAAGGGATTTACTTCCTTGTCCCTTAAATCAGATCACTGTTGTCCTTTCCTGGCTTTCAGCAAACAGAAGTTGATAATCTATGCACCATAATCTTTCTATTCTGGGGAAAAGAGTGCTGTGGCAGCTACCAATCTGTCTGGGCTGACTTCCATTTACTGCAGGCACAATCATTTACTGGTTCGCCCTATTCTCTCCCCACCCACGTTTAGCTTCCATTTACTACTACAGTACTAGCATTTTCATTCCCCTTCCTCATCACTTCTTTTAGACAACCTACTTGAAAAATTACCAGAGCTAAAGCCAGGAAGCGGATCCAAAAAGAAATCTCTTATTTCAGCCACCTCACACCAATATTCTTGGATCCTCTTACATTCCCACCACAAAATAAAATTGTCAGCATTTGTACTCATGCATCTCCATCATATCTTTGCATTCATTCTGCAGAACGTAATTAATTTTGTAGCCAAGAGGCACCATCCATATGAAACCTTGAAAGAATTGTCTCTCAGACTTGTAGAAACTGAGTAGCTGCTTTCAGTGTGTGAAAACTTGCCACATTTCTTCTGAAATTACTGGTTCACAAATATTAACCCTACTTAACCTTCAGTGTCAATCCCTTTCCCCTTTACATTGGTTCATCCCTACATAACAATAGCTTGTAGACTGTTGGCAAAAGCACTTTGGGAGATTTTAACCTCAACAATATTTTTTCTAGCATACATTCTTGATCTGCTTATGGTATGTGTCTCCTATATCAATCACTCCAACGGCAGCCCATCTATTATGGAAAGTGGGGTACTGCTCTACCAACCTCAGCCAGTCCCCATCTATCTTCCTTTCTTCCTACTTACCTTCTTCCTAGTCTCAGTATTACCCTTGTAGAAGGGAAGAGGATGGGGACAAAACTAGAATTAGTTTATTCTCTCTCTCTCGTAAAGGCCACATTCACACCATAAATTTAAAGCACTGTAATACCACTTTAAACCACCATGGCTTGACCCAAAGAATTATGGGAGCTGTAGTTTGTTAAGGGTGCTAAGAGTTGTTAGGAGACCTCTACAGTGGTAGCTCAGGTTAAGAACTTAATTCGTTCTGGAGTTCTTTTCTTAACCTGAAACTGTTCTTAACCTGAAGCACCATTTTAGCTAAATCTGTAACCTGAAGCGTATGTAACCTGAAGCGTATGTAACCCGAGGTACCACTGTATTCCCCCTCACAGACCCACAATTTCCAGAGTTCCCTGTAAGCAAGATGAACTTTTAAGAGAATTGTAATTTTGTGACAGGAATAGGCATCTTGTAAGTTAACAACCCTCAGCACCCTTAACAAGCTGCAGTTCCAAAAATTCTTTGTGGGGAAGCCATGACTGTTTAAAGTGGTATCATGGTGCTTTAAAAGTACAATATGAAAGCAATCTGAGTCTGGCTCCACCTCCTTTTTGGGCTCCCTGCCTTGTACCCTACCAGTCACAATGGGCACCAACCACCCCTGAATTCCCACCCCCACCAGAGAGATCAGTCCTTCCTCAGTATGGCTTGGAGACTGGAGTGCACATAGCAATATTCATCCCATACAGACCCAGTGAAAATACCAAAAAGTGCTATTAGTGTCACCAGGGCTGCAGCAAAATCTTGGGGGAAATATTGATTACATTTAATATAAACCATCTATGTAAGAATGTGGAAAGTTGAGGAAAAATGTGAACAACATGGATTCAGGCTCTGGGTGTTTTTACTTTTTTAAATTTAATGAGGAACAGAAATGGAAACAAGCAGTGGAAGCAGAAGTGAGAAATGCACAACCGCAGAAAGCAAGCTGGGATGACGGCTGAGGTCCATGAGAGTCACTATCTTTAGTAGTCAAAAATCACAGTTTCAAAAGACAGTCTCTTTTCTCCCCCTCTGCTCATGTTTGAAATGCAAGCCCAAATATATGGGCACAGCACACTTGCTCAATGTGTAGAATAAGGCTTAAAGCTAACACAGAGAAGCCGATCGGGGGAATTGCTTCACCGATGTGTTTTAAGGTCATCTAGCCCAAGTAAGCCAGATCACACCATCAAGCACATGGCTTCCATCAAGGAATCCTAGGAACAAACTAGAGTTCTCAGGATTCTCTGGGGAAAGCCATGTGCTTTAAATGTATGTTTTGGATGTGATCTGACTTACTTGGGCTAGCCATGTGTGGATCACTATATAATTGTGAAGGTCCACACTCCTTACGTAAGGCATGCATAGGGATATTTGCCACATGGAGCTGGGAGCCAGTAGCAGAACCACTGATTGGCAACTAAAAACCTCATCATTGCCCACTCCCAATATGCCCCTCTTCCACCGCATCATGCCTACTAAGAGCTCTTCAGTTAGCAGTCCCAGGTTTCCAGCTACTTACTGTGTAACACTCCCCTTTCTACATGCCACTGTTTGCTCTCCAAATTCCCCAAATGCCAACATTTGATTCACTGGATCCACTATCCATTATGCAGACCTTTCAATCTGACTTCAAACCGGGCTTTGGTACAGAAACTACCATTCAGTGCAGATGTAAAATGCATGGCTCAACACATTAGAGCACATGGCCCCCCCACCGCAGAATCTTGGGAACTGTAGTTTGTTAAGGGTGTTGGGAACTGTAACTCTGTGAGGGGAAAACTACAGTTCCCAGGATTCTTGGGGAAAGATATGTGCTTTGAATATACAGTGGTACCTCGGGTTAAGTACTTAATTTGTTGTGGAGGTCCGTTCTTAACCTGAAACTGTTCTTAACCTGAAGCACCACTTTAGCTAATGGGGCCTCCTGCTGCTGCCGCACCGCCGGAGCACAATTTCTGTTCTCATCCTGAAGCACAGTTCTTAACCCAAGGTACTATTTCTGGGTTAGCGGAGTCTGTAACCTGAAGCGTATGTAACCTGAATCGTATGTAACCCGAGGTACCACTGTACTTTAAATGCATGGTGTGGTTCTGCCCTTGTGGTCACTGGATGGATAGCAGGGGGAATTCCACACTCTCTGTATCATTGAGACCTGCACTGTAAATTTTAATAGAATGGGGTGGGGAGTTGATGTTGAGGTGTCCACTAGCAGCCAGTTTTCATGGCCCCCAATATCATCTCTGTGGAGTGTAGCTAAACTGCCACAGACAATGATGCTGTCAGAGCTGGAAAGGACAGAAGTCAGGTCCTCCCCTCAGCAGAATAAGCAGGAGGGATCCCAAATGCAGCAGAGCTGTCATACAACATTCTGAAGTGAAGCAATACACATCAACTTGTTAAAAAAAAAATCCCTCCCCGAGTAAGGCCAGTGAGTTTAAAATTATCTTAATTCACCACAGGCCAGAGAATCCACTTTAGACCTCAGTAAGCCCCTTGAGCAGAACCCCAAGAGCCGGAGAAGTGAGATCTCACCAAAAATAGCTGTCATAGCCACTGCTTCGCAAGCACCACCTACAACTTATGTAAAGGAGGCTTTGACAGAGGGGCCTTCGGTGGTGTTGGGACAGTGGTGGGATGGCAGCTTCCTGTTGCACCTCAGGTGGCTAAAAGGGACAGGCCGTCCCTAGGTGCAACAAGCTCTGCCCCCTACTGCGAGTGGGAAACACTGAGATAGCATTTGATTGGAAGTGCTCATGTGTGGGTGAACATGCACAAAAATGCACATGCGCATTAGTAGTCTGGTGAGTGTGCAGCCTCAGTGTGTGTTTGAGTGGGTGAGAAGGAAGGACCTGTGAAGCAAGGAAGCTGGGGGGTTGGGAGAGAGAAAGCTGTTGGGGAGGGAGAAAAGGTTATGCAGGCCCTGCTCCCCCCATCCCCTGCTAAATATGCTTTTGTAAACATCATTTACTAAATCTAAAAGCTCTGAAACCCAATTGGGGCAAAGCAATTCCAGAAGCCTATCACAGTAATGTGACCTTAAGATGGGACTTGCAGCTGGAAGAAAAAGCTGTTTCCCAAAATACAAGCCAGCCGCAAGTTTAGACTATTTTAAATGCAACTTTGCGGGTGGAAAGGAAAGTGGAACTGAATGAGGATGACAGGGGGAGTGTGAGCTTTGTTGGTGTGGCTGACAGCAAGCTGTGCTCATTACTTGTACCGAGGTTTAGCTGTTCCTAAAAGCCAATGTGTTGAAATCTCATGTTCATCTTTCTACAAAAGTTCTCACTAACAGCAGGTAAACCTGTTTCTGGGCTGCTGCACTGTAGACTGGAGGTGCCAGTTCTCATGACTGAGTGCACGAAAATCTCCCTTTAGATAGAAACCTAGCTTTCTAGAAAGAAAACTTCCCTTTGACATCTAATTTTTTGATAGGGAGGGGATTTTTGTATGCAGGAAAAGTCTGTCATATGAACCCCCGACCTGCATGGACAACCTGAAGTGGGCACAGAAGGGAAGCATTTTTTACCTCCTCTGCTGTTCATGGTAATTGGCATAAAACTAAACACGATGTTTCCTCACAGTGCAAAAACGGCACCAGGGGCTGGGGGAATGTGATTTTAACTGGGACCATAACCAGGCTGTGGGTTGGTAAGAGTTAAACTCTTCCTCCCGGTCCGCTGTGGCCCCCAGTGCTCCTAGGATCCAGCTGTGATGATTACTTGCATTTTTTTTAAATGCTCACATTAAAGAGGGATATAGGCAGCTGCCTTATACCAATAAGACCATTGATCCATCTAGCTTAGTACTGTCTACACTGACTGGCAGCAGCTCCCAAGGTTTTCTGATGGGGACCTTCCCAGCCCTAGTTGGAAATGCTGGGGTTGAAGCCTGGACATTCTGATACCATACCTCTAAGCTACAGCCCTTCTCCATTTTAACATATTTAATCTGGGCCTGGTTTAGTCTCAGAGCTGCATTCCCTCCCTTCCAAAGAGCAGATGCCCGTGGGGGGCAAGGCCAGAGGCAAAAAGTGGTCTGAGCAACAGATGTGCCTCCCACCTTTGCACATTAGTACCTTTTAGCCATGCAGAGGTTTCTATCACCCACCCAGACAAGTTAAAATGTATTATCACAGTTCAAGTATACATTCTAGCCAGGTAAGAGCACAGAGCAGGGATGGTGAATTGTCCGGGGAGATGAGACATGATCAGGGGAGGGTCTCGAGGGCCAGATCGAGAGGCTTGGAAGGCCACATCAGACCCCTAGTGTTCCCCTCCACTGCTTCAAGTGTTTATCGATAGCATGGAGTGATAAAAATGTCTATAAATTTCTTCAGCTCCAGGTTTTTTTTTAATGCAATATGTGTTTCTTTAAGGCATCAGCTCCTGGGTTTTGATTTTATTAGGGTGCAATGGCGGTGGGGACACTGATTTTGTTTGGGGACATACGGTAATTTACAGGCAATCACATTAATCTATCAATGCTGGTGCTGTTTTATTTCTTCAGTTATTTACAATAATCATGTTGACAGGATGGTGTGCAACGAAGCTGTAATGATTTCTACCTGCACAATAGGAGTTTCTCTCCCATTCCTCTTCCCATGCCACCCCTGCTCCGGAAAATTCTATTCTAGTGGTTCCCCCAACCCACTGGAGCAAATCTGAGGTGTGGGGTGCATGTATGGAGAATGGAGAGGGAGAGGTCCCATTGCACATGGTTTTTTTTGCTAGTGGGAGGATTTTGTTGGATACAAACAATTGTTTTCTACTAAAATAAATTGCACGTCATTATCTTCTATCATTTTCTAATTTCCTGTTAAGAGTAAACCATGTAGAATATATATCTTAGCTAATTTCTCTTTTCACGGTTTCTCTAATATTGACGATTACCATCACTGCCTTTCCTTTTCCTGACATTAGAGACGCCCAAGGGGTAGGGGTCATCCCCAAGTAGCCACATGCAGCTGTTGTTAGTGGTACACACTGCATTTCCTCCCCATTCATAAATGCCAGAAATTTGCTTTTAAAATAAATGTTTTTCACAGGTTTCCAAACAACATCCCGTTGTTTATGGAAATGTTCTAGTTGCCCTGGGTTACCAGGAAAATGGGTGCTTGCATGCTTCTGATAAGCACCTAAAATTTGAAAATAAGCTATTTAGAACACTCTATTCTGTGTATGCCCTAAAACAGTTATGCAGGAGACTATGGATGTAGTTGAAAAATAATTATCTGCCAACGTATGCATTATAGTACAAGCGCACAGCATTTACGGAACATACCATGCCGACATTGTCTAAAATGCTGTACTTAGGGAATGGGTAATTAATTTTTAAAAAACATACTGTAATTAAATAACACATGGTACTTCCTCTTTCCAACAAGTGTTGGCATAAAGACAAGTAACACCACTCTGCGTTTTCAAGCGGTTCTGTCATTTGAAAAGCTAAAATAGCAGTGGGGTGGTTTTTTTGGCATGCTGTTAATCTGAACTCCCAAATGCAAGGCATGAAAAGATTTATATGTGGTAACAATAGCTGTAATGCACAGTGACATATGTAATCAATTGAATCTCCTAAAAGACAGAAGCATCTTCCGAAAGCACTTTGAGATTATTTACACAGTCAGTATCCAGAGATTATTATTGCAAGATTGTCATACTGAAACAGCAGCCTAAATCTACATGAACCAGGTATGTTTGAGCTGTGCAAGGTTTTCCTTTCTTTTCTTTAGTATATCTATCCCTAGGCCCCAACTGCACTGTGCATTTAAAGCACTATTCCATGACTTTAAGCCAGGGGTCCCCAAACTAAGGCCCGTGGGCCAGATAAGGCCCAAGGGACTCGTTTATCCAGCCTGTGGCGACCCCCACTGCCCACTGCTGCCGCCCGCTCTTACAGGCACTGCGCTGCGCAGCTGCCCACTTTTGGGTCAGAGGAGCACCGGAAATAGCTTGTGCACATGCACAACCGTTATTTCCGGTGCACATCCAGGTCGGAGGAAGCCTGTGCACATGCGCACAACCTATTTCTGGTGCTCCTCTGACCCAGAAGTGCACCGGAAATAGTGTGTGCGCACGCGTATGGGCACATGCTCCCCCACCCTCCAGCCCCCAAACCTAGGATGGAACAGACCAATGATTGAGTGTATTCAGAAGTAACACAGAATGCAAACAATTTGATCCATCTATCCCTAACTGACATACAGGCTCATGTGGAGAAAGGCAATCCCCTTGGGTCATGCAAATCTTTAAAAGCCAAAATCAGCCATTCATTCTCTTTGGCCATTAGCAGGTCACTATGTTCTTCTATGGGACGCAGGTGGCGCTGTGGGTTAAAGCCTCAGCGCCTAGGATTTGCCGATTGAAAGGTCGGCGGTTCGAATCCCTGCGGCGGGGTGCGCTCCCGCTGCTCGGTCCCAGCGCCTGCCAACCTAGCAGTTCGAAAGCACCTCCGGGTGCAAGTAGATAAATAGGGACCGCTTACCAGCGGGAAGGTAAACGGCGTTTCCGTGTGTGGCTCTGGCTCGCCAGAGCAGCGATGTCACGCTGGCCACGTGACCCGGAAGTGTCTCTGGACAGCGCTGGCCCCTGGCCTCTTGAGTGAGATGGGCGCACAACCCCAGAGTCTGTCAAGACTGGCCCGTACGGGCAGGGGTACCTTTACCTTTACCTTTTATGTTCTTCTATGGAACTGTGCATCACCCACCAGAGGGATGGGTCCTACTCATATTTTACATGACTATTTTCCCCAGGACACAAGAGAGATAAGCCAGGGGTTCTTGGTCTTGCTGTGAGCAGGTGACTTTCTCCACTCACTTCAGTTCTTCAGTGGCTGCGTAAAAAGGCTTTCAAATATGACATTTCCAAAAATGATGGAACAGAATGCCAATACACACAAGCTGAAAACTGAATGAACTCTTGATTTTCAATACTGAAAATATGAAACTGCTTAGCACAGTGCTTCGGGCTCCCTATGGGAGCATACCAGAATTGTTTCCAGGTGTTTGTGCTCATATGGGCAAATATTGTGAAATGGAATTGGTACAGACAGCATTCTTGCTTGCCTGGGCACCATCTTACATTTGTCACCATGAAGGTGTGACAGGAGAGAATCAAAACTACTTGTATTAACAAATAATAATTGTGTGAGCCAACTCAGTTACTGCTCCTACATGCTGTAAGGTTACATAGGGTTGCCATATTTCAAAAAGTCTTCGAGTTACAGTGGTACCTCAGTTTACGAACTGGAAGTCTGTTCTTAAACCAAAACCATTCTTAAACTGAGGCACGCTTTTCCTAATGAGGCCTCCCACCGCCGGTGCCCTTCCACCGTTCAGATTCTGTTCTTAGACCGAGGTAAAGTTCTCAAACTGAGACACTACAGTATTTCTGATTTTGCAGAGTTTGTAAACCAAATCGTTCTTAAACTGGACTGTTCTTAAACCGAGGTACCACTGTATTTTGAACTATTCTTTACGAGAATTGGCAAAAACGGCACTGTCAACATGGCTTGCCATATGTCTGGAATTTCGCGTACATATAGCTGATTTCTGCTCAGACACTGCTTTTGACCACAGTATTCTGTGTATGTCCAGGAAAATTCTGGACGTATGGCAGCCCTACATTATCTCATGTCAAACAGCCATCAGCTGTGTGCAGGATAGGTCACATAATTTTTAAACAATGGAAAGATAGCTTCCTAAGGTCATTATCAGATCGTTAGAACAGCAAACTAGGGAGGGTGGACTGGCAAAAATTCCAGGGCAGGAACTGGCATACTTCCCAGTATAGCCCTTATTCCCATTTCCACATAGAACTGACACGGGAGACCTGACACTGTGTCTCATTTGCACAGGAAAATAAAATAAAATTCTGTCTATGACGTCAGTGACAAGGCCAGTTGCAGGAAATACAGGATCAATTCTAAGCTGCCAAACTAATCATACTAGGGGAATATACTACATATATCTGCACAGACAACGAGGGGGGGGGGGACTGGTGTGATTGTTGACTGAATCTTTTTACTTAGGCAGGAGCAAAATTTTCTAGCTGTTTTGTAAGTTATGTTCTGTATGTTTTATATTTTAATGTATTTTTAATGTATTTTAATGTGTTTGTTTATTCCATTTGTATACTACCTGTCTGCTAAGGTACCCAAGGAAGTTTAAAGTTTAAAAATACTAAAATTAATAAATTGGAAGGTAGAAGGTCCCATGTCCAATCTCTGGCATCCTACCTAGTGGATGCTAATATTGATATGTCTGCAAAACCCTTCCAGGACTCTCATAAAACATCAGTTACAACGGCTGACTTCATGGCTTTGCTGTTGTTTAGTCGTGTCTGACTCTTTGTGACCCCATGGACCAGAGCATGCCAGGCACTTCTGTCTTCCACTGCCTCCCGCATGGCTTTAGCATCATGCTATCTTTCTCTTTAGCTTGTGGCTATATAGCTCAGTTGGTAGAGCATGAGACTCTTAAACTCAGGGTTGTGGGTTTGAGCCCCACACTGGGCAAAAAAGGTGATGACCCTTGTGGTCGCTTCCAGCTCTTTAATTCTATGCTTCTATGCTCTTACCTCCCTGTGGAGAGGCATGGGGTTGAATTTTTATTTATATATATATAATTGGAATTAATGCGCCTAAACCTGAGTTATTCAGAACATTCATTTGGAGAACTCTGTGTGTGTGTTTGTGTGTGATATCCAAATAGGTTCTGAACACAAGCTCCATTTATTACAATGCGACTGGCAGCCTGGCCCTGTTAACATGCAGCATAGTTCTTATGTTTTCAGTGGGGAATCCAACAGGAAAAGCACCTTCATGTATATCAGGCCCCATCAACTCTCCAGCAAGCTGATACCTTCTAGTGTGATAAGAATGCATAAGCATCCTACAGTTTCAGCTTCTTCTGGTGAGCAATGAGTCACAGTTGCTGGGCTGCTTTCGAACTACGCACTGTGTGTCATCGATTTCCTGTTACACAGAGTCCCGACCTCAGAGGCGGAGCAGGAAAAAAAGTGACCAGATGCGCAAAGCTTTCATCAGTCTGTGCAAGGCCAGAAACTACCGTGGAATCTTGAGGTCAGGAAGTGCTGAAGGAGAGCAAAATCAGAGCCCTTTCATGTCAGGAATGGGAAGGATATCCTTAGACGACATTGGATGAATGAAGTGCTTATGAATAATGCTGGGCATAAAAGGCAATTATTCAAGTGTATCACAGTCACATCCCTGCTTTAGGTCAAATGATGGAAGAAGAACGATGCATGGCAACAGGTAAAGTAGTTTCCCATCTCACATAAATGGACCAGACATCTGCAACTTTGTCATGCTTGAAATAATAATAATAAAAATCATATAATTCCCCCCTATACTCAATGGGATTGCCCTTAGGATGCGCCTCAGGCATTCTCCTTCCCCCAGAAGACTCACTGAGCAGAAAAGCTGGATTATATAAAGGCCTTTCCCAAAGGGAAGAAAATGCTGCATCTGGAAATCAGAGGCCAAGTGTAGTCAGTGGTTTCTGATGTCCCATGGTGGGGAAAAGGTAGGACTGTGGATGGTTCTACAAGAAATGGTTGAAAGGATTGTGTGTGTTTAGCCCAGAGAAGAGAAGTTTATAGGCTGACACTTACTTATTTTAGACATTTATATACTCCTTAATTATTTGTATTTCTAAGTGGCATGCATAAAAAATAATCCACAGAAAATGGGAGAATAAAGCAATAAAGAATTATCACAAGACCAAACGCTACCTTAAAATACCAGCTGGAACAAGAAAGTTTTAGCCATTCACCTGAAGGTCAGCAAGGAGGGTCCCTGCTGTCAAATCTCAGTTGGGAGTTTAGGCCCAATTCACTGAATGCATGGTTTCTGGTAGTTATGAGCTGTGCACCTGAGCCATGGGAGACCACCATCAGAGAATGCCCTAAAGGTCTCAGTAGATCAGGAACAGGTGTCCCTTAAGATACCCTGGATCCATACCATTAAGGGCCTGGTTAATTTATACAAGAATGTTGAACCTGGCCTGGTAACATCTGGGCAGCCAGTGCAAGCTTTTATGTGCTGGTGATTGTCTCTCCCCATCAACAGTCCAGCTGCAGCATTTTGTCCAATCACAAAGTCTTGAGGTTACCAATGCATGAATCACCACAACTGGGTGATTCCATGATAGCAGTCTTTCTACAATCACAGAATTGTAGAAATGTAGAAGGGACCTCAAGGGTCATCTAGTACAACTCCCTGCAATGCAAGAATGGCATGTGAAAGACTGTCCTGCAGAAGACAGAGCTGTTTCACAGCGGAACATACTGCCTCAGGAGATGATGGGCTCTCCATTGCGTTATGCACTGAGCAGAGAGTTAGACTTGGTGACCTCAAAGGTAACTTCCAATTCCACGCTGTGCAGTAGAGTGTAAAATGAGACTGCATATGGCTTTCCTGAGCAATCAGCAGCATTTATTGCATAGCCTAGGAAACATCTCCATGGCAATCGGCCGCCTACAGTTAGGGAATCCACTGTGAATAAAAATACCTAGAGCTACTGACACTAGGGCAACAGTGCACTTCCACTGCACTCCTCAACATTTTGTTTACCAACACACCACTCACTGTTGTCTCTGGTTAGTATCATATTTGAGATCCCTCTACAACACGAATGGTAAAGCTGTGGTCCTTCAGATGTTCTTGGACTAAAGCTGCCATCATCCTTGTCCTCCCTCTTATGATATATTTCTCATATAAGACAACAGAATGTGAAACTAAAGTGCCATATTTAGCATTAAATGAGGGCTTACCTGGATAACTAGCTTATGTTCTTTATTTGGTAGAATCCTGTAGGTATACACACAGTTCCGATACCTGGGACACATAAGAGGAGAGGATGTTAGAAGAAGAAAAGGTAAGTCTGGCAAGATATGTTAATCACAGTGTTTATTGTTGTGTTGATAGTCTGTAGGGGTAGAGAACCTGTGCCTCTCCCAATGTTGTTGAGCTCTCATCAGCCACAGCCAGCATGACAAATGATCATGGCTGATGGGAGTTATAATTCAGCAATGTCTGGAGAAACAAAGGTTCCCCGCTTCTGGTCTGAAGCATACAAGGCCAACCTGATCAGTCTGAAAACTTTATTTTTATTTCCTCCTTGATATCTAACTGCCTCGCCCCATTCCTGACTCTTGAGGTTGCAAAAATAAGCTTGAAAATGTCACATCGATACGTAATCATCAGGAAGGTTGTACAGTGACCCCACATTTATTGTGTTTTCAAATGTCACCATTATTCAAGTCCATTTTGAGATTTCAAAGGCTGTTTCTGGGATTCCAAAATTCTTAGTATACCTGGAATATTGAGTCTGAAGGCCTAATCAGACTTTACAAGCTACAGAGCTGTTCAGTATTTCTCTTTCTCGTTTCCACTGATAATGCCTAGTGTTACATCAAGTAAGAGTGGATGTCATCATGTTTCTCCTATGCCACAGATGACAGCTAATGAACTGAGCTGGGGACAAGGAAATGTTCAGCAAGCTGTTAGTAGTAAGAGAGGAAAAGAGATATGGTGTTGGAATGGCTCCATATGTATTAGTTTTAACATATTTGAGTTTAAACATCTTGTTGGCCTGGAATTCTATGGATTGGGGCTTCCAGGACAGATGGAATGGTTTCCGCTTTCTGCCTTGGACTTGGCATTTATCTCTCTCCATCCATTTCCTTCTCTTTTAAATTTTCCATTTAAAAAACAGAACCTCTAAGGGCTTGTGCCTTTGATTGCAAAGCTATGATGCCCACAGACGTGGGCCGGGGGGGGGGAGCAGGTTTCCATCATATCAAAAAGTGGAATTAGCAGAAAGACAGATTACCAGTACTTTACAAAAATCCACCAAAGAACCTAAGACCATTTTTGCATCCGCCACTTTTTTGGCCATGGTCATGCTTAAGGATAAAAGTATCAAATCACAATGTCACTTAGGACAGAAACTGCTGTTTAGCAAAGAGAGAGGAGGTTATTTGTTTCAAAATGGGAAACTAATCTCTTATGCAGCAGAGACATACATATAATTGAAAAAAATGTCTGTGGTTGCATCAGTTCTAATCAAAATACTAGCTGTTGAATGTGCCACTTGTCATAAGGTACACCCTCTGTCTCCAGCCATAATCACATATTTTGAAAGACACTGCCTTCTGCAAATTTTTTCAGAGGCAAAGCAGAATTTCTGCTGAGAATGACTAGCTGTTCCATAAGAGACCATGCTATTTGCTTCTTCATCACTTCCAGAAAATAAGAGCAAGCAGATCATCTCAGGATTTGTCAAGACAGTTTTCAGACATGTCATGGGAAAACATTCTACACAGATATTTCTCCAACACTGCTGCTCTCCCAGTGTGATCAAAAACAGAGGCAAATCCACCAGGCTGAACACCTCAAAGCAAGGAACCCCTAAAAGTGAACTAGTGGGTTTCACCTTCTGAGACTCAGGTAAAGAAAGGACTTCTCACACAGAAAGCATATCCACACCATACATTAAAGCACATTTAAGCACATGGCTGCCCCCAAATAATCTTAGGAACTGTAGTTAACCTTTGCAAAGCTATAATGATCAGCACTTTTAACAGACTACAGTTCCCATCATTCTTTTGGGGGAAGCTATGTGCTTTAAACGTATGGTGTAGATGTGGCCTTAATCCCCACATGAACCACAGCAGACTCTATGCCCACTTGCCCACTACTAGAGCATTCCCAACTGCCTGTAAGCTGCTGAGGTAAATGAGGGGAGAAGTATGGAAGAGTCTGTTGCTGTATACACTGGGAGGAACTAGAATGTCATGAAAGACTTTTGCCTCTTTCTCTGAGGTGCCTAATTAAAACCTCTGGCTGTTGAAAAGAAAAGGGCCAGAAGTCATTTGATAAGGAGCTACACAGGGGCCAGATGAAAGCCCTCAGTGTATTTGTGCTGGTGCTTATTTTCTATGATAAAGTCATTTTGCTGCTGCTTCTTTCTTTAAAAAAAAAACTTCTCTAAATTCAAGCATTCTTTTCCTTGGGATTCACTGTAAATCTCTGTTTGTGATTGCCTACCATTAATTATTTTATTGCTTAAATGTGCTTTAATATTTTGCTCCACTCAGGATTCTATGTCATTGAATGCAGCGGGGCTTATTTCCAGGTTTACAACCTTAGGCTGAGAAATAGAAATAATTCATTTCATTTAAATTTATCTTCCAAAGAGCACAAAGTGGCATATATACAGTAGTTCTCCCTGTACGCACACACGCCCCCCCCCCATTATTTTCACAAAAGCCCTGTGAGGTAAATTATGTTGAGAGACAGTGACTGGCTCAAGTTCACTCAGTGAGATACATCACTGAGTGGTGATTTGAACCCTAGCCTCCCAGATCCTAGTCTGACACACTAATCTATCCTTTTTCAACCTTGGGTCCCCAAATGTTGTTGGACTACAACTCCAACCATCCCTAGCTAGCAGGACCAGTGGTCAGGGAAGATAGGAGTTGTAGTCCGACAATAGCTAGGGACCCAAGTTTGGGAAAGGTTGCTGTAACCACTTCACCAGGATTCCTCAACCTCGGCCCTCCAGATGTTTTTGGCCTACAACTCCCATGAGCCCTAGCTAGCAGGACCAGTGGTCAGGGATGATGGGAATTGTTGTCTCAAAACATCTGGAGGGCCGAGGTTGAGGAAGCCCGCACAGCACCATATTAGAAGTGGATCAATCTGTCGATCTCATTTTCTCTATTTCTCTCTCTCTCTCTTTAAATCTTATATTCAGTTCTCCATATTTCTGCATCATTCTGTGAATTTATTTTTAAAGTCCTCATGAAAATGTGCCAGCATTTTAGTGCAAATTTCTCCCAATGGGCACGTTTTTGCTGGCATTTTTCCCTAATAAAATGCATTTTATATGCTATTTTCACTAATGTATGCACACTTCTGTACACATTATTTGGTTGGAGAATTGCATCATGAAATTTGAAGAAGTGTGAGTTTCAAAAGGTAGCGGTGTTTCGGTTTGCATATTGCTTCAGAAACTGCAAACTAGGTAGGTTCTTCTTATTGAAGTTCAAACCAAACCCAGTTTCTTCCCCATCCCTACTCCCCAACAGCTCATCAGTGGTGCTATGTACTGAGTTGAATAGGATCCAAAAGCCAGCAGTCTGATTGGTCCTAGAACAATAGGATTCAGAATGCAGCAGTCTGATTGGTCCTAGAACAATGCAGTAGTATCATTGGTCCGCAGGAGCCACCCAATCCAGCTCCAGGTGGAAGTGAATCCGCAACCTGATTGGCCAACAGGAGAATCCCAGAATTAGCCAATCACGTGCGGCCCATTGTGTAAATGTATATAAAGCAGATATTTGGGGGGAACTTTCATTTCCTCCCTACTATGAGCTGAATAAAGAGCATGAAATCCACACTTGACTCCGAGTATATTTCAAGTAATATGACTGAAGAGTTGAGGACTAGGGAGGGAATTGGATTGCTCACAGGCCAAGATTAATTCTACCCTTTGTCCTTTCCGGAGAGACCTCAAAGTGTAAAGAACAACATGGGTGTGGAAACAGCATTGCCTCAGCCAGATCCAAAGATTTTGGGCTGTTTCTGCGACTTTAAGAATAATAAAATGTGGATTGTGAGGTTTTAGGGATGCAACTATAGCAGGCATAGGCAAACTCGGCCCTCCAGATGTTTTGGGACTACAACTCCCATCATCTTTCATGAGTCAGGTTCCAGAGTTGTTGTTTTTAAGTGGATGTTGACTTATATTGGCCCATAACCCTAAGCACTTTTATCCCTGTGCAATATACTTCCCAGTATCAACACCAGACTTGGGGAGAAAAGGATTCAGAGAAATGGATTTCAGGAATATAATGGGGGTGGCGGTTCAGCTCCTTTCATCCACAGGACACTTTTTATGTAAAAATCAGACCTATTACCACCCTCCCTGTATATGCAGTCTTGGCAGATATGTGATTCAACAAATGCAACATTTCACATCTATTTAGGTTCTGAATGTGTGAGACTTAAACTGAATGTGTGTGGCTGCACTCTGTCAATTCAGATGCATTCATGCTTTTGAAAAACTGATACAGTGCCTCTGGTCTGCATTGTTATAATGGTTATTTTCCTCAATGGGTTGCCAAGTAATTAAATGATCCTTAACTGAACACAGAATCAAAACACCACCCGAGAGTATTCCCCTTCTGTTCTCTTTCTGTTGTATTATTTTTTTAACTCAGGGAACAAAGAGCAGAAGATAGAGTTTTATCTGAAGAGTAGAAAAGATCAGAAAGAGCCATTAAAAAAAAAACAAAACCAACAGTTTTTAGGCTTAATTTCCAGACTTCTATAGTAATGGGAGTCTCACCTCCAAAAAGGACAATTAATGGGATGCTTTGCTTGGGGCTGGAATTATTGAACCAGCATGATTAGAATATCTGAGGAATCCTCACTTTTGACTGTGGAATTGACGCAGACAGTTTTCTGAAGGTATTTTCACACATGACAATTAAATATATTTTTGCAGTTACTGTGGTTCTGTTTGAAATGTAAACCCGCCCTTGCCCTAGAATGTCTATTCACTTTCATATGTGGCCCTCTCCCATGCTCTGTTCTTTCCTGACAGCAGTGTAGTCAAAGGGCTAATGAATCTTAAGGGCATTTATAAATACATATTTTTAAAACAACAACAACCTTCTTTTATTTATCTACAGGCATTTCTGTTAAAGACAGGAAGAGCTCAGAGAACATACTAGTGCAGCTATCTGTCTCATCTGTCTTTATTCAAATTTTTATTTCCATCTCAGAACATGGTAGGAAAATTACTACTTCTTCCTCACGGTAAGCACTATAGGACCTTTATTCTCTCTTCGTTAAGCTTTGAACACTTTAGCTAGACAAACTAGTCCATTGAAAGGGTTTAGTTAGCAAGCTGTCTCATCCCTGCTTGAATTCTTATCAATAAGCTATTTTGACGTATGTTACAAAACCACATTTTTAGCTTACGCTTTGCTTGTGAACTTTTACAAGAACTGCTGCACTGATGATTTACGTCACAAACTGTTAAACACTGAATGTCCAGACAGTCTGTTCAGTTCCGAATATATTTGTGTCACTCATTTGCTATCATGGTAAAAGTTGCCTACCTAATTCACAGTTTCTGTAACAATATGCAAAGTGAAACACAGCTACCTTTGAAACTTCCACTTCTCCAAATTTAAGTATGCAGTTGTTTAACCAAATAATGCATATAAAAATGTGTGTATTGAGGCAAGATGTGCATAAAAACACATATGTTAATGAAAATAACACCATAAAATAACATAATAATAAAAAATCATGCCTTGCATCCAACTAAGTCCTGCACAAAGTAGACCCATTTAAATTCATGAACCTGATTTAGACATGTCTGCTCTGAGTAGGGCTAGCATTGGCCACAATCATAGATGTAACCTAAAAGATCATATATATCCAATTCCACATGGGTGACCACATGATCACCCAGAAATTGCTGTTATGGTTGTACAGCAGCCAAGGCAAACATAGACACATTTCTGTGACTTCTTTGTTGTCATTCTAACTAAAATGCTAATTCCTCTGATTTTGCTCAGTTGATGTGCTCCTTCAACAGCAGGCAGAAGAAGCTTTTCTCCTGCTTCTTCACCACAAACACAGCATCTTAAGTTATACAGGATATTTTGATGTCCCATATCAAAAAGTAAAGGGCATAACTGAAACATAGCAATGTTAATCTAGACAGATCAATGAAATAATTTTGCAGTTCATGGTGAAGCTATCAGGAAGCATTCTTAACATTTGCCGTTAAATAAAGATCACCAAACAAAGATATCTCCCACCCACATCTTGAATTTAAGCAACTGAATTTAAGCAACTGACACATCAGAATTTAGAAATCTAGATATCTAGATAAAAGTCATATAACTTGACCACCTGACTAACAAGTAAGCAGTACTGGTTGCACAATCCAGCTGAAACACTTTGTTAAAACGATTCCTTGAAAGCTTCTCCCGGCCTTCCTAAGCCTGGTGCCCTCCAGATGGCTAGAGTCCTGGACTAGCTAGAGGAGATCCAGGTTCAAATCATCACTCAGCCAAGATACTCACTGGATATCATTTGGGCAGTTTCTCCGTCTAATTTACCTCACATATGAAATATGAAATATCTTAAATCTATACTATTAAAAGTGACATAATCATATTCTTATATTTACCAGAAGTACTCCCTTCATAATATAGCTGATGGGGGTACCCCCTGAATGTCAAAAATTGCGTTTAGCACCTTGTTTTGATTGAAATTATTGAAAGGATTTCAAGTGAGGAAGCCCACCAAAAGCCTGTGATTCTGTGGGTTTAGTTTAAGCTGCAGTTCTTAACACATATATTAGGAAATAAGCCCCATTGAACTTGGTGGGACTTGCTTCTGAAGAAACATGCATAGGATAGGTCTTTTAGTTTACAGGATTTTTTAAAAAATGAATTACTTACAACCCCCCTTATGCCCTCTAACATTTCAGGAGCCCACTAATATACTGCTCATTGGATCAAGTTTTTAAAACATAGATGCCTAAAGCTGGGTCTCTAGATCCACATTTAAATGTTAGCATTGCCAAGAAGTGTTGATGCGTCAAGCAATTTGTAGATCATATGCTTATGTTCTGGAGTCTATAAATGGATTTCGGCTGCTAATTTTGGCCTTCTTTTTTTCATATCTTGCCTGGAAATTTTTGTTTCAATGCATGGCTATGGCTGTACTGCAAAACACAAGCATGGTTCCTGAGAAGCCCAGTTTTCCTTTTTTTTTTAAAAAAAGAATACTTTTAGGCTTCTACATTTGTGCAGGTAGGTTTTAGAAGGCATGGGGGGCACTTTGCAGACACTCCACTCCTTGAAAGAGTGCCCAGTCCAAGTGTAGTTTAACGTTAAATAAAGAAGGAGAGCAGGGACCTTGAAGTTCCTCACTTGGACAGTAGACTGGACATCTCATCACCATTTCCCCCCACTGTGGTAAGATATATTTGTAGTTTATCATAACAATTATTTCTAATTTTGCATATATGCACACAAATTAGCATGTGCACATTTTATGCAAATCTGTGTCCTCATTCATCCTTTTTCTTCTTCTTTTTCTTGTAATGCATTTCCTCTTCTTTGGCAATCTGTGAGTGGCAGCTCTAAGGAGATGTGGTTATGCTGACATTTAAGATAGTGTTTTCTCCACTTCCCCAATGCTACAGTGTTGTGTTTCATATGGATGAAAGAAAGCTTGTGGTATTTTTCTAATGTTTGTTTTACATAGCAGAGCATAGTGGAAGCCAATAGGCATCTGCAGCAGGGAACAAATTTACTGACTGATCTCAAGATTCCCAAAGCAACAGGGTAGACTCACTTCTAAACGGCTTCCAGTCCAGCTAAATTCCAGCTCAGAAACTGACCAAGAGAAATTGATGCATGTTCTTTGCTGTGAGTAGCTGCTGAATTAAGGATATGAAAAGAATAGGAGAGATCAGAAGTGGGTCATCTAGGTGACTGCAAACAGGCCCTTCACGGAGCAGCTGATGGACCGTCCGTCTATACCATCAAATAATATTCATATTTCTTTACGATTGGGGATTTCTCTCCAAACTTCTGAGGCGCTACCTTCCAGTTTCCAAGGTCCAATAAATTATTAATTCAAACTTCCTGAATTTTGCCAAATGTCCCATTCATGTTAAGCCATGTTTTACCTCGACAACCACAAACTTGGCTTGGGAAGTGTCTGTCTCTGCAACTCTAATTTGAAGTGCCTGTGATTCATCTCCATGCTTCAGCCTTTGCTGGTCTCAACTACTTTGCATCCCTGACAGCAACAGTCAGTTGCACAGTCCATATAGCTGATCTCCCAGTCCCACAGTAGGGTCAGTATCCAAAACATTCATTTAATGCATTCTCATGCCTCTTTAATAGGCTTGGCTCCCCCCCCCCCCAAGAATCGAGGGAACTGTAGTTTGTTAAGGGTGGTGAGAATTGTAGCACTGCGAGGAGTCTCCTAACAACTCTCAGCACCCTTAACAAACTATAGTTTCCAGTCTTCTTTGGGGGATGCCGCAACTGTTTAAAGCGGCACAAGAGTGCTTTAAATGCATGGTGTTGATGTGACAAATAAATGGATTGCATTCAGGTCCTATTTGTGGGCTTCTCGCAGGCATCTGGCTGGCCTAGATGGGCCATTGGCCTAAGCCAGGAGGCTGCTCTTATGTTTTTATGGATGATCATGAGGTAAACAGGTTTTCCCTTCACATCTTCCCAGTTGTGCACTGCAGCAGCGGTGGAGCATATGCCCGCACTGCCTTGGGTGGGTGGGCAGTGTGCCTGCCTGTGTGCCACAGTTCAGAGTAGGAGACAGGTGAGGAAGCTACTGCCCAATCTCCTCCTGCTGTCCGCTATCCGGTCAGCCAAGGCATCCCCTCTCAAAATTACGCCCGGGGCTGCAGCACCCCTCACGCTATGCCTCTGCACTGCAGTAGCCTCCAAGACTACGTACATCCTCTAAATATGTCTGAGGAGTTATTCAGAAAACCAGCATGTTTGTAGTATGCAAAAAAACCCAACACACCTGTTATGGTTATATCAACTCGAGAGACAGAGAGGGAAAGAATGAACTGGTGGACTCCAAATTATCAGTCCAATCCTGTACACACCTACTCAGAAGTAAATTTCATTAAGTTCAGTGGCGCTTACTGTAAAGGACTGCAGCCTCAGCAAATTAATGGATTTTAAAAAAAATAAAATAAAACAAAGCAAAGCAAACCATAGGTGCAACAAGATGAAGCCTTACTGCTACCTACATAATTGTTTAAGAAATTGCACTTTTGCCACTGTCTCTCTTTAAATCTGCTCATGTGTAGCAACTCTTCTCATGTAGCTTATTCTGTCATGCCAGCCATACACCCAAGTTCTTTTGCTGCCTCCAGTTGAGCACAGGCATCACCTGTCACATACAGAGAGATCAGACCGTACTTTAGCTCCATGCACGGCTTGCTGCAGAAGGAGGAGAGGAGCCGCTGAGTGCAGTGGAGGCACAAGCCATACTTACAGCAAGCACAGGGCGTATGCTGAGGGGATGGACTCACTGGCCCGCACAAGGAAGCTTCCATCCTTGCCTACTTTAGAGAGCAGGTCCTCAGCTCGTGAGCGGGTGATGGTTCCGTGGTACCAGCACTGATCCATGCCTTGACTCGCGAGGGAAGGAGCCCGTCCCGAAACGAAATGAAAACAAATGTTAATTTAAAAATAACGATAACCACCCAACCGGCAACTTGTGTGGAGATCCCAGAGCTGTCTGTGTGTAGTGCTCAGAAGCAGAAGCAGCTGCTCACTCAGCTTCCTGTTTCAAATTGTGCAGAGAGAGGGAAAGGAAACAGAGCTGAACTTCCTCATAGAAATCAAGAAAGAGAGAGAGAGAGATGCCACGCACACTTCCCTGGCCCCTCCCTCTGTGCCATGGCACAGCCCACATCAGACGGAAGCCCATTCTAGCCACCAGCTTTGCACAAGTTTGATGGGTACAGTTTGCATTGCAGCCTCATTTGTCCAAAAATGAATCTGACCCCAGTCAAGATAGCATTCTTCCCTCTTTCCCTCCAGCCCACCCCCACCCCCATTTTGCATGTCTCTCTGTCCTTGGACACCTCTGACTTAAAACACAATTGTCTTTTATCTGCTTTGCCTGAAGAAAGGCCCAGTTTCAATTCCTAGCATTTCCAAGTAGGCCTGGGAGAAACTTCGGCCTGGAACTCTGGAGAGCTATGGCCTGTCAGTATAAAGCAGGGGTGCCAGCTCCAGGGGGCCAAACCGTTTTGCCTCCCACCTTTGTATGGAGGCAACCATGGTGGCTGGCTCCTTCTCCTTCTCCTGCGGCGGAGGGGAATGTCTGAAGCAGCTTCCTGCTGCTGGCAGCGCCTAGAGGAGGAGGAGCCACATCTCCTCCTGACATCCTGATATCATGCGTGTGACATTGAGACATCACAACACACATGTGATGTTGCCCCCCACCCCCAATTGCCTGCATAAGCTGTTGTCTCTGGTATAGACAATACTGACTAGATGGACCTATGGCCTGACTCGATATAAGGCAGCTTACTATGTTCCCTCAGTACAGTGGTACCTCGGGTTAAGTACTTAATTCGTTCCGGAGGTCCGTTCTTAACCTGAAACTGTTCTTAACCTGAAGCATCACTTTAGCTAATGGGGCCTCCCGCTGCCGCCACACAATTTCTGTTCTCATCCTGAAGCAAAGTTCTTAACCTGAGGTACTATTTCTGGGTTAGCGGAGTCTGTAACCTGAAGCGTATGTAACCTGAAGCGTATGTAACCCGAGGTACCACTGTACACCACTGTACTGAATATCAGGGGGGGGGTCTCAGACTTTGATGCAGATAATTGTTGAGGGGGGAGAAATAGTTTAATGCTCCACAAATACAAGCTGTTGCTAGTAGTGGGGAAATTGTGCAAATGATTCTTGCCCTTGTCCTGAACATGTTGGAGGATTTCAGCATGTTGGTCAAGGCTGATATTAGAGGGCAATTCTCAGGCTTTTGTGAGAATTGTGAATTATTCCATATAATAAATGGACTGACATACAGGTATGAGACAGAACATTAAGTTGTGAACGTGTGCTCCAATGATAGGGATGGGTGAATCTGACCATGTTGGTTGTTCCCAGCTTTTTATTTTTCACAGTCTTGTTACATTCTCCACATTTCCATATCATTTGTGGCTTTTTAAAAAAGTTCTCATGAAAATTCAGCAGCATTTTAGTGCAAATTCGTCATACATTGCATGCAATTTCTCCTAATATAATGTTATTTCCATGAATATATTTTAATGAACAATTTACCCTAGTATATGCATTTTGTATACAGCAGGAGAATTCCCTGCAAAATTCAGAGAAGTGTGAATTTTTGAAGGACAGCTGTATTTTGGATCACATATTGTTTTGAAAAGAGCAGATTCTGCAGGTTTGCCTTTAAATGTGAATTGAATTTTTTCCCTGTCCAGTGACTGAGGGTGTGTTGAGAAGACACTATTGTCAAGATCAAACTTTGACCTTGTGAAAACATAGGTCCCTACCGTTCAATGGCCCTGTTAGCAATGTACGGACTCTCTTTCACCCCTGCTCCCAACCATGCCTGTTTGAAAGTTTGGAGGATTGGTAAGAGGCCTTTAACTTATTGTGGTCCCTTTGTGTAAGCTCCTTATATTTCTAGCCAGCTAATTATTTATGTATAGCCCAACATGGCTGGCATATATGAACATTAATTACTATACAGCATTAGCAAATGAACCTTCGATGTAAAACCAACATCTGCCTTCTGTGATAAACCTACCACCAACTTTTTGGGCAAAATTGCTTGTATATGGCTTGCCTGGGAGCTGCTTACTTACAGTATTAGAATTTGAGGTATCAGCTTTGCCTTGTTTTTAACCACTTAGTTTCAACTGGTGCACTTAGAGGGCTCTCTGAACAGCCACTTATGAACCAGTTCCAAAATTTCCCTCCTACTGGTTGGGGTGAACAATGCATTTCTAAGAGTAAGTGCCAGGCAGCCTCAAATGGATAATGGATCCATGTATCCATGGTCTTGTTCAAAAAGCCATTATATAAATTCAGCAGCCATTTCATGTCTTCTCTCCAACTTTCCTTCTTGGGGGAGGTTGTGTTGGAATTAGAGCTCACCAGGTTACTGTTCGCATTTTAGATCTGGGCCCAAACATGGCTTGTGGGTTTGGTTGATGATGCCCACCTGCCCTGCTAGATCAGACTAAGGCCTGTGCAGTCCAACCTTCTGTTCTCGCAGTGGCCTACAAGATGCTTATAGGAAGCCCACAAGCAAGACATGCATACAGTTGCACTCTCTCTTTTAGACTAGTCTCTTGTTTTCAGTTCTCTGAACCATGAAGCCTTGGTGACTTATCTGCAAGAACTGGCAGGTGTTTATAAAGTCACTCTTGATTTGAGAGGTTCCACAGTTATTCTTGGTAGAAACATCTCAGGGTTGCTGAAAGGCTGAATACTCATCCTCTCCCAGCAATTCCCCAGGGAAACTCAAGAGGCCCCATCTTATCCCTTCTCCTGTTCAATGAATGTATGAGGCTGCCAAGCAAGACCAGACATGGGTGAGAGCTTTGACAAAGAGGTTCCATAGTGTGCTTTGATTTTCAAGCAAAGGTGCCATTTTGGGTATGGACATAGGCAGATCAGTAGAATTCATGTAAAATCTGAAGTTTCCCAGCAGATAGCAAAGACTCTGTGCATTATTTAGACATGTGTTTCAAACAGTGGTTCCACAGCATAGAATAAAACTAGCTTTAAAAATGCTGGGGAGAATTTTGGGAAAGTATATTTAGTATTATCTCTGAGATAGTACAGCAACCTATCCAAGCCTGATCTGTCATTGACTCTCCTGTCAATCACTTAAGAACCCCATAAAAATATTTTCCACAGGGAATTCACCCTTCTGTTTAATCGCTGCTACCAGAATGGAGGTTGCAAAATGTGTGTGTGTGTGTGTGTGTGTGTGTGTGTGTGTGCCTGTATGTTTGTGTGTGTGTGAAACGCCACAGTCGCTATAGATTGCTCACTGTTTTTATAGAAAACAGCACTGTACAGCAACAGACCAATTCAGTCCCTGAGACAGTGATCCATAAAGCAGAACACCAGATTTAGTTCATCATAGCACCTGTAATATTTCATTCTGATTGAGGGAATTAGGCCATACCTAGAGGCGGAGAAGCTCAAAACCTTGGGATAGTCTCTTTTCTGCAATTCAGTCTGAAGTCTCCATTGTCTGTTGACAAGAGCATAATGTCCAATTACTCAGAGAAAATGTGCAGAGCATCTTGCTGTGGCTGTCACAATATATACCTATGTGCATATGTATGTGATGTGTGCATGTATATATATACACACCCATATATAAATCAGATACTTTTAAAGGAAGATTTTAGAATATTTTTAGTATTTTATTTTAACAAAATATTTACAGAAGCGTTCTGACGCTGAATAACTATTCTGGTACGGAACACCTTTTAAACGTTGAAAACAGGCTTTGCAAATTTCTACACAGTGGGACATCAACACAGGCATGACAATAACCATTTGGCCACAAGAGGGCGTTCAGACCTTTGTCCATATATGGCGAACTGTCACCCATCCAGCAAAGTACCATGTGTTATATAATGTATTTATCACCTAGCCCAGATTATAAATGGCTTCCTTGGGGAGAAGGGTGGGGTGAGGGCAGACTGCAGTGAGATTAAACTGTTATTCCAGGGGTGGTATAATAATGTAATGGATGTAATGCATCCAACAGCCTTGCACATTCTGTGCTTAGATTTTGCTTTGGTTCTTTGGTAGAAATGGTGTTGCCAAGTGTTAGGATTGGTCCTGCAGCTGTCCTTTGTGGGGGTATAAGTACTTTTTTTTTTTAAAAAAAGGGTATTAATTATTACTATTATTATTACAGTTAAAGTGAATATACAGTGGTACCCCAGGTTAAGTACTTAATTTGTTCCGGAGGTCCGTTCTTAACCTGAAGCACCATTTTAGCTAATGGAGCCTCCCGCTGCCGCCGTGCCGTCAAAGCACGATTTCTGTTCTCATGCTGAAGCAAAGTTCTTAACCTGAAGCACTATTACTGGGTTAGCGGAGTCTGTAACCTGAAGCGGATGTAACCTGAAGCGGATGTAACCCAAGGTACCACTGTAATCAAAACTAAAAGGGGGGAAGGGGGTGGGAAAAGGCTCCATCAGAGTCTGCTGGGATGGGAACCTCATGCAAACAATTCCAGGTACAGACACCCCAGTATCTAAGTGTTTATTCTCTTCTTTCCATCTGCTGAAGGTAGCTTTTTTTTCATATGTTGCAGTAGTAGATAAGTCTTCTGACAGCTAAGCAATGGGGAGGGGGATATAGGATAGAGGTAGCAGCAGTTAGACCATCAATTAACAAATTATAACGTCTGCACATTAAACCTTTGTTAAAGGCAGAGGAGCTGGCTAAGCTGCATATGTCCCATACAATTAAAGCACACCCACACACCCCCTGAACCCTGGGAACTGTAGTTTGCCCCAGAGAGCTGCAGTCTCTAGCACCCTTAGCAAACTACAGTTTTCAGGATTCTGTTGAGGTGCTTTAAATGTGCTTTAAATGTATGCTGTGAACACAGCCAACTGTTCTTTTTCTGGCCACCTGGCAATCTTGGGCAGAAATGGAGTTTTGACTTTTGTATTTTTTGCAATGCTGTACCTGTCTGTGTCTAATCAGAAGTAAGCTCCACTGAATTTAGTGGGATTTAATCCCAGGCAAGTAAGTATAGAATTGCAACATCAAGCTGCTGGCATAATCTGTTGAGTGTTAAATTGTTATTCATTTTTGCTTTTTGTTTCTGCTTTGATTTGTTAGGATTTTATCGCATTCTGCTTTTTTTTATTGAGAATGCCCTGGGAACCATTGGTTGTAAGGCCAGTAAAATATGTTAAATAAATAAATAAATTGGGGGTGTGTGTGGAATAGATCTAGCAGCTCTTTTATAACATTCTCCTGGCAGAGAATGTAGGGCTCAAACATTGCCTTTCAAAATATATGAATGTAATAAGGAACAACGGGGGAATAAACTGTCAAACACTGAGAAACCCAGTAAGTAATGCTGATTGATGTACACTCAGACTTATCCCACATGGAACAATTAGTCTTATGTGAGGCATGGAATGGCTCCCTGTGCAGCAACCATGCTTCTTCATGTTGCAGAAAAGCAAATACATTCCCTTCTCCTGAACTTCTACTTAAGCATGTGTTATTTTAAACCATTCCAGGAAGGGTTGCCAAATCAGAAATGTAGAAGAAACACTTTGGGGGGGGGGGAACAGTAGGCTCCCCTCTCCCCTCTCATTTCCAACCTTTAAATCCTTGTAGCCGAGATGTTCCACAGTTTGTCTTCTCATTGCCTCTAGCATGCGCCTGTACTTTACTCAAATTAGAACACAGTTAGCAGGATATCTTCTGCTTCCAGGAACGGGTGGTGGTGGTGGGGTCACGGCAGTTGGAGTGCTCCATGCACTCAGTGCCTTTGCCTGCCTTCGCATTCCTTAGGGAAGCGGGTGCCAGACCTCAGGGCAATCCACAGGGCCCGTTCCTCTCCCACCCAGAGAGGAATTCAAAAAATGAGTTTCCCCATCGTTCTTTGTTTATCTCTGTCTGTTTCTCCCTGCAATGTCGAGGGAGACTTCCATTCCTGGCGCAGGCAGAACAGGAAGCCCAGAGAAGGGTAAAATTTGAAGGATGGCTGCGCTTTGCAGTTCATCTGTTTTTCATACCTAACCCCAAGCCATGAAAGGTCTTAAAAGCCACATCCAATATCTTGAATTGGAATCGACACAGGACCGAGAGCCAGAGTGGATAATAAAACACTGGCATGAGGTGCTCAATATCCAGAAAGGCAGGAAATGGAGCAAACTTATTTTCCCTCACCTGCATCCTCCATTTCATTTTAAAAAGAAAAAAAAACAATACACACCCCTTTATATGTGAACAAGGCAAACATGTAAATCTTATAAAAAGCATTGCTGAACCTGTCTATGCAATTCTGTGCCAACAAGGAGAGGCTGATGATCAGACTGGAGGAAGGAAGCACATCAGGGTCCTCTAGAATAGCTTCCTCTAGTCTGTGGTTGTTCTTTTCCATTGGGCATGATGACTGGGGCTGATGGGAGTTGGAGTCCAAAATGTTTGGAGAGCTCCAGGTTCAGGAAAACTGTTCTATAAGGTTGCTGCCTTTGCACCACATCCTTTGTTTGGTTGCTATTGGCTGCTGCACTCCCCAGCTGCAGAGCAAAAAGAAGACTTAAGGACTACTGGTCAACATATGCACAATATGTTGGTGCTCGGAGTCAGATATTACAAGGGGACAATGCACACAGGACTCTGTAAATATCCAGGTTGGTCACTAGCTCCTTCATTTTTCTCACGCAGGAAAAAAATGGCTTATTTGTAAACCCAGGTCTTTTGAACAAAGCATTGGTGCTGCTTCTATGAGAATCTTAGCTGAGCAAAATCCATAGTTACATGCAAAAGATTGCTCCTCTCTCTCTTTATGCCCAAAGAGATGTTCCATTGGGATTAACAACTTCTAAAAAGAGGAAGGCATTTTAAAAACGTACTGGGAGCAATTAGAGCACTAATGTGCATCTGTAATGGATAGCTTGAATAAAACAAGCGAAGTGGTTCTGTTAATGGCTAGCATTTCCAATTGGGATAATTTCCTTTGTTCTCCTGTTCTTTTCATATGAATTGGAATGTTTGCTTAGTCTAAGGCAGCCTTTCCCAATCTTGGGGCACCAGATGGTGCTGGACTACAGTTCCCACCATCCTCAGCTAGCAGGGTTAGTGGTCAGCAGTGATGGGAGTTCTAGGGTATTTACTCACTCTTTGAAGTAATCTTTGATGGTTTTACAGAATTTTTTCTGTTCTGAATTTTGGAATGTTAATTTGGAAGTTTCAATGTCTCCTGTAGACCTCAGGGACCCAAGTAAGAGACCCTGGAGCTTGGAAAGATTGAATTGATTGTACAAAAGAGGAGCCATTAATATATAGACTGGACTACCAATATAGCAGGAATTTCTGTTAATTAGCTCCACTGTCTAATATGAACAGAGCTACTCAATAGACTTCCCATTTGTTTTAATGGAGTTTGCACATAACATGTTCCCTGGAACTCTAATTGGATTGTGGTGTGAAGATTCAATTTGGCATTCAAATATGAATATGAGCTTCAAAAGAGTCCAGTGGGTGTATTAGAGATAGTTTTGGACTTTGGCCAGGGTGATCATAGTTCAAATTCTCACTAAGTCACAGTGACTTTGGTTCAGCCACACTCTTTCAGTTTACCCTACCTTACAGTGCTTCTGTGTTGATATAACAGGGGTTGCCATGAGCAATTTTGCAAACATGAGAAATCGTTGGGGGTATCCCTTACACACCACAACCACACATGCAGCCCAACCGTGTCTGTATGCACACACACACACACACACCTCTTTCCTCCACCCCCGTGAGCATTTAGGCTTGAAAAAATGGTGCAGATTCCCCCCCCCCCCCCAAGCCTGGGGAATAGGGGGATGTGTGATCTTCCTGGACAGTAAAGTTGGGGAAGCAAAAGTTAACTGTTCTTCCCCAGCCACAATCTACAGGATGATGCTTCCTGTTCTCTCCTCTGCCTGCCTGCAAAAATCAAGCTTGGGGGAAAACCTTCTATTGTAGCCAGTAAAAATTCAAGCTGAAACTGCAGTGGAGGGGACCAGGACGATAGCAGGCCAGGCAGTCACAACTGGAGAGGATTTGTTAACCATTCCCTCTGCAGTTGTAACCCCTCCCTCTGAATCTCTCCCCACACTATATGTTCTGAATGCAGTTCCAAATTCAATCCAACAGAGGATTTGTTAACCATTCCCTCTGCAGTTGTAACCCCTCCATCTGAATCTCTTCCCACACTATATGTTCCGAATGCAGTTCCAAATTCAATCCAACACATTTCCAAATTCTACCATCTTAAAATTGAGGATGCAGAGTTCCACACATTTTGGCTCTCTGTGTTAGTCAACCATTATTTATGGTCACCACTGGCCCCTCTCCTGCTTTGAGTCATCCAGAACACACAAGAATACTTGGGGAAACATCTTGGTCCATCCTTCACCTCTCTCCAGAATTTGAAAACATTTGGAAGCAACAAGAGAGATTCTGGTTCCCCTCTGAATGTTGACGAAGCACAATGCAAAACGAACATCTTCAGATGATCTCTGCATGCACCAGAAAAATCAGGGGAGGAATGGGGGGCAGAGATGCGAAGGGAATTCGCACTGTGCTTGACATTCACAGGCAAATGCACACTGAAAATAACAATGATATCATCATCATCATTATTACTACTACTACTACTGTTCAGTTTATTACTTGCTCTTCATCAATAGGTGCCATCTAGACATATGAGGATTCCTGCACATACACCTGAGTAGCACTCCAGCAACAGAGTCGCTTGCCTTCTGAAAGGCTCATCCATCCACATTCATAAGCTACTCCATTAAAGAGATGAAGTGAGTCTGAATCCCCTTGCCTTGTACACAAAAGGAAACGAGCAGCTAGAGTTTACAGAGATTCAACAATTTCCTTTGGAAGACCACCGACAGCATAAATCATCCCCCGTCAACAAGTTACCTTTCCTGCAAAAGAGCAATGCTGAATGCTGTAATTAGCCCTAAACTGTTACTTAAGCTGCTGAAAAGCAGCTTGGGCTTTCTGCTGTGGGCCTGACTCCCCACTTACTTCATTGGCATAAATCAGGAATGAATCATTTGGAGTTGCAGCGGCATGGAAGCCAAGTGAGTGAGGGCAGAATCAAGCCCTTCAACGTCAATTTGTTCCTCTGTTGCTCTTACATTATGGTAGTTCCAATGATTTTTTCTCCACTTATAAAAATGCAAATAAGATGCGTGGGTGCACTAATAAAGGGATTCAGAAATAATCTGGAACGTAATATAATGACAGCACATTGAACAATGAAGCACTCAATTGGAATACTGTGTTCTGTTTGTAGTGTCACCTCTTATGAAAAAGGTATTGGTAGCTCCCAAAAGAAAGAAGTGGGCAGGGGTATGGATGTAAAGTATTGATAAGCGTCTGGAAATAGAATATTAACCTATTTAGAGTCATAAAGCTATTTAGATCCATAATACTGTTTAGATCTATCCCTCAAGTTGCATTGACTTATTTGGATTTTTCTTGGAACCTTTCAATGCTACAGATTTCTGGATGTAAGAGATAACCCTTACATATATTTACTCTGGTTGTATTATTGTGATAGGCATGTTTTCCAGACTGTTGTAGCACAACAGTCCCACACAGAGCTACAGTTGTTTAACAATCCATCCCTCTTCCCATGGAATTCTGGGAAATGAAACTTTGTGAGGGGATTAGGCGTTTCCTAACAATTCTCAGCACTACAGTTCCCAGGATACTTTGGGGGAAGCTATAGGCATTTAAAGTGCCATGCTACTGCTTCAAATGTATAGTAGGGCTCAAGAGGCACAGGTGGGTGGCTCCAGATGGATGCTTTTTGTGTGGGATCAGTACCACTCACCCATGCAAAATGCCTATACCCCCCACTTCAGATTGCTGCGGAAAATCCACAAAGCAAAAACAATGTGTTGTCAGCAACCTGCTTGTTGCATCTGAATGACACAGTTGTGATATTAAAACCTCCATTTGGAAGCATGCAAAAGAGTGAAGCACTGAATAAACATTTTGACTTTAGCTCAGTTGCAGTGATGCTTACTCACTTCATGCCCCTATTCATAAAATGATTATTTTTTTTAATAGCAAAAATCCTAAATTTAAAGGAAGGCCTAACCATTTAAACAATCTAATTGCATAACTGTCACATGGCATAACATTAAGTGGCTTTTAGCCAACACTTTGCCACACCATAAAGCTTTACTCTTTGACTCAGTCATTTTGCAGCTGTCTGGTGTCTGCACAAAGGTTTCAGGTCCTCACCCAGATATTTTTACTATGGTTGTTTGGCTTGACTAAGCCTTGTGGCTATACCTTCAAGCAGCACAAATGACAACTGGCATTGTGTTTGCATTAACGTGTCTGAATAAAAGGGATCTGTTGCTTTAAATCATGTTTGCTGTGACTCTGGAAACTAAGTAAACATTATCTTGGTAAAGCCTTGCATTCTAACACAGCAGGTTGGTGACAGAAGGTGCCGGGGCTGAAGGTCGCGGCTGTTTCAAGCAAGGATTTTCCCAGTCCAGGCCTCAGAACTTCACTGTAAGCTCCCTAAATCACTGTAAAGACGGGGCAGAATTTGCAACTGCACTGTACTGGATACCCTGTTGGTAGAACTGCCAGGCTAAGAGAGTAAACCAATTGTACAACAATAGGTGAGTAGAACAACAAATGGAAGAAAGGTAAAGAATTATTTGTTCTGTGGGGGAAAAGAATCATGGGGCGGAGGATGGAAAGAATAATATAAATCTGGAAACCCTGGCAGAACATTTGGCGAGGTAAATGGGGCCACTGCATCTGATCGGGCACGGAAAGCTACTGGGAGTTATTCAAGCTGTGGGAATGTCAGATAAGCGGAGGGGGCACATCACTGGCAAAATTATAGCAACTGGGTCACAACGACAAGTAAGTAGAAGATCCAGTATTCATAAACTGGCCAGGATAACACAGTCCGCCAGTTCATACGAAGGAGGGACAAACATCCCCAAAGAAACATTCCAAGAAACAATTTGCCACATTATTGTAATTTTGAAGAGACAACAGGATGACAAGCAGTGAGTGTTCTTGGGTGCTCTTCAGCACATCTCTTTTTCAAAAGAA
This sequence comes from Podarcis gaigeae, assembly GCF_964106915.1. Taxonomy (NCBI): domain Eukaryota; kingdom Metazoa; phylum Chordata; class Lepidosauria; order Squamata; family Lacertidae; genus Podarcis; species Podarcis gaigeae. The sequence goes on from NC_139681.1 coordinate 61,579,047, forward strand.
ACAATTGTCCTTTTTGTTACGGAAATTATCTTTCCCATTAGGGAGCTACAGTATTGTTAGCCCAGCAACAAAAACCCGTTGATCTTCAATTGCCTAGGATCCTGTATAATACTTAATGCAAATGCAAAATGCAAAAATGAGACGTTCCATCTTTTTAAAAAATATTCAGGGATTACTTGGGTTAAAATAAATAAAAATGGTTTGTTTTTGCTTTGTTGGGTCAAATGGGCTGTACTTTCAATATCTGAAAACAGGAGGTGGATTTAGTATAAAAACAGAATTTTGAGAACATGGTTTTGAACCTGAGGCCAAAGCAGTCAGTTGAATCCAGATTAATTTTTGATATATGGGAGGAAATAGGCATACCTTCAGATTTCCCCCAAATGTTAGCATCTACCCTTGCTATTAAAGTCAATTTTATAGGTACAGAAGGCCATGTATGTTAACAATAACATGTTAACTGACAGAACAGACAATGACAAAGATATTTTGAGAACATAGTGTTCTGACAGCTCTATGAATAATAGGGATTTTTCAGTCCACGCCCATTAACATTGTTAAATAACCCAAAGCCAGGCATGAAGAAAGCCACGCCTTTGAAAAGCATTTGTCTGAAAGCAAAGCAATTTTAATTTTTTAAAAGGTCATTATTACTCACATTGAAATTTTAAAACTGCACCTGCTTGGACAAGATCAGTTGCCAGCATCCTCTTAACTGTACCATTCATAAATCAAGATCGATTGATCAGGGCCACATAAAAAGGGTGCCCTTCCTTTGGGATCTTGCCTAAATTTTAAGCCCAAGTTCTTTCCTCACAAATGCTTTTAAGTGGCTTGTTTGGACAGGGTTAAACCATCCTGGAAACATTTTAATTTCTCATACCTTATTTTATTTTGTATATGCATTTTATTCTGTTGGGAAGAAGTTTGTTTTTATTTTTTTTAAAAAATCCAAATAATGAGATAAAAGGCCCACTATTATCCTGCTGCTTCCTTCTCCCTGCCCACCTGCCATGTGCCATCTTATCACCCATTTCCTTCTCCCTGGCACATCTCTCTGTGGCTGTGTATACACCATACATTTAAAGCACGTGACTTCCCCCACATGACTATCATTTGTTAAGGGTGCTGGGAGATGAGGAGTAAACTACAGTTCCCAGGATTCATTGAGGGAAACCATGTGCTTTAAATGTATGGTGTGTACAGTCCCCCTGCCATCCCCTTCTCACTCATCTCATTTTCTCTCACCTTCCCCTGTCCTCCTCTCACCCCACTGTCTTCTGCCTGACCCCTTTCCTAAGCAATGTGCTATTTGCAGCAAGGTTTCATTGCGGCAGATTACCGTAAATGCAATATCAGAGAGATGACACAGATCATAACGCGATGTAGTCTAAAGTCTTGTCACATTAACTCAGGCATAGGCAAACTCGGCTCTCCAGATGTTTTGGGACTACAACTCCCATCATCCCTAGCTAACAGGACCAGTGGTCAGGGATGGTGGGAGTTGTAGTCCCAAAACATGTGGACAGCCGAGTTTGCCAATGCCTGCATTAACTGATCATGTTTCACAGAGGGCAGCCTGCATTTCCCCCTCCCAATTCATAAATTTAAGGTGCTGCTTATTACCTAAATGGCTTGGGACCACAGTACCTAAAGGACTGCTTCCTCTGGCATGGGTCAGCCTGCCTTAAAAGATCATCTGAGGGGGCTGTTTTGTGTGTGCTACTGCCTTCCAGGGAGAATCAGTGGTAGCTACAACAGAGAGGGACTTTTTCATTAATTGGAACCAGTAGTTATGGAAGATCAGCGTGGGGCAGCCCGCATTCAAGCTGGTGTTCCGTAATTGCTTGGAATTTTTTTCTTTTTCAGCAAGCTTTTGCTGCTTATATTTCTATTTTAGTCTGGCTCTCTGTTGATTGTTTTGTTACACACAACCCCAATCTCCATAAGTAGTGCGCGATTTCCATAAAGTGGTGCAAGATTCTAAGAAAGACACACCTGTTCCAGATGCACATAAGAAATAAGTTAGTAAAGGCATTCAGAACAAATCTTCAAAGCAGATCACAACGCAATGACACTTTTTAACTCAACACAGCCCAGCAACAGTCTTTCCCTTTCTAGCAATTTCCAGTTCATCAAGAATTAATCAGCCTTCCTTCTACCTTCTTGGTGCATACTCCAGCCAGATCTGCATTTCAAAAGCAGCTTTCAAACACATCAACAGCAATTCTAAAAAAACCTTTAAACCGACAAAAACCATAAAGCACAGTGTTTCAAAATCCATTGCTAAGCCTTGCAGGAAGAATCCCTGCAGCAAAAGTAAACAGTCTCAGAAATCAGACCCAAACCTCTGCTTCTCCTCCACCAGGCAGCTGCCTGCATAGCCCTTTGTGCTGGGGCTTCCGTGTTTTCATTGAGTTCTCAGTCCAAGTAAATCAAGCAGCTACACAGAATTGCTTGTTGTGGAATCTTCACAAAGTTCAAGAAAATTTCACAGCTACTTCTGGGCTCCACTCACAGGTTCAGATTCTCTGGAGCCTGTCTATTTCTCTTTGGCCTTCCCTTAGGTTGTGGGTTAGAAACTCTAAACACACACCCCAGTCCCAAAACAGTTCCTGTAGCACAATTCCAGGACCAGATATCTTGTCTGTCGCAGTCGGCATTTGGCGCCAGGATCTGGGGAGAGAGGTTGGGGCACTCTCAGGCACAGTGCACCCCCCAATAGCAGTTCACCCTCAAACGTTCAGCACCAGAGGAGGGCTTGCAGACCTTCTCTTCTCACCTCTTGACTTGATGTCCGCTGCTCCACCCTCTGACATGGCTCAGTTTTGCCACCTTCCTCTGAGGCAAAGCGGAGATTGTGGCGTCTTTATGATAAATGGTTTATTTTCACATATATACAACCTGAGCCTGCGATGGAGGGGCTCACAGCATTAACACTCAAGAGGGTCCTGTTTCTCCCATTGCTGCAGCAGCCTTGAATTCAAAAAGAAGTACACTGTAACCCTCTGCCCCCCCTCCAGCTTGCAGTACCACCTTTTCCTCCAGTCAATTGCAATCCTAAACTTTGCTTTGTCTCTGCTAATTGTCTCAGAGCTGAGGGAGTGACCCTCCCTCTGTCAGGGACAGAGTTCCTCTTCACATCTTTCTTAATAGCTCACCACCTTGCTTTTGTTAAGTTAATGACCAGTACTTAGCAGCCATTATCAGGCTGGCCTGGCTATTCCAGCCATTTAATCCCCCGCTGGATCCAGGGATTCAGGGGGCTTGATTAAATTATAGCATTTACTAAATCCAGGAATTATGGGGAGTGTGGCATCTCCAAACCCTGGCACTTACAACCCATAAAAATATTGTATTGGGCATCTCCAACTGGACCTGGAAAGCAGGGCATAAATTGTGTTACAAAATAATATAAATAAAACATACTGAAGCTATCATTTGAAAAGCCAAATATGACACTAGGATAAAAAAATGTGCCTATCACAACAACAAAAGCTAAAAGAACCTCATATTTCCCCCATATAGTTCCTTGTGTTTTGTAATCAAAACAGCACGCCATTAAGATGACTCAGGGATGGTAGTTCTTTGAAAATCTCCTCCCATTACACTGCTGTGCCCTTTGTCACAATAACAATATGACTATTCATGAGGATAACTCAGGGTACTTCTAGCTTTGCAGTGTTACTGATAGGAAGGTTTGAAATATAATGTGTGTCCCGCTCTCACCCCCTCTCAAAATGATCATAACCCTTTTCTGGCAAAAAAGAAGAAGAGGAGACCATAAGCCAAATGCAATATATAAGTATTCAGTTTGTCTGATCACAGTATAGAAAGGACCTGTGTCAGACTGGAGCCTCTCTGTTGTCAATACATCTTCCTGCAAAGGGGTGTTGTGGAGATAAATTAGATGACGTCCAGGGGGGATTTCTGAAAGGCAGCTCTTTGTCCTAGATCTTATGCAAGTCAATCAAAAAACCACGAAAGCTCAAGAATTTTTAGGTTTGTCTAAAAACAACTTTTGGGTTTTCCTTAAAAGAGCGCATCAATTCTGTGGGTTCCCTTGAAAAGGCACAACAACTTCTGGGGTGTCCTGGTTTTTACTCTTTGAAAATTAGCAACCCTAGGATATGGTCATCATCAGCACTTATGTAGCACATTTGAAATTTCACAGTGCTTCGCATGCATTGTCGCAGCAGTCTTTACAACCACCCTGCAAAGTAGGCCAACACAATATCCCCATGGTGCAAATGGGCTAAAAATGAGAAGAATAAGCAGTTCGTACACTAATAATATACTACAGAAACTACTACTGCCGTTGAAACCTTTTACAAACACACATTAAGGATTCTGTGCTGCTCTGCAGAACAAGGAGCATAAAGAGAGACAAAACAGGAGAGAAGGAATGCATATGCCATTCCCCAAAGGCAACTGAGGCAGAAAGAGAGATGAAGACACTTGCTGTTGCTCCCAAAGGGTGCCAAACTGGAAAAATATCCACAATTTACAGGCCAGTGTCTTAATCACTGAGTATTGATTCCTCTCTCCCTCCCTTTCTTATTATGGAAGAAAGTACAGAAGAAAAATAGAAACTGAGGGTGTTTCTCAGAGGAACTGCCATGTTCTAAAAATAGGCTGAGACAGCTCCTAGAAATGCGCCGAAGAAATGACAGTAAAAAAGAAAGAAATGAGAGGCTCACTTGCGAACCTCTTGCCATTTGGGTGTCGGACTGGCAGTACAAATTCTGACCTTGGGAAATAACCCAGCATGACATTCAGTGGGTTGATGCTATCAAATTTGATGCAGTCTAGCATCTCTACAGTGTGATCTTTCCACCATACTGAGCACCAGTTACTAAGACAATTCTCTGCCAACCTCATTAAATTTATACAATAGGTCACATAGCCGTAGATGTTTGCTCTGTGACTGTGGCACTGTAAAACAGGATGCTAGTTATGTCTAGATCCACCGGTGCCTGTAAAATAGATACAGATATTTTCCTTCAAATCATATTTGTAACACTTTAGAGATAGGCAAGCCCACACAAGAGAATTGTGCAGAATAATCTTCCAAACCTCAATCAGATTGGAGGGTGGGTTGAGTTATTTCACAGAGTGACTGGAGAATAAAGCCCCCCTCCCCTAAAATAGCCCACAAACCAGGCTTGCCTGTAGAATGCCGGCATGCACCAAAAATATCCTTCAGCTACACCAAGGTCTAGGACTGTTGGATAAGATGTCTCATAAAACCAACATACTTAAGTGTAATTAATGTATGAAGGGGTTAAGACCATAAAGTAAACTGTCCTGCCAGGCTTAGCTCACCTTGGGAGAGACTAGGACCTAGGTAATCCACCTCAGTCTACCTGTGAAGACATCTGAGCTGGTTCCTCTCACAAGCCACTCTTGACTTCCTATACCAATAATTTAGGAACTTTCACCACTGTGACTGAGCCAGGTTTTACTGCCTGTGCAACTGTTGCTAAATGTTGTATTATTTAAAGCACAAGAACTTGACCTTTGGATAATTTGTAGCTGAAACCACAGCTTGGTGCGATGTCTGAAATGAGCTATATTTACATACAGGTCCAGAAAGAAACAAGTTCTGCAAACAACTGAACGTTGGCACAAGTTAAAAACAAGTCTTGACCTTTGGATAATTTGTAAGTAAACCATATTAACTTACCGCATTTTTCGCTCTATAGGACGCATCAGACCATAAGATGCACCTAGTTTTTGGAGGAGGAAAACAAGAAAAAAAATATTCTGAATCTCAGAAGCCAGAACAGCAAGAGGGATTGCTGCGCAGTGAAAGCAGCGATCCCTCTTCCTGTTCTGGCTTCTGGGATAGCTGCGCAGCCTACATTCGCTCCATAAGATGCACACAGATTTCCCCTTACTTTTTAGGAGGGAAAAAGTGAGTCTTATAGAGCAAAAAATATGGTACCAAGCATGTGGCCTTTTTCTATGCTGGGGATGAGGGCAACTTTGGAAAGAACTTGGAAGGACATGTTTTAAAGGTCTAACAGCCTATATTTCCACACTTTACTTTGCCGCATATTTTGTGCTTTAAATCTCTGCTGGGGTTCTCTCACTAAAGACTACTTGCCCCAAACTTGGATCTTGGCATCCAGGAATTCTCTTTTTGTACCTATTTTTTCCTTGAACCAACCTGGTGCCCTCCAGATGTTTGAGACTGCAACTCACAGCAATATAAGCTAGCAAGTGTAGTTGGTGAAGGCTGGTCTAGGCCCATCCTTTCCTGTGGTTCCCCCAGGAGTATACAAAGATGGGAACCTCCCATTTGCCAGACACTCCTAGACAGCTCAAAGGGCTTGGATGCTCCTATGTATGTACACTATATTCAAGGACAGGACCATGGGAACTGTATATGTAGAACCCACTAAGTCTGTAGAAGTATGTGATGATGATAACTTATCATTTATATGCTGCTCATCTGACTGTGTTACCATACAGACTACAGCAGCTGGAGAGAAGAGGCAGCCAAAATGGAGGTGCCTCCTAGATATTATGGACTCCAAATTCCATCATCCCTAACCATTGGCCATGCTGCCTGAAGCTGATTGTTGGGAAAGGCTGATCTACAAACACCTGACTCTTTTTGTTATGGTACCACCATTGCTATTGTGGTTTAACATAAACTTAATATGCACTTTCTGTTATGTTTCTATGACTCCCCAACTCCATTTTATCCTCAAAAGAAACCCTGTGGAATAGGCTAGGTTGAGAGATAATACTTGCCCAAGGTCACCAAATGAATTTCCTGTATAAACAGTGATTTGAATCTGGTTCTTCCTAGTCCAGTGATTTATCCATTATATCATTCTGGATTTCCCAGCCCCATGGCACTACAAAGCGTGCTCCAAAAAAACTGGAAATTCCTAAAAAAGCATTTCATCCTATTTAAGACTACATTGTGGACATGTATGTTAGAAGCACTGTACATAGTGGGCTAACTCCATAGAATCATAGAATCATAGAGCTGGAAGAGACCACAAGGGCCATCGAGTCCAACCCCCTGCAAAGCAGGAAACACCATCAGAGCACTCCTGACATATGGTTGTCAAGACTCTGCTTAAAGACCTCCAAAGAAGGAGACTCCACCACACTCCTTGGCAGCAAATTCCACTGTCGAACAGCTCTTACTGTCCGGAAGTTCTTCCTAATGTTTAGGTGGAATCTTCTTTCTTGTAGTTTGGATCCATTGCTCCATGTCCACTTCTCTGGAGCAGCAGAAAACAACCTTTCTCCCTCCTCTATGTGACATCCTTTTATATATTTGAATATGGCTATCATATCACCCCTTAACCTCCTCTTCTCCAGGCTAAACATGCACAGCTCCATTAAACTCCATGCCTGCTGGAAGTTGATCTTTCTTGTTGATCTTTTGCATGTGGTTTGGTGATTGTGTACACACCCATCCAAGCATGATCATTACAATTATGGGTGCTAGTGGGGGTGCATGGTTGCTGAGCTGCTTTGATTAATACAAAAATGGAGGCAATTGTGAAGAGTGCAAAGAGGAAGTAAAACAAGCATATTTGAGTATTGAGTAATCAACTCATAAATATTTGTGTGGTAGAAAGGAATGATGGGCGGTCAGGTACACACTCATATCCAACCTACCAACACTTTTTTATCACAGGGGTGTGGACAGGGTGATAAGCAATAAGACAAAAGCATAAACTTTTTAATACTTGTTCTACCCAACTGCTACCAGACTGTGTGGAAAGAGAGAAACCAGTTTGAGAATACAACTAAACCTGTATAGATTATTTTTTAATTCAGTATATTACCTTCTTATAACAACTAGTCTGATTTTACATGTTGAGGACCATGCCGGAATAAACCAGCAAAACACTGTAAACCCATAGTTTCTGTTTGGTAATAATCAATATTAACGATATTCGATTAAATTGTAAAATGTAGTTTACTTTGAGGTGAAGTTCTTTTCTTTTCAAGTACTCTTTTGATATGCTGTATGGATGTAATTCAATAAGTGATGCTCAGTTTCAGAGTAGAACTAATCCAATTTATCATCAACTCAACCTTTCTTTGTTCTTTTAGTCCAGCTTTCGCCAGATGTCTTGGACTACAAGGCCCATTATCAGCCCCAGCCAATACAGGTGATGGGCATGATAGTCCAAAACATCTAGAGGGCACTAGGTTGGCAAAGGCCTCTCTAGCCTAATAAATTGTGTTGGTTCAGCCATTATGGCTAACACCCACACTTTATCAAGCCATTTTAATACATAATATTACTGACAATCTCTACTTCCCCACAGAAATATGCCCATAATTTTTTTTAAAAAACTTCTTTACATTCCCATCTCACCAGGCTTTCAACTAGTTCATTAAGAAGAACATCAGAGCTAAAGAATTTTCATATCCTAAACATGCTTAGATGTTGCTTAAGAAGTAGCAAGAAGGAGAAATAAAGTGACAGTTAATAATACACCTGTCTTCAGTTCAGAGATCTACGCCCTCCCATCAGATGTCAAACAGATAAACAACTATTTGACTTTTAGAAGGTATCTGAAGGCAGCCCTGTTCAGGGAAGTTTTTAATGGTTGCTGTTTTGCTGTGTTTTAATATTTTGTTGGTAGCTGTCCAGAGTGGTTGGGGCAGCTCAGTCAGTTAGGCAGCGTATTATTATTACATATAGTTCAGCTTTTTAGAATTCTAATTATAATTATTGCCTATACCTTCTGGGGCTCTTGCAAGCTGAGAGTATTGTTGTATTAAGGCTGGGTGGTGAACCCCAGGCCTTAGGCCAAATGAAGCCCTCCATTTCTGTTTATCTGACCCTTGGGCTCTATCCAGGCCACACCTCTTCTTCCCTAGGTTACACCCCTCAGCAGCACTGCTTTGAGAGTTTTTGCATTGCTGGAATGTGTCATTGAACTCCAATAATGCTTCTTGCTTGCATTCATGGAGGATAGAGAGGGGTGTGCAAAGGTAAATTTTGCATTAGTTTGCTCTGCCCAGTTTTGCCTCTTGCGTCTCCGGTACTGGCATCTGACCCTCTGAAAGGTTGTCCTGAAGGGAATATGACCTTCAGGCTTCAAAAAGGTCCCTCACGCCTGCACTTAAGCCACAGAAAAATCCTATTTAATTGTGTTTTGACTAGATCTTGGGCATTGGTGATGTAAGCTAACAACACCCTTATGAGAAAAAGGTGTTAACATTTGTCCCAGTGAAATCTGGAAATCACCTTGAAGTGTGTAAGATTGACAGCTCTGGCCAATTTAGATTGATTGATGTTTATCCACACAACAAGGAAAGAAAGAATGACATCGAAGCAAGCTGTTCTCCTGACAACTTTTTTATCCCTCTCAAATTGAAGTGGCTTATGCTACTGTAGAATGAGCCAGATCAGGGTTCTGGAATGCGATCATGTTTTACACTGAAAAATAGGCAGTGGAGGTTAAAATTTCCTTTAATCCGTCTTTACATTTCATGATAGATTCCCTTAGGTATGGGACTTCTTTACAGAGAAAAGGACCTTCAATCTTTGCGTATGAACTAGCTTTAAGAATGTGAATAAAATAAGGTTAGCCTATAGTTTAATTAGTTCTGAAATCTTATAATGGCAGTGAAAAGGCCTTCTGTTTTCCTTAGTTTTCAATATACCGAATGCTGACTTTTCCGACATGACAATGACTGCTTAATAGCCCCAAAGGAGCAATCCTACTCTAAGATAACTGCTTTTAGCAGCTTCTCCTCGATGAGACCCATGAGACAAAGCACAGATTTGTGCAGGATGTGAATGATCTAAGTGAACTTTGATGTACTAACTATTATTGCAAACATGTTTTATGAACCCTGGGTATCTGCTTTTATTACATAATGAATCAATACCAGAAGTGTGAAAAGGCAGTGCCGTGTTAGCACAAATAGAGCAATTCTAACTATAATTTTACCTTTAAATATGTAACACTTACATGTTCAGTTGTTAGCCACATGTTCTAAGATACGACGTTTTAAGAATTCAACATTTTAAGATGGATTTTTAATGTACTACGTACTACTGTTTACTTCCTTTGATCTATCAACTATGACAATCACAGGCACAAATAACTGGCCTAAAACCCTCTAAGGAAGAGTATGTGAAGCACTTTCACAACAGGCTGTGTAAAGCCGTGTCTGATCCATAGGCAGCACGACGGGAAAGTGCTTTCCCTGATCCTCAATAACCAGTCCTCTATGACTTTTCTTAAACTGCACGGGATGTAAAGCTCCTAGTTTAAACCAGGGGTTGGGAATATGTGGCCCTCCAGAATGTGTGTTGCTGGAATCCAACTCCCATCAGTCCCATTAGGGATGACGAGAATTTAGCAATATATGAAGGGCTAAATGGCCTCTATCTTTGACAAAGTATCCTAAAAGGGCGAGGAAGGTTTGGGGTTGTGTGCCATGAGATATGTGTCTGCAGACTCTTAATTCCCGGCTACTGCACATATTGGAGACAGCTGTACCAATCCATTTGGGGATTAGGAGAAGTTCTTCCTGCCTAATCTCAAACTTTAGAAGTCAGATGTCTCATGCTATGGTGCTATGTAGGGGGTGGGATTCCCTGTTTTTTATACCTTCCAGGACCCCAACTTATACATTCCCAGGGATGGTATCCAAATAAGTCATTTTCAGAGCAGACCCTCTGAAATGAATGGAGTTGAAGTAATTTAAATCCAATGATTATAATGAGTTGTCCATCAGACATAGCGCTATCGTATGAATCTAATAAAGATCTTCTAATAACTGAAATCCAGCCACTTTCCTCCTCCGAAAGCAAGGACAGCTTATGCTTTGTTTTCCACATCCATGCATTTGACTTTGTCTTTCTTCAAGGGGTCCTTTTGTAGAGTTATTATAAGCCTTTTGATGTTTTAACTGATGGACAAGAGGAAGCCAATTCAAATACAGCAATACTTTCATTGAACAGTAAAGCATATACATTCTCCACATTCTTCAAATTCCTCATCCATTGCCTAGCCAGTCTTCAGCACTGCATTCATATTTGACCTTATTAGCGTCTCTCTGTATATTCTAGAATAACAACAAGAACATTTCAGTATGACTGTCAGAACAGGATTACTAACCCAAATGCAGTATAAGCAGTAGAACACTCCAAATGTCATAATATGCTACCGGAGGAGGGGGTTCTGTTTATTCTCCTCACAATAAAATAATACAGCTTACTGGACCATAAAGTTCTGATTCTGTTCCTTGTATGTTAACACATTCTCTGGAAAAATTAGTCATATTTTCAGGGTACAAAGGGAGCTCTGCCTTTTTTAATAAAAAAAATGACAAATTTCATTAATTTTTAAAGTATCAGTAGAATGAATAATTAATTACATATCCCAAAGTGTGGACATAAAATTACGTCTCCCATCCCTGGCCAGTCCTAAGTCAATGTCCCAACAACAACAACAACAGTAGAGGAATTTGAAAGGGGGGGGGGAAAGGGCTTAGCAAAAAGAAGTGTGAGGCTAAATCAGAACCACAGTTCAATGCTGCTTTCATCTCTTGTTCAAATAGCTCAAAAAATGTCTTCCAGATTTCCCCTGCTTTCATATCTATAATATATATTTGCTCACTTATTGCTTTATCTAGTATGTCTTCTGTCCAACATTCTATTGTTGAGCCACCTTAGATTTCCATTGTTCCTGTGACCTGACCAATTTAGCATTTGCTCTGGTAGTAATGTGTATGCTATGTACCACCCTCGTTCTCTCAGAATGGCAATGGCACCCAACTGAGAGGTGCTGAAACTGAGTTCCGGCAAGTTCTGGTTGAAACAAAGCCCCAGCTTTATTTTCTTTCTCACACAGCCAAGGAAACCCTATTACAAAACAGTTTATATTTCTTGCCTTATTGCAGAGGACTTGTTTGAATGCTGTTCTGTATAAGACACATACTTTGCAATAGACCAACTTTGATATGCCCTCTCCTTTTTTGATCTCATACTGAGAATGTAGTAAGGCTAGTTCCCCTCAGCTATGTAGAATTATATATGACAGCAGCAGATTTGTCTTTGAATGCAAGTCACTGAGGGATTTCCAGTGAAGCAGCAGCTAACCAGGCACTTTTCACTCTGCAACTCCTTCCTCCAGCCACTTTTTTTCCAATATGATGTCTGCTACTGGCTAGGGGTGGCTGTGTTAGGGAAGCAACCTTGAAGGAGAGGCTTGTTAAGTATAATTGGTTTAATTGACATTGAAATGGGTATGTCTATCTATTGGTGAAAAGATTTAACATAGGGAGATTCCACTGAAGCTTTAGAAAAGCAAGAAGAGCACTCTGAGCTCTTGGTGAGTTGATAATTAACTGATTGTTGCTTTCTGCTAGCTAACATGTGAGTGAGTAACCTTAGATCAGGTGATGAAGGTATTGAGTTGCAAATTTGCCATCTTGGAAAGGTGGTGGCTGCTTCTTTGTTCTCTCCCAGGCTGCATGGAAGGGAGATTTAAATGAAGTTCTCCAGGAGAACAGATAAAGGCAAAATGGATGTTGAAGGAGAGAGACCTTTACTTATAGGTCTGTTTGGATTATTTCATATTTTGTAAGATGCTGAGCCTATGACTTTGAATGGCATATGTCTTATGGAACATGATGCAAGATCTTTATTTTCAAATGTAGATTGCTGTCAAACCACAGCAAAAAAAATGAGGGAGGGCAGAAGAGGGGTGCTGAACTCTTTTTTTCCATTATCTGTTTAACCACAGTCCTGTTGCAGATATTAATACTGTGCAGTTTGAAGCGACTGGAAGCAAAAGAACTGACTCCTTTTGGAAGGCAACTTTGTCCCGAATCATAAAGATATTATTCAAACTTTACTTGCAGAACTTTCTTCATAACAGAATTAAAACATCCAAACTGCACAGTATTAATATCTGCAACAGGACTGTGGTTAAACAGATAATGGAAAAAAAGAGTTCAGCACCCCTCTTCTGCCCTCCCTCATTTTTTTTGCTGTGGTTTGACAGCAATCTACATTTGAAAATAAAGATCTTGCATCATGTATATTTCCACCCCCAGAAGGCTAATGCTTCCAAGTCTTCCAAGTTTGAATATTATACTCCCTTCAGCTGCGCCCTGTTGTTGTTCTTGCTGCATTTCTCCTCACCTCTCTTGAGAGCTGTTACACTGTTAATGAGTCATCTTCGCAATTTCAGCACTATTTGTTTCCTAGAGGTGAAGCAAAATGTCTCTTCTGAAAGCACATCATTCATTTTAGTCTTTATGTAGCACCTTCATGCCAGTGCAATTCACCTACTCAATCAGGCAACAGCGTATTGCTTCCTATGAGGACATTTTTGGGCTACCATATCTTACCGCCGCTCTTAACAGGATGAAAGCCACCACAAGCTGACTGATGGCATGGTGACTCATCCTGTGAATGCTCCAATAGGTTCCATCAACTGATGCCTAGCTACTGTATGAAAGCCCTCTCAAAATGTGAGTGGAAACAGGAGATGAAAGATTATGGTCTCAATAATCAAGGCCAGTCACAGCATTAAAAAAATTAAGCTTGAGTGGCTTCAACAAATCCCCATTTTGCCAAAATGGTTGTATGAATGAGTCCTTTACTTGCTTTATGTTCCTTTACCCATGGCTTCCTAGAGTACTGAATACAGTGGAAATTGACAATAAGCTTGATTACTATTTCGAAACTCCACAATCTGGTTTAATTTTTGTAAAAATAAATAAATCACTGAGTCGTATTCAACTTCAGTTCTACTCAGAGTATATTTATTCAATTAAATCGACTAACTTATGTACAGAATGTGGTTGGATACAACCCACTATGTGCAAAGCATTAATATGACAATGGTGGCAATTTTTTGTCACAATAAATATTGTTTTGGGAATGAGGCTGGCCTCCCTGTCCTCCATTACCACAGTCACATGCATTTTGGAAGCTTTTACTTCCATTTACTTGGGAGTAAGGCCTATGAACTTGCACTGTTAGACTTCCATCACATTTGCACATTCTTACTATGTGCTTTCCCCACTGTACACAATCCTCTTGTTTTTTATGCCTATTCTGGACAATGACTGTCATTTTTGTTTTGTTCTGCTACACAAATGCTGCATAGTCCTAGATTATATTTGATTTTAGTCTCATAGGGTTAGGCTGCCAATGTTGTAGTGTGGCCTTTTATATCTTCCAAGGAATTATTGAGATCTGTAACTGTTCAGCATGTGAGTGTGGGTGAATGTGTGCAGGGGTAGGTTGACTGAGGTACAGAATATCTGCTAACCTGGGGCTCTGGGGGAGTGGCATTTGCTGCTTGGCATGGCCATGGTTGGTCCGGGGGTGCCCCCATTTTCCTGCATGGCTGGAGGTGGAGATGGTCACTTGATGCCACCCACCTCCGACCACACCTGTTAAATCATCAAGACAGGCGTGAACTTATGAAGCTGGATTAAAAAAGAAGAAGCAAGCAGCTCTATGCCATTATTTACCCAATGCATGCAGGGAAACTCAGACCATTGATCAGTCCTAGACTATTTATTGTTAGCTGAAACCACAGCTTGGTGTGATGTCTGAAATGAGCTATATTTACATACAGGTCCAGAAAGAAACAAGTTCTGCAGGCAACTGAACGTTGGCACAAGTTAAAAACAAGTCTGGCTGTTTAGATTATAACTGGATTTAAAAGGTAATTTTTAGTGTGTGTGTGTGTGTGTGTGTGTAGTCTTAGGCAATTAAGATGTATAATTGATGTAATTGTATACTGAGCTTTTTCTTGATGTTTTATATATCTACTGGAAGTGTGTTAAATTTAATTTTCCAAAAAGATTACTGAAAACCAGAACGGGAGAGTTGTAAGAACCAGCATGGATGGGTCTTGTTAATAAGTTAATGCATAACTGTTTCTTGTTTGTATCTGAAGCTTTTGCAAGGTACTGGATGAGCAACAACAGGTCATAGCTAGTCAAGGAGGATATTTATTTCATGCATTTCATGCATATTTGGAAAGGGTGGACATACAGCAGACATTAAACAGCCCTGTTGCTCCAGATCCAGTTTTAGTTAGGAGTTATGAACTACAGTAGCTTGATTTTTTTCTGTCTTGTAAAACAGCTTCCTGTTTGCCCTAAACAAACTCTGGCAAATCTCTGAGAAATCAATGACATCTTTTTGCTTGGGGGTGGGATTTGATAATGACATTGAATTAGAAATGTGCTAAATTTCTTATCCTTGATACTGAGGCTTGACAGCTACTACTAACAATTCATCCTAGAGAATGACACTTACTATAATATATCCACCCCACAGCATTTGGAAATTGTGAATAAGCTAAGAGTCAGTTCTAAGATCAGACATGAAGTTCATTTTATGACCAATCTGAACATCTCACAGTCTTGGTCTAACTCTCTACACAAGGTTATCAATGATAAAACTTTATTTTTTAATTAAATTTATATTTCACCCTTTCTCCCAAAGGAGCCTAGGGCAGCAAACAACAAGTGATAAAGCTATAAGAATGCCTTAAAAATTCTAATAGAGATGCAAACTGGGAAAGAACTCAGCTGAAAAGGGTTGTTTAAGAAGGAAGGTCTTTAAGAGGCACTGAAAAGACAGCACTTATTGGCACTTGTCTAATATTTAAGAGAAGTGAATTCCAAAGTGTAGATGGATGTCAGGGAGTCTTGATAACAAACAAGAGTAGTTAATTAAATAGAAGATTTATTGCAAAAACAGAGTTCACCAGAATCGCGATCACAGCCATCCGTCTATAAATCAACGATGTTCCTTCTAAGGAGGGTGTTTCCGGTGAGACCAGAAACAGCCGAACTTCCTCTTGTGATGTATTCTGTCCCATACACCTAGACCTTGGACTAAGGGAGTCAGCTCCTACCCCTTCCTCATTCTCTGAAACAGTACTTCCGTGGTCCTTCCCGCTCTCTGAGCTGCTTTCGTTTCTAGCCCCTGCATTTTGTCCTTCACTAGCACGCTGGCAAGCTGCTGGCGGACTCTCCGCAATGGGAGCTGGCTGCAAACTTTCCCTGAGGGCTGGCTCATTCATGACAGTGGCACAACAGAAAAGGCCTGATTCCTATGCTGAGCAGATAAGAACTCCTGATATGATGGTATCTGCAGGGGGCTCTCATCTGCAGGGCATAGAGATCAATTGGGTATATAAGAGGTGAGCTGTTCAATGAGATTGTACATTCCGGAAAGAAAGAGGAAACAGATCAAACAGGTTAGGGTCTTGGGTCCCACTGACAAAAATTTGGAAGGCCTTGTCTCAGCTAATAGCTGGGGTCATCCAAGACCTTATGTAGTCCAGCAAGGCCTATGGAGCAGTTGCCACCACCTCACTGAGGAGCTGGCTGTGGCAACTTAAAGGATCCTTGTCCAGTTCTGCAGGTGTCAGTCTGGAGGGGAAAGAGGAGGTGCCAAAGGTCCTTTCTGAGTAGAGCTGCTTGTATTTTCCTTAGGGTAGCATAAGAGGTCAGGTTCTGGGATCATTGCACTTACTAATCGCCATCTAGATCCTTTTTGGTGCTTTCTGTTTGTATCATATGAATAGACAATTTAAATGAAATGTAAAATTGTGTCTTCAAGGGCGTCAGAGAAAACCAGATGTTTCCCATTCAAAAATAACTCTATTGCAGAGGAATTTGGAGTTTAGCTTGAATAGTTTTTCAAGGTGATCATGACATATCATGTCCCAATGCAGTTTTTTGAAAGCATGATAACTCCAATATCAACATTTAAATTAATGTTTCAGACAGTTTGATAACACCTGTGCCAATAACAATGAACCATAATCAGGATCATCCCCTAACCTTCACCCTGGCCATCCTGTGTGTTTATGTATCTCCAACTGAAGATTACACGTCCTGCATCTGATGTAGTAGACTTTAGTCCATGAAAGCTTGGGTCATAATAATATTTGTTAGTACTTAAGGTGCCACAAGACTGTTCATTTTGCTGCAACAGAATGATTAATATGTCTCCTCTCTGGAAATTCTACATTGTTATAGATGAACATTTTCCTTTTATTGTTTAAATAAACTTTCTTACACTTTGCTTTTAATTCTAAAGCCAAGAGACCTGATGGAATTTATAAATGTTCCTCGTTGTCTGCTTTGGTGTTATTAAACAAACCAACTTGTTGCCATGGAGACAGAAGAACTAGAAGAGGTGGAAAGACACAGTAGGAAATCAGTCCATGGTCATTGGAAGGATAGTTCTTCGCAGGCAGTATCATGCGTGGACTTGATCTGCGATAATGAGTCAGAGGCTTCCGACCATGTAACTGAGAAGGAATCACAGACGCACTACATTCCGATTCGAAGAAATTCCAGGTACTACCGCTCCTTCAGACTTCGGAACAGAGGGAAAGCGAGGAGCAGCAGAGAAGTTCAAACTGAAAACGTTGAAGGTAAGTAGTCTAGTTACTCTCCCTTCTTTGCCCATTGAGACTGAGAGTTATGGATAAAAGTATATAGCAAGGGTTGGGGGAGAGAGTTTACAGGAAGAACAGTGACAGACTTCTTAAGACTCTAGAATCTGGGTCCCTGCCTTCATACACCGGCTGCACCTACTGGATATCAAGTTGCTGCAAGTCTGAAACTGCAAAAACAAGAGAGAAAGCTAAACGGGATGAGATCTGATGCCATTTCACTTACAATGAAGCTCTGTTTGGTTGGCAAGACCCACAACTAAAGAAGGAATGAACAGCAAGAACAAGCAAAATATTTTATACAAATGAGAGTGTCTACTGGAGCAAGAGACATATTAACAGCACAATGCTAGACAAGTTTACACACAAGTCCATTAAGTGCAATGGAACTTACTCTTTAATAGGTGTGTTTAGACTGCAGTCTTGAGAACCAAACACAAGATTATTGTTGTCTAAACCACACAGCAAAGTAATTAATAATACTTAGCATGTCTATAGCACATTCAAAATTCTTCCTCTACATTATCTTGATGATTGTTGTGCTTCTGCCAATAAACTTTTCTTTGACGCCAGGTAAAGACAACTTTTGTTGGCAAACAAATGGGTTTCTCCCCAAAGAGATAGCTGTTTTTTGTTTCTCCTTCTGGAAATGAGCTTAGATAACAAATTACCCCACCCTAATGCCCTCTCACAGAAGACTGGGCCCATTCCTTCTTGCAATATAACACACAAGGTAAGTCTCTTCCCTTTCTCCAAGCAGATATCACAAGACTAAAAACTTCTACTTAATATGCTGCTCCAGTCATTGTAGTATGGTATATGGACAAAATGAGCTCTTTTGTATGCTAGGGCAGACATTTCTCCACCCAGTGAATGCAGTATGCAGCAAGGCTAACAAAACAGATTTTTTCATTGAGTCACCTGAGCCCAAGAGAGCCTCTGCACCAAGCCTGGTGCAGATGAGGAGACTCTGACCTACACACAGCACAGATTCATAACAACTGTAAAGAAAGACATCAGTCCCAGCAGAATCTATTCAAAAACAAGCTGACCTGCTACAAGTTACAACTTAAATCTGTGTAGTCTGACCAGTTGCGTTCCTACCTACTCTCTGCTGTTCCACTGCTGAAGCAGCAGCTGCTCACCTAAAGAACTAGAAGAGGAATTCATGACGTCTTCAGAATGTAACAGGACTTTATGAAGAGCCAGGGAACCTCTCTTTCACCTAAGCTAACATTTATTCAGGTAACTAGCAGAGAATTATCTTCAGCCTTCATACCTCAATGGGTACTGCAAATGGAGAACCTCATCTTGCAGCACTAGCTAAAGTACATGGACAGCAACGATGGGTGAGCTCTTTTATCTTACATTTGAGATCTCTGATGTATTGTTTGTTTACAGAACTGAGCCAAGCTGATCCTACTCTGTTTATGTAGAACTGGGTCTGGGCATTTGCCCCTTGCACATGGGCTCTGTGTTCACCTGCCCCCTCTCTTATTTTGGGGTTCTGGTGAGAGAAAGCAGTTTGGAGCCAATTGTGGTTATAGGTTTGTCCTCCTATCCCACCCACCCAAATGAACCAGTGAAAAGGCTGAAAGGGCAGAAGTAGCAGCATGATTAATCAGCTGCTTCCTGGCTATAATGTGCCCCAGTATCAAGGCCAAATGTCTCATACATCAAATAGCAGACTGGCTCAGGATTTACACTTTGCAGGTAGAAGAGGGTAGAGAAGGGCAGACAGGAAACAGCTCCATAATCCATTGGTAGAATGAAATTTGACACAGAAAAAAGGCAGAATGGTAACTAGAAATTGTATGTAAACTGAATATAGTTATGTATCAAACAAATAGCCGGGGAAAGATTATCACTAATTTCATCACAAATAAATATTTACTTGGTCCCCATTAATCCTGTGTAAAAATGCTCATACAACCATATTCAGTGCAGCAACCATAATAGCAATCAATGCACTGCCTGGGAGAAATGCTACATTTTCCAAATAAAAAATACTGCATTTGCGAAATGTGATATTCTTGCTATGTGAGTGTATCATCAGACACGAAAGTGTGCAACAAATGAGGGAAAATGCATATTAACATCAAAGTACATTATGCTGATAAAATGGTAAAGTGCATCATTTTCATTCCCATCCTCCCAAATTTTAACAAACAGCCATGAATCAGTTGAGATCATGTCTGGTTTCTTGTGGGAACTTTTTCTGGCTCATTTTGATGTAAGCATGTAGGACTTTTGTCATTCTGTTCCTACAACAAAAAGCAATTTTAAAGCCAATGCCTGAGAACATATCTCTGAGTCTTCTTTCTCAGTAATGAAACTAAGTTATAGGAAAGCTTCCAGAAAACTGAGGGCTGGGATTTCTGCAAGGTAACAACCACAAGCTTACCTATATATGTATCAAGTAGTCATGTTTTTGTTAAAAAAAAAAACTGTGAAGAAATGAATCAGCCACAAAACAAAACTCTCAACCTCTCTTTTTTCTTAATTGCAAATATTTTATAGAACTGACAGAAAACATTTCTTTATTTCAAAGCTTCACTAAAAAATGGTAGTGCCAGAAATGAGCTTCTGAACAAAGACGAATTGTTACGCATATTTCACAAGGGCCTGTCTCTACATGTAAAACGAGATATGACAGCCGCAGAAGAACAATGGTTGCAAAGGTAAGAAAGAAAGCAATTTCCCTTGAGATACAGAAGGCAAAAAAGATAAAATGGGTTTTAAATGAGTATCAAATGGATTGGTCAAATTGCGTGCAGCACTTTCACATTTATTATTCTGCAGTTTTAGAATAATTTTTCCATTACTCTATAAATATGTACAGGCCTCAGTTGTTTGTTTCCTTTTTTTGGAGCCCGTGTTGGATAATGATGGCTACAGGCTGTTGTACAGCTCTTTCTCCCCAGTTAAGAGAGGGAGCACAGGAGCCGGAGGCCTTCCTGGTACAGCTATGAAAAGCTCTGTGAAAAGTATGGGACAAAAATTGGATTCTGGGCACGAGGGAAGACTCCACAAGGAAGGGTGTTTGAAAAAGGGTGAGGGGCTGCCAGCTCTGTAGGCAAAGGTTGACATAACTGAGCTCCTAAGCGCCACAGGGGTGCCGCCGAAAGAATGCAGGTGGTCAAGGGAGCCGTGGACTCAAAACAGTTGGAAAACCTCTGGTTTAGGAAGTGGCAGTTCCTTCTCAATGGACTATCCTCTCCTGCCCAACCTCTGTAGACCACATACATTGCAGAACAAAGTGTTGCCCACAGACAAGCCTATCATCTATTTAAGATCAGAGAATGTTAGCTTTATAGCTCAATGAAAATGTTGACCCAGTGTGTGGCAGCTATGGAAAAGGCAGATCCCATGCTAAGGGTCATTAGGAAAGGAACTGAGTAGAACGTAACACGCGACTGCATGTCTGTGTGTGCACGGGTCGCTTTTTGCCCCTTCTACGCATGCCTGTGATGTAATTTTGAGTGTCTGCGCATGCGTGAGTGGTGAAACCTGGAAGTAACGCGTCCTGTTACTTCTGGGTCGCCGCAGAGGATAACCTGAAAACGCTCAACTTGAAGCATATTTAACCCAAGGTATGACTGTAATGGAATCCTCAAAAAGGATGAGTTTTTCTCGCTTCCTTTGAATAAAACCATTTGCCCACCTCATTTCTAATTCCTTTCATGGAAAAGGTCTAGAAAAAGGCAACCAAAATGATCAATTCCTCTATGAGGAAAGATTGCTTTGGAATGGGAGAAGTTCCATGTGCCCAGTCACTTGGTGGGTGTTCTATGAGTACAAGCAACACTCTGCTTGTTCCCCTCCACACCACTTCCTGGCTGTTATGGATCATGGAGTACAATCAACTTGTATTAAGATTTATAAGCTGCTTCATGGATAAAAGCCACCAAAGTTGCATAAAATTGTTTAGCAAGGGGAAGAGAAGGGGATTCTGAATACTGCTGTAACAGAGGGTGGTGGTATTATAGGCTACTGTATTCTTGAATAGTTGTTTGAAAAAGAATTACTAAAGATTACAAATATTTGCAAAATTGTTACACTGTTACGGTGCAGAAATCAAGCCATTAACTTACTGGCACACTAGGTGAAACTATTAAGCCTAAAGTTAAAATACAGCAAAAAAGAAGTAAAAAAATAAACAAATTCTGCCCACACAGCTAAAAGATAAATACATGATATATATCATGCTCTGAAGGTCAGCAGACTTAGGCTTTATTGAATTCACTGGGGGCATTAATCCTAAAATAAAGCATTTGTAGATAAAAATACCATGCAGTATTTCCTTCTCCATTTCAGATGTCAAAATATGAGTGTCTGTGACCACATGAACATGTTCTGTCTTTAAGCTGCTTCATCTTAAAGATATCTGACCCCATCACATATAAAGTTTTGCTTTGATTTCAAGATCAAGGCCGGATTGGGATTCTGCTGTCTTAAACCCAATGGCCAAATGATGATCCAAACTCCACTTCCCATGCCCTTCCCATCTGCCTCACCTCTGTTCCCTCCATCATTTTCTTTTAAAATTGTGTTGCAAATAAATGTAATCTTAACTGTACTCTTCAGCATAAATGTTCAAACTTTTGCCGGAACATGAGAGAAAATCACTGCTAATTAGATTTGAGTGAACCCATAGATAGAAGTATGGGCCCCGGAGTGCTTGCAAAGCTATGGGAACAGGATATAAGAAACTAGGAACTAACTTCAAATTTGTTGCAGAGTTTTTGTCAAAGACTGGAGAAGTGCAGGTGGAGAGACTTGTGTTTCAACAAATTGTGAACGCACTTATGTAGAGTGACAGTGACCAAATGTTCAGAGCCAGAGATAGCTTTGCTATACAGGAAAGTCAAGTGTCCAGCTTCAGACAGCACCATAGTGGGAGGATAAGTGAAGGCAGAAATTGGTGTCTGAGTGATCAAGCAAAATCTTTGGCCCGAGCAGGCAGATGGATACATTTGGGCCCTGCTTCTAAGAGCAAAATGTATTGATCTGGCACTGCACACACAACTTGTTTTAAATGATTGGTAGTTCTGTATTAGTCCTTATAAGGAAGCCCTATAACATGCTCCCTAAAAATCTTCTGTTCCTGATTCATTGACTAGTTACAGGAATAAACAGTCCAAAGTTCATACATACTTGGCAAGTCCAGAGAACTTTGGCTGCATGTCGCATTTACTGCAAATCCAGCCCAGTAACCGCCTGTCCCTGCCTTGAATTAAAGACAAAAAAACTTCAAAAGCAAAAGCTGATTCTTCCTGTGGTTTTTTTAAATAATGTATTTGCCCCCAAAAAAGTAAGGACAAGAAAAATGCTATTAGCCATATAAAATTCCTGCATGTTATTTAGAGAAATGGCAATGCCACAATTAAGTATGCAGGGATCCTCTTTCCCAATAAAGTTATGCTATATATCCCTAGCTAAATGTTTCTTTCCACATAATTCCCCAGATGTTTTGCAAAAGCAGGAGTCTCCAAATTTGACTTGAACTTGAAGGCAAAATTCAGTGCCAATATAGGGTTATGAGTTGACCCACTCTGCTTTAAGGAAGTTCATTAGACTAAGGACTAAAGTACACCATCTTGGCAAATCTGTTTCTTACATTTCCTTTCTTGCAGGGGGAGGGGGCTCAAGGATGCTTTCCTCCAGCAGGGTTTACTTCAGGTTTCAGAGACAAGACAGCTGGGAGGAATGATTAAAAATGGCCTAGGGGCAACTGAAAGGAGACTTGGCAGGCAGGGAACTGCCTCCCACAAGCTGATTCTCCTCTGCAGTTTCCGTAATCCAGTCCCTATATTAGCAGGAAAGGGGGGGAAAGGGGCTAGGAATGTGCTGTAGCATCCTTCAAAATCCCTTAGATGATTCACTTGATTTGGGCTGTCCAAATTCACCTCCAAATTCTGCTTCCGGCTAACTTTAGTAACGATCCTTGTTACATGATGTAGATGGAAATGTTCCCATTTAAAAAACAAACAAAAAACACAACACAAATATTTTAGCATAATCTGAGGTATATATTTCCTCTTGGTTTGAATAAAACTTCTTTAGAGGAAGTTTTTAACACCTTGTAGGGTGTTTTTTTTTCCATCTAATTTTTTTTTATTATATCATGACAGATATAAATGAGCTAACCTCAGTTGCTAAGAGAGCTACAGCAAATTACATTTAGCAGATGTAAATAGGATTTTAAAATGTAAATAAGCTGTCAGTTTCACTTTTGCATTGGAAAGAAAAATCCCACATACCTGAAATACACAGGAACTGATGTCAGAAGTAACCAAATTGTGAAGGAGCTTAAGGACTTACATGCAATCACTGGGGGGTGGGGGTGGAATAAATGAAGATTTAAAAATATGTATTAAGAAAATTATTAGGAGACTTTGAGCTTCTCTGCTGAATTATTTATATAGGTCATATTTAAGCAATTGTATAGGACAGAACCCAAGCAAGACCATAATAGCTAGTTCAGCTTTCCCACCTCTGCCTTACTCTTGAGAGCTATATTCATTCCCTAAATCTATTATGGATGGGTAGAATATCACATTAATGTCACTGACAAGTTACTTCATATATCATGTAATTGTGGGATAAGTCTGTTGATCATGCAAAAAGAGATGCCTTTGGCTTTGCATAAAAGGGTAGGGTAGATCTGGAGTCAAAGACAATCATTCTTCTAGAAGCACTAGTTATACCAATTTAATTACTTTTTTGAGGTGACTGCTATCTAACCTGCAATATTTATGTATAATAGAATTTAACAGAAAAAAATGCATTACAAAACCATAAAAAGGTCAACCAATTTAGTAGTACATAAACCAATTTAGCAGCACATTGTTAAAGAACTGGCCAGATGCACTGAATTGTTATAAATGTAAAAACTAGGCATCAGTGAATTGAATTTTCCATTAAAGTGTACTCAAGTGCAGAGATTAAAGTTAACTGATCACTTTGCTCAAAAAATGTGTTCCAGGATGATAACACTGGAAGAAATAACGTCACAATTCATTATTATCCATTTGTGGTACAAAGGAGTAATAAGGCATTTTAGAAGTAATTCGTTCAAATGCAATGATGGGATAGAATCTTTAAAGAGATCAAGTATCCAAGGTCTAAATAATTTTAAATTAGGTATTGGAAACGATCCTGCTATATTTTGCTGTATTGTTTTTCAACAGATACCTGGGTAGTTTCAAATCCAATCTTCTACTGTGCACATTTTTATTTCTTCCTCTTTACTGTTTCTTCCCTTTTAGCTGGCAGTCCATTAGCACACAACTTCTATTACTACTTTTGCTTAATCAAAGTCTTCCTGCTTTCTTTTACCTCAGAAAGGAAGTGATATACTGTACACACCCGTTTCCCATTACCCTATGCAGTACTCCTCAAAACCCAAATTCAGATAATAGACACTGAATCCAGGTTATGCATTGCAGTCAGGTTGATTCCTGGTTCATCTAATTGGTTCTTCGGTTTATTCATTTATTTAGTAAAGGATTCCTTTCTGTTTAGATTCTACATAACCTTTGCACAGCTTCACTCATGCCTATAATCTGAGGTTGGTTCTAATATCAGGATCAACCCCCACAACCCTCTCTTCCATCATATATGTGACTTGGCATTATCTCTGCAGGAATGCTGGCAATATTATGAGGGAGTCTTCATATCTTGTGACTAGATCATTAGACCAAAATGCTGTTTTTCAGGCTTTTCTAGTAATCAGTGCTTTGAATTGACTGCCAAATTTGAAGTTTCTATATTCTGTGGAAACACAAAGAATTTGGGTACCTTCATCAGTGTAAGTGAAGCCCAAGCATCTGTATGGAGATCTACATTGAATTAACGTACAAATCAAGAAGTACAGTAGCCATATTCAATGAGTGTACAATTCAATATGTGCTACAAAATACCGTATTTTTCGCACCATAACACTCCCTTTTTTCCTCCTAGAAAGTAAGGGGAAATGTCTATGCATGTTATGGAGCGAATGCCTACGGATGGTGGGGGGATCTGCTGCAGTCGTGAGCACATGGTTCCCCTTCCTTCCCTCCTCCGTGGCTTGCTTTGAAACAGCAAAGTGGGAGAAGAGCCGCTGAGTGGGGAGGGGAGAGAGACAGAGAGCCTGCTTGCTTTAAAGGAGCAAAGCAGGAGAGGAGAGGAGCCGCTTACACGAGTGTAAGCGGCTCCTGTCCGGTTGGCTCCTTTAAAGCAAGCAGGCTCTCTGTCCCTCTCTCCTCCCCACTCGCTAAATAACAGCAAAGATTTTTCAAGCAGGCTCTCTGTCTCTCTCTCCTCCCCACTCGCTAAATAGCAGCAACGTTTTTTCAAGCAGGCTCTCTGTCTCTCTCTCCTCCCCACTCCTCTTATAAGAGCCTTCTCATCTTATACCCCTCTTCTGCATTATTAACAGCATCCTTCTCCACCCACCCCACGCGTGTTCCTTGTCCCTTGAGTGCTTTTCCTTCCCTCCCCACTTAAAACATGGTTACAAAGCACGGATCCACATGGATCCTCAGGATTTTTGCACTGGGTCACCCCAAATTCACCATCAGATCACATAGCATGTCCATGGCTACAGCTTGCACCAAAAAAATCACGCACCCACTGTTGCCTGGGGCCGTAGTGGTGCAAAAACGTGGTTACAAAGCATGGATCCACATGGATCCTCAGGATTTTTGCATTGGGCTACCCCAAACTCACCGTCAGATCACATGTCTGTGGCCACAGCATGAACCACAAAAATCATACATCCACTGTTTCGTTTTGAATATTTTTTTTCTTGTTTTCCTCCTCTAAAAACTATGTGCGTGTTATGGTTGGGAGCGTGTTATAGAGCGAAAAATACAGTAAGTAATTACTTCCCAGTCACAGAACCTTTAATTACTCATACAGAGATTCATACAACCTTTTCGTTTGAGCCACCTTTTTCAAATATTAAAGATAGTGGAAATCTGGCTCTGTTCTCCTGATGAGGGATTAAGGTTTACCGCCACAATTTGTCTCAACCTGTCCAAAATTTACATAAGAACAGCCTGCTGGATCAGGCCAGTGACCCATCTAGTCCAGCATCCTGTTCTCACAGTGGCCAACAAGATGCCTGTGAGAAACCTGCAAGGAGGATTCCAGCACAAGAGCAGCACTCTCCCCTCCTGTAGCTTCCAGCAACTGATACTCGGAAGCTTTACTGTCTCCAACTGTGGAGGCAGAGCATGGCCATCTTAGCAATACAAGACAAATACCTGTATTGGCATTGTAAGTTAAGACATTTAAAGTCTGTGGGATAAATTAAAAGGGACAGGCTATCAAGGGCCACAAGGCACTCAATTGTTCTGCTTCACCCTGTCTATTCCCTTGAGGGATGATTCATTAAGAACCCTTTCAGGTAAGATGGAGACAGGGCCATCTTTAGCAGATATGGTGCTGGGGTGCAAATATCTGCCCAGTGCCCCCAAATTACCATGGATACTGTTGGAGTGGTCACAGCTGCACACTGCCAGCCATCCAGGGGGGCGCAACTCTCCCCCATGCCACTGCAGGAGAGCGATCCTTGCAGAGGCTTGGGAGTGAAGTTGTACCGCTCCCAAGCCTCCTTGGGAGGAGAGCGATCCTTGCAGAGGCTTGGGAGTGAATTTGCGCCCCTCCCAAGCCTCCGCGGGGATTGCTCTCCTCCCAAGGAGGCTTGGAAGGGAAGCTGCACGCCCACCAGCCTTATGGTTGGCGGGGCGCAGCTGGTGGGCATGCAGGGAAAGGGGAGTCACCGGCAAAGCCGTGCAGCTCCCCCACTTGCTGGGGCGCCCCTGAGAGGCCGGCACCCTGGCGCAACTAAGCCCTATGGGAAAGACGGCTCTGGATGGAGATTAGAAAGGAAGCCACTGAGGCAGTAATGTCCTTGTCCCTGTCCGCTAGGAGGAACCTCATCTGGCTCTGTCTCGGAGCTGTGGGTCGCAGGCCCAGCATCTTGCTCAGCATCTGTTTGCGGAGTTTGCTGCCACCTTAGCTAGCGTTCATCAATAGCACTCTCCTCCATGAATTTGTCTAATTCTTTTTTAAAGCCATCTAAGTTAGTGGCCATCACTGCCTCCTGTGGGAGCAAGTGAAGAAAATCTACTTTGAATCCCTGGCCTCTTCATATTCTGCCCCTCATACAGGGTGAGTCCTTTAAAAGAGGCCCTATAGATACAGAGTACACATGTTCCATGGGGCCTCTTTTAAAAGACTCACCCTGTACTAGGCTGTAGCTACCCACAAACTTGGGCATGCACATATGCTTCAAGAAATGTACAATGTACCCACATGCTCATGTTTTCTGTTTTTCCTCAAATTCCCTTCCCACCTTACCATGTCCTAGGCCTAGGCCTAGGGTGAAGAATCTCAAGTTTCCCATCAGCAAGAATATTACTAGGGCTGCCTCACTGAAATTTCTTCAACTTAACCATCCAGTATTTACTTCCATCCACTAAAATTAGCTGACTGGAACATAAAACTTGTCCAAATGCCCAACCCACCCTGCCCTGCCCCTTTTATGAGCTGCCAAGCCCCTCAAGTAGCAAAATCATTTTAACCTCACCACCAACCCTTATTTCTCAATTGCACATACAATATGGGTCAAACTGTGTGCTCAAGCAATACCAGTATACAGCTAAATTGTTCATGTAACTTGACCCAACCCAAGTGGATACCAATTTAAGTGAAGTAATTTTATCCAAACTGTTCTAATACAGAGTGCGTGTGTATCTAAAATATTAAAATATAATTGAAAAATAACTGACTTTTCTTTAAACCCAGGAATACAGATATAGGTTATGTAACACTATTGCCTATATTTCATAATTCTTATTTCCTACTGTTTGCATAATTTCCAAAGAGGCAGATGAGAACTAGCCATTATACAAAATGTGCCCCATTTCTGAGTTTTTCTTTCAGTTCTCAAGCTTGGAATAAATATCTAGAGGAAGATGTGTTTGCTTCAATTTGGCACATGAAATAGAAATTTAAATGCTGATGTTTGAAAAATATCCCTGAGTCAGAACATATAACATTGAAATCCAGATCAAGAAGTGTTTTTGTAGCATGTATTATTTTCCTGTGTTTGTGTGGAATTTCTGCAGAGGTAATGAGGGAGGAGACTGCTGAGATTTTCTAAAATCCCCAGAATTGACATGTCTTTCTGTAGTTTAGATCTGGTTATCTTTGTATTTTTGGATGACAGTGCATTCAATTATTAATTTTCATTCTGTAAAAATAAGTGCACCAAAATAGAAAGAAATAGAAGGTAATAACTCTACTCCTACACTCCGGCTTGCAAGAGAATGCAAACTGGACATCAGATGAACATTGTAATCTCTTTGCTGGATCAGAGCTAACATCCTTATAATAATCCAGCATTGTGCCTTCAGAGTGCTCAGGCAGATAGCCCTGAGAAACTCACGAGGAAACCTATCCATTGTTGTTTGCCTGCAGATATGTTCTCTTGGAACATGGATGTCTCGTTTTAGCTATCATGACTAATAACAAGTGGTAGACAGAGTCCTAATAAGAGGCTAACTTCATTCAGGATGAAAAGCCATGTCGATTCATGTGGCAAACGCCACAAACCGTATCATTGGTTGAACTGCTGCAGTTGGAACATTTTTATATGTAAGCCACCTTGCGTTCCATCAGGGGAAAAGGCAGGGTATAAACAAATATTTAATAATAACTACCATTATTGCCCGATTTTCCACGAGAAAATACAAAGGGGGATCCTGAACATAAACGTGCAATGAAAGGGGGGGGGGACTAAAACCCTTCCTTTTACCATTCCGAGTGTGACTTGTAAGATCATTGAATCCTTTATAGGGTTAGGTGTTCCCGTTAACAGCCTTACACAAGTTGTCTGTTGCACAGGAGAGCTCTCGGGTCCAATCCCTGACACTTCAGGATCTCAGGTGGCAGAGCTGACTGTACTGAGTGAGACCTTGGAGAGAGTCTGCCAGTCAGAGAGGACAATAATGGGCTAAAAGGGTAGGCTAGTTTCTAAGGAGCGCTCACTCCCAACCCCTCCCAAGTGTTTTCCAGACTCCTGGGGGAAACAGGTGTCCGCTCTTCTGCGTGGAGATTACCTGTTTTGCGGCGGTGCGCGCGCTTCTCTCTGCCTAGAGATCTCTTTTGGGGGGCGGGGAGGGGGGTCTCGTTAAAGACCAGTGCGCGGAGGTGGTTGGGGCTTTCTCTTGAGTTTTGGGCGCAGCAGCTGCGAGGGACATCTCTGCATGCTGTTCTCCACCGTGTGCGCCCGAGAGAGTGGTCTTTGTGAACAGGACAACAACTGAGGGGTGTGGGGAGGTCATTTCGCCTTCTTTAGGAAGGTGGCTGTTTGGGGATTGAGCGGAAGAAGTGGGCGCGCGGGAGCTGCTCAGGAGTAATAAGGCGAGGGAAAGCGCAGAGGGGGCGGCAGTGGCGGCCTCCCTCCCCCTCGCGCTCCACCGACCTTTCTTTTCTCTCTCTCTCTCTCTCTCTCTCTCTCTCTCTCTCTCTCTCTCTCTCTTTTATTTCCCCCTCCCGCGCAGGCTGCTCCCTTCCTACCCCGGTTACCGTGGCAACCGCCCGGACTCCCCCAGCCCCGCGCCTGCTGCGGAATCGCTCCGTAGCAGTAGCAGCCGCTCGCTGCAGGACTCGCTGCTGCTGCCGCCGCCGTCGCTTTCGCCGCCTCGCATGGAGCTCCTGGCTGCCGCGCTCAGCGCCGCCTGCGCCCTGGACCACGAAGGCTCCGCGGAGAGCGTGACCGGAGCCCGCCCGCCCGGCAGGTGAGCCAAAGAGGAGGAGAGCCCTTGGCCCTCCAAGAGCAGGGGGCGCCCCCTTCGACGTTAGACCTAAAGGCTCGCGAGCGGGAAGTTCGCTGGTCTTGGCGCCAAGCCGCGTGCCCCGCGTGACTGCCCGCCCTCTTGCAGGGAATGTGGGGCAGAGCTCCCCTCTGGACTCCCCCGCAGGCAGGCACCCGTCGCCAAGTCCGGAGGCTTAGTTTCCAGGTCTCCTCGCGGCTGCCCTCCTCCATTTCTCTTCCCATTTCTCGGACGAGGGAGCGAGGGTTAAAGCAGCCGCTGCCCTCCCCGTCTCGCCCGCCGCGCTTCTGAGTCGGGGCGTTGAAGTGGTTCCCTCCGCCCCTCCCCTCAGTGCTGTGAGGGACCGGAGACCAGAACTTCCCGAGGTGGAGTGGGGTATAGCACACCAGGGAGTGCGTGTGAGCCCCGGCACCTCTCCTTTTTGCAATGTTAGCATTGGCTTGCACCTCCCTAGGAAAGATTGATTCCTCATTTGCCCTCCTTTCTGTTGCCCCTCTTGAACCCCATTCTTCCTTTCCTTTCGCCTGTTTCACTTCAGCAGGGGCTTACTGGATTTTTACTTTCTTTCTGGGATGGAGCCCAGTGTGCTCAGTTTCCAGGGACCTTGGCAGTGAGGGCGTGATAGATCCTGGAGTCAAATTTTAAGTTTGGTTTATTTACCTTGGTCCCTTTAAGAGCACTTGCAGCCCATGTAGTCCCTGCTGTTAGCCCGAACTGATTCTGCCAGTAGGGTGGGAAGGAAACAGAACAGGCATCCATACTCCTTGGTTTGTTTTTGTTGTTTTTCTCACCCCAAGTGAGTCTCCTTCCATGGCTGGACCAGTTTCTAGTTCAGAAGAAAGCCCTGTGCATCCCGAATGCCCGGCTGCTTTCCCCGAGGCTCTGCAAGTGATTCATCCCATGACAGCTGACTCTTGGAAAAACTTCATTGAGCAAATAGGTAAGACAAACACTCAGGCTGAAGTCGTGTGTGCTACTAGTTACAGTCAAATGTTCCTCCTTCTGGGAAAGTTATTTTCCTTTTTCTTTTAAAATGGTATTGGAGGTTCTAGTGTATGCAGATGAATCTCACATGACCTTAGCCCATAAGTCATATTCACCTCAGTAAGACTTATTACTGCATAAACATGTATAGGATTGTTGCTGTACTATATATAGCAAAACATAGAGGGCAAAAGAAGTTGGCTGCGCATTTCCCACTTTCCATAAAACTGGATAACACTCTTTGTTTTTCTATGGGTGAAATTAATGAGTATGTGTTCATATGTCGTTAAGAAACATAAAACACACCAGAAATAAATTTGAGATCTGTAAAAACACCTTCCCCACTCCAAAGACCCTTGACACTTATGAGCAGTGTTTTTGGAGGACAATTTTTCCTCCAAAAATAGGCCATCTAAGCAAGATGGTTTCAGAGCATTTTCCCTGAACTATTTAAGGCACCACCAGCAGCAGTATATGCTATCGTTTCTCATAAAAGAACTGAGCTGGCTGTCTTTGCTAGCATCTTACCAGCTCTCATCATCCTTATGCTTGTTGTTATCACTTGCAGTGCGGTAGCATTCATATTGGATGGTGTAAATAAAGGGGGCTTGTGAAGTGGGGACCAAAGCTTGTCTTTCCATGACAGCAGTATAAAAAAACCCCCACCCCATTTTACATTCAAGAAAATGATCTCTGGAATATCTGAGCAAACTGGTAGCATATATGAGTAAGTAATATCCTGCTTTTGATGATCTTCTGGTTCCATTCATACAGTTGTAGAACTGGAAGGGATCCTAAGGATCATCTAATCCAACCCCCTGCAGTGCAGGAATATGGAGCTGTTCCATAAGCGAACTGAACCGGCAACCTTGGTGTTATCCGCACCACGTTCTAACCAGCTGAGCTATCCATATCCCTATAGAGGCATAATTATATCTTTTCAATATTATGACTTGTTTATTAGCTCTCTTTATACTGCCTGACCAGCAAATAGTTAAGGTATATGCTTCTCTTTCAGAAAAGAAGCCTTCTTGTAGTCAATATATATATATAATTATATAATATATAATTATATATATATAATTACTGTCTCCAGCCAAAATCACTAAAGTATTATTTTTCCTCATCCCATTCCTTTACCATACTCATGGTTTTGTTTAATGTGAAGCATAGCCTTGATTATTTACAAAAAGAAATAATCAGCTTTTGAAAATATGTAATAACATGGTTCAAGTGGAATTATGCAAGTATACTTTCACTAGAACAGCACAATGCATTTAAGTGTAATCTCTCATTTTCAGTTAAGTGTGGGAAGCTAACAGGAAAGTACATGGTTTCCAAGGTACAGTTTCTCCCATTGCTATTTTAATCCCATTCTGAATAGTGTTCCAGAAAGAAGCGATTACTGAATATACTTGCACTATGGGAAAAAGCTCGTTCCTTATACCACTTCCCGATTATAAATCATGTGTATTATCTAAGATTATAAGCTAAATATAGTTTAGTATACAGAAATATTAAAGTCCTTGACACAGAGGTATGTGAAGCAGTTCATGAGTTACAATTTTGATTTTCTTTACATTTGGTAAAATGTAAAATTGTATTGAAATAGATATACTTTTTAAAAAGTCCATTCTCTGCTTACTGGAGCTGAAGGGGAAAGCAATTTTAAATTGCATTTAACTTTCAAATGAAGGGAGTGGCTCGCAAGAAATTAGCACAAACTGGTGTTCTCATTTATTTAAAATGGGATTTACAGTTTTATCTGGTGCAAGATTTTATTCTCCTCTTATAGGGCAGGCCTAGTGAAAATCCAGAATATATTTTGTCAAGTGCTGTGGTATTAGTGAAATCCCATAAGAAATAGTAGGATTTGGTTATTATTGTTACTATATATTATTACTATTTTCGGTGGCCTTGTATGATACTAATTATGAAGTATTCCTCATATTTCTGCACAACCTGATACACAATTGCAGGAGCATTCTTGCGCTGCTAAAGTTTGTTTTTTGAAGGTAACGTAGTGTATTATGGGAAGACCTTGTATCTCATTGCGAATTGTGGGGTCCTACAGGTTTCATTATATATTCCTTCATTGTCAGCAAGTTGGTGAAGTTGCTGGATCAGATCAAGCTACAATTTGAAATTATGTTCTCTCAGTAAGTCATGTCCCTTGCATCTGTGACCAGAACATTGGTTAGCAGAAACAAAGATTGCTTCTAAACTATTATTTGCAAAGCCATTTCAAACCATGGTTTAAAATAATAGTTTAGAAGCAATTCCTGTTTAGAAATAGCCA
This sequence comes from Podarcis gaigeae, assembly GCF_964106915.1. Taxonomy (NCBI): domain Eukaryota; kingdom Metazoa; phylum Chordata; class Lepidosauria; order Squamata; family Lacertidae; genus Podarcis; species Podarcis gaigeae. The sequence goes on from NC_139681.1 coordinate 61,612,610, forward strand.
AGGTTTGCCCAATTTAGACATCGTCGCAGGCTACCATGAAAGGGAAGAACATAAAAGGCAAAAGAGGGAGAGGACTATGTACCCATGTGTCCAGCTCATTCCTAATCTCCAAGTTATACTCTAGATTTTAGACCAGCATGACAACTGACCTTTGCCTAAGTGGAGCTGTTCTTAATTGCTATTTGGTGGCTTTAGCTAGTGTGCAATATTTAGTCCTAGATATGTCTAAGAGACTAGAATATTGCAGCCTAAATGGGTGGGTTTTTTCATGCTCAGATTGAGCAGCGTATTTGGGACTGGGGAGAAAATTTCCCAGGTTGGATAATCTAATGACTCGTAAGTTTTGGCTTTTCTTTTGCTTGCATCAACTAGAGCTATTTGTTCTGCAGCAATCTTTCAATGGCTTGTATGATGATACTGATTTTAAACACAATCCTGGAGACTAGGTATTTGGAATCATTACTCTAACATTGTTTCAGATTCCAGCTTTCCTTTTTCTGGCTGAAGCAGCCAGGATATACAATATTCAAAATTTGTGCAGTAGCAACTACTGTTGCTCCATCAGGACATGGCTCTGGAGGAGTAGACATTCAGAGAACAAATCTGTGTGCTTTGGTGCTTTCTAGGGCTCTTGTATCAAGAATATCGGGATAAATCTACACGTCAGGAGATTGAAACCAGGCGGCTGCAGGATTCACAGACAGATGCAGAAGAGTGCACAGCTACTGAAGACACAGCATCACAGACAGAAGCCACAAATACCGAAGAAAGCAAGGCTGTTCCCCAGATATGCTTGCTCAGGAATTCCACTTCCAGGTTTAATTTGTGGCAAGATCTTCCAGAAGTCAGGAGCAGTGGTGTTCTGAATATTCTCCAGCCAGATGAGATCAAACTTCAAGAGGTAATACAGCTTCAGGGAAGGGTGGATGAAAGGAGCATTGCACTGCTGACATTTCAATGGAAACCTCTGTGGGTTGACTCATTTAATACCAAATGATACAGTTTAATGTTAATCTCATTGATATTAGTAAAGCAACTGTTTTGTGAAATCTTTAATTTACTCTCCTTGCTTTTGAAAAGTCATGGCCATCCTGTTTTTTCTCAATCCCTGCCAGTTTCTGCCTCTAGAACAGGATTGGGCTGCTATAGTAACGTTAATGGAAGACAAAGTCAGGGCTAAAGTTGCTAAAACTGATGATGCAAGTGTCTTTAAGTTCACCAAAAGCAATAAAGCAGACAAAAAGGCATGAGAGGGCTGTAATAAACTACAGAAGTGTGACTGAAGGACCGCTGGATTATCTGTATATTCTTCTCCATGCGTGGAGATGGAGGCCTTCTCACTGTGGTATATAAAAAGCTCTGCTATCAACAGGCTGTTAGGACAAGGGATGGACACACTCCCATTCTCCTGGTACAGCCTTAACAAGCAAGAAAAACTGTACCAGCCCTGAAGGTGGCATAGCAGTTTTGCTTCCCATTGAATGCAATGGGGGTGGGGCAGGGAATGAAAGAAAAAACCAAAACCCAAACTGATAACCAGGTACAAAGAAAGAGAGTGAAAGGAAAAAGCTGCCTCTAAATTTCTGTTCAGGGTGGTGTGGTATTGAACTTGAACCTTCCCTTTCCTCTTCAACCTCTATGAGATTGTTGTTAGGAAGAGAGAAAGAAATTGCAGAGAATGCGAATTAATTAATTGCATCAGTCCTTATTGTGAAAGATGTTGGAAGAAGCTCCCTTTCTTTTATTCAGAAATGACAGTTTTTAGATGAACTGAGAAACTAAACCATAATTTACTCATTCACTGGGAGTGGATGGCTTTCACCAAAGAGTCCTTCAAAATCTCAAATGATAGAATTGTTGATCTTATAAACAAAATACTGCACATAACTTATCACTTAATTATTTAATAATTGGGAGGTAAACAATGTCATACCGTTTTTTTCAGAAGCATGCCAGAGGCTCCAGGAAATTATTAACCAGTCAGAAATTTCTGTGTAGATTGCCTTAATAGTTATTTCCACCAAACATCTATTCATTAATTTTTCATTTTGGGCTGTGCAGCTTATAATCAAAGTAAAAGCAATAAAATGTAAGCTATGCAGCAAAATAAACAAGACAGAGAGCTAAAAATAGAGCCAGCCAAGATAAAATAATAGAGCTGTTAAACGTATACAATAAAAATCATTACTGGGGGTGGGGGGAATCAAGGGGAAGTTTTAATGCTTGATGTTTTACTGTGTTTTTAATATTCTTTTGGGAGCTGCCCAGAGTGGCTGGGTCAACCCAGTCAGATGGGCAGCATACAAATAACAAACAAACAAACAAACAAACAAACAAACAATAATATAGCAATTTTAATACCTGTGTGAAAGATGGAATTTCCTCTCTTCTGCATAACTATTAAAGGTGCAGAAGCCCTGTTTTGTTTAGTACGTACCTCACCAGCTGTTATACATTGAAGTACATATACTCTTCAATACGGATAATCCAGTGAGCACATTTGGAATACTCTGTATGGATGTAGTCATCTGAAAAAGAATAGGAGCTGGAGGAAATACATTCTGCAGGTTTTTACTGTGGTACAACGAGTGCTGGGCTAGACAGATCTTTGTTTTGATCCAATCTTCTTTGTTTTGATTCAGTAGAGTCTTTTTAATGTGTGGAATCATATATAGTGTAAATGCAGAACAGCACAATGCAATTGTTGGGAATTCAGAATTCAGCATCCTGAATATTTCAGCTGCTATTGTGGTTTTTAAAGGAAATTTCTAATCTTTATAGTTGTACACATACAAAATAGGCTTAAAATGGTCAGAGTTCAGCTTTTCTGGGAACAGCATTTTGGTTACTTTGGTGCATTATTTTTAATGGTGGAGAATATGCATACTTCCACAAGGCACAAAACTGGGGCAATCACTATATATGTCCCCATGGTTGACATATAGCTGCAATCCTATACTCACTTAAAGGTAAAGGTAAAGGGACCCCTGACCATTAGGTCCAGTCGTGACCGACTCTGGGGTTGCGGTGCTCATCTCGCTTTATTGGCCGAGGGAGCCGGCGTACAGCTTCTGGGTCATGTGGCCAGCATGACTAAGCCGCTTCTGGCGAACCAGAGCAATGCATGGAAACGCCGTTTACCTTCCCGCTGGAGCGGTACCTATTTATCTACTTGCACTTTTGACGTGCTTTTGAACTGCTAGGTTGGCTGGATATACTCACTTACCTGGGCATAAATGTCATTGAACTCAGTGAGGGTTATATTTGAGTAGTGGGATATGACTGGTGTTCATCTGATGTTATGCCTTGCTGCCAAAACTGCAGCATTCCTGCCATAGGGACCTATTTTTTTCCTGTTTTTGGCTGATTTTATTAAGTCTAAAAATAGCTGAAGAGTTGTAGGAGTAATGACAGGCTCCCAGCTCCAAGAAAGGATTTTAGCTCCCAGGAAAGGTCAACCATTTCTCATTTACACTTTGTACGACCAGCCTGAGCGTTAGTATCATTTCCTATTTAGTAATTCTTAGTCTACAGATGTTTTAAGTTCAAAATCTGAGAGCTTTGAAAGGCAGATATTATGGAATTAATGATGGTGATTATTTTCTTCGTCTTGCTTTTCATATCATAACTGGGGCAGATTGAGCTGAAATATGGCTTAATTTAAATAGCTTCATGCCTTATGCTTGTTTATAGTATGTGCTGCAGTTAGAATAGCAAATTTTTTAACAAGTCTATTAAAGTATATCAATTCAAAATGAATAGATGTCAATACAGGCAGAAGAGATGCTAGAGCCATTTACAATAAATAGCAAAGTAATACTTGTGAAATAAATATGTATTGTATAAATATACCAAAAAATGCAACAACCCAAAAACTGTTGTTGAGGTGTTGATATTGTTTTAAAAAACAAAGCTTAAAGATCTTTTAACAAGGGGGGAGAACTTGACATAGAAGTATCCTTTTCAGTGACATCATGCATAACATGTTGTTCCAGCCTAATGCATGTGTCGGTCAAGAGACGTGGTTATACAGGTCCAACTTTTTTCAAGGCCATAACTTAAGACACTGTGATGGTCCACAAAGAACAATGAAACTAGAATGGTGGCCTATAGCAACTTTTAACACATTTTTGTTCTAGATCAGTTTGCATAGGCAAACTGGGTCCTCCAGATGTTTTGGGACTACAACTCCCATCATCCCTAGCTAAGAGGAGCAGTGGTCAGGGATGATGGGAGTTGTAGTCCCAAAAACATTTGGAGGGCCAAATTTGCCTATGCCTGTTCTAGATAGTACATGAGAGCTACCTAGGATGGAGGATGAGGGCTGCTTTTTGTTTGGGGGGGGGGAAGAGCCAACTTTGAAAAAGAGCAATTGCAACGAAGTACAATAATCAAGTGTACTGTTTAAGGTTTCATAGGGAGGTGCATATAGCGATAGGGGAAGTGGGTAAGATTCACAGCAAGGTGCAAAGGTATATATTCATAATTCGGGATTAAATTAAAGTTAAAAGCATTTGCTTTTTTAATATATCTTTATTAATTTAAAATAATTACATTTGTGAAAAAACAGATGGACAAACAAGTAAACAAGCGTACAATCAAACAAACATAAAACAAAAGAATCAAACAAACCACCACACTATACATCAAGATTAATATAACCCTCAACATATATACTCCTGGTACTGAAATCAATTATAAAACTTATAGAGAAGAAAATTTAAAATGACTTCCAAGCATTTGTTATTTTTTATGCCTCATAATAACCAGATGTGGTTGCCATATGTAATCTGGCATATATACAGGGGAGCTGACCCAAATGTTGGCCCTAATGGCAACAAGAAAGGTTCCGGCTACTCTGAAATAGGTTAGCATTGAGTCCAAGTGGCATATTGACAGCACTGGCACAAGGGGGCTCTGGAACTGACTGATTAAAATGATGGGAAATGAGGTTTTTTTGGAGTGTGGTGGCAGTTTGCTTTTAAGCCTTTGTATCCTATCCCACTAGAGAGTGCTGACAGCTTCTAATACTGCAGCTACTGGGAACTATTTACCCTTGTTTTACGCAGGGTGGCATTGAAGCAATTGTGGCTCAGGCCTTTATGTGTACTGCAGCAACTACAGAATGAAACAGAATTGGTGTGCCCAACAAAGATTTATACCTAAAACAGTACAGGCCATTCTTAAAGCAACATAGGCAAATTTTGGTTGAACGAAGCTAAGAAAAGGGAATTATATGTGTTATGATTTATAAAGCGTCAAAAGACCATAGGCAACGAAAAATGAATTGGAATGGATGTTGTGTTCTCAAGCGATGGAAAAAGTAAACTGCTTAGAAAGTAAGTGATAAAGTCATTTTGAAAAGGTTGACAGAGGTAAATCTATCACTATCCATATTAGATGAAATAGTGAAACACGCAAAAGGCTGAAAGAATTGACTCCACCTCTGTAAAGAAAGAAAGCAAATGTTTGCTAGTACAATGTTCCTGAATCTAGATCTGGATCCCCATATTTCTGTTTTTAAGCCTGTCCAAACAGGTTTTAGTGTGAGAAAAAGTAGGGGAATTAGGGATATACGTTTCCAATAAACACAAATGCTTGTTCTAATTGAAAATTAGAGTATCTGCACAAGATATTGGGTTGAAATATTTTAAACTGCTAGGTGTTATAAGGAAAGAAATGGAAAACTAATGGAATACTGATAAAAATGACTATATCACTGATGGATAGCTTTAATTATCTACACATCTGCTGAGAATGAATCACCAACGTCATTCTTGAGCTATATAGAAAATAATTGAAAGATGCAGAGGAGACAAGCCAGAGAGAAGACATTACTCAGGTTCTTGTACTGGTCTGGCATGGAGAATGTGACTGTAATGGAGAATACTCGGAACAACTACCTAGCAATTATAAGAATTCATAAATGTATTACTATATCGTAAAAATACTTATTCATGATGATGCTAAGCACTGAGCTGTTCAAAGCAGTGAATGAGCTTGAAGGCCAAGAACACTTCTTTTGGCAATTCTAAATATGTTTCTTCCTTCTTGGTGATTTTAGTCTTAATACTTTGTTTGTTCCAGTTCACATCCAAACTCTGGTCTTTGCCGTGGGCATTGATTTAAAACCTAGTCTCATCCTGGATTGCAGCATTTTTTTTTTCTGCCACAGAGGATTATCCTTGGAGGAACACATACATAAGATACTTCACCGCAATGAAAATCCAAATAGATTTTTGCAGGGAAGTATGTGAAAATGAGGCTACTAACAAAGACTTTCCCCCCTAGAAAAGTCATGTGTATTTTCCACCAGTATTTCACTACAGAAGACAAATGTTATGTAAGAATTGGAACTTAAATGTTGCATTAGGAGTTGGTCTTCCTTTGCTGCTTTTTCATGACTGAGTGCAGTAATGCAAGAAACTGATTAATATGAACATTTATTGAACATTTTTGGAAGACAAAACTATTAGGGAAAATTGATATATTCAAAACGTTGCTTGTAGTGTTGTACCACATTTTCTGCACACTACTATTTGTTGAAGTGGAAAGTCAGGTGTCAAAAGCTCTTTTTTAAAGCTCCTCCCTTAGGTTTTTTTTTTTTTTGCAGTTTGGCACCATTTTCCCACCAGCAAACACAATAATGATTCAGCACCATATAGCCTGTCAGATTTAGCTGTGTGACAATGTCACTGACAAAGTCTTTGCAGTGCCGTCACTGATTGGAGAGGAAAGAAGGAATGAATCCCTATTGTTGCCAAGGAGATTGGCAAAATTCACATTCCTTGCTGTGCTTAGTTTTGCCTCTGCCCCCCCCCCCACTGGCATGTGGCCCCCAGAATGTGGTGGCCCAGGAAGAAATGTAGTCCTCGAGTTCCCCACCCCTGTTACAATATCTTCTGCACAGTTAGAACATTAAGTATTTCAGGTAGCTTACTCAAGTTTCAATTCTTTAGAAAAAGCATTCTGAGGTGGTTGTGGTTGTTTTAAACTTACATGTTCTGATTTAAGCTGTAGCTGTACTTTGATTAGCAACTCCAGATGGGATGTTCAGTCCCATCTGCATCAATTCTGCATCCCAAAGTTCGTTGTCATCCAGATCCATATGGTGTGGTCTGGCTTGGTAATTGGGGTGGTAACTTTATAGAGCTGTGAGCTTTTGCCCTGTGACTGTGAATACTAGACTTGCCTACCTGTCACTGAGGTTTTCAGAGCCTTCATTTATATTGTGCATCATTCATGTACAATTTTGGAATTCTTCTGCAGGCCATGTTTGAACTGGTTACCTCAGAAGCTTCGTATTACAAGAGCCTGAACCTTCTGATATATCACTTCATGGAAAACGAGCGATTGAAAAAGATTCTACATCCTTCAGAGGCTCACATCCTCTTCTCCAATGTCCTAGATGTCATGGCAGTCAGCGAGCGGTAAGTCTTTTAGCAATTAAAATGTGTAGGAATTAAATCTCAGTTTTGTTGTTGCTGCCCCTGGGGAGGTATAGGTGGGGCCTGTTTGTGTTTTCAGCTTCTGTAAATTATCTTTATAAGTTAATGTCTCTCCTTTTATACTGTAGAGAAATGTACCAGTGTCCATAACAACTATACAGTGGTACCTCGGGTTACAGACACTTCAGGTTACAGACGCTTCAGGTTACAGACTCTGCTAACCCAGAAATAGTACCTTGGGTTAAGAACTTTGCTTCAGGATGAGAACAGAAATCGCACAGCGGCAGCAGGAGGCCCCATTAGCTAAAGTGGTATCTCAGGCTAAGGACAGTTTCAGGTTAAGAACGGACCTACAGGGCGAATTAAGTTCTTAACCCGTGGTACCACTGTACTGACTTAAACAGCATCGTTGTTGAATCCCATACATAATCCTTTATTTTGAACCAAAAGCGATTACATATAAAAGGCCTTAAAATCAGATGGAAACACAGTTCCCTCCCTATTATAGGGAGGTGATTGTCCTGGGTGGAAGATGTGTGGGGTGTCATCGTAGTGAGCTGCGAATTTGACTGGTCACTGCTGCTCTTCAGCATTACAGTCATGCAGCCTTGCCTCCCATTTTAGTCCAGTGCTGCAGGCCTCTCAGAGCAGGCAAGATATAGAGGAAGGAAACCAGGATCTGAGGCCCAAGCATGTGTTGTATCATATACTGTCCTGCTCACCTTTCTTTGGTAAATAGTAAAGCCTAGGTATGCACTCATTTTGTGCTGTGGTGACTGGATAAATACGCCAGGGAGAAAATAGAGTACAACTGATCCTTCACATAGCAACAACAGTGTCATGGTTATTATTCAGGTTTCTCCTCATTTTTGGCATGATAGGTTTTGTGGGAAATCTCACCCTTTTCAAGGTGAGAATTCTGTGCATACAAATTCTGCTAATGTCTTCATTAATATATGTTTTCAGTGTATATTCTGCTAGCTAGTTGAGGAATAAATTAATTTCAGATCAGTGCTGAATTAGAGACAAGCCATGTTATTTATTGCTGTTATGGCATGCAAAAGGCAAAGGACCCCTGGACGGTTACGTCCAGTCAAAGGCGACTATGGGGTTGCGGCGCTCATCTCACTTTCATGCTGAGGGAGCTGGCGTTTGTCCACAGACAGCTTTCTGGGTCATGTGCCCAGCACTGGCACAACCGCTTCTGGTGCAACGGAACACCGTGACGGAAACCAGTGCTCACGGAAACACCATTTACCTTCCTGCCGCGGCAGTACCTATTTATCTACTTGAACTGGTGTGCTTTCGAACTGCTAGGTTGGCAGGAGCTGGGACAGAACAACAGGAGCTCACCCCATCACGGGGATTCGAACCACCGACCTTCTGATCGGCAAGCCCAAGAGGCTCAGTGGTTTAAACCACAGTGCCACCCACGACATGCATACCACAGTTGCTTGGATGCATTTATCTACATGCTTATTCCCTTCCTCACCTATACATAGGAAAAAGCTACATTCTCTTCCTGGAAATCAGGCACTTTCTGTCTCATGTATACATTTAACTTAAGAAGAGCCTGCTGGATCAGGCCAATGGCTCATCCTTTTCTCACAGTGGCCAACCAGATACCTGTGGAAAACCGGCAAGCAGGATTCAAGTACAAGAGCCCTCTAGCCTCCTGTGGTTTCCAGTATCTGGTATTCAGAAGCATTGCTGCCTCCAGTTGTGCAGGGCAGAACATAACCATCATAGCTAGTAGCCATGGTGTGTCTACAAAAGCGTACACATATCCCCCATTTTGCCTGATCTCCATGGTGTGTGTGTGTGTGTGTGTGTGTGTGTGTGTGGAAGGAGGAATAAAGTTTTCCTTCATAAAATGTCATTGCCAAAGATTAATCAATAACCATTTTCAACCACGTGAAATTCTCCACAATTCCCCTAGAGGGTAGCATGCTTAATAGAAGCCGGTACAAGATCAAATTATTGTTGACGTTGTACCACTTATTAGTTAGATCTCTTCTATTAAAATAGAATGAAAATAACTGGACTGGTCTCAAAACTGATAGCCAAAGATTAGCTTGGTTGATACACTCTCTGAGTTTTGGAAAAACTAGCAGAATTCATTTTGAACAAAATGCTTCATTTGGTTCATAGCCAAAAGTATTTCAGAATCTATTTTTTATCTATAAAAATAAAAAGAGGGGGAGTGGAATGTGGCAGAAGCCTCTATTTTAATTATTTGTGTTTGTGGGTTATGTCTGTTGCAGACACTGATGTCAATGATTAATTCTTGGTTTCTTATTTAGTTTCCTCTTGGACCTTGAGAAGCGAGTAGAAGAGAACATTGTGATCTCAGATGTCTGCGACATTGTCTATCAGCACACTATTAATCATTTCTCGGTGTATGTAACCTATGTCTCCAACCAAACCTACCAGGAGAGAGCTTATAAGCAACTTCTGTGAGTGCAATTATTCAGTCATGGCTTGCTTATTAAAACCAATCAACTGAGACTGTCCAATTAGACAACAGATGCCAAATGGTTTAGCACACCAGGGGTAGGGGGTGGGAGAATTTTCACCCATGCTTAATAGAAACTTTTCTCCAAAATGCGCTTGGGTGTTCACAGTGTAATCCCATTGCCCACTGGAAAGGAGATAACTAGGCAGAAAGCTGGGATTTGGTACACAATCAGTCGTGAGTTATTTTTGTCATTTTGCACAATTTTCAAACATGCATCTTCCATTGGGTGACTATGTCTAACTGTTATAAATGATCTATTGCACAGGAAGGATAGCTCTGGTTGATTCCATCATTACAAGACAAATGTATGAAATTATCCATAGTTGTGTCTGTTCTAATGGTTTTCTATTGGGCAAGATCATTTTGAAGCAAGTGAATGCATTTATGGCATGTGCAATTTGTCTATAGATTTTTCAGTGTTGAACTGCCAACCTTTTATGTCCTCCTTGCTTATGATGAAGTGGAAGCAATTTAAAATTACAATCCACTTACAGCCTTAATTTATTTCAGCAACCTCACTTCCTCCAAGTTCCATTCAAAGCCTTAAAAAAAAAAGTGAAAAGTTTCTTACAATAAAGGGAATAATTTCTGATCTGTAACAGATTTCAGATGTCAAACTCCTGGAATTCTTACTTAAAGCTAAGCTTGCTCTTTGAATAATGAAGAATCTTGAGCAGTATGATCCTGTGCATGTTTATTCAGAAGTCTTACTGTATTTAGTACCATTTACTCCCACCTAGTAAATGTGCATAGAATTGCAGCCTTTCTCCTGGCCAGTGCAATCCTGTATATGTTTACTTGGAAGTAAATCTCACTCTGTTCAATGGAACTTACTCTCTAGTAAGTGCGTTTGTTTATAGTCTAAAAATTAAAAATGCTCATTCATTATAGACCTTGTGTCAAGTGTAGCTGAATTGGATTAGGGAATCTGCTTCGGATGTTTTCATAATTTAAATTTAATGGTAGTAGTCTGCTAGGATTTGTAATGAGTCTTCTCAATGTACCTGCATTATATATTTGGTTCCTTCGCAAAGGAGAAGAAGGGGACTGGAAGCCTCCAAAGCATTAAGATAAAAACACTTTAAAAGGATAATGAAAGCTGGGAAGTGTTTAGCTGCTTACTTGAATGCTCTGAATGTTTCAGAAATTTTCCACTGTTTAGCTCAATACTTTTTCTTTTTCATGTTTATTTTGACCACTTTGTTTCTTCCGAGAAAGTGAGTAGAGTTAAGTAAGCTATTAAGCTACAACTATTCTAGTAAGGTGGGGGGGAAAACCTAATAACTCATCATGCAATTTAGTCATTCCTAGCTTTCATTGTATAGATAGAATTTTAATATGCTCAAAGGAAGAGAGATAAATCCTTAAACGAATTAATTCCCTATAGAAGCAGACCTTGGTGACTGCTTCTAACCAGCAGCTAGGCTGTTTTATGAATGCTAGGAAACGATAGCAATCTTGCTCCTTTTCTTCTCCTCGCCATTCAGTCTTTGTTCTCGCTAAAGGAACTCCTAGTCAATTATTTAATAGTAGGTGACTAGATCAGCATACTTAGAGGTCTGTGATGACAAAGGATTAGAATCCCATTTGCCTTCCGTTTGACAGACTGAATATAGACAACACTGGAAAGGAAGTATGGTGGAAAAGAAGCTGTCAATAAGACCAAGCACAGACTTAAAAGTTAGCATAGTGCAAGTGCTACAGCACTCTTTGACATCCTGGTCAAGGCACTGAAAGACAATGAATTGATTTTCAAATTGTGAATGTGAGAGGCACCAATCTACTGTTGGGAGCAAAGCAGAAATTCACCTGTGTTCCACCGTTAATAGAAGGCAATAGCACAACAGGACAGGAATATGGAGTCAGCTTGAACTCTTTCAGAAAAAGCTAATGTAGACGTTTGGTTCAGTATTTCCTCAGTCACATATGTGGTGAATGGTCATACCATTCTCAGTTCCAGGGCCAATTCAATTGCTAGTTCCTCCCTCTGCTCCAGGAAAAAACCTTAGCTGGACCACACCAGGAACAGCATCCTCAGTGGTTCTTGCTATGCTGTTAACAGTCTTGCGTGCCTCAGGACCACAATATCTCAAGGGCTGCCTCTCCCCAAATGAACCCAGCATTCATCATTGGAGGCCCTTCTTCATGTGTTTCTTCTGAGGGAGGTGTGGATTGAGGCAACACAAGAACAGGCATTTTCAGTGGTGGCTCCTTGCTTGTGGAATGCTCTGCCTAGGGAGGTACTCCTGGCACCATAATTATCTATTGTTAGGTGCCAGGCAAAAAGGTTCATTCCCCCAGGACTTTCAGCCCTTAATTTGGAGTGTGTTAGGCATACTTGTGCCCTCTTTGTTGCTTATTTTGTAGTGGGGTGTATTATGTTGGACCTTCCTTTTTATATTTATTATGGATAGGGTTTCGTTTCATTTCGTTTTTTTCACACCCAGTTTTAATGTTTGTAGCATTTTGTGAGTTGCTTTGGGTCACTTCTCATGAAAAAAGCCACTAATAAATGCAATAAATAGAGCTGGGGTCTGATTGTGGCCTGAGTTGTTTTATCATGCTGCTGCTCGGACCTGTATGCTTCTTCCTATGAACTGTACTAATTAATCATTCCAGAAGCTTCTTAATATTTGGTATTAGTTATGAATATTGGTATTAGTTATAAATAGAAAGTTCCCTCACATTAATAGCCTTTTCACCAGTGAGAAACCAAATAATCTGAGCTAAAGAGTGTGTGCCTTTCTATAGCACTGAATTCATACTAGCTGTAGCTGTGACAGATCCTGGCAGCTCTCCAGTAGTCTGAGATGCTTCCAGTTTATGCCAGATGAGTTTTTCCTCTTGTCATTTCCAGCTAGGCCTACCTCGGTTAAATCACTTGATGGAAGGCCTTGTTCCTATGACTATATGTATTTCACCTTCCTGCAACAATCCGACTGTGTAAAGATATATAATTATGCCTCTGACTCATCTACTTGGACACACACCCCATTCACACCCACCCACACACCCAGCATATGCTGCTAAGTTTGTATGTGCTACACATGTAAAAGCATTACTCTGGCTTGCACATTAAAAGCCTATTTTTCCCATTCCCAAATACTATTAATAGACCCAACTTCAAACCAAAATCCACTTAGTGCTAATATGCCCCTCCCCCAAATTGTAAAAAAATGAGAACAAAGCCAAATTCCAACCCTGAGGGGAAGGTAGTGTTGTGAAAATTAAAACACACATAGAACATGTCAGTTACTCACACATGTTTAAACCTCAATGAAATAACAAAACACCACTCTCCATCTGTCTCTGCTGTCAGCCAGGACAAGCCAGCTTTCCGGGAGGTGATCTCACATTTGGAACTGGATCCGAAATGCAAAGGCCTGCCTTTCTCATCGTTCTTGATTTTGCCTTTTCAAAGGATCACAAGGCTGAAGCTGCTGGTACAGGTATAACAGGGTTTTACTCTTCCCATATATCAGTACCACCTTGCCATGTCTTAAATTGAGGTCACTGAGAGACTGAAGAGCTTTAATAGGGAGGGAAAAGCCACCAAGGAACATTCCTTGTGGGTAATAATAATAATAATAATAATAATAATAATTTTATTTATACTCTGCCATTCTGGCTGGGTTTCCCCATCCACTCTGGGCGGCTTCCAACAGAATATTAAAATATAATAGTCTATTAAACATTAAAAGCTTCCCTAACCAGGGCTGCCTTCAGATGTCTTCTAAAAGTCTGGTAATTGTTTTTCTCTTTGACATCTGGTGGGAGGGTGTTCCACAGGGCGGGTGCCACTACCGAGAAGGCCCTCTGCCTGGTTCCCTGTAACTTGGCTTCTTGCAGTGAGGAAACCGTCAGAAGGCCCTTAGCACTGGACCTCAGTGTCCAGGCAGAACGATGGGGGTGGAGACACTCCTTCAGGTATACTGGACCAAGGCTGTTTAGAGCTTTAAATGTCAGCACCAACACTTTGAATTGTGCTTGGAAACGTACTGGGAGCCAGTGTAGTTCTTTCAAGAATGGTGTTATGTGGTTTCGGTGGCCACTCCCAGTCACCAGTTTAGCTGCTGCATTCTGGATTAGTTGTAGTTTCCGGGTCACCTTCAAAGGTAGCCCCATGTAGAGCGCATTGCAGTAGTCCAAGTGGGAGATAACTAGAGCATGCACCACTCTGGCGAGACAGTCTGCGGGCAGGTAGGGTCTCAGCCTTCATATCAGATGCAGCTGATAAACAGCTGCCCTGGACACAGAATTGACCTGCGCCTCCGTGGACAGCTGTGAGTCCAGAATGACTCCCAGGCTGCGCACCTGGTCCTTCGGGGCACAGTTACCCCTTTCAGGATCAGGGAGTCCTCCATACCTGCCCCCTCCTGTCCACCAAAAACAGTACTTATGTCTTGTCATGATTCAACCCCATTCTGTTAGCCGCCATTCATCCTCCAACCGCCTCCAGACACTCACACAGGACCTTCACCGCCTTCACTGGTTCTGATTTGAAAGAGAGGTAGAGTTGGGTATCATCCGCATACTGATGAACACCCAGCCCAAACCCCCTGATGATCTCTCCCAGCGGCTTCATGCAGATGTTGAAAAACATGGGGGATAGGACAGAACCCTGAGGCACCCCACCACTGAGCGCATAGGGGTCTGAACATTCATCCCCCCCACTTTCTGAACATGGCCCAGGAGGAAGGAGGGGAACCACTGTATGACAGTGCCCCCAGCTCCCAGCCCCTCTAGATGGTCCAGAAGGATGTTATGGTTGATGGTGTCAAAAGCCGCTGAGAGAAACAACTCTACCTTTGTCCCTAGCCCGCCAGAGATCATTGACCAGTGCGACCAAGGCAGTTTCAGTCCCAGTATGAGGCCTGAATCCCAACTAGAAGGGATCCAAATGGTCCACTTCTTCCAGGCGTGCCTGGAGTTGTTCAGCAACCACTCGCTCAGTCACCTTGCCCAAGAATGGAAGATATGAGACTGGGCGATAGTTGGCCATATTGGCCTTATCTAAAGATGGTTTTTTAAGAAGCGGTTTGATAGCCGCCTTTTTCAGCGGGTCTGGGAAGGCTCCCTTACAGAGGGAAACATTCACCACCCTGCAAAGCCCATTGCCCAGCCATTCCTGGCTAGCTTTTATAAAGGAAATGTATCCTTTTATGCCCATAATGTAATTGTCAAAAGGATGAATATTTTGCCTCCTCTCTCCATTTTTCTACATGTGTTTAAGTAGAGCCTGTTTATGGAAATGTATAATAACAACCTTCCTTCATCTTGTACAGAATATCCTGAAGAAAGTGGAGGAAAAGTCTGAACGTGAAATCACTGCCCTTGAGGCTCACAAGGAACTGGAAACAGTAAGTCTCATCTGCCTTGTTAGAATATTCAGGATTTTTTGGAGCAAATGGGACTTCTTCTCTGCCTCTGTGCCCCTCCCAATGTTGCTGGCCATTGCCATTCAAATGGTGTGTGTGTGCCATGTCATATGATTGATTATGCAGGGTGGGGTTTACCTGCCTCCCAGAATTTTATTTAAGTTGGCACCCCTGTCCCCCCCATGTGTTTTGAAGAATCCCCCTACCCTCCAGAGTGGATTTGGGGGTGGGACATGTAGGGAAAGGAGAAGGAGAGGTAGCCCCACTGTGCAGGCATTAGTCCTTGCATTAATAGGATGACTTTGAATTTAATGCTTAATCATATGTATCTGGTATATGAGGACATATCTGGAAGAAATAATATCCAAGGAAGAGTTGCCTCAGATTTCAGAGTGCAAAAGCTGTAGTCAGACACTTGAAGGTGATAGATTCCACAGAGAGCAGTGATTTAATTAGCTGCCACCTGAATCAGACCGTTAGTAGGTCAGACTTCATCCAAGAGTACAAACTTATTTTTCTGACCCAAAATCACGTGTGCCATAATATACCTTTTTATTAGTGCTTCAGCTCCTTTTGAACTCCATTTCTACAAGGCTTCTTATCATGTGTGTTGCCTGTCTAGTTACATATTTTGAGGTTAGGCCAAGTACAGTATGCTTTTAACATGAGTCTGAACCAGTCTTATCACATGCAGGGTATTGCATCAGCCCACGCAAAGAAGCCAGCCAACCTCCATTGTCCCTGCATGTTCACATGGAGACAGAAGATCTTCATACATCCAGTACACCTAGACCAAACTCATATGATCAATCCCATGGAAATAATCTGGAATAGACCATGTAGTGTGTAGGCTACACACAAATGTTTACTATACTTGGTTTACTCAAAAATGCAATTGGAGAGGCAACACACAAAAATGGTAAACACATGTTCCCCTCCATGAAGTGGACCAGATCATAAGTCCAGTCCAGTGTCATTGGGGTCAAGTGGATCCTGATTCCTCTCGAGCCAAGTTTTAGTGGACCCTCATTTTCTATCTCTACCTGTCCGCTGAATTACATAGGCCCCAGTTTCAGACATGAGCCTAGTAGAATTGTTCCTGAGTCTTCAGTGATGCAGCAAGCTGGGGTGGGAAGCCACTCGGAAATGCACTTTGAAGTGAAGGCAACGCCTTTACCTTCCTTCCATCTGATGTCACAAATTATGCCAGGGGTGGGGCAGATGGACATGGTTTAGGGAAAACTATATTGTGAGCTAAATTAGGGCGCCCCTGCCTGGTCTCATTAGGTCCATGGGCCAGAGGTCCCCCGGCCCTGCTGTGAGGCTGCCGAAATGTGATGATGTCATCATCAGTTGATAGCACAAATACCTCTATGAATGTGAAACACAACCTGCTGCATTGTTGAAAGCTTCTGAATTTGTGATAGAACTGACCAGTCTAGTAAATCTGAGTTCCATTCCATTTTGGCTTGGTTCCACCATTAGGACTATAGTAGAATTTGAAAGCTTCTCTAGGGTTTATATTAAATCAGAAATGTCTTGACTGTATAAAACTATGAAATTCACTGAGCTACAGCCATTTCTCTTTCTAACCAGGAGCCAAAGTAAGCATTAGCAAGCCTCAACTCAGGTGATTCTTGCTTCCTATTTTATTAATAGTAATTAATAATAATTACTTATTAAGCAATAATAGAGTTAGAACCTATTCCCCTTCATCCGTGGGAGCATGTCCCCCCTTATCTTACTGGGGTGAACAATGCTTTGATTTCCTTCACATGAGTTGAGCTAATGCCTCGTCAGTGACACTTAACTTTGACGTGAACAAGTTTATTATTAAAATCTTGTCGACGTTGTGCTTTTATTTACAGAACCACTTCTGAATGAAGCTAAACATGCTTTTCTACTTCCACCTCATTCAATCTGTTCTCATTGGGGTTCCAATTTTCAACCCTGAGACAAGGAATCATGTTTCTGATATACTCTCATTGCTTGGTCTCTTCTAGGTGGTGAAGGCATGCAATGAAGGTGTTAGGAAGATGAGCCGTACAGAACAGATGATCAGCATCCAGAAAATGCTAGAATTTAAGATCAAGGTAAACATGTAGGCTAAGTCCTAAGGAGAGGAACAGATATATGTTACAGGGCAAAATCATTGATGAATTTAGCAAAACGGTTGCCCCTAATGATTATATTAAACAATCACTGGTCTAATTTAGTCAGTCCTAGCTTTGGTACCCTTTTTTAATGCAAGTCAGGGTTCAGTCTGCCTGGCTGCTTTACCAAGTTGCCTGGCTACCCATGTTTCCTGCTCCACTGACTGGATCATGCAGAATGCGTGCAGTGATTATGCGTGCTGAGCCATTCCTAGTCACTTGTATTATTTCTAACTCAGTGCTGACTAATATAGCTCTGTGGAGCTCTCCTCCAGCTCCTTTATCTCTTTTTTATTTGTATAATTTTCTTACGAGTGCTGCAGGCCAGCTGTGTGGTGTGAATTTTGTTTAAATTAACCTAAAGAGGCTCTTGAGGCAAGATATGTCAAAACATATCCCACTCGTCATTATTGTCCTTTTGCTTAGAATGAGACTTCAAAGTTTCCAATGGATAATTTAATTTCCTTTGATGATCTGCAACAACCATGTATTTTGTTCTCATTATATACATCTTCAGAGAGCCAACTTTTAATGTTACTTTTATTAAGTATTTCACAGGTTAATAGGAGGAAAAGGGGGGAATATGAGCATGCCAAAAAGTTATAACTTTTTCAATAAAGAAAAGACAACATGCAGTTGGCTGCTGTTGTTAAACTTCTCATTGCTGTGTTGAACAAACACTATCCACAAAATTATCTATTTGGCATTACTCCCTGAGCCTGATATAATTTGTAATTTTGGCAATCTCGGCTATTCGCAGATCCTCTTTAAATAGATTTTAAGCCAAGGAGTGACAGCTTTTTTGAAATTCACTGCTAAACTAATTTTGGCTATGCACAGATGATTTGTAGTAAGTTCTGGGTCACATCTCTGTCTTTCCCTTCAGGTCATACTGGGTCTAATAGTGTTTCATATACTTTAATTCATATCTTTTTAGTTGAATCTTCTCTTCCAGTACCTTGCCTGATAGATACTGCTAAATAGGAACGAAGTCGTATTCTTCTCTTTATATATGAACAAAGTCCTCTGCAATAAAGCCAGACTTTGACAAAAACCACTTTCTCATATTTTGGTATCTTAAAGGGATGCTAAATACTGCTGATCAACATTTTACATTTTCCCCCCCAGTTGACAGACACAAATTAATTTTAAGAGAACATTGACAGTTGCTGGAAACCCCAGGAGAGGATAGTGCTCTTGTTTTTATGGTTTCCCCACTGGCATCTGTTTGGCCGCTGTGAGAACAGGATACTGGAGTCGATGGGCAGGCTCTTATTAGGTTCTACCTGGATCCATAGCTTCTGTATAGTCTATTTTTAAAGCTTTCCTTTGCAGTGAATTCAGAGGGATTGCCATAAGATGCTATGTTGCAGTGCTTCTGATTATTATTTTATTTCCTTCGTTAGTCTGTGCCCATCATCTCTCACTCCCGTTGGCTGCTAAAGCAGGGAGAACTGCAGCAAATGAATGGCCCCAAAACATCACGTACCCTCCGCACAAAGAAACTCTTCAGAGAAGTCTACTTGTTCCTCTTCAATGATTTGCTAGTGCTCTGCAGACAAATATCTAGGTGAGTT
The DNA here is from genome assembly GCF_964106915.1 of Podarcis gaigeae. NCBI lineage: Eukaryota > Metazoa > Chordata > Lepidosauria > Squamata > Lacertidae > Podarcis > Podarcis gaigeae. The sequence goes on from NC_139681.1 coordinate 61,631,684, forward strand.
TGAAACAGAGAGGAACAGAATTTGAGCTGTACTATGTTTATTCAGCCTCAGTTGGCTCAGTCTCAATCCTGCCAGAGATAGTTTCTGATTGTTAATTTAATCTATTGATGTGCTGCCCAAGCAGCTGTAGACGGATTTTCAGCACTCATAGTAAAGAATTAAGCAAAGGCGGGTGTTTATTCTGTTGTTCTGGGTTTTTAAAATAGACAATTCTTTACCTTTGCGTCCCGTTCCCCCTTCAAATTGTTAGGACTAAAGCAGGGGTGAAGAGCTTGTGACTCTGCAAAGGCTGTTGGTCTCAGCCAGCAGGGACACTGTTCAGGGTTGATGTCCAGCAACATCTGGAGATCACATGTTCCTCATCTGTAGAATAAAGATACGATGCATTCTGTCCTTGAGAAGAGAAAACTTGCATCAGAGGAGGGTCGTGAGGGAAGTGTGAGCCTAACTTTCCCCCTTCTAATCACTTCATGTTTGTAAAAAAGAAAAAGGACCATGGAACACTGGCAGGAGGTTGAACAGCTGGCTTGGGGAAAGTTTCAGAAGGAAGTATATGACTCAAGAAGAGTTAACCCCTCCTTTCTCTGCTGTCCTTTTTCAGATGCAAATAATCTCTTGCAGAGCATGCTTAGCAAGATTTTGTTATCCCAGATAACAGTTTCAGGTGTAGTTTACTCCTTCGACACTAAGCCATACATTCTTCAGAAAGAATATTTTGCCTATGAGAAATGTAGTCACCTATTTCTCTGCCCCATCTTTTAGGCCCTGCTTTATACCCCAGCCTAGGCTATAACTAGTGCTTCTGACACCTTTCTTTTCTCTCTCAGTGACAAATATCAGGTGTTTGACTCTGCACCCCGAGGACTTCTACGGGTGGAGGAGCTGGAAGACCAAGGGCAGAGCTTGGCGAATGTCTTCATCCTGAGACTGCTGGAAAATGCAGATGACCGCGAAGTCAGCTACATGCTAAAGGCATCATCACAGTAAGCATAACGAGGCAATATCTGGAAAAATTGTAGATTGTGCGCATGATCCCATTGCAGTTTCTTACAATAGATTCTGAACTATTCTTGCTCTTGGGATGAACTTACCTATCTTTATAAGCTGGCACAGGTATTGTTCAATAGGCATCACGTTTGATGGAGACTGTCTTCTAAATGACAGTATTGATTGTGAGTTCACTTAACCCCTTGTCAACATCCTGCGTAGCTCTGTCTTGTGCAACGCTTTTGGGTAATTTGTTTCCTACCACAATTCTTTACTTATTCTTTACTTACTGATGATTCTGTCATATGGTCTGCTTCATTGGCTGCTTGTGTACGGGAAATGCAGTCTCCAGTCCCTCCCACAGAACTAGAATGAATTTGCCCTCCCTACTGCAGACAAAGAGGGAAAGGCAGGCTGATGTCAAAGGAGGCTTCTTGTTTGTCCTATGAACTCATACTGTAGCCGTGAACAAAATATTCACGCCTCCACACACACTCCAGTGGTGGAGAAAACACCCAAGGGAAAGAATATATTGAAACACCCAAAGACTGAATTCTGGCCGATTGAACTAATGGCAAAAATATCGCCCCAGGTATGTTGACCATAGAAATCTGCTCCAAAACTGCATTTGAATTCTGCCTTCCCTCAACTCTGTCCTCATTTTGTCCTGTATGAATGACAATTTGTAGATTATTAAATGCATGGACCCCAGGAAATACTGCAGTATGTTTTCAAGTAATCCTATAGGAATATAAAACTGCCTATGTGCTAAGCACAATAAATGTTACGTACATAAAATATATCATTTTGGAAGGTACAGAAGCTTAGAAACAGATGGTAGTAACTATCTTGTTAGCTGCCCTGAGATCTTTTGATGAAGGACGGTATGTAAATATAATTAATAATAATAATATCCATCCTCCCAGTGTGCAGATGGCATATTCAAATGGGTTCATCCTTCATACTGTTACCCCAAATCCTGCATGATGCAAAACTTTGTATTTCTTTCCAGCACTACTTCTTTGCAAAATTTCACACCTAGCAGTGCGGGAAGCATTGTTTCTGCTCCAAATTAAGCATGTTGCTAACGATAGATTAAGAAAAGTTGGCACTCGAAGTGTTCTTTCTAGTCCAACACCCATTTGAGCAGAGAATTTATTCAGTTAACGTGCATTACTGACAAACTGTTGCAGATGGAGGACATGGGAAATAGGAGAAAATATTTCTTCCTTTTGTTGTAAAAACCTTGTCCCCCGCTCCCTTCCTGGTTCCCTGGAGTAAGCGACAAAGACAACCACAACCTCAGCTGCTTAAACCCGGAAGTGCCTGGCTTGAGCAGAGAAGCAGCAGCAAAAGCTATCCAGCCTACGCAATGATTCCAGTAGACTGAAGAAGTTGCTGCATGCTCCCCCCCCCCACACTTTTTTTGACCCTAGAGCTTCTCTTTAACTGAGAGAATGAACAAGGAACGTGGTGTGACGTTAACATATGAGAGTGCCGGAGGTGAAATAGTTAAACAGGTTACCCAATCAGAACCCAGGGGGGTGGAGTCAGAGGGACTATAAAACCAGCTCTGGGAGGGGCGAAGGGAGGAGTTCGTGGGGAGTTGGGTGGTTGGTTGGAGTGGGAGTGAATTGGGATAGAGTCTGTGGGTAGGTTGAGTTAGTGTAGCTGAGTCAGGAACTGTTAGGGGCTAGGAAGACAAGTAAATATCTGAGAGGTGGTTTAGTGAGTGAGAGCAGGTAGCGGAAGTTATAGGTCTGGATAGGCACCCCATGAATGTAATTGACCGATACCATTTATGAAACCACACGCTTGTTAAACTGAAATAAATAAACAGAAGTTTATGTTCCAATTTAACCCTGACTGGACTCAGTATTGTACCAGGTAGGGCCTGGGTGGTGGCAGCGAGAAATAAAGTGGTGGCACAGGGATCAATACACAGTGAAACGTCAGGGGACCCTGTGTGATTGCTACAGATGGCTTCACCCCTTGAGCTCAAATTTCATGACTCCAAAAGAACATGGAGAACATATTCCTTTCACTTTTGTCCACAAAGCTATTACTGGAAAGGGTATTTGGCTCAGGAAACCCTGCAGTCACTGAGACTAGCCAGAGACCCCAAACCTATCGTTCTTTAAACTGCAAAAAGGGAGACAAAGAAGGGGGTTAAACTGGGCTCTTTCTTCCCAGACCCCTGTTCTTCTCAGGGACATAAGCATCCCAGATCTCCCATATCATATCCACTTTAACCCTAAGAAAGGGAATGACTGTTCCAGGCATTTATAGAAAATAATACATGAAAAACGAAGGTGAAAAATGGGATAGAGGAATGAGTCTTCTGTCAAGGGATTCTGAAACATGGCTGAGCTCTTTCAGTAGAGTTCATGGATTTGCCTTGAACTCCTTATTGTCTTAGCTTGTGCATGACTTTCTAACCAGTGAGTGGGAGAACATGAGTCAGGATGCGTGAATGAGTGACACTTAATTGACTTAGCTGACAGGAAAGGGAGAGAGAACACATGGATTTTACCATTAAAGTAGGGGCAGGGGCAGTAAGACAGAAATGCAGGAATGGCACAGAATGCAGAAAGTGGATTTATTTGTCCTTTATGTTTGTAAATTTTTGCAAGTCACTTGTAAACTCCTATGTGTCAAGTCAGATTCCACGGACCCTTTCCAAATTACATGGAAAACACTGGTTGCCGCTCTCTCTCCTGTTTTATTCCCAATGCAGAAGTGAAATGAAGCGCTGGATGATCTTGCTGGCTCCGAATCGGCGAACCAAGTTTGTTTCCTTTACATCCAGGCTCATGGGTAAGGAGGGCAAGGGGGAAAGGAGGGAATGATAGAAAGTTGTCATCCAGATGGATTGTAAGAGCACATCACTGCTCTTGGTTAGGTTCTAGCAATGTCAGTTCTAGGATGCAAAGGCAGATCAGGTCCTAATTACAGAACAAAATTCCATTCTAAGCTTCATTTTTAAATTGTGTGTCCTGAAGCAAATTTTTGTGAAGCCGAGAAGTCAGCTTCATATCCCTTTACGGAAAGGTTCAGTAAGAGATTACATACCCTTTTCTTGTCTACAGAATTTTATGCAACATCACTGTTCCATATCTGTCTGCTGCCCAGTCATCTCAGTCCCCCATCAGTACCATTCCATGTTACACCCAAGCGCAAGAAGCTAATCTGAGATCCCTTCCTCTCTTGTATGAGATTCTATGCATTTCTCAAAACCTCTGACTGAGGATGTAACTGTCCCCAAGATCAGCCATTGCACTCGTTGGCCCATTGGTTGAATTATTTGCTGAGATGACACAGCCTAATTAGCTTACCATTTTTTCTCTAAGGTCTGTAGCTACAGTAATACAGGCAACAGAAATTATCAAGGTTATGCTACAGACTTTTGCTATTCTAAGGCCTTGACCAGAGAGCCAAAAGGCCTGGTCACTATATGCTACAGCAGCTGGGGACACACACAGACACACATTTTAGTAGCAGACTCCCTCCCATTTCTCCCTTATAGTATTCATAAAGGGTCCTGCAAACTAGTAATTTGCCTTTTCCACTTGCAGATTGCCCTCAAGTACAGTGTGTCCATCCTTATGTGGCTCAGCAGCCAGATGAGCTGTCGCTGGAACTGGCTGATGTACTTAACATCCTGGAAAAGACAGACGATGGTAAGAAGTGTCCATATTTGGGTTTTAATGCAGGCACAAATGCACAACAAAATCATAACAGGGGAACTGTGTAGGAAGCTAATATCTTGCAGCATTAAGGACTGATTGTACAGTATGTTCCAGCGCTCCTCAGATGGTGGTATATGACCTGTTAATTGGGTTGACAGGAAATGAATGAGGGCCAATGCATTTTTTTTTATTTTTCATACTCTCTTTTTCACTCGGATTGCCAAAGCATTGCGGTCCCAGTGAAGCAGAATTCTTATAAGCCTTTGTAAATTGCAACATCTGCTTCACACAGAAAATATTATGTAACCAGCTTCCCCTAATATATTCTGATATGATTGTTGTATAACTTCCCTTCTTGTACCAGTTTTGAACCTTGCTTGCATTAACTCATCGCTCCTTTACTGAGCTGCCACTATTATGCTTTCTCCACCCACAATCATCTTTTTTCAAAAAACCTAGGTTGGATATTTGGGGAGCGTTTGCATGATCAAGAGAGAGGTTGGTTCCCCAGCTCCATGGGTGAAGAGATTATGAACCCCAAGATTCGATCTCAAAACTTAAAGGAGTGCTTCCGGGTACACAAGACAGATGACAGTCAGCGGAGGAAGATGGGCAGCAGGAATAGACAATGATCACTGCACACAGTTCTGGGCAGTTGTATTTCAGAAACAAGGAATGTCAGATGCTGAGACAATGGAAGGTGGCACAAATATCATTTTTTTGTCAAGCAAGTCCTCCCTCCTCCAAGCTAATGAACTTCTTTGCATACTTGATGCATCATGGATAATATCTCTGAGGACAAACTTGAAAAGAGGTGAGGCTGCCGTGTGCCTGTACAGAACTAGGAGCTGTAAAATGTAATTTCCTATTGTATTGCAAAGAGTGTAAATCTCTTAACTCTGCATGGTAAGGAAACAGTGAATGCTGATCAACTGGGGAAAAAAGTACAACAAGGCCCAAGAGGTTAGCAGCCTGATTCTTTAATATTCCATCAAGTGGCACAAGGTGTAGCATTTGATTTTCCAGTGTGCAATCCAGGCACAGAGGAGCGCACCATCTTTGAAAGTGTGTACAGTATCGGTATCCACACTTCTACACTCAGGAAGTTTCTCCATAGGAACTGAGTTTGGAGTACCTAGACAGGCAGATCAACTGGTATCCCTTATAAATAAACACATTGGTGATTCTTTAAATGCATTGGTGATTCTTTAACAGAGGTAAAAAAAATTAAAATTATAGCAGAGCATAGTCTTCTGTGCTACAAAATATTCCACAGAATTATTTACACTGTACTCTTGGGCTACCCTGTAGGAAACTGCAGAGGAGAATACTGACGTAGAGAAGCTGCATGGTTTCAAACAGGAGTGTGAGGCCTCTCCTAGCTCAAGGGCAGTATTGCTTCATGAGCAACTTCCAGGGGGCCATACAACAGGGATGAACATGGCTATAGACAAAAGTGGGCCGAGCAAAAGCTGGGATGAACCTACATTCCAACTTTACAGAGGTCCCCTACACATGCTGCTCTCCAACCAGGCAAGGAAGAGGAATTATCGCAGTTGAACATTTCAAGTCAGGCAAAAGCAGTCAAGGGGGCCATAGCTGGTGAGAGCCCCAAGGGTACAGAGGTATTCCACACACCCACACCCACACCTAAGCATGAGGTTCTCCATCCCTGACCTAAAAGAGGAAAGGACTGGAAATTCACTGTTTCTCATAGCCGTGCAATTCACCACCTGGACCCATATCCTAAGTGCAAACTATAATAATTACTAGCACTGCAATCCTATAGATGTCATTTCAGGAGTAAGACCTATTGAGTTCAATGAGCCTTACTCCCAGGTAAGTGCATATAGGATTCCCATCTGACTGCATTTAAGTTTTACAACAAAGTTCTTTGAGAGAGAGCCAATGGTAGGTATCGTAAACTATGTCTAAATATTGAGAGGGTGGCTGAGTGGATAGTACAGACTTAGGCCCTGAACAAATGCACTGATGGTATCCCATAGTATTCACTACTCAGCTCTGTTGCACATACTAAGGAATTTTTCATCGGGGGGGGGGGAGACAAAACAACAACAACAAGGAGTGGAGAATCAGCTCAAGGCATGCATGACATTCTATAGTCATGCTAAATCTGGAGAGCTAAAGAACTCAGCTAGGGCCAGCAAATTTCTGTGTAATTTCCCTGGTGTATATACAGACTCTGATAACAGTATTTCAAATAATATTTCTGTCCAGTTCAGAGAGTTTTGAATGAAATGCATCCTTGTCAATACAAGTGGATTAAACTGATTATGGACCAAATGCTCATTCAAAGAGGAACAGGGGCCACTAGGCAGCAACAACAACAGGCTTGAGGGACAAGATGGCATGCTTTTGTACTAAATGTTGTCTGCAAAAGTTTTATTAAAGCAATAGGAAGGCCTGTTGCATGTCAGCTGGGCATTGATCCTCAGCTGTACACATGAACTCTATGTATAATACTTTCAAGCTGGTGTATATAAATGCTTACAAAGCCAGGAAATATCTTCTCCTTTGCTGCAAAAGTTACAACTGGCAACAAGATGCTTCTCTGGAAGGGGGAAGAGAAGATTCACAATAGAGAACATTTGACTAAGGACAATTAAAGAGTCAGCCATGAGACAGAGATCGAGAAATTAAAAGATTGTAAAGCACTTTGCATATTAAAAGTGTTACATAAATAATAACGGATAAGGAGTATTTATTTAATAGCAACGCTCCCCAATGCTCTGTGTTAAGAGGCTCCTTGCACAAGGGCTTCTGTACACTGCATTTTTCTTTTTCAAGCTAGTTCACAAGGTTATGAATGTATGAATCACTTGTTCTTATACTGTCTTTATACTGAGTCATGCTGCTCCACCCAGCTTTGTACTATCTGCTCAGATTGGTCACAGCTCCTCAAGGTCTCCTACATACCTGCCTTTCAGCTGAAAATGCCAGGGATTGGACCTAGGACCTTCTGCAAAACCTTTGATTCTGCTCAACTATTGCTGTGTTTTTTAAAAGATTGCCTTTCATCCCAAATGAGGCCTTCAAGGCAACTTGTGTAACTACATAAACTGAGAAATAAAGGTGCTATTTAGATTTATTCACAAAAAATGTAACAAAACAGTCTTCCCACATCTTTTTGGCCCAGGTATATAATCACCATTTGCCCAATGGATAAAGGCAGCTGATAGAAAATGGCAAAGCAGCCAAGGACACGTACCTTGTCAACTTCTATTGGGAACACTTTTGAACCTCTTTCAGCTCTTACTTACATGCAACTAACTTAATTTAAAGTCAATCCAATGTGGTGGAGACCAGGGTTCAAATCCCCACTCTGCCATGAAGCTCACCAGTCACTGCCTCTCAGCCTAACCTACCTCACAGGGGTGTTCTGGATATTAAACGAGAAGGTGGTGAAACCTTGCGCTCCTTGGAGAAGTGGTAGGCTAGAAATGCAATAAAATACATAACATTTAAGGCAATGATAGTAACTAACATTCCTGATCATTTAGTCATGCACAGCTTTCACTTGCACTGTTCAGCCATGCCCCTAGCATTACACTATTGCCAGAAATTGAGATTTTTTTACAAATGAATTGTTAACACCCACAGCCAGGGAGTAGCATATTGAACTGTACAAGACTAAGGTTACCCGATAGCTGAGTTATGGAAAGCAATAAGCTCCTGGCATTCACCAGACTTAACCAATCCTGCTAATTTAACAAAACGTCTCAGAGAAACGCAAAAGCAGATTGCTGTAATTTTGAGTGCCGAGTTACATAGTGTACCAATTAACTTCCTCCAGTTACCAGAATTAGGTAGCTTGCTGTATTTTTACACATAAGCATAGACCTTGGGATCGCAGGCCATTATGACACCACCAGAATGAAATGTAGGAGAGGGAGGTAATATTTTTTTCTTACTATGAAAACAGAAATGGCCAAACAAGCAGCTTTCAGTACTTTGATTTCTCCAGCAGCTAGCTCTCACCTACTTCACCCTGTAGTCATAAACATGAATGTACTAACTAACCACATGCACATACTGTCCACAGATTTAATTACATTGTATGGGAACGTGGCTTATTTTCCAAATCCGCTTCTTACATTCAGACCTTTAAAATAATATTTTATTGAAGCACAAGTGTACATATTGCAACATGACAAAACAAAGGTGGGTTAGCACATAACACATACAAATGACTGCAGCCACAAGTATTTCTAGACTAGAATGCAACATAATTACATTATAATCTTTCCAAAAGAATAAATACGATGATGGAAAAAGAATCCCTGGCACATATTTATTGACTTGAGAGATGAAAAGAAACCATGTTTTGAAGGAATCTCTTTAACTGCCCTCTCCTGCTGGTCTATTTTGATACATTAACATTTTCAGTTCTATGGATTCAGTTCTGGATTGAACATCTAGAGAAGCTTTTCCAGTATCTAGGAGCCTTCATTCTAGTCATGTAAACAGAATAGGATGATCTCCTTGTAGAGAAGCTGCTGCTAATCCTCTCAATATAATACAGGAAGAACTACTAACTTTTGAGTCAATCAGGGTTATCTATATGTACAATGTGCAATGTATAATCCCCAAAACCTCTTTGCAGAATGTTTTAACAGCTTTACGTGTCTACATGTTTATTGGAGAATTTCTTTCCTTGCATCACTCTTTATTAATGGATGGAGATGGATGGGGGTAAGACAACAACTCTATTCAGCTCGTTAACAAAGGGCTGTGGAATCACACCTTTAGCCCGGCCCCCTTGTTGTACTTGTTCCTTCTGGCTTCGCACATGATCATAGCAAATGTGGTGGCGCAGGCTGTACTTATGCAGGCTGAAGGCAGGGCCACACAGGCGCTTTGTACTTGAATAACAACTGAACAGGGCTCTATATATGAGCTTCAATAAAGCTGAGCTGGACCTGAGCAGCTGCTTGGTCCCTCCAGAAGACCAATGATGTTCCGCCTTTTCAAATCCAATTGCTGTCTGCCATTGGGCTGGTTTGTTTTTTTAAAAAAAATACACTCTATATAAACAAACATAGATTAAACAATAGACAATATATTTTGCTACCAAAAAAGCAAGAGCCATCCATGCATTTTTCCTCTTGTAACCTAAAAGCCATTCCTGCCAGTGTCATATAGTTCCTGAATTCTTAGCTATGTAGAAAATGAAATAGTGCCAAGCATCTCAAAAGTCATTGTTTAGCCCCTGGCCTCTCTGATTTGCTTCATTCTTTTTCTTTTCTTTTCTTTTTTGGCAATGCCTGCTTGCCAAATATAACCATACCATTTATTCAGGTGAAAATCCTCACTGGTTTTCCATGGACATCCAACAGCTTACCTGTCTGCCATCATAAAAAAACAAACAAACACAGTAATTTGCTTTGTTGTTAATTTTTTTTGCTAAGGTTGATCTAGTTGAGGCAACATGTTCCTCAGCCACCCCTGTACTACATATTTGTATCTAAGTAAGTAGAGGTGCCTGCTTAACACAAACAGGAGTCAATGCAGGAGGCTTTTTAATCTTGCTTCCCCCACCTCCCTCAAATATTATATCCAGGTCATACTAATAAGGCTTGTTGGTGGCATGAGCCATTAAACGAAAGCCAGAGCAAACAGGGTACAGTGGACACTCGGGTTGCGAACGTTATCCGTGCGGGAGGCACATTTGCAACCTGCAGCGCTGCATTTGTGCACGCACGGGTCACAATTTGGCATTTCTGCACATGCGCAAAGTGCGATTTAGTGCTTCTGCGCATGCGCGAGCACCGAAACCTGGAAGTAACCTGTTCTGGTACTTCCGGGTTCGGCGCGGTGTGCAACCCAAAAACACGCAACCTGAAGCGCTTGTAACTTGAGGTATGACTGTATTTAAAAGCAGAACAAAACACAAGACCAGGCATTTCACAAATAAATAAAATATAGCAGGCTCCCACCCCCAGCTACTGCTACAGAAGCTAAAAGTCAATAATCTGATTACAGTTTTATTCTAGCTGTAGCAAGAGCTTGGAAAGATGCATTCGAGCACACGTGCCAAGTTAATGTGACTTTTAAAACAATGCACGCAATTTATCGCATTTGGATTAGTGGCACAAATACATACATATATATATATATATTGGTCAAGAAACTCTGACTTCACAGCAGCTTCTCAGTTTGTGTACACACATCCCTCAGTCCCCACCCTAAATCCCACTTGTGCCATCACTAACGTTTTAAAAGTATTTGTGTTAGAAAAGGGAATCTGATCCCAGGAGGTTAAAAACAGGCTATATATCCTATAACATTTGGAAAACGCAGGTGCTAGAGGAACTTGGTTTTTTCCTTTTCACAGACAGAAAGCAATAACTGCAGAAGAAGGAAAGGGCTCAGACAGGTGTATATTAGGAAAAAGGACCTTTTTTATTGATTTCAGGAAGCAGAAAACTTTCGCAGGGTGATGACGATCAGGGCCACAATCACAGATGTGCCCAGCAGAGCAGCGATCACTATGGCACCAATGGCTCCAGGACCCAGAGACCCTGCAGGTGACAAAGAGGAGGGGAGGGGAGGGGAAGCAGACAGGTTGAAGAGAACAGAAAAGTGCCTCTGAAAAACATGGGCAGGAAATACACAGTCTTTCCCACCACACACCTTTGCTAACAAGTACAGCACCAGGAAAACAACACTGGATTGTACTGGATCATTCTCTTAAGTAATGCCGTGTATAAAGCCCATGTGCTAGATCCCCTAAGCCAGTGGTTAGCGGGTGGGCCAATCTAGGTCAGAGGATAAGGGGCCATATACGGCTCTTCCCCCTTCTTGACGCATTTGCTGACATCATGCATACTCTCAGTTGCTGGTTGACGGAGAAAGTCTGAGACTAGAATGCTGCACTGACATTCCTTGGGGAACAGCTGCACAGGGAAGGTAAAGAAATGGCTCTGTTGTGTCATTCTTTACATCTACAGAAGAAACAGATTTGATTTTGGTTGCAAGCAGGAGTGAACAATGATCTCTAATTATACCAGGAGTTTTAAGAATTTAAGGCAGATATGCAGCAGATCACTGGGGTTGTATGTGTTTTGTTCTCTCTATTTATCAAGGATCTTACATGATTTATTCAGAAAAATCCAAAATCCTAAGTCAGGTGGGTGGGTGGGGGGTTATTGCTTTCTTTTGTCAATGTTCTGGCTTTTATCGTGCATTTTTTGGTTTTATCTTGTAATTTTTCTGCTGTGAATCGCCCCGAGATCTTTGGATGAAGGGCAATATACAGATTTAATAAATAATAATAAATAAAAGTAGTGTCAACTTTAGATTGCTTGTTTCCTTAGGCTATAGTTAAAACGAACCAGTTTGGCTGGGTTTAGATATAGTGAATAACTGTGGGTCATTTAAAGTGGCTGACCCAGAGGAAGTGAAGGAAGAACACGAGACTGAGATTTTTGCACATGAAGGATAAATTATGATCTGGCATTAAGAGTGAATGCAGCCATTATCTGACACCGGGAGTGCCAACTTGGCACCCCATGTTCTTAGGATGTCTCTTGGGCTTGCCAGTCAGAAGGTCGGCAATTCGAATCTGCGCAACAGGATGTCAGAAAAGTTCCTTCACTGACTCGGAGTGAGCTCCTGTTGCTCTGTTCCAGCTTCTGACCACCTAGTAGTTCAAAAGAATGCCAGTGCAAGTAGATAAATAGGTATTGCTGCAGCGGGAAAGTAAGCAGTGTTTTCATGCACTCTGGCACTCGTCACAGTCCTCCATGTGCCAGTAGTGGTTCAGTCACGCTGGCCACATGACTGGGCGTTTGTCTGTGGTCATGCCAAGGGAGCTGGCATTTGTCTGTGGACAAACAATGGTCTGGCTTCCTTGGTCTGAAAAGCGAGATGAATGCTACACCCCATAGTCACCTTTGACTGGACATAACTGCCCGGGGTCCTTTACCTTTTTATCTTTGGAGCAGAAAGTGAGCTTCTTAAATTCCAAAGGAAATGGAAATCTGTTTCTTTTGTATTTCTGCTTTACAGAGCAATGCAAAACTGCTAGTGGTTGTTGTTTTAGTCATCCACTGCAGTATTTCATGAGACATTTTGCTACTCTTCCAAAATCATGTTAAAATTTGTTGCATTAGAAGGAAATGGTGGTTTCCAGTACAGCCATCCCAACATAGCAAATTTTTGTGACCTCACACAGCACCCCCCCCCCCACGCGCCCAAAGCCGTGTTGTTTAGCACCCCATCTCCAATAACATGTACCGTTCCCATTATCCAGTTGGTGCAGATGGGTTGTGTCCTCTGGTTCATAATCAGAAGTGTAAGGTGGGAATCCTGGAGAGTCGGAGAAGCGGGCTGTGGTGGTGGTCTCTGAGGGCCCTCCACCCGATGGCAGCTCTGGTGGATCATTCCATAGCGTTGGGAGCGGCCCTTGGGGGTATTCTGCTAGAGCAACACACACAAAAGCCCAGTTAATCTTTTCAGACTATCTGGACCACAGCCTCTTAAATTCTGGCACTAGAGATTCAACAGGAACCCTGTTTCAAATTTTTTATTCCATTAGACTTATGCAGGCTTTATCTTTCCATAATAGTCAATTTCTGATTTTAACTATTTAATATGGATTTATGCACAATTAGTGTAAAAGAAAAAAACACCCACCAAAAAACCCTTTGATTTTTTTAAATGAATAGTGGTATATAATTAGGTTTGTAAAATAAATTAATTAATTAACACTGGGATGCTGAAAGGCTCATTAAGGCTTCCTCCTTCCCTAGGCAATAACAAGTACATCTTAATAAGTGGTAGCAAAAGAATGGGTTGCATTGCCCTCTGCTGGATAAAATCATCAGAGCTGTTCAGTTCTTCCTTGGTTCTGAGCCTTCAACCTCCAGCCACACCTAATGGTGCTTTGAAATATTCCTTCTAAACTTTACATCATCTCTGCCCAGCTTCTTTCTGTTTGCTCTGTTGACAGTTTGACCAAAATTGGCCCCAGAAGGCTTGCCATTTGAGCACAGTCAGTTACGGCAGTTCATGTGGTTTCATGCTCTACCTTTCAATTACAAAAATACGTATTAGCATGATAATCTTACCCATACATGTTGTGGGGGGAACCTTGTTGTACTTGTGTTTGCTTTTTGCTTAGGTGGAAAAATGGAGAAATAAGCATGGCAAAGCTGAAGAGGGGAGTACACAGTATTCATATACTTTAAAAATTCGAACCATCTTTTTAAGGGATAAAGGGAACCCCAAGTGGTCCATATAATGGTCGCTAGAAACCCTTAAGAACCATAAACCTAAAACGTCTTCTATCATGACATATCATGCTTTGCCCACAAACAGTTTTTAAAAGCTAGGAAAAATAAGGCTGCAATAAACAGGAAATAAGGAAATATTATTGGATAGAAGAGGGTACAGCTTCAGATAGTTGTGTTGTGTTGTTTAGGCTCAACTGTTCAATGTCTTGCATGAGTCCTTGGAAATCTACATGGAACTGGAGGGTTTGAAATACACCTTTGATTAGTGACAAATGTGTATTTCCACAGCGAGGGAGTATATTTGTCACAACTTTTTTCACTGCAAATGACTTGAGAAACTGGGCCCAGTCTTTCCATGCAAGGCCTATTTGCAATCTAGAGCCTGCTCTGATCACCTTAGCTTCTCAAGTTTAGACGATACAATACAACCAATTCTTCTTTTGGTTTTTGCTCTTGGAGGCTTCTGCCTGCTGAAGAATTTACAGATTGAAAAAAACTTGCAAATATTTTAAACATCTGGTGAGTCCAGGGAGAGGCCAAGCACTGAGCACAGTTGCAGGATTAATGGAGCCTTTGCGTTGTTGGCAATCTTCTCCCTGCCCACAATGTTAGCTTCTCACTCCCCCGGCAGTCTTTCCCTGCCAGGACTTTCACAGGCAGGACACACAGCCCTGGAACTAGGATAGACAGGAACCCAGACCCTCCCCTGACGGTGCCCCTCAGATGGCTTCTCAGGTGAGATTCCAAGAAAACTACATTTTCTTTGATGTTGCCATTCATGTCCTGTTTTTTCCCCCCTAAGCGGGCTCTGGAGGAACTCAAAAGGCCCTTTCTGTTTATATGTGGCTGGACCCAGAAGGCAGCAATCAATGCTCATTTTGTCTGAGCAGACCGAGGCAGAGGCCCCAGCAAGAACTGGAGACATTCTGCAGGGCTCTGTCAAAACCACTGGAAATGTCACACCAAACTGAAAATGTGGAGCAAAACATTCAAAGCTATCTAATCATATAAGATGATCCCCAGGCCTGAGGGGAAATATAGCTGAGGGCCAAAGGTTGCAGTAGCTTGCTTGCCAGTAGACAAAGAATATACAGAAGTTTTGTTTTTTAAAAATGAGAAAAAAATGCACAACGCTGTATAAGAAAAGTGGGATCAGGGTAAATTTCACTTCAGGCTAGTGGATAAAAAGACTTATCAGTGGTAGGACCAGTGCTATTTTTCTAGAAAAAGAGGTGCCAAAGCTCACCATTAACTTGTCCTTTGTTCTCTTAGAATGACAATGGCGCCCACCTGAGCTCCGGTTGAAAAAATAGCCCTGGGTAGGACAGTCAGTCTTCACGTGTGGAAAAGCTTCAGTCCACAGCTTTGCTTCTTGAAGACTCTCAAGTAGAGGGCTAACCGGTCAGGGTTGATAGCATAGGCTTGCATGAATTGCTGCCTTAGTGATCCTCATAAAGGGGTCATTTAGTCTGCCAACAGGACAGTCCGATTTGGTGCACCACATAGTCAATAAGTGTGAATTATACCAGTGGCATTTGGATCGTGCTGAAATTCCATCTCTAACCTACCTTGATTAGTAGGGAAAAACCTGCACACCACCGAGTATAAATAAAGCTGTGGTCTGCAACTGGCCAAACTGACAGCTACGAGTTGGCCTGCAAACTAATGCTGGCCCCTTCTAGATTGTGCCTCACACCTTAATGAAGAAACTACTGTGCACAGAGGAGACAAAAATCACAACACATGTTGTCTCGTGGATAAAGTTTCTTCACAGTTCCCCTCACAAACAAATATTAAGGTTACTGAAGCCATGTGTTGTGCAGCATCTGTAATAACGCTAGACTGAGGTGAGGAAACTGTGGTCCAAGGAGCGCATGCAGCTCTCGGTCTCATTTTGTGCGTCCCTCAGCCTAGTTCCAAAGCTCCACCCACTGCACAAGCCCCACCCACTTTGGCTCGGCCCACATCACCTATGACAGTGGTGGCGAACCTTTTAGAGACTGAGTGCCCAAACTGCAAACCAAAACCGACTTATTTATTGCAAAGTGCCCTACATTTTTGAGGGGAAACACTGCGATTCTCGCCATCTTTAAAGCCCTATATGGCCCAGGACCCTCCAACCTATGGGACCGCCTCTCCTGCTATGTCCCACGGAGGACCTTACGGTCTTCAAACAAAAACATCTTGGAGGTCCTGGGCCACAGAGAGGTTAGGCTGGCCTCAACTAGAGCCAGGGCTTTTTCGGCCGTGGCCCCGATCTGGTGGGACGCTCTGTCACAAGAGACTAGGGCTCTGCGGGACTTGACATCTTTCCGCAGGGCCAGCAAGACAGAGCTGTTCCACCAGACCTTTGGTCAGGGCGCAGTCTGACTCCCTCCTTCTGTAATCCTCATAGAGCTCTAGCCCAATGGTTGCCATTAATTTGACTCTGAATTGATTTTAGAATGAATTGGTTTCAGAATGTATTTCAATTAATTGATTGTGATTTTATGTAAACTGTGTTATTTTTACTATTGTTATTTTGTGTTATTTTTACTCAGCCACTCTGAGTCTGGCTTCAGCAGGGGAGGGCGGGATATAAATAAATTATTATTATTATTATTATTATTATTATTATTATCTCCCTCCCTCTTCCCACCTCCCGCCGGGCGCTCCCTGGCTAGCTGGCTGACTCACTCACTCACTCTTGGGCTGCTGCGAGGAGGACGGAGCAGCCCTGAGGCCAGGTGAGCAGCAGTGGCCAGGTGGAGAGGGAGAGCCCCCACCCCAGCCAGCCAGCCTAACAGCCGCGGCTGCCTGCCTATATACCTGCTCCCCGCCGGCGATCCCAGCGTGGTCTTCCCCATCTTCCTCCCTCTCTCCGGCAATGTCACCACGGCAAAGCGGTGAGGCTGGGTTGTGCCAGGCACACAGGGAGGCGGTGGGCGCAAGTGCCCTCCTAGCCCAGGCAGGTCGGGCCCACAGCAGGCAAAGGGCCTGCAGAGGATTGGAGCAGGGGGGGTTACGGCGGAAAGGAATGGGCGAGGCCTGGCTTGGAGGGGGGAGCTGGGAACTACCACGCAGTGGTGAAAAAAGTGCAGAAAAAAAATCACGAGGGTCAAATAATGATAGCTGTTATGCCCAATCAGAAACAGCCACTGCCGCAGCCAATTGAAAAACAGACTAATCATTTGTATCATATGTGATGGGAATGTAGAGAAGTTAAAAAAAATTGGGAGATGATATATAACGAATTGAAAAAAATGTTTAAAATGACATTTGTAAAGAAGCCAGAAGTGTTTTTGTTAGGGATTTTAGGACGAGACCTGCCAAGAAAAACAAAAAAAAATATTTATGTATGCAACAACAGCGGCAAGAGTCTTGTTAGCACAAGGATGGAAGAATGAAGAAATCCCAGCGAAAGAAAGAACAATGGCAAGAAAAACTGAAGAGTTATGCGGAGTTGGCAAAGTTGACATATAAATTACATGAGAAGGACAATTGTGACTTTAAGGAAGAATGGCAACTTTTTGCAAACTATCTAAAAAAACAACAAAATGATTGGACTCCTTGGCAGGTTTTGAATAAACATCCACAAATTTATTAGTAGAATATATGATAGATAAGGCAATGATATGTACAATTTTTAACATGCAGAGAATAATATGTACAGACAAATCATAGAGAGGAGCTGAGGGAAGTCCTTAGGGGGTGGGAGAGGGAGGGAAGGGGGGGAATAAAAAAAGGGGGGGAGAGAAATGTAATTGGTTATTGTGACTGATAATTTGTTTGGCTAAAATTGTTTAATAAAAATATATTTTTAAAAAAAGAAAGAAAAAAAGACCAATTGCCGAACACAATCACTGGCCAGCAGAAAAAATAAAAAAAAGTTCTGGGTTTAAGCAGTGGATGCACGCAGTAGCGTGGGGAGGACCGGGAGCACAAATGGAAAACAACAACAAAATAACAGTGCAGATGGGCCGATGGTGTGCGTGCCAGCAGTGAGGGCTCCGCGTGCCCACTCTGGCACACATGCCATAGGTTCGCCACCGCTGACCTATGACTTCAAGCATTTTGACACTGCCAAGCGGTCTAAATCTGATTACCTCAAGGATGCAGCCCTCGGGGGAGGGGAGGTGCCCTTCCCTGTGCCTTAGGCAATAATCCTCCAGCTAGTTAACAAAATTAAATCCTACCACAAATGATGTAAAATGCCTGTTAACATGGTTCTTAAAGTGAGCAATATACAGTACTCACATTTGGAAAGGTGCCATTTTTGACAACCTTGTGAAGGATCGCTTTACCTCACATGTGTCCGATTGACTGCTTTGATCTGTGGAACTGCCACTTTTGCCAGTGCCACATAATGTTTGTTCTGCACTTGCAAGGAATTAGGCCTTCAGTGTGGCAGCCCCTGCACTCTGAAACTCATGATCTGTTAATATTAGGCAGGTGTCTTCACTGTAACGCTTTCAGCGCCTGCTAAAAACCTTTTTGTTCAAGCAAACCTACCCAGGTGGCATTTTACCTTATAATGCTTTTTTTTAAAATGCTGATTTTATGTTTTGAAAATTCTTAGATAAATTTGTTTTAAACATCTGATTTTATCAGTATTTTTAATGTGTATTTTATATTGTTTTATGTAACCTGCTTAAAGGTTTTGATGATTAAATCCTGATAACACCTATGTTTTTCAAATTCTGCCATAGGTTGGGGATGAGTTCTCATTGCCAAGGAAAGACATCCAAGCTAGGTTTTCCTTAAGTAGGGTATTTGCTTGAAATATTTTCTCTGCATTATTAGAAAACTTTTGTGAAAAAACATCTGACATAGCTTCTCTCTATGTTGTATATGATCTCTCTGTGCTGTATAGAACATAACATTCACTTTAAGGATGTTCCTAGCAATATGTTTCCTTCAATCCCAGTCATATGACATGATTTGCCTTAGGATATTTACTTGCCCTGTGACTAATATATTGGCATAATTTTTGGTCATGAAGATTCATATTCTTTAATACACAACATCAACGGTCTACTTAAGCAATCAAACAGCTTTTTCTTCAAGGCTCCTGCTATCAGTTTCATTCAAGATAAACTTTAACTCACTCAGAAACAACAGGTTGGAGCTGAAGCCTCAAGTGCCTTGGCTAAAAAATCTTCACCCAAAGCAAGCAACAGCTGGTTTCAGGCAAACCAGTAGCATAAAGATGCTTGCCAGGCCACTGTTGCAGTTACCCTGAGGTACCTCAGCCTAAATTTCCCGCCTTTCCTTCCAAAGGAGCCCATGGAGGCAAAAAAGAACTGATAAAACCATTGCAGTGCAGATGTAGACTGTGCTATTGAAGAGACGGTACCTTTCTAATATTTAAGGAGAAGGAAGGAAGGATTGGAGACATAATAGAAAGATTTTAATAATCAGAAATGAGCTTTGAAAGTGGGTAAGGATTTGCTGTATCTGTTTGAGTAAAGAGGAACACAAAAAAGGGAGGCGGGAAGAAGTCAGGAAAGAAAGTTTTGCAAATATCAATTTAAAAGCTGGAATTTCTATTTTTATTTCTATTTTTTGTTGTTTTTTTCTTGATGTTTTTTATCTTCTGTAAAATATATTTTTTAAAAAAAAGGAATTCCAAAAGGTAGGTGCCACAACACTTAAGGCCTGATTCTTTACATTGTGTGGGGCAGATCTCCTGCTAAGATGCTATCTGCAGGAGGCCCTCACTTGCAGAATTCAGTGTTTGATTGGGTATGTAAGAAGTGAAATGATCTTTCATTAACCCTAGTCCCAAGCTTCATACAACAAAACCAGAACCTTGAACTTAGCCTGGTTGGCAGCCAAAGGCCAATGAAGAACCTGAGCTAAAACCTATTACTGACAAAATGTCCTTCCCTTGAGAATAAACAGCCATAGACTGAGGTTGGGGGCTTGAGATATTCATAATCCTCTCCAGAATTGTCAGCGTGTTTCATTAAATAACAATTATACCCACTTGCACAGGAAGTAGCAATCTGACTCCTCCCTTTGAGTGATTTGCCCAGTTTGCCAAAGTACTGATATCCTGCTTGCATGCTCTAATGACCAAAGGAGGGGAAAGCAGCTGGAATTATAGCAATAGTTTGCTCAAATTTGTAATGGTTGTACATTGATTTTCCTGGCTTGAAAACAAATTGGTCAGCAAATTGATTGTTAGGAGACATTTACACCCCTCAGAGCTACAATTCCCAGTGTTCCCTGGGAAGAGAGGTTATTGTTAAATCACTCTGCAAATTGTAACACTGTGAAGGAAAGAGCTGCCTCCTAACAACATTCAGCACCTTTTAAAAGCTACAGCTCCCAGAATCCTTTGGGGGAAGCCACTGTTTAAAGTGGTATCATAGTGCTTTAAATGTATGCTGTGAATGTGGCCTTTAATTTGTAGGCTTTCAAATGTAACAATGCTGTGAAATCACAGTGCTGTGAAAAGTTTTGACTTGTGATTTCTCCTATAGATCAAGCAGCTGCTGTTCAAAGCCCAAGGCCAGGCCTGTTTCCCATCTTCATCAGTTAACAACCTTTTCCAATTTGAATGCTGTGAATATAATTTTCCTTCAGCCAAAGTGCTACTAACAAGAGACAACTGCAACAAGGGACGGTCTACTTGGAGTTTAGGCAGCATGTTAACATCAGCTCTCTGATCTTAAACAACTAATCTCTTCTCTCCACCACCCCTCGCCTCACCCTGCGCTATGTGAAGTGTTGTTATTGGCATTTATAAGCACAGGATAGGAACATTGACTTTGTGCCTAAAGTCTGAAAAAATACATTTTTGTTAAAAATGGCCAAAGCCCACCAAAATATGACATTTCCAACTCAAATTGCACCCAGGAAGAAATTATTTCCCACATAATTTAAAAGTAACAGAGTGGTTGGGATAAGCAAGAACCCACACTCTTTCAAAGACTTCCTGATAAACAGGGATTGGTGTTTAATTAGAGTTGTTATAATCTCCCTTTAATTTGAAACTTGTCACAGGCCTAGAACACTGATCTAAGTTAATGTAGCTTGTCAAAGAAACTTAAACTGGGATGACAATTTAATAATGCTGGCAAAGAGATCGTGCTTGGAACAAAGTGCTAAAAGGTCCAGGTTATGCAATACATCCTCTGCTGAGAAAACACCACAGTAGTCCCCATAGTATCAGTTTCAAACCAACCATGGTACAAGTAGTCTCTGAAAATAAGGATGCCTCTGAACAAACTGACATATTTTAGTCAAAAATGGGGGCGCTGCAACATGCCAATGAATCATTTATTCCATCTTGACACATGAACAAAGGCTAAAATAAAACGTTTGAGAACACATGCTTAGAGAACCACTGTGGCTCAGAGATAGTTTATTTTCACCTCACTTCTTTCTCTGGATTAGTTATAGGCTACTTTTTAAAAATGAGGATCACTTTGCAGCAGCTCCTCTGGAGGAATCAACTCCTCTTCCAAAGCACATCCTATCTCCATAGCCACTAGTCCATCATCCATTTGTACTGGGATGAGTGAAAAAGGCAGCATGATTATTTTAACTGGGGCATTAGCAGACGCTATGACAGTGCAGAGTTGTCTCAGGCCATCTTGTCCCTGCTCTTACAAACATTAACATCCCGGAAAGCTTGAAACTAATCTCCACTGCTGTTTTGCAAGTGGCCTGATTTAAACATGACCCATACGCAGATTTCAAATCATCAGTGTTAGCCTTGGAGCGTCTCCACCCCCATCGTTCTGCCCGGACACTGAGGTCCAGAGCCGAGGGCCTTCTGGCAGTTCCCTCACTGTGAGAAGCCAAGTTACAGGGAACTAGGCAGAGGGCCTTCTCGGTAGTGGCACCCGCCCTGTGGAACTCCCTCCCACCAGATGTCAACTACCAGACATCTGAAGGCAGCCCTGTTTAGGGTACTGTATTTTAATATCTTGTTGGAAGCCGCCCAGAGTGGCTGGGGAATAAATAATAAATTATCATCATCATCATCATCATCATCATCATTATTGGTTCAAATCAAGAGATGGAAGCCTCCATCTGCAGCCGAAAAACTGGTTGATTCTATGCCGTGCATATATGAAGAAACATCTGCATGGCCTCCTGATTCCATCACTTTCATGTAGGTTTGCAGGAAAATTGAGGGGTTTTGACTGTTCTTTCCACATGGATAGTTGTGAGGGGAAGGTGGTCAGGGACTAATCCCTTGGGTTGGTTCTCAGCTACTAAAGATTTAAAACTTCAGTAGTACTTGGGGGCTGAGATCAGTATCTCCCTGCTCACTTTGGAGGTTTCTGTTGTGGAAAGCCAGAGGCGCCGGCACAGAAAAGCAGGGACCCAGAAGTGCTCTCAGAGACCAAGAGTGGGCTGTACGGACTCAGGTAGCCCCAGTGGGCATGTGGCCAGTGTGTGGATGAAAGAAGCCCTTCTTCAGAGGCACAAAGGGAAGTCTGTGATGGTACAAGCTCAAGCATGGGTCTACACAAAGCACCATGGTTGCTCTGGATGTTAAATAAACTTGTTTACAAAAAAAGGCCGGGGCTATGTATATAGCTAAGCACACAAGGGGACTGGCTGTACGCCTTTCATCATTTTGTTGGGACACATGGCAAGGAGTTTTCTTCCTGACTCGTACGTTGAAAGGCAAATTTAAAAACAACCTCCAAAAGGCACAATGGGAATAAAAATGAATCCTCTTTCCCAGGGTGTGATATCCAACACTTATGTCACTTTTAGAAAAGTTACAACCATATTATAGTATGTTCATTCACTGCCATTTTCATAAACTGAACTGGGCCGGGCTCCTCCTCCTTCAGAGGCCATCGGAACCAACCGCCTTGTGAAAGAGAAAACGTTGGGTTGGAAAGCTGTTTCTTTGTAGGTCCACAAAGACCTGTTGCAGAACTGTGAGCAGCCAACAGCAGCAAGCCTGTATGTTCTTGCCTTGTAACCGAGATCTAGTGCCCAGGTTTGCTTCTCTCTCCCCAATCCTTTTTCCTTTTGTGTCACATATTTTTAAATTGCAAGCCTTGGGGCAGAGACTGGCTCTTTTTTAGTACCCTAAAAAGAATGAGGTAAAAATGCTTTACAATTATAAGTAATAAATATTATGTTGACCTTCTAAGTCACCCTGAAAGTTGTTTAGCTTTTTAAGGACAGGATAAAAATGATTAACGTAAATTATCAAAGTAAATAAATAATGGAATTTTATCTGGGTTTCACCCATTACCTTTTTAAATGCTATTTATGTTCTAAGGCAGTTCTAAGGTAATAGGGAAATCTAAACAGTCCAATGCATTAACTGCCCTGAGATCTTTTGATGAAAGGTGGTTTGTTTGTTTGTTTGTTTGTTTGTTTGTTTGTTTGTTTGGCAAACTTATAAGGCAGAACTTTCATCCTGGATAAAAGAAAAAAGGGGCAAGTTCCTAAATGCCTGCTCATTACATCACAAATGCAATATTCAAATGATGAATGACTGAGCAATCACAGATAAAATACAACAGAGAAATTCATTATCTCCTCCAGCACAAAGCACTTCCAACGGTCAGCTCATACATACAGCTGTGAGTCAAGTGTTGAAAAATGCGGGATATCTCATTGCTGTATCTCATTGCTGGATACAGAGCTAAACCAAGAAATAAATTGCACTTTAAAGCAAAATGAAAATGCTAAAATCAATAGCAAGTCCCTTGGTCAATACTCCCAAATATTATCAGTACTGTGGAGACAAAGAAATGCAATGTTGTTGCAACCATTCTATATTTTATTGTATGAAGGGATACAGATGATGTTCCTAAAGAGGCAATGTTGTTTGTGCCAAGTCAAAGATGGGGATATCATCTCATCTTCCCTGCTGTTAATTAGCAAAATATATGTTGACTCCTTTGATGCAACCTACCAAAGACAAAGCATTGTCACAAATGCTCATGGTCAGGAATTAAGCAGCTTCGAAGCTCCAGTACTGTCAATCCAAATGCAACAAAGATAGGGTCAACATATTGATAATGGCTTTTCATTATGGCTTTGGAAACTCCATTACCATTTATATCTCCAAGTGAAACACCACAAACTTCTAACAAGCCCTGTGTAGCTTTTGTATGGCTTGTGTGTTCCATGTCTGTCTAAAATGTACTGTGAAGATCAAGTACATTCAAAGTTTGTAATGAGCAAGCTGATGGTGGAATGCTAGGCATACATGTCTACTCAGAAGTAAGTCCTATTCAATGGAACTTCCTTCCAGGTAAGGGATATAGGATTGTAGCCCATGAGCCTTGCAACATTAGAAATCCAGTTAAAGGATCTCAGGTACATTATTCTCCCACATACGGCTCTGTTTTGCCCCAGGGGTAACCAATCTGGAGACTTCCAGATATTGTTGTACTACGGCTCCCATCACCCGCAGCCAGCAAGGACAATGGTCAGATAAGACAGGAATTGTAATCAAAACCATCTTTAGGGCCACAAGTTAGCCACCGCTGTTTTATTCAGTTGTCACACGAACAGACTGCCCAGTCCAAGAGTGTTTTTTTAAAGGGATTGGGGAATTGCAGTTAGGTTACTTTTAAGCTTACAGTTTTAAAATTGTATTTTGCATAAATGTTTTTCTGACACTGAATTCCATTGGTGTTCTCAGCATTGAACAAATAGGCACACGTGGATCTTTCCAAAGGGAACACACTGATTAGGACTTGTGTACACACACTCTCTCTCAGTGTGTGTTTAATAATTAGAATTTTGTACTGATGACTCAAATTCAGCACTAAGAAAAATGATGCCCTACAGTTTATGTATGATGCAAGTGGTGTGTGATGCATCTTGTATATATGCATTTTGTAATGTTTGCCTGCTTCACGTAATTTCTTCTATGAAGCAAGGATAGGGATATACACTTGGAAAAGACACTAAAACCTGTCTTCTGGGCCACTAAATCTCTTATTCTGCCACTTGTCTACAGATTTCACCACTGCAGTATTCCTATACATTTATCTTCACAGATGGGACTAAAAACTTCCTTTTTTAAAAATCATAATTCTCATGGTGCTGAATTATATATACAATACCAAATTCCACATTTGTATGGTGCCAACACAAGAGACACAGTCCTTAAAATGATAATTTAAGCCTAAGTTTGCTGCTGACAACTCTTCAAGGTTTTAGGGCACCAATGTTTTTCCAGGTGCACACAAACTCACTGAAACCTGCTCCTCAGTCCATAAAATGCTACCCATAGCTTCTCTGTTTTGCCTAGATTTTAGATACTTCTCTTACTCAGCACTAGCAATCAATACTCTGATTGAATTCCACTTTGACTGGAGAAGGAACACAAGATGCTTGGGGGATTTGAGGGAACAAGTAAAGAGGTCAGGGCTGCAATGGTAGTTTGGAAAGAAATCCAACTTACCTGTTTCCACAAAAGGGACCAGAACTCCAGACAGTGTCAGCAGGATGAGACGAAGGACCTTGGTGTGGGGCATTGCCTCCTTCGGGAAGTGATATGCCTTTGGGAATGCTCAGACTCTCTGAAGCCTTTAATGAGGAAGCAACCTTTCCTGGAGCTAATGAAAACTTTGTCCAATTAGCTCTCAAGCCTTTTCACATGTGTATACGACACAGAGAGAATTGCAAATACTCTGCAGAGGCTCAGCTCATTCACACACACAGATTCAGACAGACCTACCTCTTCATGCCAGAAGGCAGCTCCACCCATGTTGTCTTCCACCCCCACCCCAAATTCTACCGTTGGTCCTTGGAAACCAACCCTCCCCACCAGAGCAAAGCCCACACCCTCTGGCAGTTAGCTGCAAAACCCAAAAGGCGCCAAGGACTGCACCGGGTTTCTAACAACTGGTGTACACATCTAACATCACCATATGTTAAGGACAGTGGTGAATAACAGCATTCATTAAAAATTCTAAACCCGAAGTAGACACATATTTGGATAAGCTGTAGCATACATCCTGCAAGTATTCAGTCCAACATTTAACTGGGGAATAATGATGACCACAAAACCTTCTGGGTTATCGGAAGTGTCCAACTGAACACTAACACACACTCAAGGCAAACTGAGGTGAAAACTACTGATATTTGCTGCATTTTATGAAATCCCAATTGATTTAACTCTCCTCTGATGCAGGTTTCTGTAAAGGTTTCTTCTTCGTTCAAACAACTGAACAGTTTCTTCTGCCAGAGACATGGAAAGATTTGAACAAAGACTTGAACATTTCAGAGATCACTCACTGTTGCTTTGAGATACTGATAGGCTAATGATTGCACACATTCACTTTGAAGTGAAGCACCACTGATTAAGTATTTCTTATTGAATGAACACTTAAAATATAGAGACCGGGGGGCGGGGGGACATTTCCAGAGACAAACCACTTCAGGTTGAATAGCTACAGTGCCCAGTTTACATGTGATCTCAAAGCATCCAATAGTAGTTGGGCACTTTGAAATCCTTAGCAGCAACGAACAAGTTTGTCCTAAAGTTTACATTCAAACTGCAACATAAACATCTTTGCTCAGAGCATTTTACTGGAAAAACAAGCCAACGATTCAAATGGTTTTCTTTCCCGGGGCAACTGTAGTCCCTTTTCATTTTTGAAAAAAGGGGATGGGGAAAGAGAGAGAAATCAAGAACCAATCTGCAACCACATTATAACTTTATCTGCTATAGTTGTGAAAACAATTGGTTCTAAACTGTTGTTTAGAGGTATCTTTGTAGATGGGAAACTACATCTGGCAGCTTTTAGAAAAGTCAGTATTTACTTCATTATTTATATTTACTACAAACTCATTGATATATAGAGTTCCAGCTTGTTCTTTAAAAGGCTGCCAGCCCCTTTTGAAGCAACAGTGCTATTATATTAAACCCAAATTGTGTAGTTTGTTTCATGATCAAGTATTGGATTATAATAAAAGTTGCGCACTGCAGTACAATGAAGAAGTAGTGTGACTGGGAGAATTTTTGGAAGGTGACAGATGTCTACTGTTCTTTCCATCAATCAAAACTTATTTTCTGACAGGATAATTATGTGCACTGAGCCTGTCAATCAGAATACTTTGCACTGTGTCACATATGAACTTTTGGGATGGCTTTTCTGAGCTATGCTACAAAATAGAATTTTGCAGAGACTGTGAAAACGTTTTCCATTACATCTGCATGCCAAATTAACAGGAATGTGGTTTTCCTAAATCCTGAGATTAAATAGTATCTAGTGCACCTCATTTTACTCTTATGTATTTCACAGGAATACCATTATACCTTTCCAGTGCACACAACAGTATGAAAGTACAGTGGGAACAAATAGAGCTATTAATGTAAACACAGATGGTCATTCACCAAATTATAACTTTCCATTTTGTGTATGGAGCCACTTTGGCAAGCCCGTGTTGTATTTGGTAGTCTGTATTTCCTTGTCAAATGGTCACATCTGCACTTACCATGGTATTTTAAACAAACAATTTGAAGTGATTTTTTTATCTTACCCTTTGGACATAACCACGTGGTAAGCCAGCCAACAATGCCCTGCAAAGTAGTGATGATAATCTTGCATTTCTGAACCTAATCTGAAATTCAAGGCAGCAGGGGAGTGGTAAGATTTTCCTTACCACTTGGCAGCACAGTAAGAATGCCTTGATTTATGAAGCTGTTCCCATGCACAACACTGTTGCATTAAGTTACCATTAAGCAAATCTTTAACACAGGCAGTACACTATAGATGGGCGTGCACAGACAACCATTTGCCTAGATTGTGCATATGACCAACAGTAAGCTGCACTGTCCTCTCAAATAGTAAGGAGAAACTTGTCATTCCCATTTCCACGGATTTCAGGGGCAGAAATACAGTACAATTCCAACCAACGCCATCATTGGACAAGACAATACAAAGTGTTCCAAGTGGCTACATGTACACTGGGGTTTTATATAATCTATACCCCAATTTTCTACATTAATGTGTACTCAAAGCAGCTTTTACAAGTTTTGCTTGAGAAAATGTTAAGTGACAAAACAATGCACTTAAAAAAGCCTCGTTATGCTTAAATTATTGAAAGGCAAATGGTAATCTGAAACCATTATACCTTGCCTCCCAAGTGATTTTATTCCCATTGTGGTAAATTACCACTGATTGACTCCAGACCAACGTACACCATCAGCAAACAAAATCACCACATACCCATCCTTTCTAAAATGTCAATGAATGTGACACAGACCATTCTTTTCTTCTTTTTACAGCAAAGTGATACTTCTGAAAAAGCTATTAATATATTGTGATACCATTCCATCATGTCAGAGGCTGTGCATGTGTGTGAGCAATAGCAATCCTACAAAATTGAGAGTTCAATTCCTCAATGTTGGAGACCTAGGAGGGAATCGCCTGCAATACAACTATGTGTAAAGCTCAGCTCAGCATGTTAAGGCACTTACATAAGCAGCTGACCATATTTGGTTGGTTTTAACCATGTCACTGTAGATACCCTGAAAGGAAGGGTTGCTCTGGGTGTTTAAAATCTGCTCAAATCCCATGAGAAGCTGCTCACACAAGCAACTTACAACATGTCCATGCATTTACATTACAGGATGCTTTATGTACGAAAAAGGTCTTGAAATAAGGCACATTTGTGTTCTTACCTACAATCTCCCACCCTGCTGCGAAGTTTTACTAGAATAAATTTGATTTAGCATGAATTTTAAATTCTTCTACAGCCCAAAATTATTCCTATCCAAGTAAACAAAATGTGGCTATTAGAGCAGGGCCTTGTTCTTAGGTATGGTACAAAATAAGCTACACTTCAATGGTTTTCTAAGAAATAGATGACCAAGACAGATGTTCAGTTGTAAACTTATAAATACTGGAGGGGAAGAGAAGAAAAATATACAGGTGAGATATCTAAAATGTTTTATAGGAAGCCTGACACTTAGGGGTTGATCAATTTCATTTGGTTTGGGTCACTGATCATTTCCTTCACCCCATCATCATATTTCAGTGTAATTATTTTGAAAACACAAAAGAAGCAATGAAAACTATTCTTGGAAAAATGGGAAACAAGCTGCCTATGTCTATATTTAAGAACCACACAAAATCCCCTCTGTCCCTAAAGGCCAGTGTATTCTCGGCTTGGGTTACAGAACTATTGCTTTGGTTTGCAAAAAAAAATAAAAAATGTTGGGGTTGGTATAGCACTTGCTGTTTTGTTCACAGTGGGCTTATTAATGTTTTTTTTTTTTTTACATGTTTACAGCTTAAAAAAGAACTAGCCAGGCTTAGTCCTCTTGCATAAACAACACAAGAACATGAATGGGTATGTGTCCGCAGATGAAAGAAGGGAAGAGTGAAGATTTGTCGAACATTTCCAATCTCAACTTAACTGATGTTTATTTTCACCTCTAAAATTATCAAGTAGCAAAACCACCAACATTCCTCCAAGGGTATGAAATAAAGCAGCTGCTGTCCCTCCATGTCCTGTGTACTTGATTGTTACTTGATGGAATAGGCACTGGTAGAGTTCCAGGTCAAGTTTAGCACCGGAAAGGATTGCCAAAGCTGGCTTTGACAAAAGCAAACAATGTGTGCTCAGGTATTAATACAACCAGGTTTTATTTAAGTTCTCTCTTCTTTTTTATTACCCCCATACTAGCAAGAGTTCCGAGGGAATTTAAAGTTCTGTAAACATTAACTACCCCCTTCCCCCCTTTGTAAGTTTACAAAGCAAAGGAGATCAGGAGACCAGATCTGTGACAGCACCTAGCCTCACTGAGCTACCAGATCCAAAAACTATATACAAATCTGCAGCTGTCTCTGTAAGAGTTACTGTACACGTTGGGGGTGGGGGAGAGGGGTAAGAGAGAAGAAAATCAAAAGAAATAAAATCTAAATTAATCTGATCTGGAGCAACTTCAGTTGTCTTCTTCAGGCGATGATGGCAGACCAAGGTCTTCATACAGCAGCACAACTTCCGTGGGCACATTGCAGCCCTGTGCAAGTGGGAGCGTGGAGGGTGGGGGTTTAGAACTAAGTGCAATGGCCACTTCAGACTTTTTAACATTCTGGGGTAAGGAATGGAGAAGGTGGATTACATAAATATATAAGCACAATGGATTGGAAGTAATGGGAGAGTGTACTATATAGTAAAAACCAGCACACCTCGCTTTATCCCCCTCCATGTGATATTTATAAAGAGACTCTGCCAATGCTCAGATTCCTTGCCTCATTTATTTCACTTTCAAGACGACAGCTCCCTGTTCCTTGGCGTTAATGCTGCTGCAGAACTTACAAAACTCTGAACCACCATCCCGTGTGACCAGATGAAATCTGGCTCGATTTCAGGTTCCAAAGGTAGTGTCAACTCCCACAAAAAAACCAACTGGTGAAGATACATATGGTAAAGATCCTATGCGTCTCTGAAACGAGACAAATTCACAGCAGAAGGGTCCAAAATAACTGGCCCAATCACTTTGGAGGAAGTATAATTAAAGGAGAAAATCAGCCTGAAGGAAAAGATGTGTGCCTCCTCCCACAATTTGAGTCCCCAATTGTTCAGGAAGGCTGGAGTGTGCTGAAGCATGAACTCCAGCATCTTTGACATCACTACCCAATGAAGACAGACTTGAACTCCTCCAAATTCAATGTGCTGAAGAAGGCCTGGCAGGGATGTGCATTGCCAAACCAATCCAAGCTGAATGCTGCCCACCACCACCATTCCCTGCTGTTGCCAGTTCTAGTTATGAATGCACTTCCTGGTTCGGAAGGCATCTTTTGCCCTGATGGAGCATGGAAGTCAGTATCTGCGTGGCATTTTGGTTCTGAATTACATCTGTTAACCATGAGCTCTCCACTATGATTGCACCAGTTAAATGTGACGAGAATGACAAGAGAAGGAAAGGAAGCTACCATATGTAGACCTCCAAATGGCTTTACAAATAGCTTGGGAGAAGAAATCACAGCACCGTGATTTGCACTCGGCCTCATATATGAATCTTCTTTCCCACCTATCCAGAAGAGAGAACCAGAGGCTGATAAAAATGAAGGTGGTTGTGCAATCCTGGGCAGAAAAGGGCTTGGTTGAGGCTAGAAATAGCAGCCTGAGATGATTTGATTCTGTGATCCATTTGCAAGGCAAAGATGACTGCTGCAGCAGATAGAAAAGACTCTGTCCAGCAGTGGAGAATGCATGGTTAACAGGACACAGGAAAAGCCAGGCGAGTTGCATATACTCAGTAGTCATCCAAAGTCTCTATTTCTCCCATGTTGAGCCGCTCTGAAGAGGCATTGACAGAGAAACCTGCAAAACAAGACAGACAGATTTCTTAGTGCACAGATGTGTACAGCTTATTCCCAGATCTTACATGTCTTCATAAAGTAATCCATATATATTAAAGACAATATTGAAGGCAGCACCTGCCATCAATCCAGCTATTTTTTCTAGTGCTTTCAGCTCCTGCTTTAAGGATATTTACACAATAAAAGCATGAGTGAGTAATCTTCCCAATAAACCCCCAAGTTATACACAAATATTGAAGAAATTTTCATCTTTTATAAATCTGCTAATCATTTCCTAGCAATTTGAGAAACAAGAGCAAAACGAGCAAAGGGGAGGGCTAGTAATCAAGACTAAAATAGACTGACAGGCATGCGCAAAACCTTCAACGCTTATTAGCCTGTCTTCCCCCCACATATCTGAGTGTGAATGGAACTAACTAATGATGGGGCAAGCAGAGGTAAGAGCTGGAGTGGTGATGTCCAGGCAACACCTAAATCTGGCTACAGCTAAGAGGGGAAGAAAGCACCCAGCAGCCATCCCTGATTCTGGAATCTTAGCTTTTATTTTCCCCTTCTGACTCTTGCCCCATTTATTTAATGTACCACAAAACTTGCCTAACAAGCTGGGATCTGCTCGAACCATTTTTTGTTTCTTCTTCTTTTTACCACTCTGCACTGCCTCAAAGTTGGATTGCTGGTTGTTGCTCTGATTAGTCTGAAAGACCGAATGCAGTGAACTGTGGTTCATCCCCCACACAGAATCCTGGAACACAAATAAATAACGTATTACAAGCTGGAATCATGCCTTGTGCACTCAGTAAGAGTAGAAAAATAACAATGATCCACTGTCCCAATCATAGGCAGTAGACCAGTAACATTTCTGTTTAGCACACTTGCTGATATCTCTGTTAATTACCTGAACACACCCTCACTCTCATACCCCTATTCTTACAGAAGATTTTAAGGTCAGCTGCAAATACAACACAATAGCTGTCTAATAAGCAAGGGGTGAGAAATCTTCTCTCTATGAAGAGCCTTGTCACAAGCCCCTTGGAGATGTCTTAGAGGGAGTGGTCTGATGGGGAATGGAAAGAGATTGGGAATTTGGTGCAGTATGACTCTGGGGGTGGACCCAGTGGATTGAGAAGTGGTGATGAGGACCCAGGAGATCCAAGTGGGTTGGCAGAAGAACGCCCCACTTCAGTGCCACTGGACACCCCAATGTAGAGTCTTGGCTGGTTGACGAGGGCTCTGGCACCACTGAAGAGTCATCCCTTTCAGGGGCAGTGCAGAGCAACATATTTGATGGTGAATTGGCTCAATCATCTCTGTTTCCATAAACCAAGAACATGGAGACAACTGTGCTGGCACAAACAGACTTCACACGTTCAGCCCACTTGGAGGATTGCTTGCTTGCATGCCCATTCCCAGCCTTGGTACATTGATCACACAAATGAAGGTACCTGTCCTGCTCTTCAGAAGGAGAGTTCAGGGGCATCTCAGTTGTTGGGTCTTAGTTTAAGTCTAACCATGTGTCTAGAACTCTGCTGTGCTTCCTGCCTTTGCAACTTATGTTTGGACACTGTATTGAAGTTTGGAATAAAGCCTTTAATTCCAACAACCGAGTGGAGTTTCAGCATTGCATCTCTCTCTCTCTGCCATGCCACCTCACTCCATCCCATCCCACGTTCCCTGTACTGCCCTACCTGCCCTATGCTACACTCGTTTACTAGGCAGTAAGTTTAATTGACCATAAGGGGACTTGCTTTCAAATAAATATGCTTAGGACTGCATTGTATATAAACATTAAGGCCACAATCCTAGGCAAGTAAGCTTGTCTAGGAGTGCACTGTCATAGGGATAGAGTTTTTGTTTTGATGGTTAGATAGTTGTTGTTTCTGAGGTGGTTGCCTAACATTTTGAAGTGGCCATCTGGAGCATCTGTCTGCCCTGAGAGACTGAATTTAGGTTTCATTGGAGGGATCCAAAAAGAAGAGCTAATAGCTTCTTAGCAGCCTGTTTTGTCATTCAGCCAGTGCCACTTGTTTTTCTCAGGAACACTTGAGGGCAGCTTACCTCAGCCAAACAACATGCCCCCACCCCCGCAAATTTTTGCCCAGCCTACCATGCCTAGGGAAAATCCTGCCATTTCTGGAGTTTCCCCCAACTCAGTGATATCTCTCTCTCCCCCCCCCCCCCGGGCATCCCTTGCTTTGAATCATGCTTCCAGCCAGGTACTCAGAATAGCTCCCTTCATCAGAATTCCTGGGATTCTAAAATTCAGGTCAGAACATGGGAGGGACTGGAAGAAGAAATCTATTCAGTTAAGTTGCAGTGAGAGAGAAAAGAGCATGTGAGAAAGAGACAACAGTCACAGTGATAGTACACATGGCAATCTTTCAACAGGAGTGCCCACAGCATTTCTTGGAAGGGTATTTTGTATTTTAGGATGCATCCAGTCTATGAGCCAGGAGTTCCCTGCCCCAGTTGTAAACCATTCCATAGTCAAGCTTGTCCTCGTTTCAAAACAGATTGCTAAACTCTACATCAACCAGAGAGACAGATGTGTTTTCTCTAGTAATCACAGAAATTTGCTTGCAAATATTCTCCAAAGACAGAAGCACGAACCTGTTGCTGCCGCTGTTGGTTGGCTTTTTGTTTGGCACGGCGCTCAAGAAACTGCTTGGCAAATTCCTTGGCTTCAGGGGTATCTCCAAGGTAGGCTCTGATGTAATCATGGACCTCGTATGGAGATTCTACTTCCTTCAAGAAGGACACAAATGTGGGAACTGCAGCCGGAAAGGAAGACAAATCACGAGATACTTACAAAGCCTATAGGTGCATAAGCAAAAAAAAATCCAGAGCTTTTCAATATCATACATTTCCTTACAAACTTTATGTAATACAGTATTATCTTTACCTGCAAGAAAACAGAGAGCCCTTTCTCCTTATTCACTGAGATATGGGATGAATTAATTTCCTCACTAAGACAACAGTCTCTGCTGGATTCCTAATGATCACTTCCTATTTAATCTAACTTTTTAGCAATGGTGTATGCCTTATGGTACAACTTAACAGGAAATAAAATATTAACTGTAGCATCAGCCCTGGTCTGTGTAAAATCAGGACTTTTAAATTCTCAAGAATACTGGGGATACCAAACCTTTTGCAATTTCCCCATCTTCCTTAATGCTTCTAAATACAATTTTGGACAATGTGCAGTAATGCATCACATGATAATGTGCAGCTATGATGCAGTTTCTCAGTGTGTTAGAAACTTTCACACTCCTTTTTCACTGCTTACCATCCAAGTTGTTGGCTGTGTTGAGTGCATGAAGCATTTGTTCACACCATTGAGTGAATCCATCCTGGGCTTTATTAACCCCCTGGAACAGCTTTAACAGCTTTTCTTCTTCTTCCACCTTCTTATTCTGCCTGCTTGTAACACCTATAGATTTACTAAGACAGGCAAAAAGGCAGTGTGTGAGGGAGAGACACAGGTTATCAGGAAAAAACATGCAAAGTATACAAGACTAGAAAATTCAAGCAGCTTCACAAACATTTCTGCCTTCTGTCAAAATCACAAATATGAAAGTATACTGAGATGGGAGCTAACAGAAAACAGAAGGAATGGAACCATAAGAGATCCTGGCTGCACTGATACAGCACACAGCAGGGTTTGGTGGAAAGGTTCCATCCACAAGACTCCAGAGGTTTCGGATGACAATTCCCATCTATCCCAGTCAGCAAGGCCAATGGTCAGGGATGGTGTAGCCAAGACAACTGGAGGTCACAAGGTTGGCAAAGGCTACAGAAGAATGATTTAGAGACCCTGCAACAGGCCTGAGCCTCTACAATGAATTGAAGGGAAGCTCACTGCATCCTAGTTCCTACCTGATGCTAGCATTGCTCTTGTTTTTATTGGTTGCGTTACGAGGACCAACTTCTTTGACTGCATCGTCCCAGAATCCCATGTTTGAGTTTTTTGTATCGGCATTGCTCCAAATGCTGCTGACAAGGTCTGATGCCCACTGGCTGCTAGGATTCGTGTTTAGAGAGCCCCATACTGAATTGCCAATGCTGGTGTGTAGATTAGAATGTTGCTGGAACAACAGTAACGGAGATACTGTTTATTATCACCAACAGAGGAAAAGCGATACAACAAGAGTATTATCATCATCATTATTATTATTATTAGCTGTACTCACTGTAGTGCTGCTGCGGGACCTGCTTTGCTGTTGCTGGTGCTGCTGCTGTTGCTGCTTCTGCATCTGCCTTGCCTCCTCCTGCTGTATCTCCAAGAGGGATTTTGTAGTACCGGCAGGTTTGGCAACATTTCCCCAGCCAGACAGTTTTTGTTGCTGTTGCTGCTGTTGCTGCTGCTGCTGGAGGGCTTTCATTAGTTCACGCTGCTGACGCCTTTGCTGGAAAACAGTCAATGCAGGACATTCCAGTTCTTAAATGTATACTTGATTATCTTCTACTGTTTTCCACACATTTTCCTCAAAGCTGGATAAATCTGAGTAGGTATGTGTTTCACTGAGGGTGCTGAAATTTGCCTCAGACACACTGATCAAAGTCTCTGGTCTTGGAAAGTGCACTTGGACACAAATACTTTCATATTCTGCTTGTTTTCCAGTCAAGCAAACATTACTCATAGAACAAATTACTTTTCTACCCAGCCCCTCATTTTTAAATTCCTAACTAAAACTAGATGGGCAATGAATCTAATTTTAGGCTTTACATTTAAAGAGAATCAGTAGAATTAGCATTTATATTAACTACGTTTCTATGTCTTTAACATTGTATCATTAAACCAGGCAAATCTGCAAAAAAAAAGGGGGGAGGCTAGATTATGAAAATCTCTGCTCTTTCAGTCTTGGTAATCTAAGACTATGATAATATTTGGGCAATTATAACTTGGGTTTATTAAAATGAGACATGTGGAAGCTTTTTGCCTGCTTATGCTCTCCTTCTTCTCCCTTTGTAGCACACAGCAGTTATACTCAGAAAATATTCAATTAAGCACAATTTCTACTTCATCACTGGGAAATCACAGTTACCAGGTTCAAAACCAACTAGGATTTTAACAATGCTTTGAAGTTGGCTTCAGAGCCTGCCTTGTTCTAAAACTGGTAACTGTAGTTTCGCAGCTCAGATGGTACAGGAAACTATGCTTAATTGGCAACTTCAAGGTTTAACTGCTGTGTTCCATGAAGGGAGGTGAGAATGAGCTGTGTAAAGCCTCCTAGGTACCTTGGGTTAAGCTTATTAAGTGTTTAGAAATTGTCACACTGACTCCTAGCAGTGACAAGCCACAACTGCACACAAATGAGCAAGCCATAGGCTGTCTAAAGGCAGAAAGTAGTGGGAGGTCACCAGATGAATATGTCTTTCACAATGGGTGAAAGAATATGTCTTTCATAACGGTGTAATGGCAAGGAACTTTGATTATTCTATTTCAGCAGCAACCTAAAGCCTCTTTTCCAAACTATGAATTTTACCTCTTCTCGAAGCTGCCGCTCTCTCTCTTCTTCAAGCTTCTGGATTTCTGCTAATGATAACGTCGTTTGGGACTGAGACGCCCTAGAATTTGATTGCTGACCCCATGTTGAAGAAGAAGGGAGCTGGGAGGAAAGACATACAAGAAACAGCACTTAAATTTTCTTAATGGAAAGAGTGAATACATCAGGATATATGCTGGATCAGCCACTCAAAAACATGCAAACAGTTGTTATTGTCTGCCACAAAAGCTGCTAATATACCACAATCTTTATTTTGTCTCCTTGTACTGTAGAACTGCAACCTTTTCCTGCCAGGTGTGTACCCAACCTCCAATTAATCTTTATAGTACCAACAATAGTCATAATTTATACAGCAATATAATTGTAAGATTCAAGCACCTGACTGTGCTGTGAATGAAATGGGAATTATTCAAAGGAAAGGAAATGAAGCAAGGAAAACAGCTGAGGGAAAAAGGCAGTAGTAGCATGGAGAAACAATAAAAAATGCATTTTAAAAAGTCTGATGCAGAGACCCATGCGATTCAACACCAACAGCTTCAGCCTCCATTTTTATACGGCTCATCCTCCCAGGACCTGTGTACATGGTACTGACTTCATTTTATCTTCACACCTACCTGGTGAAACAGATTAGACTGGCCCAAGTTTATCCAGTGAGTTTCATGACAGTGTGATGATTTGAATCCAGGTTTCTCTACTCCCAGTTTTATGCTCTAAATCAGGAGCGGAGAACCTTTTTACCCAATGAACCAGAACATTATTTTCCCCACCCCTGCTGGTCAACTCTGGCAGCGGGACAAGGGGCACCCACCTTTAAATCATCTGGTGCCATTATGATGTCAAGTCACTGATAGCTGAGTTGTCTTCAATTCAGTGGACAACCAGCAACACTCCTGCTAATGGTCTCAGTGAATGAGCTGAGATATAAAAGTTCAGGCAGTTGCTAAGGTACCCCAGACCAAAGTTGTTTGGGGCTTGTAAATTAACAAAAGGACCTTAAACCTGGCTCAGTAGTAGATGGGCAGCTAATGCAGATGTTTTAACAATGGTGTCACATGTTGTGGGCTATTTGCCCCCACCAACAGTCTGGCCACTGCATTCTATACCAGCTGAAGCTTCTGGAGCATGACCAAGGGCAGTCCCACATAGAGAGCATTGCCGTACAGTGGTACCTCGGGTTACATACGCTTCAGGTTACAGACCCCGTTAACCCAGAAATAGGTTAAGAACTTTGCTTCAGGATGAGAACAGAAATCGTGCTCCGGCGGCGCAGCAGCAGCAGGAGGCTCCGTTAGCTAAAGTGGTGCTTCAGGGTAAGAACAGTTTCAGGTTAAGAATGGACCTCCGGAACGAATTAAGTACTTAACCCGAGGTACAACTATAATCCAGCCTCAGGAATGCAACATGGACTACAGTAGTCAGGCTATCCTTGGTGAAGGATAGTTCCAGGTAGCACTGTGGAAGGGCTTAGCTTAAAAATGAGGCATTACTCAGGATATGTGCACCTATATACATTTTTGGTAGGGTGGCAAGTTGCTCCTCATTGTACTTTCTCAGATCTATAGGTATGGACAGAAATGCACACCCTGAGCAGGGCGAGGGGCAGGAATTATGATATGTGTCAAGGAAATCTTAATTTTTTCTGTAAATTAGAGAGATTTGCATATCTATGCTACTTTCATGTTTTAGTTATTATTTGTTATTAATTTCAACAACTTAAATATCACTTAGCACTGTAATTTCTAAGCAGTGTACAATGAGGTACACTGAGCAGTAAAGAGATAACCTGGACAAACTGGGATGTCACTGATTGAAGTTAGAGCTGCCCATCTCCTGCTTCTGGTGCCCAATTCCAAGAGCGTTAAAAGGCAGGTTCTGGCAATGGTCACGTAAATTTTAGCACAGCTAACAGAGAGCTTCTCTGCTGGCTGTGAGCTTAACTTGTGAGAGTGGGTTTATGGCAATGAGAAAAAGAGTAACATTACGAAGAATCAGTACCTTCATCTGTGCAAGTTGCTGCTGTTGTTGCTGCTGCTGCAATCGGCGTAAAGCCTCCTGCTGCTGCTGCCTCTGCCTCATAATTTCTTTCTGGCGTTGGAGTTCCAGCTCTTTACGTTTTCGTTCTTCCTCTTCATGCCTCTGTCGGGCTGCTTCTTCTTCCATGCGCAGCCGGTTTTCTTCTAGCTGACGCTTTGCCTCTGCTTCTTCACGTGCCCATTTGGCAGCCTCCTCTTCCTTCCCAGAACAGAAAAAATATGCAGAGTCTCTAAAGTGGACTAACCTAGATTAAAATGCTTCCTTTTTGTTTGTTTCAAGATACATAGGATTGCAAAGAATCCTTTGCTTCTAAGAATGCAACCTGTGCTAGAATACAACAATTTGATAAAATATAGCTTTAGAAAATGCCCCAGAACAGCCATGAAAACTCCTTGTGTGACTTTGTTTCAGAATTCCAAAACTTTAAGACCATTTTGAATTGGTAGAGTCTTAAACAAAATGAGAGGTCCCTCTGCATTGTTTGATCTAATAACGGCTCATTCACTTATGCATTATCACTTGATGTAGTCAACAAGTGAGCATACATGTGCGAACCAGCCTCTGATTCTTGCAGGTCTAAATTGCAAAATATTTCCCTTCTTTTCACCTGTTTACGAAGCAACTCTTCTCGCTGTAGTCTTTCTTCCTCTTCTCTTCTCCTCTCTTCCAGTCTCCTAAGTGCTTCTTCTTGCTGTTGCCGTTCTTCCTCTTCCCGCTGCCGTCTTAGTGCAATTTCTTGTTCCCTCTGCCGCCTTAGGGCTTCTTCCTGCACACAGAAATAAAAAGAATGAAATTAGCTAAAAGTGTGGATGTGCATTTAAATTCCTATTTATGGTATGCTGGATAGTAAGGGTCCCCTGACCTGGCTGCTCTGATTCTGACCTGAAGCCAGAGGTCTTTTAAATGAAACGACAGCAGTTGGGAATGCATAGGGACAGGGGCTGACTTCACTTTGGGGGTGCAAGTCAGCAGTGGGCAGGGTCATCCTCTTTTCTCTCTCTTTCTTTCTGCTCTCCAAATTAATACCCAACCCAGAGATTACCCAAAATCAAATTTCCCCCTTCCTGAAATTATCACCCAGGTCCTCCCCAAATTAACATCCCACCCCAAGAATACTTCTGCCTTCCTGGAAGGCAAGTCTGAGACTGCTGGTGATGTGTGTGCTTGCTTTGGAGGCTGTTAAGCCTAGAGCAGACACATGCTTGGTTGCTAAAGATAAACAGACAGAGTCCTTAAACAGTCCTTTCCCAGGTGTCTCCCCCGATTCACAAAAGTGTTCTAATACAAAAATACAATCTGCCTCCTGTTGTTGTAGGCAACTTAGAAGTAATAGGGTCCCTTCAGGGGAAAAATAGGGTTTTGATAAGCCTTGCCCTTGGCAGTAGCCAGGGGATGGTGCTGAAGATCACAGAACCATGGAGTTGCTGCAATGGCAAGAGGCCTCTTTAACTGCTCTCTTCCTGGGGGTGTAAGGCTGGGGGGGGGGGATCATGTCCTGCATTGCAGGGGTTAGACTAGATGACCCTTGGGTCCCTTCCAACTCTGCACTTCTATGAGGAAGAGCTCCTGGAACATAACATAGACCATACTTCCCCCACCTGTCCTAAATAAAATTCTTATTTATTTATGTATTTTCTTTATTATGGGCAATTTCTGCACATCCTTCAAATAAATCCCCATGGTGGCCTCCAAAATATAAACATGTATGATTGAGCTGAAAAACTGAACACACTTTGGACTTAAAAGGTGGAAGGAACAGGAAACAAACTTATCCAACTTCCTTCACGGGAAATGAGAAAATGTGTTCTCTTAAAGATACTGAAATAGTAATTTATGTATTTGAGATGTCACCTGCTTTCTGCGCGCCAGCTCCTCCTCTTCTCTTCTTTTTCTTTCTTCTTCTTGTCTCCTGATCAGCTCTTCCTGTTGCCTCCGTAGCTCCTCCTGTCTTTTCCGCTCTTCTTCTTCTCTTTTGGCCCTCAGTTCTGCTTCTCTCCTCTCCTGCTCTAGCTGAATTAAAGAAGTAACAGTAGAAGTAAAGACCTCTTCAACTAGCACATTATTCCCGCTAGTTATAATCACTCTCATCAGCGTCCTCTTCTACAGTTACCAGTTTGATTGGTCTTCCCTAATCTGTGTCCTTGTTGGTTTTTTTTTAAAAAAGCCCAATTAAGAATTAGTAAGTTGTGTCCCAATTACACTAAATCAGTACAGTATAAGGCAATTACACTAAATCAGTATAAGGAATGTCACAGTAACTCAGAAAATAAATGAAATGAAATGAAAAGCTGCAACTGGAATGGTTTCTACTGTTTCTTACCTTAGCAGTTTTGGCTTTTTCAAGCTGCTGCAACTGTTCTAGAGCTGGTCCCTGAGCTGTAGTGTCGATTGGGAGATCCCAGACACTGCTTCCTTCCCAGACTGCAAAAAGAGGGGAAATGTAGGCTATTAAGGCTAGCCAAAA
The DNA here is from genome assembly GCF_964106915.1 of Podarcis gaigeae. NCBI lineage: Eukaryota > Metazoa > Chordata > Lepidosauria > Squamata > Lacertidae > Podarcis > Podarcis gaigeae. The sequence continues at coordinate 61,672,883 of NC_139681.1, forward strand.
AACTAGGAATTCTGTGCACCCAGGCAAATTCACTGGTAATTAAAAAATCTCACATGCACTATATGTTTTGATCGTTAAGACGGTTAAATGACCTCTTTTGTGTACCTTTGGTTTTCCCTTTTTTAGGAAGTAGGGGAGGGGAAGCCTTCTAAGGATGTGTAGCTAGGCATAAATTAAGGAGGTAGAAATGAGGGTGCTGACAGAAAGAATGAGAATGAAGAGACCACCACTGAAGGCCTCTAAGATACAGCTTTTGTCTTTTATCTGCTTTATACTTGTATCTGTACCTCTCAAAACAGCAGCATCCCAAATCATGGTTTGTGGGCTTTGATCCAGGAGCCGACCATAGTTTTCTCAAGATGTAGTTTCAGATCCTGGTTTGGCAATTATTCACAAACCATGGTTTGTAAGCGACATTCATTTGGATGTCATTTCAGGGCAGATTGTTTTGTGTCTGAATGTAGTCAATATCAAAACACTGTTTCGTACCTGTAGCTTGTGGGGCTGCTGACTGAAGCTCCCAAATTGAGCCAGTGTCTGGCACTGACACAGACCTTGTTACAGGAGTCACTATGTTCTGCTCAGCTTTCCTGGAATATAAAGAGGAAGATTCAACATGCTACATCAAAATGCTAGTTATACTTAGAGGTCACAGGGGTGTTTTCTTTTTATTTTAAAATACAATGCTTCTCTTTTTTCTCCCTCTTCTTCAGAACCAGTATTAAAGTGATATTAGGGCATAACTTCCTGACAATTCCAACATTGCTGAGCAAAATCCAGAACTCTTGAGATGCACAAAACTGTTCTTTAATACTGACCAGAATTTGAATGAAAATTTTTGCTCTGGTAAATTAACAGGCTTCAATGAAAACAAATATGAGATGATGACAAATACAACCAACATAAATGGACAAAGTGACAACAGATCTATTTCACAGTCTTAGTGACACTGACTTGAAGCAATTTTGAACAGGCATAAACAGAGTGCTATATATTCAACAACCACTATCATGAGTAGACTCTATAGGGGCCACTTTATACATTATATTCAGTGTTATATTACATGCCCTTTTGATAATGTGAAGTATGAACATGACAGTTATGTGCATGCCAACATTTCCAAAGACATGTTCTCAGGAAACCATTCATGGTAGGTGGCCTGAAGTTTACTTTCAAAGTACTAGATTTACTACTGCATAATGTGTGAAAATAGCTGAAACTTGCATTCTTACCTCATTTTAAGTGCCTGGAACTGTTGCAAAAGGAGAGCCAGCTGCTGCTGCTGCTGCGATGAGAGAGCTGCTTTTTGCTGCTGTGCCATTACCTGGGCATACTGTTGTCTGGAAAAGAGAATGGGGAAAAGTACGCTCTACTTAGTTACAGAATGACTATAACAACCCAGAAAAGAAAAGAGCTGCTAGTTCATACCACAACTGACATTCAAACACATCAGTACAAACCAGAACCCACCCACCAAAAAATAAGAAACTGCCATTTGAAGTGGCTATTCAAAACAGTGACACACAACATTTACCTAAATTATAGATTGGATCTAACTATCCCTTTGTCATATAGGATTCCCCCTTTTCATGGAAGGTTTTCACTGAATGGAGGATCATGATGGTGGGAAAGGAGTTTACTGGAGCCAACTCTCTCTACCCCACAAGCCCTCCAGGGGACACATGGGAATGGAGGGGGAAGGGGAAATAAGTGAATGTCACTTTCTTCCTTCCACTGGCAGGAGCATCCCATGAGCAAGTCTGCTCATGAAAAACTCCTGCCAGCAGAAGGTAACTGAGGTTCCAAGCCTATTATTTAAGCACTAGGCTGGCAGCCTTAAGCAACCAGGAGTTGCAGGCAGGCTGGAGGAAGAGGAATAAAGTGCTCCATCCCTTCTCTGTGCCCAGAATAGAAACCAAATAGGCTATTAACAGAAGAACACCAAAATGGAAGCCTGGATATTGTGGACCACAACTCCCACCAGTCCAGCCAGCATGGCCAATGGCCAGGGATGATGAGAGTGGTAATCCAGCACCAGGTTGGCTAGACCTGACCTACAAAAAACAAGATCCTATATTCTCAACTCCTAGCCCACATACTTGCAGTAGACATACTGCTGTCCACAGAACCAGAAAGTAATGACTGATGTATGGTAACTGTGACAAAGAGCAACTTGAATCAAGAGCTGCCACCATCTGTCAAAGCTCGTCTTTGTCATAGCCACCACTTTCCCACTGTTCCTCACACTTTCTTGCTCATTCCCTGTCCTGACCATCACGGGCAGCATGTGCCCTATACTAGCAGGCTGGTGCAAGACAAACCAAGCTATCTAGGAGAAATTTTGTGAGCCTACCTACTCCTCTTCCTTGTCACCCAGAGGGAGACTCTAGGTAAGCAGGCTGACTGCTGGAGATAAGGAGCAGCAACAATAAGTGAACTGGCGGAATTGCCGCTGAGTAGTTTAAGTTGTCTCATAATGGGTCCTCCTTCTGCTAGGTGATAGGGGCATATGCCATCAGCAGGGACAGAGGACTTTGGATGGAGTGGGTGGTGGTAGCAGTGGCTGTTGTTGTTCCTCCTCCACTCACCACTCAGGGGGAGGTATGTGGCTGGGCAGTGAGAAGAAGTAAGAGCTGCCATGTACAGGGATGTCTTGCTGTCCACTTAGTATGAAAAATTGGACTATCCTGCTCTAGATCATTTAAACAAAGCAAAATGGCCATTGACAAATATTTATATAGACCAGGGGATGCTAACCTGTGGTGCTCCAGATGCTGTTCCAACTCCCATCAACCCCAGTCAGCATGTGCAATGATCAGAGATGAAGGGAATTATCGTCCAACATCTGGAGGGCCAAAGGTTAGCCACCGCTGATGTAAACTTACTGTAACAAAAATTGCTGGTACTGGAGGTGCTGCATTTGGTACATGGCTGTGAATTCCTGTTGTCTAGTCAGTCGTTCCTGGTCCAACTCTCCCTGTGGTTGTAAACAAATCGATAGCTGAACTTGTATCAAATGTTAGGATGCATGCGCATATGTACAACTCTGATTACAGTGACCTACAACATTATGATTACGAAATACCTTTTATATTAAAAGTTGTTAAATGGAACAACATTTTTACAGATTGCTGTGTTTAGTAAAAAAAAAGTATAAAGGATTGTGTGAAGTGGAAAATAAAGGGGTGTATATAGTTAAACTGTGTCTAGGGACCATTCCTTGGCAAAGGAAACTGGAGCAAATATCCCCAGTGCATAAGATACATGCTCCTCTACCTCGAGGAAGGCCCTATGCTTTCCTACTTCACCTCTCCCAGATATGAAGAAAGAGGGAGAAGCTGTGTGCCACATGCTAAATCAAGCCACAGCGGCAGAAGCAAGGCAGGCTTGTTAGTGTGTGTGCTCCAATCCTTTGGGGTTCCTTTTACTATCTCACAGCAGAGTTACCCAGAAAGTCTTCCTGTGTCTTCACAGCGGCAGCAGTCCAGCTCTCTATCGGTGAATGCCCGTGAAGGAATAAACACCTCACCCATTCAGTTCTTCTTCAAATATTTATTTATATTACAAGTTGCATAACTTTATATCACTACTGGTCTACATAAATAAAACAGAACAATACACAGAGATTTCAATTCTCTCTGCTCCCTGCAGCAATCCAGCTAGAGAGACAGGTTCAGAGACTCTTATAGACAAAGGCAGACACTGAATCTCTCTTCCCCCAGACATGCCTAGATAAAGACACCTGTTGCTGGGGAGAATTCTCGCTGCTAAGCAGAATTGGTTCAAGGACAAATCTGATTCAAAGATCGTTTCAGATTTACCTTTGGACTACACCAACAAGTCAGGAGGACCACAACTAGTAACATGCTTGGAAAAAAGGAGTAAGGGTCAGGGGCCTCAGTAGGAGCTACCTTTTACTGATTGTGGCTTACTGTAATTTCCTTCTGCAATTTGCTATGCATAGAAAGCAGTTCAGCCAGATCCAACTGAAGCAGCATTCAAAGGCTTTTAGGTAAGTGAACCAGTAGCAATGAGGGCTTTTGCTATTTCACTGCTAGGTACAGTAAGCACTTTTCCCTTCCTGTATGGAAAGCCCATTGTATTGCGGCTCAGAGTATATGTTCAACATACAGACAGTCTCTCTAAACGTCATTGCTGCTCTGCGCCTGGTAGCACAAAAGCACACAAAACCCTAAAACTGGCATCTCTTAACTTTCTAATTTAATGTTAACTGTTTTACACATTGTCATATTTACCAAATGCAGAGGTGGTGCTGGACCGGGAGTGAAAGGAACCCTGCCCCACATTTTCATGATGTCTCCAAGTGGCTGGAAGCTCTCATCACATGCTCTTTTCACCAACAGTGACATTGTGAAATACCCGGCCTGGAACCACTCTGTCATCTCTTGGTTACTGAATGGACCTGCAAAATCATCAAGGGATGAAATCCATGAAGACAAGAGTGAAACCTCTCCTGAGTGTTGCACCCAACAGTCACAGCCCATATAGAGCCTGGTATCTGGGGGACTGCTCTATGTATGTGCCATATGTGTCTTCATCTTACTTACAGAGCTAGACATTTTCTGATGTCACCCTAAGTACATAGGCAGTGTATTGTAATTTCCCTTAATATTCCAGTGAAATAAAATAAACATAATACCAGACTAGTTTATATCTTAAGAGGAATTCCAATTTACATACCAAGCAAATACTTTCATAAAATTAAATCTTTGTTTAGAAAATGCCTTTGGGGCTCTTCAGTTACAAGAATATCTATGCAAAAAATGGAAATACCAATAAAAGGAAGAGGATTTGGGATCCCTGACTTAGAATTGTATCACCAAGCATATTTACTGTCAGGTATACAATTCTGGAGACCCATAACTAAAAACAACTGTCCAAATTGGGCTTCTTTGGAATATTCCTATGTAGCACCTTTAGAAAGATGGGTAGCACTTGGGTCTAAATACATGAATACTCAAGATGCTATTGAAACAATAAGATTAGTTTGAATGATATGGCACCACATGTCCAGAAAATATAAATTTGACCTTTTCTTCCACAACAAATGACTTTGTGGGGAAACCTGTCTTTAAAAATTGGGAAAGAAATAGTTGTATGGAAGAGGTGGATGAATTTGGGTATATTAACGTTTGAACAGCTGATAAACGAAGAGGATGAATTTTATACATATTCTGTCTTAAGAGACAAATACAGATTACCTACAAATGCTCAATGGCAATATCTTCAGATAAAAAACTTGCTAACCACCATCTACAGACCAGCAGCTTTTACAGCCAGAGAGACCCCAGAGATATTTGAAGCAAGTGATTAATTCTTACACAACAAAAGCCCGGCCATCAACATATATAATATGTCACTAGCAAACCAATTTGATATACAGGTACTGAGGGAGAAATGAAAAAAAGAATTAGAGATCTCAACTTCGACCCCAGAGTGGGAATCTGTGTTAAGTGCTATAACAAGGGTGTCTCTGGACCTTAAACTGAGGCTCAAAAAACAAAAAATAATATTTAGAATATACTGGACCCCATTACGTTTGTTTAAAAAAGGGCTATCTAAGGTATCTAACTGTTGGAGATGCAACAGGGATAATGCTTCTCTAAAACATGTTTTTTCATTGTGCTATACTGAAAGATTTTTGACAGAAGGTAACTGAAACTATCAACAGAACTATATGGAACAATCTTACATTTACAGAGCAAAATATCCCTTTGAATTATATACCCAGCACACAGAACCTTACAAAGGGACAATATGAGTGGATTCTCCATGCCCTTACCACAGCAAAAAGACTAAGACTGATGAATTAGAAAAATAAAAATGCGGCTCCCTTCTACGATTGGGTGGAAGACTTATACAAACTCGCAACATATGAACAACTTTTATATAAACGCAGACTTGCCACGGACAGATTCAATGATATTTGGAATCCATTCTTACAAATACTGTAATAGGTTAATATCTGATGGAGTGCAATAACAACTTTGTAAAGTATACAGTATACATGGATTTCCCCCCCTCCCCCCCCTTTACTTTGCCTTCTACATGGGTGGTGTTTCTTTTTCTTTTATTTATGTCTCACCCTTTTTAGTGCACATATAACTAAAAAACAACAACATTCCAGTGAAATAAAAATAAAAAGCGGTAAGGATGAAAGCTTACCCTGAATTTCTCCCTGTGGATCTTTGTAGAACCACTTTTGCATGGCCTCATGGAGTAATGGTACTGAAGTACCCTTTACTCTCTGCTCCTGAAGTTTGGCTGCTAGCCTTTCATCATCCAGGGCACTGTCCTGCAAATATGCCACCATTTTTTCTGCTTGCTGCAGCAAGAGGGGGGGGGGGGACACATTAAGAACAACTGAGGTTACTACTGCCAGGTTACACACCGTCGGTGGAATAAAGTGAAATTCAGCAGAAAGCCTTATGAATAATACCATCATGGTTGGTGGACTCAGACACAAAGGAATGAAAAAGTAAGTTTAAATAATTATGCAAAAAGATAATAAAGCTTGGCAGAACTGCTTGCTGGGAAGCAAGTCTTATTATCTGGTAAGCAGCAAGGATGGTCAGCTTCCGGAAACAGCTGAGGATATTTTTCCTTCCAACAGACTTTCCCAGATTGATAAATGAGTCTTTATCACAAGTGTCTGCATGTTGGGTTTTTAGTCTTGTTTGAAATGTCTCTGTTGCTTTTGTGTTTAACTGCTTTTCATTATTTTACGTGTAAATCACCTTGAGATGGTGGTTAATAGATTAATTGTAATAATTGTAATGATGATGTCTGTATACATCGTGGTTGGAATTTTACAAGAAATTATTGGTCTTTAGAAATTCAAGTTTCTTGCAACATGTTTAAGCAACATTCAAACTACTGGAAAACGAAGAATTGTTTCTGGAGTCATTTTCAGAATCTATGTTCAGAGTCTTTTTCAGTCTGCATTTTCACTCATTTTTTATTTGCCATTTTTACACTGAAGGGCTCCTATATAAAATCAGCAGACAGGGAAGGGCTCTGAAGATGATCATCTGTACATATCAATGCTTTACCCTTAAAACATATGTGACTGACATGCAAAAGGATTGGCCCTCTGTTCATGTGTATTTTGAAGGGGGAAATACAGTGTGTGTATATTTTGTACTTGAGTATCAGCAGCATGAGGTGACTCTCATATTCTCTACTGCGTACACACATTCTGTCACAATGCTCATGAATGAAGTCAGGTGATTATCTATTTATATTAATGTTGGAGTGTGTGTGTCCATTTTTCAACTTGATTCACTTAGTACTCACAAAGTTAACCTACTGGAGTTGCATACCACACAAATATACAAGATAGATTCAACTTAATTTTAGAAAACAGGAATTCCCCTTCTTTAATTAACAAAAATATTAATTTTCCATTTTTGTTTGAGAAGGAGATGGCAGGAACATACAGGTTGAAACTGTTTTAATGAAAATTAAGTTGATTATCTGAAGTACAGTGGTGCCCCGCAAGACGAACGCCTCGCAAAACAAAAAACTCGCAAGACGAAAGAGTTTTCCGTTTTTGAGTCGTTCCACAAGACGAATTTCCCTATGGGCTTGCTTCGCAAGAAGAAAGCCCATAGGGAAATCTCCGGGGACCTCTTTTAAATGCTGGCGGTGGGGAGCAAAGCCTTTCGCCCCCCTCCGGCCTTCAGAAGAGGTCCAGGAAGGCCGGCGGGGGGCCGAAAGGCTTTGCTCCCCACCGCCAGCATTTTAAAAGCGGTCTGGGATAGCAGGGAATTGCGCTGCGCTTTCCCACTATCCCAGACCGCTTTTAAAATGCTGGCCGTCGGGAGCAAAGACTTTCGCCCACCACCAGCCCTCAGAAGAAGTCCAGGACCTCTTCTGAAGGCCGGCGGAGGGCGAAAGTCTTTGCTCCCCCCCGCCTGCCTTCAAAAGCGGAGAAACAGCAGAGAAGTCTCCGCTGTCCCGGGGACTTTTAAAATGCTGGGGGTTGGCAGCGAACGCTTCGCTGCCGCCCGCCAGCATTTTAAGATCGCCCGGGACAGCGGAGGCTTCGCTGCCGCCCGCCAGCATTTTAAAATCGCCCCGGGACAGCGGAGGCTTCGCTGCCGCCCGCCAGCATTTTAAAATCCGCCGGGGGCTTTTAAAATGCTGGCGGTCGATAGCAAAGCCCTCCTGTCCCCGGAGCTTGCGGGGCGGGAGGTGGGGAGAAGGGCTTTTCTTCCCACCGCCAGCCTTCAGAACAGCCTTCTGAAGGCTGGCGGTGGGGAAAAAAGCCCTTGTCCCCCCCCCCCCAGCCTTCAGAAGAGGTCGGAGGACAGACTGTCCCCAGACCTGGTCTGAAGGCGGTTTCCATAGGAACGCATTGATTGATTTTCAATGCATTCCTATGGGAAACCGTGCTTCGCAAGACGAAAAACTCGCAAGACGAAAAAACTTGCGGAATGAATTAATTTCGTCTTGCGAGGCACCACTGTATTGTCAAACTGCAAAATATGTGTCATTTTTGCCCATTAATACATCAATATAGTTTTGCCCATTTTCATGATCAGTTGCAGGAAAACATTGTAAAAGCAATTAGTTGCCAGTCCTGCCCAAAACTAGTTTTCCTCTGCAGTTGCCACCTGTTGGTCTATGTGAGGGGTGTGCTAGTCTATAGTTGACTAGGTACATTAGCTCTAGGTTGCATCTTGAACTCCTGTCTCCACTTTGGGTGCATAAGCACTGCTGACTTGTAAAGGCTACTGCTATGATATTCTCAGCAACCGGTCTAAATCCCAAAGCTTTCACCCACAATCACCTGAATCAGGTAGCTGCATTTACAAGGTAAGTATACAAAATAATGTTTTCTTTCAGCCTTTGAAGCACAACAACAAAAAACAAACAAACCAGAATTCACAAAGATGCTTTACCTGTTCTAAATGTTTGAGGCCCTCTTCGTCATCAGGGTCAGCAGGAATATTACCCATCCCTGGAGCAGCTGTGACTGATGTCTGAACAGGCCTTAAGGCAGGAATTGGATTTGACTCTGGAGGAGGAAGATGAACAAGGGAAGCTGCATCTGGAGAAATCTGTGGTAAAGGCTGGACAGCAGAAATTGGATCTGGGGGTGGGGAAGAATGGACATTAAATTCCTTTAAAGGCCCTTCTTTCTACCAGAACTGTTATTATGTGATAAAATGTATAATCAGACAATAAGCAAGATGGCATGCTTTCAACAATGCTTAAACAATGTATGAATGATCAGTTCATCCTTTCCACCTTGCTTTGTCACTACAGTCTTTTATTTATTTTTTTATTTGCATACTTTGCATATACATTATGCCAAACCTGAAATATGATTACCTTCTCTGTTGGGCACTTTGGCTGATGGGATATCCTCCATTTGGTTTTCTTTATCTTCTCTTTTTTCTATTACTTCTGGAACACAGTCTTCCCTTCTTTCAAGCAGGCTTGTAGGTAATGGCTCCTGTGACTGGGATTTTGGTGGAGTACCTGACCTGGTGGATGGTGAAGATTCTTTGACTGTTTCTTCTGTTACTTCTGAAATGATTGGTAACTTTATTTAACTGAGCTGGAAGGCGGAAGCAAAATTTAAAGGATAGACTTGAGAAATCCTTCTTACCTGCTACTGCTGTATGCTCCGTCTTAACACTTTCCCTTCCATGTGTCTTATCGACTTCTTTGGCTTCTTCATTGTGACTTCCTTCTGAATCAGACCTGTCTTCCCCTTCCTCTACAGGACGGAAATCCATTTCCTGTTCCTCAGGAATTGGTTCCTTTTGAACCTTCTAAGGAAAACACACATGCAAATAACAAACTTTATACTACTGGTTATAAATAATACCGTTAATATTATGACAGGTTCACAGAAAGTTTCTCACTTTTAAGGAGAGGAATGCCCCAGATGAGTCAAAAGTCCCCATTTCTTCTTCTGCATCTTCTAAGCACCATTCAGGAAGGCTATCCCTATCATCATCCATACTGCCACTGCCACATCGCACTCTTCGATAACCCCGCTCATCATCCCGGTCTCGGAAGTCAAATTCAAACCTTCGCCGTCGCTCCATCTGTTCTCTCCAGCCTGCAGAACGAGGGCCGTCTAAGGGGGCGGGAAAGTAACTTTACAAAAGAGTCCCATAGGGCAAGAACTTGTTTGGAAGGAGAAAGGGATAGAGGAAAAGAGGATAGGGAAAAGAGAGGACAAAGTGACAGCACTTCAGAACGCCACTACAGCTTATGGTCCATCTTGAAACATGCATTTTATAAATATATCATCACTATTTCCCCTTTAAACCACTGTCTCTTTGAGCTATATTATTAATGTAAAGGACTGTACAACCCAACTCCATGCAAGTGGGCTTAAAAGAACAAAAACAATTTAACTATGAGTTAAGCCCAGGGCAGCCTCACAATCTTTCTGAATAGCAACCTCACAATCTGTTCAGCCACAGGGGGGCAGCCTTTGCTAGTAAGACCATTCTATGCGGTTCTATGAATCCAGACAAGTACCACTTTATGGGGATTACCATATTTTTATGCTTCTCTTTGAGGTCACAGGCAGCATCTATTCTACTAACTCCACCAGTCCTAAAGCATCTTCAAAACTGCTTGCCTTCACCCTCTGTCGGCTAGCTGACAATCCTCCTTTCTGGAGTTTGGAGTGTAGTTTGTAATCTGTGGTAATTAATTCTATTTATTTAATGTGCCCTTGTTTTGTATGTCACTATGGTGAAGTGGCCTGCTAGCACTATAATTCTGGGAAAGGATTTGTAGCCGATGAGCTTGTTTCTAAGGGCTGTGCAACTGTGCCCAAGCCTGCATGAGAATGAGGCAGGCAGGCACCAGCAGGTGTTGATGCACCTTTCTACAACCTGGGAGAGGTGAAGAATTTCCAAGCAAGTTGGTGTGAGCGATACTGGGGCTTGAAACGTGGTGATCTTCAAATATGGCTTGGCGTAAGCCACTTCTTTTGGCTAACTTGGTTATACTAGATACAGGATACTATTTGTCATCCTGATAGAAATGGCTATTGGAATCAAAAGTCTTGGATGTAGCTGATAGAGCATCAAGCCTGCAGAGCAAAAGGAAAGGAGTAGGGTTGCTCTGTTACCTCTGCTGAGAGGCCAGCTGCCTTTGACTCTCCCTCCGCTGTCATCTAACCACAGCCATTCTATCAGGCTAACTGTACTGTTTCCATCCCAGCAATAATTAAAAGAACTGTAACCTTTAAGAACTGGTGCCTGAGATTGCTTTCTTCTCTTCCTCTCTGTATTCCTTTTTCCTTGTGTGTCATGCCTTTCAGATGGCAAATCTGAGGGCAGGGACTGTTTTACCTACTTTGTAAGCCTCTCTGGGGGGTCTTTTGAGTTGCACAGCAGATTAACAGCTGTTAATTAATTAATTAAAGCCTCTCTCTCTCTGTACACACAGAGAAAGAGTGATACTTTGACCAACTGAGGGTTGTAGCCCAATACTGTTTTGTGTGACTTCATTTCCTCTCCTCACTTATCCAAACAGTCCTCCGTATGCTCTCCAAAATCAGGAGTTTGGGAAGTCTCTTGAGATAGGGAGGCCTCTCAAGCAGATTTTTTTTTTTTTTTTTTTTGGGGGGGGGGAGAAATATAAAGTCCTGTTGTATGTGGAAGTCTGTTCATGCAATAATGGATTCCACCTGAGACTACTGCAACGCCCACCTCTTTGATAGAGAATATTCCATTACACAAATGACAATGAGTAAGTGTTATCCTAAAACAGCTATATCTAAATTAAAGAGCAACTACAGAAAAACCCTCAGTATTCTACACAATGCAGCGTTTCTCTACACTTCCTTTAAAGTAGCAGAAATTACCCAATGATATTTCAGCCTCGGGACTTCTGTCAAAAGACAGATGGACTTATTGAGAACAAAATTTTTATTAGCTTGTTGTTCTTCATATGCTAAACAAGAAAATACTAAATGAACTGCAAGTACTTGTCCCTAAGTAAAATCTTCACATCTGATCATGTGGTGCTGGTTCAGCTGTTTCAATACTGTCAAAGTTAGACACACTGCTGCTTTATTGTGCATTTATCAGTTATGTCTGACGTCAGGAAGACACACAATGCTGTATTCTCCATGACAAACAGTTTTTCCACTTCTATACAAGTAGCTGGAAGCATATGACAGATCTTCAGCCTCATGATTCAGAGTGATCACTAAAGGAAGCTACGTTTGGTGGAAAAGAAATCAGAGCAGGTAAGAAGAGCTGCTTTTTTCTAGACGTTCTGGAAATAGTGGGTTAAACAAAACAAGCCATTTAAAAAACTAAAAACGATTTTGCCATCGTAGAACAAGCCTTTCAAATATTGTTTTAGGAAGTTTTCCTTCCAGACATTGCTGGCTTGCTGCCTCTGACCAGACTGTGCTGCACTTTTCCATATTTCCTCTCACCTGGACTATGAGGGCGCCATCTCTCACCATCCCTTCGCGAACCAGCCAGCCGCCAACCTCCATCATCATCTTCACCATTTTGCTCTTCCCTGAAGATGCGCCAGTTCTCGCTCTCAGAGCGTATAAATTCATGCTTCCTTCCTGCTACTACGGTTCCAGCATCCTCAAAGTTTGGTCTCACTGCAAGCAAATAAATATGCAAGTATGTAACAGTCATTGTGAAGGGCACCTGGAATAGAAGTCAGACCTTATGCAATTTAAGTCATAAGATGCTCAGGTGAAAGAAAACAAGAACAAATATATATTGCTTTACTTTTCTTATAATGATAAATGCTTTTCTTTAAGCTCTTCTTACAGTTTTTGTGGGCTAAAAAACAAATGAAGGATTTCAGACTTCAAAAAGGAGATTTACAAAACAGCTGTAACCATTTAAGAAAGTCAAAAGTTCAATTTGCAACAAGCGATGGAAGAGCATCTGCAAAGTTTGCATAAACAGTTAGATGCCACCTGATGTTCAATGAGAGATTGCTTTACCATAGTTCAGAGGTATCAAGACACTATTCCTGGTCACATCAAAGTTTACAATGGCACAAGCATTCTGTTGTTGTTTGTATGGGAGGTGTTCTTAAGCACTGCATAATCCAACTCAGTAAAAATGTTCTATTTATCATCTTTAAAATGTAATTCAACATGGTCTTCTATTTACCCTAGAATAGTTAAAACCTACAAGCAGAATCTCTAAAATTTACATTTGGGTCAACAGCAATAAAATAATAATGACCAGTGCCAGACGACTAGCATTAAAACCTTCATAGTCATTAATTTCAAATAACAGAGAATTAAAATAACTGTTTCATCCAAAAAAACCAATTGTCATAATGATGCTTAAAGAAATGATTGTCATTTGTGAGCAAACTAGGATAATTTTACATTCTATTCCATCACGTCCTTCCTAAAAAGTACAACCGATATTCACCCAAAGGGTAGATTTTGACTGGCAGCATGGGGGTCATAGGGTTGGGCTTTGGCCCCTCTCCTGATGACAAAGGAAGGAGGAAAAACCCTTTGGGACGTAGATGGCTCCCAATCAGTTTGTGAACTCACCAAGCTTAAACAATCATCAGAGTCTTGTAAGGAAAGCAACACAAAGGTGCCCATGTTCCCAAGGTAAACAAGGTAGCTAAAATGCTGTCAGGTAGAAGATATTGCGTCCCACAATGTGGAAAGCTTGTTGTAGGGTGCTGCGGCCAAAGGCAGTTTCAATGGAGACACAAATTCCCATCTTGTAATGCATCATGAATGCACTGGGAGACACCCATGTGGCTGTCTTACAAATGTTCACTAGAGGGACTCAACCCTGGTAGAGTGGGCAGTCAAATTTGTAGGGTGAGATACAATTCACCAAGTTGTAGGCTATAGAGGTCCTACCTAGATAAGGTGGAAGGGTTAACCTTTTTGCCCAGTGAGTTAGGGTGGAAGGAAATGATTGTCTGATCTCTTCAGTCCTGGTAATATATGCTTTAAGAGCTCATTGGACATCAAATGAGTGCCATGTCCTCTCTAATAGGTGAGAGGGGTTGGGGCAGAAGGTGGAAAGGATCAAGTTCCTGCTGAATATGGAAGTTGGAAAGTACCTTGGGGAAAAATGAGGGGTTCTTTCTAAGAACCACTTTGCGCTTGTGGAAGATACAGCTATAGACAGGGTGACCAATTCAGAGACCCATCAAGTCAAAGTTATTGATATTAGAAATACAGTGTTACCTCAGGTTAAGAACTTAATTCGTTCCGGAGGTCCGTTCTTAACCTGAAACCGTTCTTAGCCTGAGGTACCACTTTAGCTAATGGGGCCTGCCGCTGCCGCGCAATTTCTGTTCTCATCCTGAAGTAACGTTCTTAACCCAAGGTACTATTTCTGGGTTAACGGAGTCTGTAACCTGAAGCGTCTGTAGCCCGAGGTTCCACTGTAAGACCTTTCAATGTAAGACTTTGAGAAGTACTTCCTTCAGGGGCTCAAATGGAAGTTTCTGAAGGGTGGACAGCATTTTGTGAAGGTCCCAGGAAGGGAAGTGGTGGGCATCTGGGGAACACTGTAGGATTGTTCCTTGTGGGAAGCATTTCATTAGGGGGTGAGAGCTGGAAGAGGTGGTGTGTTTGAGGAAGAAACAGCTCCCGCCTGATGTTTCATCAGAGTGTTGTGTTTTAGACTTTTGCTGAGGCCATTTTGGAGGAATGCAAGAAGATCCAGTACTGTTGCTTTGCACTGCTTCAGGAAGATCTTCCATGTGGCTTTGTATATTCTTAGAGTGGCTGGATAAGCAAGAAAGCAAGATGGTGGAAAATACTGTGCTGGAAAACCAGAGATTCCAGCCTATCCGGATATGTGTTCCAATGTGAGGGTGAGGAGGTGGTGTTTCGGTGACTTCATGAGGTGGAACATTTCAACTTGGAGATCCCAGGATTTGGTGATCCCCTGCTTGTTGAGGTAGGATTTCAAGTTGGAGTTGCCCATGCGTAGGGGCACGTTTGATGTGTAGGTGTGGAGAAAAGTGCATCAGAGCCAGGTGGGCTGCTCCAGCCGGGTGTTCAGCTTCCTCTGGAGACTTTTGGGCATGGATTATCTGTCCCTCACAGTGAGACCCCAAATGTAGAGGCTGACATCTGTGGTGACCACTATGAGGTGAGGGTCATGAAAAGATGTGCCTTCTGCAAGTTTCTGCTAGATGCCCACTTCATCACTACCCACACCTTTGGTGGCATTTTGATGTGGTGATGTAGAATGTGTGTGATGGCCCACTGGTGGAGTACAAGAAACCACTGCAGAATTCTTGCATGCAATTAGAGAGGGTGCTTTGGAGCCAGGCAGACGATAGCCCTGCTTAACTCTGCATTCCAGTGGAGAAGCCATCAACATGGGATAAGATGTCTCTACCACTCTCTGGAAGCTATTTGGATCCAGGAAGTAGTGGTGGCAGATCATTCAAATTGGTCCTACAGCCCTGCAGAGGGGAAGGGTCACAGAGAAGTCTAGTTGCATCAGGAAGTGATCTGGCCATGGCATTACAGATAATATTAAGTATATGTCATAGAATAATTCCTCGCAGGGGGATTGGTTCGATAGCTGACATGTTGAGACAATGCTGTACACAATTATATATCACCTGTTACTTGACTGGATTGTTGGAGGATCAGGGATGGGAGGAACCGGTTTAGGTGTGCCAGATGTTCTATCATGTATCCATGTGATATAGTATTGAGAATGCAGTGGTCTGTAGTAATCTGACACCAAGAGTTGAAGAAGGCTTGTAGATGATCCCTGACTTGGGGCAGAGTAGCATCACTGGTTCTGCTGGTGGTTGTTTCTGTAGGTGTTGGAGGGTGATATCTTGTGTTCTGCTGCCTGGGTGGGTATCACTGCTGTTCCAGGAGGACTTCTGTCTGTAGTTTCTTCCTTGCCCCGGGGAAAGGTAGTTCTGAAAGGACTGGTTGGAAGATTGGTTGTCACCAGTATCTATGGGTCACCAGTACCTTCCGCTTATCTTTAGTTTGATCAGGATATCCTTGAGGGCATCCTCTCCAGACAGCATAAAATTGGCCCAGTCAGCAACGTTGGGCTGAATGCCACAACCCACAAATATCAGGTGGCGTGAAGTTGAAAATTAATCAGGTGCTCAATGGCTTTATTAATGTCCCTGTCTGAGAAAGAGCAGTCAGAAGGAACGATGATAGTAAAGTGGAGACAAATTTCTCGGGATTTTGTATTTCTGAAAAGGTACAGAAAGCCATAAAAAGGAGGGCAGGAAAGGGTGTGAGGCAGCCGATTAAAGGAAGGGGGGTTGTTTTCTAAGAAAATGGTGGCAAAAAGTAAAAGAAGAAAAATAACAGCTTGGTAGAAGTAAAGAAAATGGGGGCACTAGTAAAAGTGACTGTTCCAAAGAGTTTTTTCCTCCTGTTTTCATTATCAGTGGAGGAGCCTAAGCCCAACCCAATGACCCCACAATGCCAGGAGGAAATCATAGAAGGGAGGGGACAGAATATCCATAATTAAGGTTGCAGTTCTAGCAGGCTCACTAGAGAGAAAGCCACACTGAATATACTTCTGAATCTTAGGCTATTAACTCTGAAACAACACTGTTTGTCAACAGGTAACAACATATTTCAAAGCTTAAGGGTATTGAGAAGAGAAAACACAGAACTGGATGAAATAACGTTTCAAATCCAACTAAGAACAGACCCAGGTATATTACGTTCTGAAGTTATTAAAAATGAAGAAGTAAATAGTCGCTCAGTCAACATTATTACACACATACGTCAAAGTCTAAAGTATTCTAACGAGGAACGTAGCTTATACCCCTAGCATGTTCATTTCGCTTGGTTTAAGTTACTTGGCGTGGAGGTCGGTGTTTGGCCATGATTTCCCAGGATGAAAAGGAAAAAGAAAAAGATCTGTGGCTTTGCCTCAAACTAATTGACTGGACTTCCTGAGGAGAAGGAGCAGTGAAAGGGCACCTGCATTCCATGTCTGACCCCAAGCCAGCAATGGTGTTTATGGAAAAGTTCAGATACAACAAAGACATCCAGCCAACAGAGTCTACAGCTATGTAATTTGAAGTTTTAAAAGGGACTGACTTCAAAGTACTAAAGTGGTGTTCTGGAATACAATCTTCTGAGAACTTGTTTATTGAGAAATTTTTTACTAGAATAGCAAATAACAGTGTCAACAATCTTTCTATAAGACACTAAGACACACTCACTCTCTCTCACACACATTTCTATTATAAAAATAAGTTTAATTTAGTGTCCGTTTTCAGGATCCTTCAAATTGTTGGCTACATAGTTTCTAAACCAAAGTCCCTCGAGTACAAGACAGCTTACAATACTGTGAAAGAGAGAAAGAAAATCACTGTACAACCTTCAATAATGACCACACACAAAGTGACTTAAAGAATCATTGGTCATCATTTTTAGGGTACAGGCAGACTAAAACGTAATCATATTTCATTTTAGTTTTGACCATCTCTGTCTCTAAACAACTTACCAGAATTTTCCCATGCACAAATGCTTTTTCCTCCAAGAATTATGTTGTTTTCCTTACTGAAAGCTGAATTTGCACAATTGTATCCATACACATCAGTCTTCCTACCAAAATATTGCACTTCAATAGTCATGCCAACTATCCAATTCCTTTCACACAAACAAGTGCAACATTTCATGGACAGTATGTCTCACATACGTTTAAGTTTGCTCTATAGTTCTGCATATGCCACTAACCTTTACAGATATGGCAGAACAGCTTCTTACCTGCATTGTAATATTACCACTCGCCACTCCAATCTTCACCGAAAACTGCATTTCTGAGGCAGTTTAAAGGGGCGTATCAGGAACACACATACTTCTAATATATGGTGAATCCCGTTTTTATTTTAAGATGTTAGCACAGTAATAATAATAATAATTTATTATTTGTACCCCGCCCATCTGGCTGGGTTTCCCAAGCCACTCTGGGCGGCTTCCAACAAAGATTAAAAATACATTAGAAGTATAAAAGTATCTGTATATCATTATCTGTTAATGTTTCTTATAGTAAAAAGAAAAGGCACCATGCTATACTGAGTGAAAAGTGTCCCCTTGTCCCCATACCCATGAAGGTC
Organism: Podarcis gaigeae; assembly: GCF_964106915.1. Taxonomy (NCBI): domain Eukaryota; kingdom Metazoa; phylum Chordata; class Lepidosauria; order Squamata; family Lacertidae; genus Podarcis; species Podarcis gaigeae. Next base: position 61,690,979 of record NC_139681.1, read on the forward strand.
ACAAATGCATGTTTCAATTTTAAGGTGCTGTGCCTCAACATGTATTACAAAGTTCTCTGCTAATGAAATGAAGAATTAATGTTTTGTATTTTGTGGAGAGTTTTTTTAAAGAAAAAACATGAGGGAGATTTTAGTTTCTAAGTAGCATTATATTGGTCTACATTAATAATTTTCACAGCAGGTCTTCAGTACTTTTACTGCAAACAATCACAGCCTTTGTTTCTCAGATCCTCTTAGGTCTGACGTTCGATCAAAGTCCTCACATCAGCAGCTAAGGAAAAATGTGAAATGCTGAACTGCACTACAAAGCTACCCTCACAGATCATGCAAGTGATTCTGAAAGGTAGACATTATGGGCCTCTTTTCGGCTCGTTTTTATTAGCCAGCTGTTACATTTAAATCTAATTTGACACAGCATAATGTAAACATCTCTTTTTGCTCATAACCATGTTACATGCAGCAATATCCTACATAACATTATTTGACGTAATTTAAATACAATCCTATGAGCAATGCTGACTTAACAGTAGAGGCAAAATAAGAGACGCAGTAAAGTTACAGGTCTTGCATCTAAAATTAGGTTGCAACTATGTAAACTATGTAAAACTAATTAGCAACCTTGATCTCTAGGATACCGATATCCTGTGTACCACATGGTACAAAAAACCTAAAAAGAGAAAAGTGAAACAGAAAGCACACCTTCACCTCAAACTGCCTGGTTTTGGTTAAAATAAAATATCAAAGAAATTGTGAACTCTAAATAGCTACCACAAGAAAACTTGAATGGAAAACAGTCCTGAGGAATTTCATTCCTTTGAACCTCCAAGTAAAACCTTTAAGTAAGATTATGCAAACCTAAAAACTCCATCCTGATTAAGATAAAAAATGCACCCCTTTCTCCAAGTAAGTTCGTGTGGATTTCTCCACAGCTGCTAGGGTATGTGTTGGGGAAAGAAAGCTTGAACAAATCAGCATTCTTTTCCACATGACCACAGCTAATTGGCCCCCCTGCAGACTGAATGACCAATCACATCAGCTTCATATGAAAGCCAACCCCCCACATTATAAACTGTGGAATGAGACCCGTAAGCCCATTTTGAACAAACATCCTTCCAAACTAGTTGTCAAAAGATTTTTTTTCTTCCTTGGGATCACTATATACAGATACAAGATAGTTTGGTTCGTTTTCAATATCCAGGACATCCGCCTTCCTCCCTTTCCCTGCCAGGTAGATAAATACTACAATTACACTGGTAAGTACATGATGCTAACATAGCATCAGTTTTTTACATTAATATTTCCTGCTTTGTGGTTTTAGACTTTCAAAAACAAAAATGGAGTTTTGGAGGATTTAGACAGACCTGTTTTGAAAAATATCAATTGAAATACCAACTTCAAATATTGTAAGACTTTCTCAATGGAGATTGTTTTCCAAATGAATATTGCCCAGTGACAACTTCCAGAACCAATTTCCGTAAGGAACAGTTCTGTATAGGAGATCCCTGGAAGTAACTTCAGCATCTTGCATGGCTCTTTAGCTTTTAATAAAAGGCATGAAGCAGACCTTAGCTGTGCAATTCTAAAAGAGTATTTCTTCAAAAAGGTAACCATCCTGCGACCAGTCAGATATTGAAGACTGAGTGTGTACTTATTCCTGGAGATGTAGTTGCTGTTTTTAACAGTAATGTAGATGACTAGAGTTTTAAATTCAATTCCAGGTTCCAGCAATATCTCATCTTTCTATTTAAAAGTTCTGGAAAAAATATGTTATTGCTTTAACTTATATAAAACATGACTGATAGATGGTAAGTAATTTGCTAGCAATTTGTGTAGCAGTGTAAAGAAACTTCCAGTCAAATTCAATTATTTAAAAAATCATTTGAGTGATTCTTTTGATTAGACACAGAGGTTTTCTGGTTGCTCACCACAGAATATCCATTTGAATAGAAATTAAATGTTATGTCATAAAGCAAATTTACATTTTATTGGTTTCTAACCATATAAACAAACTTTTCGAACAAGTTTCTTCATTTGTCTTACACAATGTCAGTGTTTAAGAAACACCTGATTGCTACCTATATTAAGATTACTCGTTTGCCCAAAGCTATTTTATCTCCTACATATGGAAGATCCTATTTAAGGGGACAAATGATTGTTGTGAAGAATTAGGATATTTCATGCATGGTAATGTTATCTGGGGAATAGTTTTAAACTTCCAGGGAAAATTATAGTCTATTCAATGAAAAAAAAATCAGTACATAATAAAGTGTGAAAGGGATACCATTTTTATTTCACTGATACTATTCAAATATATCACATTTGTGTTTTAAATCCAAAGGCACGTGTATCAACCTATTCAGGTGTAACTTACCTTCACTTATTTCTTCACTTTGTAGCTCAGTTACACTTAACCCTTCACTATTTTTGCCAATACTCATTTTGAGGCACGAGACAAATTACAAGATCACACGCAAACTCCTGCACACTCCATGTATAGAAGTTAACAAGACTGCCGTTGGATACCTGCAATGGGGGGGGGGGGGCATTACCTGAGAGCAGCAGTGTAGCTTAGAGGTCGCCAAGGCACACACATAACTATACACCATGCTTTCAACATTTGCTACCTGCCTAATGACAGACCTGCTATATCGGCGTATGTACACACACTCAACACTTCCTGCAAGCTTTAAGAAGAGTTTGAACAGGAACCTGTTCTTGGGGAGCACTATGGCAAAACTGCATGACATCAGAAATGATGGAGGGTGGGTGGCAGTGGGCATTACCCCTTTGGTTGCTTCCTTGAAACAACTGTTACTTGCTCTAGGGCAGCCTCCCCCAACCTGGCTTCCCAGTATGCTGTTGGTTGCAGCCATGCAGCTCACCATTTGACTAGAGCAACCTTCCCCAACCTGGTGCTCTCCAGATGTTTTGGAGTACTACATCTGTCAGCCCTAGCTGGCACTGCTATGGCTGATGTGAGGGGTGGTCCAGAGCATCTAGAGGGCACAACGTTGGGGAAGTCTGCTCTAAGCAAATGGCAAACTGCTCAACTGCAATGAGCAGCACCTAACACTGTTTCTTCAGACTAGTGCAGCATGTTATCTTTTACAAATTCTAAGTGATATAATCTATGGCTTTAAACTTTTGCAAGTGAATTCAATTTCAAAGCCTTTATATTAATACTCTGTTAGAACATCTATGGAGAGAATGACTATGATATTCAACAGTAGTTTTAGAATACCTTATTCACATCAAATGGCAATATTTTCTAGAGGAATTAATGCACTATTCACTGTTACAAACAAGTACCAAAGTAAATTTTCTGAAGGAGCTGGATGTCAAAACTACTACAGATTTTATAAGCAATCTGACTTAAATTGAAAGTATCGTTATTACAATGACTATCAATTAGGAGAATATCTATCTATCATGGGATGTTAAACTTATATAACAAATATATAATTTAAAATATATACTTAAATGCTAAAGAAAGCGTATCTACTTTGCAAAAATGTAGTGTGGAAAATTTAAATACCTTTGATTATTGCTGATTTATATTGTACCCACCCTTCACCCTTAGGTCCCAGGGTGGGTTACAGTAGTAAAACAGAAATGTAATAACAATTGCCAAATATCACTTTTAAGCAATGTTTTGTTGGTATTAAGTGTCACGTGAAAAAATTTAAATGAATAGGAGAGTCCTTGAATCTTTGCATACATCTATGTCTTAACTGCTCTTATAACAAAGCAGAGAAAGCCAAAGGGACTAAAATTCTGCAACAATGAAATACATTTTTGCTCAGTTATACAAATGAATAAATATTTTCAATTTACACATTTAAACTCCATATCCAAGTGCTTGGAAAACTTGCATTTTCTATAAATGGTTTGCAGTAAGGGGAGGGGGGAGTAGTAAACGGTAGGCAACAGAGTGTATAGTTCAAAGAAAAGTGACCAGAAGCCATGAAGTTGGTGAATGCAGTCAAGTGGAACACAGAAGCTCTATGTCCATAAATATCTGATGTCTTGTATAGATACTATCAACCTGTTTTCAAACCCATCTTCATGAACTCAAGGACTAAAGCAAGGGTAGCCAACTGGGTGCCTGACCACCAGAAGTTGTTTGACTACCGCTTTAATGAAGCCTAGCCAACATAGCAAATACTTAGGGGAGATAGGAGCTGTAGACCTACTGCATCTGGAGGGCATTACATTGGTTACCACTGGACAAGAGGAGTTATTTTCTAATTGTTAATTAGAAGTTGAGATTCTCAAAAATTTTCACCAAATGCAGAAGCCTATGAACTATGTATAGAACTTGACGGGGTGTGTGTGTCTTATTTTTAGAGTAAGCAAATAAGTGGTACAGTATCCTTTAATAGGCACATATGGAAGTATAATGCTTTGCTAAGCTGAAAGTATAGTGCAGAAGTCTTTGTGAAAAAAGTTTTATTTTTAACTCACTGAGTTCTGGATACGTTTGCTGGAGATAGCATCACAGCTCTACAGCTGCACACTTGAGAAGTCATAACTCCAGGTATAGCCAATGTATTAAAGTTAGGAATACTTATATAATTCTCGCCACTATAATTTCTCCCCAGATTCAGTGATTCTAAATATTTAAACAAGGTTATAGAGAGAAAGCAATGAATTAGTAATCCACTATTCATTTGTTGATTGCTGAACTTTGTTCAAACCACTGCACACGTACAGCTTGTAGAATTTTCATTTTTTTAAAAAAACAACATTAACTTGTAGGTCTATCAATTTGCACATAAACACTTATCAATTCAAAATTAATATTAGAAATTCTCTTAAATGTCTAAAGCAGAGTATGGGGCAGAGCAAACCCACTAAACAATAACGTTAAGAAAAAGGGGAAATCCAGTCATACTTTATTCTAAGTCCTCTTTGTAGCATTTACACAACTATTGCCTTTAAGTAGTTGATTATGCCTATAAATTTATGAGCACAACATAGTTGCACTCTTGGGAAGACAGAACTCCACATGTTTCAGAACTACAAGTATCCGAACTGGTTGAAATACTCCACTATAAAGATACTGAAGTCATAGTTGATTATTTCATTGATATATCTATGAAGTAAGTGGCAGAGACAAAAGTGGAAAATTCCATGCTAGAGATTATTAGGAAAGATATTGCATATAAAATGGTCAGAATGGTCCTTTATAAATCTACACTGCAGACACATTTGAAGAACTCTACAGTTTTGGTTACCCCTTCTAAAAAAGGGTACTAGAACTAGAAAATATGCAGAACTGGGGAACAAAATGATACATAACTGAAGCACTTTTCCTGTAAAGACAAGTTAAAGCATTTTGAGATAGTAAAAACAGGACAGGGCTATTCAAAGCCATTTCCTTTAAAAACAACCAGTTCCCCAAAGCCTGTTGGAATAAAACAGTATTTGCCTGCTGGCATAAAAACAACTCCTTTCTCTAGGAAAGGAGTTCCAAAATTTCGGAGCAGCTACCAAGAAGGCCCCCTCCCATACAGTCCTTCAGATAACCTGAGCTAAGCTGTATAAGGGCTTTGTAGGTCATAAATAGGACTTTGAATTGTGCCTGGAAAAAGACTGGTGTAGCCAGTGGAGCTATTGTAACAAGTAAGGTTTATGCTCCCTGGAGTGCAGCTCTTTAGGCCTGTCAGTTTCTGAGCACTTTTCGAAAGGCAGCCCCACATAGAGCACGTTACAGTAAACTATACAGGATGTAATGAAGGTGTGTTAAGTTTATATAAAACAATGTTCCAAAACAGACAGCTCTTGCAGCTTTTGCATATGACTACCTCCTGGAAACAATAAATAAAAAGGAATGTTTGAAGAGTAACAAGTAAACTGTTTTTCTTGTCTGTGGAGGTGTATTAGCAGGATATAGTCCTTTTTCCAACTTTCCCAGTAGATAATCCTTTGAACACTAGAAGTTCCTTGTCCCTGTCTTTACCTAGTGCACTGAAATCCAAGCCCAACAAGGCAAATAGCAATTTTTGTGTGCTTCAATTGTAGTTGATCAGGTACGTAGTGGAACTCTTAGCTCAAAAGTGCATTCCGCATGGGTCAGGCAGAATATCACTATTTTAGTAATAATTATTATGCATTATTATTATTTAGATTTCTTAAACATTCTTCACTATAAAATCCCAAGGTGGGTTACAGCAATGTAAAAATACAATATTAAAATCAGTTTTACAAAATTACAAGCAAAAGAACAGGGTGGGTCCTAAAAACACCTCAGTTGTCAAAGGCCAAGGTAAAGTGGTATGCTTTCAATGTATAATGAAACCTATATAATGAAAATGTTGGATGCCAAGTTAAGGTTACTTTCATTCAGCTGTTAACAAAGATTACTATTAACAAGATTTTAAAGTCCAGAATTCTTACACAGGGCCCAATTATGCTGTTCCTTCCTTTATTTTTTTTAAATATGTTTTATTTACCATATTGCTAGTTATAAAAACAGAAACACTTAAATATGCAAAATATAAATATATAACTACCAAATCTTAAAAAATAAATTCTCACAAAAGGCAATTTAGTGCCTATGGTAGGTTTAATACTTACATCTAATACCAAGCATCACCTTCCAACAAACCATGTATAAAGTAGCATCTTTGTTTAAAAAGTTGAAACTGTCAGCATTACTATCACAGTAGGATAAAGAATCAATTCATAGGTCTGTATTTCAAAAAAATGTTATTTTTGATGCAGTCCCTACCTCCTCTAATGAGGTAGGGACATATGCAGGCAGCTTAGCAGGCTGTTACATGGCATACAAGGCATGTGTACACCTGCCACATCACAGTCACACTCAACCCTTCCACTAGATCAAAGGAGTTCACGTTATTCCTCTGGTGATTGCTCTGAGCACCACACATGCAGTGGACTGGCTTGAACCCATAAAATAAATTTGCATGTTTAGCATGACATTAGGATTGTTTGCTTTCATTTCAAAATGGTATTTTTCTCATCATTTTCTTAAGAAAAGTTCTACTTCTGACAGAGTCAAAAGTCATGTTCAAAGAGTATCTTTTAAAATTTCAAATGCCAATTTTATAATTATTTTCTACCAGGGAACAGTTCAAAATGAATACTTTGATGAACTCTAAGGTAAAGGGACCCCTAGCCACTTGCAAACTACAAGCCTCAGTTACCTGTGTTTTAATGGGCTATGTACTTTATATTGTGCTTATATTTCATTGTTAATCCTTGGCAGAAATAAAATATGACCACTTGACTTCACTAATACAATTTTCCGATACACTATCAGAACAGCCATTTTACTTGAAGTGCTCATATGACTTAACAGAATGAAATGATGGTGTGGAATTTTTCCCAAATTGAAGGGAAAAATCTCTCTTTAATAAGAGAGCTCATTTTATGCTGAAATGAAACTGAGGCACTGGTATTCAACTTAGTTTTAATCAGAGCAGACCCACTGAAATTATGACTTAGAGCCACTGATTTCAATAGGTCTACTCTGAATAAAATTTAGCTGAATACTACTTACTGTCAATATGTTTTGCTAGTACAGCATGAGGGTGAAGAGACAGAGCTGTGGATCATGGAACCCACAGATCAAAAGTTGCCTCTCCGGTGAACAAAGCTTCAGGTCCCTACAAGCAGAATTGGAATAGAAATTGTGACCTATTTTATAGCCTACAAAGACAATTACAATAATGTATGTGGAAGCCTTTTGAAAAGTCTAAATAAACCACTACCTACAGGCTAAGTATTATTACTAGCATTTTTCATTGCCTCATCAGCTTTATCAATCAGTCATGGCCTTGTTCACCAGTGCTCCCAAATCCCAATTATAGACACATCTTGCTCAATCCATGAGACTTCAACTTACTTTTGCTGTAAGTTTAAGTTTAAAATGTTTCTGTTGAGAGGATAGCAGTTTTATACTGTAGATTGCATTGTTTTTTCATTTATCACCATCATCAACAATAATAATAATTTTTACTTGTTAGTCACTTGCTACATAAAGTCTCTAATCAACTTGAGACATAGGCATGGCATAATATCAGGAACATAACAATAAAAACCATTATAATGACTCATGTGCAAGCTTAGCAAAACAGCAAAAACAGAGTGGCCAAGTACAACATATGCAGGAGATAAGCATCTGATTAGCTCTACACAATCAGTGAACTCTACTCCACATTTTGTCAAAACTGACTGATTGTAAATATCTTAGGTGCTGTAGTACTATAAAACAGTGCAACTACTTTTGATGACTGGCCCATGACTAATTTGTGTGTTTTTTATTTAACACATTTTTTATATAGCTTGATTGTAATTAATCTCAAAGAAGTTTAATACACCTCCCCCCAAGGAAGCCACCCTACACATTTGTAAAGGATATATTTCAAACAAATTTATTATCATAACTATGCCTGTAGTACGCATGTATCAAATTACAATGCAATCATTTTCACATTTTTCCTGAACGGGAATACTAATGTCTAAGTATTTGGAAAATGTGATAGCCCCCCACCAGAAGTTGTTATATCTGTATCCCATTCAGAGAGAAACGAACAACACACAATGATTGTGCAACAAGATGGACCAAATATGTTTCAATTTTACCATCAATATTAGATCAGATCTGGTGCTCTGTGACTATGTCATTCAGCAGTTACCCCAGTTTAACCTCTCTTTTCAAATATGCCAACATCCTTTCTCTCACAGTTTTCATTTCATCTAGTCTCTAGCAAATAGTGAGACACCATGATTGAATATTTTGCTTTCTTTTATGTTTGTTAATTTTAAAGCTATGGGCTTTTTCTGCTATAAGAGAAAAACTCATAAAAAGCACAGGGATTGATCTTTTATTTTCCGAGACACTCAATATTTGTAACTCCACAGGAACTCAAGCTGCCACACTACAGTATTAGAAACATGATTAAGGACACATAACAAAAGCCTCACTCCAGTTTCCCCTTTGGCAAATTGGGTTTAGAGTTGATTTTTTTTCCTCAGGACTTCTCTCGGCTTATATAATTGCATAATATTTTCCGTATTATTCTCTATCCCCTTTTTAATACAGCTTTACAACAGCAGTGGCCTGAGTATGTTCAGCAGAAGAGGCTATATCCCAGGTACCACAATTCTAGACAATAAAAATATCATGGTTGGTAGCAGTAAACATATTTAGGTAGAAAACCCCACAAGAGCTTATAATGAGGAAATTTTAATTTATTATATTTGATATGACAGCCTTCAGATGGCCACCAAAAGAATATATAGAACATTTATAATATTAATAATAGCTTTGATAGTGTGCTTTGCTTAAATATTAAACACATATTTGCTAAAGTTACAGAACACACCTCTGAATTTCAGAAAATTAAGACTTGCAGTGCTCCTTCACTATCAAACTAACCACTAGACCCACAAATAAACCTAAGAAGTCAAAAAGTTTGGCTTACATTTCTAAATTATCATCAAAAAAGGATCCAACATGAATTTTTGTAGGTAATCATTATCGTACTATGGAAGCAGTGGCAAACCTGGCTCTCCAAAGTTACTTTTCTCAGAACTGCATGTTTAAAGACCCCCTTGGCTAGCTGCAGGTAGCGTCTGGTCCACTGCCAATGTGTCAGAATCTCTAAACATCATCTGAACTACAGATAAACAAGCATCCAACAGTTTTGTTTCTTTTCATTTTCAGAAGATGAGGACAGAAGTGATAGAAGGCAACAACACCAAACCTAGTGCTCCTCTCCTGGCCCAACGATACCCAAGAATGGTCACCAAAGATGGACACAGCACACTACAAATGGATGGTGCCCACGGGAAAGGCCTGGCATACCTAAAAGATGCTTGGGGGATCCTTATGGATATGCGCTGGAGATGGATGATGCTGGTATTTTCTGCTTCTTTTGTCCTCCACTGGCTTGTCTTTGCAGTTCTCTGGTACCTACTAGCAGAAATGAATGGGGATCTGGAGATCGATCATGATTCTCCACCTGAAAACCACACTATTTGTGTAAAGTATATCACAAGCTTTACAGCTGCTTTTTCTTTCTCACTGGAGACACAGCTCACTATTGGTTACGGCACAATGTTCCCAAGTGGAGACTGTCCAAGTGCAATTGCCCTGCTTGCTATACAAATGGTACTGGGTCTGATGCTGGAGGCCTTCATCACAGGTAATTCCGTACTATTTCATAACCTAGTGCTTTTATGTTATAGTTTAAATAAGAGCTTTATCATAAAGCTACAGCAAGAAAGCAAGGATAGGGCTATGTCACTCAGCATTCTGAAAAATACTGTTCTTTGACGAGGATGTATTTCCACTTTACAGTATGAAAAGAATTATTAAATAGCAACTTGTACTAAACATCTAAATAGGTGATTCAGTTCTTCCCAAATGCATGCTTTAGTTCTAAAACCTTTTCTTACATTATTTTTAAAAGTGTGATTAGTTAGTAGAATTAGCTGCCCATACACATTTGCATAGTTTAAAGCTAACAGATGAATCCTTAGCAGCTTTACCAAGAAATGAACACCTACATAGTTCAATGAAGTATTACCATAAGTATGCTTAGGACTGCAGCGAAGGCTTTTTACTGATAGGTTTTCAATGAATATCAGAGAATTTTCAAACCCTGCTATGTTTTATTGAAAATAATTTTAAATGAGTTAATAAATAAAACTGTTCTATATTACTAAAAGAAAATTTGCTATATAATAAATGAAGCTTATAACAAAATAAACCTACTAAGAGATTACTTAGCAGACTGTTAGCCTGAAATGCTAAATCATAAAGCAGAGACTGTGGGTCTTATTTTGTCAAAAGCATATGTCATTATTCAAGTTCACAAAGATGGTGGAAAATATTTTAATGAACACCTGATTTAAAAAACATTTACTATAAAAAGTATTTTTGTGGTTTAGGAAATTAATGTGATGGACCTGAATAATGTGGGAACCATCATTAAAAATGTGAAATACTTATGCTAATAATAAATGTTGTGAACCTAATACAGTGCTACTTGCTTTCATTGTTTCCTTTCAATATACTATAAAGGGAATCAGGAAACTATAATTACATGCACAATCTACATGTAAATTCTCTTTTTATTTAGGTGCATTTGTAGCAAAAATTGCCCGTCCAAAGAATCGAGCTCTCTCCATCCGGTTCACCTATTCTGCTGTAGTGACACACAAAGAAGGAAAGCCATATCTAATGTTCCAAGTGGCCAATACTCGCCCAAGCCCACTCACCAGTGTTCGGATTTCTGCAGTTCTTTATGAAGAACAAGAAAATGGTCAGTTGCATCAAACCAGTGTGGATTTCCATCTAGACAGCATCACTTCAGAAGAGTGCCCTTTCTTTATCTTTCCTTTAACCTATTATCATCCCATAACTCCATCTAGCCCTCTAGCCATTCTTCTGCAAAGGGAGGCTCATCAACATTTTGAGCTAGTAGTCTTCCTTTCTGCCACACAAGAGGGCACTGGAGAAACATGCCAGAGGAGGACATCCTATCTTCCATCAGAGATCATATTACACCACCATTTTGCCTCCATGTTGGTTCGAGGTGCTAAAGGGGAATATCAGATCAAGATGGAGAATTTTGACAAGACAATCCCAGAACTTCCAGCTGCAGACTCTAAAAGTTCAAAGAGGACTGACATGGAGATCCGCATCAATGGGCAGCACATTGACAGCTTCCAGATCTGTGAGACTCATCTGACTGAATAGACTTTGAATGTGATGCCAGCTTGTTTTCGTTTTCAACAATTGGATTAGACTACCACACCAATGTTTTCACTTTCCTCTCTATTTTATTGTGCTCTTTTTGTTCTCTCAATATCTTTGACTTCAGAACAGTTCACAGAATAAAGAGCATAGCATCCATGTAACTGGATGAGCCACTGGCGTAACTGCACAAAAACAGAGTCAGGGACAAGAAACACTGCACAAATTATGGGAAAACAGAACTGCTACCTGCTGAATTCACTAGACTATGATTAAAACTGCACTGACCCTGAAACAAGAGACTTCCAGACTCAAGACAGCTTGTCAAAATTCTAATTAAATGACATTAAGATAAACACTGTGGCATTGTAGTAGAACTAAGAAAAAATTCACCTGAAAAGGCCAAGATCCCTCAGATCTGTTGAATCAGTCCTCTTGTGCTATACAGTTACAACAGAATATGCTGATGTCTAAACATGCTATGAAGAATGTTGCTAGTATTTTCTGTGGCAATGAAGTTGCAATCCTGCTGTGCTTGTTTATTAAGGAAAATCACAAGCATTTGCTGAAGCTTTGTTCCAGCAGCTAAGAACAAGTTCAACACCCGTAGGCACTTTCGTGATGAAAGTGAATGGCAAGAATTTTTACATGTATTAGACTTAAACATTCTATATTGGAACTATTTTCATATGGAGAAACATGCAATAAATTTAGCAGACAACAGGAATTCATCGATCTCTTTTTGCAATTCTCCTCTCAAGGATAATCAACACCTCATGTTTGCCTTGTTGCAAGTCAAAATCTAATTACTCCTGTCATCAGAAAGATCCACTGCTTCCCACATTTATTGCAGTTTCTTTCCAAAATAACCATTCAGTTAATAAAAACCGAGATAAAATGCATGACTGTGTAAAATAATTGTACAAACATGAATATAATTATGAGACATTGAACATAAGGCTCTATGCCAAGTTGAATCATGATTATTACCAGAACCAATTACAAGAACTAATGGTTGTTGTTTTTTTTAAAAAAATTAAAATGAACCAAGTTTTTAAATGGTCCAGAGGACCACGTTTATGGCTTCCTCACATTTGTTTAGCTAAGGGCACTAACTACTCTGCACTCAAAACCAAGGAAGAGCATCATCAAAATCACTAAATACTTGTATGTTCAAGGATAATTAAAAGGCTCTTCTCAGAAAACATTGCATAGGTATCAATACTTTACTTTAATACTGACTTGTGGTTATGAAGAGCCTGGCGTTTTTTAGCTCTTGAACGTGGATAAAGATATTTATATGTATATACTAGTGTGGATGTTAAGATTTGTTACCAAATCATAGAGTATTTTCTAAGAAACTCTCTCTTCTCCCAAATCTAAAAAAATGGTTTTATGCCTGATTATAAAGATTTGGATGTTGTGGTCAACTGAGACATGGTGGGGCTATGGAACAATCAGCTGGTCCCAATGGTGCTAGCTGCCAATTCACAGCTGCTAAAAGGCAACTCAAAGAACCAGCATTTTACTAACATTACTAATGTTGATGTTCTATGTAAGCCATGCTAGAGTAGTCAGCATATACGCAGATGGGAATAAGTGTATTTTTGTAACTGAATGTAAGAAAGCAGGGGGTCATGCAATCTCTGTGTTAGAAATAGTTCGTTTTTGGAACATAATCACATCATAGCACTAGACCCTTGTGATCTCTTACACTGTAAGACATACAGGGTTGTTGAAGTATTTCTTCCCTTGTCTGTGCCGAGGCTTTAATCTTTTCATTCACAGTGTACTGTAATAATGGATTAGCCCAATGCAGAGACCGGATAGTAATAGCAATCACGACCTTGGATTAATATACATTAAATTGTATTTGTACTCACTTTATTCTTTGTCCAGCATAGTCACTTAAAAAAAATTCTCTCCCTTTTACAGCATTATTAACCACACAAAGTGAAGCTTATTCGACCCCCATTCTCTAATATTTAAATTTTTGTGGGAGATCCCACAGCTTAACGTATTCCATGTGCACAATAAAACTAATGCAAAACTTCACTCAAAAACTGAACAATCCAGTCAGGATGTAATGTACTTGCAAACTTTTCTACATAAAAAATGGTGCGTTCAGTGCCATTATGGGTTTTTCCTGCCACGTTAGTCCAATTTCTGACTTATATATCAATTTAGAGGGGCAAATTATCCTAGTAAGCCAGTAGTTTTTTTTGTGCAAGGTACTGTAGGACTGATATTATACTATTGCTTCAAAAATTCAGGAAAGACAAGCTGCATATATTTAAGTACAATATACAATACAAGGTATGCAGTTCAGTTAGACCACTTCAGCACTGAGCACAATGCTAGAAATAAGCTGCCAATAGGCAGAACCTACAGCTAACCATCCATATTAAAAGCAAGCATCTTAGCTTCCAACAACCATCTGCATCCTACCTCCACTGCACTCTCTGTTGGGACACTGCTAATTGCAACAGGTATTTCTTCTACCCATAACTTACTGAAAAAGCATGAGCATAGATTGGCAATGTTCACATGTATCACTCAACCATGGCTAAACCATGGTTTAGCATTACAAACCACAGCAAGCTTCAGACTCAACTCTCCTCCTCAGGTGCAGCCATGAGAAAGAGTTCAGAAACTTTCATTTCAGATTTGGACTTCAGCTTGTTGTGGTCCAAACCTGGACAAACTGTAGTTAGTCTTAGCCATTGTTAGTGGAAACAAGCCAACTTCAAACCATGAGTTATGAAGTTGGATTGTTGCCACCAGCTTTAATTAAGACTGATCACAGTTTGTGGTTCAGATAAAATGCTAAATTGTGGTTAATAAAAACATATATGGAAGCTTCCTCCTCATGGTCATGGAAGAGGAGAAAACACAAGCCCTAGGCTTGTCATGGCTTGAACTCATACCACTAAACCATGGTTAGCTTTACAAGCCATCTCTTGACAAGTTAGAGGCCTATACAAAACCCCACAAAGTCCTACAGCTTCAGTGGGATGGACTTTGGGTATCATAATTTTGAAGATTAACCTATTTTACAGAAATGTGGAAGAAAAATTAGAAAAGGAATTGTAAATCATCTTATGCCCTGAAATGCCTTATAAAAACGATATAAATTACTTTTAGGAGCCTAAATATTAACTCATAGCTATAGAGAGAAAAATGTTACTAAGTTCAGACAGTGTCCAAGAAACAAAATGATTTAAATCTATGTATGACTGAAAGCCAGAGGAATTGGAAATATGCCTTCTAATTCTGTGTTACCAACGTCGTAAGAACTAAAATAGAACAGCACAACAAAATAACTTAGATGCTTTAAAGGGGATTCAAAGGGCATTAAAACAGATGGCGATTCATACAATTTTCAAGTTTTGATCACCATAGAAATCTGGCACTGTTACAAAATTCAGAGTATATATATTAAAAGAATCTCCTAACAAAGAACAGCAAGCTGCAGTTAAGCACTCAAATCCTATTGACTTTCAGAAAGAGTGCTTGGTGGCTATTAGTACCTTTAAAATTCCTCAGAAAAGCCAAGTTCTTTTCTTCAACTTGAGAAACCAGTTCACCAAAAACGTTAGGAAAACAACAGGCCCCTATTTCACAATACAAATGACCTAGTTCACACATAATGATAAACCATGGTTTAGCATGATGAGGATGAGCTGCAGCAAGTCTTGGGCTTGCACATTTTTATCTTCCCAAGCATGGCCACAAAGAAATGCTATGAGTAATCTATGATTAATGAAAGTAAGCAAGTTTCATAGCCCATGGTTTGAAGTTGTCTTGTATAGTTAACACTAACTTGTAGTTTGTTCAGGTTTGAATGTCACCATAAGCTATGATTAGTTTAAAACAAAAGTAAAAGCCTGAGGCTCACTCTCATAGCACTATGTAGAAAGGGTGAGGTTCCTTTCTCTTTTTTCCAGAGAACTAGGAAACAGGGGGAGGGGCAGAAAGAAGCACAGGCTATCTGCACTGTAGGTTGCCTGTATATAATAAACCAACTCCTATAGACAGCATCATTTTCTGGACTACCTGATCCAAGCCAACAAGTTGTAACTTTTATGCAATTGTGTTGGGGGAATTATGGACTAACTGGGAAGGGGTATTAGAGAATTGGTTTTTTCAAATGTTATCTTGCATTACACTGCAAAAATGCTCAGAAAGCAAACTACTTGAGACGTAACATGGCATGATCCAAAACTTTACTTTGGTCTTATCACCACTGAATGCATCCAATGGCTTGCCAGAGCAAATTTCAGCACACAATTTAGCAAGTAATTCTTAATCCCATTGACCTCATTACAGCCCAAAAATTGGCTGTGTGGCAGAGCAATCTTGTAGCATGACCAGCTCTAATGGGCATATGATTCACTATGTACCCCAGCCAACTTGAGGTCATGTGAAATGACCCTTAAAATAGCCTGCTGCTTTCAACAAGATGTGTATTATGAAAAAACACAAAAAAACCAAAGTTTTTTGGTCACTAAAAAATAAGAAAAGTTAACAAAATATAGATATCCATACCATTTAAAAAACAACAAAAAACAATCCACATACCTGGTTCTTTTCGGCCTGGTTTTTCAAACCGCCTGTCCCCCCTAAAAAGGCAAAATAGCAAATTACCAAAGCATTTGGAAACACTTAAGACAGGGAATGGATCACAATTATTTCTGTGATGTACGAATAACAAGTTGAAATAATGTTTATTAATAACATACTCTGGACAGAATATATATACAGATATAGGTATCAGAACAGGTAACAAAAGTCATTCTGAAGACAAACCTGTAAAAACGTGTGTTACTGGTGTATTTCTACTATCCATTTGCCTTAACGATCAATGTTTTGTTATTGAACTTCTTAATAATATTTGTTACTGTCAATGCATGCATCCTATTTTAGTGCATACTAATGTTCCATGAATATCAATCTATATTAGCCTGATGACACTAATTTACTTGTCTCATTTTTAAAAACCTGATCTTGATCTGTCTAGGGTAAGTTTATAAAAATATAACACATATGAGGGGAAATCCCCACTGGTTAACTAATATTTGCTTGTTGGAAAATATAGCTGATGTTTTCTCTCTTGGCATTTCAGGAAGACATCAGGAAGAATTAATTTGACCTTTTTGAGTCACAATTTGTGTTTTTCCTTATGTGGATCAATTTATTTCAACCCATTAGAATACAGTTTAGTTGTTTTATGTTCGAATCCACTGTGCTGCTTAAGATCATTCAAGTGGTGTTTGCTAGCCCAATACATTTTGACTTGCCCCCACTCTTTGAACAGTTAAATCAAGTGCCATTAACACAAACTGCTTTTGAAATTCTCCCTGGTTTCAAAAGCATTGCCTTGAAGCAGAGGCATTTGCTGTTGAGAGAAATAAGTCTAAAGTCCTCTTCTGATTACAGATCTAATTCCTTAGTTCTTTGGATACTGACCATAATCTCTTCTCTCCTAAGCAGGTTCAATTCTTCCTTATTCTCTTAGTAATTCCAGATAAGTACTAAGCTATGATGTCATGAAGGCTACCAATTTCAGATCTTTCTTAAATTCTACAAGGGATAATTATGTTTTCCGGATATTGATGATTTCCTGAATAATCAATATCATCCAATAGTGCCCTGGTTCAGTTAGCTTGTTTAAGCATTTTTATCCAGCTGTTCTTATAGAAGGCTCTGTCACTCAGTTTAGATCTTATAACTTCAAAATTTATCGAAATAGCTGGACCTCTATAGCCGTTCCATACATTGCAAGGCAAAACTAGTTTGCTATTAAACATACTTTCAAAGGGGAGTTGCTGCCAACCCTGGCTCCCCGGCAGGTGTAGTATACTCATGCTCGTTGCGAAATAGGTCAGTGCATTTGGTTGTTAACTAGAAGGTTGGTGGTTTGAGCCCACCCAGGGCAACTGTAGGCAGCATTCCTGCATTGCCAGGGGTTGGACTTGATGATCCTTAGGATCCCTTCGAACTCTACGATTCTATGAAATCTATGCTCACAAACATGGTGGCCACATCTGTGACAAGACTTCTAGAAGGACAAACTTTAGAGCAGCCAGGATTCTACCAACATAACAAGTTATCTGAGCTTCACAACAGATGCAGTCCATGGCAATGTATATGTTTATTGCATTACCTTTCCTCCCAGCTCTGGGATCTGTGCATTTCTCTGCCCCCTCCTCGTCCAAACCCACCTTCTACATCATCAAAACTTCTTTGGTAGAAACCACTTTCTCCTCTACCTCTGCCTGAAAGACAAAATATGGTTGAGATCTTATGAATTTTACCATTTTCCTTTGGAACCAACAAGACCAAAGCTGATTCTTGCACTTTGCCAAAGTGCCAATTTTCCTTCAAAGCGAGCTCTTAGGGAGACAAATTAGAAAATGCACATTGTTTGATTTTTCATAAATCATAGGTTTGTAGCAAAGCAGGTGCTGTCTTACATGACAGGTAACTACTGGGCCATGGGTGGAATCCGAACCACAGAGAACCATCAGTTGGTCCAGGGAAAGTGTTGAGTGCTCCTGGCACTTGTCCTATTATGACTGGCAATTCTATAAAACAGAATCAATAAATGATGTTTCCTCTTCCTCAGTCACCAGTAAATATTAAGAAAACAAAACTAATAAAGTGAGCAAACACTTAAACAAAACACTGACACTACCTCTTTTACATCTTACTTGTACACCATTTATTATCACTCCACTTTAGCGGAAGGACTGCAACTTTCCAGTCATATTTGTGAGCTCAGTAAGAATTTAAATTAAAAAAAAGGAAAGGAATAATCATGTGTGCACTGCTAGGCAACCACACAAGCATTCCTTCTAATTTCTGAGTTACTCCCATTTTCTGCTCCCCCACCAGCATGAACCCTGCTGGAAAGTTATGCAGTTGTCACTTCTCTTAAAAGTAGTGGCAGAAACAGCACAGGAATTACTAGCACAGGCGTATGGCCCAATGACAACACTAGCAGTACTAGACTGCCAAATACTGTTGCTACAGTAAAAGGTTTTAAGTGAGGAGCAATTTAATACAAAATACACTTTTCCCCAGCACACAATTAGGACACTCTACTTTAGGAACATTAGCAGAAAATACTACAAAACCAAATATGCACTGGGGAACATCATCAAAGTATGCTTGCAAGATTGAAAATTTAAGCATAATCACTGCTAGATTATTTCTTTTTCATATCTAAAGATCTCCTACAAAAAGGTCACAGTAAAAATGAGTAAAGAACAGCACAAGCATGGTTCTATAGGAAGCCTACAAAACTGTCATTTGCCATCATCCTTTAAATAAATGCCTGTTGGAATTTTTTTTATGCTACCCAGTTTATGTAGACAATTAAGAAAACATATTTCTGCAACAGCTAGTTGATGGTCTATTATTTAAATGCTTACATGGTTACTATTTTTATGATATAGCAGATTATAATTTTTTTATAAATAAAGAAATAAAAACAATATTATTTAAAGCAGGGATGGTTAACTTATGGGTGACATACAGCCTAGAAGAGAGATACATAACTAGTAAAATGGCCTTCCAACAAGACCCACCCAAATGTTATTTTAAAAACCTGACTGCTCCTATGCATCCCTCGCTGTGATGCCATACGGCAAAAGGCTTTTTGTGGCCTCAAGGCACTCCAAAATTTTATTTTAAAAGAAATTCCTAATTTTAACTTTTTTAAAAAACAAAACAAAATTAACCTAATAACCTTTTTTTGCAGACTGCTCCCATAGATATCCCACTGTGATACCAAAATATAAACGTTTTATTATGACATTAAAAAAAAATACTAACCACTCCAACAGGTTCCCTGCTATGATTCTGTGATGCTAAGTTTATAGCCCCCCCACTACACCCAAAATGTGTTCATTTCTATAATTACAAAAAATGACCATGAATGCTCTGAATCTCTTTACATTCTTTTAAATTATTGTCTTAAGTAGTTTTTGCTCTACACTTCTATGCTACAAATATATCTATGACCAGCTCCATGCAGTCAGTTAAATGAATTCAACTATTATGTCTACATTTCTTGCAGGTTGTTGTAACTATTTTACATCTGTTCATTCTACTACCTCACATCGCAGAGGAGGTCTAAGATGACTTTGTGGGCCATTAAGGGCTGAAATTGTTATCATTTTCCCGTTTTTGTAATATGCAGATGGCTTGATATATTCTACTTATTTATCTAGTGAACTCAAATATTTTATAGTAAGAGTTGTTATCTCAGCTCCTACCTTAAAATCCACTAAATATTGTTTTCCTTCACTAAATCCAGGAATATTGGTCAAACATTGGGAAAACAAAACACAGGATGTGTACGTATATTGAAACTTCCTTAATTTCTTTGCAGTACTGCAGCCCTTACCTTCTCTCATGCTTAGGGCCCAATTCTATCCTAGGTTCTCTCTCTTACTGGCTTACATTTATTTTTTGTAACATTTATCCCATCTTTCCTTCCAAAAAAAGAAAAGCCATGGCAGATTATAAACCCCCAACATCTTCATACGGGGTTAAGCAGTTTAATTCTAAAATGTGACAATGACACTACTTCACATTCACAAAGCCTCTCACCTCGGCCTCTAGAGGAACTTCGACCTCGAGGAGCCCCTACCACCGTTCCTCCGCCTCGTCCCATCAATCGTAGGACAGCAGCACTATTTACAGACATAGAGAAATTTCTCTGCCGAAAAGAAGAAACACGGTGAGAAAAATATTTTTAACAATACTATCATAAAATCAGACCTATCTCTCCCCCCCCCCCCCGCAAAATTCTAATGTATTATTCAGCAATTTTCAAGTCAAAATAGATAAAGCTATGTAAGTATTGCTGGTGAACTTCTGAGATCACAATTTCCTTCAATTTTCAAATATCAAAATGAGCTTTTTGCATATGAATGCTCTAGAATGTTTGAACAGTGTTTGACTCACAGTAGAATATATGTGAAAGGAAAAAGCCCATGTTCAATCTTGTAAAAAGGATCTCAGATATACAGCAGGGCTAAGAAATAATTCTGCTAAGAACTTGAAAAGTTGTTGCCAGTAAGAACAGCAAGTACTGGGTCAGATGGACCAACAATCCGACGCACTACAAGATGGCTTCACACGTTCATCATGTTTAGAATATTAATTATGCATTTGTGTATAGTGGATGTCCCTTAAGACACCAAGGAATGATTTTTCTTTTTCAGATTAAAGAAAGTGGCTTATGTTTCAAGTTATAAGAATTACACAACACAGCAAAGCACTTGATTATATGCATATTCTGATACAACATTTGTATTAGGTTCAAGCCTTGGATTAAAGTGCTCCTCCCTTCTCTCCAGCCCTGCTCCAATATGCATAAAATGAGAAGATTGGGTTCTGGTTTAAACTATCTACAGTTTGCTAGTACAGTGGTACCTTGGGTTAAGTACTTAATTTGTTCCGGAGCTCCGTTCTTAACCTGAAACTGTTCTTAACCTTTAGCTAATGGGGCCACTTTAGCTAATGGGGCCTCCTGCTGCCGCTGTGCCGCCGCTGCACAATTTCTGTTCTCATCCTGAAGCAAAGTTCTTAAACTGAGGTAATATTTCTGGGTTAGCGGAGTCTGCAACCTGAAGTGTATGTAACCTGAAGCATATGTAACCGGAGGTACCACTGTATGTTGAACTAGGAACTCTCTTAACTGATCTGTGTGTAACACAGTCCCTTATTACCTGTTGTATATGCTATTCATGAAGGGGTTTCATGGGTACAAATGTAGCAACATAAGAGGACACCTAAAAATTATTACTTGTAAATCCCATTGTGTTCAAAAGGACTTACTGTGGATTTTAATATTTATCGTTTAAATTATAATTTTCTAACGGCTTTGGATTTTGTATTTTTAATTGTGAGTCACCTTGAGCAATTATTTGGATCGGCAGGAAATAAATATATCAAATAAAGGAGAAAGTAAACAGCAATACAGAATTCAAGCATAAAACATTATGTCCTCCTGCAGTGTATTCTGCTGAAGCTTACTGTATTTGTGGGGGGTAGAAGGCAACCACTTAGCCTATAAACAGATTTTCAAAATTCAATTTCTAAAGTTTCTGATAATAATTAACTTGTAATTTCACAGCTTAAACAATGGGGGAGGGAACAATACTTTTTTGCATGTTTCAAATATGTGTTAAAAACTCCCTGGATTAACTTGCATACTTTGAATACCCTGTAAAATTCTCTCAGCCTAAGATTTCCCGAGCCATAGCAGACATACAGTGGTACCTCGGTTTAGAACTTAATTCGTTCCGGAGGTACGTTCTTAACCTGAAGCACCACTTTAGCTAATGGGGCCTCCTGCTGCTGCTGCGCCGCCGGAGCACAATTTCTGTTCTCACCCTGAAGCAAAATTCTTAACCCGAGGTACTATTTCTGGGTTAGCGGAGTCTGTAGCCTCAAGCATAAGTAACCTGAAGCGTATGAAACCCGAGGTACAACTGTATTTAGAATGAAGCATACCAATATCAATTCCAGTTGAGCATCACTCCAGGGCAACTGCTTTGTATTTGAGTGCATCTCTCTAAACCTCAAGGATCAATGAGATAACAATAGTGGAATATTCCACTTTTCCTACATTAATGAAGTATAAGGCTTACAGTGGTGACTTGGTTCTCAAATGCCAAAAATCCGGAAGTGTTCCGGTTTTCAAACTTTTTTCGGAGGCCGAATGTTCAAAGCAGCTGTCACCTATTGTTTCTGGGGCACCTGCACTAATCAGAAGCTGCACCTTGGTTTTTGAACATTTCGGAAGTCAAACAGACTCCCGGAACAGATTACGTTTGGCGCTTTTGTTTTTGCTATTTATTTTGCGTTTTTGAGGCTTTCTCAGTTAATTTGTTTTTGTGACTGTCTGGAACCCAGTTTAGCTACTGATTGATTGATTGATTGATTGATTGTGTGACTGTGGTAATGGATAAAAGCCCCCCATTCAAAAATGACTATCGTCAGTGCAGGTAACAAAATAATAATAATTTTAATTTTTAGTATCTACAATACTGTCTTATTTATTTTATAGTGCAGTACATTGATTATTGCCTGAATTTTATGCATGAATGCTCTCATTAGATAGTATAATTCATGTTAAATTGCTGTTTGAGGGGCTGTTTTTAAAAGTCTGGAACGGATTAATCCATTTTGCATTACTTTCTATGGGAAAGTGTGCCTTGGTTTTGGAACACTATGGTTTTGGAATGGACTTCTGGAACGGATTAAGTTTGAGAACCAAGATACCACTGTATAGAAATTCCCATTTTCTGTTTATTCAGAAAC
Source organism: Podarcis gaigeae (assembly GCF_964106915.1). Taxonomy (NCBI): domain Eukaryota; kingdom Metazoa; phylum Chordata; class Lepidosauria; order Squamata; family Lacertidae; genus Podarcis; species Podarcis gaigeae. The sequence goes on from NC_139681.1 coordinate 61,714,050, forward strand.
CAACCTGTTCTTCTTCTGTAAAAGGTACTAGTGCCAAGGGTGGTAAGGGCTCCTCCTGTAGAATAGGCAGAAACTCCTTATCAAGAAGGTCTGACGGTATCTGCAAGGGAAGAGAGAATGTAGCAAAATACATTGACCCTCAAAACATAAATGCCATGGACAATACCAATAGCCAAAAGAAAGTACAAAGCAAATAATTTTTTTTCTATTTCTTTTTCCAGGTCTCAATATCTATTCAGACATATCTGGAAACCAAAAATGTATACTAATAAAATGAATTATGGGCATAATTCTAGCAACTACTAAAAACTCCTTCAGAACCCTAAGCAACTAATGACCTTTCAAAGAAGTTTAGAGTTTTATGAGTTTAACATTTTCTCCTTGGTTTCATTAGCATAGACTTAAAACTATGAATGGATTTGCAAGCAATCAGACAGGAACATTCTTCTCCTAACTTACCTTACTATCTTTCAGGAAAAGTGCTAACATTTCTTCTCTCCCATAACGATAATCTGCTAATTTATACTTTGGCAAAGCTGGAGAAAGGGGAGGAGATGTCACACTCCCACCACTAGACAGAGCTCGCAGCCTATAGGGGAACAAATAGGGAAGAGGAAATTAAGACAACCAGTTATGTACTCTGCTGTCAGGACAACAAACCTTCAGACTACAGTGATGTCAAACAGAAATCCCTTTCTATCCTGCAGAAGTAGCTAAAGAAAGCTATTTTTATATAGCCTTAGTTGAAAATTATTCACAAAAGACTCTTAAATGCACTTCACAGTTGGGATTTTTAATTTTGTTCCATTATAACTGATGTTCTGAATTGGCTGTTGCTTAGGCCAATACATCTAAATAGGTCACCATGCCATTCACATTCCAATTACGGGTGACACATGTGCAAAGGTGGTTATCAACATACTGACATTGAAGACCTGATACCACCATTCAGCACTGTCAGACAAGTGCTGAATCCCATGTGACTCACATGGACCTGCTTTATTTTTCATTTTTTTCTAACACCTGGCACAAAGGAGCACCAAACTGAATGACTAAAGCTGTTACCAGCTGCCCTGAACACATCTGGGTCCTTCCCCTCAATCATCACTCTGTAATGCTTCATCAGGACTCTAAGGAATTCTGTACAAAGTAAGACGGCAGTGGTTCCAATCACAGTATTCCTCCTCAGATGGGCAGTGCTAAAAGGCACTGCCGCCATCTCACCACAGGTCTCTGCTATGGCTTCTCTCACTAGCGGCATTGCCACTGGTCCTCACCACTCCATTTCTCAGAGCCAGATGAACTGCCACTACTCTTGGTCCCAAGGTCAGTCTTGGTCCTTGATTCCCAGGAACAAACCTGGCCCTGGCTCTGTAATGCATATTCTGTTAATAGTCTATGACTAAATATACTGAAAAGAAAAGCCTACAGTTTGAAGAAGTTGTTGCAACATAAGTATAAGATATACAATGGCCCAGATTAAAGAACTCTATCTGCCCAGAAGGGTTTTATACTTGCTTTTCCACTAACAGCATTCCTACAGCCATGCTGCGTGGCAAATAGAAGTAAATGGACGTTTAAAAAAGCTTTGTGATACAGCATGAGAATGTCAGCTGCTCAAAGGAGAAAGTTCAACTTGGCTGGCAAAAACTCCTTGCCCATGTCTAATTAGCTTTTTTTCAGGGCCTAGTCACAGAAAGCAGTATGCTACTAAGTACTGAAGAATGTACTATACTATGATGACAAATTTGAAGATTTAAATTTATTTCCCCATTCTCTTTCTCATTCGCCATCTATTTTCATCTTCTCAAATTCCCCTCTGCCTGGTCTCTTGAAGCTACTTACTTCAGAGACCTGTTCTATACACAGGGAGGCTACTGTGAACTAGATGGGACCCTGAAGGCCTATCTACCACATACGAGCCTGTCAGAGAACTCACTGTTTAATAAAGAACTATGTATACCTACCCTTAGGGTGAAAGGTTAGTGTGAAAAGCTTTCAACAACATCTTGTAAAAGTTACAGATACTAGCTGACCATGCAGGAAGCATTCCACAGTGCATAGAAATGCTATCCTCTTCCCTTCCTTTACCAGGCTGTTTACCCTCACAGCCTGCTCTACAGTGGATTGCAGCATTAAAGCAGCAGGCCTCCATCCTGCCTGCTGCTTCTTAGCTCTTGAAGAAGGCAGGGTATAGAAGCCTGAACAAACCCAACGTGTATAAAAATCATCCCATGTATTATGTATCCCTTATTCTGATTCTGCACATGTGCCACTACACTTATTCTGAATTGGAAACCAGAATTATTGGGGATGCAGGAAAGTGATCTGTTCTGGATCCACAGCAGGCTTTCAAATAACAGTTCCATCTTTTTTTTTTTAAAGTTTCAGTGTAGTTTTCACTTCAGGTTCAGTTTGATTCTGAGTCACAACATGCATTTTCTAAGGTCTGAACTTTATTTTAGTTACCACAGTTTAATCAAACCCAAATAAAACTAATACCTTATTCAGACAACCCCCCAAAACAAGTTTTTACACTCCCTCCTCGTGAATGAATTCCCACCAGCATTTTACAGTTGTTCTAACCAGTTACCCATAATGTCTCAATTGGGCAACTATTATCAGCACCCAACACAATAAGTATTTGCATCTCAACAGCCACATTTTGATGTTATGCTAAACCCGTGAAGTGTGATGTGAACTGGCCTTTGGCAGGAGGAAGAGTTTGGTTTTGAAGTCAAATTGCTTTGCATTTTGAATCCTAAAGTGTGATTAATGTTAACTATGGCTTATTTAAACAAGCTGGATTCATAACCAATGGTTGGATGTTGGTCTACTTTAAACAAACTGTTAAGATAACTGCAGTTTCATCAGACAAGATGACAAATGAGCCATTTTTATGCAAAAAAATGGAAGCAAACATAAATGCAGCTTTATTTACATTATGTGCTTTATATTTTGACAACACCAGAATTATGTGTCAGAGATCTTCAAGGACAGAGGTTTTCAGACCAATGGTATCATAGCTGCTGTCTGTAACAGTAACCAGTGACTAAGGATTGTGATTTGTTTCTGTGTATATTGTATAAAGTGTAAATTGTAGGTAAATGTAAACCTATCTAAAATAATACTGTTGAATTAAAAGGCAGCTAAACTGAAGTCCAGCATCTGCACAGATCTGTTTCTCTTTACAAGTATTCAATAAAAGCTACTGCTAACTAGTGGAGAGCCAGCAATCAAAAAGTTACTCTGAAATATTACAAAAACTATATAATGTTAAAATCAAAGCTTATCTCATATAACTTTTCAGATTGCTGCTGCTATTTATAATTTAGGAGGATTCAAGGCACTCCAACTAGCAATTTGGGATTAACTCTCATTGGTTTGCTGCCACCATGTGGTAGCACTTTTCATGACATTTAAATAAACCACTTGTGAATAACCTTCCACTTTTATATGAACCAAGAATCTGAAAAAATAAGTACTATATAATGGATATGAAAGGTATCAAAACAATACTTTCTGAAACTCTAAAGCAGAGGTAAGGAACCTCAGCTGCAGGAGCCAGCTATAGCCCTCCAGGCCTCCATGTCTTCCCAGGACACACATGCCTTCACTTGTCCTGCTCCACACTCCCAACTGCCTTAAACTGTGATGACTCTTCTTGCTTGCTTACCTAAATGGAGGATGGGGAGATGTGCATGTAGGAACCTCTGGTTTTTGTGTGGCTGGAATGTAGCCTACCGGACAATGGCCAGACTCATCTCTATAGTTTCTAGCTGAAAGCTGCCCACAAAGTAATGTGGCCCACAGGTAGACCCCAATCCTGCTCAAAATTAATGTGCCAAAAAGTTACTAAAGATTTTTAATTAAACTAACTGCTATTCTCCATTTTGCTACCAAATGGTTTTTAATGCGCGGTTAAAAACAAAAACACACATTAAAAATTATCTATTAGACAGATAGGAAAAAAGATGAGGATTTTCATAATATAATCTATTGAACAATGCCGTGCATTTGATATATGCCCATTAAAAGTTTATATATTGTTTTTTATTGATTTGCTTCATAACTGGAATGCATTTATGGGAATCTAATGCCGAAACTACACATTAAACGTAGTTTTTCTAGGACCTGTTGCTTATAAAATAAAACCAGCTGAGGTTGCAGTCTGAAGCAGAGGGGAAATAGAACAAGAGACTTTTAACTCTTTCTACTTGTTCCATTTTCCCACCAAGAATTGGGCCTTAGCTTTTTGCAAAAAGCCCAGAATAAACTTTAAGATACTCACTGATTCAAAAGAAATAGGGGGATTTGCCCTGCCAGACTTAAGACTGTACTATGAATCGGCAGCTTTCTGCTGGTTGAAAGACTGGCTACTACTTGAAAACGCAGACATTCTGGATTTGGAAGGTTTTAATAACATGTTTGGTTGGCATGCATATATCTGGTATGGCAAGGTTAAAGTGCACAAGGGTTTTAAAAACCATATTGTCAGGAAAGCATTATATGTTTGGACTCGGTATAAGGATTTGCTGGAAAATAAAACTCCCAGGCCAGGTGGTTATCACCAATGGAGGCTAAAGAGGTGAAGAAGCTAAACACGAGAACCAACTGGCCAAAATATTCTGAGATTTTAGAAATAGAGAGTGGCGAATTTAAATTACAGAGTTTTGAGAAGATAAAGTCCAAGGTACGAGATTGGCTCCATTATTATCAAATAATGGAGGCCTTTAAACAAGACAGGAAAATTGGGTTCCAGGTGGAAAAATCGAAATTAGAAACTGAATTGTTAGAATCCAATACTAAGAACCTATCAAAGATGTATAACTTGCTGTTGAAGTGGAATACAATTGATGAAACTGTTAAATCAGCAATGGTTAGATGGGCACAGGACCTAGGACATGACATTATGTTCGCTGACTGGGAACAGTTGTGGACCACAGGTATAAAATTTACGGCTTGTAATGCCTTAAGAGAAAACATTATGAAAATGATTTATAGGTGGTACATGACCCCAGTCAAGCTTGCTAAGATTTATCATTTGCCCAATAATAAATGCTGGAAATGTAATGAGACTGAAGGTACCTTCTTTCACCTTTGGTGGACCTGCCCGAAGATTAAAGCTTTCTGGGAAATGATTTATAATGAAATTAAGAAAGTACTTAAATGTACTTTTCATAAGAAACCAGAGGCATTTCTTTTGGGTATGGTGGGCCAACTGGTGCCAAGGAGGGACAAGATCTTTTTTATGTACGCCACAACGGCAGCAAGGATTCTACTAGCAAAGTATTGGAATTCTTTCAGTGCTGGAAGAATGGCAGGCGAAAGTGATTGACTTTATGGGACTGGCAGAAATGACCGGCAGAATCCGCGACCAGGAGAAAGAAACTGTGGAGGAAGATTGGAAGAAGTTTAAAGTATATCTTAAAAATCGCTATAAAATTGAGGAGTGTTAAAGTGTGAAGGGAAAGGAAGATGTAAAATTACAGCTGTATTTATTCTTTTTCATTTATTGTGATATTGAAAAGGAGAATAAGTTTAAATATTAATTGGTTAAAAGAGTTGCTGAAAAATTGTGAAACTAGGATGCAAAAAGGGGAAGGTATGGGGAATTCCGAGAAAAGAGGCTTATGAAAAGGAGGTTAAGAAAGTTGGATCTATGTTTTCGTTTTGTGTGTGTCTGTTGTTGTATGTATTGTTTAGTGTTGCTGTGTCGATAAAATTGGAAAATCAATAAAAAATTATTTTTAAAAAAAAGAATTGTGCCTTAGATTACTTTTGCGAGGGTGTAAGAAGTCCCCCCCCCCAAAGTGGAAAATGAAACAAAGCAAAACGGTTAAGAAACCCCCTCATTAGTCTTCCACTTCACATTGCTAGTCTTCTACTTCACATTGCTACCTTCTCAGCTGTTCTAAATAAAAATAGAGAGGCATAAAATGCATAGAGGCCTCCAAGCACTTGGTGACATTCTTACTTCCAAGTAAAAGCAAGAATAGTGTTACAATGGTGAATTTACAGCAGCAGTTTTTGCTTTGTACCTTCTTTCTGACAAAAAGTCTGCTCAGCAGACTCTCCCACTGGTGGGAGGGGAAACAGGTGATTTCTGCCAATAGCCGCTTCTCTCTGCAGCCCCCTATACTGCCCTCATCTGACTTTCATTGAAAAACATTTAAGACTAGGATAGGAGGTTGGAAATTGTTTCAGAGGAGGGAGCAAGGAACATGCATTCCCAATATTACTTCCAGCTTTTCAATTCATGGTTTTCAAGAAGCAGGCATTATGTCTGCACCAGGCTAATATGCTTATTAGTAACAGAAGGATGAGAATGAATGAAAACATCCTGTTGAGCTGTGAAGTATTAATCTTTTGAATAATGTACTGTTAAGTATGCATGTTTGCACAAAAAATGCCGTTTCATTAAAAATATAGTATATGAACTATGTACACTTTTCCTGCATGAAGGTATTTTATCCACAGGTAATTTTAATACCAACAGTATTTTTACTGTAAGGAATGAAAAACTTTACTTGACTAAGCAAAGGTGATCCTCATCCATTCTTTCTTGAACATCCATACTGGATGATGAGAACAAGTCTGAAGATGCTGAATAACCACTGTGCAATCAAAGCCATGGGCAATATCTTTGTAACAATGTCTTACTTGAGTAAGGACATGTTTAACCACACTTTCAACATAGAATGTACAACACAGTGGGAAGCTCACTCCAATAACACATACACCCTGCATATCACTGTGACCCCGAAACTGCTGGTTGCAAGGAAGAGTGACAATAAGCAGCTAAAGTATTATAAGTATTTTCTGTCCGTGCTATCTCCTGATGGGAAAGGAAGTAACTAACATCTATAGCCCTCAGTGCTCCTTTTAAATATTTCTCTCCCTTAGTATCATTCTGATTTATTCTAACTGAAATGTCCTCACAAAAGGGGATTTCTTCAACATTGTGACAACAGGCTCCTGCTTCTTAATTCAAGCCAGGGATATAATTAACCAGCTGTAATTAAAAAAGCAGGGACGCGGGTGGCGCTGTGGGTTAAAGCCTCAGCGCCTAGGGCTTGCTGATCAAAAGGTCGGTGGTTCGAATCCCCGCGGCGGGGTGCGCTCCCATTGCTCGGTCCCAGCGCCTGCCAACCTAGCAGTTCGAAAGCACCCCCGGGTGCAAGTAGATAAATAGGGACCGCTTACTAGCGGGAAGGTAAACGGCGTTTCCGTGTGCTGCGCTGGCTCGCCAGATGCAGCTTTGTCACGCTGGCCACGTGACCCGGAAGTGTCTCCGGACAGCGCTGGCCCCTGGCCTCTTAAGTGAGATGGGCGCACAACCCCAGAGTCTGTCAAGACTGGCCCGTACGGGCAGGGGTACCTTTACCTTTACCTTTAATTAAAAAAGCTAGTTCAACAACTCAAATATGCTTTATCATTCACCATTTGAAGCAATGCATCTGGAAGTCAACTTTTGTCAAACTCATTAGTGAAAACTTCACAAGACACAAGTATTATAGGTAACTCACCACTCAGGCCCAAAGTTAAGCGTCTGGGTTTCTGCTGCCATTTTTTAAAAAAAGTTTTAACCTGAAAAAGAAATGTAAGAACATGAATCAGTAATCTTATATTATATCAACATATGATAAGCTAAAATTGTTCCAATCCAGACATTCCCAACTGCATCAACATTTAGAGCTGATATTTTCCCTGCTGATCAGGTGGGATAGGGAGCAGGGGGTGCCTGGAGTTATTTCGCCCCATTCAAAGGGGAAAGAGTGAGGGGCTGTGCCCTCATAGAATCAGAGTTGGAAGCGATACCAAGGGCATAGCTGTCAACTTTTCCCTTTTCTTGTGAGGATTCCTATTCGGAATAAGGGAATTTCCCTTTAAAAAAGGGAAACGTTGACAGCTATGCAAGGGTCATATATAGTCCAACCCCCTGCAATGCAGCAATCTCAGCAAAAGAATCTATGACAAAAGGCCATCCAACGTCTGCTTAAAAACCTTCAAAGGACAGTCCACCACCTTCCAAGGGAGTCTGCTCTACTCAGATATGAGAAATCCTCCTCCACTTATAGGGCAGAAGAGTTGCTAGATTCTCCCTATAGCCCTATATCCACAGCAAGTTCCTGAAACACAGCTCGAGTAATCCATGTACAGAAACCACTTTTCATACGCAGAACACCTCTCACTGGCCGAAGGCCAATCTTTCAATTTCTAATAAGCAATTAAAATTGTTATTTCAAAATAACTCTTAACAACTTCAGTAAAATCCTGTATTATTACCAGGGGTCCACAAATGTTGGCTTGCCTTACAAGTCAGATATAATTTGTGTTCACCACCCAGTGGCGTAGCGTGGGGGGTGCAGGGGGTGCCGGCCGCACCGGGCGCAACATATTGGGGGGGGGCGATTGCACTCGCAGCTCTCTGCCCCTACCTGGCTCACTCACTCTCTCTCACTGCAGTGCTGGCTGTGCGAATCCAATCCGAGCCGCCGGGTCGCCGCCCACTGTGGAGGGGGTGGGTGCCAGGCGTGCGGTGCGGAGAGAGAGCGAGAGACTACCTGGGGGAGGGACAGAGCAGTGGCCGCCCAGCGCAGCGCTGAGCGTGGGAGAGAACCACACCAGACCAGACCAGGCAGCAGCAAGAAGAAGCTGGCAGCGGCGGCAGGTTAGGGGGCGCAAATTACTTGCCTTGCCCTAGGTGCTGACAACCCACACTACGCCACTGTCACCACCTATGCACATATCATGCTGGGCTTCAGAGAAGGCAGAAGCAGCAAGTCTCTCATCATATTTCTTCTTGTTTCAAAGCTCAGCAGCATGCCATAAGAAAATCTTCTCATGATTCAGAAGATGGAAGGCGGAATGAATGATGTTATTATATTGAAGAAGGGCCCTTGGCCTTAGCAAATGGATTTGTGGAGGCTTCAATATTACAAATAATATTCCTAAATAATTATATTTAGACATTATACATGGCTAACAAAAAGCCACTCATGAGGTTGCTCGCAACAAGAAATGCCTCCAGGCAACCATAAAGCGAAAGCTATGAGACTGAAATAGAGTTCTTATTTCCTTCAAGCCATTTACATACTACAAATGACTAACATAAGAATAAGTGGGTGGGCAGTAACTTACAAGACAGACAGAATCAGTGTGATTATTTTTGCTTAAAGATAAAAGCTATGTTGTAAAAAAAGCAACTAAGGATCTTCAGAGAGCTTTGGTTTTTGTAGGAAGCAACAATGCTCTATTAAATGCTACAATTTAATACACAGTATACTTTCCTGTTTTAAGTACAAAGATTATTACAGTGGTACCTTGGGTTAAGTACTTAATTTGTTCCGGAGGTCCGTACTTAACCTGAAACTGTTCTTAACCTGAAGCACCACTTTAGCTAATGGGGCCTCCTGCTGCTGCCGCGCCGCCAGAGCACGATTTCTGTTCTCATCCTGAAGCAAAGTTCTTAACCTGAAGCACTATTTTTGGGTTAACAGAGTCTGTAACCTGAAGCGTATGTAACCTGAAGCGTATGTAACCCGAGGTACCACTGTAATCTGTTTTGCTCTCCTGACCCCTGCATATCCTGCCTAGTAAAAACCTCTGTTTCTCCATAATCCATGTGTCAGAGAAGGCTGCACATGATCTGGAGCATTGTCTGGGCGCAATGATGGACTGGATGAGGGCCAATAATCTGAATTTGAACCATGGGAAGACAAAGGCACTTTGGGTTGTTAGCTCCATGTCTAAGACTGGCCATGTGCCTGTTCTGGAGGGGGGTTGCGTTCCTCTGAAAGAACAGGCTCGGAGTTTGGGAGTGTGCTGCTAGATCCATATTTGCCACTGGAAGCTCAGGGAGCCTGGGTGCCTAGGAGTGCCTTTTACCAGCTACAGTTGTGCATATAGTGTTGTGTACCAAATGTTATGGATCTCCCTTCCAGCTGAGGTCAGACAGACCTGCTTCCTTCTGAACCTCCAGTGCCTATTGAAGGCTATTTTATTCCAGCAGGCATTTAAACTGAAATTTGATTTTATAGTTTTAACTAGTGTATCCTTGTAAAGTAGTTTAAAAACAATTGTAGTTAATTGGTATAAAATTTAAAAAAAATTTAGAATGCTTCCACATTTTGAACTTTAATTATAGAATCATAGAATTGTAAAGCTGGAAGGGATCCCGAGGGTCATCTAGTCCAACCCCCTGCAATGCAATGACTTAAACCTTGCCCAATGTGAAGAAACACATATTGGGGTAGGGTCCAGAGGAGTGTGACTGGAAGACTGCTGATGCAGTGGGGCATTCACAGAAATCCTCTCCTATAGCAGCCCCTTGAATCTCTTGAGGAATTGCTTCCAGTGGTTGAGAGATGCTGTAGAAAGCATGAAATGTGACAAAGGGGCTGCAGCAGGAGGGGGAAATCAGAAGAAATGTGGGGGCAGAAGTATGTTTTTATTTCTGCTAGGGACTCTCCGAACAGTAAATCTTTTCCTCACACAGCATGTCCACCCAATCGCAGCAACTTCAAACGATTACTGTACTTATACATATGGAAACAGTCACTACAAATCACTTGACATCTCATACTTTTCCCTTCACTTCCCCAGTCATTTTTCTTTGGTCGCATCCTTTTCAATTCATGCCTCCACCTATTTCTTTTACTCCCTGCTTTTCAGGCAACTAACCATTCTGTCCTAGTTTCTTTAACAACCCTAACTCTTGGGCATTACCCTGCCTGCCCAATAATCCTATCACAGCCACTTTTCTGGGAAGAGCATGCAGCCTATTTGTCCTTAGGCTTGGTGTCAGCTTTCCCCAGAGTTATTGCCCTATTATTAGGCCTTTCCTAAAACATCCTGTTTACTCTCTCCTCTTTTCCTCAAGTCTGTCTCTTCTACCTGTCCCTCCCTAATGTTCCCATTTCTCAGCCACTCTACTCATTTCTTTAGACACTCTACCTTGCAAAAACTTAAGAGACCATAAGCTGATCTCCTAGGATCTCTTCTCATCCAACTTCACCTGGACCTGTCTTATAATTCTTTTTGCCATTCAGACTTGTGTGAGGCTTTAATCAAAGTCAAATGGAAAACTCTTTCACAGAAGCTTGACTGCAAACATTCTATCACTGACAGTTCCGAAGGTCCGTTCTCAACCTGAAACCGTTCTTAACCTGAGGCGCACTTTCGATAATGGGCCTCCCGCTGCCACGCAACTTCCTCTGGCATCCCGGGGCAAGGTTCACTACCAGGAGCAACTACTTCTGGGTTAGCGGAGATCGTTACCCGAAGTGTTCATAAGGAGGACGGTACATAACCAGAGGTTCCACTGTATTCCCTGAGTAGAAGTGGCAACATCCATGAATATTTTATGATCTCATTATCTTCTTGAATCAATGACTGTCAGGAGTTTTACACCCTGAAACACATTTACAATATAGAAAGATGTTCCACTTCAGACAAAACATGCAATATTCAAAAGAAGAAAAAATAAGGGAAGTTAAAGAACAGTAGAGAATATATAAAATTATAAAAAAAATGTCCAGTAGCACCTTAGAGACCAACTAAGTTTGTTCTTGGTATAAGCTTTCGTGTGCATGCACACTTCTTCAGATACACTGAAACAGAAGTCACCAGACCCTATATAAGGTGTATCTGAAGAAGTGTGCATGCACACGAAAGCTTATACCAAGAACAAACTTAGTTGGTCTCTAAGGTGCTACGGGACAATTTTTTTATTTTTATATATATTTCGACTGCATCAGACCAACACAGCTACCTACCTGAGTAGAGAATATGTTTGCTCAGAAATGGAAGCTACTCTTCCACCAAACACAAAAGGCCACAACCATTCACATAAGGTCCCTCTGAAGACAAGTTGAAAGAGCCATCTTCAACTAGCTCTATCAAAAAGATATACTCCAATTTTATTACAAATCAACTACCTCAAATTGTAACTAAAGGTAAAGGTAAAGGTACCCCTGCCCATACGGGCCAGTCGTGTCCGACTCTAGGGTTGTGCGCCCATCTCACTTAAGAGGCCGGCGGCCAGCGCTGTCCGAAGACACTTCCGGGTCACGTGGCCAGCGTGACAAAGCTGCATCTGGCGAGCCAGCGCAGCACACGGAAACACCGTTTACCTTCCCGCTAGTAAGCGGTCCCTATTTATCTACTTGCACCCGGGGGTGCTTTCGAACTGCTAGGTTGGGAGGCGCTGGGACTGAACGACTGGAGCGCACCCCGCCACGGGGATTCAAACCGCCGACCATGCAATCGGCAAGTCCTAGGCGCTGAGGTTTTACCCACAGCGCCACCTGTGTCCCTAAAATTGTAACTACCTTTCCAATAATTTGTTCTTGTTTTTTATTTAAATAGAAGAACAACATATAACTACAGAAACTTGTCCAGTGGTACCTTCTTATTAAATTTCATATGCAGTACACAAGCAATAGGTTTATTTATGTATTATCAATTCAAGGAGCCTCTCCACAGAGATTCTTGTGCTGAGGGTGGAAGAGCATCTTCCATCTCATAATGGAAAAGAAACCAAATCTCACCAAAAGTGTTGAAGTGCCTTTTACCCTTCTGTGGTAAGACCGTGATCATCAGACTGAGAAATCAGTGGCTGGTTGCTGCATAGACCAAAGGCAAAAGCTACCTGAAGGCTGCTAGCTCAGTAAGAAGGCAGGGCACCATAGCTTAGCACCATGGCTGGTGAGGCAGATGCCACCACAGGACGCCTCCTGGATCTCAAGAGGTGCAGAGGAGGAGGGAGGAATTTGAGCTGGAAAGCAAAGACTCAAACAAGGCTGGATCTATCATAGTGGGGAATGCAGCAGCTGCAGCCTTTTCATCCCCCCTACCTTTGGAAGTCAGTTGCTACTTCGATCCCTCTTTTTCAGGAGAAATATCCAGGCAGTGAGAAAGTACTGCAGGATCAAGCAAGAAAGGCTCTATTACAGTAGTGGCCCAGGCCCTAGCCTGATCTCACCCTGGGGTGTCTCAACCAGGCAGGCAGGCAGGCAAAGCACAGTGCTGACTTGTGCTTGGTCAGGCTCATTTTGCGGCAGAGGATGTGCCACTGCTGAAGCCTTCACCAGTTCTTCCTCATCTTGTGCAGGGCCAGTTCACAGGCCCTCTGGGATAACTCCACTAGGAACCACTGCTATAGAAAAAAATATATTCAAATCAAATCAAAATTAAAAATGCACCATGGAACAGAAAAAGAGGCAAGAGGCTGCTGTATAATACTGGCTTTGCAAACATTCACACTAAGAAGAAAAATACATCAAAAACAGGAAGCATCCAAGGATGGTGTTTAAAGAGAAACCAAACTTACAGAAGCAAAAAGAAAAAGAAAAAAGGAATTGGTTCCTCATTTATACTCTGTGCCCAACGCATTTGGCCAAAAAAGCTTTGGCCAAGGGCTTTTTTGTTGTTGTTTTTGACCGAAACAATCTAAGTTTCTGTTGCACATAAACATTCACACCAAGCAACTAAAATGACTTCTGTATCAAGAAGGATTAATTGAAACACAGCGATTTAAATCATGATTTTTAAAGGCCAATTTAAATTAAATTTCCCATCAACATTTCTTCATATATTGCCTAAACATTGGTATAAACATGATAACTAAAACATGTACATTTACAACTAAATAGGGTATTATTTACAATATTTCTTCGTTCTTAAAACCAAGCTTTGCATCTTTTTGTCATGCTGCTTCTGTTTGCACATAACAGTAAGCCGTGGTCTAAAAAAACCCATAGCTTACCACAGACATGAGGAAACTCCAGCCTGTGGGCCAAATTAGGCCTACCACAGATCTTAATTTGACCCACTGGGCCATTTCTCCCCAACTATGCCCACCTGCCCCATAAGAATGATCATAGCAAACATACTATTATCCTTGAAATTATGAAAAGTACGTATAATTGACCAGTCAAATACTGTCAACTGATCACATACCATTTGATGCTGGACAAATACTGTCAAAATTCCTTGCAAACATGAATGTCACCATGTAAGTAGCAGCACTTTTTTGTTTCACTTCATTATGGTGTTGTTTGTTACTTACTTCCTGCCTAGAAACATAGCAAAGTTTCTCTCACAAGTCACCTGCGAAAACTATAGGCATCTTTAAACAAAATCAGGTCAGAAAGCAGACAGCAGCTGCAAAGGTGACCACTGCCTTGGATCATCTAGGACTCTATCTTGCATGCTTCAAGAACAATCTGCATATGATCTGTCCATTCTGTACAGGTTCTAGGGAGCCACTGGACTCCATTTTTTGGTAAATGTTTTATTTTTCCATGATAACTTAACAAATTTGTTTTTGCAATTATTGTAAGCTATCTATGACTAAATTTAATTTTTAACAACATTATCTGGCAATATTTGACCAAATCTTCTTTGCCTTCTTAAATACCCAGTCCTAAAGAGTTACAGGGGCAGAGGGGAGACACACACCTTGATTTTATAATACTAAAATTAAACTAATAAGCCAGAAAAGCACATTACATCATATTCTGCATATTTCCACCCTCATCGTTCAGCCCAGACACTGAGATCCAGCACCGAAGGCCTTCTGGTGGTTCCCTCACTGTGAGAAGTGAGGTTACAGGGAACCAGGCAGAGGGCCTTCTCGGTAGTGGCGCCTGCCCTGTGGAATGCCCTCCCATCAGATATCAAGGTAATAAGCAACTATCCTACTTTTAGAAGGCAGCCCTGTTTAGGGAAGTTTTTAATGTTTAATGCTGTATTGTGTTTTTAATATTCGATTGGGAGTTGCCCAGAGTGGCTGGGTAGGGTATAAATAAATTATTATTATTATTATTATTATTATTATTATTATTATTATTAACACTACTACTACAATATTTCTGAGAAGCACAAGAATAGCCTTTAAGCCCCTAAAAAGCAGCCACAAAACATATACACAAATTTATCTAGAACATTATGTGCTAACCTAAGGAAAATAATTTATTTAGGGCAAGGAGTGATACAAGCAAAAAAAACAAACCATGGCTTCATGTTCACTAGAGATCACGGGTCATTAGGGAGAAGTAAACCACAATTTTGGGCTCGGACAGAAGAACAAGTCAAGACTCCCCATAACTGTTAAATGACTTCAAAGAATTGTAATAATCCACACAAACACAAAACAGTGGTCCTTATGCATGAAAGTATCTCAAAGTTTCCAAACCAATAGTAAGCTTCTGTTCTAGCTTTCATGTTAAAAAAACAAAGTAGAACTACATAACAGAACGACATAAGCACGTGGGAGAATAGCAACCACAGTATTTCCTGGATGAGACATCCTTTATCAACCCATTTTCATCTGCCTTTACACAAAACTTCCCACTCCATAGTAGGGCAATACCTTTATTAAGAGCAACCAAAATGTCACAAAATAGTGAGTAAGCTTTCAATTCTGCAGAACTCTTCATCAGGCTATATGTTACTGAGATTGGCAGGGCCTGGGGGAGAGAGATTGAGGGAAAGTGAAAGCATGGTGGAAATCATTTGTTTGGAGGGTCACAGGGGAAATTTAAACCTGCTAATCCTCTCAAGACATTTACATTGTAGACCGCTACATTTTATCACCTTAGTTGCAATAACTTTCAGCCATCAAAGGGGAAGATCTCAAATATTTACGCTCTTACAGTGGTACCTCTGGTTACGTACCTAATTCATTCCGGAGGTCCATTCTTAACCTGAAACTGTTCTTAACTTGAAGCACCACTTTAGCTAATGGGGCCTCCCGCTGCTGCTGCCGCCACGCAATTTCTGTTCTCATCCTGAAGCAAAGTTCTTAACCCGAGGTATTATTTCTGGGTTAGCGGAGTCTGTAACCTGAAGCGTATGTAATCCAAGGTACAACTGTATTTGGGCAAATGGAGTTCCAGAATAGCCTTAGGCAATGCCTGCTCAGTGTACTGGATGCCAGAATGCAGTGTTACACAAAGGTTCAGTATTTAACTATGTTATTTAACATTTATACAAAATCACTAAATAAGATTAGTGCGAGTTTTAGAATGCACTATCATCACTACACTGGAAACATATAGAGCAGTGTGTTAACTAAGAATCCTATCTCTCTATCCAATTAAATGATTCGACGCCATGATCAAGAAGATGAGATTTAGAAGAATTAAGCTAAATCGGGCAGTGGTGGACAAGCATGATGAGCTTTTAGAGCAGTGTTTCCCAACCGGTGTTCCGCGGCACACTAGTGTGCCGCGAGACGTTGCCTCGTGTGCCGCTTGGGAAACACTGCTCTAAGCGAGAGGGGACTCTGCTCAGGCTGCATCCGCCGTGCGCGAGGGAGGCGCTTCCTCTCGTGAGGGAGGCGAGAAGAAGGGAGGCGGGGCCGAGCAGGCGGATTGGCCCAGCGGCGGCCGTGACGTCACCCTGCGCGCGGCGGCAGATTCGAAACTCCTCAGGCGCAGGCGCGGCTGGAGCAGGAAGGCCGCTCTGCTTGAGAGGAAAGAGAGGGAGCCGCCGGCTGCGGGATGAAGAACACCGTTCCGGGGAGCACCGTGAAGAAGCTGCTGAGCAAGCACAAGCCGCACTTGCCTCAGGGTCTTACTGCCCACCCGCCTCTGTTTCCTTGCTGTGCTTGCTCAAACGGAACAAAGAGCAGGGAAAGCCCCTCCCCTCCAGGCAAGCAGGCAGGAGGGGGAGAGAGAGAGAGAGCGTGCGAGCTGGCTGGCTTGGGTGAGTAGGTGAGGGAAAACTTTTGCCTTCCTTTCCTCCCTCCCCGTTATACCCCTCTCCTGCATTCTTAGCCAGCTGCTTCTCTGCACACCCCTCTCGTGCTCCTTGTCCGTTCTGTGTTTTTCCTTCCCTCCCCACTTAAAATGTGGTTTAAAAGCATGGATCCACATGGATCCTCAGGATCTTTGCATTGGGTCACCCCAAATTCACCAACAGATCACATAGCATGTCCATGGCTACAGCCTGCCCTCCAAAAATCACGCACCCACTGTTGCCTGGGGCTGCAGTGGTGCAAAAATGTGGTTACAAAACATGGATCCACATGGATCCTCAGGATCTTTGCATTGGGTCACCCCAAATTCACCATCAGATCACATAGCATGTCCATGGCTACAGCCTGCCCCCCCAAAATCACACACCCACTGTTGCCTGGGGCTGCAATGGTGCAAAAACGTGGTTACAAAACATGGATCCACAGGGATTCTCAGGATTTTTGCATTGGGTCACCCCAAATTCACCATCAGATCACATGTCTGTGGCCACAGCATGAAGCACAAAAATGATACATCATTAATATTCACTGCCCACGGCGGCAGCCAATCGGCTGCCGCAAAGGGCGGGCCCTCACAGGTTCACTGAATAAAGTATTTTATAATTTTTCATATTTCTGTTTACTTACTATTTCATAATAAAGTAATTATAAAATACTTTATTTGTGTTTATTTGATTCCTATTAAAGAGAGTTACTTTATATATAGTCAATATAGGCACAGAGTTAATTTTTTAAACATTTTCTAATGGTGGTGTGCCTCGAGATTTTTTTCATGAAACAAGTGTGCCTTTGCCCAAAAAAGGTTGGGAAACACTGTTTTAGAGAAGTTCACAACGGGGAACATGGGGTCTCAATCAATCAGGTAAACAGTCTAAAAGGAACTTGTGGAAAACACATTGGCAGCTGTGATCAGTGAGGCCCAGTGTTAGTTACATACGAACTAAAGATTCAGTCTTTGATAGCAGTTAAGCATGCTTTTGTAGCCCCAAGTCTTGAATGCTAATCTTATTATTTATTTCATAAAATTTATACTCTGCTTGATTTTTTAAAACCTCAAAGTGGCTTACAAAAAGTTAAAACAATAAAACTGAGGAAAAAATCTCAACTATACTTCAAAACATACCAACCTACTAAACCGAATTAAAATTACCTCAACTTTCTAAACATCTGGATAGCCATGTCTAAACAAGAATGCTTTTAGAAGGCACTGAAAAAACTACTGTGAAGACAACTGCTTGTTCTCAATAGGCAGGGAGTTCCAAAGTGCAGGTGCTGCCACACTAAACGATTGAGTTCTTACAAATATGGAACGGGTATTATGTGGCACCTGTAGTAGTGCCAATATGTGATCTATAATAAGTCATCCAGGTTGGACTTCTCTTAAACTTTTCAGAAGCTACTAATACCACAGCCCAGTGCCTGATGGGTGTGGGGAGAAAGAACCAGTTTTGCAGCAACTAAAGTTTGCCAGCATGTTTCTGGGCCCAATTAAGCAGGTGTCATTGGTTTGCAAAACTCTTACAGAATGGGTCTATAAACCTTGAGCACATCTCTTTTTACACATATCCCAGGGTTCACAGAAAGGATCCTATAATTGCAAGAAGAAATAAGTTAACAGCACAATAGAAAAGTGCTTGTCTGTGTTCATCCCAAGGCCCTGGAATTCCCTATGGATAAAGTACATACAAATACCCATCCATGCGTTTTTTCCCAGAAATATCTCATGTTTTGTCAGACATTAAGAGGCAGAAGTTTAACTGCTGCTGATCTTAATTATCGATGGCAATGCTAAACTGTCTGTGAATATTATTATTACTATGACTATTGTTGTTGTAGGTTATATTTGTTGGGTCATTTAAAAAGAATTTTTATGCTTTTAACACTATACACTATGCTGATCACTGAAAAATGGAAAATCAATTTAGCAAGAAGGGTCATTCCATACCAAGTGATCCAACTTCTTTACCTCATGACACCCAATTTTCTTAATATTTTGTACAATTGTTGAATGATCAAAACTAAGTTTAAATTTCAAACTTTCATTTTTTTAATCTCATCCTGTTTGTGAGTTATGAAGGTTTGAAATTTCAAAAAATTGACAATTTTGGCCTTGCCAGACTATACAAAAACCTTAAAAGCTCAGCCCATAATTGAGATATGTCAAAACTACTAACACCAATCTCTTCAGAACATCATGGGCTTTAATATGATATGTCACATGATGGGTTTACTTTATATTATAAATTTAAGTTACAAAATTAAAAATTCAAAAAAAAATGTATTATTTAACATTTCTAAAACCTACCTGCAAATTTTCATCTTGAAATCTCAATGGGATCATATTCTAAAAAAATATTTTGTACATATATGTCTGCCTTATTCAGTTCTATTTAGGATAAATGGGTCTTCTTGAGAGTAAAATATAACAGAATAAACTAGACTTCAAACTGTAATATCAGTTACTTAGGGCATTTTTAAAGGAAGTTATTCAATTAAAAGTATCTGAAAAGCTAGTAAGGCTTTTCTTTTAAAAATGTGTTCCAACGCACATCACTTGATCACTCTTAGTTTTGATCGTTCAACAAGTGTACAAAATATTAAGAAAATTGGATGACATGAGGTAAAAAAATTGGATCACTTGATATGGAATGACCCAGAAGTTCACTAAGTGAAATAAAACTACAGCAGCAGCCTCCCAGATGTGAAGTCAATAACACTTACCAGGAGAGTTGGTGTGGTCAGGGCTGCATGGGCACACACAGTGGGGAATGCCACATTGGTTCCACCAGTGCACCCACACAGCCCCAATCTCACCATCCCATCCCATCTCCCTTGCAGGCTATTGCTATAGCTCCACCTTGCTGGGCAAGCCACTCCTGAAATTCAGTAAAGAAGTAAATGTTAATTCTCTGTCCATATTATCTCAAAGTAACCTGACAAGACAAAATCCATGAAATATAATCTTCCACATGCAGTTCCTAAACACTGAAGAACTGGACATTTAAACAAACTGCCCAGCGAGCCAACCAGTCAAGTAACAGTTTCTCTGGCAAGGATAACTTCAAAATGTGGTTATTGATCTAGGCTTTTTAAAGATAAACTATAGTTAAACAAGTGCTTTTTTTTCTTAGAAAAAAGGGTGCTGGTACTCACCATGATCCCCCCTTTTCTCTCTCTCACACACACTCTCCTGTCACCCCACAATTAATTAAAGCTCCACTTTGTGCACACCCTTCTTCAACCTCCCCCCCCCACCTTGCCCAGTCCACTCTTCACACCCACCCTCCCATTTCTCCTTCTCCTCCCAGCCACCAGCCGCACCATCCACACTCACCCCTACAGCTTGCCCCACATCTAGGGGTAGAGTGTGCAAGGGGGAATGGTGCAACCTGTTGACTGAGAGCAGAAATACAATCCCAAACAAGGGCCTCCTTTCCTTGCCGCCACCTCAGCCTCCTGCTTTTCACAACCCCCTTTTAGTCATGGTTGCTTGCTTGGTCTCACCACCCTCCATTTACCTTACTGCAAGGTTGGGGGGGGGGAAAGGTGCCGGTACTGTGTACTGTTGGGTTCTCCTAGAAAAAAAGCACTGGTTAAAACTAATCATAGCTCCTGACTTGAACAGAATGGCAAATTGCATCTAGTATAAAACAAAACCAAATGCTTCTAACCTGCTCCTTGCTGCCTTACTGCTTCTTAGTACATAGTTTGGATACAAGTAGTTTCTGCTGTGTCCTGTTCTCACTAGCTTTAGGTTCAGAGGAAAAGGTTGCTAGCAGACCTCTCCTTTTGTATGTTCTTATATATGTGATTGTTGTTTTCCAGAAGAGCTCTCCTTGTAAGAATAGCCTTCTGGTATTTGAATCTGCTTGCTCAGAGGTGGGAACCTGTGGTCCTCCAGATGGTGATCGAATAGAATTATCATCATCATTGATCACTGGCTATGCTGTCTGAGGCTGACAGCCAATGTAGTCCAAAAACAGATGAAGGGCCATAGGTTCCGCATCTCTTCAGGTATCTCACAATACAGTCATACCTTGGAAGTAGAACAGAATCTGTTCTGGAAGTCTGTTCGACTTCCAAAACTTTTGGAAACTAAAGCACAGCTTCTGATTGGCTGCAGGAAGCTCCAAAAATAGTTTGGAAACCGGAACAGTCACTTCTGGGTTTGCGGCGTTTGGGAGCCAAAACATTCGAGAACTAAGCTATTCGAAAACCAAGGTACAACTGTATCGCCATGCTTGCCTCACTTTTGCTTCCCATACAGACATGTTGATGCTCATCCTTTGCATCTGGCCACAAACTTGTTTGTCTACCTGATTGGCGTTCTTGGTCCTAATTTTATTGTGCCTCTTGACCATTCTCCCTACAGCCAGTCCTGCAAAGTCTCTGTGCAACAGCTCCTGTAAGCTCATCAGCAAACACAATTATATTAATCATACTGCTATAAATAATGCAAAGGCCATTTATTAGACTAGTATTTTCTTCAGATCAGGTTATAACCACAAAGTGGCTCACTATCCTGAATAAGCTTCAGAAAACAAATCTGTCTTGCCTGTGTCTCCTTTAGTACTCTTTGCTTGGTTTATAATATCCAGTGATGGCCAGCTCCATCTTTAATGGCAATCACCTTGAATGTCCAACAGTTGAACATGGAGTAAGAAAATCTGTAAGAGCACTGTTTTTGTGGAACTTTGAAACATATTATCAGCTAAATAAAAAACCCAAGATTAACAGTGATACAGTGATTCCAGTTTTTTAAAAAAATTCAAACTGATGGGAAGTGTAGTGGAAATGGATCTCTTCTGAGATTTCTTAAGAGTCACTTAAAAAAACAACTTCAGTGACAATTACAAAAAGTAATTTTGCAAACTAGTATCCCTGGAAATAAGGTTGCAAAGATAAGACTTATCCTAGTAACCCATTTGCTAAGGACTAGTAGTAAAATATTTCTGGTCATTAAGAAATTATTCTGTTATACCATGTATTATTTTCCAACTGTAAGTAAACTAGCAATTATATGAATTGAAGTTATGTATCATTTGTTCATAACTATCTTCCAGGTTGCTTGTGGGCTTCTTACAGGCATCTGGTTGGCCACTGTGAGAAAAGAATGATGAATCAGACAGGCCTTTAGTCTGAAGCACTAGAGCTCATATTTTTATGCACAAATCTCAATACTACTTCACAGAGAGAATGAATGGTAAGAGAATATTCAAATTAACAGATTGCTATCATGCTGTCCAGAATAGTTTGTTACTTGAGAAATGACCGATATATGTTTAACCAGAGTTTCTACATCTTCTACACCCCCCTGTATTTAGTGGAAGTACGCGTCATTTCTAGTGGCCAGTATATACCTTCACTGTCTGAAATCTCAGAAGTCACCAGATATTATCAGCTTCACTTTAAACACCACTATCACCCCACAGCTTTCCCCCAAAGTACACACAACCCTCCATTTGTAAAGCCCTCGTCATGAGTGCCGGTATAATGTTCAACTAACCGGCTCATTAGGCAACAGCTGCTGGAGCCTTCCTTCCCCCTTGGCGTTGACAAGTCATGGCCATGGAGTAGGAAAGGAAAGGTCTCTTTCTACAGAACGAGTTGAAGAGGAAATGGTCGCAGGGGGAAGCACACAGGGACTGGGAATAACTGCACGTTCCTGTGTAGCTGCCAGCCAAGGAGTAAGTCAGTATCACCCGCCCACCCGGACCCAGCAGTTCCTGCCAATATGCCGCATGGAGAAGGAAAGGCCCACAGCTGTCTTGTGTCAGGTCTGAGCCAAGGCAGCTCCTGACCCCTCAGAACTTCCTGCCACCCGCCCAGGCACGGCAAACCACCCAGCAGCCCACGCCACAGCTAAGGAAGCCCGACGCCACGCTCAAGCCCGTTTTCCCTCGGCTGCCATGGGCTTCTCCGGACACGAGACATACGGGAGACCGGTGCTCGGCGAGAGGCCTAGGCGTGTTCGCGCGGAAGGGCCGCGACAGAGGGGCAGCCGCTTGGACCTGAGGGGAAAGCGGGAACTCAGCGAGGGGGTCGCGCCCGAAAGGGAGGGCGCAGGACGGCCAGGGGGTCGGTTTACCTGAGGTCGCGGACGGAGAGCCTCTCGGATCCAAAGCCAATCCTCAGCACCGACAACACAAGATGGCTGCCGCGCCGCCACGCAAGGTCATGTGACCTCGCTGCCGTGACTCCGCCCCTTTCCTTCCCCGCAGGCCGCGGACCGAGGGACCGGGAGAAGTCGCGCTCTCGAACGCGGGCGCCAACGGCGGCTCCGCGAGCGGAAGTCGCGCTCCCTCGACTCGGTCTTCTCGGAACGGCGGAGGCGCCTGAGAAAAGGGCCCGTGGTCTCACTCTGTGGTACCTACACAGGGATAGCTAGTGTCTGTGCGTGTGCCTGTTTTCTCTCACACACGGAAACGGAGTTGCTCCCTCACGCAGAGTCACTAAAACACTAATTAGAAGAACCTCGACTGTCCACAGTCGACTCTGAGGGAAGGAACCGAGCCTTGTTCTTGACAGTCCAGAAGGATCATTGGCGGGCAACGAGGAAGACACTTTCATCTGTTGTCACAGGGGTACCACCAGCGCCGTGTTTTACTTCACGACCAAACACGGGACGATGTGCGTGTGTTTGTGTCAGTGCCCAGAATGAGATGCCAACCTGCTATTTTCTTTAAAATTCCTGTGCCACTAGAGGGCATACAATGACAGGAGGAGGAGGCAGAAAAGGGGCCAGAAGCCCTCCTGCTAAATACTGTAGTCAAAGCACACTCCAGTTCAAGAAGCAGAGCGGAGCTTCCTTTCTAGGGCAAATACAGTCATTTTTGTTTATCTAAATTTATATCTTGCCCTTCTCTCAAAGGAGCACAGGGCAGCAAAGACAAAAGTGATAAAATAATACTTTTAAAAATGAAATGAGAACCATTTAAAACACCTAAACACATTTAAGAGTACCTAAATAAATGCAAAGCAACCACATTATCTGACAGCTAATAAATTTAAGGTTGCCAAGAATAGTGTCTTTCAGCCACCCAATGCCTTAAATGCTTTAAAACCCCTCCTGAAAGTTAATAATGAGGGAGAGGCACACCCACGACCAGGGAGGCCGTTCCATCAGCTGGAAGCCACTCCTGAGAAAGCCCTACCAGAGGTCAATGCTTGCGGGTGGGGTAAAGTTTCATCAGGTAAACGCAGGTGGAAAGAGTTAACCTCCTACCAACACACCCAGCATGGTGTTGATGGCGGTGAGGACCTTGTGGTTTTTGTTTTTTTTAAAGATAAACACATCTAATTATCACACATTTAAGATATTGTTTGGGATCAGGATTTTAGATGATTAATACCTAGCATAACTTGTAAAAATAAAGGCTTGATAGAAGCAGAGATGGGGTTCTTGTACAGTACATAAGTGTGAAGATGCACTATGACAAACTGGGCCTCTCATCCCATGCATGGTCTCATGTTGCAGGGGCATAGCATGGTGGGAACAGGGGGGGCTGTAGCCCCAGGTGTACAGTTTTGAGGAGGCGTCAACCAGGCATGCCAACACAGGGATCCCCATCCTGCCCTGCCTGCCATCAGGGGTCTCTGGGCCCCAAAGCCACCACACCCTTCGCCCCCTTGCTGAATGGCCACCCAGCCAGCATCGGAGAGATTCGCCCACCAAGGGTTGCATAGGATGACCAGGTTCCCCTATGCATGGGCGGTGCAGGGCAGCCTTGTGAAGCCTCTGTGCCCCACACCCACCCAGCGGTGAGGGCTGGGCACTGGCACAGCAGATTTTGTTCACCCTCTGTGCCCTGCACCTACTCCTGCCTGGTGCGCCCATCCCAGGCACCGACAAAGGACATAACGCCTCCTCTCATACACAAATCAGTATGAGGAACTGTTGGAATGACAGTGCTTCAGGCACCACTAGTATTTGAGGTAAAATTAGCCCCTACTAGAAATGGCATAGCATCTTAAAAAGCAGAGATATCACCTTGCCAACAAAGGTCCGTATAGTTAAAGCCATGGTTTTCCCAGTAGTGATGTATGGAAGTGAGAGTTGGACCATAAAGAAGGCTGAACGCTGAAGAATTGATGCTTTTGAATTATGGTGCTGGAGGAGACTCTTGAGAGTCCCATGGACTGCAAGAAGATCAAACGTATCCATTCTTAAGGAAATCAACCCTGAGTACTCACTGGAAGGCCAGATCCTGAAGCTGAGGCTCCAATACTTTGGCCACCTCATGAGAAGAGAAGATTCCCTGGAAAAGACCCTGATGTTGGGAAAGATGGAGGGCACAAGGAGAAGGGGACGACAGAGAACGAGATGGTTGGACAGTGTTCTCGAAGCTACAAACATGAGTCTGTCCAAACTGCGGGAGGCAGTGAATGACAGGAGTGCCTGGCGTGCTCTGGTCCATGGGGTCACGAAGAGTCGGACACAATTAAACGACTAAACAACAACAAAGAAATGGCAACTTTCTTTGTGTTGGCACTTAATACAGTAAGTCCATGACTTATGTGGGGGTTACATTCCAGGAATAGCACCTAAAGCCAAAATAGTGTATAGTCAAAGAACATTGGGTGCAATGGCAGGTGGAATTGCCATCCCCCCCCCCCGGACACCCACCCTCTTAAAAAAAATATTTTTGCCAAACACACATAAAGCTGATTGTGCACAAGTTAAATGTGTGCAAGTTGTGAGTGTACTGTACTGTACAGTGAAATTTTCTCTTTATTTAACTGGGTAGCACTGCTTCACCGCACACTTTATGACATCTGTGAAGGTATTTTTTAATTACACCAGGCTTTCCCAGAGTGAAGATTGCTGTTAACATACATGAGGTAGATTGTTGCTGTGCATTTGGTTTTGGTTTTCTTAAGTTTTTTTATTATGTTATATTATTTCATTTAATTATAAGCTGCTGTGCGGGCCTCATGGCTAAAAGGTGCCCTATATTACTTAGGTAATAAAAGGATTCTCCCTGATTATATGGTGAGAATTTCTCAGTACTAGGAAAAGATCCCTATGTTTCAAGCAAATTGGCAATGAGCCAGGGTCCGCAGAATCCCTGCACCTAATCTGCTCATTATACCATACTTTACTCCTTCAGTCAACACCAGTGCAATTGCCAAGTTGCCACCTCTTTAAAAGCCCATTAAAAAACTTGCCTGGTAGCATTATAGGTGTTTTCCCTTCACTACCTGGAGACCATAATTGCCTTGAAACCTTCTCATTGGTATGCCATGAGTGCAGCTCTTGGTTAAACCCATCTGCCCAACCTAGTTTTGTATCCTCTGTCAGCACACTGCTTAACTTGTGGTACCACCATAGTTTTTTATTGCTCACTGCTAAAGTCAGGAACTTGTTGAAGGAACTGTGCAGAAGTTTCAAACATAGGTAACACTTCTTAGGAGACACTCAAGGTGTCTAGTCTGAATTTACAATATATATATATTTATGTGAATTGCCCAGAGACCTCTGGGTATAGAGCGGTATATAAATTCAATAAATAATATTATTTACAGATTTCAGCGCTGTGCATTATGGAATACGCACACGTCTAAGGGAAAGCAGTGGGACAGACAGAAAACTGCTTGGACCTGTACCTAGAAAACACAGGACAAGCAGAAAACCATTCAAACCCGTGCTTTCTAGGTACAGGAAAAGCAGAAATGTGGATGGGCCCTAATTTTCATATGTCATAATACTGAACTATACTGCATAATCCTAGCAAGATGAATACTGCTGACATCAGAAGAATACTGTTCCCATGTATGCCTCTTGAGCAGGAGGGGGATTGGAGGCACCGTGTTGCGGGAGCTGTGCTCAGACAGATAGGAGCAAGACCTACCTCTCTGGATTCTTATACTGTATTTAACATTTGTGAGAGTTCTGAGTCCCTCCAGTAGGTGGTGCTTAAACAACAGGAATGTGTGTCCTTAATTTTAATTAATAGTGCAAAGCTGAAAACCCAAGAATCATTCAATTAAATGTCCTATGATTTACCCTTCATCCTGTCACTTGTAGTTTCTTTTTTCCAGTTCAAGTCCCCATAAAGGCAATTGGAAAAGGATAGGTTGTTCAGTGCTTCCTTAACTGAAATTAATTTTTTTCCTTCAAAATAAAGAAACAAGTAAAAAGTCTCTTTACAGACTGACTGCATTTGAATGATCATCTCAGTTTAAAAAGTCAGCGTGCAAAGAATAATATTGGCAATGCACACAGTGCCTTCACGTGAGCCAGCAAACAAACCAGGAAGAAAGTATTCCATTAGCTATGGATCTGATCATTGTACAGTATGATGTTTTCAGCTACTTCATTATACACCACCATTATTTGTTGTTCAGTTGATAGTTTATAAATATTCTTAAAAACAAATAAACATTTCCCTATTTCATCTAAACTAGGAAACAGGTAGTTAAAGGGCTTTGGAACAAGTCAGCCTATTAGCCCGAATCCCAAAGACAAGCAGCCATTCTCTTTCATCAAATAGCTCAAAATAGCTCCAAAAGTGGCATATTGATCTAGGTCATTTCACAGGAATTTTACAGAAGATGGCGGGGAGGGAAGTTAAATAGTTGGATCTAGGACATTGCCTACTCATAGACTCTCTAGAATAAGGAGAGTTGGCCCTCCATATGTCCTTGGACTCCTATCAGCTGTGTGGCCAGTAGTCAGTGAGAATTGATTTATTACACCAGTAATCACCTTACACTTTAAAAAAGGTCTCAAATGGATTTACAATACAGTGGTACCTCGGGTTAAATACGCTTCATGTTACAGACTCCGCTAACCCAGAAATATTACCTCGGGTTAAGAACTTTGATTCAGGATGAGAACAGAAATTGTGCTCCAGCGGTGCGGCGGCAGCAGGAGGCCCCATTAGCTAAAGTGGTGCTTCAGGTTAAGACAGTTTCAGGTTAAGAACGGACCTCCGGAACGAATTAAGTACTTAACCGAGGTACCAGTGTATATACAATACAATAAAGCATATTAAACAAAGCACAATATATATAAAGTAGCAATTATATTAACAAATACTAAATCCCAGATTGAGGTTTGTATCTAAAGAAGTACTAAATCACTCATTGCATTAGTGCAAGGATTTTAGTTTGCACCACAGAACTCCGCCCCCTCCTTCTGCCATGAAGGATGAGACAGAATAAAAGGATTTCAAGTTAGCCTCCAGCAAGTTAGAAAAGTTTTATTTGCATAACTAAGCAACAGGGGAAGAAAAATCAAACTTTTGCATGTATAAAAACATTTATTATAAATATTTTAGCTAAAACATGTGATTTTTATCAAATATAATCTGTGGTCTTGCAAATACAGTTTTAAAAAATTGTTTAGCAATTTCCCCACCTATTATTAAATATCAGATGGGCTCCCTTTGTTATTCCACACTCACAGTTTAGTGTCACAGTGTAAAAAGCTAAAAGACAGTGAAAATAAAGTTGAGGATGAGAGATCCAGTTTATGATCAGATGACAAGCTTGGCAAGGAAGAGGATGTTTTCCTTTTCTATACATGAAGATATATATATACACACACAAGTATAAGCTCTGAATATAGTACAAGCTTTCTGAGCAGAGTAACATGCTGCTTTCTGCTTTTGGAATCTATTTTCTCTTGCAAGCAGAACTGGCTGTTTTATGTAAGTGTTAACTCTACAGAAGCTCTTTCATTTGCACCAATGTTTGCAAGAAGATTAAAAATTCCATGGGGTGGGAAGCCACTGTGTCCCCAAAACTGTACTAATCCACTTCACTGAACATCTTATTGATTGATGTTTCCTTGCTTCTTAAAATCCAATGGCTTTAAAAATAAAAAGGAGAAAGCTGAAAACAGCTATGGACCTACACAGAGAATGCAATGGAATGTGGCCAGAACTTAGCAGTTCTATTTGTTGCTCAAAAAGTACAGTCGTTTGTATACATGGAAAGGGTAAAATTGAATGGTGACTGCTGTATCCCTGAACAGAATCTTTATGAGTTAAAAAATGGCATGGACCCAGAAAAGCATGAGTAGAGTTCTGCCCACACAACAAGGTTTTCCTGCCACCTCTTTCAAGTCATGGTACCTTGTGTCCCCTTGAAAACCTGCTTGCAGGGGTCAAGGGATGATGGGGGATATGCAATATGGGGGCTGCATTGGAAGGGTGGGGTAGTATTGGGGATCAGCTTGCACAAGAATTTGAGGACTGAGTGGAAGACGTGCCTGCTATTCACCCAAGAAGCTCTTTGGATCTCAGCCAATATTTACTAACTGGGTTTCCCTTCATTACTGGGAAGCTGTTGTACCAAAAAGCTGTTGTCTTTCCCCTCCACCCCCAATAGTGAGCACAAAGACAGAAAAGAATGATACATTAGGAATTGGGGCATTTATTTGCACATGAAAGGATTGTGATCTGCACCTAGAAGAAGGGTCAGCTTGTTTAGAAGCAAGAAATGGTTTTGTAAAATTCAGGAGGAGTCAAAAGGTATACAGAAAGGAAGCCCGAGGGAAATTACAGAGCTATGACACAGAGACATTCAGAAGGACACAAGGAGTGTTTTCTGACCAAGATGCAAATGGTAAGCACTATTATCAGGTGCTTCAATCACCTGCCTCAGGCTAAAGCATTAGGACATTTTGATTCTTCTAAGCAATGCCTATTACAGAAATAAAGGAGGTTGCTTGAACCACTCCTGCATCGTTCTGAATGCCGCTGTGTGTATGGCACACCTCCCCAGCATCTAGGTAGGAGGCTCAGAAAAAGAAAAGAAAAGAAAAGGCTTCAAAACAGTTTTGTTCCCTCTCCTGGTCCTTCACCTAGTCAAAGGCAAAACTTGTAAGATTGTACAAAGTCCCTCAGGTGGCCGATAGGTTGCCTCAGTTATTGGCTGAATGCAGACTTGAGTTCTCGGAAGGCTGCTCTGCGGTGACGTCTCTCCTCTTCCTCACGTTTTCTCTCATCTTGCTCTGCTTTTATCTCTGCTTCAAACTTACTGGCTGAGGACAAAGCTTGAACCTAGAAATAGAGGAATAAAATTGTAACACAAAGAAAAGATTGAGAGATGGGTTTGTATTACATCTGGGGTAGGGGACCTCTGGCTTGTGGGGCAATTTTGGCCTAACAGTGGGTCCAATTTGGCCCATGAGGCCATTTCCCCAAACCACACCCACCTGTGAACCAGTGGGTGCCATGGGGTGACAGTTGATGGGGCAGAAATTTAATTGTGTTGGCTAACTTGCCAAAGTTGGCCTGCAAGGGGCAGGGGAGATATATAAACATCTGGCTTGCAGGGTCAAAAGGATTCCTACCCCTGTATTCCATCATTAGCAACTTATCACTTATCTAAGACAGCTAGCTCTTAGCTGCCCTACAGGTACTGTGAGATCACCAGTTCTCGCCAGAGTTGTACACAGTCAGCTTCCAGTACTGACAGACACTTAATTTCCCCTGAACTTGATCTGGGAGAAAGGATGGTGTTTTAACCAAAACCCACAATGGACTCATCCACACATTCTGTTAATGCTTGCATTTCCCAGACTAGTAACAAGTTCAGAAGAGGCATGTATGAAAAACTATATGCTGCAAACCATCTGAGTCCTCAGGCTGTTAAGCACAGCTATTTCTCTAGCCTGTACGATGTAACTACAGTGGTACCTCGGGTTAAGTACTTAATTCGTTCCAGAGGTCCATTCTTAACCTGAAACTGTTCTTAACCTGAAGCACCACTTTAGCTAATGGGGCCTCCTGCTGCCGCTGCGTTGCGATTTCTGTTCCCATCCTGAAGCAAAGTTCTTAACCCAAGGTACTATTTCTGGGTTAGCAGAGCCTGTAACCTGAAGCGTATGTAACCTGAAGTGTATGTAACCCGAGGTACCACTGTAATACCACAGGCTGCACACCCAATGGTTCTTTACAAACAGGTGACCAGAGTCAGCTATCTTGGTGTCAACCAAACATTATTTTAGTTCAGAATATGGTTAAATGCCCTGATTGGTTGTGCTCACCTTGATTTATTGTAAAATGAGAGGGTAATTTAATTTAGGGAGAAAAATATATTGTGACCAAGCACCAGGAGTACTACTAAAGAAGAGTTATTAGTACTAAACTTAATAGATGACAGTTATCATCTTCCCTTGGTCTTGGCCTTTGAAACTTTACCATGCAATTGGCATTATCTGCAGAGAGGGGCAGATCATGTTGTATATTCACAGCACAGCCTTCGCCAACCTGATTGCACCTGCTTTCCACGTGCTTTGGACTACAGCTGCCATCAGCCCCAGCCAGCACTGGGCTTATGAGAACTGTAGTCCAAAACACATAGAAAGTATTGGGGTGCTTTTCCCACCATACAAAGATTTGGGGGAGGTGTTACAATACCTCAAAAGTAGCCAACAAGATTGACTTGGTGGTGGTTTTGTTTTTTAAAAAAGAAAACTATGTGGCTTTTGTTTTC
The DNA here is from genome assembly GCF_964106915.1 of Podarcis gaigeae. NCBI lineage: Eukaryota > Metazoa > Chordata > Lepidosauria > Squamata > Lacertidae > Podarcis > Podarcis gaigeae. The sequence goes on from NC_139681.1 coordinate 61,745,266, forward strand.
ATAGTGAGACACAGGAAACGGAACAAGCATTCATTAGATCTGATTCATCCAGTCTCGGTTCCACTTGCACTTTCACCCAATCTGAAACAATTGTACTTTCAGCTTTTAAAACAGCACTCTGGTTTACATTAAAGCAGGGAAATTTCCAGGTGCACCACTTTCCCAGTGTGAATCGTTAACTTGTGCTCTAGGTGGTATCATTGAGTTGACATACAGCAGAATCCGACGCATGGTTACTCAGAAGTAAAACTCCCTGTGTTCAATGGGGCATACTTCCTAGGGTGATTAAGATTACAGCCTAAGACTTATGAACCCCTCCATCACCTGATTCTAAGATATGTTTTTCCTACCTTTGCTTCAAAGAAGTTCTTGGCGCCTTTCACTCCCTCAAGAGCGACATCTATTTCGGAAAGTTTTGCCAAAGCCAGCAGGCCACTGTCTTCTTCAAGCTCCCCAGCTGCAGCTTTGTGGAAAATGAGTAGAAACTATACAAGATAAAAAATGGTAATTTAGAAAAAAGTAACAGGATGAGCACTTAAGCCTAAGCTTTCATGACTGGGAGCTGTAATAGCTTAGGCAGGAAAATCAGTAATAAAGTGGTGAACTTATTTAAGACAAAAATATGTGAGACTCAGGAATGTGCCAACATTTAATTGTAACGTAAAAAGAGCTATAGGGGATGAATTTGATCAGAGCAACTGAACTGGGGGAAGATAAATCAATTTCCCTGATCTGAAGTCTCTCCCTCACCCGTGCCAGTGCAAAGTTGGTGGGGCAGGAGACCAAAACTGGAGAAATGGCATGTCATCTCCACCCTGCCACACACTCCATTTTTCTAATAAAACCTGGAGCCTTTCATGGTTTAGGTAAACACTTAAATATTAGGAGATCTAATAATGGATTTCCCAAATCTCTTCTGTTTTGTCCTCAGTATAACTTATTTTATATCAATGACCATTTTACTACTTATGTAGATCATCTATATATGAATAATTTGAGTCCAAAGAAGAAACCAAAAGGAAGATAGCTCCACTGCCACTGCTCTGTGCCCACTTACTTGTTTGGTCCTGGAAAATGTAACAACAGCCCTGCTAGATCAGACCAAAGGTCCGCAAAGTCCAGCATTCTGTCCTCCCCGTGGCCAAAGCAATGCCTATGTGAAGTCCATGAGCACATGATGACAACAGCAATGCTCCCCACTCAGTACAGTCAGTGTGTGTGTGCGCGCACGTGTGCTTTGACTCAGGCCCTTTCACTTGTCAAACAGCCCTATGACACTTGAAGAAACTAGACTGAGCTGGGAAAGCTGGGAGTATATGGAGGCACAAGCTTGTGTGTGACTGGTCTGAGAGGGAGATGTCTCATGCTGCCTCTCTTCCTAATACCTAAAACATTCATTCTCCATGTCTCCCCCTGCCCCCCATCCACCCCAAGTTACATTTAAAAATGGTGAATTTGTGACATAGCACTCAATAGCACCTTATCTATCTGGTCTGCTCAGTGTGGTGTAGTGGTTAAGAGCGACAGACTCATAATCTGGGGAACCGGGTTCGCGTCTCCGCTCCTCCACATGCAGCTGCTGGGTGACCTTGGGCCAGTCGCACTTCTTTGAAGTCTCTCAGCCCCACTCACCTCACAGAGTGTTTGTTGTGGGGGAGGAAGGGAAAGGAGAATGTTAGCCGCTTTGAGACTCCTGAAGGGGAGTGATAAAGCGGGATATCAAATCCAAACTCCTCCTCCTCTTCTTCTTCTTCTTCTTCTTCTTCTTCTTCTGGCTGATGCTGAACCCAGTTACTTCACCAGATCACTGACTTCTTGAGATGCCAGTGCACTGTGTCCTAGCACTTCTAATCACTTCCGGCTTCATTCCTCCTCTGGCACAAGCAACAAGTCATGAAGCCTTGGCTTGTCAAACATGGGATGGTGGTGGGTTTCCATCTAAAAAAGTGTGATCACTTTATCAGCATGAAAGGGAGGAGCAATCCCAATTTGGACCTAATGGCAAGCCAAGATTTCATGGCTCCTTGCCCCTACTCAGACCTAGGGGAAGGACCAGAGCCAGAGTGAGCAGGCAAGGTGGACTAGCATGCTGCTCAGTCCCAATACACCACAGCTTACTGCTGTGTGCAAACTGGCCTAGTGGCTCCAAACTAAATAGCACCAAGTGCTAATACTGCAATACTCCAACTCTTCTTCTATAGTCAAAGGACTCACCTAAGGTCCTAAATAACATAAAACATCCAAACAGGGAATGCCAGTACTACAGTAATTCAGCTTTCAAATTTCGTATGTGTGTGATCAGAGTGGATTTCCATCCTCTGAAAAGCTCACATTCTCTCACTACAGAGCAGCATGCAAGATACCAGAAACTGCATCCAGCTTCTTTCATCAGGAAATTAGGCATCTGGCAGAACCCTTTGTTCCCAAGCTTCCCCCGCATGCCCCCCCAGCTCCCAGCTGCTTACTAATTCAGCGTTTAAAAAAAAACAAAGTTGAAAAATTCCCAAAGTCCCTCAGGGATGGGAGGGGGAGCATTACGAAACTGCTGGGCTCTTTTCTAGCAGCAAATATAGGATGGGTGTGTCCAGCCAAATGTTTGGTAAGTTTTGCTGCCGCAGTGTGCTTGACAGGTCCTTATACTGAATCACATTCCCAGCCTCAACACATCCCTCAAGAGTGACACCGCCATGACACTGCCATGACTCACTCCAGAGGCTGAAAACTGGGAAAGGATAGAGGGAAGGGCTCTATGACTGGGCTAACACCCCTCCCACTAGATTCCCTTCTGAGAGTAGCATAATTTTGCTTCCAATACTTGGCAAGTGGCTAAAAGCTTTTCTGCAGCTGGAAAAAAGTATGTACGCAGTTACAAAGCTGCCTTTTATAGTGATACATTAGTCCATCTACAATACCATCTACTTTGCCTGGCAGCAGCTCACCAGTCTCTAGCAGAGATCCATTTAACAGAGACCGAGGAAGGTGCCAATCCTGAATCTCCTGGGTGTATAAACTGGAAGAAGCTGGTTTTTAATCAGCTGTGCCCACCTGAGATCTTGGTGCAGGACCAACAGAAAAGGGTTGTAGTGATCTGTAATAATTCTATACCGCTTGGCTAGACTTTCTGTCCAGTCCATTGCCAGGTTGGAGGGCTTCTACCTGGTGATGGGCAACTAGATCCAAATAAGGATTTGATCACAGTGCCACCTACCCGGCCTGAGATGACAGTGGTAATTATTATGGATTTTCTGGACTCTACCCTACAGAATCACTACTTCCTGTTGAGGGTGGCTCAGGAATATATAAACTTCCCTGTGAAAGCATGCCCACCTGCCCCACACCTTATTGTCATATGTGATGTCAGGTGCTGGGCAAGTCCCAATGTGGCTGCAGAGAAACAGGTGAGAGCTGGCAGCGAGCTCTCGAAAGGTTCCTTTGTTAGAGCAAGGTGCACTCCAACTTCTGTTGTCTATGCTTGGATAACCTCTTAGGTTAGATGACTGAAGCGTGTTATATGAAAAGGCTTTGGAAACTGCAGCTGGTGCAGAATTCGGCAGCAAGGTTGCTTAATGGGGCAAGAGGGTTTGAACATATTACACTGTTCCTGGCTGGACAGCACTGGTTGCAGATTGGTCTGCGGGCCCAATTCAATTCTTTTTGACCTATAAAGCCTTAAATGGCTCAGGACTGCAGTACCTCAAGGACCACCTCTCTTCATATGAACCTACCCAGACCCTGAAACCTGTCAGAGAACTGCCATCAGCTCAGAGGCGAGAGGTGGAAGGGCAGTTGTGTTACAGGGAGCCTCCAAAGAGCTTGTGAAGCAGTTCTTCCTCTGGTGAGGAGGGAAGCCCTGCCTCCAGTGGGGAAGGGGCACAGGGATCAGAAGATGCTAGGGAGACCCTCAACACCAAGCCTGAGCAAAACAGAGGGGAGCCAAGTACCCTTTGCCAGCGCCCACTCTGCGCAGTAGGTTTGGGCGCAGAGAGGGGAGGAGAAGGATGGGAGTCACACGACTGTTATGCTGGGGAAGTTATAAGGACCGCCCACTCCCAGATTCTGCTAGCGACTGAACAGACATGGACTTGAGACACTCTGCACTGTAAGTAGTTTTGTACAGATAATAAAGCCTGGAAAAGACAGCTTGGAGTCTTGCCTGTTTGCTCTTGAGCAACCACACCAGCACCTGACAGCACCATTCCTCTTTAGCCATGCTTTGGGTTGATTAACATCCTATATTCTTTTAAATGTGTGGGTGAGGGAGGAGTGTTACTGGTCTGTTCTTGTTTTTATTATGTATTTTGTTTGTTTTTTAATCTTGTATTTTTATGCTGTGAACTGCTCTGAGATCGACAGATGAAGGGTGGCATAAAATTTAATAAATAACATTGATTAAAAAATAATAATAAATAATAAACTCTGTCATGTCAATTACGTTTACCACCACTGAGCCATGGATCCTCTCAGTTTCAGTGGTGACCTATCAAAGTGATAAAGAAATAACTACTATATTGAAAGAAGCCTGGTATAAGTAGCTGGTTTTCCGGCCTGTCCATTTTGGTGACCTTTGTGAGCTGGAAGCTATACACAAACAGATTTAAGATTTATTTAAATAACAGGTCCCACTAACTGGGAGTGCATGCCATTCAAGCCATATGCACCCTTTCCTCAAACACAAGTAAGCACATCACATGCAGAACAGTCTTGTTCCAAACAAACTGAAGCTGCAGTTGCAATGTGGCCAATGGAGATCCTCCTGGCTTTCAGATTTTCTGATGCTTGCTTCGATCACTATTATACTAGATATTACTTCCCCCTGTTCCAACAACACCCCCTCACAGAAGAAGCACCCAAAGGTCTATTACCAGCAAATGTTCTGAGATCTAAGACCCACTCTAGTCCAAGGAATGTCAGGTTGGTCCCTGTAAACACGTTGGCATGACCAGCTGTAGCAGAGTCAGCAAATGCTCCAGAGTCTTCTGCACTGGGCAGGTTCCTCCATTTGGCTGGGAAAGGAGGGAAATATGCTGTTGTACCAGCTGACACAGCCAGAAAAGGCATGTGGGAATGACTCACTAAACAGCTGGGAACAAGTCATAGGTGCAAGTTGCCAAGTCCAGATCATCTATGCGCAGGGGTAGAAGGGACTATTCTGTGTAAATGGCAAATGATTTGAGCACGTTCACATTGTCCGAATGCCTTCTGGAGAGATTCTTCACATTGCTACACAAACTTTTGGGGACATAATCCACAAGGCGTGGGTGTGTTCAGATTTTGCAAAGTCGTATGCCTACTGCGTGCTCTTCAGAAAGTAAGTAAAGAAACCCATACATCCAGCATAGTAGCCAAGCCTCAGAGTAGTGATTTAAAGGATGCTTTAGACCACTGTGTGGATGATGGGGCTGAGTCCATTTCCACACAACACAATTTTTTATAAGTAGGAAAAGGGCAGTTCCACATGTATTGTATCTGAATATTGGCCCCATGTTACTAACAGCAGACACTGATACAGAAAAGTTGCAGGCACATTGCTTAAATGCAACAACTTTCTTCACCCTGGGATCTGGGCTAGAATGGTGTGGAAGCAATTGGTGATATATTGATGGGTTGATAAGTACAAAATTAACTTTATTAAAACACCCCTTGGGAAAGGTACGGTGGAATAAGTAACCATTACAAAAGCAAACAGCTGCACAAGTTTCAGAGGTATGAAATGAACCTCCCTGGGGAATTCCTTTTCCTGCAGCAGAGGGCATAAGGTGCAGCCAAAATCAATATGGAAATAAATGCGATGTTCAACTGCTGCTGGTGGCCAACAGTGAGAGCCACACAGGCCGAGTAATAGGAAGTAAACAGGGACAAGTTGCTTATTTCTGGGTTGAAACTTCTAGCTGGCTTCAGCCTGAACAGAATCGCATATTCCCCCAGAGAGCAATTTTGCAGCCTTTTTATAGGCTTGTTCCTCAGTTGCAATAGATCGGCACAAATCACTCTTTTCATCTACTTCCTTAATCTTATTTTTAAAATGCAGAGAAAGCAGTTCTAATTTCCTTGAATGTGGCATGTCTAGTGAATCATCTTTTTTGTGCTGATCTGCAAGACCATGGTGGACAAGCGAAATGCTCTCTTGCAAAGCAAGTAACTTTGCACTATCCCCTCCTCCTGCTCTTTTAGCTCTCATGGTGCCAGAATGATGAGAAATAAAGTTTCAAACTTATTTACCGTCAACAAAAGTTATTGCTCTTCCATTTCTTTCCCACTGCAAAAAGCATCACATATATGTTATACTGGAGAAGGAACTGGCAAGCCACTCCAGTATTTTGCCAAGAAAACTCCATGGACATAAAAAAGGAGAAGCTTTGAGAAGAAAGTGAGAGTTTCCAAGGCATTCTTTGGTTCATGGCATCACGGAGAGTCGAACACAACTAAGACGACTAAACAACAACATATGTTATACACTCCATAGTATCCAGCGATCTACCTTCATACCGCCTTGCCATATCTCCTACCGCTCAGCTCCCAGCTCTTGTGTCAACACACAACCATTTTGCACCCCAGCAGGGACTGGTTTCACCAACCCCTAGGCATACCTTTAGCTCAATCTATGGCTTAGGCTCCCGGCTTTCTGCCCTACCAGTCACAACAGGCCCCAGCTACCACTGTGTGTATGCATATTCATGCATACAGACACACACACACACACACACACACACACACACACACAGAGAGAGAGAGAGAGAGAGAGACAGACAGACAGACAGACAGACAGACATATATACACACACACACACACACACACACACACACACACGAAGAATGACACATCCTTAGACTGCAGTTCCCTCGCCAATCCTGAACCCAAACAAAATCAGACAGCCATCCCAATCATAAAACTAGCTGTTGAGTGAAAGTGGCCTTCATGAAGATAAAACAGGCCCCTCGATCACTTTTATTGCATAGTTTGTAATCTGACAAAAATAAACAAAAGGAGAATGGTTATGACACCTTTCTCAACTTATTTCCAATCGCTTACTCATTGTCACAGGTAGGTAACAGGAGAGACAGAGTTGGAGAAAGCTGTTCTGCCCTACTTGTCCTTCAGTAAGTCAAGATAATACTTCAAGGACAAAGAATGAATCCTCACACATTAAATTAGAGCAGCAGCAGCAGCAGCAGCAGCAAAGCAGGTGTCTGGGTTCTATTAAGAGAGAATTAATTTAGCATAATGACCTAATCAGGGGATGGTTTGCTGGACGCTTTGGGTATATTTTGAGGGGGGTGTGTGTGTGTGGAAGGGCCAATGTCCCACAGCCCAAGTGGCCTGCTTGAAAAATCTATCACCATTACCACACCTGCTAGAGGAGCAACTGGGGCATCAGGTAGCACTTCTCTAAATGGTGCCTTTGGGGCCATACTTGGCAAACAATATAACATAAAATAAAATATAAGCATAATAAAAACATTAGAACAGTAAAAAGGTAAAGGTACCCCTGACTGTTAGGTCCAGTTGCGGACGACTCTGGAGTTGCGTGCTCATCTCGCTCTATAAGCCGAGGGAGCTGGCATTTGTCCGCAGACAGCTTCCAGGTCATGTGGCCAGCATGACTAAACTGCTTCTGGCGAACCAGAACAGCGCACGGAAACGCCATTTACCTTTCCGCCGGCGCAGTACCTATTTATTTACTTGCACTTTGACGTGCTTTCGAACTGCTAGGTGGGCAGGAGCAGGGACTGAGCAACTGGAGCTCACCCCCATCGCGGGGATTTTAACCACCGACCTTCTGATCAGCAAGCCCAAGAGGCTCAGTGGTTTAGACCACAGCACCACCCGCGTCCCATTAGAGCAGTAGTCAAGATTAAAATGTCATCACAGAATGACATCATATATAAACAACAATAAAAAGCAGGAATTATAGTCAACAGTATTCCTCTCTCTCTCTCTCTCTCTCTCTCTCTCACACACACACACACACACGCATCCACATACAACCAATTTATCCACCAAAAGCAAAAGTAGGCAGACTTTGCCTTGCACCCGAAAAGTAACAAAGGCACCAAGTGGATCTTCCTTGGAAGATAGCTTCACAATTGACATGCAACCATAGAACAGGCCTTCTCTCCAGTAGCCGTCTACCTAACCTATGAAGGTAAGGGAACCTAGAGAGTTGTGCTCAGAAACAAAATGGAAGCCAATGAACCTTTCTTGGGTACTATGTACCAGCCAGTCCACATCAACAGCTTGGGTGCCATATTCTACACCAAATGAAGTTTCTGAACCCTTTTCAATGGTATACCCACATATATTACAGCCTGAAAGTTACTAAAGCATGGCTAACAGTGGCTAGGTCATCCCTTTCCAAGAGAAAAAGGTACTCCAATGAAACATTTTGAAAACCTATCCTGCCAAATCACACACTGAGAAACAATGTCCTTGCTGATTAAGTGAATGACATGTCCAAAGATGGTACCATTGGAACTCTACTCCCTACAGCAGGGACGTCCAACACCCAATAGACTGCGATCTACTCACGGTATAAAAAAAATGGCAGTAGTCTACCCATTATCATTGGATGGACCAAAGTTGGAGGCACTCACACTCAGAAAGCATTACATCAGGCAATCCCAACCTTGGCCCGCCAGCTGTTTTGGGACTACAACTCCCATCATCCCTAGCTAACAGGACTAGTGGTCAGGGATGATGGGAACTGTAGTCCCAAAACAGCTGGAGGGCAAGTTTGGGGATGCCTGGATTACATTTTCTGGCTGTTCTGCCTCTTCAAGCAAGTGGAGCTAGACAATACCCATGTGGTAGTGCCTTAGTACACACTTGAGTATCCGCCTTCTATACCTACTGCTACAAGGGGAATAATTTATTACAATGTGGTCCTGAACCCCAGAAGTTGTTACAAGCAGGTGACATTTGCAAACCGTGACATGAACAGCTGAGTGTAGTGTCACAAGAAAATAAAATTGTTCAGAATTGGTTCAGCTTTCTCTTGATGAGGAAAAATAAAGGCAGAAGTTTTCATATAAGAAAAATGAGATGATTATTTCTTAACTCTTCTACCTGCAACATGGAAAGTCTAGGTTAAAAGTTCTTCTGGCCTTCAAGCCTCAGACTTTCAGTCCCCATAGCTTGTGTCTTACAGTATGCAGAGGATGTCTCCGTATCTAGTATCATGCCACAACACCCGAGCCTGGGAAATTGCTATCTGGTGTACAACAAGCTGGAGTTTTCCACGGAAGTTAAAGCACAGCTTCTCCAAACAGCATAGGCTTAAAGGAGGAAGTGTGTTGGTGAAGGACACATTCGTTGTGATAGCAGAAGTTCTACATTTTTATTCCCCATTTGGTTTTGCATTACATTTTATTTTCTGCTGACATTTACCTCACGGAAGCTGAGTTTGCCATCAAAGTCTTCATCCACTTCCTTGATCATGTTCTTCAGGCCCAGATGAGTCTGAGGTGCCCCAAGCTTCTCCATCATCAGCTTCAGTTCCATAAGGTCAATGTAACCATCCTTCCCAGAGTCATACCTAAAAAAAGGAAGGGGGAAATGAGAGACATGAGAGATGTCAGAGAGACATAGCTTTGTTGGCTCAAAGGCCTTCAGTTTAAGGAGTGCTCAATGCTCCCTTGTACATAATGTAGTTCCAGCTAGTCAGTGCTGTCTCAAGACATTTTGGTGCCTGGTACAGATCCCCAATAGTGTCCTAAGAATGCTTTTAAAAGTCTCACTGGCACCATTCAGGCACAAATTCCTGCCTTCATCTGTTTACCCACTCCATGGTGCTGCCTGAAGGTGATCACTTTGCACAGCCACATGGAGGGCCAGACTTGAAATAAGCTACTTCCAGAGCTCTCACGTCTTTCACGACAGAGCATTCAACAGAGAAAGAGAAATGTAGGTTTAGGTTATCCAGAAAATTATCTGGCACAGAAATTTATACCATTGCCCATTTAAAAATAGTTGATACAGTCAAACCTTGGTTCCCGAACAGCTCCGTTTTGGAATGTTTTGGCTCCCAAATGTCAAGAACCAGGAAGTAAATGCTCCAGTTTTCGAACGTTTTTTGGAAGCCGGACATCTGACACGGCTTCTGCTTGAGTGCAGGAAGCTCCTGCAACCAATCGGAAGCTTCCAAAACGGATTACGTTCGACAACCGAGGTCTGACTGTACCGGCTTTCTCCAACCTGCTGCCCACCCCCAGATGTTTTAGATTAAAATATCAGAGATGTAGTCCAAAACATCTGGAAGGGGCAAGTTGTGGAACAATGTTTCAAATGGATGAAACACCCATTCAGTACTATCCAAATGTGCACATACTTGATGTTTACTAATTTCTAGTGTAACTTCTATGTAGGCAGTCAAGTGTGCAATCATGGACCACAGATGACTTGAGACAAAAGTAAGTCAGATATCCACATAGTAAATATATCTTGACTTTAGAACCTATTTTTTGAAAAGATACCTAAGAAGTAGGCACTCATTTCTGAAAGGAGTGGCTGAGATCCCTTCAACTAAAATAATAATATTGATGTTGAAATGCATTTTCCTTTTATCAGCCCATTACATTATTCCAAAGATATGAAGCGCCTTTTAACGGCAAGTGTCTGGCTTCTGATTGCAAAACATGTGCTCCATAGCATGTTCAAACACACACACACACAAACAGCTGAACTCAATGGCAATGAAAATAGATGAACTGGAATCTAAAATTGGATAGCATAGTTCCAAGCACAACAAAGGAGCAGTTCATATATATAAATATATATATGGAAGGTTCCTTATCATGGGGGATGGGGGGGATGGGGAGCTGAATAATTACTGAAGCTTCTCTGTTCTGCGTTATCCTCCTAACTCTTTGCCACTCTCGCCAATATCCGGTTGCTGCCTTTTTTAAAAAAAAGAAAAAGAAATGAATCCACAAGGGCAGAGACCCAGTTTTGCAGATAGGAAAGACTAATATAGAAGGAACAAAAAAGGGAGCAAGGAGCAATTAAGAGGGCCAAAATGTGTGTGTGTGTGTGTGTGTGTGTGTGTGTGTGTGTGTAGGGGCTGGGAACAGACACTCCTCCCTGCCCAATATAGAAACCAAAGGGGCTGCTACAGGACTCCTCCTCCTCTGCACTGGGCTGCTTCAGAAGGGACAGAACTTATGGGCTCTCCCCTACCAGCAGTGGCGTAGCGTGGGGGGTGCAGGGGGGGACGGCTGCACCGGGGCGCAACATCTGGGGGTTAGGGTTAGGGGGCGCAAATCCACGGGTTAGGAGGCGCAAATTACTTGCCTTGCCCGGGTGCTGACAACCCACTCTACGCCACTGACTACCAGTCCTCAGCAGACTAGTAAAAACAGGCTGATAAATTCTGACAGCTTATTTACAAGGCTGCTGTAAACCGTCATTATACCCGGAAACCCCACAAGCAGTGATAGGTACTTGGAGCAGAAAGAAAACGTTAAGCCCCTTTTCCTAAGCATGACACTCCACCTGTGGGGATAGGGGAATTGAAGCAAGGCAGTGCTCATAGAATCAGAGTTGGAAGGGACTCCAAGGGCCATCTAGTCCAACCCCCTGCAATGCAGAAATCTCAGCTAGATCATACATGACAGGTGGCCATCCAACATCTGCTTAAAAACCTCCCAGGAAGGAGAGTCCACCACGTTCCGAGCAAGAACGTTCTACTGCCCATGTTCAAGGCAAGGCTATAGCAGTCAAGTGGATTATTATAATCTAAGGAGGACTCATGCACTTTCACCTACTTTGTTTGTTTCTTACCTGCACTATGACATGGGGTCTCAGGGAGGTTTACAATGATTTAAAAATACAGTTTTGAAATCAGTTAAAACAAATTCCAGCCACAATTCCAGCAAAGATGGTGGGGTACACTGCTACGCTCCGACATGAAGAGAGAACAGATAGCGTACTAAAAAGAAATACATCACGGGGAGTCACAGCCCAGGATAAAAAGGTATTTCTACAAACATAGGCTTACTAAAGGTATTCTGGAACCTTGGAAGCTGCCTTATATGAAACCAGACCATTGTGTCCATTTGGCTCATTATTGTCTCTACGCCAGAAGTGAGGAACCTTTGGCCCTCCAGATGTTGCTGAACTAGAAATCCCATCAGCCCCAGAAAAAGGATAGCCTAGCCGTGGTGGCCCTCCAGCTGTTTGGGGACTACAATTCCCATCATCCCCGACCCTTGGTCCTGTTAGCTAGGGATGATGGGAGTTGTAGTCCCAAAACAGCTGGAGGGCCAAGTTTGGCCACCACTGGCCTATGAGCAGAGATGAAGGGAGTTGCAGTTCAGCAACATCTGGAGGGCCAAGGGCTCCCCATACCTGCTCTACACTGACTGGCTGTCACTTTCCAGGATTTCAGATGGGAGTCTCTCCCAGCACTACCCAGAGATGCCTGGGGACTGAACCTTGGACCTTCTGCATGCAAACAGAGTAAATACTCTGCCACTGAGCTACAGCCACTCCTCTAGCTCAAAGCAATGTTCTGAGAGCTGCCCCTTTTGAAAAAGAGGGGCTCGGATGCTGGTGCACAAGGAGGAAGGCAACTTTGCAGCAATAGCTCCACAGGGGTTAACCGAGTGTACTGGGGATTCACAGCCACCGGAGCAAGTCTCACGTATCTGTCATTCCAGCACACATGCAGTACAAAGCAGGGATTGTGAGAAACTGGGTCTTGCCAGCAATGGCAAAGCAATGCACTATCCCGGCAGTACAATAGGAGTTTAGTGCGCCGTGCCAGAGACAGCCTTCAAAGCACAGCTTCCCAAAGTTGTGCCGCCTCAAAAAGCAGAGTGGCTATGGAATACTCAATCTGTTCTCAATTCAGCAGGACCTAGGAAGCAGATGAAACAGCTCAGCACAATACAAAAGGAATTAGAGGGAGATAATGTTTCTCCTCCTCCTCCTCCACTGAGTCCTGAGAGGCAGCACTGAGACATTTAAATGGGGGCGGGGGGGGGGGGAGAGAGAATCTCGTTCTGTGGGTGTGGAGCAAGAAAGACAAACTTGTTTTTCCAGAGCAGAAAGAGCTCAGCACAAATTCCTGCAGGGAGTGAAGGTTGCATCACATCGCTGGCCTGCAGCATTCCCCACAAAGGGAGAAGTTGTTTTAAGGCCCCACGCTCAGCCATTCCAGAGTGACACGGTACCAGGCATTATTATGATTGTATCACACCAGTGCTGCATCAACTGCGCTGGATCCCGGTCCATTTCAGGCCTCAATTCAAAATGCTGGTTTGGGGGCTAGCACGCCCACCTTCAAATATGCCTGCCTAGATACTAAGACTTTGATATCTTAGGCCCTTATCTGGGTATCCCTGCCACCCCACCAAACATGCAACAGCTGGCTAATGGGAAAGGACCATTTCTGTGGTGCTGCTAATTAAAATAAGGTTCTCCTCAGCAAGGCTTGCCTGCCACCTACATTGCGTGGCGAGTTCCCGCCCCCCACCAGGATAAATAAAGACACAAGACACCATAATTAAGGTTAATTGGGCGAATTAGGCCACAACTTTATTGAATTCAGGAATGAGAGGCATTGACTTAGGCATTGGTCCTATCGACTATCCGGCTCCAGCCCATTTGCTGGAGACATGGGGAAGGGTTAACACTTTATCGGGGGAGTCTCCTGCCAAGGCACGTCGACTAGGAGCTCCCCCGGGTCACCGCTCTGGGGCGTGCCTTAGGCCCACACCTCCATAGGCTTCGGACAGGGCCACGCCCCCCGGAGTCCTTTAACGGACCACCCTTCGCTCACTGGGGGGAGGTGATGGCGTTCCTCCCCCCCCCCATCCTCTTAACCCCTTCTTTAGGGCGAGCCCCCTCTGAGCCGGCCCTAAATAGGGCAGAACTGGCCGGGATTCCCCTGTTCTCGTGGGGGCTGAAACCAGCCCCCGCTCATGTGGGGGTGGGCGTGAAGCCCACAACCCCACCTCCTGGGCAGGCCGGAAGTGGCTTTGTCATTTTAGCATCGGGCAACATCTTTCTAAAATTCTTCCAGGCCTTTTAATCTAATGCAATGCATTCGATCTCTGCTGGTGATATTATGCTTCTGTTTGTAATATGCTTTTAGTATGTGCATGTTTAAATTATAGCTTCTGATTTACTATTATTATTATTTTGTGTAAGCTGCCTGCGAAATTGTTTGAATGGCAAGGGGGTAGAAGTTATAATAAACTAATTTGCAACACACTCTTTTACAGGAAGCTGCATAAGATATCATAACCAAAATTTGCAAGATGGTTCCCAAGATCAAGGAGGAGAGTTTCCACGTAAGTTTGGATACAACTGAACATCATTTTGAATCAAGATGGCAGACTGGACTTTTCGAAAATGGACTTTTCTTAGAATTCCTGAACAGCATTGGGTACAGGGCCTCTAGTAAGTCATAATGCCCTGAGCACCTTTCCTTTGCTAATGCCATTTTTGCCCACAAAGCACCAAACCAATTCTAATCTCAACTTATGTGAAATTAGTTGTTAAGAAATATCTAGGATTCTAAGTGCCAGTATTTCCAAAGCCAGCCTCTCTTGAGGGATGTGACTGACAGTGCAACCTTAAATATCTCTCTTCAAAATCACATTCTGAGTTAAATGGGACTTATTCCCAGATAAGTGGGCACGGGATTGCAGCCTAAATTTCTTCTCATAGGAAAAAAAGAGACAGAATTAGGGGAGCAAAAACTGCTGGCATCAGTATAACATTGTAAGGAATGCATGATGCTTATCTGTATAATTTGATGGATGAAATGAAATTTGAAAAGCAAAATGTAATTTCTTCAGTGCTAATAATGTAAGGTGCCACACCAAAAGATTCATGCAGACCAAGCTACAACATTGTTGCAGAGATAGCAATCAATGTGTTAACATTATGTGAAAAAAGAAGGCTCGACCCAGTTCAACAAGCCCCCAGTGATAGGGAGAGAAAACACAGTTAGAAGCCACATGTCCTTTTTGAATATGTTTGTAAGGAGTGTGTGAGAAGCCCTCCAACCAGGACTGATGAACCCAATGGCTCAAACTGCATGTCCCAATCAAAAGAGGGAGGGCCAAGGCTCCATCCAAGAGAGTTACTTGTTTCAGATGTAACAAAAAAGGACATATAACCAAATTTTGTGAAGCCCCAAAACTAACGAATGCCCCTTCATTTAAGCAACCAAATCCCAAGACACAAGGAAATCAAGATAAGGGGAACAGGGCAAATAAATAATTTTATTTTTATCCCCCCCCTCAAAAAAAGAAGTCTAGTTGTAAACAGCTGTGATACAGTATCAAAGGGCTTGGTTTCAACAAGTGTTTTCTTCCCTCCCTTATAAAGAGAAAAAGCAATACTCAAAGGAAGTTGCTATTATCTTGGATTTTCAGTGATAGCCCAAACAGTTGTACTTTTTAAAAAAATGACATTAACACAGCAACAATAAAAAAGTCATTTTTTTAAAAAAATGTGATTATGATTGTAATGCAAAGAACAAAAAAGTTGAGACCATGGGGGTGGGTGTATGTCCATGTATTTGCAACTGCTATCAGATTGCACTAGGACTACGCAGGCACTAAACAGGTGAAGGGAGCAATGGAACATTTGCTGTCTCTGCCCCCATTGATGCACCTGCTGTCTCAGTCCTCCATGTGGAAGTGTGAAAGGGGCTATACGTATATGGAATTGTACACACATAGGATCCTCTTCCATTTGATCAGGATCCCCAATGACTCCAGAGTTCCCAAGCATGTGAAGAAGCAAATGCATTTAACAGTTGTGTATACAAACAGCCCATTTCAAGCTACACTGAAGCCTGGAACATGATCCCACTCTAGCAGTTCAGAGAACCAGAGGGAATGTCTGCACAGTCCTAAAATGACAGTGAAAAATATAGGCTGCCACCTAAACAAGGATATTATTGGCTTCGGAGTATTTGACTGCAGTACTTACCACATTATTGCTTTGAGAGTTGAATGGCCTAACCCTAGCATGCCAGGAGCAATTAGAGGCATTCCTGCCTCTTGCCACACTGACCACCTCATAAACGAAACTGAGCTAATGAAGCGTTGTTGCAGATATCAGCAATGCAAGACCTGAAGGCAGACTCACAAACTCAGTCTTCAGAACTTACTGTAACTAGCAGCTTGCCCTGAGCAGAGAACGGTTTGAAGCTGAGCTGCAATACTCTGAAGAGTTTCTCCAAAACTGTGAGGAACAGGACCATAATAGTTTTGGAAGACTTCTCATCGTGAAACAGCCAGCTAATTACAACGCAGACCATGGAAACACCAGAATCTCCAAGAGTAACCTGCTCCACATAAGAGAGCTGCGAAGCAGAGACCACTTGAGATTGTACCTGGGTAGTAACTGCTCTACACAGTTAGTGTGCAGCCAACTGCTTCGCGATTCAAGCCAGTATGCAAAAACAGTATGCCACTTTTTTAAAGTGGGCTTTGTGTGATAAAAGCCAAATGCAGCCTGCGTGAAATAGTGAATATAGAATCAGGAATATTCATTAATTTCATTTCACATTTGTACAGCGCTTGACTGTAATAGAACCTCAAAGCATAGACCATAGAGGTGGGAGTTCATATCCCACTTGATCAGGGATAGCTCAGTTTGTAAAGCATGAGACTCTTAATCTCAGAGTCGTGGATTTGAGCCACGCATTGGGCAAAATATTATTATATTACAGCGGGTTGGACCACATGGCCCTTTTGGTCATGTCAAATTTATGATTGTGTATGCTTACTGGGTGAGCTTGGGCAAACCAGCCCAGCCTTGTGACAGTAAAATGAGGGGGTTGGGGAGGTCTGCTGCCTTGAGCTTCTCAGAAAGGTGGTGCAAAAATGTGGAAAGAAAGAGAAATTACTATAGCACTTGTCAAGAACAAAGTGAAATACACCAGGCTTCCCAGCCTCACTCCTCCTACCCACCCTCCAAAAGAATTCCCCAGCATATGCCTCCTACATATCAGCAGACATTTGCTCTAGAAATAGACATATGGTTTAGAAATTCCTGTTGGTTCTTACTGTTGATACAAGAAATGAGAAGGCTGCTGGTCTAAGCAACAGCTACTAATTTTAACCAACAATTAAGGTTGGCTAAAGTGTGCTCTCTTGTAATGTTCCAACATCAGCAACTCAGATTTCATTTCATGTGCTCAATGTTGTCAATCTAGACAATTTAGAAATACCTTTCTCTACTCTCTGTTTTCGAGGCTAGACATTTTTTGTTTCCAAACATGGGGAAAAAATCAGTGGCATTTTTATTTTATATATTATCTTATTTACTGTATTATCTATTTATTAAGGACCAATTCTTATTATGATTTTATTGCAGTTCCATCAGCATGGAATGTGCTTTATAGAATACAAGAGCCCAAGTCCAAAGAGTTTTTAATCTAGAATGCAACATGGGAAAACAACACAGGAAGGGAAGGGGAACTGCTCTAAATTGAAGACTCAAGAGCTTACCAAATCTCATTTAAATAATCACCCTTAATACTTGGAACAGATACCTGTTAATAATACATGAACTTAAAACTATGTCAAGCTTCAAGAGCAGCAATATAGTGTTCACCAGAAGTATACAAATTTTACACTAGAGAGTCCATTAACAACCAGAGGCATACCTAGGGGCTGGCAAAACCAACTATTAGATGTATTCCAAATTAAGGGTGTCTAATTAGCATAACAGGGCGCGGGTGGCGCTGTGGGTAAAACCTCAGTGCCTAGGACTTGCCGATCGTATGGTCGGCGGTTCGAATCCCCGCAGCGGGGTGAGCTCCCGTCTTTCGGTCCCAGCTCCTGCCCACCTAGCAGTTCGAAAGCACCCCTAAGTGCAAGTAGATAAATAGGTACCGCTTTATAGCGGGAAGGTAAACGGTGTTTCTGTGTGCTGCGCTGGTGCTGGCTCGCCAGAGCAGCTTCGTCACGCTGGCCACGTCACTCGGAGGTGTCTCCGGACAGCGCTGGCTCCTGGCCTCTTAAGTGAGAGGAGCGCACAACCCTAGAGTCTGTCAAGACTGGCCCGTACGGGCAGGGGTACCTTTACCTTTAATTAGCATAACAAGAAAGAAAGAGTAACACTTAAAAAAATAAAAAGGATTTGGGTACCCGGGCTGGTCCATTTATAGACATACATTTGTGTTTGTTTCAGGTGGGTGTGGGTGTATAAACAGTCAGGCAGTATCTTTATTAGGACTAACCAAAACATCAAAAAAAGTGAGCAAGCTTTCAGGCTCTCCAGAAAGCTTCATCAAGGTAGATATTTTGAAGAATATCTAGCTTTGTCTTGCCAACCTAGTGCCCTCCAGTTGTTTTTCCAAGTACAACCTATTTAGAGGGCAGCAGGATGAGGAAGGCTGTTCTAGCCTGAGGTGGAGTTCTGGAGAGTTTGAAGGTTTTCTCACTATTTTACAATGTTTTGGTTGGTCCTAATGAAGTTGTTGCCCTGCTGTGGATCTAAAGATACACTGTCTGCAGTGGAAAAAGTAGATTAAGATACCATTCCCAATCCCAGCCAAGCCTGCGTTCTACACTAGCAAAAATTGCCCATGAATTCTAGCATCTAGACTGTAACTCTTTCACAGTGAGGACTTTTGACTATTTTTCAGTGCTTGCAAAACATCTGGAAGTGCTTGGAGGATCAACTACAACTTCCTTTACTCCAACAGGCTGACACAGGAGGATGACTGATTGCAATGTCATACCACTGCTCCCTTCCTGGCATGCACTAGTGCTGAAAAGAGTCAGGCTTTGGGTGTGCAGATCTGGCACATTCCCTATATAATTAAAGAGGAGTGTTTAATCAAAACAGAAAAGTTAGTAGTGGTGGTGGTGGTGGTAGCAGCAACAGCAACAGAAAGCCCTGCTCCACTCTTTCATACAGTGTGTTCCCTCTCTCTCCCCCACACACTATCCTGCAATAATTTGACTGAAGGAATGTGCAAATCACACCAACAGTGTACAGAGATTATTTTCAGAGGCTCTCATAATTAAAATATCTCAATGCATCTGCAGTGGAACCATCACTGTACAAACCTATCCCTTCTGACTACTGCACATGGCAGTCCATTGGTATCTCTGGCAGAGAAGAATGATGGATGAGGTTTTAAAAAGAGGCACTTCCCTTTTCGGTTGGGGACTCCCCCCCCCCCAATCTTTCTTGCCAGATTAACACAGCAGTAAAGAACTTTATACTACCCAGAGCAGCTGGCTGAAAAGGCACAAAGGCAGTGGTCTGGCAGACAGGGAAGCAAGCCACAACACAGCTGGATCACAGCCAAAGATAAAATCAAAAGACTAGGTATCCCTTCAAGTATATGCACTAACAAAATTGTGGGGGACAGTCTACACATCACCACCCCCACCCCAAGAGGGTATATTTGTAGCCTACATGCTAGACAGTAGGGAACAGGTCTGCTTACTGAGTGCAGTAAAATCATGTAAACACAACACAGATCAGTCAAGTTTCGCTGCAATATTTACACATCATGCCAGAGCCAGAAAGGCAGGGCGGCTGTTTTTTTTTAATATGGTCTTGGACAGGATACACCTGCATTGCTCTGATAGGGGCAGTGATTTCTCCTTACTCCTTTAATTTCTTGCCAGTCAAAGAGGATGAACATTTTAAATCATCAGAAGAGAGTAATTTTCTTTGGCGAGAAGCTTGAAACAAATCGCATCATTCAGGCTGAATGCTTTCCACTAACAATTATAGATTAGTGATGCCCACATATACAAGCCAATAGATTTGAACTTCACTGGGATGGACTTCCCATAGGTACCTGGCTGGCCACTGTGTGAGAACAGAAAGCTTGATTAAATGGAGTTTTCTTCTGATCTAGCAAAGTTCTTCTTCATGTTCTTATGATCTGAAATCACTCTTCTGGATGACTAGCAATGTTAGAACTAGAATGTGCTTTATTATGTTGACGTGCAGGGAGCAAAAGGAAATATTCTTCACAGCACACAATTGGCCTTTGGAGCTTATTTAGTATGTGGCAAACAGCCAGCACTAGAGCTGGGTTCAAAAAAGGTCAAAAAGAATGAATGAGAACATTGAATGCTATTAACCAAGATGTTCAGGGCAAAGCATCCCACATTTATTCTCTGATTGTTGAAGACAAGTCAGGGGAGTGGGGAACAGAATTTCCAGATAGGGCCACCTGAGACTAAACTATTTTGTTTGTTACTTCTGCCGTCAATCGCTTTTCCTAAACTAAAGCATAAAGAGTTGGTCACTGGCTTCAGTAGACCACCATGGAGGTTCTGTAAAACTGTTATTAAGTGTTTAAATACAAGTTGGTATAAATAATAATAATAATGATGATGATGATGATATTTATACCCTGCCCATCTGGCTAGGCTTTCCCAGCCACTCTGGACAGCTTCCAGCAGAATATAAAAACAAGATAACATAGACGTCATTAAATAAAAAAAAATGGATGTTGGACTCTGAAGCCAGTCAAGTTTTCTAAAGCTAAAATTCCACTGTGTGCATTTGTCAGGTTTTCTGGCAAAACTGAGGAAAACCCTTTTCCGTAGAATCCCCACGCTGAATAATAATTGCTTTGTTTTCCTAGGTGTTATTTGATCTGGAAGACACTCATAACTATTCTTTCCCTCCTGGAATTAACTGCCGTTTCCCCACCCCAAGATGATTTTGTTTAATTAGCCGCTGTGCCTTCTACAATTTGAAAAATGGTTTTATTCGAAGGTAAAGGCGACTGTGAACAAAGCTTATCAATACCTAATTAGGGCTGAACAAAGAAAGTTGCATCAGCAGTTGTCTGCACTGGCAGACTTCCCCTGTGTGCTTCAAAGAAGCCTCCTCCCCACATGCTACAGTCCTTGAGGTCTCCAAAACCCAACCCAACCAGCTCCTGAGCTTTCTGACAGACCCAAGGTGGCAAGGCAAGCTTGTAGTTGCTGTGTTTGTCCTGTTGACATGTGAAGTGGGGGAGAAGCTTCTTCATATTTATGTCAAAACCACCCCCCTCACCTGCCTTCCTCCCTATTCTCAGTTGCTTCCATTGCTTCACTCTCTCTCAGCTCTGGCACCAGAGCCAGGCTGGGGAAAAGGCATATAATAAGGAGGTAAGCTGGAGGAAGGGGAAAGGTTTAAGGCTCCCTCACCTTCACCACACATACCCTTTGAACCTACAAATGAAGATGCCATTCCCAATGTTATACACAACTAGAGCAGACGCATCAACAAACAAATGTGACAGACACCATCAGCTCTAGTTCTAAAGAGCAAAATCTCCAAGGATCTGTTGACACAGAACACATTATACGTTCCTATGCTTTTACTAGGGGCTGCTGCCTCTGCTTTGCTGGGCCCCCATTCTCCACACCTGGCTAACCCCTCTCCTCTTTACATCTGACCAAGTCCCCCACCCCAAGCCCCACCCACTTTTAAAGGGGGTTGGGAGGTGCTTCAGAGAGTGGTTTGCCAAACTTCAATGCAGCCATGTTTAATAGAGAGTGGGAGGCACTTCAGAGAGCAGTTTGGCCTTCCCCATCTCTGTTGAACAGCTCACCTGGGCCATCCACACTGCTTGCTTGCTCGCTCACCTGTTGTTCTGTCATCCCCCTGGAGTTGGCATAGCTGCCTACTGACGGCCTCAAATTGCAGCAAGACCTGTTTATGCATACTGGAAGAAAAGCATAGCCCACTTGTAATATAGTGCCTTGGCACTGAGGGTTGGAGATGTCTTGACTCTACATGGGAGCTGGACTGCAACTCACCTCTAGGCAGGAAAGTCATGTTGGCAGAATCGGAAGACAGTTGTTACCAGCAAGTTGTTACCTGGAAGGTGGAGGCCAAAACCAAGGAGGCATAGACTGCAAGGTCTATACTCCATAGGGCTCATATGCATTCAATATTGCATAGGAAAGCTAGATGCTACAGTGGTACCTTGGGTTAAGTACTTAATTCGTTCCGAAGGTCCTTTCTTAACCTGAAACTGTTCTTAACCTGAAGCACCACTTTAGCTAATGGGGCCTCCTGCTGCCACCGGAGCATGATTTCTGTTCTCATCCTGAAGCAAAGTTCTTAACCTGAAGCACTATTTCTGGGTTAGCGGAGTCTGTAACCTGAAGCGTATGTAACCTGAAGCATATATAACCCGAGGTACCACTGTACTTTCCTGGTCGCTGCAATGTTCTTATGGGGAGGTAACGTCTCTCTTCTTCTGTAGAAGTATTACTGTTACAGAGGCCCTTAAAAATCCTAATGAGGCTCACAGTGTTGACATGTAACGGAAGTGGAAAACCAGGCCTTGGACTGATGAGTGGTCTTAGTTAACACCCAGCTTATTTATATCCCTCCCTTTTTGGTACTAGCAGCTTTCCTTAGACTGGAGGCACAGCTGCTACTGTGGTTTAAAGCAGGTGTGGGGAACCATTGGCCTGCCAGAGGTTGCTGAACTACAACTCCCATCATTCCTGGCCATTAGCCACGCTGGCTGGGGCTGATGGGAGTTGTAATTTAGTTACACCTGGCGCCCAAAAGTTCCATACACCTGTTTTAAAGTGAAGTAAAATATGCAGCATTTGCCTCTGTCTTTCATAACTAGCCCACAGACAGTGTTTGTCTTTTTGCTTCAAGTAATAAAGAATTATGTTAATTCTGCCCTTGGGCTTTGCATTAAAAGCAATGCAGTTGCCCTTCAGTGTACTGGTAAAAATGCAGTTATTTCTTTCTACCTACCACAAGAAGAGGCACATGGATGTTATTTAAGAGCAGCGTGGTCTCAGAAGCACTTTCAGTGCTGGGATAGAATCATGGACTTGCACAGTTGGAAGGTACCCCGAGGGTCATCTAGTCCAACCCCCTGCAATTGCTCTGTGCTGTAAGGCTCAGGTGGGTGGGTTAGTAGCAATTACAGCAAATTATGAAGGGTGGGCTACAATTTTTGTTATTAAATAATAATGAAATGAAGTATCAAACAGCTTCTCCTTAATTCTGAGGTTTTATGCAACTGTCTGATGGGGACAATCTATTTCAGTTCTTTGTCTCAAGGGGAGTGGAACAGAAAGTGTGCCTCTTTTTCAGCCTCAACTCAGTTTCACAGGTTACACAATCTCCACTCTCTTGGCTTGGGATGTGCTTTATAGTCTTCAGATTCCTATCTCAAAGATGTGATCAACTTTGTTCTTGGTCCCTAGCTCCACCAACAGCCTCTCCTTAAACAAAACAAATACCAATCAGGGAAAAACCATAATCAAAGTCAAGGGATCTTTGTTGCGACACTAATCGCTGATGGAGTTGTTATAGCTATACACCTCATAATGCGCTGTCCTGCCTCATTACAATGGCTATTTCAGCACCATCATAAATAGCTGTTTGGGGGGTGGTTCACATTTTCTTCCAGGACTACAGGTTTATGGATAAAACAAACCTTTATCAACTAGATAAAAGTAGTGCTAACATAC
Organism: Podarcis gaigeae; assembly: GCF_964106915.1. Taxonomy (NCBI): domain Eukaryota; kingdom Metazoa; phylum Chordata; class Lepidosauria; order Squamata; family Lacertidae; genus Podarcis; species Podarcis gaigeae. The sequence continues at coordinate 61,768,708 of NC_139681.1, forward strand.
TTAGCACAGTAATAAACAAAAACACCACTACCATCCCAGACAGTTTAAACTACTAGCAAACTACACTGCCTGAATAGTGTTTTTCTAGGAGACAATATTAAACTACAACCTACAACTTTCAGAACACGTCACCCAGTACACTTCCACATCCTACGCATGTTTGGAAGTAAGTCCCACTAAGTTCAGTGGGACACGTAATTGCAACACTGACTTAAGGAAGCTGTGCTAGCATAGACTTACTAAGAAAAGGCAGCCCCAAAAGTCCCTTTTCAAAGGGTGCTTAAGCAAGACTGGAACAAGTGACAAATAGTCATATTTCACGACTTAAAAGGAACATGCTAAATATAACTGCAGTTGGCTTTGCAGAGATGAGGATGGTCAAACTTTTTGTTGTTGTTGCAGTGTGGCTTTTGAGCATTGCTACTAAGTATAAACTGTTCCAAAACTAGACCACAGAAGAAAAACAAACCTTGAGATGACTGGTACAAGAGGTGCAATTCACACACAGTGGTCCCAGTTCTGCAAGTTGAAAACGGCAACCTGTTTTACAACTTAGTGAGTGTAAACTTTAAAAATAAAATGAAAAGAATACAGATCCTTTTTCACCTATTCTCATTCATAAGGCTATACAGTACTGCAGGAAGGGTAGCAAAGGAAAGAAGTGCAGGCACTTGAATGCTACTAACCTGGGGGTACTTAAAAGCTCTACTTTCCATAATGACCAGGGTAGATGTAGTTCTGCAAGGCTATCCTCAACCTGCTTTGCACAAAATAAGCTAAAACCCAGACTCAGACTTCTCCAGAAAAGAGCTGCAATTAAAGAACTCCTAGTTAAGAAACCAAGCTTGACATCCATTCTACAGAAGCAGTTCTTGGTTTTAGGCTGCAATCTTATGCACAGTTACCTGGGAGTAAACTCCACGGAGCAGAATAGGTCTTACTTCGGAGTAAACATACAGAAGATCATATTTTCATCTCATACAACCACTAAGAACTGGGGGGGGGGGGGAACGGGGGGGACAAAATTGCTGCTTCTCGCTAGCCAACCACTCACACCTACCCCCAGATCACAAGAGCTTCAAAGCACTTTTCCCGTGGCTACTAAACCAGCAGTCGTGTGAAATAGTACTTGACCGGATTCAGCCCGTGCTTCCAGTGAAGGCTCGGTTGCAGAACGTTTTGCTAATTAAGGCTGCCATCATACATACATACATTTACTGGAGAGTAAATCCTAGTGAACTAAGCGGGTTGGGTTTTTTCTCCTGCCTAGAAAACATGCATTGCTTGCATGCAATCCCGATCTCCAGCAGCAGAGGAGCTGCTTACTCCGTGGAGCTCAACGGGATTTTCTATTTTTTTACACCTCTGAACTAAAGGCGCTGAGAACCGCGCCGCATCGATGCAACTCCAAGCGCACGTGCAGCCGCCCGGTTCTACTCCGAAGCAGGCGCTTTCCACTCCGTACAGGGACCCGGGCTAAGGAGGAAAGGAGGGCCGGGGACGGGGCGGTGCTTACAGTCGGAAAAGCCGCTCCATGTCCTTGATCTGCCGGCGGCTGAACTCCTTGAACTCCGTGTAAGGATTGAAGATCTGGGCGAAGCGGGGCCGCGCCGCGCCCGCGTTGATGTCCTGCCTGCGACTCAGCTTGGCGCTCAGCTCCGGGTCCGCGGAGGCGTTCACGGGGTTCTGGTCGTCGTCGTCGTCGTCCGGCTCCGCCAGGCTCGCCTCGGACCCCGCGGGCTCGTCGCCGTCCTCGGGAGGAGCCTCCGAAGTGCTGCCGTCCCGCAGCAGCCGGCGCTGCAGCTTCTGGGCCAGCTCGGCCGAGGCCATGTTGCGGGGCGAAGAACGAGCGGCGGCGGCGGCGGCGAGAAGAAAAACCTCCGCGGGGCCACTTCGCTCCTGCGCTGAGGAAAGAAGTCTGCCGGCCCCGAACTTTATTCTAAGACTTGGGCGAATTGGCGGGGAAGGCGAGTCAGGGCCAGGGGGCGGGGAGGCGGAGGGAGGCCGGGCCGGGACTTAAGGAGGCGCCGGGGAATTGGCGCGCTCCAGGCTCGGCCTCCGGAGACTCTGCCTTGCGGGGGAGCCGGAGGTTGTTCTCCATTAGTTCCTCTTCCCCCGCACCTGTTCGCTCTGACTCAACGTTTCGCCTTTATTTCTTCATGGCTGGAAGCCGACTTTCATTATTCCAGAGCGCATACATGCACTTACGCGTGTATATATATATATATATATATATATACACGTATATATATATTAGCAACCAGCAATGAGGTTATCTTCTTCAGTGGGTTTGTCTCAGGACAGATCACCACACCTTTACAGCATCTGTGCTACTGACTGACAAACTTTGTTGAAATATGAACACACACACAAAAAAATCAAGTTAAGTCGTGTAAAAATAAACAAGCAATGTACACTAAATTCGCTTCTGGGACCCCTCTGGGATTAGGGGCCCCCAACCTTAAACTGCATCAGTTTTATAGTAGGTGGGCCCCTGATACACACACAAGCTAAGGAAGCAGCTGCACCTCCCCAAGGTAAAGGTACCCCTGCCCGTGCGGGCCAGTCTTGACAGACTCTAGGGTTGTGCGCTCATCTCACTCTAGAGGCCAGGAGCCAGCGCTGTCCGCAGACACTTCTGGGTCACGTGGCCAGCGTGACAAGCTGCATCTGGCGAGCCAGCGCAGCACATGGAACGCTGTTTACCTTCCCACTGGTAAGCGGTCCCTCTTTATCTACTTGCACCCGGAGGTGCTTTCAAACTGCTAGGTTGGCAGGCGCTGGGACCGAGCAACGGGAGCGCGCCCCGCCGTGGGGATTCGAACCGCCGACCATGCGATCGGCAAGTCCTAGGCACTGAGGTTTTATCCACAGCGCCACCCGTGTCCTCTAGCTGAAAACTTAAACTTCCCTGGGTCAATGCACTCTATATTTCACACAAAGTGGTCCTGTTTACCTCATGCTTTGGATCTTTCTCTCTTCCCACCCCCACCCCACCCCCTTCACCCCATTTTTAATCACCAAGTGAGCCAAGGACTATTTATTTAGGGGTTCAGGAGTGTCATTTCAGATTATGGTGAGGGAGAAGGGAGATTTATAGTAAAAGGTTCCCCCATCTGGTGTTCTTCAAATGTAAGGTTGTAGAACAGTATGCTGTGGCTATTAGGACACACACTTTGTCTCAGAAGCAAAGGGACCTGCACTTTGGGTATTCAAGTAAAGTGCAAATAGACCCGTATGCAACAGGAACTTGACTGTGGCTACTTGGAAGTAAATCTGGAAGTTTTCAACAGGGTTTACTTAAGTGTGCATAAAGGTAAAGGGACCCCTGACCGTTAGGTCCAATCTCGGACAACTCTGGGGTTGCGGTGCTCATCTCGCTTTACTGGCCGAGGGAGCTGGTGTACATCTTCCGGGTTATGTGGCCAGCATGACTAAGCCGAGCCAGAACAGCGCACGGAAACAGGAAACATCGTTTACCTTCCCGCCCGAGCGGTACCTATTTATCTACTTGCACTTTGACATGCTTTAGAACTGCTAGGTGGGCAGGAGCAGGGACCGAACAACGGGAGCTCACCCCGTTGTGGGGATTCGAACCGCCAACCTTCTGATAAGCAAACCCTAGGATCTGTGGTTTAGACCACAGTGCCACTCGCATCCCCTTAAGTGTGCACAGGTGTGCAGTTTCAACACCAGCCACCCAGCACCCACAGAACTGTGAGCTGGCCACAAGTAGAAGCTCCATCAATACATGGATCACATGTTGATCCAAATAGTGGAGGAGCTGCTCCCTGGTGGCCCTACCTTTTCTAAATGAAACTGCTGGCTGTGATTTTACCCTAGAACTGAACTAAATTTTCTCTTTCCAGTTCTTGGTGCATCAAAACACATTGAATAATTTTTGTTTCTTTGCTGTGATTTCAGCTGTTGAAGCAATAGCTCCTTACATTTAAAGCACATTGTTTGCCCCGAAGGATTCTGTTAAGGGTTGTAGAATTGCAGCTCTGTGAGGCTTCCTGCTAATCAACCGTCTACAATTTTATCTAAATACCAATTTATGATATATTATTTGTTCTGCAGCTTTTTTTAACATTTCAAATATAAGCCATCCTAAATAAATAAAAGCTAGGGTGGAAATGATGATTATGATAATTATACAATTTCTAACAGGGCTGGGAAATAACAAGGAAGGAAAATAGATCTGTGCATTTCCCACATGTTTAAATTATGAGCGCTTAAAGCAGTTATGAGGTAAATGAATAGTAAATGATCTACTCCAAAATATGGCATATAACTTAAGCTTTATTAGTTACGTCCTTGATAACATGTTTGACTACCTTCTAAGGCAGAAGATGGAAATACAAGATTTAATTTGATTAAATGGTTAAAGAAAGCCCACACTTTCCAAGTATATTTATGTATGGTGTTAGGGCTGTGATTATAGAAGCTGTGGGACCAGTTATTCCATGTTAATTCAGAATAAAATGATGTGATCCATCTTTACATCTTGCCCCAAGCTACTGTCCAGCTCTGACCCTCCTGTATGGCCTCCTTTTTGTTGGGAAAATCTGCTTCTAATACTTACGAGAAGGTGTCTTGTTTCCTCGCCCTCATCAAGGCATGAGGTCTTGGAATTTGCCCATCCCAGCATAGAGGAGCCTCCTTAAAATTGCAGTGGCACGCCTCCTCCCCGCCTATCTCCTGGGGTCTAAAATAAACTAGAACCAAGTCCCAAGTACAATGCTATGCTTTGGCTCTCTGTTTTCCAAAAGGGAACCAGCAGAGGTTTTATTTTCTGTGTGGGTGTGGTCAGGTCTCTTTTTAAGTTCTATTTCCCCAAAGAGATCTGTCTGATAAGAAGTGATTTATGTGTTCATTTTCTTAAGTGCATTTTTTGTCAGAACAGGAGCTAGTCAATTTGCATTATCAAAAGGGCTTTGTTTAAAATCCTAAATGCTTGTTTGTGTCTGTCATGGGGAAGCTTGGCCAGGGGTCTTCCAGGCTTTTCCTGCAGTTAAAATAATATTCAGAAATCCTAAATCTAAGGGCTACATATAACAAACGTCCTTAGGGCTAAGATCAACATTTTTTGTGTGTGACTTGAGTCATCCTGAATGCTTTCTCCCTTCTCCAACCACTGCTCACATCTCTATTGACTTTATTTTACTCTGCCTTAGTGCCAAACCACTTGTTGGCATCAGTCTGTCTGAGAGACAATGGAGTGCACCTGTAGAGAGGGGTTGAAGTCAAACTGCTGCATTAGCAGCACTGAAGTGACCTCCTTGGAGGTCCTGGGCTACCCAGAGGACAATATCTATCCTCTCCACCTTGCTGATGTGGTCCAGAGCAATACGTTTGACACCAGCTTAGCTACAGGAGTTGTCAGGAAAAGGTGTACAAGGCACTATCCAACTATTTTAGGGACTACACTCCAAATTTTTGTATGGTTTACTCCTTAGCCTTTCCTTCTCCCAAATATATCCTGCAAGGCAACAGAGATTTAGGATCAAAGGTTTCTGTCTTCTAGATAGGTTACCTTCCCAGGTTGATGAGCCCCAACTTTTGATACTCATCAGCTACCCTCACCTGGTTTAACCGGCCAGTCGAAGCCGTTCTTGGGATGTGGCTGCTGTCGCATGCTGACAGTTTCTAGGATCCACAGGTGAGGGCAGGGTGGGGACCAAGATGGACAAACTACCCCAGAAGGAGAACAATGTGTCCCGAACCAGAGGTACTACCAACACCCCTAACACCCTCCCACACTGTTTTTCATCATATGTGATAATCCCAGATAAAGTAAAAGTAGAACTTTAGGCTGAAGGAAAAACATGAAAGTCTTGTATACCTTAAAAGACTACTAACACATTCCTGTAGCAGAAACAAGTGTAGAAGCATACAAAAAGGACCAGCCCAGGCCATAGTCTGAGCAATCCTTCACCAGGGCTTAGCAATAAACTTGGGTTTTTTGTGTTTGGTGTATCTCTGGAATATGTAAAGCAACCTGATACTGTCCCTGGCAACAACCAGGTTTATCCATTCCCATCAGTGATTAAGGTCTTTACCTCAGACAGAGGGTGTGGTGTCTAGGCAGCCTGGGGGCTTTCCCTTGGTTGGTTGGTTGGTTAGTTGTTTTGCTTGTTTTATTTTTGCCAGTTAATAACTGAACCAGTCTATTTTATTCCTAAGGTTCATTTGAACAAGTCATCTCAAACTAACTGCTCTGTAAAATCCTTCTGCAGGACACCTAGCTGTACTTTGTATCAATCAGGCAAAATGGCTAGGATTGTGTAGGCTGATTTGTATGGATCATTCTGCTTCATGACAGAGATCTTGGTTAGATAGTCATTCTAAGATTCCATTTGTATCAAAGCCCTTCTTTAAATACTATTTAAAGATGCAGTTAAACTTAAAAAACCTTTTGATTGAAGGTGTTCCTATTAGCTGAGCAGCAGTTGTTTGTTTTTTAAGCGTTAATCATTTTTAATTTTATGTATTTATTTATACCCTGCCCTTCTTTATATATTATCCTGGGGTGTGTCACAGCAAACAACATAAACAGAGAAAACAAATATAAATTAATAGCTAGAAAAGCCTGCAGTCCTCCAGGCTGGACCTATAATTATTTAAAGGTATTTTTTTAAAAAAAACAAAAACACCCTTCAGTTGGTGCTGAAGTTTGGAAGGGAGGATATTCCATAGCCATGATGCTAATGATGAGAAGGTCCTTTGGCAAGACATTGTCTTTTGACCTCTGCTAGGGATGGTATCCTCAAGAGGGTCAAGCAGGATTGTATGGGGAAATGTGTTACTTCAGATACTTGGGTCCCAAGCTTTATTGAAGTTTGTGTGTCTGTACCAGAATCCTGAATTAAGCTTGGTGACTAATAGGCAGCCAGTGTAGACAATTTAACAAGAAGTGTAATGTTGTCTCTTGCAGACATGCTTGTCAATTCACTCTTGCTGCAGTTGCCTGACTGTCTTCAAGGGTAGCCCCATGTGAAGTTAGTTGCAATAATCCAGCCCATATGATAACAGGGTGTGGATAACTTTGCCCAGGTCATCTGTGTCCCCCTCTCCAGGAATGGCCATAGCTGGCAAACCAGCTGTAGCTGTAAAAAGCCATGAGTCACTGAGGTCACCTGGTCCTCTAGCAACAGAGCAAAATCACACACACCTCCTTGATGGAGGGTAACATTTTGCCATCCCAATTATAAAGGTAATGAAATTGCTGCTTTTTAATTCAGAACATATTTTCATCTTTGGCAGAAATGGGGGTAAGTCCTAATTCTATTTATTATCTACTTTCACAAACTTCTCAGAACCTATGTGATATCCATACTACATGGCCTAGTTTAGACATCCCAGTTCTATAAATTAGCCACAGTAATAATGTGTGTGTGTTTGTGTGTGTGTTTTTGTGTTTCTGCCCAGTTTCGAACAGGGGACCTTTCGCGTGTGAGGCGAACGTGATAACCACTACGCTACAGAAACTAGCCACAGTAATACCCTGGCAGATTCTCTCTTGGTTTTGTATAGTGCCATGAGCACTCACAAGGGGACGCAGGTGGCGCTGTGGGTTAAAGCCTCAGTGCCTAGGACTTGCCGATCGAAAGGTCGGCGGTTCGAATCCCTGCGGCGGGGTGCGCTCCCGCTGCTCGGTCCCAGCGCCTGCCAACCTAGCAGTTCGAAAGCACCTCCGGGTGCAAGTAGATAAATAGGGACCGCTTACCAGCGGGAAGGTAAACGGCGTTTCCGTGTGCGGCTCTGGCTCGCCAGATGCAGCTTTGTCACGCTGGCCACGTGACCCGGAAGTGTCTCCGGACAGCGCTGGCCCCTGGCCTCTTGAGTGAGATGGGCGCACAACCCCAGAGTCTGTCAAGACTGGCCCGTACGGGCAGGGGTACCTTTACCTTTACCTTTATGAGCACTCACACAAAATCATTAAACAAAATTATTAACTCCTCTTCTTCAACAAATCCCCCATTGCTTCACAATATGGGGAAAATGTAGGATTCTTGGATAGTTCTAAGGAGCTTCTAAAGGAATGAGTGACAATTATTGATTATCACGAGAACACTAGATCACAACATTTTGGCTATTAATAAATTATTAGACAAGGATCCGTAGTGTTATGATAACAAATTCAAATTGTAGGGAAAGTTTATAGTTTTACCACCCAGATTATGTGAACAAAATAATGATTTATGCATATGAATGATGATCCTGGAACATACCCATGGAATCTTCAATGGGAACTTATGAGAAAATGTGGTTTTAGGATTATTTAATATGCTTGAAACGTTATAGCTCTTATAGCCAAGAAACAGTCTGCAAATGGGCAATTAAGAAAAGAAAAGAAAAGTTATGTCTAATAAACTCAGAGCCAGTATTTCCTTCCTCTAGTGTAAAATGCAGAACTCCTAGAGCCAAGCTAAAAAACAAAATTCAAGAGAACTATTTAACATGCGTGCTAATAGAAGTGCCTGTGAGGGGCCAACTATTTATTGGCTGTGGGAAACAACAGTATAGTTTCTCATGTTTTCAGATAAATGTGAAACCCTGAAAGAGAGCCAAAGCTAAATTGCAAAAGGAATGCTGATTTACCCATATGTAAACACAGCTGTCAATGGTGAAATAGCAGTAGAAGTTTAAAATGAAACACAAGATGTTACAAGCAGACTTTGTTCTGATGTATTTGTTAAAACTACATCAGCTCAGCTGCAATTTTGACAATGTCTAGCAGACACAGGAAATAGTTGCAACATACAGTGTTCATTTGCAGGCAACATACATTCATCTTTGAGATTTCATGTCTGGATTTGGAGCGGGGTAGGTTTGCCCTCTGCTGGATATTGTATGCAAGTTCTGATTCAAAATTTTAAGGATAGCTAATTCTTAAGAGCCTGCTTAAGACATTACACTCATCTTATGTCACATTCACACATCATGGAAAACCATAAATCATGGCTTGTGATGAAAAAAATGTACTGGTGCACACACAGCCGAATGATTCCCTTTTTGTTCCACCCTTACTCAAGCCAGGAACAACAAACCACAAGACTTGGTTTACAATGATGTGTGAAGCAATGCTCATGGTTTGTTTCTTTCCAGAAAAAACTAGGGTGGTAAGACAAGGTTTGTTCTTGGCATATTGATCATGGTTTGAGGCATTAATGCTTCTTAATACTAGTACAGTTGTACCTCGGGTTACATACACTTCAGGTTACATACGCTTCAGGTTACAGACTCCGCTAACCCAGAAATAGTACCTCAGGTTAAGAACTTTGCTTCAGGATGAGAACAGAAATTGTGCAGCAGCAGCAGGAGGCCCCATTAGCTAAAGTGGTGCTTCAGGTTAAGAAAAGTTTCAGGTTAAAAACGGACCTCCGGAACGAATTAAGTTCTTAACCTGAGGTACCACTGTAACTAGAAACTGTAAGAAGGGAAAGTGCTCATACCCTCATTGTGGATTTCCAACAGGCATCTGATTGGCTAATGTGAGTGCAGGATGCTGAACTAGATTGGCCATTGGCCTGATCCAGCAGGTCTCTTCTTCTTGTGTTAGGATAAAAAAACAGTGAGTGCTGGTTCCCACATCACGTTAAGGCGATGCTTATTGTTTATTGGTCCTGGCTCAAGAAAGGGGAGAGTAAAATGGGAGTGATTTTGCAGCATGCAATATCATGCTGCTTACTCATTATGCCATGAATAATGCCTTATACCATGACAACGTTGTTTTTCTTGTGCGGTGCTACAGGCAGAATCATTGCTTCCCAGAGCGAAGGCCCTTCCCACTAGAAAAGTCAAATGCCGCACTACACAGGCAGATACATGCTGATTCCTATGCAGAAGTGTCTTCCACTTAAAGTTGTATAACAATGTATTATTTAAAGTATTTTTTTCTGCTTTCAATTTGATGAATGCAGAATAAACACTGAAAACATCATAATGGGGAGGGGACTTCTTTTTCAAGTAACAGCAGCCTGAGTTGTTGCTAAAGTTAAAGGACTTCGGTTGTAGGCCTATGACACCAATTTGCATAAGGTAAGTCATATGTATACATGCAAATTTAGGCTGACTTTCAAAAGGAAAGAGGAGAAGGGGCAAGAGAGCTGAGGACCCCTCTCTGAGCTACCCTCTAATAATGACCTGGCAGCAAACGTTAAGGAGAACAAGAGTTTAAGGCGCTATACAGAAAAGTGTATTTATTCAGGGCCAGTCTGGAACACAACTGTGCCTTGGTTCTGATCTCATGATTGCCACCTCACACCTAAACACACATTGAAAAAATATCTACTCTTTTATCAATGAGCCATCCTAATTGAAAATTTCAGTTTCAGGTCTTGTCTGCACTGCAGGGTGACTCTCTTCTCTCTGCTGCAGATATTGGTACTGCCTATAAAGTATCTGCTTTTGGGGTTGTCAGGCTGTTACTTAGGCTGTGTTCACACTCCTATTTGCTATGCATTCACTGTGTTTGCAGTGCTGGTTTTTGCTGCTGTTCACATGTTATCTGCGACGCATATGCACCCCCTACTTTGAAATAAAATACTAGTGTTTGATGCACTGTTTCTCAAACTATCTTCTCTAAGGCAGTAATGTGAACACAGTTTTAGAGAACATACTTCTGCTTCGGTTCTGCAGAAGACAAGACACAATGGCTTCTTCTGCACGCTCCTCCCTTAGTTCTGTTGCCTGTGTGTTGTTGTCCTACTATAACAAGCAGGGCTCCACAGCAGGTTGTGAGTCAGGCCAATGGCCCATCAAGAACGGTCAAGACACAGGAGCCTTGCTTCCTCCTGCAGTGGGGAATGTGAAGATATATCTATGTTTCTCTGAGCTGCAGCTTGGCAACTTTAAAGCTGTCTCATGGGCAGTGGTTTTTAAGGTCAAACAAGCAAATTTAACTGTGTCGGAGAGGAAGCAGGAAGTCACTACATATTTTGGAGCATGAGAGAAATGTGTTCCCAGTGCTCAATCCCCAGTCAGCAGGCCAGCTGCTGCTTTTTTTCATTAGTAAGAAACGTCTTCGTAATTATGAATGGCATCAAAAATAGTTGGATCTAGGAATGCCCCAATAATCTGCAACGTTTGCTTTCTGATACGGATCCATTAGAGTGAAGCGGGCAAGCATCTTGAACTCCCTTTATATCCAAATCTGTCTGATTCAATTTCAATTGGGCAAGATTATCTGTGACTGGATGAACAAATGCTTGTCCATGCTGTTGGAGAAAAAGGTTGGCAATATAAACTTCCGCATGCTTGCCAGAGAAATGTTGAATATGATTGGATGTGCAATTGCATGCAAAGAGAAGGATGTTTTCTGCTTGCCTTGTGCCAAGGAAAGGAGACTCTGAGCAAACCATGCCACAAGTACCTTGCAATAAAACAGACACTGCAGTCAGTAATTAGCCATGCATGGCACTAGATCAGACAGCCTCTGAGCATACTCAGAGTGCCTTCCCTCCGCCCCCAAGATATGTAGTCATGAAGTTGCCTGCATGGTACAAGGAAAGAAAGCCTTTGGGCACACGCCAAATGCAATATAACTAACTGAGTCTGCTTCTGGGCTTCCAGTATATCAATAAACTCATTGGGAGATGGTGTAGCAAATAAGAAGTGAAGTGGGTGTTGAAAACAGAGGGAGTAAAGAAATTAATGAGTGCTAGCCACAGAGGATACACCCTATGTGTGTACAGATGGCAATGATTTAACAATTGCTCATACTATCTGCAGATTGTGCAGGTATGACTGCTTGTGATGTCTACATTTAGAAAACCCCAAACTGTAATGCCTGAAATGTGTGCCTAGCCACTAACTGAAGGTGGCAGCAACACTTTATAGTATTATCTGGTTCCCACTAGTGAGAAGTCCCAGGGCTGAACAACCCAGTATTAAAGACTTGTGGCATTTGTGTAATATTTTGCTTATTTGCAAATATATAAATAGAGCTTCAGTGAAGGCAAGAAACATGTGCCACTATCAGATATGCTACCAGGTATCAGAACTACAGAGAGAAATGCCTTGAACCTAGTGATCTGGGGCATACATTTCCAATTTCTGAAAAGAATGGATGTCAACTGCAAATAAATAAACAAACCTTGGTAGTTTCAAAGTGTTTAGCTTTACTTACTAAATGCAAATAAATAAGCATCACTCTCTGGGCTATGCAATTTACACTAATTCAAAACTTTCCAGAAAAAACACACCCCACTGCTTCCCATTCTTCACCTAAGTCTGTCTGGATTGTCCTTCACATTCTGTTCCCCAAAAGGTTTTACTGTATTTCTCCACCCAACAAACCTTTCTCCTCAGTTTAGACAAGGGTGGGGAATCAGAGGCCCTGGGGCTGAATGTGGCCCTCTGTGTCTTTCAACCAGGCCCTCTGGACATTCCAAAGCCACACCCCTACTCCTGAGTATTTTTACTCTGATTATGCTTTTTCCTTGCCTGGAAGGAGATCTGTGAGCAAATTCACATACCTTCATCCACAGGATGGGTATGTGTGTTCTGGTGGTTGGGTCTTGCTTTTGGGTATCTCTTAGGCATCTGGTTGGCAACTGTGAAAACTGAATGCTGGACTAGATGGCCTGATTCAGCATGCTCGTCATATTTTCATGTCCATCCACTTTTGCTTCTGCCTCCTGGCCCCCAGGCCAGCATGCATAAGGTTACCAGATTTTTTTCAATGAATCCGGGGACACTTTTCAACTTCAATGGATTTTGCCAGGGGACTGATTGGCAAATCCGGGGACTGTCTCCAGGAAATGGGGACATCTGGTGACCTTAAGCATGCAGTCCCTGAAAGGTTAACTAATAATAATTGTTAGGTTGTGAGTGAACATATCAGATGACACAGCAATTCTTCAAACAGCTTTTGTTTATTCACAGGCCAGGACAGAACTGAACTGAAGGGTTCAGTCAGCCTGCTTATATAGAGCTCCAGTACCACGTAACTGTAACAACTTTCTAAAACTGTCCAATCACTGAACATCACTTTCGATCCCTTATTTGCATAACTATCTACAGTATCCCCCTGCTGGCCCAGGGTGAGAACTTCAGTACATAACACTAATAATAATAATAATAATAATAATAATAATAATAATAATTTTTTTTATTATTTATACCCCACCCATCTGACTGGGTTTCCCCAGCCACTCTGGGCAGCTTACAACACACATCCATAATTTCTCAATACAGGGCTGCCTTCAGATGCCCTCTAAAAGTCAAATAGCTGTTTATTTCCTTGACATCTAATGGAAGGGCATTCCACAGGGCAGGCGCCACTACCGAAAAGGCCCTCTGCATAGAATGTGGCTCTGGACCAAAAAAGGGTTCCCTATCACTGTCACCTTCCAGCCCTCCTTGAACTTTGATAGCTTGCCTTTCAGTGATTTTGCATCAAGAAACCATTTTCTGGCAATGAGCCCCCACATTGACTGGATTGACTTAGCTCTTCAGGAAACACACACATCCCTTTCTCAACTCCATGACTGCTCAACCACAGAGATACAGTTATTCAAAAACTTACGTCACCATTTCCTCATGATGTGTGAGGGAGAGAATGGACTCTAAGAGATGGTGACGAGAACAATATTTTTTTAAAAAAATAAGAGGCATACAATTCAGAGGTGCCAACTTGAATGAAATATTGTGGGGGGCCAGGTAAGCCATGCCCCACATAATTGATCACACGATGTGGTGCATGCACACTATTCGAATGGCAATTCCTATCAACTTTGAAGGGGTCGAAAACCCCACGACCCCTAGGAGTTGGCTCCTATGGTACAGTTCCTATTATGACCCCCGGGGGAGGGCTAGAGAGGATACTAATCATTGATGAAAAAGGTTGTTTAGTCATTTAGTCGTGTTCGACTCTTCGTGACCCCATAGACCAGAGCACACCAGGCACTCCTGTCTTCCACTGCCTCCTGCAGTTTGGTCAAACTCATGCTAGTAGCTTCGAGAACACTATCCAACCACCTCGTCCTCTGTCGTCCCCTTCTCCTTGTGCCCTCCATCTTTCCCAACATCAGGGTCTTTTCCAGGGAGTCTTCTCTTCTCATGAGGTGGCCAAAGTATTGGAGCCTCAGCTTCAGGATCTGTCCTTCCAGTGAGCACTCAGGGCTAATTTCCTTAAGAATGGATGCGTTTGATCTTCTTGCAGTCCATAGGACTCTCAAGAGTCTCCTCCAGCGCCATAATTCAAAAGCATCAATTCTTCGGCGATCAGCCTTCTTTATGGTCCAGCTCTCACTTCCATACATCACTACTGGGAAAACCATGGCTTTAACAATACGGGCCATGGATGAAAAAGGAGAGGATGTTAATTCTTGATTGTGCTTTCCTTCCTCTTAAACCGGCTATGCGAGAGGTTTTTTGGAACAGCGACTCCCGACAAAAGCGCCGACTTTTGGAAGAGGAATACTTTCAGTTTCCTTTCCTCGAGACAAAAATCGACGGGGGAGGAAATTTCCCTCATTCTCTCTTCTTTGTCCTTTATTGGGCGACATCCTGAGGCCGAGTCCATCTGTTTGCTTCAACCTGGTGGTTGAGGAAAAAGGGGAAAGGTAAGTCAAGGGACTGGTTGATCTGCTGCGCAAAGGAAAGGGCTCTGGGCGTCGCCTTCCTCGGGTCACCATTTTGTACTTGATAGAAGGGACCGTCTCTTGATTCCCACCGATCTGTTTTAAAGCGCGCGTGTCTGCCAAGTGCGTAAAGTATCACTTGCTCCGGAGAGTCCTGGTTATCTCCGGCTCGTGGGCATGGAGGTCCCCCGTCTCCTCGGAGGGCGCACGGTCCCACTAGAACCCCCTTGATCTCTGTGTCCATGAAGCAGACAAGCAGTCCGGGAGAAACGCGCTTCCAGTCTGCGCTCGGCTCCCTCTTGCCACAGACTCCGGAAGCGCCTCTTAACGCGGCAAACAAATCCGAATCGGCGCTGCGTCAAGAGATCGGGGAGAATCGAGCCTCTGCCTAAGTTTCGTGCAAGCAACTGGGGATGAGGGACGCCCAATAAACTGGTCTAAGGGCAAAACAAAACGAAGACACGTCTGTTGCGGGCAAGATTTATGTCTTCCCCTCCGTCTACTCCTCCCCCGTCACTCCAATAGGAAGGTGCAAAAAGGGGCACCGCGCATCTCCTGAACCCCATTTCCTCTTCCTGCTCTTACTTATGTGGGGCCAGAGCTCTCACAAGCTGTTTCAAATCTAAAGAAACAAGTTGTGCTCACTTTCCTCAAGCAATAAAGTCAGTTCTTGCTCCCCTGGTAAGCAGTCTGAATAAAGATAGCAAACTTTTTAGGAACACACCCTAACTGAAAACTGCAGGGTGTGTTCATTATCTGCCTCTGAGAGTACCAGAAGTTCGGTGGCTGCTGAAGTAGAAACACCCGTATCTCTGAAACTAATAAGGCACGTCTGAAACAAAGCGAAGTGAATATCCTTGCACCCAGAATGTTCAGAACAACTCGGGAGATAATTTTGAGTAAGGGGTTGGGGTGGGGGTTGATACCATTGTCAGAGCTACCAACTGAAACGCCCAGCTTTTTATTACAGATATCTGGTCACACACTAATTTTACTGGACTACAGGGCTAGCTTCTGTTTGCCGCTGGCAATTCAGACTACCAGCGTGCCATCAATGGGCACAGACAGTTTTTAGCATCTCCAAGACCTGAGGCAACTGGTGGTGTGATCAGAATGTTGGCTGGCTACTGGGGTGGAGTCAGGTTAAAACCCCTATTCAGACATGAAGGCAATCTTGGGCCAGTCTCTTTTATCTTGACCTAACCTACCTCACAGGGTTGTTGTATGGATAAAATAAATGGTGGAGAGCCTGGCATGCTACCCTTTGCTCCTTGGAGGAAGGGAGCAATTGAAATGAAACTCATGAGCTTTCATTCTTTCTGAACACTGTTCACCCCCACCCCTAGTTTATTTGTGACTCTTGCTAATCTAAGTTAAACTGAAGCCATCCATGCTCCTAAATTCACATTGGAATCTCACTTTGGCTATAGCTGGGTACTCAAAGTAAATATAGAAGGATACCCATATAAGTTACTAATAGTCACACAGAACACCTAAAGCTGAGTAGAAGTAGGAAAATAGCAGCACAATTCTACAGCCTGATTTGAGGTTAGAGATTTATCAAGCCTCAGACATGTTTTTCTTCTTCTAATGGGACCTTTCTGTTTATATGCTCTACAGTTCTTTACTTTGTGCTTGAAATTATTCTTTAAATAGCCATGTCATTTATTGCTTTCATTGAATTTTTTGTGTTGTGATACTTCTTGCTTTGTTTATAGCATGTCTGCTCTAGGTACTTCAGATGAAATTTTTCAGTGGTTCAGAAGCCAAAAAATACAGATTTCTTATGCAATTAAAGATACTTTCCCTTTTCTCTATCTCCTGCGAGACAAGAAAAGAATATCCGAAGAAGATTTTAAGGTGATTATTATAGGCATTGAATTTATTTTTTAAAACTCCACCTGGACATGTGAAGTCCATCTAAAGTAAGAGTGTGAAATCTTTGTCCCTACAACCAGAAAGGTTTTCTGGGTTATAGGTGGAGCACAGCATGAGAGGCAGTGCAGTATGGTGAACAGGGAGCCAGACTTGGATGCAAAGATCTGGACCCCAACTTCACTCAGTCAGGGTTGGACTAGATGATCCTCAGGGTCCCTTCCAACTTTATGATTCTATGATGAAGTTCACTAGGTGAACATAGGCCATTTGCACTCTCCCAGCCTAACCTTCCCCACAGGATTCAGGGAGTATCCTCCACTCATCACTCCTGAGTTTCTTTAGGAACAGTTGGTATAAAAATGTTCTAACAACAAAAAACTTTGCACGGAAGGAGAAATTAGTGGGGAGATGTGAGCCACAGGAAAAAACAAAGAAGACAAACCCCATAACAGCAGCCGATTGTGGCTTGTTTCTGAAGAACAAGTGGCCAAATGCCTTGAGGCTTTCTCTGGCATTGATAAAAAGCATAGGAAAGGACATTAGCTGGTCTGAGGGATGCTAAGTGTGCAGGGTATTTGAATCTGGCAAAGGAAGATAAAACTGCCTTGACAATTTTTGCTTCCTTTGATTGTGCTGGGATAACCACCCAAGTAATCTGCTGTTAGATCTGGTGGGAAATAGGAAAGCTACTTTGCATTTTCTCTCTAAAAATGTTTTTAAAGCCTGTATTGTTTCTTTCTAGAAATGGTGTGATAAGGTAATTGCACAACCAAATGATATTTCGAAAGTGGTATACAATGTCCTTGACAGCATTCAGACCAATGTGTTAGCAATAAAGGAGATCTTCTGCAAGGAGAACCTGGAAGCATATCAAAATTTACAGCCATTATACGAAAGCCTAGAAAATGGTAAGTTATCCTGTTGGCTGTGCTAAACCAATCAAATAAGCCTTAAAGATAGAAAAGTCATCAGCATTTACTGAGAAACGGTAGTCAGTCAGTCTTTGGGCCACAAAATCCTGTAGACGCCATGCATTCACTTTGCCTCAACCCTCTGCCTGTCTCCTGGGATATAATAATAATAATAATAATAATAATAATAATAATAATAATGTATTTTGTTTATTTTTTCCAATAGATTGCCTTTTATTGTGAAAAATATCAAGGTGGTTTGCAAAGTAAAATGAGTACCCTTAAATAATTAAATATGAACCAGAATATTCAAAACTCAGTAAAGCCAATACTAAGAATTAGTGTCTAGGAATGTCTGTAGTTTTTACCAACAGGTGGAACACCTGCACCATAGGTGCCCATTGTGTCTGCAAGGGGAGATAATTCCATAATGTGGAGGCCATAGTGGAGAGGGTCCTTCCAGCCACCATAAGGTGTATGCTTGCAGGACATATAATGATTAGAAAAGGCCTTCAGCGATGACAGGGAATGGGCAGGCCCATATTAAAGGCGACACACTTTCAGGTCACCTATGTCAACTCAGTAGCAAAAAGGCAACCAATATATGTATATTTTTATGAGCTGAATACAGTGAAAGATTAAAAGCCATGGGGGTGTGGAGAGTGTGTGCATGAACTTAACAGTTCAAAGCTGGTGATGCCACCTTAGAAGAACCAAGCACACTGTTAAGATTGTGCCAACCTTACACCTGAACTTTACTTGAGGCTCTCAGCTCTTTTATAAGCTACAAATAATTTACACTTCATTTTCGCCACTTACCGGTAATTTAACATTAAGGTGGCAATGCCCTTGTTTTCCTAACACGTGTCCTCTTCAGTTCTCCAGCATGCTCAGAATAGTCCTGCCGCAGTACCTGGGAGCAGCAAAGTACTCCAGGGAGAAATGAAGAAACCTGCGTCCCCTGGGGAGCAACAGAGTGAGTTCAACAAAAGTCCGTAAATGAGGGACAGAGCATCCTGTTTCACTACCGCATTCTTGATTATTTGTGCTAATAAAGCTATCAGGACAGTCACATGTAATCTTGCTTTCAGTGAGTTTGTGCCTGCAAAGGTTTGGGGCAGTCACAGTGTTTTGTTTTCACTCTGACATGAATGCACACTTTGTACCTCATCCTCTTAGCAGGATCATTAATCTGGTAAGACCACTGTCATTCTCTGGAAGGCCAAAACATGGGTGTTGTAACAGCTGACATACATTTCTTGATTTCATCTAGGAAAAGGCATGCAGAATAATGAAATACAAGATTTGAGTGTTGAGGTACGAACACTGAAAGTACGCTGTGGAAGAAGTAAAGGTGTTTTCTATAAGAAAAGATTCATAGCAGGTAACCATTGTGTTGGAATAATATAATTATACATGGGATTGCATCTGCTAAAGGAATGTGATACCAACAGCAGATGAAAATATTTTGATTGTGCAGTGACACAAGGCCTGGCCATGTTGCCCAGAATGCCTGGCTTTGAGAAAAAGGAGCCTCTTGGCCTTTTCTCCGTGTCCAAGTGCAAAGGAGATGTTGGAGAAGCCCTGCTTAAGCCCTATGCTGAAATTCCTTTCCAGCATTCATTCTAGGGCTGTGCCCCTCTGATCTGCCCCATAGCTCTCATTTGGGAGGAGGGTGTCAGGTTGACCCACCTTGGATCAACATTCGAACCACCACCCCACCTAGCATTTAAGCTGCTTACAGAGACTCCAATCCTGCCTGGTCTATGCTATTGCTTTGCAAGCAGTTTCTCTGCCGGGAAGCCTCTAGCAAAGGAGTGCCCTGCAGCACACAGGATAGGTGCTTCCACTGAATAACTGCTCAACAGAGGTGCTAATCCTGCTCCTTTGCAAGTGGCTTCTCCCAGGAAGCAGGCTCAGGTAGCAGGCTCCTTCCTAATCCCAGAAGTCAGGGTAAGTCAGGGTCTTTTATTGTGATTTTCCTGCATGATGTCCTCCTCTCTTTCTGCCTAATGCCCCACCCCTTGACAACCACTGATTGCTTTGGGCCATCCAGCCTGACCTGTGGTGATCTGTGTTTGTTGGTATCTAATTTGTCTGATGCCAGAGTCCCTCCTAATATGCCAGTTTTGGCCCGCGACTTGGTCAACTCTGGTGCACAGCCCTAGTTCATGACACAATCTTTGTTCATATCTTTTTTCCTAAGTAGATATTGGAAAAGAATCTCTTGTTGGCGAAATTTCTTTCTCTCTTCAGTGAAATTTGCCAGATGGGATAAGTGAGTCACATTGATGTGACATATCTGTTTGTCATAGGAGACTCACGGAAATGTATCAAGGGTTCCGATGGAAAATGGTTCACACCATCAGAATTTAAGGCTAAAGGAGGATATAAAAGTTCAAAAGACTGGAGAAGCTGTATCCGCTGTGTTGGGATTTCCTTAGAAGCATTAATAAAGGTATGCAGTTCAGGTATAAAAATCTGTTAAAAAATCAGTTTTTACTTCTAATGCCAAAGACTTTCAGGTGATAACATCAAGGCTTTCCAGTTATCCACACATTGTATTCTTATGACTGGTATAATATCCTGCATGACGTGTGAATAATTTTCATGCACTGTTGTTGCATGAAAATAACATTATTCAAGTATGGCCACCTTAAGATCAGTAGCAAAGTGTCCTGGCAGAATGACATGTCCTCCTACTGACTTTTAAACAATGATTTATAGTAAGCTGCTACTTATGGATCTAATTTATTTTGAGTTCATTTTGAGTGCCTCAGAGTAAACCCAATACATGTGATTGTTTCAGTGGGGAGAAATACTGAAGCCACAACCGGAATCCTCAAGAATGTAGAAGGTAAATAATTACTAGACATTCTTACCAGATGGTTGTGTTTTCCACATATATGGTACACACATGCACACACATTATTCGTTAAGATATTTCTGTGCCTCCCTGTTGCACAACAGTGGGTTAGGCGGTCAGGTTTGCCGCCCAAGGCAAATGGCTTGACTTGACCTCATGGATGGGCTTCACACATGCAACATATGAAGGGAGGAAATCCAAAACAGGCAACAGAGAGATCCTCTTTACTCAGAAGCTGAAATGCCAACCATGGCCATTACTAGTTGATTACACACCCTCACCTTAGGGCCCAAGAAACGTTGCATGCATTAGCTTCCTGCACCTCTCGTTTCCACAAAAAAATATTGAATTGAGAAAAGAGGAAGGATCACATTTAAAGGAAACTACTAGAGGTTATCAGTTGAAGCAAAAATAAAAAAGTCTGTTTCAAATTATATTTTCTTCCCTACACCATTACATGTTTTGATGATGTTGATATACCTGCCAACTGAATATTCTTTATTAAAGTGTTTTTAAACCTCCTTTTGGGGAATATTGACAAGAAATTTCACATATTACAACCTCTGTCTCTCTCTTATGCTTTCAATAATTTTATTTTTCAGAGTGACAGGTGTTGTTTCTTCTTCTCCATTTCAGCCAGATGACCTGTGTGCTGTGTGTGCTGTGAGGAGAGAGGTCACTGATACACTGCAATTCATGTCCCAGATCTTTTCAGGAAGATTGTTGAGAAAAAGTTGACAGGCGATGGTAAAATAGAACTAAATCAAGCAATGGTCTCCATATATATCAAAGTGAATGCTATGATATCTTCTCCCTTTAGGGTTTGGAAATTTCAGTAGATGGAAAAGTAGTGGAAGATAAATTTGTTAAGAAATTTTGGGAAGTGTTTTCTATTCTGTAAGCAATTACTTACGTTCCGTCTTCACACTTGTGAGCCATCCATCCCAAAAGGTGCTAACTTGCTTGCTGTTTTTAAAACCTCTTAACTTTACCCTATGCTTTCATTTTAAAGTTAATGCCTATGACCCAGATAGACTGAAAACTTAGCAGTGACCTTGATACCAAGCCAAAATGTCCTTAGCAACTCTGTTTAGTGACAGCATAATAGAAAGGATGTGTATATGTGTATGCATTTGGAGGGGTTTTTTGTTTGTTTCCACGGGCTAAGAACGAAAAATTGAGCTTGGGGCTGGTAAATGAGAGGTGTGAAGAATCAAGTTGGAACGGTGATGCAAGCAAATCTGGACTTTGCTGCTTGCACTGGCCTCATGAAACGAGGAGAGGACAACATTAGGACAACCCTGGATTTGGCCAATGGATTTTGCTGCTTTTGCAACATTATGGCATTCTAGATCCTGTTGGAGAGGATGTTGCTTCCCATCTTTGTCTATGTAAAACCTCTGTCTCAGTGCCATTTGAGAGAAGGTTACCCAGCAATCCTCTATAGACAGGACCAGGGCTAGACATTTAGACACCTGAGGCAAACCACCAAATGGTGCCCCCCACCCCCTGGCCAGGGAAGAAGGGGTGAGCGAAGATGTACACCAGGAACAAGTGGGGAATAAATATTGACATTGGGATCTGCTATGCCTGTGGATCCTGCCGCCTGAGGCAGTCATCTCACCTGACCTCGTGGATGGGCTGGCCTTGTCCATAGCGGCAAATGTGTCTGCAACACCTTCTCTCTTTTTTTATAATAAGTTTTTATTAAATTTTCTTTTACAAATTGATCATCACATCCATGTTCTCAGATTTCCAGTTTTTGTACTTCCACCAGCTCCTCCACCAATCATCCATATTTTCTATTTGTTACGCATTTTCGATATATTATATTGCCAATTAATATTATCCTTTTATCTCTATTTCTTTTTACAATACACCTTTAACTATCACAAAGCCTCTTTAAAACCGACTAACGTTGTCTGTTCATCACATATGTTTTTCAGATAATCCGTAAACTTTCCCCAGTCCTCGATGAACTTGTGATCCTTTTGGTATCTAATTTTCCCAGTCATTTTGTCCAATTCTGCGTAATCCATAAGTTTCATTCTCCACTCTTCAAGGGTTGGTAGTTCCTCTTGTTTGTATTTTTGGGCCATTAATATTCTTGCCGCTGTTACTGCATATTGAAAGAGTTTATAGTCCCTTCTGTTAATCTCTCTTCCTGTTATTCCTAGCAGAAAGGCTTCTGGTTTCTTTACAAATGTATATTTAAACATCTTTTTCAACTCATTCTATATCATTTCCCAGAAACCCTTAACCTTCTTACATTCCCACCACATATGAAAGAATGATCCTTCTTTTTCTTTACATTTCCAACACTTATTACATGTTTTGAACATTTTTGCTAACTTAACCGGTGTAATGTACCATCTATATACCATTTTCATAATATTTTCCTTTAATGCCGTACATGCAGTAAATTTCATATTTTCATTCCATACTTTTTCCCAATCAGCCAGTTGTATATTATAACCAAAGTCTCTGGCCCAATGTATCATAACCGACTTAATCTCCTCATCCTTTGTTTGCCATTCCAATAGCATTTTATACATTTTTGACATTATCTTAAAATCATTATTTATTATCTCTGTTTGAAATTTCGATTCTTTTTCTATATATCCCCTCTCTTTAGAATCCTTTTTGAACATTTCATTTACCTGAAGATAATGCAACCAATCAAACACATAGTCTTTAACTTGTTCATATGGCTTCATTTTCCATTTCTCCTCCTCTTTAATTACTAAGTCTCCATAAGTAATCCAATTCCCTCTCATATTAGTTTTCTTTACGCTCATAACCTCTAATGGAGACAACCAGTGTGGGACTTTAGGTTCCAATATATTTTTATACCTGTCCCATATTTCTATTATTGAGCTCCTGAAGATATGATTCTCAAAACCCTTGTGACTTTTCTTCTTCTCCAGCCATAAATAAGCGTGCCATCCAAATCTGTTATCAAAACCTTCTAGGTCTAATAATTTGTTGTTTTTTAATTTTATCCAATCCCTTAGCCAGCAGAGACAAGACGCTTCATAGTATAGTTTCAGATCTATAGTAATTTCATTGTCCCCGAGGGGGCAATGACAATAAATATATTATTATTATATTATTATTATTATTGTCTGGCAGGGCAAAACCACCTCTTTCCTTTGCATCGGTTAGTAACTTAAATTGTATTCTTGGCTTTTTGCCCTGCCAGATATATCTTGAAATCATTCTTTGCCACTCTCTGAAGGTCTTTGTCCCCTTAATTATAGGAATCATTTGAAACAAAAATAACATCTTTGGAAGCACACTCATTTTGATCGTTGAAATTCTACCCCAGAAGGAAAGTTTCATCCTGCCCCAGACTTCCAAATTTTTCTTAATTCCATTCTACACTCGTATATAGTTATTTGGAAATAAATCAATTTTTTTGGGTTAACCATATTCCCAAATATTTTACCTTCTTAGCCACTTCAATCTCTGTTTCTCTTTGCATTTCTTCTATTAAACTCTGATCCATATTCTTAGCCATTACTTTGGTTTTTCTCTTATTTAGTAGAAACCCGGCCACCTTGCCAAATTGGTCGATCTCCTTTAAGACCTCATTTAAACTGTTTACAGGGTCTTCTATCGTTATTACCAGGTCATCGGCGAAGGCTTTAACTTTATATTCGTTTTGACCTACTGTCACCCCTTTTATTAATTCATTTCGTCTAATTGAACTCAAAAGGACCTCCAGAACCGTTATGAATAACAGTGGCGAGAGAGGACATCCCTGTCTTGTACCTTTCCGTATCTTCACTTCTTCTTTAAGTACATTATCTACAATCAATTTCGCTCTTTGCTCTGAATAAATTGCCCTTATACCGTTGTAAAAATCATTCCCCACTTCTATCATTTCTAATTTTTTTAACATAAATTCCCACGATATATTGTCAGATGCCTTCTCCATGTCTACAAACATTAATATAGCTTGTTTCTCATTCCTAGCAGTCAGATATTCCAAAATATTTATTATATTTCTCACATTATCTTTCATCTGCCTGCCTGGGAGAAAGCCTGCTTGGTCTTCATGGATAAATTCTTGCAATATCTTTTTTAATCTTCTTGCTAATATTCCAGAAAAAATCTTATAGTCTGTATTCAGCAATGAGATCGGCCTATAGTTCTTCACTTGTGTTAAGTCGGAGTCTTGCTTGGGGATGAGTGTAATAAAGGCTTCTTTCCACGTTTCCGGGATATCTTGTTGTTTCATAATATTGTTCATAACTTCTTTCAATGGTACCGTCATGGTGTGCCTCAATTCTTTGTAATAACTAGATGTAAAGCCATCCGGTCCTGGTGCCTTTCCTTTTTTCAGTTCTTTTATAATCTCTGTTATTTCCTCATTCTCAACTGGGGCGTTCAGTCTGTCTTTCTTTTCTGTCGGGATCTTTTGCACCTTTTTTTCTCTTAAAAATCTTTCTATTTTCTTCATATGTGTCTGCAACACCTTCTTATGCCTCTGTCTTTTTCTATTTTTGCTTGTTGCAAGGATCACTGGCTGGGATCCTTTGTATGTATAAGTATCACGCCATCCTTGGTATGTGTATGGATTAGGGTTAGTCTGCTTAGATAGGATGACTCCTTCACTCCAATTTTTATTTACCCTTTTCCAGAAAGGATGCCCAGTCTGTAAATGTTTGATCAGGAAATAAAGCTTTTCAACTTTAGTCTGGCTATTTGTCTATATACTTCCTTGCAAAGAGAGATCCTGGATTGTGTGTCTGAGGCCTGATCACCTTGGCACACATAGCAATGCTGTTGTTTTAAAGTTCACAATCCAGTTCTGACCCACAAACTGGGTGTGCTGACCCCGGGGGTAAGGTACCGTGGGCGTAAGCAGAGTCCACACGAAGAGGGGCGAGGTCCGAGGCAGAGAGCCGGGCGGGGAACAGGAACGCTGGAACAGGAGGCCGAGCAGGGAACAGGAACACCGGATGGTCAGGAACAGGAGGCCGAGCAGGGAACAGGAGCACCGGATGGTCAGGAACAGGAGGCCGGGCAGGGAACAGGAACACAGGAAGGTCCGAAGCCAACAACGACGTTGCTCCTGCAACCTGGGGCCGGGCTGACCGGGCTTTTATCCTCTTCTAAGGCCAGGGGCGGTCCCGGCCCCCAGGAGCCCCGCCTCCTCTGACCTTAAGGTGAGCACTACTCCTGGGAGCAACCAGTTCCCTTCGCCTCTCTGCCCTAAGCCTCTGCAGATCAGGAGAGGCCGAAGGGTTACTGGGCCCTGGAGGAGGCTCACCTGTAGCCACTGAGTCCTCAAGCCCCTCTGGGGCCAGAAGGGTTTCACCTGGGGCCAGCTCCTGGTGCTCTGCCACAGGTGCAGGCTCTTCAGCATCTAGGCCTTGCCCCAGTTCAGCCGGTCCTGGAGGCGGGGACTCCTGTGCAGGCTGGGATTCCTCCGGTTCGTCCTCTGAATCGGAATCCCAGGCCATCACACTGGGTCATAACAATATGAGCCCAAGGCACGCTCTTATGCACCACCCTCTGCAGCTTAATCTACACCTTATGTCTGCAACCCACAGGCTGAAGGATCCACAGCTGGGTCATCAGGACCCACAGCTGGGTTGTGAGGCCACACCAGGTGGGTCACAACCAAACTTACCACACCACCATGCAAACCTGCAGCCTTCTGTTCTCTTCCTTATGTGAGGGTTTCCTCCTCACTTTGGACTGCTCCAGCTTTGCCACCCTCTGTTGGAACCATGCCGCTTGGCTTTGAAAGACGCTATCCATCCAATTTCAGCAGCCTCACTGAAACAGTGTCATGGAGAGCAGGCTGTGACAGGAAGCTGAGAAGCCACAGGTCACTTTTCTTCTCCATAGGTACAAGCAGCTGGAATCAAAAAGAGGATACAACTACAGTGGTACCCCGGGTTACATACGCTTCAGGTTACAGACTCCACCTCAGGTTAAGAACTTTGCTTCAGGATGAGAACAGAAATCGTGCTCCGGCAGCACAGCAGCAGCAGGAGGCCCCATTAGCTAAAGTGGTGCTTCAGGTTAAGAATGGACCTCTGGAACGAATTAAGTTCTTAACCTTGAGGTACCACTGTATTAAAAAGGGAAAAAATGTTTGACCAACAATACATGAAATAGTGGCTCCAATCTACTGAAAAAAACCCTATGTACCAAGCACATATGTGATGAGTGCTAGCATTATTAGGCATTTTATAAACAACAATTTATGTTCCTGGAGGAACAAAGAAGAACATTATTAGTAGTTTGTCTTGTGTATCCACAAGACTTGTGAGTGCATGACTATGCACAGTCCAGGGACAAAAATGTGTTCTCTTAAAAACTTTTCGCAGTGTTGCATGTGGAGAGGTGAAGCTGACATTTGAAGACAAGTAAACACAAGCAGAATAAACAGGCTACATTGGCTCACTCTCTGGGATGTGAGAAAGTATTATGATACAATTTACGCTAAGTCAAGAATTCTGCATCACTGAAAGGTGCTTCCATTCTTCAGCTAATCTCAATTTTACCTGGATCTCATTCACACTTTGCTCCAAGGAGGTATTTCCCCCTCAATTTGGACAGTGGATGGTTAACTTGAGGCCAGGGGATTGGTTGTGGCCCTCTATACCTTTCAATCTGGCCCTCTGGACTTTCCCCAGCAACACCCCTTCTCCCTAGATGACACTGCCTCCATACCCTTTTAGAGTTGTAGAATAGAAGTCTGAAATCTGGACTCTTGTGTAGGGGAAAAAAATACTTTTAAAAGCTATACTGCAGAAAAGCATCTGTCTTAAACACTTAGATGTTACAAAGTAACAAAAAGAACTAGCAGTGGTTCAGTTAAAACATTCTCCCTCTAATCCTCATCCCAGAGAGAATTTAAACATACAGTAGTTTTTATCGCTAAATTCAAAATGCACCTCTCTATGTTCTCTGCATGCTGGCATCTCACAGCACCTTTGTCTCTCTCTGTGTTGTAAGCAGCTCTAGTTACACATTTACATAGGCGGGTGCTCAGATTTCAGACCTCCTGTTAAATCAGGAGGCTTATACAGTAGCTCCAGATGCAGTCACCACCACACCCAGTGGAAAAACACCAGTTCTGTCCCCATACAAAACAACAACAACCCACAACAAACATAGCATTATGTTTGACTCGGCCCCAGACACACTGACGAGATGTCTGGAAGCTGTAGCTGGATGGCTACGTGGGAGCCGGTTTAAGTTAAATCCTTCGAAGACAGAGGTCCTCTGGCTGGGACGGGACGATATGGGATTGGGGGGGCAACTCCCATCTCTTGTGGGGGTGCAATTAGTGACAGCACCGTCCGTTAAGAGTTTGGGTGTAATCTTCGATACCTCCCTCTCTATGAAGGCGCAGATTACAGCTATAACAAAGGCGGCATTTTTTCATCTCCGCCAAGCTAAGCAGTTGGCTCCTTATCTCTCTCGCCCTGACCTAGCCACTGTGATCCATGCAACGGTCACCTCCGGACTGGATTATTGTAACTCGCTCTATGTGGGGCTGCCCTTGAGACTGACCCAGAAACTCCAGCAGGTGCAGAATGCCGCAGCGAGACTCCTTATGGGGTCTTCGCTGAGAGATCACATTCATCCGGTACTATACCAGCTGCACTGGCTCCCGGTGGAGTACAGGATCAGGTTTAAGGTGCTGGTTTTAACCTTTAAAGCCCTATACGGACTAGGACCCTCGTACCTATGGGACCGCCTCTCCTGGTATGTCCCACAGAGGAACCTACAGTCTGCAAATAAAAACATCCTGAAGGTCCCAGGCCACAGAGAGGTTAGGCTGGCCTCAACTAGAGCCTTCTCGGCTGCGGCTCCAATCTGGTGGAACGCTCTGTCACAAGAGACTAGGGCCCTGCGGGACCTGACATCTTTCCACAGGGCCTGCAAGACAGAGCTGTTCCACCAGGCCTTTGGTCAGGGCGCAGCCTGACTCCCTCCTCTGGCAATCTGCACAGAATTTTGCTTAACGGTTGCCATCAATTTGTTTTTAATTAATTTTTATAATGAAATGTTTTTAGAATGTTGGATTATTTGATTGTTGTTAGCCGCCCTGAGCCTGGCTTCGGCTGGGGAGGGCGGGATATAAATAAAATTTATTATTATTATTATTATTATTATTATTATTATTATTGCATTAAACATATAACCAGGGCTTTTTTCAGACAGAACTCGCTGGTATTCTCAGGTGGGCACCATTGCCATTATAAGAGAAGAAGAAAGGCATTCATTGTGAGTTCTGGCACCTCTTTGTCTAAAAAAATAGCACTGCATATAACACAGCCCTCCACTGCACATTCCTTGAGTGTTTTTGCCTAGCTGCAATGTGTCCTCGAACTCTGATAATGCTTCTTCCCTGCTTGGATGATAGAGAGGAGTGTGCAAGTAAATTCACGTACCACCAACTTTTCCTTCTGGCCTCTCCAACCAACGCATCTGGCGCCTGAAAGGTTTGTCTAGCAGGGTACGCAGCTGATGGACTGAAAAGAGTTCCCCCATCCCTGTCACACTTTTCTCAAATTGATGCCATTCCTTTCTCAAACTCATGCAGTGTCTCCCCGTCTATGGAATGCTCTCTGCAAGGAAGTTCACCTGGTGCCTTCATTATGCACCTTCAGGCGCCAGGCAAAAACGTTCCTTTTTAACCAGGCCTTTGCCTGATTGACATCTTATACCCTTTTAAAATGTGGCTCTTGTGGAGGGGTGTTATTGGGTTGTTATTTTTGTTTTGGTTATATACCGGTATACTGTGGTTTTTATGCTGATCTTTTCGGGTATAGGGTGCTGTGTGTGTGTATGTATATGTATATATGTGTATGTGTGTGTGTGTATTAATGGCTCTGCTCAACCATCGCTTTAAGTTCACACCATAGAGATCACCCACAGTCATTCAGAGGCACTGAAGGAACTAGTCAGAAATCCCTGGACTGGATCCCACACAAGTCCTTACCTGCAGGCTGTGGTCATGATCTGTGATGGAGGACGGGAGGGGCCTCTCAAGTCAGAGACTGACAAGAATAATATTTTTTTTAACAGTTACAGATAGGTAGCCGTGTTGGTCTGCCATAGTCAAAACAAAAAAAAATCCTTCCAGTAGCACCTTAAAGACCAACTAAGTTAGTTCTTGGTATGAGCTTTCGTGTGCATGCACACTTCTTCAGATATCTGAAGAAGTGTGCATGCACACGAAAGCTCATACCAAGAACTAATTTTTTTTTAACGTGAGAAATATCTTATTCATAGTTTTGACTCACGGGGCAGGGGGAAAACTCATGGTTTATCATCAAGCGTTCCTCCAGTTTCGGTTTTCTTTTCTGATTTCTGTGTCCGTGATGATTTCCTTTCCGTGAAACGGGCCGAGTTCCTCACTTCTCCCCGAGCGCAGCTCAGAGCAGGCAGCGCCAGCCCTCGACTGGAAGACGTTGAGTTTCCTTTCGTTTCCTCTCGCTCTTCTGGACGGGGAATTACTCCTCCTGCTTTCTTCAGCCCCTTCCTCACAGCCCCATCTCCGCTCAGTCAAAGCAGAAAGGTAAGTCAAGGGACAGGTCGGTCTCCTCCGCAAGGAAAAGGCGCTCCGGGGGAACCGCGCTTCCCGTCTGCGCTAGACTCCCTCTCGCAAAAGAGCGACAGACCCCGGAGGGACCCCACTTCTGGCACAGCTGGGGACTCAGATTAAACGCAGAAGAAGACCAGGGTAAATTAACCCGGGCTGGTGTTAGTCGCAAGGAACACCTAAACCTGCGTCGAAGTGGAAAGAGGAAATCGCAACACAATTATTTCCACAGCCTGATCTACACCTAAGGATTCCCTGATAGGGTTTCTCATTTTTGGAAACGGAATCATTCTAGATAAACGCTAGATAATGCTTAATTTTGCTTGTTTTAAAACCACATGATTTCCAAGGTCTTTAAAACATAGTTTTGTGTTGTTTGTAGTATGTCTGCTCCAGGTACTTCAGCTGAAATTTTGGAGTGGTTCAGAGCCCATAAAATGGAGATTTCTGCTGCAATTAGAGATTTGTTTCCTTTTCTCTATGGCCTACGAGACAAGAATATAATCTCTGAAGAAGATTTTAAGGTGACTATTGTATCTAACTGATGCAATTATTTTCTGCTTAAATTCCTACTTTGTTGCTCAATTCAATTTTTAACATACTTTTTAATGCATTGTAAATTTGCTGTTTTTAATTGATTATAATTTAGTAATGATTTCTTTCTATTGTTGAGAGTGAATTTCTGTTTAATTATTATTTATTGATACTTTGGGAGTGTCGTGTTTTATTCTGATTATCACATATTCCTTTATTTGATATAAGATATTTATTTTAAGTCATATTTTTATTATGACTTCTTTGTTTTGCACCGGATTGTTATGTGTGTCCTTGTATATTTTGTTGTTTCTTCATAATGTAAACTGTCTTGTGTATAGCAATATAGAAAGATGGTATACAAATTAAAAGTGAAATGAAATGAAATAGCAGCAGCCTGGATAGCTAAGATGGTTAGAACATGATGCTGATAACACCAAGACTGCAGGTTTGATCCCCGCATAGGACAGCTGCATATTCATCCATTGCAGAGGGTTGGACTCAATCATTCTCAGGGTCCTTTCCAATTGCGCAATTCTATGATAATAATAATAATAATTTATTATTTATACTCCACCCATCTGGCTTGGTTTCACCAACCACTCCCAAAAACACAATACAGCACAATACAGAAAAACTTCCCTAAACAGGGCTGCCTTCAGATGTCTTCTAAGAGTTGGATAGTTGTTTATTTCCTTGACATCTGATGGGAGAGCGTTCCACAGGGCGGGCACCGCTATTGAAAAGGCCCTCTGCCTGGTTCCCTGTAAACTCACTTCTTGTAGTGAGGGAACTGCCAGAAGGCCCTTGGTGCTGGTTCTACAATTCCATCCAGGTTGTGGCTTGTTTCTGAAAAAGTGGCCTTGAGTCTTCCTCTGCCATTGGTAAAAGGCATAGGATAGGATATTAGTGTTCAGAGACATGTAAGCTGCCCAAGGTATTTGAACTTGGCAAAGGAGGATAAATAACAATTTCTGCTTCCTTTAATTGTGCTAGGATAAATATTTAACTAATCTGCTGTTAGATCTGGTAGGAAATGGGAAAGGTACTCTGTATTTTCAGTCTAAAAGATATTTTGAAGACAGAGATCTGAAAAACCTTGTATTGTTTCTTTCTAGAATTGGCATGATTGGGTAACTGCAAATCCAAATGATATTCAACGAGTGGTATACGATGTCCTTGAGAGGATTCAGAGTGATCTGTCAGCAATAAAGGAAATCTTCTGCAGCAGTAACCTGGCAGCATATCAAGACTTACGGCCACTATATGAAAGCCTAGAAATTGGTAAATCATCTTGTATTGGGGACTAAACCTACCAGTTGAGCCTTAAAGATATATAGCCAAAAAGAAACAAAAATCATTAGCATTTGAGAAATGGTATGGTCAGTGTTTGAGCCACAAAGCCTTGTTCAAGTCTTTTTCCAGCCATGCATTCACTGTTTCAGTCCTCTGCCTGCCACTACAAATGACATAAAGGTAAAGGTACCCCTGCCCGTATGGGCCAGTCGTGTCCGACTCTGGGGTTGCGCGCCCATCTCGCTTAAGAGGCCGGGGGCCAGCGCTGTCCGGAGACACTTCCGGGTGACGTGGCCAGCGTGACGAAGCTGCTCTGGCGAGCCTGCACCAGTGCAGCACACAGAAACCCCGTTTAACTTCCCACTATAAAGCGGTACCTATTTATCTACCGGTACTTACACTTAAGGGTGCTTTTGAACTGATAGGTGGGCAGGAGCTGGGACCGAACGACGGGATCTCACCCTGCCGCAGGGATGAACCGCCGACCATGCGATCGGCAAGTCCTAGACGCTGAGGTTTTACCCACAGCACCACCCGTGTCCCAAATGACATATTTGTGCATTAATTTATGTATTGAAAATTATTGATAGGCTGGTGTTGATTGTGAAATATAACAATGTGGTTTACAAAATAAAACCAGTTCCCCAGAATAACGATAAAACATAAACCAGCATATTCAAAGTTCAGTAAAGCTGGTCCTAAGGATCATTGCCCACGAGTGCCTATGCAAATAAATAAGTTTTCACCAGCAGGCAGAGTAGCTGCAATCCCCTGTAATGTGGGGGCCACAGTAGAGAAGGCTCTTCTCTGGGTCCCCATAAGATGCACATTTTCTGGATGCAGCACGACTAGTCTTCCGTAAGACACATCATGATTAGAAAGCTTCCA
Organism: Podarcis gaigeae; assembly: GCF_964106915.1. NCBI lineage: Eukaryota > Metazoa > Chordata > Lepidosauria > Squamata > Lacertidae > Podarcis > Podarcis gaigeae. The sequence continues at coordinate 61,801,249 of NC_139681.1, forward strand.
GAAATGTCAGTGAGCAGGTTGCCTTCAGACTGCTGTCACTTGTTGGCAGCCCAAAATATGGGAACTGTAACCTTTGACATCTGTTTCTTCATTTCATCTTGGAAAAGGGACACAAGAGCAAAATCTGGATTTCCAGGGCACGACACTGCCCGTAACCTGTGGAACAGCACAAGGCATTTTACATACGGATATATTTGCAATAGGTAATCATAAGGAATATGATACCAATAGCAAATTAAAAAAATGGTGTTTGCATAAATGTGTGGTGTTGGGAGGAGGAGGCATCAATGTGGGTGGTATGTGAGTATCTTTTATTTTCTGGGAATACTTCAAATACTAATATCCTATAAAGCTCTTTAATTATATTCCACTGTATCCTGTGAACCTGGGCAAGCCTAAAATAATTCCATCAGTACCACAATGGTGCAATCAGTGCTTTTGAAATCTTTCCCTATTTATTAATGCATGATTAAATGATTTTCTTTAGCTTTAAATGTTTTGTTTTTGTAACAGAACAGTGCCATGTTGATTCTCTTTATCATTAATGCATTAATCTACATTTATATGTGGCAGTTATCACAACCCATAAATCTGAATGAAAAGTAATTGGCGATTGCTCCCATTTTTTCAAAAAATATAGAAACAATTTATTGTGACCGTGTACAGGAGGAAGGGGGACAGGGAGGAAAGCAGGTGTCAGGGAGTCTAGCTGTGGTGACCAGGGAGAAGAGTCGGCGGAAGAAGATTGGAAGAAATTTAAAGACTATCTACAGAAATATTGCAAAATTAATGAATGTTAGAATGATGTCGGATAGCAATTAAGTGGTTTCCAGCTGTAATGCTTTAAGAGAATATGGGGGGGGGGAATGGTTTTAGAAATAGGTTAAAATTTATTAATAAGGATTTGCTGAACTAATAATTTGAATTGGAATACAAAAAAGGGAGGTATGAGGAGGTCTGGGAAATAAGTTAATGAAAAATAAGTAATGGAAACTTTATGTGTTTTTAATTATTTTTATTTTTGTATTTTTGTTATTTTTTGTCTTTTTACTTTTTGATTTTTATTGTATTATTATTGAAAACCTTAATAAATATTCTTGAAAAAAAAAGGGAGTCTAGCTGTGGTGATGGGCTAGTTCATTCTGAGGGGCCCTGAAGTTTGGCATTAGCCGTCATCAGCCTGAAGTTTCTTTCCACACCACCATCTCGGCTTCTTTCTCTCTTCAGTGAAGTCTGCTGAATGGGATAGGTCAGGCATAGGCAACCTCGGCCCAACAGATGTTTTGGGACTACATTTCCCATCATCCCTGACCACTAGTCCTGTTCACTAGGGATCATGGGAGTTGTAGTCCCAAAACATCTGGGGGCCGAGGTTGCCTATGCCTGGTATAGGTGCATAACATTAATGAGACTGTTCTGTTTGTCAAAGGAGTTTCAAGAAAAAGTATTGAGGGTTCCAATGGAAAGTGGTTCACACCATCACAATTTGAGAGTGAAGGAGGACGTAAACACTGGAAATGGTGGAGAAGAAGTATCCAATATGGGACAACCTCATTAGACACATTAATAAAGGTATGCAGTTCACTTGTAACAGCCGTAATTTTAATGCCTCATTTTCTTACTTGCAACTCCAAAGGAATTTCAGATGATACCATTAAGGCTTTACAGATAATAATCCACATATTTTATTCTTAAAATGAGTACGTTATTTTTAAGCTGCTTTGAGTCCTCTAGGGGAAAAGATGGGGGATAAATAGATTTATATATGATGATGATGATAACAATGATGATATTCACAATGATAGCTTCAGATTCTATACTATATAACTGGAGTTACCTTCATAACATCCTTACGCAATAAAGAGGGAGGAGAATAAAGAGTGAGCAAGAGGAACAGATGGAGTTCGGGTGCTTCATCAAAAACCACAAAGTGTACTTTCCCTTACTATCTCTTAGTCCCAACCCCACCCTTGCTGAAGGGGGACATGCAAGGTAGTTTCGTTGTACCTGACAGTGAGGTCAGAGGAAAATGAATTGTCATTTCTTCCAATTCAACCCCAAGCAGCAGGTTTTCCCTGGGGAAAGCGGTGGGACAAATAAGTGTGGATGAGCCCTTAGTAATACAGTGGTACCTTGGGTTAAATACGCTTCAGGTTACATATGCTTCAGGTTACAGACTCTACTAACCCAGAAATAGTACCTCGGTTTTAAGAACTTTGCTTCAGGATGAGAACAGAAATCGTGCTCTGGCGGTGCAGCAGCAGCAGGAGGACCCATTAGCTAAGGTGGTGCTTCAGGTTAAGAACAGTTTCAGGTTAAGAATGGACCTCCGGAACGAATTAAGTACTTAACCTGAGGTACCACTGTACTGAGCCAATTAACATTTGCAGTGGGCTAAGAAACCACTGTCTCTCTTCAGGCTCAAATGAATGTAATTCAGCAGTTTCACATGGGAACCAACTTTTACATATCATTGTTCATGCATGGCAACTTTAAGGTTAGCAGCAGAATGCCCCAGCGGAATGAAATATTCTCCTACTAGATTATAAACATATATCCGTAGTAAGGTGTCTAATTTCTTATGAGTTCACTTCCTAAATTCAGATGATGTTTTGGGATTCTGATTATGCCTCACAGTAAACCTAATAGTTGTGATGTTTATTTCAGAGCGGACAGCTACCTGAGCCACCACAAAATTCCAACAGGACAACAACGATGGTAAACATTTCCTTAACAGTTTTACTTGATTTAAACTAGCATATGCACAGATTATTTATTCACTTATGTATTTAGATATTTCCTAACTTCCCCTCACCCAAAATGGTTGTACCACAGTTTACATCTAAATAAGGCAATACAAAACATAATATATAACAAAGAAAAACAAAATGAGAGAGAGGAAGCTTCATGTGTGAGTGAGATTTGCAATTCAATAGGCATCGTGGTGGGAGGCTCTTTGTCCAGCTTGCTTGCCCCACAAAATGATGGTGGCACACATGAAGGACAAAATCTAGTGCCAATGATGACAACGAGGGCTCAATCCCTTAGCCAATGATTTATTACAAAACTCTTATTGAGACATGACACGAGAGTGCAATCTTAGTCAAAGGCAGGGATCCTGCTCATAGTTTCTTTGAAATTTCCACTACAAGTGCTCACACTGCCAAAGAAGTAAGCTATGCTTTAAGCTAAGTAATGGGGTACCTTTCTGGCAAATTTTATCTGGCCTCTCCATGTGGGCCAACTTTGGCAGGTAGATGAGACAATCCACATGGCGCCATTATGTCACAACATGATTGGCAGGCAGGGTGTCTCATCCCACTGCCAAAGCCCCTTGAATGGGGTTCCCAAGTGCTCAAAAACCAGCTGACAGTTGTGTGCTTGGCAACCAAGCTTAGCTACTAGTGTAGCTAGCCAGAGGCATGGGGGATGGTTGTCTGTGCCAGGTAGTGGGGGTGGGGGGTATCTGTAGAGTGGCACCTGGGTCTGTAGGGCAGCACGGTGTCTTGGGATTCTGGGTGGCAGGGGAGCCTGTGGGTGGCAAGGTAGTTCCTAGGTGTTTTGAGTGGAGCCACTTCCCTTCTCTGAAATCGGCGGCTGCCCTAAAAAACGCTGAACAACTTTGGTCTGCCCCAAGCTCTGGTGGGAGTTGCTACATTGCTGAGTGCAAGCAATGTTGCCAGTCCTGTGCTCAGAATGGGCATCTAGTGAAAGAAGCAGAGAAAGAAGCCTGTATTTTGCAGACATTGGAAGCAAATGGGGCTGCCCCACCTATATGGTATAAGGGGCTTTTCTATATATTTCCAAATGACACTCAGCATTCTGTAATTGATGTTCATGTTTAGTCCTGACTGAGCTGATTTGGGGAGGTTTTGATCCTTTAGGGTTGTTCCCTAAATATTGTTTGTACTGCTGCAAATCCCAGGTTTTCCTAAACATGGTGATGACTTCCTCTTGTTTCCCAGTGTCCATGTTTTGGCACTCACTACCTGAGTTCGCTTCCCACTAGGAGATATGGGAGCCATCAAGGTCAACCCTATGGTAGCAGTCCAAATAAGGTTGGGGGAAGGTTGGATCAAGAAAATGCAGAATTCCCTGATAAAATAAGCTCAGTTTCACATATGCAACTTATAAAAGGAATAAAACAAAAACAGGAGAAAGAGGCATTATCTTTATTCAGAAGCTGAAAAGTCAGTCATGGCCAGTGAGTAATTTTACAAGGGCACCTTATCTAAACACCCTCTCTGCTTATTATAAAGATAAAGGGACCCCTGACCATTAGGTCCAGTCGACTCTAGGGTTGCGGCGCTCATCTCGCTTTATTGGCCGAGGGAGCCGGCGTTTGTCCACAGACAGCTTCCGGGTCATGTTGCGCAGCATGACTAAGCCACTTCTGGCGAACCAGAGCAGCGCACGGAAACGCCGTTTACCTTCCCGCTGGAGCGGTACCTATTTATCTACTTGCACTTTGACATGCTTTTGAACTGCTAGGTTGGCAGAAGCTGGGACCGAGCAACGGGAGCTCACCCCGTCACGGGGATTCTAACTGCCGACCTTCTGATCGGCAAGTCCTAGGCTCTGTGGCTTAACCCACAGCGCCACCCATGTCCACTGCTTATTATAAAGGTAAAGGTAAAGGTACCCCTGCCCGTACGGGCCAGTCTTGACAGACTCTGGGGTTGTGCGCCCATCTCACTTAAGAGGCCAGGGGCCAGCGCTGTCCGGAGACACTTCCGGGTCACGTGGCCAGCGTGACATCGCTGCTCTGGCGAGCCAGAGCTGCACACGGAAACGCCGTTTACCTTCCCGCTGGTAAGCGGTCCCTATTTATCTACTTGCACCCGGAGGTGCTTTCGAACTGCTAGGTTGGCAGGCGCTGGGACCGAGCAGCGGGAGCGCACCCCGCCGCAGGGATTCGAACCGCCGACCTTTCGATCGGCAAGTCCTAGGCGCTGAGGCTTTAACCCACAGCGCCACCTGCGTCCCCACTGCTTATTATAGGGCCCAGTAAATGTTACCTGTGTTGGCTTCCTGCCAAAAATGTTGGGGGAAGGTTGGATCAAGAAAATGAAGAATGTCCTGATAAAATAAGCTCAGCTTCACATATGAATAAAATATAAACATATGAACAAAATAAATAAATAAAACAGGGGCAGAACCTGAAAAGTCAGTCATGGCCATTTATTAGTGTTACCAGTGGTAGTCTAATCAACAGTGAGTCAACAGTGAGTAATATATAAACACGCTCTCTGCTTACCTTTTAGGGTCCAATAAATGTTACCTGTATTAGCTTCCTGCTCTTCAGGTTGTCTCATAAGTACTAAACCAAGAAAATAGGAAGATGCTGAGTATATATATCATGTAATAAACTGAATATATTTAAAGAAAACTACCAAAGGTTATTTGTTGCATCAAAAATAACAAAATCTGTTTTTTTAAAAAATCCTATTTTCCACGCCGTTGTTTATTTTGATAATGATGATGTGTCTGCCAGCTGAATATCCTTTTAAACTACAATTCAGGGCTTTTGCCCTCACAAGGTGGTGTACAAGAAGCACCACATATTAAAACTCACCCCCCCACACACACACGCATTCTGATAAATTTATTTTTTACAGTCACTGTTTTTTCCTCTTTAGACTGAACATGATGATGTATGTATTGTGTGTAAGAAAGAAGATTCACTGATATGCTGCAGTTCATGCCCCAGATGCTTTCATGAAGATTGCCATATCCCGAAAATATCTGCTGAGAAAAGGTAGTTTCTCCACCTCAATTTCTGTATTAAGCTGATCTATGAAATAACAACATCAATATCTTACAACTAAAGCATCTGCTACATTTGCTAAGTAGTGCAAAGTCACACAACATGAATTGTAGCCCATGACTCAGGCTAAAACTGCATCTATTTGAAGCCCAACAATATCTTGTTAAGCTCTAGGCATCTCAATTGTGGACATCTGAATTAATGTTGGCAGGAGTGTGGTTTGCATTTCACGCCAGTTTTCATATTATTCTCATGTTGAGTTAAGGTGCAAGTCTGTATAAGGAAAGCCGCACAGATTAAAATATATTGTAACAGTTAAATTAATATTAGCTAAGGTAAACAAGTTAGTCACTAAGGTTAGTGATTATTATGACTAACCAGGGCTGGCCCACCCAGGAGGCAAGGTGAGGCAACTCCCAAGGGGCCACGTTGCCTTCGCCCCCGCCCCCCAATAAACGATGAGGGAGCTCGGCACCCCAAACATTGATGGGCATTGCCATTCAAATGGTATGGGTGCACTGAATCATGTGTTCGATTATGCGGACTGGGGCTTACCTCCCCCCCCCCTATTTTATTCAAGTTGGCACCCTAGGCCGCAGGATCCACAGGGGCAGCTGACCTGGCTTCAAAGGAAGGCTCCTTGAAGGCTGGTTATTATGTCCCCTTGGCAGCCTACTCTGTACCACCTCCACAGCAGTCAGTGAATAGGAGATGCTGCTACTCTCCTCCCAAACCTAGGGAGGAAATGGCAGGGTCTGCCCTCTGGGGTCTGCTGTGGTCTGCACCCACCTGGCATGAGTCAGAGTGAGCCCCTTTCCCCCTGCCCCATGACAGCTTTTGATTTCGACTTCAACCAACAGGTAAGACTGATTTCCTTTGATTCCTATCAATGGTATTATCACACTTTGTTCTGCTTTCCAGAAATAGGTGGAAATGCACCTTTTGCCAATGCCCAAAACCAGCAAGTGACCGTCCCCGTGAAGAGCACCTGGTTCTGAGATGGAAGATGCGTGGCAGGACAATTATGGTGAGCTACATCAACCTTATCCTATTTCAGTTAAATGACAGGAAACATAGCAAAAAGAGGGCTGTGACATTAATTGCTTAAAAATCTGGGATGATCGAAACCTTGTTTCCCATTCATTAAGCCTTAGAAGAAACTGCTATCCAATATATATAACTCAAGGTGTTAACACTAGCATAAAAACCCTAAATGGCTTAGGAACCAAATATCTAAAAGACCATCTGTCAGGGTTTATGGGTTCAGAATCAATCCAAGTCCCCCAACAGGTAAGCCCAACAAAGACCCCATCTCCTCAGAGTATTGCGGAAGGATGATGTCAATCAACATTTGATGATCTCCTTCTACCTGTCAACAATAGAAAATGTCCTTTCATACTGCATCATGGTGTGGTACGCTGGTTTGACATCAACTGATAGGAAGTGCCTACAGAGGGTGGTGAATACAGCACAAGATATTATGGGCTGTTCTGTGAATCCGCTGGAGGAAATAGCGGAAGAACGTTGCCTCAGGAGAGTGAGGAAAATTCTTAGGGATGATTTACACCCTGGCCGTCACTTTCTTGATCTCCTGTCCTCAGGCAGAAGATATAGAAGCATGATTAGTTGCACCAACAGGGTAAAGAACAGCTTCTATCCATGGGCTGTTAGGCTGCTGAATGAAAAGATAACAACAAGGCAACTGACTTTCAGGTTTGGTGGGTGTGCATCAGTAAACAAGGGGAATTATGACTAAGAGAGCTGAGTGGGGGGTGCTCGTGTAATCTCACTGTATACAAGTTGTACAAGTGACAATAAAGTATTTCAATGGTGGTACCACCCTCTTCTTACAGAGGATGCCTGTGGCTCACTGAGCCCTTATGAGATTCCAAAAAGTAACAGCTAAATCACCACTTTCTACTGCTCTGAAGCCTCCAGCAAAATGAAACACTTACACCAGAGGTTTTCAACCTTTTTGGGTCCATGGCTCCCTTGACCAACTACATTCTTTCTGCGGCACCCCTGTGGGGCTCAGGAGCCCAGTTATGTCACCCCTTGTCTGCAGAGCCAGCAGCATCTCATCCTTTTTCAAACACCCTCCCTTCCGGAGGGGTCCCTCAGTCTCCTCTCCCTTCTCCTTGGGAGTCCTCCGGGCAGCCACTGCCGCCACTCCTGATCTCTGAGCTGCCCCCCCTGCCTCAAAGAGAGGTGCCTCCTCACACTGGCCCACAGGGGCCTGGGAAGCCCCCCCCCACCAGCCAGCCCCAAAGGCACCATTTGCCTGAGGAGCTTGCAGCCAGGGCTGCTGCAACAAACAGCTGCGCAAGCCTTTGGGAGGCAGAGACACAAGAGGGCATCAGAGGAAGGGAGGGAAGGCAAGAGTTGCCATGGCACATTGACTGAAAACCACTGACTTACACAAAAGCCAGATGTGACTAAAGAGATCTGAGGCACCTGGTTTCACCAAGGCAAGGCTCCAAATCAACACACAAAAGTACATAGTATTTATTTAAGATTACTAAATAGCAGTAATATGGACCAACATCGCTAGCTTTGCTTATCAAAGTTATTGTTACTGCTCTATTAAAAAACAAATATGATGGGCTTGCTAGAAAAGAGGGTCTTGGAAATCTTGGTTTTAGCACCATCATGAAATAGTTGGTCATGTGCTCTTTCAGTGTTGATATTACAGTGTTACCTCGGGTTAAGTACTTAATTCGTTCTTAACCTGAAACTGTTCTTAACCTGAAGCACCACTTTAGCCAGTGGGGCCTCCCGCTGCTGCTGCGGCGCCGGAGCACAATTTCTGTTCTCACCCTGAAGCAATGTTCTTAACCTGAAGCACTATTTCTGGGTTAGCGGAGTCTGTAACCTGAAGCGTATGTAACCCAAGGTACCACTGTATTGCTTTTGCCAAAGTTCTAAAGAAAAACATGCATCAGAATAAAATAAAATTCCAATTTTATGTTAAATTTTGTTTTGTTCATATGCACATTTAATCAATGAGCTATGCAGGTAAAGCATGATGATTATTTACAATTTCTTAATTGCTAATTAAAATCTCATTACCAAGGAAACATTATCTTGGTTGTGATATATATTAAGGACACTTCTTTGAATACAAATTTCATTGAAATTGCTGGGAGTTGTTTCCAAGTAAATATAACAAATGCATATTTATTGGCATGGGATCCTTATTTTATCTGAGCCCCCTTAAATATCAGTTTCTTTTGTTTTATAGAAATGCCAGTTCCTGCTTTTGATGATCTGCTGTCAGCCTAAAAGTTTTCTTTTTGTTGACAATCCAGCTACAGTAAGTCTTGTTGACTACAATATTTGGGAGATTGATGCAGAAATGGTTCTTTAAAATGTTACAAGTGCTTGAGTTGAAATTGTAGGAAATTCTACAAATATTCTTTTCTGATGTGCTGATTTAACAGATACAAAATTGTAATGCCGTCATAAAGAGACCCATGTGGCTCAAGCGCCTAGCTGAGAAGTTGCATAAAGAAAAATACAACACAGTGGGAGATTTCGTAAGAGATATGCGCCTGATGTTCAAAAATTTCCATAAATTTTATAAGGTAAGCTCCAGTCTCTCTTTTCCCTACAGTTCCTTGCCAGTGCATTTTAAAGATGCAGGAGTGGGTAGAGAAGGTAAAATTATATTTCCATTCTAATTGAAATAAAAAACAAAACAATCAGGGTGGGGAAAAGCGAAATGTGATTTAGTCCATTTTCCATTTCTTCCTCCATCACACATACTCACAACCTCTCTCACAATGATCACAGTGTCTCATAGTCAGCAATCCAGTACGTTTCCAAGCACAATTCAAAGTGTTGGTGCTGACCTTTAAAGCCCTAAATGGCCTTGGTCCTGTATACCTGAAGGAGTGTCTCCACCCCCATCGTTCAGCCTGGACCCTGAGATCCAGCATCGAGGGCCTTCTGGCGGTTCCCTCATTGCGAGAAGTAAGGTTACAGGGAACCAGGCAGAGGGCCTTCTTGGTAGTGGCGCCCGGCCTGTGGAATGCCCTCCCTTCAGACATGAAAGAAATAAGCAGCTATCTTATCTTTAAAAGACATCTGAAGGCAGCCCTGTTTAGGGAAGTTTTTAATATTTAACACTGCATTGTTTTTAACACTCGATTGGGAGCCGCCCAGAGTGGCTGGGCAAACTCAACCAGATGGGCGGGGTATAAATAATAAAATTATTATTATTATTATTATTATTATTATTATTATTATTATTATCCTCATGCATTTCCCAAGAATCCCACCTGGCAGCGGCGGAGCAAGCCAATCGGACGCCTAGGGCGGCACGAGCTGGAGCAGGACACTCTGTGGGGCCTCTGAGGAGTCTGCCTGCCTCCTCTCACTCAGCCGCCCTACAGCTGAGGGGGAGGCAGCGGGCGGACCGTTTGGGCAGGTCAGAGCCTGCGGGCGCTCAAGCCACCATGTCACTCCCAGGAGAGACGTGTGGCTTGGGCGCGCTGCAGGCCCCACAGTGAGTGCCACCCGGCATTTTGTCACCCCCCCCCCAGTGGTGACACCTGGGGTGACCTGCTCCACCGCACTTCCGTTCCTCCACCACTGCCACCTGGAACCCCTTTTGTCTTTAAAAGCTTGGTGAATGTCTGTGGTTATTACAGTAAAAGTAACTCGTAACTTGTGTGCATTAAGCTTTATGCACTTGACAACAAATAATACAAAGAAATTAATAGGAGGTAGGCATCTGGGGGGAAATACTTTGGTAATCCCACCTGCCATTGAACCCAATGTGTTTTGACTATCCACGATTTTGGCTTTTCGCTCTATCCTCAGAATGTAACCCTGCTGTAAAGTGGAAGTCATCTGTATAAATAACTGAGAATCTACTAGTTCATTGTACTGGTGCATAAGTTGCCAACCAGAACCTGAATTGTCTAGGAGAGCAGGAGAGCAGAAATATTTAAATACATAGCTTCCCTTGTTGTGTTTTGAAGCAAAATGGTAAAATTTAAACAAATAAAGTAACAAGCTCCACACATATCAAAGTGAACATTTTAATTCTTTTTTTCTAGGGCAGTGACATGGTGGAATATGGAAGAGAACTGCAAGCTGAATTTGAAAATAGCTTTCGGGAAGTGTTTTCTATTCCGTAACAAATTTCTTAAATTCATTGGTTTTCAGACATGTGAGCCAGTTTCTCAGCTAACCAACTTTCCATGCATTATGTAAAAATTGGATTTCTGTATAAGTAATACTTCATGCCAAATTTTAAAAATGGTGCTTTATATATGTATAACTTAATTTTTATTACTCAGGAGGATACATAATGCTACCTGCATTCTTTAGGATTTAGAAATTGAACTGCCATGGGGATTTTAGGTGGGTTTGCAGGAAGTACAGGAAAAATGTATTCTATGTATTCAAATTATTTGGCTAAAGAGTCAGATGTATAACATGGCCATAGCAATGGTTTCTTCCATTTCCTTAGCTTAATCTAGTGCTTTTTTCCCTTAAAAATGTTTAGGGGTACTCTCATTTTCCTACTCATATTGAAACACTGCCCCTCAATGAGGCCAAATTTAGATTCACAAAATGTTTAGGGGTATAGATACCCCTGTGTCCCCCCCAGAAAAAATGCACTAGCTTAATCCCACCCTCTCCCAACAACCACTAGCTATGGACAAGCTGAGAAAAGCAGGTCCAGAGGTTCCAGCTGCTGCAAAACATTGCAGCTAGTGCTAGATTGTTGAGGGGAACAGATTCTCTCCCCCACATAACTGCAGTGCCCAAAAGTCTGCAGTGGCTGTCCATATGCTAGCAGGCCAGTATCAATATTCTTATAATGCAGGCATCCCCCTCACTTATGTGTGTGCCACTCACATGTGACCTTGTATATGTGTGGTGCTGGGAAATAAATAAATGGAATCATGCCAGGAAAGGATGGGAGAGAGCTGGAGAGTCCTCGTGGCTCACCAGGAGACTCTCTCAGAAGCCTGAAGAGGACTTAAGTGAAGGTGGAGGAAGTCCCAAAGAGTGTTGAGATGCAGTGGAGCTTTGTTTAGGCTACCTAACAGCAGCTGCCTGCAGCCTCCAACCTATCCTCCAGTCTCCAGCCAGTCCCAACTCTAGCTGAAGAGAGAGTTGGGGAGAGAGAGAGATGTAGGAATAACGGAGGACGACAGGAGGTTGGATGCAGGTGAGCTGTGCAGAAGCACGCTGGCAAGCATGCTTCAAGACAAGCTGCCGGCTAGCTCTGTAGAGGCTCCTTTTATTAGCACAATATGTAAAACCAGTGAGATACATTTTGGACTGTGACCTTTACACATCTTCCAATCCCAAGATCAAGGGGTGGTACAATGTTATTTTGGCACCTGTTTCCACCACGTCATTTCCCCCTTGAACAATGTATGACGAAGGAGACAAAGGTCACAGACAGGGCATGGCAGACCACTAAGAGAGCAAAGGTTAGATAGAGGGCATGATGTTCAGACAGCTGTGGCTTTGTCTGCGGGCAGAAGTGTGTTCCACACCCGGCGATCATTCATGAGAGAGAGAGCTCAGGAGAGCAGGGGGAAATAGACTCAACAACTTTCGGCTCAACAATTTTGGGTTTTCCTTAAAAAAATCTCAACCACCTTAGGGGTGTCCGGATTTTTACTACTTGAAATATGGCAACCCTAATTACACGAGGGCCCAGAACATTACATCCACATAAGTGGGGTGAAACCTAAAATTTACAAGGCCCTTAACAATTTGGGTTCAGGATACTTCCAGTACCACCTAATCCCTTATATCTCTGCCTGATCAGTGTGGTCTTCAGGAGTCACTGTTTATGGCATGGCTGAGATGCATGACTTGGATTTGCTAGGAAACATGCATTTTGTATTCTGGGTCTAATTTTATGGAACTCCCTTTCAGTTGAGGTCAGACAACCTCCCCTTCTCTTGAACTTCCCAGCACATACTGTATTGTTAAAAAAAATTCCAGTGGGTGTATCAAAGTATGTGAAACTAAGTAAGAGAGTTAAGACAGCAGACAGAGAGACTTAGTGACAGAGGGAAGGCAAAAGTTAAGGGAACAGCTACCAGAAAGCGATTCAGCACAGAAAGTATAGAGAGAGCAGGAGGGTCAGAGGCTTAAGAGTTAAAGCTTGCTTAAATAAAGGTTTTTTGTTTTGTTTTATAGTACCCCTGCCTGATCCTTAGTGATAATTAACACCACTTGAAACAGTGGGCATTTTAACTGAAGTTTCAATTATAATTTCAATTGATTTTTATTTTTTTGTACTGTATCTTTGTAAACCACTTAGAGACTATTGTAGTTAAGCATATGTAAATTCTTGAAATAAATAAATAAATTTTTGCTATCTGGACAAACTTTATTTTATATGCATCTAATATCAATATGCAAGGACACCTATTGATTGGTGTCTCAGAAATATGAAGAGATTAAAGGTGATATGGGTGATGCATTTATTTCGTGTCTCTTGCACCAATTGATAATTATAATTTTTTCCCTTTTATTTCCTGTATAAAATGCCCCTAGGAGTCCTACAGTGGGGGGGGATATAAATAAAATATTTTAAAATGAATTATGCATGTCTACAATTCAAAGTAACAATGATAATAACAGACATTTTACAATAAGTGAACTAGCAAATTCACAAGCTATGAATTCCAAAGTACTTTCATGGAATGGAAATGGAATTGCTTCCAGTTAAGGTGCCTAAAATCTGTAGCCACTGCTGAATTCTTGAAAGCATCCTCCCTGCAAAAATTAATTGTAGCATAAATGCTAGCGCTGTACAACTGATCATTCTGAATACCAAATAATGAACTGATTTGATTTGTGCCAGACCTGAATTTGGTAAACAAAGCTCTGTGCAATCTGAATCGCATAAATATGGAGCAATCTGTTGTGATCCAGATCTCAGAATGGTCTCCAAAATGTTGCACCACCATATTAATTACACCACCATATAAGGAAAATACAAGGGACAGGTGACAGGGGATAGAGAGCTGTACTTTGTTCACTGAGAACTCTACTTTCCAATCCAGGGCTAGAATCTCACTCAAAACTCTTCAGACACAAGGCCGGGGAATGGGCTGCAGTGGTGGTATAATTATGAATGTGGTGGTACACAATCCAGGGACAAAAATGTATGATGTCAAAAACTTTGGTCGGTGTTGCATGAGGGAAGGTGAAGTTGGTTTTTGAAGACAGGTGAATGCAAGCAGAATAAACATGGTATTATTATTATTATTATTATTATTATTATTATTATTATCATCATTATTATTATCATTTATTAAATTTATGCCACTCTTTATCCAACAATTGCAGGGCAGCTTACAGCATAAAAAATGCATAACATATGACATCACCCCACTTTAACATGCTTTGAAAAATACCTACCACCAACTTTACCACTTTTTAGATGCCCTGACAGTGAGGGAAAAGACAGGCGAAGTATTGTGAGGCTTTGCTAATATATTTAAGCACTCTTGTGAATCCACTCCCAGAACATGTATTGCACTGCAGAATACTTCATTTCTTTCTGGTGTAATATTTTATTGGCACTGGCGTGCAGCATTCTAGGTTACCTAGTACATCCACGTCAATTCTGCAATTCTATTATGGTTAATTCTGCATGTTTTTCCCTTCTTATATAATGAGCAGGTAGGAGATGGATCACTGGATGAGAGAATGTAAATACCTATTGTCTGCCTTGTAACCTGGATTTTTTATTTACATCTTACAATAGAATCATAGAATTGTAGAGGTGGACGGGACCCCAAGAGTCAACTAGTTCAGGCCCCTGAATCCTGCCCACAGGTGTCCAACCATGGATGGGCTTGAATCACCAATCTTCTGGCTAACAGGCAGACACCTGGGAATAATGTGTTCGCAATTACCAGTATGCCAGTTGCATCCAGTGGTCCTTTACCTTGCTGCAGTTTCCCATTAGCAAAAGTCCTCTGAAATGATAAAGGAGAGTAAAAATAAGCTGAAACTAGGGATGGTATTCAATGCTAGTCCTACTCTGAGTAGAGCAAAGGGCATGACTAACTTGTGTTCATTCATTTCAATGAGTCTATTCTGGGTAGGTCTGATGTTACTATTATTCTTCCACTGCTGTGGACAAATATCCTTACATCCAACTTTATCAAAGTAAATTTCCACTGAAAAACAAATGATCAGCAGCAGGATGTGTAAATGTTAGGCATTGGCTGGAGAAAAGTATATCAGCAACTGGAGGCATATATGCGTGTAGGAGGCATATATGTGTGTAGGATGGTCAGATTAAAAAAACAAACAGATGTGGTCTGATATGCCATAACATGCACAAGCTCAGATAATGATATGCATTACTTCAAAAAATTGAGATGAGACTAGCAAGCTTTCTACACAAAAACACACCTGAGTGGAAGAGTCCTTCCCTGTAATGAGGAAGAGGCGAAAGGGAGAGAGAGAGAGAGAGAATGTGTTAAGTTTACCGTAATCACTGTTTTGCAGAACTGCAAAGGGGTGGAACGAAACTAGCAGACTTTCTATACAAACATCGCTTGCAGGAAGTGTCATCAGGAAACAGACAAAGCTCAAGGAACAGAAGGAATTCATTTCAGCTTTCACTACTGCTTTTCATATGGGGACTAGAGAATGCAATGAGGACTAGAGAATGCAATTGTTGGTCAGCCAGTGATATTGTACCATAGCTGACAACTTACAGATTTGAAAATAAAGGACCAGCAGCCTCGAAAAAAAGGGATCAGCAGCCAAAATAAGGGATTTTCCGGGCACAGGTATGTTCAGCTTCTGAGCCCCTCCGAGCCAAAGGCAGAAAGCCCAGCCAGCAGCCAAACGAAGCCTCATCAATAAGGGACAGCAGCGGGACATGGCGCTGGGATAAGGGACTGTCCCACCGAATAAGGGACGCTTGACAGCTATGTATTGTACGTGCCTTTATGCATGCAAGATGCAGTCATGAATGTGCTGGCTTTCTGTTATGATGCGGATCAGCTGTTCTAAGGTCTGGAAAGCAAATATTATATATGCACAACAGCCTTTTTCAGAATAGCAAGAATATTAAAGCCATTCTGCTACCTTCCTATAGTTATCCAATAATATAGTCAGGAAATACAGAAGAGGTCGTTAAAATAAAGAAGCTAGTTTTGCACATCCTAACAGGCTCATGCAAAAAATTAACTAGTGAAGCTCTTTCAGGCATTAACCTAAATGGTAGGAGTAGCTTCACTTCACCTGCTTAATTTCCTTTCAGCCACAGAGGTAGGGACCCCCCCCCCAAAGGCTTCAGCATTAGAACACACTACAGTCCTCCCACTTTCAGATGCCAAATACATGTGTGAGTGCAAGTAATTGAAAATCTGGGAAATAGGGTGTGGGGAAGTCTTCTCAGCTTTCTCACTGGCTGAAGAATGTGTCAATACAGCATTGAATCCATTAACATGCTAGTCCCCTCACTGTGAGGGACGCGGGTGGCACTGTGGGTTAAACCACAGAGCCCAGGGCTTGCCGATCAGAAGGTCGGTGGTTCAAATCCCCACTTTGGGGTGAGCTCCCGTTGCCCAGTCCCTGCTCCTGCCAACCTAGCAGTTTTAAAGCACGCAGTGCAAGTAGATAAATAGGTACCGCTCCGACGGGAAGGTAAATGGCGTTTCCGTGGACTGCTCTGGTTCGCCAGAAGCAGCTTAGTCATGCTGGCCACATGACCCAGATGTGCTGGGCCCAGGGGTAACCCAAGTAACATGGTACAGGTCCAGTCCCAAATCCAAGGGTTCCGCGAGGAGTCAGTCCGACAGGACCAAGGCAGGACATGAGGCAGGAAACCAGGCAAAGTCAGGCACAGGATCACAGGCAGGTTCTGGTAAACAGCAATGTTGCTCTCGCAACCTGGGGTGGGATCCAGCAGCCTTTTATCTTTGTTGGGGTAACGGCTGGTCCTGATCTCCCAGTGACTCCCCTCCCTCTCTCGCCCGAAGGCAAGCGCTCCTCCTGCGGATACTCAGGTCTCTCCTTCTCTCAGACCTCAGTCGCTGCAGCTCGGGAGATGTTGGTGGGTTACTAGACCCAGAGGCCACCTCAGCCTCTCCTGACCCGACTGGTAGTGGAGCAGCTGTAAGTAATTGCCCAGCTGAAGACAACGAGGTAATCCCCACATCTGGAGCCAAAGCAAGCTCAGGCCCCTGACTCGGCCCAGCTGGTGCTTGTTGCAGGGGAACCTGTGCAGACTGGGGCTCTCCAGAATCAGGCCCCAGACTAGGTTCAGCTGCTGCCTGAGGCAAAGGATCCGGTGTGGACTGAGACTCCTCTGGCTCCGAGTCCAACCCCGAGTCCCAGGCCATCACACCGGAAGTTGTACGCTGGCTCCCTCGGGCAGTAAAGTGAGATGTGTGTCGCAACCCCAGAGTCGTCTGTAACTGGACCTAATGGTCAGGGGTCCCTTTGCCTTTACCCTGAGTGTGGACAAACAGAAGAGGCTGAATGTGCAGCCAGTGATAACTGTGTCCCACTCTTTCCATCACAGTCAAACGATTTGACAAGCACCAGTATGTCAATCTTGTCTGTGTCAAGCTTCTTCAGCGAGTTCTTCTATAGTGGGATCATCTACAGTACTGACAAACAAGCACTGTAAGACAGATAAAGTGAGAGAGATTAAAGACTTAGGAATTAGTACTGTATCATGATTCCCAAGGATGTAGCACCTTAGACACATACAGTGGTACCTTGATTCTCAAACGACTTGGTATTCAAACAACTTGGAACCCAAACATTGCAAACCCAGAAGTAAGTGTTCCAGTTTGCGAACTTTTTCCGGAAGCCAAACGTGCTCCATTTTGAGTGTTATGCTTCCGATTTGAGATCCACGCTTCCGTTTTGAGTGCCTGGGATCATCTGTATGTAAAGCGGAGACTGTACCACACAGCTGTGGCCTTTCCCTTTCCTGTGGTTGAGCTCTATCTCTGTAGAACCAAAGGAAAAATATCCCAAATGGTGGGGAGAGAATATGCATAGCTAAAGGTACGGTACACTTGCACAGCACTATTATGTGGAATATATTCTTTTGTTGCACACATCCTATGACAGAACAGTTCTTGTTTCTCCGTCATCTTTTATTTTAAATCATTCCGTACAGTTGAAATACCAGATCAAGTTATGCTGGGTAGATCACATCAATAACCATTATTGTCCTTAACTTGAGATTTAAGCCTACACCAGTGCCAGCCAAGCTCAAGTTTGCCCTTCAACATCCTACACACGCCACAATAGGAGTTGTGAAGAAGATGACGATATGGAGTTACATCCATCTAAACAGAGAGAGCAACATCTGGGTATCAGCTGATTAGACATTGATGATTTTATTTTAAGTCACTTCTTACACCCAAAACACACTAAAGTCGTATGGCTGAATAGCTGTGATACTGAAGCACGTATTTGGAAATGATGCTATTTTTTGGTACTCTGAAAAATTAATGAAGAGCTAAACTCCACTTATTGGGCTGCATCCATGATTCTCTGTCCACTAGATCAAGGGATCTTGCTGTAATGGACTGCTGAGTTTTAATGTTGCCTAACAGAGGAATCCAACGCAACAGCTGTACTAGTGGAAACATGTTGTGCAACTGATTCTGCAATCTGTTTTACCGCAAAGTTACCAGCATCTTGCTTATGCATTTGCTTGCACAACAGCATCCTGCCGTTGGAACCCAAACACTGCAAACTTGGAAGTAAATGTTCCGGTTTGCAAACTTGGTTCAGAAGCTGAACATGCTTCGTTTTGAGTGTTATGCTTCTGATTTGAGTTCCACCAGTGGCGTAGGAAGGGGGGTGCAAGTGGGTACGGACCGCCCTGGTTTTAATCACTGAGGGGGGTGACAAAATGGCAAAAATATGTGT
The DNA here is from genome assembly GCF_964106915.1 of Podarcis gaigeae. Taxonomy (NCBI): domain Eukaryota; kingdom Metazoa; phylum Chordata; class Lepidosauria; order Squamata; family Lacertidae; genus Podarcis; species Podarcis gaigeae. The sequence goes on from NC_139681.1 coordinate 61,819,922, forward strand.
CTTTAAAATAAAACAAATTAGGCTCACAACACTTTTTTGAAAAAACAACATAATACTTATTGAAACTTTTTAGTTCAGTCAACAAACGCAACAAAACTGAACTCGACGGATGTGTATGTGTATGTTGACTTGTTGAGGTTAATTAATTGTCAGATGAAGTTATTAAGCTTGTTTTAAATATATATATACATATTTAAAGTGTAATGTTCGGCTTCCAAAAAAAGTTCACAAACTGGAACACTTACTTCTGGGGTTACAGTGCTAAATTGTGTTTAACTGTACTTAAATTGGTTATATGTTGGAACGGAGTTAAATGTTTAACTCTAAAAGGGTGTGGAGGCAGTGTCATCTAGAGAGAAGGGGTGTGGCTGGGGAAAGTTCAGAGGGCCATACAGAAAGGCATAGAGGGCCACAACCACTCCCCTGGCCTCATGTTCACCATCCATTGCCTAAATTGAGCGGAAAGACCTCCTTAGGGCAAAGTGTGAATGACATCCAGGCAAAACTGAGATTAGTTGAAGAATGGAAGCACCTTTTAGTGATGCAGAATTTAGGGTAAATTGTATCATAATCCTTTCTCACATCCCAGAGAGGGAGCCTGTTTATTCTGCTTGCGTTTACTTGTCTTCAAATGTCAAATTCACCTCTCCACATGCAACACTGACAAAAGTTTTTTTAAGACAACACATTTTTGTCCCTGGACTGTGTATAGTCTGGCACCCACAGGTCTTGTGGATACACAAGACAAACTACTAATAATGTTCTTCTTTGCTCCTCCAGGAACATAATTTGTTGTTTATAATGTGCCTAATAATCCTAGCGCCTCATCACATATGTGGTTGGTACATAGTTTTTTTCAGTAGATGGGGGCCACTATTTCATGCATTATTGTCAAACCTTTACCCTTTTAAATAGTTGCATCGTCTCTTTGATTCCAGCTGCTCTTACCTATGGAGAAGAAAAGTGACCTGTGGCTTCTCAGCTTCCCGTCACAGCCTGCTCTCCATGACACTGTTTCAGTGAGGCTGCTGAAATTGGATGGATAGCCTCTTCCAAAGCCAAGCGGCATGGTTCCAACAGAGGCTGGCAAAGCTAGAGCAGTCCAAAGTGATGAGGAAACCCTCACATAGGAAAGAGAAGAGAAGGCTGCAGGTTTGCATGGTGAGTTTTGTCATGACCCACCTGATGTGGCTTCACAACCCAGATGTGGGCCCTTCAACCTTTGGGTTGCAGACATAAGTGTAGATTAAGCTGCAGAAGGTGGTGCATAAGAGCCTGCCTTGGGCTCATATTGTTATGACCCAGTTTTGGGGTCAGAATTGCACTGTGAACTTTAAAACAACAGCATTGGTGTGTGTGCCAAGGTGATCAGGCCTCAGACACACAACCCAGGATCTCTCTTTGCAAGGAAGAATATAGACAAATAGCCAGACTAAAGTTGAAAAGCTTTATTTCCTGATCAGACATTTACAGGCTGGGCATCCTTTCTGGAAAAGGGTAAATAAAAATTGGAGTGAAGGAGTCATCCTATCTAAGCAGACTAACCCTAATCCATACACATACCAAGGATGGCGTGATACTTATACATACAAAGGATCCCAGTCAGTGATCCTTGCAACAAGCAAAAATAGAAAAAGACTGAGGCATGAGAAGGTGTTGCAGACACATTTGCCGCTATGGACAAGGCCAGCCCATCCACGAGGTCAGGTGAGATGACTGCCTCGGGCGGCAGGATCCACAGGCGTAGCAGATCCCAATGTTGATACTTATTCCAGCTTGATTCTTCATACCTCTCATTTACCAGCCCCAAGCTTCTTTGTTCTTAGCCCGTGGAAACAAACAAAAAACCCCTCCAAATGCATACACATATACACATCCTTTCTATTATGCTGTCACTAAACAGAGTTGCTAAGGACATTTTGGCTTGGTATCAAGGTTACTGCTAAGTTTTCAGTCTATCTGGGTCATAGGCACTTAACTTTAAAATGAAAGCATAGGGTTAAGTTAAGATGGATGGCTCACAAGTGTGAAGACAGAACGTAAATAATTGCTTATAGAATAGAAAAAACTTTCCAAAATTTATTTTCAGATTTATCTTCCACTACTTCTCCATCTACTGAAATTTCTAAACCCTAAAGGGAAAAGATATCATAGCATTCACTTTGATATATATGGAGATCATTGCTTGATTTAGCTCTATTTTACCATCGCCTGTCAACAACCAACTTTGCATTATAAAGATGTCTGCTAATGTGACATGAAGTGAACTACTTTTTCTCAACAATCTTCCTGAAAAGATCTGGGACATGAATTGCAGTGTATCAGTGACCTCTCTCCTCACAGCACACAGCACACAGGTCATCTGGCTGAAATGGAGAAGAAAAAAACACAACACCTGTCACTGTGAAAAATAAAATTATTGAAAGCTTAAGAGAGAGACAGAGGTTGTAATATGTGGTATTTCTTGTCAATATTCCCCGAAAGGAGGTTTTAAAATACTTTAATATAGAATATTCAGTTGGCAGGTATATCAACATCATCAAAACATGTAACGGTGTGAGGAAGAAAAAATAATTTGAAACAGACTTTTTTATTTTTGCTTCAACTGATAACCTCTAGTAGTTTCCTTTAAAGGTGATCTTTTCTCTTTTCTAAATTCAATATTTTTTTGTGGAAACGAGAGGCGCAGAAAGCCAACACATGCAACGTTTCTTGGGCCCTAAGGTGAGGGTGTGTAATTAAGTGTCCCCTTGTAAATGCTCTCACCACTGATAGACTGCCATTGGTAGCACTAGTAATGGCCATGGTTGGCATTTCAGCTTCTGAGTAAAGAGGATCTCTCTGTTGCCTGTCTTGGATTTCCTCCCTTCATATGTTGCATGTGTGAAGCCCATCCATGAGGTCAGGTCAAGCCATTTGCCTTGGGTGGCAAACCTGACCGCCTAACCAACTGTTGTGCAACAGGGAGGCACAGAAATATCTTAACGAATAATGTGTGTGCATGTGTGTGCCATATATGTGGAAAACACAACCATCTGGTAAGAATGTCTAGTAATTATTTACCTTCTACATTCTTGAGGATTCCGGTTGTGGCTTCAGTATTTCTCCCCACTGAAACAATCACATGTATTGGGTTTACTCTGAGGCACTCAAAATGAACTCAAAATAAATTAGATCCATAAGTAGCACCTTACTATAAATCATTGATTAAAAGTCAGTAGGAGGACATGTCATTCTGCCAGGACACTTTGCTACTGATCTTAAGGTGGCCATACTTGAATAATGTTATTTTCATGCAACAACGGTGCATGAAAATTATTCACATGTCATGCAGGATATTATACCAGTCATAAGAATACAATGTGTGGATAACTGGAAAGCCTTGATGTTATCACCTGAAATTCTTTGGCATTACAAGTAAAAACCGATTTTTTAACAGATTTTTATACGTGAACTGCATACCTTGATTAATGCTTCTAAGGAAATCCCGCCATAGCGGATACATCTTCTCCAGCCTTTTGAACTTTTAAATCCTCCTTTAGCCTTAAATTCTAATGGTGTGAACCATTTTCCATCGGAACCCTTGATACATTTCCTTGAAACTCCTATGACAAACAGATAAGTCACATCAATGTGACTCACTTATCCAATCTAGCAAATTTCACTGAAGAGAGAAAGAAATTTCGCCAACAGGAGATTCTTTTCTAATATCTACTTAGGAAAAAAGATATGAACAAAGATTGTGTCATGAACTAAGGCTGTGCACCAGAGTTGACCAAGTCGCGGGCCAAAACTGGCATATTAGGAGGGACTCTGGCATCAGACAAATCAGATACCAACAAACACAGATCACCACAGGTCAGGCTGGATGGCCCAGAGCAATTGGTGGTTGTCAAGGGGTGGGGCATTAGGCAGAAAGGAGAGTTGGACATCATGCAGGAAAATCACAATAAAAGACCCTGACTTACCCTGACTTCTGGGATTAGGAAGGAGCCTGCTACCTGAGCCTGCTTCCTGAGAGAAGCCACTTGCAAAGGAGCAGGATTAGCACCTCTGTTGAGCAGTTATTCAGTGGAAGCACCTATCCTGTGTGCTGCAGAGAACACTTTTGCTGGAGGCGTCCCAGACCAGGCAGGATTGGAGACTCTGTAAGCAGCTTAAATGCTGGGTGGGGTGGTGGTTCCAATGTTGATCCAAGGTGGGTCAACCTGACACTCTCCTCCCAAATGAGAGCTATGGGGCAGATCAGAGGGGCACAGCCCTAGAATGAATGCTGGAAAGGAATTTCAGCATAGGGCTTAAGCAGGGCTTCTCCAACATCTCCTTTGCACTTGGACACGGAGAAAAGGCCAAGAGGCTCCTTCTTCTCAAAGCCAGGCATTCTGGGCAACATGGCCAGGCCTTGTGCTATTGCACAACCAAAATATTTTCATCTGCTGTTGGTATCACATTCCTTTAGCAGATGCAATCCCATGTATAATTATATTATTCCAACACAATGGTTACCTGCTGTGAATCTATTCTTATAGAAAACACCTTTACTTCTTCCACAGCTTACTTTCAGTGTTCGGACCTCAACACTCAAATCTTGTATTTCATTATTCTGCATGCCTTTTCCTAGATGAAATCAAGAAATGTATGTCAGCTGTCACAATACCCTTACAATACCCATCTTCCAGAGAATGACAGTGGTCTTACCAGATTATTGATCCTGCTAAGAGGATGTGGTACGAAGTGTGCATTCATGTCAGAGTGAAAACAAAACACTGTGACTGCCCCAAACCTTTGCAGGCACAAACTCACTGAAAGCAAGATTACATGTGACTGTCCTGATAGCTTTATTAGCACAAATAATCAAGAATGTGGTAGTGAAACAGGATGCTCTGTCCCTCATTTACAGACTTTTACTGAACTCACTTTGTTGCTTCCCAGGGGACGCAGGTTTCCTCATTTCTCCCCGGAGTACTTTGCTGCTCCCAGGGACTGCGGCAGAACTATTCTGAGCATGCTGGAGAACTGAAGAGGACACGTGTTAGGAAAACAAGTTCATGTGTAAGGTTTGCACAATCTTAACAATGTCCTTGGTTCTTCTAAGGTGGCATCACCAGCTATACTAGTAAAAGGATATTGTACGCCCATAGAGGACGATGCTTGATCTAGCAAGGTCTGTTACCGCAAGTGCTATTTTCTGAACTACTGAGAGACCCAGGTAGCAGCTCTTCAGAAGTCTACTTTGGCCCAGGGCCTCTTATTATTGACATCTACTTCAACCCACTCTTGTAAAAAGCTACTTATCTATCTCAAGTATAAACTCTTTCCAGGGACATTAGTTATCACATACACTAGTTGCTCTGTGACACATAACCTATAAAATAATATTAACAGCATTAAGAAAAAGCAGCCAAAAAGTAAACTAATCACTGTTAAGTTCATGCACACACTGTCCACACCCCAATGACTGATAATGTTTCACTCTATTCAACTCATAAAAATATACATACGTTGGTTGCCTATTTGCTACGGAGTTGAGGTTTTATTGTTGACATAGGTCACCAGAAAGTGTGCCCGTTCACTGTCATCGCTGAAGGCCTTTTCTAATCATTGTATGTTCTGCAAGCATACACCTTACGGTGGCTGGAAGGACCCTCTCCACTATGGCCTCCACATTATGGAATTATCTCCCCCTGCAGACACAATGGGCACCTATGGTGCAGGTGTTCCACCTGCTGGTAAAAACTACATACATTCCTATACACTAATTCTTACTATTGACTTTACTGAGTTTTGAATATTCTGGTTCATGTTTAATTATTTTAGTGTACTCATTTTACTTTGCAAACCACCTTGCTATTCTTCACAATAAAAGGCAATCTATTGGAAAAAGTAAACAAAATACATTTATTTATTATTATTATTATTATTATTATTATTATTATTATCCCAGGAGACAGGCAGAGGGTTGAGGCAAAGTGAATGCATGGCTTCTACAGGATTTTGTGGCCCAAAGTCTGACTACCATTTCTCAGTAAATGCTGATGACTTTTCTATCTTTAAGGCTTATTTGATTGGTTTAGCACAGCCAACAAGATAACGTACCATTTTCTAGGCTTTCGTATAATGGCTGTAAATTTTGATATGCTTCCAGGTTCTCCTTGCAGAAGATCTCCTCTATTGCTGACACATTGGTCTGAATTCTCTCAAGGACATCGCATACCACTTTACAAATATCATTTGGTTTTGCAGTTACCTTATCACACCAATTCTAGAAAGAAACAATAAAGACTTTGTAAACATATTTAGAACGAAAATGCAAAGTAGCTTCTCCATTTCCCACCAGATCTAACAGCAGATTACTTGGGTGGTTATCCCAGCACAATCAAAGGAAGCAAAAATTGTCAAGGCAGTTTTATCTTCCTTTGCCAGATTCAAATACCCTGCACACTTAGCATCCCTCAGACTAGCTAATGTCCTTTCCTATGCTTTTTATCAATGCCAGAGAAAGCCTCAAGGCATTTGGCCACTTGTTCTTCAGAAACAAGACATAATCGGCTGCTGTTATGGGGTTTGTCTTCTTTGTTTTTTCCTGTGGCTCACATCCCTCACTAACTAGTAAGGAAGTAGCTGTCTTATTACAAAAGAATTTCAAAAATATACTGGAAAGATAAGTTGCTGAATTGCAACTTATTACCAAATTTAAAACCATGGAGAGACTGAATAGAGACATTGGATCCTTATCTCATTATACATGATAAAACTATTTTCAGCCATCTCACGGCTTGCTTTTTCCTGTAAGACCAATTGCAGTCGTCGTCAACAGGTTTAGCACACCTATCAGCCAATCGCCCATTCCCACCACCCTTCTGAGTAATACCCCTGCCCACCCTCTCACTATATATAAGGGTCTGGTGACTTCTGTTTCAGTGTATCTGAAGAAGTGTGCATGCACACGAAAGCTCATACCAATACAAACTTAGTTAGTCTCTAAGGTGCTACTGGAAGGGGAAAAAATTATTTTGTTTCGACTATGGCAGACCAACACGGCTACCTACCTGTAACTAACTTGTAAGGTTTCTCCTTCCGTGCAATGTTTTTTGTTGTTATTAGAATATTTTTATACCAACTGCTACTAAAGAAACTCAGGAGTGTTGAGTGGAGGCTACTCTCAGAATCCTGTGGGGAAGGTTAGGCTGGGAGAGTGCAAATGGCCTATGTTCACCTAGTGAACTTCATCATAGAATCATAAAGTTGGAAGGGACCCTGAGGATCATCTAGTCCAACCCTGACTGAGTGAAGTTGGAGTCCAGATCTTTGCATCCAAGTCTGGCTCCCTGTTCACCATACTGCACTGCCTCTCATGCTGTGCTCCACCTATAACCCAGAAAACCTTTCTGGTTGTAGGGACAAAGATTTCACACTCTTACTTTAGATGGACTTCACATGTCCAGGTGGGATTTAAAAAATAATAATTCAATGCCTATAATAATCACCTTAAAATCTTCTTCGGAGATTCTTTTCTTGTCTCGCAGGAGATAGAGAAAAGGGAAAGTATCTTTGATTGCCAAAGAAATCTGTACTTTATGGGTTCTGAACCACCAAAAAATTTCATCTGAAGTACCTAGAGCAGACATGCTATAAACAAAGCAAGAAGTATCACAACACAAAAAGTCAGTGAAAGCAATAAATGACATGGCTATTTAAAGAAGTATTTTGAGCACAAAGATCACCTTAATACAGAAATTGAGGTGGAGAAACTACCTTTTCTCAGCAGATATTTTCGGAATATGACAATCTTCATGAAAGCATCTGGGAAATGAACTGCAGGATATCCGTGAATCTTCTTTCTTACTTACAATACATACATCATCATGTTCAGACTGAAGAGGAAAAAACAATCACTGTAAAAAATAATTTTATCAAAATGCATGGGGGGGGGTGAGTTTTAATATGTGGTGTTTCTTGTATACTACCTTGTGAGGGCAAAAGCCCTGAATTGTGGTTTAAAAGGATATTCAGCCGGCAGACACATCATCATTATCAAAATAAACAATGGTGTGGAAAAGAATATTTTTTTGAAAACAGATTTTGTTATTTTTAATGCAACAAATATCCTCTGGTAGTATTCTTTAAATATATTCAGTTTATTACATGATATATACTCAGCATCTTCCTATTTTCTCAGTTTCGTACTTATGAGACAACCTGAAGAGCAGGAAGCTAACACAGGTAACATTTATTGGACCCTAAAATAAACAGAGTGTTTAGATAAGGTTCCCGTGTAAAATGAGTCACTATTGATTAGACTACCACTGGTAACACTAATAAATGGCCATGACTGACTTTTCAGGTTCTGCCCCTGTTTTATTTATTTTTTATTCTGCAGCTGTGTGCAAAGGATTGCCCCGCCGCTACTGCAGCCGTGAGTGGAGGGTCAAGGGGTTTTGGCAGTGGGATGAGACAACCCACCTGCCAATAATGTTTTGACATAATGACATCATGTGGATTGTCCCATCTGCCTGCCAAAGTTGGCCCGCATGGAGAGGCCAGATAAAAATGGCCAGAAAGGTACCCCATTACAGTCGTACCTTGGTTCTTGAAAGCCTTGTGACTTGAACATTTTGGCTCCTGAACGCTGCAAACCTGGAAGTGAGTGTTCCGGTTTGAGAACATTTTTTGGAAGCCAAACGTCTGACATGGTTTCCGCTGCTTCCGATTGAGTGCAGGGAGCTCCTATAGCCAATTGGTTTTCAAATGTTTTTGGAAGTCGAAGAGACTTCCAGAACAGATTCCATTTGAGAACCAAGGGTACGACTGTACTTAACTTAAAGCATGGCTTACTTCTTTGGCAGTGTGAGCAGTTGTAGTGGAAATTTCAAAGAAACTGTGAGCAGGATCCCTGCCTTTGACTAAGATTGCACTCTCGTGTCATGTCTCAATAAGAGTTTTGTAATAAATCATTGGCTAAGGGATTGAGCCCTCGTTGTCATCATTGGCACTAGATTTTGTCCTTCATGTGTGCCACCATCATTTTGTGGGGCAGGCAAGCTGGACAAAGAGCCTCCCACCACAATGCCTATGGAACTGCAACTCTCACTCACACATGAAGCTTGGGGGGGAGCGAGACAAGGCTATATGCCTTGAGGAAACAAAGTTACTTAGGTTAAGTATTGATGCAAGTTGTTTTGTTTTTCTTTGTTATATATTATGTTTTGTATTGCCTTATTTAGGTGTAAACTGTGGTACAACCATTTTGGGTGAGGGGAGGTTCGGAAATATCTAAATACATAAGTGAATAAATAAAATGTGCACATGCCAGTTTAAATCAAGTAAAATTATTAAGGAAATGTTTACCATCGTTGTCCTGTTGGAATTTTGTGGTGGCTCAGGTAGCAGTCCCCTCTGAAATAAACATCACATTTATTAGGTTTACTCTGAGGCATAATCAGAATCCCCAAACATCACCTGAATTTAGGGAATAAACTCATAAGAAATTACACATCTTACTATGGCTATATGTTTATAATCTAGTAGGAGAATATTTCATTCCGCTGGGAAATTCTGCTGCTAACCTTAAAGCTGCCATGCTTGAACAATGGTATGTAAAAGTTGGTTCCCATGTGAAACTGTTGAATTACATTCATTTGAGCCTGAAGAGAGACAGTGGTTTCTTACCCCACTGCAGATGTTAATTGACTCAGTATTACTAAGGGCTCATCCACACTTCTTTGTCCCACCACTTTCCCCAGGGAAAACCTGCTGCTTGGGGTTGAATTGGGACAAATGGCAATTGGGATTCCTGTGGATTGCTGTTTGCTCTAGTTTAACGGTAAAGAGTGAGTTTCTCTGGGGAAAGCAGTGGGGCAAAGGCAAAACCTCCTGGCCCCTGCTTTCTAGGCATGTGCTCTTCTTTTAAATACCCACAACAATGTATTCTGCAGGGAATGAATTGTTACTGTCTAAGGTTTCTCAATGGGCACGGCTGTTGAAAAGCATCACAGTGCTTATTTTGCACACTTGTTGTCTTGTATTATGATTTTATATTTGGAGTGTTTTATGTTTTAATATGTTGGTATTCACAATGGAAGGTAGCCTATGAATAATGAAATAAATAAAAATCCCAGCTCTAATTAAATCATCAGTCTGTAGGTTTTACATTTCATTTTCCTCTGACCTCACTGTTGAGTACAAGGAAGCAACCTTGCTTGCTTCCTGTCAACAAGGGTGGGGTTGGGACTAACAAATAGTCAGGGAAAGTACACTTTGTGGTTTCTGATGAAACACCCAAGCTCCATCTGTTCCTCTTGCTCACTCTTTTTTCTTCTCCCTCTTTATTGAATGAGGATGTTATGAAGGTAACTCCAGTTATATAGTTATAATGTAGAATTCATTGTGAATATTATCACCATTGTTGTTGTTTTTGTCATTACACACACACACACACACACCACTTTCCCCCCTCGGGACTCAAGTCAGCTTAAAAATAACATACTCATTTTGAGAACAAAATGTGTGGATAATTATCTGTAAAACCTTAATGGTATCATCTGAAATTCCTTTAGAGTTGCAGGTAAGAAAATGAGGCATTAAAATTGCAGCTGTTACAAGTGAACTGCATACCTTTATTAATGTGTCTAATGAGGTTGTCCCACATTGGATACTTCTTCTCCACCATTTCCAGTGTTTACGTCCTCCTTCACTCTCAAATTGTGATGGTGTGAGCCACTTTCCATTGGGACCCTCAATACTTTTTCTTGAAACTCCTTTGACAAACAGAACAGTCTCATTAATGTTATGCACCTATACCAGGCATAGGCAACCTCAGCCTGCCAGATATTTTAGGACTACAACTCCAATGATCCCTAGTGAATAGGACTAGTGGTCAGGGATGATGGGAAATGTAGTCCCAAAAACATCTGGTGCACCGAGGTTGCCTATGCCTGACCTATCCCATTCAGCAGACTTCACTGAAGAGAGAAAGAAGCCGAGATGGTGATGTGGAAGTCGGAAAGAAACTTCAAGCTGATCATGGCTAATGCCAAACTTCAGGGCCCCTTAGAATGGATCAGCCCATCACCACAGCTAGACTCCCTGACACCTGCTTTCCTCCCTGTCCCTCTTGTACACGGTCACAATAAATTGTTTCTATATTTTTTGAAAAAATGGGAGCAATCGCCAATTACTTTTCATTCAGATTTATGGGTTGTGATAACTGCCACGTATAAATGTAGATTAATGAATTAATGATAAAGAGAATCAACATGCCACTGTTCTGTTACAAAAACAAAACATTTAAAGCTAAATAAAATCATTTAATCATGCATTAATAAATAGGGAAAGATTTCAAAAGCACTGAACATCCCACTGTGGTACTGATAGAATTATTTTAGGCTGGCCCAGGTCCACAGGATACTGTGGAATATAATTAAAGAGCTTTATAGGATATTAGTATTCGAAGTATTCCCAGAAAATAAAAGATACTCACATACCACCCACATTGATGCATCCTCCTCCCAACACCACACATTTATGCAAACACCATTTTTTAAATTTGCTGTTGGTATCACATTCCTTAAACAGATGTAATTATACATTTACTCTTCCAAATGATTACCTGTTGCAAATATATCCGTATGTAAAATGCCTTGTGCTGTTCCACAGGTTACGGGCAGTGTTGTGCCCTGGAAATCCAGACTTTGCTCTTGTGTCCCTTTTCCAAGATGAAATGAAGAAACGGATGTCAAAGGTTACATTTCCCATATTTTGGGCTGGCAACAAATGACAGCAGTCCTAAGGCAACCTGCTCACTGTCATCTCTGGAAGCTTTCTAATCATTATGTGTCTTATGACAACTCAAAAGAGGACCTACTAGTCGTGCTGCATCCAGAAAATGTGCATCTTATGGGGGCGTTACTGAACTTTGAATATTCTGGTTTATGTTTTATTGCTATTTTAGCAAACTGGTTTTATTTTGTAAACCGCATTGTTATATTTCACAATAAACATCAGTCTATCAATAATTTTCAATACATAAATTAATGCACAAGTATGTCATTTGTTGGGACGCGGGTGGCGCTGTGGGTTAAACCACAGAGCCTAGGACTTGCCAATCAGAAGGTCGGCAGTTCGAATCCCCAAGATGGGGTGAGCTCCCGTTGCTCGGTCCCTGCTCCTGCCAACCTAGCAGTTCGAAACCACGTCAAAGTGCAAGTAGATAAATAGGTACCACTCCGGCGGGAAGGTAAATGGTGTTTTTATGTGCTGCTCTGGTTCACCAGAAGCGACTTAGTCATGCTGGCCACATGACCCGGAAGCTGTACGCCGGCTCCCTCAGCCAATAAAGCGAGATGAGCGCCGCAACCCCAGAGTCGGTCATGACTGGACCTAATGGTCAGGGGTCCCTTTACCTTTTTATGTCATTTGTGGTGGCAGGCAGAGGACTGAAACAGTGAATGCATGGCTGGAAAAGACATGAACAGGGCTTTGTGGCTCAAACGCTGACTATACCATTCCTCAAATCCAAATGAATTTGTTTCTTTTTAGCTATATATCTTTAAGGCTCAACTGGGAGGTTTAGTCCCCAATACAAGATAATTTACCATTTCCTAGGCTTTCATATAGTGGCCATAAGTCTTGACATGCTGCCAGGTTACTGCTGCAGATGATTTCCTCTATTGCTGACAGATTGCCCTGAATGCTCTCAAGGACCTCGTACACCACTCTTTGAATATTGTTTGGATTTGCAGTTACCCAATCTTGCAAATTCTAGAAAGAAACATTACAGGGTTTTAAAATCTCTGTCTTAAAAATATCTTTTAGACTGAAAATACAGAGTAACTTTCCCATTTCCCACCAGATCTAACAGCAGATTATTTGGATAATCATCCCAGTACAATCAAAGGAAGCAGAAATTGTCAATGTAATTTTCTTCTCCTTTTCCAAGTTCAAATACGTCGCGCAGCTTACATGTCTCCGAACACTAACATCCTATCCTATGCCTTTTACCAATGGCAGAGAAAGACTCAAGGCCACTTTTTCAGAAACAAGCCACAACCTGGATGGAATTGTAGAACCAGCACCAAGGGCCTTCTGGCAGTTCCCTCACTGCAAGAAGTGAGTTTACAGGGAACCAGGCAGAGGGCCTTTTCAATAGTGGTGCCCGCCCTGTGGAACGCTCTCCCATCAGATGTCAAGGAAATAAACAACTATCCAACTCTTAGAAGACATCTGAAGCGCCGCCCTGTTTAGGGAAGTTTTTCTGTATTGTGCTGTATTGTGTTTTTGGAAGTGGCTCAAGAAACCTAGCCAGATAGGTGGGGTATAAATAATAAATTATTATTATTATCGTAGAATTGCACAATTGGAAAGGACCCTGAGAATGATTGAGTCCAACCCACTGCAATGGATGAATATGCAGCTCTTCTGTGCGGGGATCAAACCTGCAGTCTTGGTGTTATCAGCACCATGTTCTAAACCATCTTAGCTATCCAGGCTGCTGCTATTTCAATTCATTTCACTTTTAATTTGTATACCATTTTTCTATATTGCTTTACACAAGACAGTTTACAATATGAAGAAACAACAAAATATACAATCCAGTGCAAACACATAACATAACAATCCAGTGCAAAACAAAGAAGTCATAATAAAATGTGACTTAAAAGAAATATCTTATATCAAATAAAGGAATATGTGATAATCCATTAGAATAAAGCACGAAACTCCCAAAGTATCAACAAATAATAATTAAACAGAAATTCACTCTCAACGATAGCAATAAATCATTACTAAATTATAATCAATTAAAAACAGCAAATTTACAATGCATTAAAAATTATGTTAAAAAATTGAATTGAGCAACAAAGTAGGAATTTAAGCAGAAAATAATTGCCTCAGTTAGATACAATAGTCACCTTAAAATCTTCTTCAGAGATTATATTCTTGTCTCGTAGGCCACAGAAAAAAGGAAATGGGTCTCTAATTGCAAGAGAAATCTCCATTTTATGGGCTCTGAACCACTCCAAAATTTCAGCTGAAGTACCTGGAGCAGACATACTACAAACAACACAAAACTATGTTTTAAAGACCTTGGAAATCATGTGGTTTTTAAACAAGCAAAATTAAGCATTATCTAGCGTTTATCTAGAATGATTCCGTTTCCAAAAATGAGAAACCCTATCAGGGAATCCTTAGGTGTAGATCAGGCTGTGGAAGTAATTGTGTTGTGATTTCCTCTTTCCACTTCGACGCAGGTTTAGGTGTTCTTTGCGAATAACACCAGCCCGGGTTAATTTACCCTGGTCTTCTTCTGCGTTTAATCTGAGTCCCCAGCTGTGCCAGAAGGGGGGTCCCTCCGGGGTCTGTCGCTCTTTTGCGAGAGGGAGTCTAGCGCAGACGGGAAGCCCGGTTCCCCTGGAGCGCCTTGCCCTTGCGGAGGAGACCGACCTGTCCCTTGACTTACCTTTCTGCTTTGACTTGAGCGGAGATGGGGCTGTGACGAAGGGGCTGAAGAAAGCAGGAGGAGGACTCCCCCGTCCAGAAGAGCGAGAGGAAACGAAAGGAAACTCAACGTCTTCCAGTCGAGGACTGGCGCTGCCTGCTCTGAGCTGCGCTCGGGGAGAAGTGAGGAACTCGGCCCGTTTCATGGAAAGGAAATCACCACGGACACAGAAATCAGAAAAGAAAACCGAAACTGGAGGAACGCTTGATGATAAATCATGACCCCCCCCCTCGCCCCATGAGCCAAAAACTGTGCATAAGATATTTCTCACGTTAAAAGAAATATTACTCTTGTCAGTCTCTGACTTGAGAGGCCCCTCCCGTCCTCCATCACAGATCATGACCACAGCCTGCAGGTAAGGACTTGTGTGGGATCCAGTCCAGGGATTTCTGACTAGTTCCTTCAGTGCCTCTGAATGACTGTGGGTGATCCTTATGGTGTGAACTTAAAGCGATGGTTGAGCAGAGCCATTATGGATGGATGGATGGATGGATGGATGGATGGAATTTATATACCACCCTACACCCAGAGGCCTCAGGGCAGTTCACAGAAAAGATCAACATAAAAACCACAGTATCTATAATCAAAATAAAAACAACAACCCAATAACACTCTCCAATAAAGAGCCACATTTTAAAAGAGTAAGGTAAAGGGACCCCTGACAGTTAAGTCCAGTCGCGAACAACTGGGGTTGTGGCGTTCATCTCACTTTACAGGACGAGGGAGCTGGTGTTTGTCCGCTTCCGCAGACAGTTTTTCCTGGTCATGTAGGCAAGAAGACCAAGCTGCTTCTGGCGAAGCCAGCGCAGCACATAGAAACGGCATTTACCTTCCCACCGGAGCGGTACCTATTTATCTCCTTGCACTACGTGCTTTTGAACTGCTAGGTTGGCAGTATAGACTGTCAGTGTGTAGTGGGACGCGGGTGGCGCTGTGGGATAAACCACAGAGCCTCTTGGGCTTGCCGATTGGAAGATCGGCGGTTCGAATCCCTGTGACCGGGTAAGCTCCCGTTGCTTGGTCCCTGCTCCTGCCCACCTAGCAGTTCGAAAGCACTCCAGTGCAAGTAGATAAGTAGGTACCGCTCTGGCGGGAAGGTAAACGGCGTTTCCGTGTGCTGCTCTGGTTCGCCAGAAGCGGCTTAGTCATGCTGGCCACATGACCCAGAAGCTGTACGCCGGCTCCCTCGGACAATAAAGCGAGATGAGCGCCGCAACCCCAGAGTCGGCCACGACTGGACCTAACGGTCAGGGGTCCCTTTACCTTTACCCACGACTGGACCTAACGGTCAGGGGTCCCTTTACATCGAGAGCCAGTGTGGTGTAGTGGTTAAGAGCGGTAGTCACATAATCTGCGGAACCGGGTTCGCGTCTCCGCTCCTCCACATGCAGCTGCTGGGTGACCTTGGGCCAGTCACACTTCTGTGAAGTCTCTCAGCCCCACTCACCTCACAGAGTGTTTGTTGTGGGGGAGGAAGGGAAAGGAGAATGTTAGCCGCTTTGAGACTCCTTAAAGGGAGTGAAAGGCGGGATATCAAATCCAAACTCTTCTTCTTTAAAGGTGTGTAATGAAGGCACCAGGTGAACTTCTCTGGGGAGAGCGTTCCACAGATGGGGAGCCAATGCCTTTCTTCTTCTCTTATAATGGCAATGGTGCCCACCTGAGAATTCCAGTGAGTTCTGTCTGAAAAAAGCCCTGGTTATATGTTTAATGCACATATAATGCTGTGTTTAAGTCTGTTGTGGGTTGTTGCTTTTTGTATGGGGACAGAACTGGTGTTTTTCCACTGGGAGTGGTGGTCATTGCATCTGGAGCTATAAGCCTCCTGATTTAACATGAGATCTGAAATCTGAGCACCTTCCTATGTAGATATGTAAATAGGGCTGCTTACATCGCAGAGAGAGACACAGGTGCTGTGAGATGCCAGCATGCAGAGAACGGAGAGAGGTGCATTTTGAATTTAGCGATAAAAACTATGTTTAAATTCTGTCTGGGATGAGGATTAGAGGGAGAATGTTTTAAAGAACTGAACCACTGCTAGTTCTTTTTGTTGCTTTGTAACATTTAGGTCTTTAAGACTAAAGAGCAGTAATGTTTTTAAAAGTTTTTTTTCCTACACAAGAGTCCAGACTTCCATTGTACAACACTAAAAGGGTGTGGAGGCAGTGTCGTCTAGGGAGAAGGGGTGTGGCTGGGGAAAGTCCAGAGGGCCAGACTGAAAGGCATAGAGGGCCACAACCAGTCCCCTGACCTCAAGTTCCCCATCCATTGTCTAAATTGAGGGGAAATACCTCCTTGGAGCAAAGTGTGAATGAGATCCAGGTAAAATTGAGATTAGCTGAAGAATGGAAGCACCTTTCAGTGATGCAGAATTCTTGACTTAGCGTAAATTGTATCATAATACTTTCTCACATCCCAGAGAGTGAGCCAATGTAGCCTGTTTATTCTGCTTGCGTTTATTAGTCTTCAAATGTCAACTTCACCTCTCCACATGCAACACTGACAAAAGCTTTTAAGACAACACATTTTTGTCCCTGGACTGTGTATAGTCATGCACTCACAAGTCTTATGGATACACAAGACAAACTGCTAATAATGTTCTTCTTTGTTCCTCCAGGAACATAATTTGTTGTTTATAAAGTGCCTAATAATGCTAGCATCTCATCACATATGTGGTTGGTACATAGTTTTTTTCAGTAGATGGGAGCCACTATTTCATGTCTTGTTGGTCAAACCTTTTACCCTTTTTAATAGTTGTATCCTCTCTTTGATTCCAGCTGCTTTTTCCTATGGAGAAGAAAAGTGACCTGTGGCTTCTCAGCCTGCTCTCCATGACACTGTTTCAGTGAGGAAACTCAGGAGCGATGAGTGCAGGCTACTCCCAGAAAGCTGTGAGATCTTTCACTGTATTCAGCTCATAAAAATATACATATATTGGTTGCCTTTTTGCTACTGAGTTGACATAGGTGACCTGAAAGTGTGTCGCCTTTAATATGGGCCTGCCCATTCCCTGTCATCGCTGAAGGCCTTTTCTAATCATTATATGTCCTGCAAGCATACACCTTATGGTGGCTGGAAGGACCCTCTCCACTATGGCCTCCACATTATGGAATTATCTCCCCTTGCAGACACAATGGGCACCTATGGTGCAGGTGTTCCACCTGTTGGTAAAAACTACAGACATTCCTAGACACTAATTCTTAGTATTGGCTTTACTGAGTTTTGAATATTCTGGTTCATGTTTAATTATTTAAGGGTACTCATTTTACTTTGCAAACCACCTTGATATTTTTCACAATAAAAGGCAATCTATTGGAAAAAATAAACAAATACATTATTATTATTATTATTATTATTATTATTATTATTATTATTATTATTATTATATCCCAGGAGACAGGCAGAGGGTTGAGGCAAAGTGAATGCATGGCTTCTACAGGATTTTGTGGCCCAAAGACTGACTGACTACCGTTTCTCAGTAAATGCTGATGACTTTTCTATCTTTAAGGCTTATTTGATTGGTTTAGCACAGCCAACAGGATAACTTACCATTTTCTAGGCTTTCGTATAATGGCTGTAAATTTTGATATGCTTCCAGGTTCTCCTTGCAGAAGATCTCCTTTATTGCTAACACATTGGTCTGAATGCTGTCAAGGACATTGTATACCACTTTCGAAATATCATTTGGTTGTGCAATTACCTTATCACACCATTTCTAGAAAGAAACAATACAAGCTTTTAAAACATTTTTAGAGAGAAAATGCAAAGTAGCTTTCCTATTTCCCACCAGATCTAACAGCAGATTACTTGGGTGGTTATCCTAGTACAATCAAAGGAAGCAAAAATTGTCAAGGCAGTTTTAACTTCCTTTGCCAGATTCAAATACCCTGCACACTTAGCATCCCTCAGACCAGCTAATGTCCTTTCCTATGCTTTTTATCAATGCCAGAGAAAGCCTCAAGGCATTTGGCCACTTGTTCTTCAGAAACAAGCCACAATCGGCTGCTGTTATGGGGTTAGTCTTCTTTGTTTTTTCCTGTGGCTCACATCTCCCCACTAATTTCTCCTTCCGTGCAAAGTTTTTTGTTGTTAGAACATTTTTATACCAACTGTTCCTAAAGAAACTCAGGAGCGATGAGTGGAGGATACTCCCTGAATCCTGTGGGGAAGGTTAGGCTGGGAGAGTGCAAATGGCCTATGTTCACCCAGTGAACTTCATCATAGAATCATAAAGTTGGAAGGGACCCTGAGGATCATCTAGTCCAACCCTGACTGAGTGAAGTTGGAGTCCAGATCTTTGCATCCAAGTCTGGCTCCCTGTTCACCATACTGCACTGCCTCTCATGCTGTGCTCCACCTATAACCCAGAAAACCTTTCTGGTTGTAGGGACAAAGATTTCACACTCTAGATGGACTTCACATGTCCAGGTGGGGTTTTTAAAAAGTAAATTCAATGCCCATAATAATCAGCTTAAAGTCTTCTTTGGAGATTCTTTGATTGTCAAAGAAATCTGTACTTTATGGGTTCTGAACCACCGAAAAATTTCATCTGAAGTATCTGGAGCAGACATGCTATAAACAAAGCAAGAAGTATCAGAACACAAAAAGTCAATGAAAGCAATAAATGACATGGCTATTTAAAGAAGTATTTCAAGCACAAAGTAAAGAACTGTAGAGCATATAAACAGAAAGGTCCCATTAGAAAAAGAAAAACATGTCTGAGGCTTGATAAATCTCTAACCTCAGATCAGGCTGCAGAATTGTGCTGCTCTTTTCCTACTTCCTACTTCCTACTTCGACTCAGCTTTAGGTGTTCTGTGTGACTATTAGTAACTTATATGGGTATCCTTCTATATTTACTTTGAGTACCCAGCTATAGCCAAAGTGAGATTCCAATGTGAATTTAGGAGCATGGATGGCTTCAGTTTAACTTAGATTAGCAAGAGTCACAAATAAACTAGGGGTGGGGGTGAACAGTGTTCAGAAAGAATGAAAGCTCATGTGTTTCATTTCAATTGCACCCTTCCTCCAAGGAGCAAAGGGTAGCATGCCAGGCTCTCCACCACCATTAATTTTATCCATACAACAACCCTGTGAGGTAGGTTAGGTCAAGATAAAAGAGACTGGCCCAAGATTGCCTTCATGTCTGAGTCGGGGTTTTAACCTGACTCCACCCCAGTAGCCGTCCAACATTCTGATCACACCACCAGATCCCTCAGGTCTTGGAGATGCTAAAAACTATCTGTGCCCATTGATGGCACGCTGGCAGTCTGAATTGCCAGCAGCAAACATTTGTATTGGAAAGCTCTGACTCAGCCACATTTTTTTTCAGACAAGGGAAATAATTCCAGCATACAATGTTTGTTGCAGATACTGTAAACATTCATTTATGAGACTTTGTGTCTGGATTTGAAGCAAGATGGGATTTGTGGCTTTCACATTCCAAGCAGAGAGATTTTGCATCAGGAAACCATTTAAATGAACCAGGCACACGAGTGGCTCTCCTCCGCCTTTCAGCAACATGTACATTCCTGTTCAAATCCTTGACTCCGCGCAACCATCCCTTTACATTCACACCGCAGACACACAGTCATTGAAGACCCACAAAAACATAATCTCAAAATCTGTTTATACAGCCACTGAAAGGAACTAGAGGGGAACTCTTAGGTCATACCAGGACTCAGGCAGTAGTCACAATCTGTGTGTGAGACAAAGGGTGGGGTCTCCAAAGGAAGAGATTGTGACAAGGGTAATTATTTTAAAAAGCAATACATTATGCACAGTTTCTAACATGAGTCACAGGGAGAGGGAAGTTTTGATTTCCTAGTTTTTTTTAAACTTTCGATTCTGCCTTTCTTCCCAGAAATTGGCCAATTTAGAGGTTCCACCCAAATCCGTCTCCCAACAGCCAGTCATGGACTCAGTGGGAGGTCCGACGTACTGAAGAAGGAATATTTTTAGTTTCATTTCACTTTCGCCCTCACTTTTTTTTCTCACCTGGCGAAATTTCAAGGTCGATCCTTCTATTTAACCTGGTGCCTGTTCGTGCAGCCTCCACTTTGCGAAGGAAAAGCAGAAAGGTAAGTGTCGCGAGCGGCTGATCTCCGCAAGGAAGAAGGAGCCTCCGACGGGCTTGGCGTCATAGCAAAGCAATCCTGCGCTCATTCAAGAGATCGGGGAGACTCCAGGCGCTGCCTGAATTTCGGCAAGCGAAGGGGGATGAGGGAGGGACGCCCAAGAAACAGGTCGCCTGCAGCAGGATCGGACTGATGCGTTTCCTCAGGGGGTCTTGGAGTGCTAAGGCTGCAATCCTATACACGCTTACCTGGGAGTAAGCCCCATAGAACTCAGTTGGGCTTACTTCTGAGTAGAGGCGTGTTGGATTGAATAGACCGTTGGAGCTAGATTAGCATTGGTTTCTCACTGTAATGCTGCTTTCCTGTTGCTTCCCATAGTATGAAATTTTCCCTCCTCATCAGGGGTTGGAGAAGAAAATATTCTCTTCAGCTCTATTCCAGATGGATGGCCATCTGCCATGGACACTTTAAATATAGCTTTCCCCTTTCAGAAATGGGATCTGCCTATTTTAATTCCATGAAATTCTAGATTTTGGTTGCGACGGTAATGCTAGAACTTTTTCTTCAAATAGCCATCACTTCTCTTGTTTTCATCGAGTTTTTGAAGGTATCTGATACATCTTGCTTTGTTTGTAGCATGTCTGCTCTAGGTACTTCGGGTGAAATTTTGGAATGGTTCCGAGCCAATAAAATGCAGATTTCTGCTGCTATCAAAGACTCATTTCCCTTTTTCTTTATCCTGCGAGACAAGAAAATAATATCTGAAGAGCAGTTTAAGGTGACTATTATAGACATTTAATTTATTTTTTAAAGTTGTGTCTGGGGTTTCGTAGTTCATCTAAGCCAGGATTGGGGAATCTTTGGCTTCCCAGAAGTTGATGGACTGCAACTCCCATCAGCCCTAGCAAGCATGGTCAATGGCCAGGGGTGATGGGAATTCTAGTTCAGCAACATCTGAAGGGCCAAAGATTCCCCACATCTGTCTGAGCTTTTCCTGGAGCAAAGCCTGACATTATAGGACCATTGTTCATATGTCCGCCCAGCTAGTATATAAAGCAAGGAGTGGGAGACGTCTTAATTTAACCATCAGCAATGTATAAGAAAGGGAGTGTTGAACTCTCACTGCCTGTTTTTTAGCTCCTTGGAATCGGTTACTTTTCCCTTTTCCTAATGCTTGAATCCAGCCAGTAGGGGAGGAAAATGGCTGAAGGGAAGGTAGGAAACGAGGTGGAAAGTTGCAGCATCCTTCTCCCATGTGCTGCTTTTAATGCTGAAGTACCCATATGGCAGGGACGCTGGTGGCACTGTGGGTTAAACCACAGAGCCTAGGACTTGCCAATCAGAAGGTCAGCGGTTCGAATCCCTGCAACGGGTTTAGCTCCCATTGCTCGGTCCCTGCTCCTGCCAACCTAGCAGTTCGAAAGCATGCAAATGCAAGTAGATTAATAGGTACCACTCCGGCAGGAAGGTAAACGGTGTTTCCGTGCGCTGCTCTGGGTCGCCAGAAGTGGCTTAGTCATGCTGGCCACATGACCCGGAAGCTGTACACCAGCTCCCTCGGTCAATAAAGCGAGATGAGCGCCACAACCCCAGAGTCGGCCACGACTGGACCTAATGGTCAGGGGTCCCTTTACCTTTACCTTACCCATATGGCACAGGACAAATGGCTGCAGCTGTGGCATAGGGAGATGTTATACGTGATTCATAACCAGAAAGGTTTTCAGGGTAGCAGGAGGAACATAGCATGAGAGTCAACCAAGTGTAGTGATCAGTGTGTTAGACTTGGATGCCAAGATCTGGGCTCAAACTCCATTCAGTCATCGTGTCCCCAGAGTGAACCTACGCCAGTGGTCCTCTCCCAGCATAACTTCCTCTCTCCATCCTGAGAGCCTTTAGGAGAGGTTGGGATACAACAGCAACCATTGCACAGGAGGAGGAACCTTGAAAGTTAGTGTGGGATATGACCCAGCGAAAAAGTGAAGAAGATGCACTCCTTAACAGCAGCAGGTTGTGGCTTGTTTCTGAAAAACAAGAGGTCACATGCCTTGAAGCATTCTTTGCCATTACTGTAATACAAAATATAGGAGAGGGGTTTTAGCTGTGCTGGGCCTTGGAATTTGAATTAAATTTGATTTCTTTGCTTATGCTAGGTTTACCATCTTGGATATGATGGGAAATGGGATACTTACTATAAATGAGTTTAAAAAATGCTTGTGGTGTTGTTGTTTTTTCTAGATTTGTTCTGAGCAGGTATCGTCAAATGCAAATGCTCTTCAAAGAGTGGTATACAATGTACTTGAAAGCATGACAAACAATGTGTCAGCAGTAAAGGAGATTTTCTGCCCAGAGAACCTGGAAGCATATCAAAATTTAAAACCAATATATGAAAGCCTAGAAAATGGTAAGTTATCTTGTTGGCTGTGCTAAATCTACCTAGCAAACATAAAAGATAAATAGTCAAAAGGAAAGAAAAATCATCAGATTTTATTGAGAAATGGTGTAGTAGTGAGTGTTTGAGCCACAGAATATTCCCAACCATGCATTCCCTTTGTCTCAGCCCTCTGCCTGCCATCTGCTGGCGAATTTATTATTATTCTGTTTATTTGAAAGTACTTATTGTCTGCTTTTTACAGTGAAAAATAATATGGTGGTTTACAAAATAAAACCAGTATACTAAAACAACAAGAAAACATAAACCAGAATATTTAAAGTTAAGTAATACCATTACTAAGGATCAGCGCCCAGGAATGCCTATTTAAATTGTAGGTTTTTACCAGCTTTCCCCATAAGTGCTCATTTTGTCTCTAAGGTAAGGTTATTTGACTGTGTCAGAATATGGTGCTGTATCCTAGTCATCATAAGACGTATGTCTGCTTGATATGGCATGTCTAGAATATCCTCCTTACTCGAGGGGCATCCAACTTTGACAGTGAATGGGTTGGAATATGTGAAAGGAGGCTTTGTCCTAAACAGTGGCGGAGCTTCATGCTCCAGCACCGGGGGGGGGGGGGGGGGGCAGAGAGCAGGCGGGGGCGGGGCTGGCGTGCGTCCTGGGGGTGTGGTGTGCCGCCTGTGGGGGCGGGACCACAATGGCACCACACTGGGATTGCGCTGCCAGGGGCGGGGTGCTCCCCCCACACTCCCTTCCTCCGCCAGTGGTCCTAATCTGTTCAGAGCCTTACATGTCAACATCATCACCTCAAACACAGTTCAGTAGCAAATAGGCAATCAGTGCTGTTCCTCCAGCACTGTTGATATAGAATCATAGAGGTGGAAGGGTCCCAATGATCACTTCGTCCAATGCCCTGCAATTCAGGAATCTCAACTAAAGTATCCAAGACAGATCGCCTTCCAGCCTCTGTGATGTGTATACATGGAAGGATGCTGTACAGTGGTACCTCGGGTTAAGTACTTAATTTGTTCCGGAGGTCTGTACTTAACCTGAAACTGCTCTTAACCTGAAGCACCACTTTAGCTAATGGGGCCTCCTGCTGCCACTGCGCCGCCAGAGCACAATTTCTGTTCTCATCCCGAAGCAAAGTTCTTAACCTGAAGCACTATTTCTGGGTTAGCGGAGTCTGTAACCTAAAGCATATGTAACCTGAAGTGTATGTAACCCGAGGTACCACTGTACTAAGCGTTTTGCACCAGCTGCAGTTTCTTATAAACCATAAATGATTAGATCAGCGATCTCGAATCTTTGTCAACTACTGGATACATTTTCAATTATGAGAGTGCTAGGGGCGCTGGTCACAAAATGGCTGCCATGGGGGAGGGTGGCATAGCACAAAATGGCTGTCAAGGGGAACATGGCATAACACACAGTTAGAGAGACAACCACCCCCAATAACCTCATGCTTAAAATCAGGACTGGCTCAGAGCATTTTGCAGCTTTGGGCAAAACAGGAAATGTCACTAGCCCCTACTCTTTGTCAGAACTCTTGTCACCTGCTCCTCCCCTATATGCCACATACCCACCCCAAGCAGAAGGCCGTAGTGGAGAGGAGTGGGCAGCGGAGAGCAGGCATAGTGGGTGAGGGTGTCACAATGGGCAGGTGAGGAGGAGGAGGAAGCAGAGGGCAGGAGTGGAGGCTGGATACACCACCTGATGCATTTGCCTCACCTTACCTCATTGGCAGGCTGGACCTGCTTACAATGGGAAGTCAGCTGTGTCCTGCTGGTACTGATTATGATTATTGATTTTACATATACTGATGCTGTTGCTGTCCATAGTATCATGAAAAATATACAAGGTAGCCCCACCAGTCTTGTTTGCTTAGAAAGCACCTGCACATTTTGTTGCATAACTTTTTTTTAGGAGGGCTAGAAACTTACTTAAAACAAGAGCAATGAAAGCTCAAAGTCAGAGGACCTTTCCCCGGGGCGCCACTGGAAGCCTTCCCAGGTGCCATGTTGCTGACCCCTGAATTAGATGTTCACAACACATTTTATCCATTTAATTTAATAGTAAGGTGCTAATGCCCTTGTTTTCTTCACACACTTTCTTTTCAGTTCTCCAGCGTGCAACAAATAGCTTTGCCACAGGACCTGGGAGCAAGAACATACTCCAGACAAAGAAGAACAGTTCTGAATTCTCTGCACCAAAAGGTGAATTTTACATGGGTCTCTAAATGTTTCTGAGGCATAGACTGTGGGAAGAGAAAAATACAATAATATAAGGCAGAACTCCCCAAACTTTCCACCTACAAGACCTACCTGAGATGGATGAAAATTAGAGACCCTCCAGGTAGTCTTTTTATTGCACATTCCTGATGATTTGTGCTAATAGGGCTATTGGGACAGTGATGTGTGTTCCTGCTGTCAGCATTGTTTGCGCTTGCTGAAGCTGGAGGCAGTTGCACTGTTTTATTTTAAGTCAGTGCATAGCCTGTAACATCCTTCTGAAGTTCTATAACTTTTTATGTCACAAGTGTTCTGCTATATTTTTGTGATGCTTTTGTTGCGCTATAGCACCTTTGGACAGCAATAACATGGTAGCATTAAGGAAACAAAGCACAGCAAGCTAAAGCAGAATAAATCCACCATTAATGGATTATTATTGTGTCAAGAATGTGTTGCAGAATACACCCACAATAAAACATCTGCCTGGAGGGGCCCTTACTGAGGCCCACTAGTCTCAAAATGCTGGCAAATGGAAACAGAGTTGGCATAATCAGCTGCCAATTGCTGACTGAATTGTCAAGTGATACCTAATCCATCTTTGGAAATTGAAAACACCATTTCCCTTATGGTAAGGAGTTCCATATTCCACCTTTCCCTAAGCCAAGTACAGTACAGCCATTTTCTCAGGAGGTATTGTGACTAGCCTTCTCATTTTAGGCAGAATTTGCTGACCCATAAGAACTAAGTGAGAAGGTTGTTCAAAATTTTCCTTTTTTTGTTTCAGGTTTTCCCTTTCTCCTTACACCCACGTTTGATCAAGAAATGGCAGAACCTTATAAAAAAAAATATTTTTCAGAGGGAGAAGCCTCAACTAGCTATCAAGGTATTGCATAAAAATAGATGGAGCAGGGTGGGCACTTCTGAACATAATTTTATATGAAGAGGTTTTTCAGTTTTGATATTCATGTTTCATGGCAATGACGGTATATAAGCATTGGATAAAAGTAGACGAGAACATGTTAAATTTGTGGAAGGTATTATTGTCTTGGGAGGAAAAAGGATACTTTAGATAATGCAATTTTAAAAATAAAAATGGTAATCCCGTTTCCCAGGATCAACTAAGATTGGACACAGGAGATTTGGGTATGTATGGGATGGCTTCACTTACATCAGTTGTGTTAGATCCTGCTAAATCAGGGTATCTAGGCACCGGATCCCTTACCAGATTTGAAACTGTTCTGTTAAACCAAGGATCTAAAGGTAAAGTGTTGATATAAGAGATTTACGGAGAATTGTTGGAAATTTCATCCAGCCCATTAAGAAGCACGAAAACTATCTGGGAGGCAGACATAGGATGTGAAATAGATGATATAAAACAGAAAAGCGTGTGAACCATTAAAACCAGCAGGGTCTATTGCTGCCTGCATAGTGCAGAATACCACACCAGAGTCTCCCATAGGTGGTACAAGGCTCCAGTTTGCTAGCTATTATGTATTACCCTTTCTCTAGCAGTAGTTTTTTGGCTGGGCTGTGGTCACTTGGTAACATATTTCAGTCTCTGATGGGAATGCCTGATTGTCAAAAACTTTTATTCTGACATATATTAGGAAATCAGTAGTATTATTCAGGACCCAATACAAATTACACCCCAATTGTAACTATTTTTAGGACATTAAGATGAACATAAAACTAAACATTTTGCTAATCTTTCTGCTAGTTGCAGCTAGGCTGTCTATCACACAGTTGAGGGAAGCCTTGAAAGACCTAAATATTTCTCTTTGGTATAATAACATTTGGAATATAGTCATATCTGAGAAGCGAACATATCCGTTAAGAGTATTGAAAGGTATTGAAAACCCAGTGACTTTGTGCTACTTGGTGAAACTTGACACTGACTGATGCTTTTAGTATGGGATGCTTATATGTAGTATGTATGAACTTTATGAAGCAATGTATGGGTTTTTCCAGATTTCTCTTTTCCTGTTGTTCCCTGTATTGTGTTTCCTTCCATTGTTCTTGTAATTTAAAAACGCCATTTTTAAATGCTTAATACACAACTGCACTGTTGGCCTGGCACTATGAAGGCATTCCATGGCATTTCGGTGGAATCTAGCCACATATTAAAAATGTTGTGAAAATGCTAAAAAAAATTTTTTTTGAAAAATATGTTGAATTTGCCATAGCTTGCCATCGCCATCTAATGTCACATTTGTACAATGCGCTTTACAACACACTTAAAACGTTTTATTTGCAGCTGTATAGCTGAATCCTTGGTTCCTCTTTTTAAAATGAGTGAAAAAGGGATAACAATTCCCTACTAAATGGCTTCTTCTTCTTCTTCTTCTTCAGGACTGAAAGTTGCTGGTGCGACAGAAAGCATGGCAAAAATGTCTCCAGGACCAACTAACACCTGTTTGAAAATGGGTGGTACTCCGAAAGGTAAAGAAGGTGCAATGGTATAGATTCCTCATAGGTTCTCCAAACTAACCCCTTCCACAGTTCTCCAAAAGCAGCTTTGGCATATACCCTATAAACTGGGCGTGGGTGTTGTCCATATGTCATTTACCTGCACCCTGGTTCCTAGCTGCCATTTTGCCCACTTCTTTTTAAATGCCTGCCTCCATTACCCAGTTCCCTGTTTTTGTTGTTGTTTTAACTGCATGCATGCAATGTTAGCCATTACCAATAGTTACAGAATCCTGTTATGATGACTATGGAGCTCTATTCTTGCTATGTCTTGAAACCTGACCCCTTGACCCTATGTGAGCTCAAGGAACTTGCTTCACATTGTGGTTATATGCTGCAACCTGACTTCTCAGTTCCCAGTTCTCTTAAGAGTTGGCACACATGGAGTTGCACCAGGGCATCTGCGCAGATGTGCCAGAATATCTCCATGGCGGAGTCATAATTTGAGTTATGCTGGCAATGTGGAGCTTCCACCATATCCTGTAGCTTTCCAGCCATTGTATCTGTCGGGGGCTGGTCTGAATATGATGTCAGAGACTGGTCTGACTCCGAAGATGGGGGAATGCAGTCACAGACAGAGCAGCCTCTAACAGAGGAGGAGGGAGAGGATTTCTCCCCCTGCGCCTTCCATGTTCCCAGAAGCAGAGAGACCAGAAGATTCAGAGGCTGCACAGTCGGGGGAAGAGCTGGACAGCTTTGAGATAGTAGCTAGGCAACCAGGAGGGAGGGAGCATTTAGGAGATTCTTCAATCGAGTGGTGGGGAAGTCCATCCCCCCCGAACTCAGAGGACTAAAAGGGTCCAGGAACAACGGGGCGGGACAGGTGACCGGTAGCGCGCTTCTTGCTGCAGAAGCGGAGTGGATTCAGAGTGAGCAACTGCCATCCATGGGGAGGGTGGTTTGATGCTGCTCTCAATATGTCGTTATAAATAAAATGGACTATAAACCTGCCAGAGCCTCATTACTTTTTATCAGAAGCTACTGGAGGGAGGGGAAACTCCCTTGCCTGCCAACATACCTGACAGTATCTTTGGTTTAGAATTGTGTCCCAATATATTTTCAGATGATATGAAATGCTACTTCATGCCACATCTTATCAGTAGGATCTGTAACTTGGTAAGACTGTTGTCATTTTCTGGAAACCCAAAATATGGAAATTGCAGCATTTGACATCAATTTCTTGATTTCCTCTAGGAAAAGGGATACAAAATATTAAAAAAGACAAGCCGGTTGTCCAGGGCTCAACAGTGGTTGTTACTTGTGGAAAAACTAAAGGTGTTTTATATAAGGAAAAATTGGCAACAGGTAAACATTGTTTCGAAACAGTTTAATTGTATGTGTAATTATGTATTTTAAGAGAATTTTATAGCAATAAGAAGTTAAACTCTTTGTGTTTGTGCCCATGAGTGTGTTGGGAGAAAGATGGATCCATGTGGCAGTATGTGGGTGTAATTGTATGTTTGGGACCACTTAAATAGACTTGTAGGAAATTGGTTTTTTATTTCCCACTGAATCCTGGGTAACTTGGAGTAATTCTGTCTATATCACAATGGGATTTTCAGTACCTTTAAATCCTTCAAATTACAGTTCAGAAATGCATGCTTAAATGATTTTTTTCAACTTAAGAAAATTATCACAAAACAGTATTGTATTGTATTCTTCCACTTTAATTGGTGCAGCATATCATTTGTGTATTAGACTATGTGTGGGAAAACTTTGGCCCTCTGGGTGCTGTTAGCCCTGATCATGCTTGCTGGGGCTGATGGAAGTTGTACTTCAATAACATCTGGAGGGCCAAAGTTTCCCCACATTAGACTGCATTAATGCACTGCAGTTACCGTACATCAACCCATAAATTGTGAATTGAAAATAATTGGCAATTCCTCCATATTTTAAAAAAGAAAAAAGACAACTCAATGTATTTGGTGCTACAGTTTTCAGGATCATTCTTATTGGGTGGAGAAAATTTGCCCCCCACTTCAATTATAATTATACCAAATGAACATTGGAAGAGAAACACATTTTACACTTCATGTAATTAATGCTATTTTTTACTGGTGGTATTATCAGGCCCAGTGCTTTTGGTCAGCCATGTTTGGCACTGGCCAAAGACTCCAGGGCCTCTGACCAGACCAGCCTTTTGCCCAAATACTCACCCCCATGCACAGGTAGTGGTAAGTGTGCACTGCTTACAGCAAAGGTTGTCCCCATCTACAGTGACTTGCTAGACACTCACCTCACTGCTCAGAGGTGTGCTCTGTGTGAGGTGTCTGAGAAAATGGCTGCACTGTTGCAGTAGTTTGCCACTGCAGCTAGAAAATCTTTTAAAGTATTTGTAGCCACCATTGGGCCTTTCTCAGATCTCAGATGTGGAGGAGATGATAGATAATCCACCACCACTTATGCTACTTCAGGGGACAGGGAAGGAAGCAGGAGGGATGGGGGTAGCAAGAGGGAAAGAAGAAAAGTTTGGATTTGATATCCCGCTTTATCACTACCCAAAGGAGTTTCAAAGCGGCCAAGATTCTCCTTTCCCTTCCTCCCTAACAACAAACACTGTGAGGTGAGTGAGGCTAAGAGACTTCAGAGAAGTGTGACTAGCCCAAGGTCACCCAGCAGCTGCATGTGGAGGAGCAGGGAAGCAAACCCGATTCACCAGATTATGAGTCCACCGCTCTTAGCCACTACACCACACTGGAACTGGAAGAGGATAGTGTTGCTGTTGCCACAAAGAGAAGGACTGGGACAGGAGTAGAGACCTCGCTTCCCTGTAGTCTGGTGTTGGCCCTGAGCAGGTCCCGTGCTGAAATACATTTCTAGTATTGATTTTTCCCAGTGTAAATATTGGAAAAGGAGCTGCTGGTGGCAATTTCTTTCTCCCTCTATTGAACTTTGCTGAATGGGACAAGCTTGCAGCACTGGTGTGACTTTTCTGTTACAGGAGCTACACAGAAATGTATCAAGAATTATAACGGAACATGGTTCACACCACAAGAATTTCTGATTGAAGGAGAAATTGGAGGTACAAACTGGAGAAGAAGTATCCGCTATCAGGGGGCTCCTTTAGAAACATTAATAAAGGTATGCAGTTCACTTCTATTGGCTATAATTTTAATGCCTCGTTCTTTACTTGTAATTACAAAGGAATTTCAAATGATGCCACCACGGCTTTCCATATATTTATTCACACATATCATTCCTGTTACAAGGACAATATCCTGTATTGTAAGTGAATAGCAGCACAAATTGTTTTATGAAAAAGCCATTGTCTAGATTCTAGAATGCCCTAACACAAGAGCTGCCCACAGACAGGTGATAGGTTGCCTGCAAAGGCCACCACTGGTTTCCCTGAACAGACGCTGCTGAGTGTTGACTTTTCATTTTTTGAACAGTAAGGCTCCAGCTCTTCTAGAAAATCAGTTATGGGACAAAACATGCAGATACCTTCAAAGCAATTTCAGTGAAATAATTTGAGTGTGGTGTGACTACCTTGTATACATTTCCTGTTGCTGAGGAATGCTCTCTGTTGCTATTAGACAACAACAGCATCCATATGTGTGTAAAATAAAAATTCTGTGATCTTCACAATCAGAACCAGTGGGACAAAGCTGACTTCCTATGGTATTCCATCAGGTTGCTGGGGATAGCCATCTTTCTTATTTTGTTTTATCCCATTCCACCCCACCCACAATGGCAACTATTTTGTGCCTCCAGCATTGTCGCAAAATTTGAAATGTACCCACTGATTCAGAAAGATTGGCGACTCCTGCCCTAACACAATGTAGAACTGAGCAGACATAAAGATTGTGCCAGCTAAAGGCAAGATCTGTATTCCACGGAACCATGAACTATGGAAGTTTTATGATTACAATAAAGACTATGTGATATTTATTATAAAAATAACAAAAAAATCTGATGGCACAGATTGATTATAGTATCAGCTTTTCTAAATCGGAGGCCCCACCGTTAGATACGTGAAGTTCAATCCTCAGTTGTAGGGTAGAGTAGGAACAGAATTCTCAGTGGGAGGGATTGTAGGCAGTGAGGTCAGTGGGAAATTACCGGTAAATGCAAAAAGTACAGAC
This sequence comes from Podarcis gaigeae, assembly GCF_964106915.1. Lineage (NCBI taxonomy): Eukaryota > Metazoa > Chordata > Lepidosauria > Squamata > Lacertidae > Podarcis > Podarcis gaigeae. The sequence goes on from NC_139681.1 coordinate 61,851,667, forward strand.
CATGATAATTCTATTAGAGCTAGGATTGTTATATATGTCATTACTTATCGGCCACCTTTCAAGGTTATATTTCTTAGGGTGACTTTCAGCATACTAAAACACAAAATACTGCAAGCATAAAAATCATAATCTACAAGACAACAGGTGTGCCAAATGAGCACTGTGATGCTTTGCAATAGCTGTGCCCATTCATGAAACTCAGTAACAATCCATCTCATGCAGAATACATTAGTAATGCTGAATTTATTATCTGTGGTGCGGTAAGAAACCCCTGTATCTCTTCAGACCAAAATGGAAGTAATTCAGCTTTTCACATGAGAGCCTATCTTTGACGTTCGTTTGCTCAAACATGGCGAATTTAAGGTTAGTAGTAGAGTGTTCCAGCAGAATGAAATATTTTCCTACTGGCTTTTAAACAAATATAAATTGTGAGTTGTCAGAATATGTCTCATTTCCACCATCTAATTCAGATTAAGTTTGGGGATTCTGTTGGTTCCTCAGAGCAAACCTAATAAATGTGATGTTTATTTCAGGATGGCTTGCTACCTGAGCCAGCACGACCTTCCCCAGTGAAAAATAAGGTAAACAAATTGTGAACACTTTTACTAGATTGATTGTAGACAATGCACCAATCTAAATGGGCATCTACACATTTTATTTGTCCATTTATGCATTAAGACATTTCTGTCTTGATCATCTCCAAAAAAATTAATATTTACTTCAGAATAAGGAGGTACAAAACATAATCAACAAAAACATTAAAGCAGTACTAAGATTCATAAATAGCCCGACAAAAATGCTGAGTTTGTACCTGGTATCCATATGAATATAATAAGGTGGTAAGACTCACCTTAGTAGAAAGGTTATTCTACAGATGCAGAGCCACCACCAAAATCAATTTATTAATTGATTTCTTCAGATTTCATAGGATGCATGTCAGTTAATGTATTATCTATATAAATGTATACTGTACTTTAAACAATATTGTTCTCTGTCTCTTACTCGGAATCTGATCATATATTTGTGTGAGGAAATGCTGAAGGAAAATATCTGCTATCCCATGAAACCTTTTCCTCCTTTATATCTGGTTCAATATAATTTTCATACCCTAATTCAACCCTAATTCAGAAAGGGATGCGGGTGGCACTGTGGGTTAAACCCCGTGACGGAGTGAGCTCCCGTTGCTCGGTCCCTGCTCCTGCCAACCTAGCATGCAAGTGCAAGTAGATAAATAGGTACCGCTCTGGCGGGAAGGTAAACAGCATTTCCATGCGCTGCTCTGGTTCTCCAGAAGCGGCTTAGTCATGCTGGCCACATGACCCGGAAGCTGTACTTGGCCAATAAAGCGAGATGAGCGTTGCAACCCCAGAGTCGGCGAAAACTGGACCTAATGGTCACGGGTCCCTTTACCTTTACCTTAATTCAACCCAACCCATCCCTTTCTCAACACCCAGTACAGATACACAGTGAACTGTCAATGAAAGATCTTCTTCTTCCACTGGCAACTTGCTGACAGGCTGGATTGGGAGCCTCAATGGGCTATGCCCATGTCAAGAGCCAGAGGTTCATTAACTTTAAACTGAAACTAATGCTTTAAAATGAGCAGTGACTTGCCTCTCGAACAGTTCCAGTAGCATCTTCAAGTGCCAAATCAGACAGGTAGGTGGGGCTGCCCACCTGTCAATCGCAGGGTGTCATTATTATCCCACCCACCTGTCAAAATCTGTTGCGAGGTTCCTAAGCTGCTCCTGCTGCTGTGGGAAGCATGAGAAACAAGTCTGCGTTTTAAGAAATAAGCAGCTTCTTTCATGTACTTGCCACACTGGCAGCAGCAGGCAGTGGTGTAGCGTGGGGGGTGCAGGGGGGGCCGGTCGCACCGGGCGCAACATCTGGGGGGCACGCGCTAACACTCGCAGTGCTAAAATCCACGGGTTAGGGGGCACAAATTACTTGCCTTGCTGACAACCCACGCTACGCCACTGGCAGCAGGGAGAGCAAAGGGGAAAGAATAACTTTATCCTTCCCCACCCCCACTATGGCTGCTGGTGGCAGTGTATGGGGGCAAACAAAGAGAATAATTTCTCCCCTTTATCTTTCTTCTCCGCCTCAAGCAGTGGCAGCAGGGGTGGCAGCAAAACCTGCCCTGTCCTGATCCTCCTAGAACAAGGTGTTATTCTACCACAAATCAGCTGGTGGGCAGCTGGGAGCATGCCTTGTTCCAGCAAAGGATAAATTGGAAGCCCACTTTAATCTCCCAATTGTTTCTTTGAAGCCCCACCTGTATGACATCAGGTGTAGGGCAAGTGAGTGTGGCTTCCCCAAAATGGACTGGAAGGCCAAATGGAGAGGCCTGGCTTGTGAGCCAGAGGTTGGTCCTCCATGTGGGAATGTTCAGGGATGCAGGAGAGGATATATTGTGAGATTATATCCTTATCCAACTTGTGCTAACAAGTTCCCAAAATATCAGCAGAGTTTATAGACATTCCCCTTTTAAGTTTGCAATGGTAACATGTGCTCTGGTTTGCTAGAACCTCTATAATAATTACTTTGGTAATTTCCCCTTTGTTCCCTCTTAAAATACAAGACACGACAGTCTTTCATAAAAGTATAAAGAGAATTTACTCACGTTCTGTTCACAAAAGGATCCCAGAAGGCAGACAGGCTTAAAAAGGTAACATACATTTAGAATCTATCTTATAGGAAGATAGTCCCTTTCTGCTCTCTTGGCTGGGAGCCAAGAGGGCATCCTTAGCAGATGTTGCTGCTTCGAAGGAAGATGGCAGAGAGAGAGGGATGGCTGTTCTGCACTGTGCTTTTATTATTACCTGCACAGGTGAGGCCACACCCACCTCTGGTCACATGCGGAGGAAGTCTGTCCCAAGAAGTTTACCTGCTGGCTGGACAGACATCCCTCCCCCTGTCTCAACATGTACACTCTAGGAATGCTATAATTGACTGCTCCTGTGTTTTACATCCCACACTCCAGCCCTTCTGTGGCCTCCAAATGTTGGACTCGTAACTCCCATCAGCCCCAACCAATATAGCCAATGGTTTTGAGTCATGGAAGTTATAGTCCCAACGATTGGAGGGCACTACGTTGTCTACCACCGCTATAAGGCTCTCAGACAAGGCATTCCACTATCCCTCCCTCTTTTCAATTTTTCTTTTCCAACTGATGCTCAACATGGTGCAGCTGCTCTGCATGCTCAGTCCTCATTGGGCTTTTGGGAGTTTGTGTGTTTGTTCCTTAAATATCTTTTTTTCTTCTTCTTCTACAAATCCCAATTTCTCCTAAACATGGTGACGGCTTCCCCTTGTTTCCCGGTGGATCTGTTTTGGCCCTCACCAGCTCAGTTTTCTATCCCCCCTCTCCTTCAGCGCACATAAGGAACTTCCAGACGAGCCTGTAGTAGTAGTATAAAAATATGGGTGTGGGAAGGGGAAGGTTGATCAAGAAAACAGGCAAAGCAGCCTGAAGAAACAAGCTGTTCTTCATGTGTGCAATGCATAAAGGGAGAAAATATAAAATGAAGACATTCAAAAATGTTCTTTACTTAGAAGCTGAAATGTTAGCCATGACTGTATAGTGCTACTACTGGTAGTCCGTCCGTGGTGAGTAATTTTACAAGGACACCTTTGTCTACACACCTAGCACAGCAAGATGTGATGCTTTCAGGGTCCAAGAAATATTACCTGTTTGCCAGCTTCCTACACTTCTGTTTTGCCAGACTTGAGAAAACAGGAAGATACCAAGTGGATATTGACATATTAATTGGATACCTTCAATGACCTCTACATAAACCAAAGATAACTTCTACAAGTTATCTGTTGCAGCAAAAACAAACCAAGTTAGTTTTAAGTTTTTACTGCACACAGGTGTATATGTGGTTGTTGAAGTTATTTTATGATATGCCTGCCAACTGAAAATCCTTTGTTAAAGTTTTTTAAAACCACCATTCAGGGCCCATTATGCTCACAATGTGGTGTACTAGCAACACCACAGATAAAAAACCTTCTCACTCTACCGTTTCAACAAACTTCTTCTTTTTTTTTACTTTAGCCAACAGATGGCATATGTGATGTGTGTATGGAAGAAGGGTCTGAGATATGCTGCAGTTCATGCAATAAATCATTTCATCTTTCTTGCCATGTTCCAGAAGAATTGGCTGTGAAAAGGTATTTGCTTTCCTACTCTGAGTTCTAGAGTAAGGTGAAATAGTCAAGAAAGTCAGGTGTTGACAACATCACTCTGTAAAGCCCAGCAATAACTTGCTAAACTGTAGGCTAGCAAGATGTAGGCTAGCTCAGCTGTGAACTTTTGTATTAATATAGACAATAGTGCACTTTGTATTGCAAATCAATTTCACTATTTTTCTCACATTAAATAAGGTACAAGTCTATAAAAGCAAAACTACACTGTTTATAAAATCTTGTAATGATATTTCATCTCTCCTGTTTAATGCATATTAGTCCTGTTGAAGCTAAACTATAATAGAACAGTAGCTTTCAGTAATATGTTATAGCCAAGTGATATGTTATACCACTACTTCTTTTTGTTCCAGTTCAAGATAGTGTTTAATAAAAATGACTATTATGATTAGCCTTGTCATCGTGTTAGTTCTGGTGCTAAGTATTTTTCTAAGGAATGTTAGTTTAAGAAAGTCATGGTTATGGCAAACCTTCAGAAATGAATAAATAAATTTCTACTATGGCAGTATTGTCTGCAAATTGCATCTAACACTACCATCATGCTTTGCACTGCATTTTTATAGGTTTTGGAAATGCACCTTTTGCAAATGGAAAGGTAACCTTTTCTTCAGAGAAGACCAGGTTTTAAAGTGGAAAATGGGTGCCAAGCCAAAAAATGTGAGTAACGTAAAACCTTTTCCTACTTCAGTTTAATGATAAGCAAAGTAGTAAAATTAGGGCTGTAACACCAATTGCTTTAAAATTCTAAATAAAAAGTCTCCTTTTAGCAAGGCCAGCCACCTCTGTCATAAACTTCCCAATATTTTTACCACCAAGACAGCTCTACCTCTCCTTGTGACACCCAAAATTTGTGACCCAAATGTGGGAGGAACCCCTGGCATATTTAAAAGCAGTGCTGTGGCAGCTTTAAAGAGCTTCACAAGGCTTCATTGGACTTGGTTATCAAACAGCTTGAGTACTTGGTCTTCTACACTGTGTGGCTGCTACTATTTGCTGCATGGGCAATTCGTTTCATCTGTATTGGGAATCAGGGCATTGCATATGGCTGGCCATTCTACAGAGCAAGAATGCCGTATTAAATATTTAAGCTATAATTAACAGGGAAGGGTGTTGTATAGGATTAGCCACTGATTGAATAATTTATTGAATGGGCAGTGTCCTTTTATTTGGGGGAAAGAGGAAATATAGCTGACTACTGTCTTGAGGATCTTAGAAGTCAGGAAGGACCAGTTATCTTTGTGGGGAGGATGGAGGTGGGGGAATTGCTAATGACTGGCCACTGCTAGGTGTACACTATGTACACTAGGAGTACATAGTGATTGCAACTCACACCTTATTTCCTCCCATCTCACATTCGGCAGCTGTATTTTTAATTTTTTGTTTCTGAGATCTACAATGAAAGGTTGTAAATAGATAGCTAGATACGTTAGAAAAGAGGGTGCTGGAAATCCTAGTTGCATGGCAGCTAACTGTTTAATACTGTGTTGCTTCATATTGTTTTTTTCTTTAAATTCTTCTTTTTCCTTACTAGAACTCATTCAGATGAATAAAATAAAATTGATTTTTTTTCAGTTTGTTTGTTTTATACACATGCAAATTTAATCAATTAAGTAACCAACAATAGTTACCAATTACAATTTCTTAATTCCTAAGTAAAATCTCTAAAGGAACCCATAATAATCTATTTTGGTGAATTCTGTGAAAGTTTCATTCAAATAGCTGGGACCTGTTTCTAAATAAATATAATCAATTTATGTCTATCGGCATGGGCTCCTTATTTCATTTGAGGCCCTTGAACATTGGTTTTTTTGTTTTGTTTTATAGACATGTGAGTTCTTGCTTCTAAAGATCTGGTGTGAGCCTGAAGGTGCTGTTTTTGCTGATGAACCAGTCACAGTAAGTCATGAGGGCAAGAGTAAAATAACACAATCCTGGAGCACTATTGCTGAGATTATAGAAATATTTCCAGTACTTATACTAATATTGCTTTCTGGTGGTGCTGATTTAACAGATCCAAACATGTGATGATAACTATCCAAATAACACCATGTGGCTCAAGAGGATTAAAAAGAAGCTGAGTCTAAACCAGTACGAAACAGTGGCAGATTTCATTGGTGATATGCGTCTGATGTTCAGCAATTTTCTGCAGTTTCATCAAGTAAGCATCAGTCTTTCCCTTCCCTTCAGTTTGTTGCCTGTGAATGATAAACACATGCGAGTGAGGAGGTCAAGTTAGGTTTCTGTTATACATTGAAATTAAAACCCCCAAAAGAATAAGAGTGAGGAAAAAGTAAAATATGATTCAGTGTGACTCAATTTCTCTCTGTCTCTGTCCCTCTCCCTTTCATGTACTAAAACAAATAACTCTCTGCTGTGATAACTGACCACTGTCACTCAGTGCTAAACCATCTAAGCGATCCTCATGTGTCCCTAAGAAAACCCACCTGGCTCCCTTCTTGTCTTTGAATGCTTGGATAGCTGCAAACCTATGTGTGGGAAGATCTCAATATATTACTTGTGGAGAAGGAGTTCTCTTCCGGAGGTCTTTAAGCAGAAGCTAGACAGCTGTCATTGAAATCCCACTATCTCATTGTGATAATCTCATTGTACTTGTACATAAACTGCCACGATAACCTGAAATGGCTAGAACAACAGAAATATTTAAACGTTTCCACCTGCTGTAGACATTTTGAAGAGCAATGGTAAAATCTAAATAAATTAAGCAACAAGTCACACACATATCAAAGCTAATGTTCTATTATATTTCCCCTGCAGGGCCAGGATGTCGCAGAAGATGGAAGAAAACTGCAAAATGAATTTGAAAAGAGCTTCCGGGAAGCTTTTTTTATTTGTAATTAGCTGCTTGAGGGCAGCCCAAATTTACTAAACAAATTAGTAAGAGAAACTCAACACGAAGTATCCGTCCAGTAACAAAACATAGCCTAGATCAAAATATAAAACAAGTCTAATTTAAATTCATGTCAACACAGTCTCAAATGCAATCTCTGTAACACAAGAACTCCGTGAAATATTCTCCCTTTTGGCCTAAATGTTCCCATTAGGAGTGGAGAGATTTGTCATTTTCGGTTCTCTTTTTGTCATTTTTCCATTCATAACTTCAGTTCTCCACATTTCTGTAGCAATTTGAGAATTTTATTTTTTTAAATCCTCATGAGAATTCTACAGCATTTTAGTGCAAAATTAACACATATTTGTATGCAGTTTTGACTGAAGCGCATATTTTGCAAGCCATAATGCATTTTTTGTATGTTATTTGCACTACTATATCCATTTTAATGCAGTTGCCCCTAGTATATGCATTTTCTTTGGTTGTAGAACAGCATCACAAAATTCCCCACAGAAGCCACCTTGAAGCCAGATGTTCATGTCCATGGGAGGAAGCTGCTTAGTCTAGAGCTGTTCCATCTGTCAATCCCGCTCTCTGCTCACCTCCACCACAGCAGGAACGAGGAACCAGGGGCAGGTGTTACAATAAGCCTATTTGCTACTCATAAGCTCCTGTGGCCATCATGGCTCAAGGTATTCACTAGATTATTTATCCAGGGGTAGCAGGTCAAGCATCTTAACTCCAAGCCAACTGCTCACCTCTCTGGCCAGGCAGCTTCTGAAATAAGTACCTGGAGTTGGTTAAGACTAGCAAAATGGCCTTCAGGTGGTATCACTTCAAGCCAGTTGCTCAACACTAAGGGCTCGCCCATCCTTCACTTGCCCCACATCTAGAAATCATGGGTCTGAGAGTTTTTTGCTTTCTAGGCACGGGACTGAGCCCTTCCACTTTCCCTGGGGAAACCCACTCTCTACCACTGAATCAGAGCAAACATCCATCCATGGGACTGATGCTCCGATTCAGTGGTAAGCAGCAGGGTAAATGGCACGTGGAAGTGTGGATGAGCCCTAAGTCAAAACAGTCTGGCTTCTCACCAACCCACCAGTGATTAAGGACAAAGCTTTCATAGCAGAGGATGTGATGTCTGGTCTTGGCTTCGTTGTAAACCAAACTGACCCCAACCTTTCAGTGCTACATAAAGATTTGGCCTTCACACCCCTGTGGGAGCTCATATGAAAAAGATTCAAGGGCACTCATGATAAGTGGTTTGCTTGACAAGCAATAGCACTTTCAGAAACATATAACACAGCATAAAAGAATCATCAGATGTCACAAAACATGACCAATTTGACAGAGTAAGGTTTCCATTTATATGTGGGATGGTTTATTGTCTACTCCACTTGTGAAATACACTCGGCTTAAATGCCTGACTCACTGTTTTCAACCATGTATTGTTTGTAGGTGTTTGGGAAATTACGGTCCACACATGTTATAGATAATTTATTACGGTCAAAGACCAGCTTGCATAATACAATAAAAACAGCATTCATAAAGATAAAATATACAATCAGAGCAGATTGCAGCAATAGCTCATGAGTTAAAATTGAGATATATACAAACACCTGTACAGCTGAGATTTGGGCTACCATAAAAATTGACCATGGGGAACCCCAAAGGGCGACTTCAGCATTTCCCTAGTAACCTATTTTATTCTAGAGGATGATTTGTGCCTACAAATCTGGGCACAGAATCTGGCTACCAGCCAGGTCGCCTTGTGATCTTTGCCTAAGAGGAGAGAATTAAGTTTAGACTTATCTCAAAGATCGGCGAGCCTCTTCAGCAAAGGATCAATGGTGTCTCTACGAATCTCAACATAAAAATGACATCTAAAAAATACATGTTTGGGGCTTCCTATTTCCCCTAATGGGCAGGTGCAAAGTCTCTGTGCGTACGGGACACTTCTGTAGGAGCCTTCCAGAACCGGTGAGGGCAAGGCCCAGCTTCTAGCAAGAGTGAAAGCCCTTCTTGCATTTCTGGATGTGAGGAAATAGAGATATGTTGCTGGAGTGGCTACGTATCTCCCATTTTCTATGATTTTATAATCAGGGACCCTTGTACAGTCCTGTTGTCTCTCTATGTCCATGATTCTTTGTTTAACCATGGATCTAGCTTGGCCCAGGCCCATAGTTATGAGGGTTTGGGGAGCAAGGCCTAGTTTCTGAAGAGTGTTTAAGACTGCTGTCTGCCAGCCAGACTGAAACTGGTCGCTCAGAATCAATGGGGCTATTCCTCAGGGAAGCAGTTTCAGAGTTAGCCACTTATATATTGAGGTTCGACTAATATGAGCTTCGACTTTCATCATCCCTGTTTCTAGTCTGACCCATGCATTTGAAATACATCTAGGAACTTGTAGAAGGGCTCTGAGGAGTTTGGATTGCACTCTTTCAAGGGGAATGAACGAGGAGGGAGACGGGCCCAGAAAGGAAATTACAGTCCACACATGTTAAGTGTTTGTCCTTGTTTCATTATTTTTTTAACCACAGTTCTGAAAACAGATAAAATATTTGTTGAAAAGGAAAATGGAAAAGGATGTGGTACCAAAGCAGCCCAGGTCACTTTTTAAAAAATGAATTGTTGGGCCAGCTTCTGTTTTATTCCTAATACACATCTGCATTAATTGTCTCAAATCAATGGCTCCGCTTTTCTTTAGTGCAGCTGTACTTTGAAACAGATAAAAGATGGCTAATTTTTTCATATGAACTGTACTGTTTGATGTATCAAGCGTTCTACACTGCTGCAGGGAGTGGGAGATGCCCCCTCTCTGCAACAAGGAAATGAACGACGCTCAAGAGAAAGGGGATTTGGCTAAGTTTAATCACTAGCTTTTGCTATAGGACTAGAAAATGTAATTTTTGTTGAAAATGTGAGTTGGGTGAGCAACCTGCAATAAGGCACATACATTTGTGCTTGCAAAGATGGGAAATATAGAAGACTTCATGTAAATAAAATAGCTTTGCACAACTCTAGTTGACTCTTCTTTTCTTGGCCCTTCTATTTCTTTAGCAGCCAAAAATTTGACATATGCTTTTTCAGTGGTAAAGATAAGTGGCAGGAAGACAGTGACAGTGACAGTCAAGAGACAGTGCTCCTGAAGGTAGGAGTCTATCAATTGATGAAGATGATCATCCAAATGTCATAGACCAAATGGAGCAAACAGCACGCAGACCTAGTGGTGGGAGGAAAAAATCCTTAAATAAGAGACACGGTGGAATGATTAATGGACTTCAATGTCTGTACACTAATGCGCAAAGCATGGGTAATAAACAAGATGAGCTTGAGCTCTTGGTACAGCAAACTAAATATGACATAATAGGCATCACTGAAACCTGGTGGGATAAGTCCCATGACTGGAATGTAATAATGCAGGGATACAATCTATTTCAGAGAAACAGACCAGACAAGAAAGGAGGAGGAGTGGCGTTATATGTCAGGGATGTGTATACCTGTGAAGAGATCCAAGATATAGAACCTCAAAGCCAAAGTGAGAGCATTTGGGTCAAAATTAAGGGAGAGATGAATAACAGGGACCTCATTGTGGGAGTTTACTATAGATCCCCAAACCAAACGGAGGACATAGATGATGCCTTCCTGGAACAGATGGCCAAGCATGCAAAAGGAAGGGAGATAGTAGTAATGGGGGACTTCAATTACCCGGATATTTGCTGGATGTCAAACTCAGCCAAGAGCATAAGGTCAAACAGATTCCTCACTGGCCTTGCAGACAACTTCGTTGTCCAGAAAGTGGGAGAAGCAACAAGAGGAACAGCCATTTTAGATCTGGTCCTAACCAATGTTGATGACCTGGTTAGTGGGGTAGAAGTGGAAGGATCATTAGGTGCGAGTGATCATGCTCTTCTGAAGTTTACTATACAGCAGAAAGGAGCAGCCAAGCATACTAGGACTCAATCTCTTGACTTTAAGAAAGCTGACTTCATAAAACTTAGGGAAGTGCTGGGTGAGATCCCATGGACAGTAATACTAAAGGGAAAGGGAGTTCATGATGGCTGGGAGTTTGTTAAGAGGGAGATAGTAAAAGCACAACTTCAGGCAATACCAATGAGACGGAAACATGGAAGGTGCCTAAAGAAGCCAGGGTGGCTATCTAAAGAACTTTTAACTGAGTTAAGATTAAAAAAGGATGTGTACAAAAAATGGAAAAGGGGGGAAACCACCAAAGAGGAATTCAAACAAATAGCCAGCACGTGTAGACACAAAGTCAGAAAAGCTAAAGCACAGAATGAAAGGCTTGCTAGAGAGGTTAAAAGCAACAAAAAAGGCTTTTATGGGTATGTTCGTAGCAAAAGGAAGAACAAAGAATCTGTGGGGTCACTCAGAGGAGAAGATGGTGAAATGCAAACAGGGGACACAGAAAGGGCTGAACTCCTCAATGCCTTCTTTGCCTCAGTCTTCTCCGATAAAGAAAACAATGCCCGACCTGAAGAATTTGGAGCAAATGATTCAGCAGAGGAAACACAGCCCAGAATAACTAAGGAGATAGTACAAGAATACTTGGCTAGTTTAGATGTATTCAAGTCTCCAGGGCCAGATGAACTACATCCAAGAGTATTAAAAGAACTGGCAGATGTGATCTCAGAACCACTGGCAGTCATCTTTGAGAATTCCTGGAGAACAGGCGAAGTCCCGGCAGACTGGAGGAGGGCAAATGTTGTCCCTATTTTCAAAAAGGGAAAAAGAGAGGACCCAAATAATTACCGCCCAGTCAGTCTGACATCAATACCAGGGAAGATTCTGGAGCAGATCATTAAGCAAACAGTCTGTGAGCACCTAGAAAGGAATACTGTGATCACCAATAGTCAGCATGGATTTCTGAAAAATAAGTCATGTCAGACTATCCTGATCTCGTTTTTTGACAGAATTACAAGCCTGGTAGATGAAGGGAACGCAGTGGATGTAGCCTACCTTGATTTCAGCAAGGCATTTGACAAGGTGCCCCATGATATTCTTGTAAAGAAGCTGGTAAAATGTGGACTTGACTATGCTACCACACAGTGGATTTGTAACTGGCTGACTGACTGAACCCAAAGGGTGTCATCAATGGTTCCTCTTCATCCTGGAGAAGAGTGACTAGTGGGGTGCCACAGGGTTCTGTCTTGGGCCCAGTCTTATTCAACATCTTTATCAACGACTTGGATGATGGACTCAAGGGCATCCTGATCAAATTTGCAGATGACACCAAACTGGGAGGGGTGGCTAACACCCCAGAGGACAGGATCACACTTCAAAACGACCTTGACAGATTAGAGAACTGGGCCAAAACAAACAAGATGAATTTTAACAGGGAGAAATGTAAAGTATTGCACTTGGGCAAAAAAAATGAGAGGCACAAATACAAGATGGGTGACACCTGGCTTGAGAGCAGTACATGTGAAAAGGATCTAGGAGTCTTGGTTGACCACAAACTTGACATGAGCCAACAGTGTGACGCGGCAGCTAAAAAAGCCAATGCAATTCTGGGCTGCATCAATAGGAGTATAGCATCTAGATCAAGGGAAGTAATAGTGCCACTGTATTCTGCTCTGGTCAGACCTCACCTGGAGTACTGTGTCCAGTTCTGGGCACCACAGTTCAAGAAGGACACTGACAAACTGGAACGTGTCCAGAGGAGGGCAACCAAAATGGTCAAAGGCCTGGAAACGATGCCTTATGAGGAATGGCTAAGGGAGCTGGGCATGTTTAGCCTGGAGAAGAGGAGGTTAAGGGGTGATATGATAGCCATGTTCAAATATATAAAAGGATGTCACATAGAGAAAGGTTGTTTTCTGCTGCTCCAGAGAAGCGGACACGGAGCAATGGTTCCAAAGTACAAGAAAAAAGATTCCACCTAAATATTAGGAAGAACTTCCTGACAGTAAGAGCTGTTCGACAGTGGAATTTGCTGCCAAGGAGTGTGGTGGAGTCTCCTTCTTTGGAGGTCTTTAAGCAGAGGCTTGACAACCATATGTCAGGAGTGCTCTGATGGTGTTTCCTGCTTGGCAGGGGGTTGGACTCGATGGCCCTTGTGGTCTCTTCCAACTCTATGATTCTATGATTCTATGAACATCACCAGCTTAATTTCTTTTTAGGCACAGGATTAGAGGCAAAAAAGAAGCACCTGCATTGGGACACCTTCCAGTCTTCCTACCAACTTGACATCTTGAATATATGTGTGAGAGAAGTTTAAGTGAAAATATGGGAAGGGGAGAGGGCTTGTTGGCTTTCTCACTGCCTGAAGAATATGCTGTCATTGGACTATTCCATCTGGAATTTCCACGACATATATGTAATATAGCTGTCTCTAGCAGTGTCCTGGTGGAAATCTGGTAAATGTCTGGGAAAATACGGGTGTATGGCAGCCCATGTTGTCAGTGCCGTTTTGGCCTATCTTCCATAAAAATAAACAGCATTTTTTGCGTTTTTGCTGACAAAAAATCTCTGGGCAAAACTAAAAAAAGTTCAGCATCTTTGCCCCCACCCCAAAAGGACTTCCACTGAAAAGCAACAAGTCCATTAACTTGCCAGCCCCATGTGAAAGTTGAACACGAGAAAGAGACTGAATCCACAATCAATCAATCAATCAATCAATCAATCCATTCTCTCCGCCAAAGTCTTGCGCCCTGCCAAGCCTCTCTATACTCCAATCGTGGATCAAGCGTCTTCATTGAGCTCCTATACAGCGTGCTAACATCCATCGATAACCCAGTAGCGGGACTAACTAAAACAGTTTATAGAAGAGATAGGAATTATCCGCGTCATGATTCTCAAGGCTGCAGCACCGCTTTGATGGATTGCAAGGAGGAAGGCACTTTGGCGAAGGAATTGGTGCGCGTCCTCCTCTGTACAGACGATGCGCACGCACTGGAGTGTATGCTCAGTTCACGTGTCCTGGAAAGCCCTGGCGGACCACGAAGGGTGGAGACAGAGCAGAGCTCTGCTAGAACGACACGTGTGCGTGTGTGACCAGTGGCGTAGCGTGGGGGGTGCAGGGGGGCCGGCCGCACCGGGCGCAACATCTGGGGGTTAGGGTTAGGGGCGCAAATCCACGGGTTAGGGGGCGCAAATCCACGGGTTAGGGGGTGCAAATTACTTGCCTTGCCCCGGGTGCTGACAACCCACGCTATGCCACTGTGTGTGACAAAAGAGTGCGTAACGTTTCATCGAGGGAGACACGCTTTATGGGCAACACCTATTGCGACAGGTGTGGGAGAGCGAGGGAATGGGCATTTCATCTCCTGAGAGAGGGGTTAAGGGCAGAGCTACCAGTTCTCCGCCTTCCTGCGCTAAACGAGTCCGCAAAAAACAAATAGCACTCCTCGTTCAAATTCATTGCGGAAGTGATGCCTTCACTTTCGTTTCTGCTGAATACATCGGCCGAGAAAGACAGTTCGGGTAGTCTGGCAGCGCTCGGCTGTTTTCATGGAAGGTGGCGCTGGTCCCTCGGCGCCTCACGCCTCTGCTTCGACCAGTGCCAGGGAGAAAGAGGGAAGTAAGTGCCCGGTTCATTTCCATACAGGGGAAGGAGTTGCTGCTTCAGTCTCAGACAGTGTTGGCGGGGTCCCCGCCCCGTCCCATAGGCCGTTGTTTTGTAACCTGATTGGAAGCCCCTTATAAGGGGCTCCCTGGCCCTTGTGCGCCCACCATCCGCGTCCTAAGCGAGGCTGGAACGCCCGCCGGGGAAGCCTGGGAGGCCCGGGAAATTCGAGTTTGAGCGGGAAACTGGGGGCAGCAGCGAAGGAAGTAAAGCAGCCCTTCTCAAAATGCCATCCTCCAGAGGATGTGTTTCATTAACAGCCACGTCACAGTTATTTGCTTAATATTATCAGACCCGAAAAGTGAAGATTCTCCTTACAGGTGGTGAGCGAGCAATAGTAGAAAGGGCTGCTAATGTGTTTCCTCCAAAACATGGGGGCATTGGCTTCTTTTGAAAATAACGATCAGATTTGCATCCTTGTCACACAGTAAAATCCCCCCCCCCATACACATATGTACAGTACAGTGGTACCTTGGGTTACAGACGCTTCAGGTTACAGATGCTTCAGGTTACAGACTCCGCTAACCCAGAAATAGTGCTTCAGGTTAAGAACTTTACTTCAGGATAAGAACAGAAATCGTGCTCTGGCAGCAGGAGGCCCCATTAGCTAAAGTGCTTCAGGTTAAGAACAGTTTCAGGTTAAGAACAGACCTCCAGAACAAATTAAGTTCTTAACCCGAGGTACCACTGGACAAGTTTTTCCTGCCTGCCAAAGTTTGGACGAGATGTGTAAGAATAATAATTATTATTTATACCACACCCATCTGGCTGGGTTTCCCCAGCCACTCTGGGTAGCTTCCAGCAAACTATTAAAATACAACAATTCATCAAATATTAAAAGCTTCCCTAAACAGGGCTGCCTTCAGATGTCTTCTAAAAGTCAGATAGTTGTTTATTTCTTTGACATCTGGTGGCAGGGCATTCCACAGGTTGGGCACCACTACCCTCTCCTTGGCGCTTCAAGCTGTGGCAATCTTAAGAGCAGTAAAATACGAAGCATACTCCTTTTAAGCATTTGTCATATTTACAACCTCCTGGGGGGTGGGACTCAAAGTAACAGCTCAGATGGGTGTAGCCAGGATTTATGTTTTTTGGGGGGGGGCAGAACCGAACTATCTGCGACACCGTCAGTTCATTTATTTATTTACTTGATTTAAGGGGGGTGGCTGTCCCCCCCTTGGCTACAGTCATGCCCAGATGGTCTTGCTTCTCCCATTGCCACAGCCTTGGATTCAAGCAGAAACGAAGCATGGCTCTCCCTCTCAGGCTTCTGCCTGCAGCCTGCTTCTAAATCCTGCTATCACATACCATGCTGACTTTTGTCCTTCTTACCACCCACTTGCAAAATGACATCATGCACAGAAGCGGTGAATCGCAACCTGCGCATGCACAGACATGCCGCTGCAGGTTGTGTTCCTTTCATCCCGTTCACAACCAGAGGTACCACTGTACTAACAACCCATGCAGTACTTTGGGGCTAGTGTGGCCCCTGCCTGGCTACTTCAACAAAAGAATCCTCCATTAGATTGCTGGATCCAGGAATTGGAAGGACCCAGGCAGGAGAAGAATTTCACTGTATTTATTTCCCCCGATTTGAATTGCATTTAATTTTCCCTGGTGATGATTTCAGGTTTTTTTTAACATTAATCATTTCCCACATAATCTTCAAGTCTTTATATGTCTTTTCCCAGGCCTTTTTAATAATTTTATATTGCCACCACATATAGTAGCTCTTATGCATTTTACCCTCCCTTCCTGCTTCTTCTCTATCACAGTCAAAGTCTCCCAAATCTCAAGTTGCGGACGTAAACCCTCCCGGAGGCACATCCGCAGCTCGAAGCATTCTTATCTAGAACACGTAGCGTTTCTGCGCATGCACAAGCGGGGGAACTGGGAAGTAACCGTCCCGGTACTTCCAGGTTGCCACGGGACGCAACTTGAAAAGACATAACCTGAAGCAGACGCAACATGAGTTATGACTGTAATATCATTTTTGTCTTGAACTACTCTTACTTTCCTTTGTATCTCCCTCATACCTTGTCTCTCTACCATTTTCACGTTGGTGATTTGTTTGTTTGCCTCTTTTAATTGTCTCACAGCCTCTGAAAGTACATTATTACTTTTACAGATTTGAGAAGCTACCTTATTAACATCTTTTATCTGATCAAACAGTTCTCTTTTCATGACTAAAAGAAAATCATACAATTCATCTCTTAGGTTCTTTTGCATTACGGCCTGGTTAGTTTGTTTTAACATATGGATTTTTTCCTCTGCCATTTCTAGTTTGGAGTAAGGGGGGGCTAACTCCCTGTTTCCCAGCTTCCTCTAGGGTTTACTTTCAAAACAAAAAGTCCTTTCCCACCACTAATAGTGTTATTTTTAGCTTTGTCAATACTTTGCCAAGGACATTTCATTAGGTTCAAAAGAGGAAACCAGTGCTTCCAACTTTATCCTGTTAGAAACTTCAGAATCTAGACCAGAATGGAAAAATCCAGGCAGCAATATTTTTTAAACACAAGTTTTATTGACTTTGGTTTAATTTGTCAGACAAATAAAGCAAAGGGGTGCATTCAGGAAAAATGAGAGAATGCCCACGAACACCAGGGGCAGACAACTTTTATACCTTTTGGCAAAAGCACAGTTCAGCCCTTGACCCAGCCCTCAAACATTCCCCTTTTTCCTATTCATTGAAGCTCAACCAATTAAAGAATTGATGGTGGCCCTTTGGTTCCAGGCTGCATTATCCACTAGGTGGCGCTGCGAGTTTAAAATCTTTCTGACCTAAATGCTTTTTCCCGAAAATGCTCCGGCCCCCCATTTAGCAGGAAGGGGTCTTGTGGTTTTAACAAGTTCTGGTGTAAGTCTTCTTTTAGAATTTTGTGGTGGGCTACATCTTCCTGTTGCTCGCTCTTTCCTCGGTCTGTTTACTGGAATTGGGTCAGCAGCTAGAGCAGGTGTGAAGTGCTCAGACCACATTTGCTGCATTTGCAAAGAATGCTTTTGCAAACAGAAGAGAGATAGCTTTTAGCCTTTTCAGCTTGCTCCTTTTAAAATGGCTTTCAGCTTATAAAATGGCTCCAGCCTGGCTCTCCAAAGTGGACCTCTGGTCTCCACTCCTTCATTCCCCCCTTTCCATCAAGAAAATGCTGACCAGTTACGGTTCCGCATTTTCGATCGATGGACCTATAGGTCATAGAGAGCCAGATGGGAAAAGTTGGCATGGGAGGCCAGGGGACTCTTTCCCGCTTTGGCCAATGCCAGCAAAAATACATGAACATCCAAAGAAATAGGGCAGTACATACCACTCCTACCCACCAACCTCAATATTTCCATAGTTCCTCCCACCAATATTCGGGGGCCATTTTACTGCTGAAGGGCCCACTGATATTCGTATTCTATAAACGCTTGGGCCTCTGGAGTCATTTTCCACCTTATTTCGGAAGCTCCTACCACTTGGATCAACTTCCCAACTATTCCCGGTGGGTGGAGACCCCTGTGGTCTCCTGGGAGAGTACTATATCCAAAAGGGGCTTCTTCTTCCACGTAAATGATGTGGCACCCACAAGAATATATCCACCCCTGCAATGGCCTGACACACACAGGGTGACTATATCAAGGGGTTCTGGTCCCAATACCAAAAGTCCTAGTGGTGCCTCTAAATTTGCTGGAGAGCAAGTTTCTACGTTGGGGACGCTGCCTGCTGGCGCCCCTCCCATCCAATTCTTCTGGAACTAGGTACCCTGTCTGTCTACTGGGTGGCAACTCTTATGCAGCCACAAGAATACCCTGCCACATTCAAGGGTATTAGGTATGGAGTTACCAGGCCCAGTAGTTCAGGCAGTATTCTGGGATTTTGGGAGACTCGAGCCACCACGATAGTCACAGGTGGGACTGCAGAATTTACAGGCACCTGTTCAGCAATTTTAATGTGCACCTGATTCAGACACCCTCCCATGCAACACCCGGAGTAAGATTTGGGCCTGGTTTATCAAATGGGGTTGATATATCGCTTTACCATGCAACCAGCGGGCTATTCTCCCACAACCACAAGAGCAGTCTAGAACTCGATAGATTTCGACCGATCCTGCAGCTCTCCGGAGGAGCCACATCCAAGTGCGCTGGGCAATGCAGTGAATAAAGAGCCACAGTGGGAGAGTGGGATGCTGTACTGCGGCCGCCCTATTGAACCCTCGTTCCCAAGAGCCAACGAGTATGCCGTCTCTTACCACCGGCAAGACGAACCAGTCATAGCAGAGATCAGCAGACCAATAGGGTTGGTATGGCTCGGTAGGGTCAGGGCAATAAGACATAGAGCAAGTCAATAAAGAAAATAAGAGAGAAAAGAGAAAGTCTTTGTGACTGTCCTTGTGATGAGTAGTCGCAGGATCTCGTTGCCCGTGGCCCAACGCTTTTCCTGGTAGCGTCAGACACAAGGTGATGATCAGCTTCAGAGGGTCAGCAGGATTTCAGACGCGTGTGATGTACCCAGGGGATCACCTCGGCTACTTTCACTGCAGTAGGGGATGAGGGGGTCGCCAGACGCTGTCACCCAGAGGAACTGGTGAACCGGCTCAGCGAGACTGCCGCGGGACTGCACGATGTACGCTCGAGGGAATACCTGGAAAGGAAGCAAACACACACACGACAAACAAAGGGATTGTACTTGTCCTTGAGTGATGTGATTTTTTCATCTGCCCCAAACTGGCGGGGATGTCTTGGACGAAAGGGGGTGGCCTGCCATACAAAAGTTAGTCTCAGTCTCTTGGTTGGCGCACAGGACACAGTTTTGGGATGTAGCAGCAGTTAGTTATAGCAGCAGTTAATTGAGATAGGTTGGTGATGTAGAGTATTCTCCCAAGGTGTGCTTTAGCAGCTGGGCTTCCCAAATGGGTGGATTCGTGGCAATTCTTTACAATCACGCTGGCCAGATGCTGGGGCACCAAAAACACGGCTGTCTGGTCCTTCCTGGAGCGTTGCTCCTTCTTGACATGCCCACTGATGTTCATCAAGGGTGTAACGCTGTTCCACATCATCTGGAGTGAGTTCTGGGATTATTCTTTTGGCATAGCAGGCATTTCCTGGAAATCTGGGCTGCCAGTTGATAAAGGTTGGCTATATAGACATACTTTTCCAGCTGCTTGGTTGTGGCATCTGGCCCCATGTGGGTGGACTCATGGTATCTCTGAATTATCTGCTGGGAAAGGGACTCTGGGATCTGTATCCTATCATCGGGGTAAGGTACCATCCTTCTTTGGACAATGTCAACTCCTGGGCATCTGCAGTGTCCCTTTCCTGCTTCGTATGGGCTGGTTTGTTAGCAGTGCTTAAGATCCCTTCTGGGACCACTGCTCCAATAACTGAGGCTGGGGCCGGTTTCCGGGCTGCTTCCTTGGCCACTTCTCCTGGTCCAGTCTTGTGTCCATAACCTCAATGCAATCGTGCGTCTGCTCCTCACCTTCTCCTACCGGCAACAGGGTAGCTGGGTTGAGGGCGGTGGTGCCCACTGGTGGAGGTTTCAGAGCTGCCTCACAAGCTGCATTATCTGCTTTCCGGTTGCCTCTAGTGACCATGTCCCGACCTCTGCCATGGCCTTTGCAGTGCATCACATCAATCTCTTTGGGGGCCCATACAGCTTCTAGTAACGTCTCAACTTCTGGACCGTATTTCAGAGCTTTCCCGTGGGCTCCAATCAAGCCCCGCTCTTTCCATAGGGCGCCATGCGCATGCAGGGTTAAGAAGGCATATTTAGAATCAGTATAGATGTTAGCCTTGCATCCAGCTGCCAATTGCATGGCAATGCCTTTCGCTGTTGGACTTCACCTCAAAGGACAAATAACTCTTGGAGACTTTGGCCTCCTCAGAACTCTTGGAATGGCTTCCCTGGCCTGCACCCCCCACTTTTGGGTGCTCTATTGCCTGAGGAACAGCCTGCAACTGCCTTTTCAGCCTTTCTCCAACACACAGTCCATCATACAGATGCTTTGAACCGTAGAAACAACTTCCCAAAGCAGCCTCAGCCCCCTCTGGGCTTGGTACTCAGCCCCCTCTGGACTTGGTACTCTTTCTGGGCATCCTCTAGGCCCCTCTGGGCTTTCTGGGCGTTCCACAGACCCTTCTGGGCTTCCAGATCCCTCTGGTCTGGCTTCTACTGCGGCCTGACATGCCGTCTTCAGTCCCTGCCACGCAACCCAGGGCTTCTCTAGAGCATCAGCCACGTCTGCTTCACAAGCCTCCACTGCGCCTGTAAACTTCTTAATGGGCTGGGCAAAGCCTGTTTCAGCCTGTGTACTTTCCCATAGCTGCTTTTCTGCCAGTCAGTAATACATGCATTTTGACCAGGCTTCCCAATTGGCTCCATGTAGCCTTTTACAGGGGTAATTCTTATGGCCTTGCTGTTGCTGAGCAGGCATCTTCCTCCCCCTTGGCTGCGGGTCTCTGAATGGCTACGGCGGACCCCTCGGGTCCTTGGGCTGTGAGCCATTGCCGTGCCTAACACTGCTGCCTTTTCTTTCCTCCACTGCTTTTTCTCCCTCTTCTCAGCCTCTCCTCTTTGTTCAAACACCTTCTGGGCGATGGCCATGATCTGAGATCTGGACATGCCCTGGAACCCAGGCTGTTTTTGGATTTTGGTTCTAATGTCCTTTGCACATTGTCCTATGATAGGTACTTAGAGCATTGCGATTGTCCACATTATTTGGGTCCCACTGTGGGTTGGTTAAGGGATATCGTTGAGGCCACTCTGCCTCCTGAACCTGCTGTTCTTTTAGGTGTTCTAGAGCCTGTGTATTAATTCTCCTCCTTTCCTCTGAAGTAAAGAGAGTGTTCAGCTATTGCTGACAGTCTGTCCAGGTAGGCTCATGCGCTGCAAATATAGAGGACAGCAAGTCCACAATTGCCTGGGGCTTCTCAGCAAATGCAGGGGTGTGGGTCTTCCAATTCATCAAATCGGTGGTGGTGAAGGGGACATATTGAAGGGTGAATGTCCTAGGCTGCGGTGGCGGGGCAGGTGGAGAAGGGACATTTTGAGCACCGTCTTGCCCTGCCGGAGGTGCAGGGGGTGGAGGTGGTGGATTGTCAAAAACCACGCGAAGGGGGGGTCAGGACTGCTGTCCCTGCCTCTACATTGGACGTGGGCTGATTGGATCTGCACTGTTTTAGGTACTTTCCAAAGGCTTTTTCTCGACCCCTGTGATAAGCGTCTGCAGCATCTCGATACATAGTGGCCGAACTTCTGTATTTGCTCATCTCTTTCCTCAATTCTTTAAGACTGGGGGTATAATTCATCCAGGACCTGGTCACTGGGCTCTGCCTTGTGTACTTCTGGGCTGGCTGGCAGCCCCCCCCTTTCCTGCTTCGGCTCCTGGGGCCGCATATCGGGGCAGCGGTGGAGCTTTGAGGATATGGGGCTGTCCCTGTCCTCCCAAGGGGGGCCACCACGGCACTTGAATCATATGGGGGTGGGGCCAGGACTTTTGCCTCGGATCCCTGGTAAATGGGCTTCTTGAGGCGTTTTCCTGCCTGTGCTCCTTAATTTTGCATTGATCAGTCTTATATTTCTTCAGCCAGGGGGTTGGGGGGGTTCTCTATTATCACGTGAACCTCTAGAACTTCATCCATGTTCACAAACTCATCCAAGTTAAATGGAGAAAGCTCTTCTTCCTCTTTTGGTTCTGTGCAGTTTTTTTTTGTTTGTTTTTTAACTTCTAATATTTCTTCCAACAGACACCTGCCACATGGCTGCTCACACCCTGTGTCAGCTTCAGGTGTCCGGCTTGTTTCTTCATCTCTTCCTTCATCTTTTTCTGTGGCAACTAACTTGTCAACTGTGGTGGCCACAAAGATGCAGGTCCTCTCTTGAGGCTCCTCTGCCTGAGCCTCAAACTAGGGGTCTATTGCAGTGTTCTCTGAGACACACCTAAACACTGAGCCATCCAGCTGGTGCCTGGTTAAGGACACCAATTAAATTGCCCTCCCTGTCTCAACTGTAACTGCTATAGGTCTGAAACCATTTCGTATTTCCTAGCCATAGACCACCTCTCACTGGTCATCAGAGAAGCTAGGGGGCTGCTGGTGGTTTCCCTGATGTGTTCCAAACTGCCGCTGGTCACAGAGGTACCCAGCTCTTCCCTAACTAAGTTCTGGGATTTAGGTTGGCCTCCCTGGTCAAGCTGTAGTTACTATAGGGATCAAAACTATTGGAGGTCTGCAAGGCTCATGTGCTTCCCAGTTCAGTAATGGGCTTTGGAGAAACTAGGAGGCTTGCCTTACTACCAAAGCCACAGCTCAGCAGAGAATTCTCCAGCTCTGCCTGGCTGAACTCTTGCCTTCATTGAGGTCCAGAGATCTGAAACCTTTGTATACACTCTAGTTCTGTATACTAACTTGGATAACCTAAGGGATCTCTGGAGCGATCCCCTCCATCGCTCCCAAAGCTGAATCTGAGTCTGAAACTCTTCCCTAAATAGATACTCAGCCTCAAAGATACCCCTTGTTGCCCTGTCTCAGTTAGGGCCCCTATGTTACTTCCCAGTTCACACAGAGTGCGCAAGCATTCTGGCGTCATTACAACGCCATAGTCTCTGCTGAATCCTTTCTTGAAATTGTTCAGCATACACTGTAGGGGAGTTACCGGACCTTTTGAGCCACCCATCCCATATTTAATATGGCCCTTGTGCAGCGTCCCCAAACACCAAACACACAGACACGCAGTTCCCAACTTTCCTCGCCCAGTCGAGCTCGCGCTGCTGGGAAACGAAGTACTTATTGGTTCTACCCCAGGGGAATACCCTGGGGTTGCACACACACACGCACCAAGTGCCTCTTTCACTGGACGCTGTACCACACACTAGCCTCCCGGTCCCCCCCTTTTTCCTTTCTGCCTTCCTTTAAATCCTTAAGCGTGGGTGGGTATTAGGGGCCAATCCTTCCCTTACTGCCACCAAGCACGCTTGGACATGTGATCAAGATGTCCCTTCTCCTTAGAAAAGGAGGTTTCCTATGTCCTCAGGGCCCTTTGCCATGTACTCACCCCAGCTGGCTGGTTCCTCCTGCCCTGTCAACCTCGGTCCTTCAATCCGTTGTCTCCTCTCACAGGATCCAGCAGAAGGGTCAAATTGGCTTCGCCCTCCTCCGAAGAAAAACCTCGGTGGCGCCAGGAAAGCGGCCTATTGGCTCTTCCCCTGCGTCCTGCCTAGAAAAGGACAAGGGAGCTGCCTTCTGGTCTTTTTGAGGACTTAAGGTCCTTGATCCGAGTCACGGCACCAGAAATGTTAGAAACTTCAGAATCTAGACCAGAATGGAAAAATCCAGGCAGCAATATTTTTTAAACACAAGTTTTATTGACTTTGGTTTAATTTGTCAGACAAATAAAGCAAAGGGGTGCATTCAGGAAAAATGAGAGAATGCCCACGAACACCAGGGGCAGACAACTTTTATACCTTTTGGCAAAAGCACAGTTCAGCCCTTGACCCAGCCCTCAAACATTCCCCTTTTTCCTATTCATTGAAGCTCAACCAATTAAAGAATTGATGGTGGCCCTTTGGTTCCAGGCTGCATTATCCACTAGGTGGCGCTGCGAGTTTAAAATCTTTCTGACCTAAATGCTTTTTCCCGAAAATGCTCCGGCCCCCCATTTAGCAGGAAGGGGTCTTGTGGTTTTAACAAGTTCTGGTGTAAGTCTTCTTTTAGAATTTTGTGGTGGGCTACATCTTCCTGTTGCTCGCTCTTTCCTCGGTCTGTTTACTGGAATTGGGTCAGCAGCTAGAGCAGGTGTGAAGTGCTCAGACCACATTTGCTGCATTTGCAAAGAATGCTTTTGCAAACAGAAGAGAGATAGCTTTTAGCCTTTTCAGCTTGCTCCTTTTAAAATGGCTTTCAGCTTATAAAATGGCTCCAGCCTGGCTCTCCAAAGTGGACCTCTGGTCTCCACTCCTTCAATCCCTTCCCTCTCCCACCTTACTCACAAATATAATTTATAAGAGTTATATATTCAAATCTTTACATCCATTCACATCCAAATCATTTCTATATATTCAATATAATAAGCCTGTACAATTAAATTTTGATTCTAATTTAGGTAGAGGTAAAGGGACCCCTGACCATTAGGTCCAGCCGTGGCCGACTCTGGGGTTGCGGTGCTCATCTGGCTTTACTGGCCAAGGGAGCCAGCATACAGCTTCCAGGTCATATGGCCAGCATGACTAAGCCGCTTCTGGCGAACCAGAGCAGCGCACGGAAACACCGTTTACCTTCCCGCCGGAGTGGTACCTATTTGCACTTTGACGTGTTTTCGAACTGCTAGGTTGGCAGGAGCAGGGACCAAGCAACGGGAGCTCACCCCCTTGCAGGGATTCGAACCGCTGACCTGATTCTAATTTAGTCCAGTATTAATAATGGATGTTCTAGTCCTCTTCTTTTGATCTTGATTTTAGCCAGCAAGTGCCTTTTAATAAATTAAATCACAGTTATAATTCCATTAGGTTAGACGTCTTCAGCACTTTTATAGAACATAAGTTTCTCTCTCAAAGTTATATGATTTCCCAAGTGCTAATCTTAAAAAAAAAAATTCAGTTTTCTTCCTTCAAGAAACATTGTAATCCTTCTCAGATTTATCCTGCATTCTACATCAAGTTCAGTCTCACCATAAGATCCAGTCAAGTTCAGATTAAGTTCAAGTCAATATCTTGTTTGAAAAGTCTTGAGATTGGTATGAACAAAAGCAATGCATATTCCTTTTAGTCTAATCACTTATTAGTTAACTTATCTCCCAAAGTAAATTTCATCCACACTTCGCTTGTATGTACCGTATTTTTCCCTCTATAACACGCAGATTTTTTCTCCTAAAAAGGAAGGGGAAATGTCTGTGCGTGTTATAGAGCGAATGTGTAGTCCCTGGAGCCGAAAAATCAGGCAAAAATCAAATCGCGGCGCTTCACGGAGAAGGGAAACCTGAAAAGAGGAAGCGGCTGCTTTCCTGCATTCTGTCTCAGGGTCTTACTGCCCACCCTCCTCTGTTTCGTTGCTGTGTTTGCTGAAACGGAACAAAGAGCAGGGAAAGCCCCTCACCTCCAGGCAAGCAGAGGGGAAAGCAGCGTGTGGTCTCTGTGCTCAGGTGCTGCTGGGGGAGAGGGAGAGAGAGGGGGGAAGGGAGAGGGGGGGAGAGAGATGGGGAGGGAGGGGGGAAGGGAGAGAGAGGGGGGGAGAGAGATGGGGAGTTGAGGGAGGCAGGGAGAGAGAGAGAGAGAGAGAGAGAGAGAGAGAGAGAGAGAGATGGCTGGCTGGCTGGCTTGGGTGGGGGAAAACTTTTGCCTTTCTTTCCTCCAACCCGTTAAATCCCTCTCCTGCATTCTTAGCCAGCTGCTTCTCTGCACACCCCTCTAATGTCCCTTTTTTGTTTTTCCTTCGCTCCCCACTTAAAATGTGGTTACAAAGCATAGATCCACATGGGTCCTCAGGATCTTTGCATTGGGTCACCCCAAATTCACCATCAGATCACATAGCATGTCCATGGCTACAGCCTGCCCCCCCCAAAATCACGCACCCACTGTTGCCTGGGGCTGCAATGGTGCAAAAACGTGGTTAAAAAGCATGGATCCACATGGATCCTCAGGATCTTTGCATTGGGTCACCCCAAATTCACCATCAGATCACATAGCGTGTCTATGGCTACAGCCTGCCCCCCCCCCAAAATCACGCACCCACTGTTGCCTGGGGCTGCAATGGTGCAAAAACGTGGTTACAAAGCATGGATCCACAGGAATTCTCAGGATTTTGGCATTGGGTCACCCCAAATTCACCATCAGATCACATGTCTGTGGCCACAGCATGAAGCCCAAAAATGATACATCCACTGTTTCATTCAGAATGTTTTTTCCCTTGTTTTCCTCCTCTAAAAACGATGTGCGTGTTATGGTCAGGTGCGTGTTATAGAGCGAAAAATACGGCATTTGGTGCTCACAGTACCCAGAATGGGAGTGGACTTTCTTTTATCACTCCCATTTTCTTGCCAGATTCGCCAAATTTTATGCTAAGAAAGCTGCTGCACAGGTGATGAGAGAAAGCAATAAAGGCTTCACAATTATGATGAATATGCAGACATAGCTTTACAGATATTCAACATACATTAGATGCCATGCTAAAATGTTTTTCTATAGCCAGGCCTTCAGCTGATTATGTAATCTATGGCTTTTAAAATGTGTTTATGCAAGGATAGTTATTGGTGTATGTCTGTTCTTTTGTTATGTATTTTGTGTTCTCATTTTATATTTTTATATTGTAAACTGCCCTGTGATCTTTGGATGAAGGGCAGTATGCAATTTTAATTAATAATAATAATACATTTTTAGTTACCCAGAATGCTGGAAATAACTCTACTTCAGAAGCGAACAGCAGTGACTTATCAACTTCCACAGATGAACGTGATCCTGATTACTCCTTAGGAAATGGCCGTGAGTACAGTACCAACATGGATATGTAGGGGAGTTTAAGGCATATAGTTCAGGGATGAGAGGTTGGTCATGCAAAGAGCCAGCAAACAAACCATAAAGTCTTTCATTATTTATATTTCCATTTCATCTGAACCAGGAAACTATAGTGAAAAGCTTTGAAACAAGCAGAATATTAAGGCATTGCTTAATATCCTGGCTTGCTCCAAAGCTCTTAAGTGCTGTTTTCTGGTTTGGGTGATGAGAGAAGTTCCATTTAATTGAAATTTGGATAATGTTTCACCAAATTATGATTTAAAATGTGGTAGGGTTTCCAGAACAGTTCAAAGACTTCATGGAGTTTGTCTAGCACTGGGCACTGTCTTTAATGCAGAGTGAAGAAGGAACTAGAAATAAGTGTGTGTAATTAATTGGAAACATTTTCTTAAGGAACAACAAATGCAGTAAAGAGAAAGAGAAAAAGAAGGCATCGAATGCAGTATACTGAAAGATGGAATGGTAGAAGAATTCGAAAAGGTAAAAAGTTAAATGCTGCAGAATGTCACAAACTTTTCATATTGTTGTAAAATTACTAAATAAGCTTGCAGTTTTCTGCTGGCGAAGCCCATCCTTTTCCTCACTGTTTTCTTCATTTAGCCTGCCACTCATGCCTTAGTGTTAATAGTTAAGTAATTCATTCCATCACTCTGTTCTAGAACTTCACTGGAGTGGACTGGCAGATTGTAAACTGCTTAGAGGTTTCATTACAACCAAGCAGTATATAAATTCTGTTGACTAGATGAATATAATTAATCTAGAATTATATCTTTTCACTTCTCTCTCAGATTAAAATTTACTCTTACTACAAGTGTTCTGAATTACTTTCAGATGATATGAAATATTCTGTGCTGCATGTTGGTGGTCTGGAGTTTGGTATCAGATTTATTTTCTAGAAGCCCAAAATATAGGAATTTTAACTATTTTACTTCGATTTCTTGATCTCATCTAGTAAAACGAAGGCAGATTAAAATTCAAGAGGAGGATTTGCAGGGCCCCACCCTTCCTGTGCACTGTGGACAAGTTAAAGGTGTTTTGTATAAGGAGAAATTGGCAGCAGGTAAACTGTTGGTTTTGAAGAGTATATCTGTGTGTATTAAATCTGTACAAGGCATATAATACTAATGGCAGATTTAAAAATTGGGATGGGAAGGAAGCCATCATGTAGTTAGTATATGACTACTATTTGCTTTTGGGGAAGAACACTTTCTTCTACATATCTTCTCTAAACAGAAATAAGTCCCATTTCATTTATTTGTTCATTTAAAAGCATAAATTCAGTGCATTCAAACACACAAAACAGGGTCTGGTCTTATGGGTCAGGGAAAGCTTGGGCAAAAAGCTATATCTTTACATGACATCGGTGTTCACTCAAAATCTGGCCACAGTATTCTTCACCAGCTTCAGCTTCTTGCCAATCCCAAGGGAACTCCCACATAGAGTGCATTATACTAGTTCAATTGGAAGGTTCCTAGGTAAGTGTATATAGAAGCCCCCAAATTTTCCCCAGAAGACAGTTTATTTTATATTATACATATCCCATTCTGCTTATGGAGCTAGGGTAGCTTACAGCAATTACTTCAGTATCATAATGATATTTTCAGTCATTTGATTCCCTCTTAAAAGCACAAGTGATTTCGTCAGCTTTAAGTATTTCAGCATGTAATTTATGAATTTGACTAATTTTTTTTATAGTTTTCACTTCCCATATACTGTGAAGTGAAAAGAAATACCAGTACTTCTCTATTGTCAGAACCAAAAGTGTCCAGAAATGTGATTGTAGAGTTTTCAGATGGATTGCCTCTTCAACCTGCAATTTTACAATGGCTAGCCATGAGACGGTTGCAGTAGCTGCTGCTTCTGCTTCTCCTTTGGCGATCATTCGTAGCTGAGTAATACAGCAAATAGAAGGCACCTTTGCTCAGCAACGTAGCCAAATAATGTAGACTGAAAAATTACCGTACTCAAGGTATCTTAGATTTAATCAAAGCCAGATTGCCATGCTGTACCATTAAAAAATGAGGCTATGCCTGATTCATCTTAAAAATAAGCAATCAAACAATTTTATATACCCAGCATGTACCATATTTTTCGCCGTATAGGATGCACCGTCCCATAAGGCGCACCTAGTGTTTTTGGGGGGAAATAAAGGGAAAAAAATTATTCCCCCCCTCCAGGCGCGGGGCTGGGGCGGGGGAAGCCCGAGCTTCCCCCGACCCCAGCCCCCAGAACAGGCAACTTTCTGCAAGCCGCGGGAGCCCAGTGCCGGGCTCCCGCGCCTTGCGGAGAGCTGCGCAAAGTCTGGGCGCGCTGAGCTCGGCGTGCCCAGCCTTCGGCATGCAGGCAGCTCTCCGCAACCCGCGGGAGCTCAGCGCAGGGCTCCCGTGCCTTGCGGAGAGCTGCGTGAAGTCTTCGGCATGCAGGCAACTCTCTACAAGCTGTGGGAGCCCAGTACGGGCTCCCACGGCTTGCAGAGATCTGCGCGAAGCCTGGAGAGCGAGAGGGGTTTCCCAATAATGAAGGGGAAATGCGTGTGCGTCCTATGGGGCGAATGCAGGCTTTCGCTGCATTCGCCCCATAGGACGCACACACATTTTCTCTTCATTATTGGAGGGGGGAAAATGCGTCCTATGGGGCGAAAAATACGGTAAGCAAATAGTGGAAGATTTCAGCAGAGGAGCTGCTGAAGTATCAAGACTGACTTGTGTTCCCTGATCAGTCGTCTCCAGGGAAGAAAGGGGGCGAGCCAGGGGCTGCCCTGACCTTAAGTGGCCCTACGAAGGCCCGCCCCTGCCGCCAGCCGATTGGCTGGCGCCACAGGGTATGCTAATTGGGGGAATCCCTGTCTCCCGCGAGGCTGACGCCAGCCTCGCGAGAGCGAGTGTGGGCGGGGTCGTGATCCCACAACCCCCCCCTCCTCCTGAAGATCGGAAGGGGCATTGTAGTGCTTGTATCAGAATTTCTGTTCATATGGTTTTTTTCTAAAGTAAAAAGGTAAAGGGACCCCTGACCATTAGGTCCAGTCACGGATGACTCTGGGGTTGCGGCGCTCATCTCGCTTTATTGGCCGAGGGATCTGGTGTACAGCTTCTGGGTCATGTGGCCAGCACGGCTAAGCTGCTTCTGGCAAACCAGAGCAGTGCACGGAAACGCTGTTTTCTAAAGTATATATTGCATAAATTGTTGACAGATTTCTTACATGATTCAGTGAACTTTCCTGATTGGGATAGGTGTGTAACATTCATGTGACATCTCTGTTTGTCATAGGAATTTCGCAGAAGTCCATCAAGGGTTCTGATGGAAAGTGGTTCACGCCACCAGAATTTGAGGCTGAAGGAGGACGTGAAAGCTGGAAATCCTGGAAAAGAAGTATCCGCCATAAAGGGCTTCCTTTAGAAAAATTAATAGTGGTATGCAGTTCACTTGTAATGCCTGTAATTTTATTGCCTTATTTTCTACATGTGATCTGAAAGAAGTATCAGATGATACTTTCAGACAGTCACGCCTTTCCTTCTTATAATCACAAATACAATATCCTGTCCTTATGTAATAATATAGTATTGTTGTACCTTCCTTGTACCTGCTACAACAATGGGAGGTGTTGGTGGTGAGATAGACACAAAATTAGACTAAAAGAATTGGAAACAAAGGAATTCCTTTTGCTTGCATTTTCTGCTACTTTTTATTCTTATACAGTGGTACCTCGGGTTACAGGTGCTTCAGGTTACAGACTCCGCTAACCCTGAAATAGTACCTTGGGTTAAGAACTTTGCTTCAGGATGAGAACAGAAATCGTGCGGTGGTGGCGCAGTGGTAGCAGGAAGCCCCTTTAGTTAAAGTGGTACATCAGGTTAAGAATGGACCTCCAGAACGAATTAAGTTCTTAACCCGAGGTACCACTGTATGTTGCTCAGGTGTGTGCCAGTTAAAGGCAAGAGGTGTATTTCCTGGAGCAAAGATGTATTAACATTTTCAAGCACCTATGACAATAACGCATATAAATATATATGGGAGTGATGTGAGCGGTATCTGTGCTAAGAAATAGAGCCAACTTCTTATATACTGATGTCAAAAAATAGATGTTTCAAAAATAGTTCCCATTTCTTTGTGTGGATTTCCTCATTTCAAATACTATTTTGGGATCCCGCTAATGCATCAGAGTAACTAATTATGTCATGCTTATTCCAGAGTGGATATCTTCCTAATCCAAAACGAATATACGGCAGGAGGAAAAAGGTAACAGTGTATCAACAGTTTTACCATATTGGTGTGTGACAGCCATAGATATTGTCAATTTATTCGTATATTATATTTTCCACAAATACACCTGTGCTCAAAGCAGCTGACATTTTAAAATATATATAAAAAGGAACTGCACTATCAGCATGAAAAAAACCCCCTCAGACTATGGGTGCTGCCTGTGAGCCCTAGAAAGATGAAATGGTTGAGCCCACCACCACCTCCCTGTCAATGCTAGTAGGCCTGTTGTGAATGGAACTGGAAAAAAGTGTTGTCTCTGGAAGATCTAGGGACTTCTACACATAATTAAGAGACGTGCTGCAATAACTGTGGCCTAACTGTGGGGCAGGCATGATGGCCAGGCAATAGTAGCCGTCACCAATTGGAAGCAAGGAAGTATGTTCCACACTGAAACTTTTGCAGGTACAAACAGTATCGGAAGTAGGGTTGTGTAAAGGTAAAAGGTAAAGGTACCCCTGCCTGTACGGGTCAGTCGTGTCCGACTCTAGGGTTACGCGCTCATCTCGTTTAAGAGGCCGGGAGCCAGCGCTGTCCGAAGACACTTCCGGGTCACGTGGCCAGCGTGATGAAGCTGTTCTGGCAAGCCAGCACCAGCGCAGCACACGGAAACGCCATTTACCTTCCCACTATAAAGCGGTACCTATTTATCTACTTGCACTTGGGGGTGCTTTCGAGCTGGGAGCAGGAGCTGGGACCGAAAGACGGGAGCTCACCCCGCTGCGGGGATTCGAACCACCGACCATACGATCGGCAAGTCTTAGGCACTGAGGTTTTACCCACAGTGCCACCCGCCTCCAGGGTTGTGTAGAGCTGCCCTAATAACATCATGAGCACAAGCACTCCTGAAGGCACAGTTAAAAGGATGTCTGGTGAGGGCTTCCCGTTTGGCTTGCCATGATGGCGACTGCCCATTACTTCGGAGCCATTTTGCACGGAATATTTTGAGGATGAGATGGGAGTAATCATCCTCCCAATCGCCCCAGGCCTGGGGGGGGGGAGGAGCTTCACCCGCAGATCAGCCAACACCTGCTCCCAATCCAGGAGGAATGAGGGGGCAGGGAGCGCTAGGTGGAAAACACCATGCGTCTCTTTGGCAACTTTCCAAAGTCACCGCCATGAGCAACAAACTCCTGTTTTTTAAGATGAAAATTCGGACTTAATTAATGGGCATGCTTTGAGTGAGGGGAGATAAACTACTCTGCTAATTGATTCAGCCACTGAGGTGCCAAAAGATTTGAGTGGAAGAAGGATTATCATCAGTACGGGACTGGTATGTCGGAATGGAAGAGGTGAGCCTCCTTTGTTTCTTTTTGATATACTTTGTATTTGCTATTTTACTTGGCAAATCTCCCTGGAAGGACTGACTACTGGATTGTTTATCTACGCAAGCGGGACTGGAGAGTATTGTATTCATTGAAATAATTTTGGTCTAATTATTAACAGTTTGGAAAAGATTTATGAATTTGCAATTGTGGAAATCAAGGTTTCTAGCTAAAGTACAGACTTAATTGCTTTGGAATGAGATAAAATGGAGAAGTTTGGACATATGCCTGGTACAACTGGCAGCCAAATTTCCTCCATTTTGGGATGTGTCGCAGTGGATAATCACAGGCGTGAGGAAGTGAAAGTGAAATGCCACGATCAGATTCAGAGTACAAAGAATATAAAGAGAGAGAAAAGGAATATAAACACCCACACAGAAATATACTGTATTGATTTAACTCGCTTGCCAGAAGAACTTGGAGGCTGTTAAAAACAAATGAAGGATTAACATCGGATTGACTTATGGGAACTACCTGGAAGTACTATGAAAAGCAGCACAAATGTGAGATGATCAGCACTCCCCGACCTCAGAGCATGGGAAGCCAACCAAAGATTTATAATTTGGCATAGTATTTGGACTGTTTGATTGTTGTATGATTTGGAATGTTTTTAATGTGGTTTTATTGGATTGTTAAAATGGAAAATTTAATAAATATCATTATAAAAGGATGTCTGGTGAGGCCACCAGAGAATGGGTCAGATGAAGAGCAGGATCCAGGGACCATGACTGATAACCAAAGAATGATTTATGGGCCAGAAAACAGTAAGGCAAGCTGAGATTCTTGACAGCAGATGAGATGGCCTTTTACTGTATTTGCCCCAAACAAGAGCTTGATAAACTAGGAAAGAGTATAAACAAAATGGGGATAGGCAAAAGCTAAACTGAGAAAAGGTAGTTGGCACAGGCAGTGCCAAACACATCTGGCTGAGATTTTTCTTACTAATAGCTTCTGTGATTGGATGATCCTCTGGGTCCCATCCAACTCTAGAACTCTAGGATTCTATTATAAAAAATGCAAGACTTGTCTTTCTAGACAGCAGGTGCTGTGTTTTGCTGAATGACACGCAGTTTGTCTATGCCTGTTGAATCATCTGTGCCTATTTTTATTTGGCAGGTAAAGAATCCATCAATATCATTTTGCGAATCAGCCCAGTTCCAGTCATCAGGTCAGTGAAAACTTTCTGTGAGGTATGTATTACAAAGCAGCGAGAGTGTTGGGTTATATGTGGGAAGCCCAGGATCAAATTCATGCCTTTGGGTCCAAGGCTGGCTTTATAATGTGGTTGCACCAAAGGTTGCCTGGAATGCCCAATTTTGTATTGTGGTATTGTGATGTATGCCCTTTGCTGGGTGAATCTTTGATGTGCCTCTCACAGAGATAGGCAAAGTCATTCCCTGTTCCCATTAGAATGCTACCATAATTCAGGACATGGATTTCCTGGATGCCCACATATGCGAACGTCATTGAAGCTTTGATTCTTTGGGGAATGACATGGCTACTGTGAAGAATAGAGACAGTCAGTTACTGAGCTTCATCATCTCCCAACCCTAGCTGTGATCTGTCATGATGGCCCAGAAGAGGCCACGCCAGGGCCATCAGAAGAGGCCACACCAGGGCCATCAGAAGAGGCCATGCCCGGGCCATCAGAAGAAACTATTCCAGTGGCACCTCAGTCACCAGGCAGGACCCCACACAAGCACCTTCGAGTGGAGCTGAAGCGTCTCTCACCATCTGTACTCACCAGGGCATGGTGCAACCCTCTGGATTCACCACAGGCGAGCCCACTGGATTCACCACAGGCGAGCCCACCGGATTCACCACAGGCGAGCCCACCGGATTCACCACAGGCGAACCCACCGGATTCACCACAGGCGAACCCACCACCTGTGCTGAGGACACATCGGAGATGCCATTGGCGCCGGAGCATGAAGCCCCATACCATGAGTGAGTCTGATAGCCCCAGGCCCTACACCACGGGGCTACAGTTGCTGCATCCTTTCTGCCTTGATTTTTGGTGGCCATGGGGATTTGGGGGAGGTGGCCGGCAAAGGGAGCTGTCTTGGGTGGGATGGCAGATTTTCTCACTGGCACAGGAGGTGGAATGGGAGTGGCTATAGGGCTAGACAGCTAGGATTCCCTCCACCCACTGGAATGTCAGATGGGCATTGACTCTGCTAGGTCCTCACATCAAGACGTAAACATGTCATTATTGTCTCAATCCTCCCCATGGTCTGGTCTTTGTTTCTTTTTCCCACAGCATCCAGCCTAGGATGTGCCATCCTGCGTTCTGTGCATGAAATGAAACGACTATTCCAAAACACCTTGGGAAATCGCAAAGCCTTGCAGGTGAAGCTCCAAGATATCAATGGCCACCTAATTGGCTTGCGGCATCAACATGCAGACCTAAAGAAAGCCCTGGACCGATGCAGTCGGCTTGATGCAGCCCTGGATGTTTTGACATTGCAGAAGCAAATGAACAGCATCATTGAGCACCAGATGCAACTGGAAACATTAGTGCTGAAGATCCTGACAACACTGGGTGTGGAAAGGTCCTAGCCGTAAGGGATGGTTCCCACCCACCCCTCCCCTGTAGAAAAGGAACGGAAAATTGTGAAATATTAAGTCTCACTTGTCATTTTGTTGCCAATTCACTACTTGGAGCTCCTTTCAATCTTCATAAGATGTGATTTTGTTTCCTTCCTCCTCATCTCTAGTTCTATCTTAGCTATTATCAAACTGTATTCCCATGAACTGAAGAGATGTTCCATGCAGTGTTTTACCATTCACTGATTTATTGGTCCAGATTAGTAAAACAATTCTAAAAGAGGTTGGATTTCCTATTTCACTGGTAAAATATGGCAAAAGCTATGCATTTTACATATTTTGCTAATTAAGAAGCAATGATTCATTTGTTTAAATTGCAACCCATCGTCTCCCAAAGGGGATTCCCCAGGTAACTAACGAAAGTTAAAAACAACAATATTAAAATAAAATGTCCATGATATTCATGCACTAGAAAGCAATAAAATATTTGCTAGTTTTGCCTTACCCTCCAAATGCAGCCCAAATGGTTCTTACTGTTTCAAGTTGACTTTGGGAAAGCTTCCAGGAGAACAATTTTATCATTTAGGAGCAGCCACAACACCTTTAATGTTTTAACTCAGCATATGACATGAATTGCTGCAAGGTGCTCTGCCATTAGTAGCTGTGAGAGACAAGCTATAAGGGACAAGCAGACTCACTCAAGAGCAGTCCACAAACACCTACAATATCACATAATCATAAGCAACACATATTCACTCATATTAGTAAACTCATCAGTTGTTATAAACTTTTAAGCCTGAAGGAGATTTCTTATATACCAGACATGGCTGGTAACCTGTGGGTTTTTGGATATTGTAGGACAGCAATCCCCATCATCCCTTACAAGTGGCCATGCTGGCTGGCGCTGACGGCAGTTTGAGTCCCTGCCCTCTTGAATACTTTTGGTTCTATAATGTCCCGTTAGGCAGCTTGGAGTCCCCACATTTCAGAGCATCTGGGAAATTCTGCTGTGCTTTGTCTGCTTGTTACATGGTTTTTACATAGTTTCCTCTTCATGCTGCCTGAGAACTGGAACCATAGCAATGGCTCCTGTAGAACCTTAAAAGTGTCTGATCATTTAATTTGCAGAGTGATAGGGAAAGGCTTCTGGTTAAATCTAGGCTATAGCACACTATAGGAATGGCATAAAGTAATCTCATTGACGGGACGCAGGTGGCGCTGTGGGTAAAAGCCTCAGCGCCTAGGGCTTGCCGATCGAAAGGTCGGCGGTTCGAATCCCTGCGGCAGGGTGCGCTCCCGTCGTCGGTCCCAGCGCCTGCCAACCTAGCAGTTCGAAAGCACCCCGGGTGCAAGTAGATAAATAGGGACCGCTTACTAGCGGGAAGGTAAACGGCGTTTCCGTGTGCGGCTCTGGCTCTGGCCAGAGCAGCGATGTCACGCTGGCCATGTGACCCGGAAGTGTCTCCGGACAGCGCTGGCCCCCGGCCTCTTGAGTGAGATGGGCGCACCAACCCCAGAGTCTGGCAAGACTGGCCCGTACAGGCAGGGGTACCTTTACCTTTACCTTTAATCTCATGGACAAAGGAAGCATGGAACTTGTCCAGGAAGAATGTTCAGAGGGACTTTGCTTTTGAAACCCTCACCAAAAAAATTTGTGGAAAAAAGACTATCCTACAATTCAATTACTACCCCATTACTCAATTATTTGAAGGGTGATTACGATAATCTACTCAGGTACAAACTGAAAATATCAATTCTCTCAATTGGAGATGAGCAGAGAAGTATCAGTTTAACAGAACTATATCATTGCGGTAATATAGACTACATGAAAGCAAGTAGTTTTGGGTGCCAGTGTTTCAGCAAGAGACAATAGGAACATGTTTGACACAATAGCAAAACGGTGCCAAATCCAGAGTCCTATCAGAAAAATCCTTGAGTGTCTGACAGCGGACGAGGCACGCTCTGGAATGCCCAGTGCAAGATCCCATCAAAGGTATTCTGTAGGATTAGAGAGAAAAGAGACATTTCTATTTGTTCACCAGGTCAACAGTACTGAAATAAGAGTAGCAATTCATCGGAGCAAAATGCAGGCAGTAGACAAATATAGAGCTGCTCTCCTGTTTTGAAGTACACAGACTGCACAGGTCCACCAGGCATAACTGATCTGCCATCCTTTCTAGCAGCCCGGAGGAGTTTCTGCTGTGTTACTGGATGTGATGAAAGTACTCTCAAGTTACAACTACTTGCAACTTGAAAGTGCAAAGTATTGAAATTAAGAACAAATTAAAATCAAGGGGGATCTAAAATCTTCCGAATTATCCCAAGCACTGCGATGAACAGTTCCAGAATCCACAGACCTGTTCAGCACTGGACAAATTATAGCACAAGAAGATTTGTTTTCCATTACCTCCCCCAAGAGAGAGTCTAGATCATCCTTGTTCAGAAGGGGTTCAGTCCCAGCAGATTCTTCCACCACCTAGGCGTGGCAGTTGAAAAAAAGACAGAAGTTGAATATGGTTACTAATCTTGAGATTGATGGGAGAAATATCCAGAATCCTGTGGAAATTAGAAAATGCTTCCAGAGATACTTCAGACAACTTTATACACAGGGGCCGCAGAAAGAGACTGATATAGACCAATTTTTAAGAACTAATGGATTACAAAAATTATCCCAAGAAAACAAGACAATACTGAATTACAAAATAACAGAACAGGAAATTGAAGGTGCCATTCAGAACATGCAATTGGGCAAGTCTCCAGGGCCGGATGGGTTAACCTCCAAGTATTATAAGATGTTGAAAGACTATTTAATTCAACCATTAAAGGAGGTGTGCAACGAGATTATGGAGGGGAAGAAGGCACCGGAGTCGTGGAAAGAAGCTTTCATCACGCTTATACCAAAATCTAAAGCTGAAAAGACACAACTCAAGAACTACTGTCCCATATCCCTTTTAAACGTGGATTACAAAATTTTTGCAGATATTTTAGCTAACAGATTAAAAAGAGTGTTAAATGAAGTGATACACAAAGATCAGGCAGGCTTTCTCCCAGGCAGACATTTGTCTGACAATAGAAGGAACATTATCGATATTTTGGAGTTATTGCAAATGAACACTAATACAAGAGCAGTTTTAATTTTTATTGATGCGGAGAAGGCCTTTGATAACATTTCTTGGAATTTTATGAAGAAAAATCTTAAGGGAATGGGAGTGGGACGGGGGTTTGAAAATGGTATAGATGCAATCTATTCAGAACAAAAAGCAAAATTGATAGTCAATAATGTGGTGTTAGAAGAGTTTAAAATTGAAAAAGGAACACGACAGGGTTGCCGTATATCTCCATTGCTATTTATTTCGGTCCTGGAGGTGCTCTTGAATATGATCAGAAGGGACCGGTTGATTAAAGGAATTCAGGTCGGAGCTAAACAATATAAACTTAAGGCCTTTGCAGATGACCTGGTTCTGACATTACAAGAGCCAGAATGTAGTACGAAAAGGGTTTTAGAATTAATTCAAGAATTTGGTCATGTGGCAGGTTTTAAATTAAACAAGCAAAAAACTAAGGTTTTAGAGAAAAATTTGACAATAACGGAAAAAGAAAGGTTTCAGAAGGAGACAGGTTTAAATGTGGTTAAGAGTGAAATACCTAGGGATTAATATGACGGCGAAAAATCTGAATTTATTTAAAGATAATTATGAAAAATGTTGGTCAGAAGCTAAAAAAGACTTAGAAATTTGGTCAAAATTGAAGCTTTCCTTGTTGGGCCGAATCGCTGCTATAAAGATGAATGTATTGCCAAAAGTGTTGTTTTTGTTTCAAAATTTGCAGATTGTGGACAGGATGGATTGTTTCAAGAGGTGGCAGAGAGATATTTCTAAATTTGTCTGGCAAGGCAAAAAGCCCAGAATAAAATTTAAAATATTGACTGATGCTAAAGAAAGAGGGGGGTTTGCCCTGCCAGACATGAAGCTGTACTATGAATCAGCAGCATTCTGCTGGTTGAAAGATTGGCTACTTCTTGAGAACACTGACATTTTGGATTTGGAAGGGTTTAACAATTCTTTTGGGTGGCATGCTGTCAGGGAACTGCCATCGGAGGGACAGGTGGTGGAGAGGCTCCAGGAGAATAGGAGAGACTCTACAGCAGAAGAAGGAACCAGTAGGGGGAGAGCAGGAGTTCCAGCGGAAGGGGAGTCGGGGGAGAGGCTCTGAGATACTTCTAGTGAGAATAGTGAAGAGGTAACAAGACCCCCGTTAGGAACTCCCACCCTTCGCCGGAAACTGTCACGCAGAGAGTCACGAAGGCGCATGTCCGTCAAACAGCTTTTATGTTGGAGTAAGTTCCGTAGACGCCCACTGTCAGATACTACCAGCGACTGACGGAGTCATGCTTTGGGGGCTCCATTAGTGCCTAGGTTTGGGTGACCAGCCAAACCCCAGAGGGATCAAGCTTTTACGCACAAGCAGCTCATTATCCCATCACAGCAATCTGACAGTCTTTGAAAGCAGCTTGTGCAAGCAGAGGGCATCATGAGCGAACCAGCTGGAGCAGGTCCAAGCCTGGAAGGAAGGTACAGGGCGTTGGAGGTCCAGCTCGCGCTGCAAACGGCGAGGCTCGAGGAGAGGAGGGCTCAAGATGCGGATAAGGGAAAAACCACCCCACTTGCCAGAAAGGTGCCTGGATTGGTGCAGAAATTTGGGGCGGATCCCAGGAACTATCAAGCCTTTAGGACAGAGATGCAATATGCTCTCAATCTACTGTTTGATGACTTCCCCGATGAGAACTCTAGAGTGGCGTACGTGATTGGCCATCTAGAGGGAGGGGCGAGGGACTGGATTAGGCCCCTGATGGAAGCCAATAATGAAATCTTAAAGGACACAATGAAATTTTTTCGCGCCATGGACTTGATGTTTTCCAGCGAGATTGAGCAAGGGGTGGTGCGCAGGCAGTTAATGGCGTGTAAACAGGGGAGCCGATCTGTACGTGAGTACTGGACTGAGTTCACCATGCTGATTCATAGACTGGGGTGGGACCTTGCGAGTGAACCTATTCAAATGCTGTTTGAAGAAGGGCTCTCTCTGGCAGTGAAAGATGAACTTTCCCGGGCGCCTAGGGCGGAGTCTATGGACCAGCTGACTAAATCTGCGCTGTCCATAGGAGCGCGCCAGGAAGCCAGAGCTTTGGAAAAGCGGGAAGGAAAGGGGGAACGTTGGAAGGACTTCCGCATTCCGGAGATTCCAGAGCAGCCTTTCCCGCCAGCAGAGCCGATGGAACTTGGAACAGCGCGCACGCGCGCAGTTTCAAACACCAGTGAGGGGCGGAAGAAGGAGGGAAAGAGCGCCAAGAGATGTTATCTCTGCCAACAGCCAGGTCACTTTGCCAGAGTCTGTCCGCAAAGGAAGGAATGGCAAGGGATGGCGGGAACTGTTGGGGGAAAGGAGGAAGAAGAAATCAAGGAGCAAGTAAAAGCCAACGCCTGGCTGCCAACATCAGGGCACAGCAGCCAGGCCAGGGAGTAGTGAATGTGCCCACGCCGGAACCTCCAAGACCAGCGCTTGTGATAGAGGTGTTGCTGGAACTGGCAAACGGACACCCACTAAAGATAAAAGCGCTATTGGATTCAGGTAGTTCCTGTAATTTCATGAGTAAGGAGTTTGCAGCTGAACACCAGATACAGACTATCCCATTAAGTAAGCCTTTGCAGGTTACCACGATTGATGGGAGGGAACTGTTGGGAGGAGAAGTGAGCCAACAGACTGTACCAATGATAATGAGGGTGGCAAGACACACAGAACTGATAGCATTTAACGTAGCCACCTTGGGAGGAGCTCCTATTATTTTGGGAATGAGCTGGCTGGCACTACACGATCCGCTAGTAGGCTGGCATCAGAGAGTGGTTTCCTTTGGATCAGCACATTGCCTAGAACACTGCAAGGAGGGAGAGGCTCAGGCAGGGGCCAGGGCCACTCTAGCAGGGATGGAAGTGATGGACAAGGGGAAGGTGCCACCACAATACGCTGACTTGATTGACGTCTTTAGCGAAAAGGAAGCAGATAAACTGCCCCCGCACAGACCCTTTGACTGTCAAATTAACTTACTCCCAGGAGCACAATTGCCAGTGGGCAAGCTGTATGCAATGTCAGACAGTGAGATGCAGGAGTTAAGGGAGTTCATTGACAAGAACCTCAAGCGAGGTTTCATCAGAGTCACGAGCGGTGGGGGGCAGCCCAGTGTTCTTTGTGGACAAAAAAAAACACGGGTAAACCCAGGCTTGTGTGTGATTTCAGGGCCCTAAATGCAGTGTCAGAACCAGTGACGTTCCCTATGCCTAGAATTGATGACATTCTGACACGGGTGAGAAAAGGGAAAATTTTTACCAAGCTGGACCTTAGAGGGGCATATAACTTGATACGTGTGAGAAAGGGGGATGAGTGGAAAACCACTATGTTCACCCCCTTGGGGGCCTTTGAGTACCTCGTTATGCCCTTCGGTCTACAGGCGGGCTCGGCCTGTTTTCAATCGTTCATGAATCACGTCCTGGGGCCATTGCTCTACAAGAACTGCGTAGCGTTCTTAGATGACGTCCTGGTATACTCAGAGAATGAGGAGCAGCATGTGCGAGATGTAAGAGAAGTACTGAGCAAACTGCGAGAAAATCGGCTGTGGGTGAAACTGGAGAAGTGTCAGTTTCATACCAGGGAGGTGGAATTCCTGGGGTACCGGTTGTCTGACAAGGATTGGCCATGGATCCCAGCAAGGTTCAAGCGGTACTGGAATGGAAAACACCAAAGACCAAGAAGGACGTGCAAAGATTCCTGGGCTTCGGAAACTTCTATAGGAAGTTCATCAAAAACTTTGCCCATTTAACAGCGCCCATCACGGATTGTCTTAGCAGCAAGAAAAAATTTGTTTGGACGGAAGAAGCGCAGCGGGCGTTCGAACACTTAAAGCAGGCGTTTGCGTCGGAAGAGCAACTTTTGCACGTAGATCTACAACAACCAAT
This sequence comes from Podarcis gaigeae, assembly GCF_964106915.1. Taxonomy (NCBI): domain Eukaryota; kingdom Metazoa; phylum Chordata; class Lepidosauria; order Squamata; family Lacertidae; genus Podarcis; species Podarcis gaigeae. The sequence continues at coordinate 61,893,924 of NC_139681.1, forward strand.
GAGGGTGGAGACTGACGCGTCAGACCGAGCGGTGGGGGCCGTGCTTCTCCAGCCGGGAAAAGATACGTCCGAATGGAGACCGTGTGCGTTCTTCTCGCGGAAGTTGAACAAATCCGAGAGGAACTACACAGTATACGACCGAGAACTGCTCGCCATTCATGAAGCATTCCGGAGATGGCGGCACTTGCTGATTGGGGCGCAGCACAAGGTTCAAGTCCGAACTGACCACAAAAATCTGGAATACTGGAGAACAGCACGAGTGCTGAACCAGAGACAAGTGAGATGGGCCCAGGAGTTCTCCAAATTCCACTTTGAGATTCGTTACGTGCCAGGCTCCAAGAACGTGAGGGCGGACGCTCTCTCCAGGAAACCTGAGTACTTAGAGGGGGAGGGAGCGCCTGGGGCAAGGCATGTAATCCCTGAAGACCGCTGGGTGTGTGGGGCGGCATTGGTGGGGCAGAGGGAACTGATAGAGGGTACTGAGAACGATGAATACGCCCAAGAGAAATTCAGAGAACTCAGGAGGACAGAGGAGAACACAGGGGGGTTTGAAGAAAAGAACGGGGCGTTGTATTACAAAGGGGCACTGTACATACCAGATGGAGAACTGAGGGGCAGAGTACTCAAGCAGTTGCATGACAGCCCCACAGCGGGGCATTTTGGACAGCACAAAACCATGTGGTTGGTTACCAGGGAGTTTTGGTGGCCCAAGGTGAGGGAGGACGTACGGGAATATGTCAGGGGTTGCGACAGGTGCCAGCGAGCGAAAGGGGAGAGGGTGGCGCCAGCGGGGCTATTACAACCCTTACCCACACCAGAAAGGCCATGGGAGGCAGTATCCATAGATTTTATGACGGACCTGCCAAATCCAAGGGCAAAACAGCTGTCATGGTGGTGGTAGATCTATTAACTAAGATGTGTCATTTTATAGCCTGTTCCCATGCGGTCACCGCGGAGGAAACCGCCAAGTTATTTGTAGAGCATATTTTCAGGTTGCATGGCGCCCCCTTGAGGGTGGTCAGCGACAGAGGGAAACAGTTTACTTCCAGGTTCTGGAGGAAACTTATGAGCTTACTGCACGTGGAACTCAATTTCTCAACAGCCCGGCACCCAGAAACAAATGGGCAAGCGGAAAGGGCAAACGGGATTTTACAACAATACCTGAGGTGTTATGTAAAAGACAGAGAAAATGACTGGGTAGATAAGTTACCTCTGGCAGAATTTGCCTACAACAACGCGGAGAACGTGTCCACAGGGATGAGTCCTTTTCTGGCAAATTATGGGTGTCATCCCCGGGCATTTCCAGGAGAAGGAGGGGAGAGGTGGAGCGTGCCGGCGGCGGAACACTTTTTTGAAGAGATGGAAGCGATCCACCGTCAGCTTCAACTTAACTTAGAGAAAGCCAAGGAAGAATATAAGAAACAAGCAGACAGAAATAGGAGGGAAGGTGAAACTATAAGGGTGGGAAACCGGGTGTGGCTATCCACCCAAGGACTACCGTTCAAGGGAGGGAGTAAGAAATTGAGACCCAAAAGATTGGGACCCTTTGAGGTCATACAGCAGGTCAACCCAGTAACATTCAAACTCAGACTGCCCAGTCACATGAAATTGCACCCAGTATTTCACAGGTCATTACTGTCGCCGTACCGAGAGGGATGTGAGTGGGGGGAGCGTGAGAGAGAGGTCACCCAAACGCCCGTGATAGAAGAGAGAGAACGCGACATGAACGTGGCAGGAATCATTGATTCCAGGTGGAAGGGGAATCAGGTGGAATATCTGGTAGAATGGGAGGGGGAAGTTGAATCGGAAAACACTTGGGTACCAGCAGAGTTAGTCAAGGACGAGGTTTTAATAGAAACATTTCATCAGCGTTTCCCAAAAAAACCGCAACCCGTGGCACAATTTAGAAGGGAACACTTTGGGACCACCGATGAGGAAGGGGAGTTTGAAGGGTTCCCAGAGTCAGGGGTGGGTGAGGAAGCCGACTCCGACGAAGAAGAGGAAGACGAGGAGAGAGACGGTACGCCGTGGTTAGAAGTGTTTGAATCCTCAGACGACGAGGAGAGTTCCTTCAGGGGCTTTCCGCCCTCACCGCCAGTGGGAGAGGAGGCGGGGGGGTGAAGGGGGCCCTGGGGGGGAGGGGGATGTCAGGGAACTGCCATCGGAGGGACAGGTGGTGGAGAGGCTCCAGGAGAATAGGAGAGACTCTACAGCAGAAGAAGGAACCAGTAGGGGGAGAGCAGGAGTTCCAGCGGAAGGGGAGTCGGGGGAGAGGCTCTGGGATACTTCTAGTGAGAATAGTGAAGGGGTAACAAGACCCCCGTTAGGAACTCCCACCCTTCGCCGGAAACTGTCACGCAGAGAGTCACGAAGGCGCATGTCCGTCAAACAGCTTTTATGTTGGAGTAAGTTTCGTAGACGCCCACTGTCAGATACTACCAGCGACTGACGGAGTCATGCTTTGGGGGCTCCGTTAGTGCCTAGGTTTGGGTGACCAGCCAAACCCCAGAGGGATCAAGCTTTTACGCACAAGCAGCTCATTATCCCATCACACATGCATATCTGTGGTACGACAAGGTTAAAGCTCATAGAGCATTCAAAAACCATATTGTCAGGAGAGCAGTGTTTAATGTCTGGACAAGATATAAAGATTTATTAGAAAACAAGACCCCAAGGTGGTTATTACCGATGGAAGCTAAGGCTCTGAAAAAACTCAATATGGAGGCCAAGTGGCCGAAATATTGGGAGATATTAGAACAAAATGGAGACACATTGAGATTGCAGAGTTTTGAGAAACTAAAAGATAAAGTGCGAGATTGGTTACATTATTATCAAATTAGAGAGGCCTTTAACTTGGATAAAAAAATAGGCTTCCAGGTGGAAAAATCGAAATTAGAAACAGAATTGTTAGAACCTAAAACCAAGATACTTTCAAGAATGTATAACTTGCTGTTAAAATGGAACACTCAGGATGAAACGGTCAAATCAGCTATGATTAAGTGGGCGCAAGATATTGGTCATAATATCATGTTTGCTGACTGGGAACAGCTATGGACCACTGGTGTGAAATTTTAAGGCATGTAATGCCTTAAAAGAAAATATTATGAAAATGATATATAGGTGGTACATGACCCCAGTCAAGCTTGCAAAAATATACCATTTGCCCGATAATAAGTGTTGGAAATGTAAAGAAACTGAGGGAACATTCTTTCACCTGTGGTGGACGTGCCCAAAGGTCAAAGCTTTCTGGGAAATGATCTATAATGAACTGAAGAAGGTATTTAAATATACCTTTCCTAAGAAACCAGAGGCCTTCCTTTTGAGCATTGTCGGCCAATTGGTGTTAAAGAAAGAACATTTTTTATGTATGCAACAACCGCAGCAAGGATACTTATCGCAAAGTATTGGAAGACACAAGATTTGCCCACTCTGGAAGAATGGCAGATGCAAGTGATAGACTATATGGAATTGGCAGAAATGACTGGCAGAATCTGAGATCTGGGAGAAGAGTCGGTGGAGGAGGACTGGAAGAAGTTCAAAGAATATCTCCAAAAACATTGTAAAATGTTTGAATGTTAAAATGATGTTGGATATAAAGATAACATGGCATCAGTGACATTGTTAAAAGAAATATGTAAAAATGTTTTAAAAGAAAAGGGTGAAAAGACCAGAGTAAAATTATGTCGAAACTAAACAAAGTGATATAAGGGATCAAGTTATAAAGAATATGTAAAAATGGATTTAAAAGGAAAGGAAAAATCGGAGACACAACAGGTTGAAATGTACAATATTGAATAAGATTTGAAAGAGGGTAAGGAACTGCTGAATTTGATTGTGTAAAAGGGAACACAGAAAAGGGAGATGCGAGGAGGTCAGAAAAGAGGGTCATAAAGATAATAAGCAAAAAACTAGATCTTTTTTGTTTTATGTCTTTTCTTATTTTTTCTCATGTTTTTTATTGTATTTTTTTTGTCCTGCTGGATTGTGTTGTTTTTCTTTTTACTGTCTTTCTTTTTTGGTTTGTTTGACTGTGATGTTTGTTTTATTATATAAAATCTTAATAAATATTATACAAAATCTCATCTTAACAGTGCAATCCTATGCATGTCTATTCAGAAGTAAGACCCAATTTGTTCAATGGGATTTACCCATTTATTGAATTGCAGCCTTAGTAATTCTCCATTATATAAATGCTGAATAACCTAGTCAACTCTAGGAAACTGGAAATCCCTTCTGCAGGATGTATGTAGCCTACAATCAGGGTAAAGACTGAATAATAGTAATAATAATAATAATAATAATAATAATAATAATAATAATAATAATAATTTATACCCCGCCCATCTGGCTGGGATTCTCCAGCCACTCTGGGCGGCTTCCAAAAAAATATTAAAATACAATAGTCTGTTAAACATTAAAAGCTTCCCTAAACAGGGCTGCCTTCAGATGTCTTCTAAAAGTCAGATAGTTGTTTTTCTCTTTGACATCTGATGGGAGGGCGTTCCACAGGGAGGGTGCCACTACCAAGAAGGCCCTCTGCCTAGTTCCCTGTAACCTCACTTCTCGCAGCGAGGGAACCACCAGAAGGCCTTCGGTGCTGGATCTCAGTGTCTGGGCTGAACAATTGGGGTGGAGACGCTCCTTCAGGTATACTGAGCCCACATGCAGCTTTCTTGTGCAGGGGAGGGGGTTGGTTTGATGGTAACAGACTCCCAGTGTTGTCCCTAAAAATGGCTCTGTCATCCATGGAGCACTTCTTAAAAATAAAGTGATAGATGGATGGATTTTACATACTTTAATTATTTCAGTTGCAAAGTTAAAAGCAAGTGATGTTCAATTTGCAACTGAAGGACAAAGCAAAAAACTTTCTTTTTATATTATTGCTGTCTTCATCATTATATTCAAAGGATAAATACCATGAGATAAATACCAACAATATCAAATTCAACTCGTGTATACTGCAGTTTCCTTGATCCATTCTCCCTTGCTTCTTCCTTTGGCAATTTTTAATCCTCATCTATTGAGGGTAACCAAGTTTTTTGAATGTAACTATTTGCTCACATTCACACTCCCTTCCTGCCTGTTTCTCCTTCCTTCCACTGTATTATTAACACACTGATGTTATAGAAAATTAACAGGTATTAACATTAACAATGAGAACCCGTATAGTGTACGCCTGATTGTTGGACTTTGACTGGGAAGACCGAAGTTCAAGTCTCCACACAACCAGTTATCTCTCATCCTAATGGACCTCCACAGGGGAGCTGCAAAGATTAAACTCACTAGCTACTATAAAGTTGAAAAGATTTCGGAAAATCCAGACCTTTACCGCTCGTAGTGTTGGGGTATTTGAGTTTGTAGCTCCATCCAAGCTGATGGTCATGGGATGGTTGCTAGTGCAGGATTTGCACATTAAGATTCCACTAGAACAAAACACACAAAGGATCTTACCCTTTGAAATCACAAACCTATATTTCAGAAAGCACAGATAACAGGTTAAAGCTGGACTGGACTACTTCAGGTCGAAGAGGGGGCTCGGTTGAATGCTCTTCCATACAAAAACATTACACCCACATAGAAAACAAGATGGCTAGAACCTTTCTTCCTGAAACCTAGTTTTTCATATGCATGGATTCCTTTTTGTATGGAGGTTGAGATACTCAGTCATGTGAGCCCCCACCTGTACTGGTACAGGCCAGGCACATGCTTAGCTACTCAACTACTCTGCAGTGAGAAAAAGCCCTAAGAAGAGAGGAAGGAGAAGCCATGCAAGATTGCCTGGTAAAACTCAAGGCTGATTCGTACAATTGAAAACTGATGTTGACCATCCAACTGTATGAGTGAGCCATGAGACATCAGTTTTGCTAACATTAAGCTCATTATGCAACCAGGCCCAGCTTCCAGTTGTATGATTCAGATTTGCTAGCAGAGAGCGCCTAAGTAATATAAGGACTTCAACATCACCTTTCGTTGGAGAGTAGCTAGTTGAAGTCCACACTGGACACTCCAGGATATAAACGTGGTAAAATGCATGCATTCATTTAGAAAACTCTGGATTTTGTCTGCTTTGAGATCAAGATGTTGCTTTGAGTAAAATACTAGAAGATCTATCTGTGAAGGACTTAGGGTGGTGGCTTCAGGTAAAGTGTCCCCGCCCCCTAGTAAGAATCACCATTCTGGCACACCTGACACCTGTTCAAACAATAAATAGGCCACTCTCCATGTTCATCCTGTTACAGGGTAGCACTATTCAGAAGAGCAGCACTTACATAAACAAAATTCCCATCTTGTGGTGCCTGTCCTGCATTTCTGATCTGGTACTATGACATTGGGGCGCAGGTGGCACTGTGGGTTAAACCACAGAGTCTAGGACTTGCTGATCAGAAGGTAGGCGGTTCGAATCCCCGCGACGGGGTGAGCTCCCGTTGCTCAGTCCCAGCTCCTGCCAACCTAGCAGTTCGAAAGCACGTCAAAGTGCAAGTAGATAAATAGGTACCGCTCTGGCAGGAAGGTAAACAGCGTTTCTGTGCGCTGCTGTGGTTCACCAGAAGCGGCTTAGTCATGCTGGCCACATGACCCGGAAACTGTACGCTGGCTCCCTCGGGGTCCCTTTACCTTTACTATGACATTAAACCAGGCTTAGTAAGCCACCATCTGGACACACTCTCACAAACAAGAACTATAAAGTCTGGGGAGCTATGGATGGCTTAATTCTTGGATGTAAATGTCACCTGATTTGATCTGCATGGGCAGGAAAATGGCAAGACCAGTGGAAAGCCCGGAAACACTTATTGCAGTAGATCAGGTCTCCTCCTTTCCTGCATACTCCACACTTCTCCCCAATAGTCAGCTTCTGTAAAGGGGAAAAAATAAAAATTTGGAGTCAGGTTTGTCCTCTTTTTCTTCTTCAGAGCTACCATGCGCTGCATGTGACCATCCCGTCTTATGCTTGTCTGGTCCACTGCAGTTGCTTTGATTTCTAACTTACCACTTCCATTGGGGCCATTGTAAGATTCTTCAGGGCCTCAGATAAATGAACTAAGCAGAGTATAGTTTCATCACAGCAATGTTAGAATCAAGCAGATACTTAATTTGAGACCTAACAGACTCCGCCAAGACTACCAGCCCAAGCGTAGGGTGGGGTAGGAGAAATAAGGCAACAAAATGTTTTGCAGTTCTTATTTAAAGCATTTGAAATGGCTAAGCCCAGTGAACAGTGGAAAGTTCCACAGGAGGTGAGATACTGACCAGCTGTTTCTCTGTTCCCACATTCTGAACTGTTGGCGGTGCCACCCCAGACACTGGGGTCACAGAGGGCAAAGGCTGCCTGAGGGAGGCACACACAGGTTCCTTGATGAGAACCCTCCTTCCATCTTCTGTTGTCCTCTGGACATATACAGCTCCCTAAGCAGGTATGCAAAATAAATATATTGATAGAATATATCACATTACTTGCATAAGATTTGAGTTTGCTTTTTGTATTAAAAAAAGTGACTAAGTGTAATAATGAACACACTGAACTTCATTTTTACCATTTTACTTCTATTGCAATAATAAATATGATACATTGTCCTACAAACGAAATATTTAAAAAAAAATTAAAGAGAGAAATGTCACTCAGCAGTAATGGAAAACAGCCACAAGGGGTCACTGCAGGATACAATTTATTTTTCAGCAGCGTTTTAGGGTGGTGGTCATGTGAAGGTCTTAAAACACCTTCGGAGACTGCAATTTTGTTCATATGAAAGATTTTTGTACTCCAAAGGTCCGGGCCATTTATTCTCCCTTTTCTCACAAAGGAAAAGTGGACTGTAATAAATGAGCACAAAAAGACCATAAACAGCTGTTGAAGGAGACAAGAGCAAAAGAGTAGTTTCTTGGAGTTGCTTCATGTAGGACATTTTCCCGCATGGCAGAGGAAAAGAGAGGCTTGTGAAGAGAGACAGAGAAATCAAGGATCATAATTATACCTGTGTTTGAGAAAGTGCATTCCTGCTGTTCTCTTCTCCATTGCACCGGTATTGTTTCGATTGCCCGGAGGAGCAGGAATCGCACCTCCATGTCCCGCTGCTCAGTGTCCCGAGGGGAAAAAGACAGAAGCATGATCGTGAATAGCAAGTAGAGAAAGAGAGGAAGAAATGGATGAAACAAGTTAAGCAAATGTAAACAAAAACAGTCCCCCATCCACCCAATGGGAAATGGCGTATCAGAGTGCTACCACCAGTCTCAGACACACTATTGCAAGTGAGGGCAGGAAGACATAAACAAATTGCACACAGGAAAGAACCTGAGAAATAGAAGAAGAAGAAGAAGAAGAAGAAGAAGAAGAAGAAGAAGAGTTTGGATTTGATATCCCGCTTTATCACTACCCAAAGGAGTCTCAAAGCGGCTAACATTCTCCTTTCCCTTCCTCCCCCACAACAAACACTCTATGGGGTGAGTGGGGCTGAGAGATTTCAAAGAAGTGTGACTGGCCCAAGGTCACCCAGCAGCTGCATGTGGAGGAGCGGAGACGCGAACCCGGTTCCCTAGATTACGAGACTACCGCTCTTAACCACTACACCACACTGGCTCCAATAAAAGGATGGGTGCTTTCCCCCGCTAGGCCACTCCCTATTCCTAGACGAGAAGAGGCTCTGCCCAAGTTCGGTAATCATCCTCATCTGCTGTGAGAACTGTGGTTGGGGTTAGGCCAATATGCCCTCTGAACATGCACAAGGAAGATCAGCTGTAAAAACTGTCTGATCATGGTCCAGATACTTGTTTCAAACCATTATATCCTGGATTTCTAGCAAGCAAGCATTTAAGGTGGCTTATAATCAAAATAAAACCTGTTCTGCACCCAGATCTTGATGTGATTCCAGGGGGCTACGGAAATACCAGCAGAACTGTCATTACCTGGGAATCTCTGTCAGTGGTGGCACCAGGCAGGTGAGATGAAAGGCCTTGGGGCATCCATCACAGCAGATCAGCTCCCCACCATCCCTGCAGACGGCACATTCGTCATCGTTCTTCTGGCCCAGCAAAATTTGGGAGAATTGAAATAGAATAAAGACTCCATTTTCAGACAGATTCTCTCTACATGGCTAGGGAGCACCACACCTACAACCACCTACCCAGATCACCAGCCTCTGCTACTTTCATCATCAACACTTAAAGTGCATAAAATTGATTAAATGCTCTACACAGGTTTTTTTTTTTAAGGGATTGTGAGACTCCAGGATTGGACACAACACAAAAGGAAAAAGGAATGGGGAGGGAAGAGGAATGCAAGAAAGTCCAGGCAACAATTTATGAAGTTACCAAATCTCAAATGCACACATCCACAACCACAACCCAGCCGCTCTAGTCCCACTTCCCTTGTACTGGCAGCAGTTCTCAACCTGTGGGTCCCCAGATGTTGTTGGACTACAACTCCCATCATCCCTGAGCTCTGGCCTTGCTAGGTAGGGGTGATAAAAGTTGTAGTTCAACAACATCTGCTGACCCACAGGTTTAGAAAGGCTGCCTTACAGCTCTGCAGTCTCAGGGCAACAGGGAGTTGGAGCAGAGAGCTCTTTCTGGCAGGCAAGATCCCTAGAAATGGGTGATTTAATTGTAACACTGGAAATACATGAAGCAGACGGAATTAAAGGGAGGTTTGCCCTTGCTCTGGCTCTTTTATTGAACTCTGCTTTGAGATAGAACACCCAAGAAAACAGCACCAGAACTTTGGTCATTTGTGCAGCAGAGTCTGATGCAGCAGGAATGCTTGACAGTAATAAAGTACAGTGCTGCTTCCTGTAGGAAAAAGGGCTTGTTCTGTCCTTTGCGCTTTGCTGCTTTCTTCAAATACTGCTTTTCCAAAACTTGAGAGCCTTGGTGGGTGGCACAGAGGGCATGCAATGGACATTGTAACTGAGCCTCTGCAAGTTTTGCTAATCTGCCCTTATTAAGAGAGATGGCTTCAGAAGCAAAACCCAACTGAGCAGGGGAAAGTGAGGACCAATACTGGTGTTCCTTGCTGTGCAATAGCCTTTAACTGTGAAATCTTTGGGGAATTCCATTCTGGCAGGAGCGGCACTAAGCTCTGCCAAGGAGAAATGATTCTCATGGTGAAACCTTGTCCCAAGGGTGAATCTGGCACCAGTCTAAGAAGCTGAGGAAACCTGGGACTTCCCAAGTGGGGTGAAACTTTGAAGACATAATGAACTATGTGGCTTGGTGGAGATTCATTTTCTGCTTAAGAGCATCAGAAATGCAAAGGGAAAAGAGGAGGGGTATCTTTTTATATGCGACGGCGGCAGCAAGAGTTCTGATTGCGGCAAAATGGAAGAGTAATGAAATCCCCTCTATACAAGATTGGATCCAAAAGCTGACAGAATATGCCGAATTAGACGGTCTATCAGAAAAAATAAAGAATAAATCAAAACAGGAATTTGTTTCAAAATAGGAGGTTTTCAAAGAATATTTGAAAAATAAATATAGTAGTTTAAACTCTGTTGCAGCATTCAGGGAACTTCAGTAATAGTTGCAAGGTAAATATAAGAAATTAGATATAGTAAGAAAAAGTTTAATTATGATAAAAGTGTGTATTGGCAATAAGTAATATGAAATCGAAATATGGAATAGACGGGAGGTTGGGTCTTTAGTGTTAAGATCAATATATGTTTTATTGTTTGTTAAGAAAATTATGTGGCTATGGTTATTCCTGTGTGTAATTTGGTATTTGTGCTTTTTCTTTTTTGTTGCTGTATCAATAAAAAAGAAAGAAAGAAATGCAAGGCAAAAGGTAGCACTCAACATGCCTGTGTCAGATGTGCCTCTGTCTAGGACAGCTGGAATGCTCAGCACATCTTCTCTATAAAGAAACACTAGTTTTCAGGGCAAAAGACTGGTTTCAGTTTTAGGCATGATTTGTGAATGTGGTGACATCTACACCATTCATTTAAAACACAAGGCTTCCCCCAAGGAATCCTGGGAACTGTAGTTTACGCCTCACAGAGCTACAATATCCAGTAACCTTAAACTACATTCCCCAGGATTCTCCAGGGGAAAACAATGTGCTTTAAATATACGGCGTGGATGTGACCTGACTGTACTGCAGCAAGGGGCTTGCACAGTCTGTGACTCTCACTCCGTCCAGTCTTAATTGGTGTCCAATTTCTGTGGCTTTTACATTTAAAAAAGCGAAGACCATTTCATATTTTCTCTGGCAGATGTGTTTCCAGGTGCCACTGTGTGCATCTCACAACAAACATCATAATGTTTGCCTGCAGTAACCACATGGGGAAGTGTGCCTGTAATCCCATGAGGTGATGCACCGGGGAGTTACCATGGGCTGCCTCCTTTGCAGGTTTCCAGATGTATTTTCCAAAAGCTACAGTGCTGACTGCTTATATGCGGAGTGGCTACTTGGGAAATACACCTGCAGCATAAAAGCACAAGGCATCTCTCCTTAAAAGTTGCTTCTGCCTTCAACTTGTTTGAACAGACAAACTGCCTAACTACCCTCCTTCTACATTTTCTTTTTTCTCTCTTTAAATTTAGCATAATGCTGAAAGCACAGGTGCTAAAAATACCTACAAATCTGTCCCATTTCATATGTGTGTGCGTGCACATTTGATTATGTTTAATCTCAGGGTTTTCCCCTTCCTGACAATACCCAGTGTGACTGTTTGTTTAGAAAATGTCTGTACAGGGGGGCGAGAAAGGGTTAAAAATGTAGACCAATAGGAAAGCTGGAGGCGGAGCCTACCTGTTTATAAAAGGGCTTAGCACGAGGTCTGAGTTAGTTGATGGTGGGTAGTTGGTTGGTTTTAGTGGGTTGGCTGGTTGGTTGGGAAAGGCAGTTGGAAAAGCAGTTGGAAATAGAGAGACAGTGCAGTGGGTTCTTGTGTGAGGGGAGGTAGAAGAGATAGAGACAGGATAAAATAAGACTAAGAACGTAAAGAGTAACAACGTTTAGAATGCAGTTAAAGTTTGTGTCTACAGTAAACTACACTCTTCTTTGTTACCTTGAGAACCTGACTGAGACTAAGTGATTTTACCAGAGAGGACTTGGTTGGTGGCAGTGGATTAGTGGTGTATGGGTCAACAGTCTGTGAAACGACCGGGGGCTCCGTACGAACGCCACACCCAGCCCATGAGTTCTAAATCCCATAAGGGTGGAAACTCCACTTGCTTCTAATTGCACGCTAAAAAAGTGTTTGAGTGGATAGCACACTTGAACTGGACTGGGTAGACCCGAGTTCAAATCCCCACTCGGCCACAAAGCTAACTGGGAGACTTTAGGAAAAGTCACCTTTTATCTCTCTGCCCAACCTACCTCACAGGGTTCTGGTGAAGATAAAGTAGAATAAATAATCCTACGTAAACCACCTGAATTCCTTTCCAGGAAGGGTAGAATACAAATATGATGAATAACAAAATAAAACAACGTTGTGTGAACAGTTTTCCATGTGACTAAAAAAAACAAACCAGCAAGAAATCCCACTATACAACGAGGTGGAAATATATGAAGAACAGGAGAAACCTCCTCCATGAAAAACACAGCAATATATGAAGAGCACTGGCAGAGGGAAGCTGACATACCTTTAGCACAGGGAAAGGAAAATGACATTCTTTTTGTTACCTGCTGGGGGGCTGGATCCACAGTGTGGAAAGGGATGGTAGGGCAACTATTCTGCAAGTTTGCTTTTTGATCTCCATTCTGAAAATCAAGAGAAGAATTATGAACCAAGGAGTAAGTCCACCCCACTGATCATAGCAGTTATTCCAAGTAGGACTGTCCCAGACCTGCCTTCCCTAACCTGGTGCACTCTAGATGCAGCATGGGCTGATGGGAATTGTAGTCAGAAACATCTTTAAGGAGGCACCAGGTTGGAAAAGGCTGCACTACCTGAGGGTCACAATGCATAGTGTTGGTGCTTCAGTGTGTTTGTACTTTGAAAAGCTAAAATGATGCTCCTCTCCAGCTCCTCCCCAATGCCACTGGAGATGTTCTACTGTCTCCCTAAGAAAACTGACAGGTATGGGTCATCCATGGGTCTTGTAGTAAAGTTATTAATTAATGTTGTTCTATCTGATGCTGCCTTTTGCAGCAGCTGTGATGATAATGCACAAGTTCATTTATTATTTAAAAGCTTCTCTAAACAACTTAATATTTTAAAAAATCTGTAAGCAGTACACATAAAATTCTCTCCCGGTATGCCCCACAGAGAGCCTCAAGGTCCATAAATAGCAACACCCTAGTGGTCCCGGGCCCTAAGGAAGTTAGATTGGCTTCAACCAGAGCCAGGGCCTTTTCAACTCTGGCTCCGGCCTGGTGGAACGCTCTGCCTCATGAGACCAGGGCCCTGCAGGATTTGATTTCTTTCCACAGGGCCCGTAAGACAGAGTTGTTCCACCTGGCCTTTGGCTTGGAGCCAATTTGATTCCCTCCCCCTCTTTCTTTTTTCTTTTCCTTCTCCTCCTGCGATGAGGCTACTTTTTAATATTTTAATGTTTCATTATTTTAATGTTGTATTTTAATTTTGTTTTTAAGTTGTATTCATTCAACTTGTTTTTATTATTGCTTGTAAGCCGCTCTGAGCCTGGCCTTGGCTGGGGAGGGCGGGGTATAAATAAAAATTATTATTATTATTAAAACAATAAAAGAGCGCCATAAAGGCTTTGCAACAGACATACATTAAAACACAGCTGATCCAGAACCTAACAACACTGGATCAGCTATAAATTTCTCCTCCGTAGCCTTTGAACTTTGACTGGAATGTACAGAAAACTCACACAAGCTTCCCCACAGGTAAAAGAGTCAAGCTGAGTTGTTAGGCAAAGAGGCACAAGCCACACCTGAAGGAAGAGTGTTGGTTGGAGTGTTCAGCTGAATAGGACTCCTGCATCTTCAGTAGTTGTGCAGAAGAAGGAATTTCAGCCGTTGTAGCTACCATTTAACCTACTACTCTTGTTGCAATTCCCTCTTCTAAGCAGCTATTAAAAGTGCAGGAGCCCAGCCCTCCTTGTTTCTGTCTGACTCTCGGGTGCAGTATTAGACTAAGGCTTCACTTACGCAACTGCTTGTTCTGTTCTACCAGTAAATTCCCTGAGTGAGGTGGGTGGGTGGGTCATGTGATTCGCTTGCCATGAGCCGAAGCTGCTGGGTTTGCCCCTTAATAGAGAGGTTGGTAATTGCACACAGAAGTAATTGTGAAGCACCTTACTGCAGGTGCTGCATAAACAAAAACCGGCAGTGTCTGCCCTTGGCAAAACCAATGCCATGATCCACTCACCTGGCACTGTGGTCTGAAGGACTCTGTGGCCCCCAAAGCTTGCTAGTAACTTCAAAGCAAAAGAGGTAGAGAAAATGTGAAAGGATTAGAAGTATATTGTGTGGCATATGTATTTACGGACCTGGGATTCTTTAGCTTTCCCGCTGGGCTTCAGATCCTGAGCTTTGTTCCTCTCTTCCAGTTTGTCTGCTGCATAAAACTCACCACCAGTTTTGATGCATTTCTTAGTGTCACCTGGAAAATGGAAGATCACACTGGATTTATCTCATCAACACAGAATTTATACAGTCTAAATTTTTATATCAGCTTAATTGCCCTCGTTTTGATGTAGAACAGGGTGACGAACCTTTGCCTCTCCTGATATTGTTGGGACTCCAGCTCCCATCAGCCCCAGCCAGTGTAGCCAGTAGGCCACAATAATGGGAGATGTAGTCCAACAAAATATGGAGGGCCACAGGATCCTCATCCCTGATCTAGAATCTAAGTAAGAAGAAACAAAGTTTGGTCACTTCTGAGTGAAATAAGTGAAGGTACCGTGTTAGGTCAGTGCTGGATAGATACAAAGAACGGCAAAGTGCTGCACATACCACCATGCGAAAGGGGATAATGCTGGGTCTCAACATTTTCTGACTTCTTCACAGATTTTGCCTTTGGAAGGGATCCTGTTGATTTATAGGACACGCATTACAATACTGAAAACAAGGTCCCCCCCCCCCCCGAATAAACAGCAAGTATGTGTTTAGGACAGGGGTCAGCAAACTTTTTCAGCAGGGGGCTGGTCCACTGTTCCTCAGACCTTGTGGGGGGCCAGACTATATTTGGGGGGGGAGGGGAATGAACAAGTTCCTATGCCCCACAAATAACCCAGAGATGCATTTTAAATAAAAGCACACATTCTACTCATGTAAAAACACCAGGCAGGTCCCACAAATAACCCAGAGATGCATTTTAAATAAAAGGACACATTCTACTCATGTAAAAACACGCTGATTCCTGAACCGTCTGCAAGCCGGATTTAGAAGGCGATTGGGCCAGATCCGGCCCTCGGGCCTTAGTTTGCCTACCCATGACCTAGCTCCTAGTATTGCAGCTGAGGTGGCCTCTCCCTCCCTAACCACCACCACCCTGAATGAGGAGAAGGAGAGCTGTAGCTCTGAGAAGAAGGAGATCTAGTTTTCAGAAAGTTCTTGCCTTGGCTGTTTCTTAGAAAATATATTTTTAAACTGATGCTCAGTTTGTTAGCATTGCATCGAAACTGCTTTGCAAAGCTCGCCTGAAAACTGGTATATCAATATCTTCAATAAAACAAATCAAGGTAGTGAAATACTACCAAAAAAGAGAATGGCTTGTGCTGATGTTCTTGAAACTGAAAATTCTCATTCCAGGTCCTTATTTCTTCCTGGAGGAAATCCATTCCTAATCCTCTTTGGCATGTTTAATATCAACTCTTGCATCCACAAAACACACAGCAAAACCCCAGCAAATAGTTCTATACCAAGGTGTGGGTCGCCTTTTGCTGAAAGTTGAGGTGGGTGCAAAGCATCTTTTTCATCTGTCGCTTTCCTCTTCCCTTGGGATTTGTGCTGAGTCAATACCTTAGGACTGGCTGCGAGCTTCCTTGCCCTGCTGCAATACCTACTGAGATCCAGGTCTGAAAAAAAAGCAAATTCTGAGACTGGAGGCATGTCTAGACAGGGCTTAATATTGTAAATAAGGCAACGATGGGTTGCTAGCAACAAGCTTTTCTTATTCTTATATTTTCCCATTAACGGTAAATACAGATTAAACAAGGTATGATGCAGTGGGAAATATAGGCTGGCATTTTGATGCCAAAGATATGTGGACACTGCAAATAAATGTGTATGCATAAGGAGCATGGATCCACAATAAACACCCATCCATACGTCTGTTTTGTGGGATTCTCGCCTGATTATAGAAATTGTGCTTCAGGGTGGGGGAAATTGTCCCTGGAGCAGGAAAACACATTATATTATGCAGTAAAATAAACAAGCTAAACAAGAAAGGTGAATAAATAAATGATTCCCAGCTTTTAAACATGAGAGAGGCGTTTCTAAATCTATTTCCACTTATATTTCACTCATCTTCCATTTCTTTATGGCTATGATGACTTCAGCAAATACCTTTAGGAAAGCTGCTTCGAATGGACTGGAGCTTGGAATATCTCTCCAGGTTATAATCCTTGAAGAGAACCCTCCAGAAGTCCCGGATGGAAGAGGAGTCCTGGCTCAACAGCCACGTTAACATGGCATGGAAGGCCTTGTGGCAGCCATCCTTTTCCTTCAGATGGAGAGTGTCCTTCAGGGAGAAAGAAAAAGCAAGGCTAGTCTGCTTTCCAAATACTGGTAGATTTAACTGCTCTCCTAAATTGCTTAGGTACACTGCAGTCAAATCTGTCTTCTGCAGTTACAGCAAGAGTCTCAAATTCTTGCACTGCAGGTAAAGTCCCGAGGACATATTATAGACTGAAGAACAACAACTGTGAAGTGCCAATAATGTTGAAAAAAGGGGAAACCAATGAATTAAACATGGGCCATCACACAAGCACTCCAGAACTGCTCATCTCATGAACTGCTCACTTTAAAAGTCTACAAAACAATAGTGCTTCACAAGGCTTAATATTGTAGCCAATGCTAGTGCTACTTAGAGTAGACCCATTGACATTAATAAAACTAAATTAGTAATGCTCATTAATTTTTATTTGGTGTGCTCTGATTGTTCACAGCCCTTAGGATTTTGTGCCATTTGCAAGGATTTTCATACAACACCCATGATCTTTGGTGTATAAAATAATATACAATGTACACTGAGATTCATGACTACAAATTGGTGCTATGATACAAGCAGCATCAACCAAAAATAGAAACCTCTCTCTTTCTACCTGACCTCCCTAACTGGGTCCAGAGAAAACGAACTACCAGATTAAAATTTTAGAGAAAAATAAAAGAAATGAAGGCCAGGAATGAGTCATAGTCCAGCAGTACACAAACAAAAAAAGAGCTAGCAAGCTAACAAAAGAGATTGTTTTAATAGTTAGTAGGGAAACTTGAAGTATATATCATCTCTCACCTTGAACATCTTTTCCGTGACAATGTCATGATCTGCCAGTCCGTGGAGCAATGGGAACACATCGTCGACTGCCATGGAGATCTCTGTGCGATAAAGTTTAAGTAATTTCCGCAGGTCTCCTTCTCCTAAAGGTTTGTTATCAGAACCGAACATCCTGAGACAGGGTAACATTTACAGGATTGTTAGAAGCATGCATCTTCCATGCCCATTTCTGGTCACGGTGCAGCTATAAACCCTTACTAAAAGATACCTTAATTCTAATGTACACTTGCTTGGGTCATGGCAGACGCTGTGAAGGAACATGCATCTTGGGTAGAAGTGACCGTACAGGGTAGGGTAAGCACGTCAGATCCTGGCTTATTTTAGAAACCTCACTCTCAAGACCACCTGCCTGTGGAAATTCAGATTTGCAAGTATAGCTTGTAAAAAGAAACTCATATTTATATCACTCCTTTTCTATTACTCATTGCCTTTCACTTCTTCAATGACTGCTGAACATCCAGATTAGATTTGTTTTGCTTGCTCTGTCTTTGCTAAACAAAGGAGGAAGGTGGTCTTATTGGCCTCACCTGTCAAAAGGAGATGTTATTTGGTATCTGTATTTCACATGAACCTGTTTTCTATAATTCCCTGTGCTTTTTATATGCTCAGCCTGTGGAGCATGGAGTGGGGGTGTAATGAAAAAAACCACCACCAAATAACCCTGTTGGTGAAGCGATAGAATCGCAGTGATGACCCTCTGATAGATCTGGGAAGCTGAAGCTATCTCCAATTAAGTCTATTTGGCTTGCTTCGTTTTCTGAAAATGCTTGAGAGATTTTCACTCCACCCTACACCATCTGCACACACTTACAGGACTGGAAAATGGAAGGATTATGGGAGGTACTTTTCAAAACAATTAAGACATGGATTGGGCTCTATAGGCTCGGTGTTGGGGCTATGTTAGTGTTGTTGTTTTTTTTAAAAAAAATACAATGTATTCAGAGGTGACAACAATCCATTACATAACCACCCTGAGAAATAAACCCTAGATTCATGTTGTCAGAAGATATTGTTACATTTGTCAATTTCCAAATTCCAAATTAAAGAACCCCTTGGGTGGGCCTAGAGCAAGGGAGAATCTGGGGTGATCAGGGATGCAGCCCTAATATAATCTAGCAGGTCAATGTCATGGGTGCAACCAGCGTGAAATCCACTGGATCATGATTGGCATTATTGTGGGTGGATCTTGATTTGCAGAAATTTGGGGAAACCCAGATTATATGGTCCATTGAGAACCTGATATCAGTTTTCTGGTGGAACATGGTTCTACTAGGCAAACAAGTACATTGTTGACTGGCTGGCAGCCCGTAATATTTTCCATCTTTAAGTCAAATCAAGGGATCCTTTATTGCAGATTGATAGGGAAGAAATCCTTAGGTCCACAAATAAGAGTTGCTTCTCCAAATCGTTTCTGCAAGTAGCTAAGGATTGCTGGTTATGATGCTCCTAGTAAGATCTGTGGGTTGCCCCACCCTTCCAAACTTCAATGGACTTCCCAGAATTATTTTAGAAACCAAACACTTCTCTTAATTGTTCTCCAGTGTAATTCAGGATGGCTGGCAGCAGTTAATTACAAGCAGTGGGTGGGTTTGTTTACTTTTTACATGCTAAATCTGGGAGAACAAGTTCAGAGATGAAAACTCATGCAAACTCCCAAGCATACCACTGGCTTCAAAGCACCTTGAAACATTGCTGTCAGTAGCAGGATTTATAAAGTTTGATACCTAGCTATTATCTCTTAACTGCATGGAACTCTTCCTACTGGATGAAGCTAAAAAAAGGACAAGGCTTATTTATAGTCACCTAAAATAGGGGTACACAACTTCAATTACTCTGTGGTCACTTTGGGGGGGGGCAAATTTAAACCCTCCCCCTTTAAAAACGTCATACTCGTTTAACCACCTTTTCTTCTCCATGGCCCATGGAACTGGCAGAGCAAAAAGCTGAGAGACCAAGTGGAGATGGAGCCAGAACCAACTAATTCTATGTCTGCCCCTATTCTCTTTACCATGGGTAGGCAAACTAAGGCCCAGGTGTTGGATCTGGCCCAATTGCCTTCTAAATCTGGCCCGCGCATGGTCCAGGACTTAGCGTGATTTTACATGAGTAGAATGTGTGCTTTTATTTAAAATGCATTTCTGGGTTATTTGTGGGGCATAGGAACTTGTTCATTCCCCCCCCCCCCCAAATATAGTCCGGCCCACCCCAAGGTCTGAGGGACAGTGCACCATCCCCCTGCTGAAAAAGTTTGCTGACCCCTGCTCTTTACTATAGTGGTACCTTGGGTTACATACACTTCAGGTTACAGACTCTGCTAACCCAGAAATATTACCTCGGGTTAAGAACTTTGCTTCAGGATGAGAACAGAAATCGTGCAGCGGTGGCGCAGCAGCAGCAGGAGGCCCCACTAGCTAAAGTGATGCTTCAGGCTAAGAACAGTTTCAGGTTAAGAACAGACCTCCAGAACGAATTAAGTTCTTAACCCAAGGTACCACTGTATTGAAAATCATACTTAGTAGGTGGGAAAGCTTATTTCTATGGAGGGCCACTGACTCACAAGTGTCATTTGGGGTCTGAGCCTATGTTGGGTGGAGCCATCTCTTCCTGCCACCCACTTTTCTCTTTCTTCTAATCACCAGAACATGCCCCTGCCCCAAGAGGTGTTCTTGCCTTGCCCCAGATCTCGCACAGCATCTGTGAAGTGCAGCATGAAGTCAGGGACAAAAGGGAGTGCCTCTACTATTCCCCTAAAGTCTGAAGCCAATGGGCAGCAGCAGAGACATGCTGGATTTCCACCTCTGTACCTGTTGGATGGCTGGAGCTCCAGAGGAAACATACAATGTAGGGCGCCTTCAGACGGCTGCATTCAGTGCCCTAGTCCCACCCCAATCAGCATTTCCCAAGGGGAGATCACGGGGGCCAAGGTGAGTGAGATAGGATAAACCACAGTATGGCTGTTTGGCTCCATAGTCCACCTGTGGAGAAAGTGGTGCCAATGCTATCACATGCCCCTGAAGACAAGGAACAGAGCAGTGTCCATAGAGTGAGGCATTCAGCCACATCTCCAGTTTTTGCATTGGAGACTGTGCAAAGAAGCTCCCAGGTTTAATCCCCAGTTATCTCCAGGTAAGGCTAGTTAAGACTCCCATCTGAAATCCTAGAACCAATGGTTTGACTCGGTATTTATGCACACCCTTGATGTTTCTATTTGTGAGGAAAGGCTCCAAATGAGTATATGGAATTCTCCATGGAAGCCACAGTTAGCTGCAGTTTTAGCTAAGAGATCAAAAGATAGTCATTCATATGCTTACAGCAGAAGGTTCCTAGCTAAAATTGTAATTATTGTTGAAAAGTTTTGGTCATCCAACAATCTTTTTCTAGGCACTACTTCCCCCCCCCCCAAAAAAAAGCCCCACTCCCATGGTGCACAGATTACACCATCAAGATGACGAAGACAGCCAATTGTAAGTCTCTGAGCAGATCATTGCGAGCTTTTCTCAAGCCATGTAGGATTCAATTTTTTAAAACTTTATTGGGTAACAGGAGCATGCTATACCTGGAAGACGACAGATAGCCACAAGCATACTGTGACTTTGGTACAAGATATCGCCTGCTGCAAGAAGCAAGGCACCACATTTTGCAGCAGAGTAGATTTCCAAGTGGTTGTTAAAGAACATTATTGCTGCCAAGGATCAAGGACATTAGCACCTTGTGTTACCTAGGCCTGGTGCTTGGCAACACTTTCAAGGGGCTATTCCCCTGTGCACCTCTTAAGCCGAGTGAGGCAGCAACGGCAACAAGAGGGCTGGGGAGAGGACTTCTTATAGTTCTGGTCCCCCAGCACCTCCACCGAGAGTTCTGAAAGCAGAAGCTGCAGCTATCATCTGCCCACTGAGGCCTACAAGACGCAGGTGAAAGTGTTGCATGACTGTGCTTGAGAATAATTTAATTGCTCTCCTTCTAAGAGAAGCTCTTGTTGGAAAATAGTATATATTGTAAATAAATCAAGTCTTTCGAGTATGAAAGTAGGAAGAGAGTGGACGGATTTGATGAAAAACCCTCAGGCAGAGCAAGAGGCTTACTAGTCTGTTTAGAAATGCAGTCTTGGTAATCAGACACTCCTATACATGCAGAAGCATCTGACATTTTATGTCATCAGAGAACACAAAATGTCAAAATTTTCAGAAGCAGAACCAATCAACACTTTCTCTTTTGCTGCTTCTTTTGAACATGACCAGTCTATCAAGAAAATCAACATGATCTTTTGGCAGGCCTGTCATCAACAAATTCCAGAAACCTTTAGCACTGGGCCTGATTATTCATACTTTTTTTTAAAAAAAAAGTAGGATTAATTCAATCACACACTTACTACTAAATCATATATCCCCCCCCCATTACTTTGAGTTTTAAATGAACCTAACCAATCAATACGAACACATGGAAAAAGAAAAATTAGCTTTTTTTTGCAATGTATGGAGTGAGGCATTTGTATGTATGCTACAGAACAGATATCATTTGAATTACCCCTTCCAAGAAACAAAAAAGATTTTTGATCCCTAAAACATTAAACTCAGAGTGACTGAACCTCATTCTGACAATTTCCTGTGCCTGTGCAGAAAATATATTGCAATTTGGGAAGGCATTTAATATTAGGACCAACGAGGAATGATAATTTTAGATATTTGGTTAGCTTATATTGACTGGGAATGGTAACACAACTTCAAAATTAACTATGACTACTGAATGCAAACATTTGGAGATACTCATCTAAAAACTTTAAAGGAGACAAATTTTAATGGAAGCATTAGTGATGGCTCACTTGTTTTCACGAAAAAAAGAGGGTGCTTTTATTGCTTCAAAGATCCAGTAAAACTGCTTGTATTACTGACATAATGCACATCACCCAATTACATTACAATTAATTGCATCAATCGTCTCTCCAGTCAGCCTTTTTGACATGGTTTTAGAGCGGGGCTACTTCTCATATGGGAAATCAAATGTATAAGCAAGGGCAGATGTAGTAATAAATCACTGTTCCTTAGCTTGACACAACATGCATATAATGCTGCATAAAGTTACATTTTTGGTCCATATGAAAAAAGGCAACAGTTGAAATAAAACTATTTCTGGCAAAGGGTAACAAAATAAATGATGGCAATTTGTTATTAGGATTTTGGGCTAGACAGGTGCCCTTTGCCTAAAAGTAACCATTTAATATTCTGAAGTACCTGTATTTATGGAAATTATGTGAGCAGAATTTAAAAGATTATGCTAACTTTAACAGGCCAGTTTTATCGCTCAACGTTAATTCCACCATACAGCATTTTGGTGCACAGTTCACATCTTCAGCCAAGAACCATTAGGTGGTGATAGATCAAGCGATGTACATATATCTATAAACCATTCCCAATACCCCATGATTTCTAGGATTTAACTACTATACAGCCAATGGGGCAGTGTACTGAGGAATATACTCTTCCCAACATGATGGGAAACATGGGTATGGGTATGGGTGTGTTGCCGGGTGTTTGTGACTTTCCAGAGATAAGATTACAGCAATTCCATATGTGGATGTCTGTGTATACACCATGTGATCCAGAGGTCATGTAATGTAACAGTACATGCACAGACCATCATGCATACAATATGTCTGGATCTGAGACTGTGAAAACTAGCCATCTGTATGCTGGGGAAAAACCAGTGAGGTATGAAAACAGAAGTTTTGCCTAGCTTTGAAAGGGCTGCAATCCGTATTACCAACGCTCACTGCAGGCAGAGCTACAAATTTCTCAAGACGGAAGGACTTGCTTCTGTTTCAGTGGACATTATAACTGCAGTGCAGCTACGTCCTTCCACTGTAGCAAACATTGCAGTGCATTCATTTCCAATCCTTACTCAATGAAAAGAAGAATTAAACACCTTTAAAATAATTTGTAAGGCAGTTCCAACCCAATGCTATGTTCAGTGCATTATACATGTTTATGTCTCAAATATTTTCAATTACAAATTCTACTTTTCCACATATATTTCTCACCACTGATATTTAATTGCTAAGAATGCAGAAAATATACAAATAGTTGTTACCACCACATTTATACCAAAAGCCATTTTTAAAATTTCCTGACCCTTTTTTCTTCTTCTCACATGAGCCAATGCTATCTATCAAAAGCTGCTTTTCAGAACTGTATAGGTATTTTAGGAACTAAATATCTGCAAGATCAAACAGAGGAAACCTATTTTCTTTCACCTGCAAAGTCTCAATGAAGTAATGGCAAATTGTATATGGTCAGTCTCTTAAGACCATACAAGTATTATCAAGGTATGGAGGTGGGCATTACAGGAAACTATTGTACTTTTTAGGTAATTTAGCCAATTACTGTTTTCCCTTCAGGTGTGCTTACTTACTTACTTACTTACTTACTGTTTTAACAGGCAGGAAGTTAGCAGTCTATTGTGAGTCTCAAAAAGATCCTGCATTGTGACACACAGCCCCATAACCATGTTCCCCTTTTAGCTGCCATCTCACTAGTTACCATTTTTTATTTTAATTGTACATGGTCTTCCAGTCTTGGGAGACACTGAGGTTGGAATGGGCAACAGGTTATATAATATGACTCTCCTGCAGGAGAGTCTGCATTTTCTCCTCACACTTCTATTTCAGGTCACTATACAACATTTCAGCAAAATGTTTTTTTAGGAGTGTCCAGCCCAACATGAAGACTGTATGAAATGGAGAATGCACCACCTTCCTAAGAAGTCTGTTCCAGTGGTTAAATTGTTATTATATAACATAACCTACTATTGTGCATTTGGTTTGCTTTAACATCCAAACATTGGTTTTTCTTCGCTACACTATAGCTTTTTAGTATACAGTACTTTCACCTTGTGAAAGTATCAGTACAGGCCTAAACAAATCTTACTTTCTCAGTAAGCTAAAAGCCCATTTCTACTGGTGCCATTGCTTTGGTGGTGTTGCTGTACATTAATGGAGCCCAACAAAATTATCTACATCAACTTCCAATTAGTCAGGGTATTAAGACCTCCCAAAACTTCAACAGAAACAGATTTTGAATGTTGGGCTAGCAGTTTTCATATTTGTCAAAAGTCTCATAGAACCCTGGTCTGACTTTTCTGATGCTCATACGTATATGTTGACATTCAGGTGCAACTGACTCGCTATAGCTAGTTGAAGATGCTGTCCCAGTAATCCAGCCAGAAGATAGGCGCTTTCTTTTTGCCTTATGTGAAAAGTTCCCAATTCCTTTGCTGCGTCCAAGGCAGGGGTCATCTTTCTTCCTACTGCTGACATCTTCAACTGGCTGCTCATCTCTATTGGAAGCCATTCCTTTACGCTTACATGCATCTTTCTCTTCTTCTGCAATCTTTCTGAAGTGCTCCAGTGATTCTACTTTTCTTCGTCTTTCTATTGTTTCCATTTGTTTCTTGTCCACGAAATCCTCAAAGTACATTTTTCTTTCACTCCTCTGATCTTCAAGAAATTTCCACTCAATGTCAGTCATCTTCACACCACTGTATTGCTCCAATTTCTCTCTTGTTCCTGTGTCTGTACAAAATATGTCAAAAAGCTGCTCTGAACTCCTGTTGAAATCATCTGCTTTCTGTGTAAACAACTCATTTTTTCTTCGCTTTCTGGACTGATATAATTTTGAAAATTCCTCATACACCTTAAGAATATGCTTCTTTATGCTTTGTGTTGCTATGGTATACAAATTGCAAAACAACCAGTGCTCCTGCAGAAGTTCAGCAAGCAACTGGGCAGCATCTTCTTTGGATCGCTGGGCTTGCCCAGCCCTTTTCGGGTGCAATAGATATAGCATGTTTTGAATGACATCCTTCTTGGTAGGCAGAATTCCTTGTGCAAATTCTGATGACTCCACATAATCAACTGTTCCCAGAGTTTTTTTTGCTTTTGCTTTAGTATCCAAAGCCGCCATCATTCCTTTCCAGTGTCTCTTTATACCAAAAGCTGAAATAAAGAGATATTAAGAAGCTGAAATAGAGTAGCAACAAGAATAAAAAGAAAAACTGAATTATGTGAAGCTAAGAATATGTAAGTCAAGGTGGTCAAAGTGTTCAGGACTGCAGCCAACATAGACAATCAAGTAATTTATGGAGAGAGCATTACTTAGTTCTACCCATTTGAACTAAGTATGTTCCTATCTGAAAAACAAAACTGACTTGTTGAGCAGTAAAGCATCAATAAAGTATTTTATTCATGTTAGCTGCAGTCTGAATTTCCCCCATGATCTGTCATTGGCACAGCTAAATCATTCATATATAATTCAGTATGTTCTTATATTTTAATATTTAAAAATATAGTGCAATAGCATACAAGGTAGACCCACAGTACTTGTCCGTTGATTTCAGTGGGTCTCCTTTGAGCACGATTAACATTAGATACCATCTATTAAACCCTATTAGGGAATTCACAAAAAGCCTTCTAGCAATGGCACAGGTGTTTCTCCGATTAACTACAAATCACCTCAACAAGCAGTCTTAATACTTGTATTCTGTCCATTATAACTCAGAAATCTGTGGTGGCCAAGTTACCTTCAAATCTTTAAAAATATTTATTTACAACATCTCTCCTATCACACAGGTAGCCTTTAACAGATTGCACTGCAACAGTTCCAAGTAGCTGTACCTTTTCCTCAACCTTGCTTTTTCAAAGCTGCCTGCTGCAATAAGTGCCCTGGTATAATTACATTAATCTTCCTGTCAGTGCAACCTGATGCATATATATTCACAAGTAAGTCCCAATGAGTTGACTACAGCATTTCCTCCCAGATGTGCATAGTGTTGCAATCTGAAATGGAACAGAGTATTTTTCTAAAGGAAACCCGAATCCCAGAATGGAAACAGGCAAATAAATACAAATAGCACCTGTCAGCATATATACAATTATGCTTCCAAGTTTTAGCCTTCAGGCAATTTCCTATTTTCAAACTGTAAGCAAATTCTCAACTGAAGGGCTCAAAACTTGGATTTTTAAGGCGATGCAATCACGGAATTTATGAAAGTCCGCGCTAGGTCCTGGAAACTATGAGCGCAGGTAGTGCACTAAACCAAAGAGGCTTGAGAGCATAGCGTCCGGGGATCACGTTCTGGAGGTCAACAGGGGGGATTAAAACAGCCCACCGAGAAGGAAGGGATCTTTCTAAAACCTGTCAAGCGGACCAACCCTGCACCGCCTCAAACCACGGGGCTGTCAAGAGCACCAGAGAACACCTGCGCGCCCCACTGCCCGTCTGCAAAGCAGGGCACCAGGCACTCCACGTAAGGCAGTTGCCAGCCCTTATTCCTGCCTGGAAAATAACGCCAATGAGGCGAAAGCCGCCACAGGCGCCATGAGGCGGATGGGGGTGGGGCCCGGCCGCCCTCCCTCAGCCCCAGCAAGTTCCTCCCCACTCCCAGGCCGAAGCCGCCTGAGGCCCAGGCGCCGTTTCCCCTGCCCGGCCGGCCAACCGTTGAATAGCCCGGCCTGTCCGGCTCTAATCCCGCCTATCCCGTTATCCCCAAAACCTGCCTTCGATCAGCAGAACCAGCCAGAAGAGGTAAAGCGTCAATTAAAAGCCCGCGGCCCATCCTTCGCCATCTTGGTAAGTGAGAGCGAGCGAGCGAGCCCTACGCAGCGGGAAAAGGGAAAGCGGTGCCGCCGCCGCCATCTTGAGGAAGGGCAGCGCGAGCAACCCTTCCCCTGTGGTGGTCTCTCATGCCGACGTCTCTATGATCTCAACTGTCATTCACCGAGTTGCTTTGAAAAAATAAACTGGGCGTTGGTAGCTAAATTATAGTTCCGTTTTTGCAGCTAAGGCGAAAACCGGCCCTGTGAGGCCTCCTTGTGGAAGAAAAAAAGGACGAACAAGTAACGACGACGGCAAAAAAAAAAAAGACCCAGTCGCCAACTACCGTCAGGTGAGCAGAACCAGTAAGCGAACCCAAGGCAAATGGACGAAGGGGTCTTGCTTCTTAAGGGGAAGGTCGGAGGCAGGTTATCGTCAGTGCGAGGCAACCGATTGGTTAACTAACGCAGCCGTGCCCTGCTGAGCGCCATTACGCACTGGCGGAGGAGGAAGCTGATTGGTCCTTGAGGAGGCAACCCGCCTGGTCGCGATTAAACTAATGGCCTTTCTTGGGCGGAAGCTGAAGCCGCACCAGTACCAGACTCGACCATAGACCAATGCCCTCTTTCGGGAGACTGTCGTCATATTACTAATGATAGTGAGAGTGGGAAGGGAGAGTCAGCGGATGCCCCGGCTCCTGCGTCTCTACTACGCGTCAACCCGCCTTGCCACTGTCAGTCCGAATTGTGTGGCGCGGATCTGATTCGTCGGTGGCTGGAGTGTTAAGGAGCCTCAGCAGCCAATAGCTACCTGGTGAGTTGGAGGACGCGGATTGGTTCGTAGCTGAAATTATGCCGTAGTAGCCAATAGGTGCGCCGCGAAGTTTGTATAAAAATGGTCGCGTTGAGGCGGAAGGTTGTGCAGTCCAGCATTCTGTTTTTATCTGTTCTTGGATAGGCAGCTTTCTCACCCGGGGGGCGGGAGTAGTCGTATCTTTGCTTTGTTTCTATTAAGATATACGCTCCCTAGTCCAAAGGGAGGTTCAGTTTATGTCTTGTGGGCAAGAGCTGAGGAGAACAGTTCTCCATTTTGTTCAGCACAATTTCAGCAGTAAAAACACATCAGTGTAAATAAAATAAAAGGAACCAACTTGGTGACTCATATAATTTTTTTTTTTTTTTGTATTAATGGTAGTATGGTGCCATCCATGTTCATGAGGCTTTGCAACAAAACAAGAAGGAGCTGATAGGTCCCTGCCCCAAGGGATTCACAATCCAGAAATAGGCAATGACAGAAACGGGAGGGAAGCAGAGACAAGGCTTAGATAAGCAGTTATTTCAGGTACATGTATTTAGGGTTAATTACAGTAGGCTATTGGGATTAGAAGGTTGTGCTAAAATCTTAATGGAAAGGGCAGGGTTTCGGTGCAAAAACAAAGCAATGATAATTACAAACGGAGAGGAACAATAACAATTGTGGATAGGACTGCAAGACATCTAAGGGTCTTTCATATAGTGTGAGGCTCTCCCATCCGTTGTTGAGTGATTAGCTACACAACAAAATTTTATTCTAGTAATGTGTTGGAAGTGTCTGAAGCTAGAAGCAGGTCTTTGCCCATAAACAGTGCCTATGCATTGAGCCTGTGAGAGAAAATGGAGTAGCAGGTGAAAATTGTAACAGAATAACTACCATCACTGCAGATTGAACTACAAATTAGAATTTTTGGCTTTCTATGGGTTTTTAAACTGTGGGGAGTATTGTTTTTGTTTGCTATTATGGTATGTATGGTATGTATTTTTGTGTTTTTATATTGTCAACCACCCTCTGGATGAAGGGCGGTATAGAAATTTAATAAATAATGATAATAATTTCCCCTCTACTATGAGCTTCCTTGGGGACATTAGGCAATTCAACTTTGAGGAAGAGTTGTAGCTTGGTAGTGTAAAGCACATGCTTTGTATGCAAAAGGTCCAGATTCACTTTCAGTCTCTGGCATTTTCAGGTAGGATTTTTTGGGGGGGCGATTCTGGAGAGCCACTGTCAGTCCTAAAACATATCTCCCATTTACAAATCTTTTGACAATGTGTGTGACTCTTTCTTTGACTGCCTTCCAGCTGGAAACCAGGGAGGATAGCATATCAGTCCTAGGAAGACAGGGAATCTGAGAGATGGGAAATATTTCTTCTAATTTTCTTATGTCCATCTTTAGAAGTACCTCTACAGAATGGTAATGCAATATTCTTGACATAGGTGCCATCTCTATAGGATTGGACCCCCTCAATATTTGTAGGCAGGCCAAGCCCCCCCCCCCCATGTTGAGGGAGTGGAGGAAGCCTCCCAGTGATGTGTGTCTAGTCCTTGGGCTCCTCCCACCACCACCATCCTGCCTACAAATGCAGCTGAACCACCTCAAACCGCTGCTGCCTGCCGCCTAACCTTCACTGGAGGCCTTGCAGAAGAGACCTTGGCATAGCTGCTGCAGTGGCTGTAGAGAGCCAGTGGAGGTAAGGCGGTGCATGGGTGGTGGCATTCTGGTCTGCAGTTGCAAGCAGGGGGCAGTGGTGTTGGGCTTCATTGCATACCCATTGGCCTCACACGTGTGATGTCATGATGTCACGTTGCGCTTGCGTGTGATGCTGGGCCGCTCCAATCTGGGGCGCAAGTCAGTGCCTCTGATTCCTGAAGATACAGCAGAACGAGTAGTGGTGTCTTTTTGATTAATGGGCAAAGGCATGTCAGAATTTGCGTGCTATTTGAAGTCTAATGTTTCATGAAACATAGTGGGCTGTGTTTTTCTTAAAATAGGTTGGTGGAGAATGGAAGAGAACCAAATGAAGAAAGTATTAGTGAACAAAGGAAATGAGAACAG
Organism: Podarcis gaigeae; assembly: GCF_964106915.1. Classification (NCBI taxonomy): domain Eukaryota; kingdom Metazoa; phylum Chordata; class Lepidosauria; order Squamata; family Lacertidae; genus Podarcis; species Podarcis gaigeae. The sequence continues at coordinate 61,923,773 of NC_139681.1, forward strand.
AGAGAAAATTGACTTTGATGGAGAAGAGAACAACTCATCAAACAGGTTTGTAGCTTCCCTTGACTTTAAAAAATGGAGACAATTTTTTTTACAATGGTAAGTGCTGAGATTTTGCTATTTTACCCACAATATACCTTGGGAATGAGTCCTGTTGAATTGAGTGGAACTTACTTCCAAGTAAATGTGTGTAGATTGGATTACAAAACTCCAAGCAAGTAAAAAAATCCTAGGGTTGAGCTCTAGGAACTGAAAGATTATTACAGCAATCCACTCTTAAGTGCTAGAAAGCTGTGGTTTTCAGCAAAATCACTTTAAAGATTAGCAAATACATTGTGGCATATGCTTTCATGGGCCTGGGCCCACTTTGTCACATTCATGTGAGTGTGTCCTATGATGTATACATCAAAACTGGCACCACATTTTAAAGCTTGGGGAGAGATAGTGATGTTTTACTGTATTTCAAAACCTCAGTATCATCTTTTTGGAGAGGCTGTGGCAATGATGACTTCAGAAGTGGTTTGGTTAGGGCAGCATTTTTCATAACCATTGATGCAACTTTGGCCCAAAGAGTGCTAGTGTTATTCCTATCTTATCTTATTCCTTTTTCTATTGTAACTATTCTTGCATTCTGTTCCCTTCAGGAAGATATACCTAGATTACAATGCAACCACCCCTCTGGCTCCAGAGGTGATTGAGACAGTTACAGAAGCCATGCATGAAGCATGGGGCAATCCGAGCAGCTCTTATACAGAAGGTGAGAGCAAGCCTGGATGGAAACATTCTATGAAAGCATCCATCTCATTTTTATATTCATCTTGCCTTTTTAAATTCAAGTTACTGCATTGAAATGGCCTTAAAGGAATGTATTACTGCATGTGATCCACTCTCTAGCACTCGCTGAAATAAATGCTCATGCAAGGAACACAGAGCCAAATCTGGCACTTCTTCTTACCAGAAATAATTATTCTGTATCAAAACAACTAAACTCTTTCAGAATTTGGGTGGACTTAATAATTTGTTTATTTATCACTTTATTACATCCTGGAACTCAAGGTGGTAGTCTTCCCCTAATGCCACCCTTTGGAGACTTTCCCCCACCTTGCCTTGATAATAAGATAAATGTGCCTTTGATTTCACAGGTCGAAGGGCTAAAAATATTATAGATGGAGCCCGTGAAAGTCTGGCTAGAATGGTAGGGGGACGACCCCAGGACATCGTCTTCACTTCTGGTGGGACAGAGGTGAGATATGAGATGCTGCTAGCACTGTTTTGACCTGGTAGTCATTTAAGAGATCAACCCATAACATGCTAGCTGTCTTTTTTTCCAAAATGGAGTCTGACTTTATTTGCTTCTCATAGCATTGGTGACTCCATTCTTAATTAGTGCCAAGTAAGACCCAGCAAACACCCATCAGATAAAAAGAAAGTCTATCCCTCTTCTGTTGAATGGCTCTATCTTTTATTTAAAACCTGCAAAGGAGCATGTATTGCAATTTGATTCACTCACATGGAGGTAATGACTACAAATCAGTCCTCTGCCTCTGATCCTTCTGAGACTGAAAGACAAGTCTGCCAGTGAACTAGTTTTTGGGTAAGAAATTCAGCATTATCTACTCCAGAGGACTGCACTGGTAAATCTGGATATTAATATGAACATATGAGATTGGGATTTGTATCCCTCCTTTTTCCATTCAGGCAAACAATTTAGTGATCCACACTGCAGTGAAGCATTTTAAGGAAAGCAACAAGCAAAGTTCTGATGGACCAAGAGAAGATAAACAAAAGACTCTGGGGCTGTGTCCACATTTAATTACATCTTGCATTGAGCATGACTCAGTCCGTCTCCCTGTGGAGCACCTAGTGAAAGAGCATGAGGCTGGTGAGTATACTGTAGTGGATAGTCAGAGATTGCTGATAAATTATATGCACTTGCCAGAATCTGCTTTGGCAAAAGCTCTTTTCATAGCAATTTTAGTTTCTGAGTAGCAAATACTACTTTTTTTGGTATTGTTGTTCAGTTGTCTTAGTCGTGTTCGACTCTCCGTGACCCCATGAGCATGCCTTGGAAGCTCTCACTTTCTTCTCAAAGCTTCTCCTTTTTTATGTCCATGGAGTTTTCTTGGCAAAATACTGGAGTGGTTTGCCAGTTCCTTCTCCAGGTGGATCACATTTAGTCTAAACTCTTGGCTATGACCTGTCCGTCTTGGGTGGCCCTGCACAGCATGACTCAGAGCTTCTTGGAATTATTCAAGCCCCTTCACCACAACAAGGCAGTGATCCATGAAGGGTGTTTTTTTGGTATACTGTCTCTTTATTGTTTACTCCAAATGTGAGCTGTCTAAAGCTGGCTCAGCAGTACTTTCACTGTGGTGCTAATGGTCCAGAATTGGGGGCAGTTCTGAACCTTTAATTCAAATTCATTTCTTTGCATCATTTCCTTTTCCTAACCTATCCTATACTATCCTTCTCGCCTGTCAAAAAGTGACCAACACATGGAGTCAGAGATGGCATTCCTAACCTGGCTGATAAGTGGTCTTATCACTGCATAGGGAGGGGGGAATATATAGCTTGTGTTCAAACAGTCATAGTTTTAATCTCTGGTGCTTCTCCAATTGGGCAGGATCATGGCAGAACTCAGTATGAGACTCAGAGCTCTTAGTGGGGGCTTTTGCAAACTGAAGAGACTTAAACAGCATGCAGCATTTCCCCTCAGCTTCCTCCTCTCTTATCTTCCAAGTATCCAGCTGAGCTCCAGGAAAATGCATTTTTGGTCAGCTGCCTCTTTCATTAAATGCTGCTTCTAAGCCAACAGCCACTTCCTCCCAAATTCCCTTATGACAGCCATATCTTAATCTTTCAAGACTAAGGAGCGCTTGGCTGTTGCCTAGCAATAGGTCTGCTATTCCCTGTGACTTTCTCCACTGCTGCCAGATACATAGTAACTGCTGATGAACGCACTGAGCTATGGGATCAACATCTGTTTTGCATCCTGATTTACAGAAGCCACTTTTGTACCCGTGTCGAAAGTGACAGGACAGGTGGAAGTAGATGAAGTTGTTGCAGCAATCCGTCCAACTACATGTCTAGTTTCCATTATGCTGGCCAATAATGAAACTGGAGTTATCATGGTGAGTTGTGCCTTCAGTTTTTATTACATGTTTAAGGAAATGAAGTTTCGACTGTCCTCGGGTCCAGTATTGGACCACTTTGACCGGATATCTCCAGCCGATGTGGACAGACTCCTCCGAGCTGGAAAGCCCACCACCTGTCCTCTTGACCCGTGCCCGTCATGGCTGATTAGAGCGTGTCCAGACGAGGTGCGGGCCCCCCTGGGGGATATCATCAATTTGTCCCTTGGCACTGGGATATTCCCAGGGGAACTGAAGGAGGCAGTGGTGCGTCCGCTCTTAAAGAAAACATCATTAGATCCCTTAGATCTATCCAATTACCGCCCGGTCTCGAATCTTCCATTCCTGGGTAAGGTGATTGAGAGAGCGGTTGCTGAACAGCTTGGTAGGTTTCTGGATGAAACATCTGCTCTGGATCCATTCCAGTCCGGCTTCCGCGCTGGCCATGGGACCGAGACGGCTCTGGTCGCCCTAACAGATGATCTCCGCAGGCAGCTGGATCGAGGCGGGTCGGGGCTGCTGATTCTTCTAGATCTGTCAGCAGCCTTCGACATGGTCGATCACGAACTCCTGGACCACCGCCTTGCCGACGTGGGGATCCAGGGCACAGTCCTTCAATGGTTGCGCTCGTTTCTCTCTGGTCGGGGACAGAGGGTGGCGCTTGGGGGGGAATTGTCATCGCGCCACTCCTTGGTGTGTGGAGTGCCTCAGGGTGCGATTCTCTCCCCGATGCTTTTTAACATCTTTATGCGCCCCCTCGCCCAGCTTGCCCGGAGTTTTGGGCTGGGCTGCCATCAGTATGCTGATGACACCCAACTCTATCTGTTGATGGATGGCCATCCTGACTCGGCCCCAGACACACTGGCGAGATGTCTGGAAGCTGTGGCTGGATGGTTACGTGGGAGCCGGTTGAAGTTAAATCCTTCGAAGACAGAGGTCCTCTGGCTGGGCCGGGATTGAGGGGGCAACTCCCATCTCTTGCGGGGGTGCAATTGGTGCCAGCACCGTCCGTTAAGAGTTTGGGTGTAATCTTCGATACCTCCCTCTCTATGGAGGCGCAGATTACAGCTATAACAAAGGCGGCATTTTTTCATCTCCGCCAAGCTAAGCAGTTGGTCCCTTATCTCTCTCGCCCTGACCTAGCCACTGTGATCCATGCGACGGTCACCTCCAGACTGGATTATTGTAACTCGCTCTACGTGGGGCTGCCCTTGAGACTGACCCAGAAACTCCAGCGGGTGCAGAATGCCGCGGCAAGACTCCTTATGGGGTCTTCACTGCGAGATCACATTCACCCAGTACTATACCAGCTGCACTGGCTCCCGGTGGAGTACAGGATCAGGTTTAAGGTGCTGGTTTTAACCTTTAAAGCCCTATACGGCCTAGGACCCTCGTACCTACGGGACCGCCTCTCCTGGTATGCCCCACAGAGAAACCTACGGTCTGCAAATAATAACATCCTCAAGGTCCCAGGCCTCAGAGAGGTTAGGCTGGCCTCAACTAGAGCCAGGGCCTTCTCGGCTGCGGCTCCAATCTGGTGGAACGCTCTGTCACAAGAGACTAGGGCCCTGCGGGACCTGACATCTTTCCGCAGGGCCTGCAAGACAGAGTTGTTCCACCAGGCCTTTGGTCAGGGCGCAGCCTGACTCCCTCCTCTGGCAACCTGCACAGAATATTGCTTAATTGGTTGCCATTAATTTGATTTTAATTAATTTTTATAATGAATATTTTGAATGTGTGATTATTTGATTGTTTGATTATTTGATTATTGTTAGCCGCCCTGAGCCCGGCTTCGGCTGGGGAGGGCGGGATATAAATAAAATTTATTATTATTATTATTATTATTATTATTATTATTATTATTATTATTATATGTGGTCAGATGATCCCAAGAGCCAATGAGAGGGAGCTGATGCTCCCCAAAATATTTCCACTCTCCTTTCACTCCACCAACTTTCAGTCTCAGTATGTTTTAGGTACAGTAAGCCCTACAACTCCTCCTGCCAACCTAGCAGTTCAAAAGCACATCAAAGTGCAAGTAGATAAATAGGTACTGCTCCAGCGGGAAGATAAACGGCGTTTCCGTGGGCTGCTCTGGTTTGCCAGAAGCGGCTTAGTCATGCTGGCCACATGACCCGGAAGCTGTGCTCTGGCTCCCTCGGCCAGTAAAGCAAGATGAGCACCGCAACCCCAGAGTCGGCCACGACTGGACCTAATGGTCAGGGCTCTCTTTACCTTTTTAAGCCTCACAACTTACACAGGTGTTTACGGTAAGTTCTGGGGATAATGCATAAAGCCAAAATCATGTATAGTCAAAGCACACTGGATACAACACCAGGTGGGATTGCCAAAGTTTCCCCCCCAGATGCCTGCTCCTCTTTCTGCCCTCCTTTTAATTTTTTGTTTTTGCCAAGTGCCTAAAGCAGAATGCGCACATGTTAGATGTACATAAATCACAGGTCTACTGTATAGTAAAACCTTTAGTTCTACAATTTTTGTCACATTGCTCACCCAATCTAGTTTGGAATTACAGGTTTTGCTCTCTGGAGACACAGAGACATAGCCCTATGCCGTAAACCATGGTCTCCCTGTGTAAGGTTATGTGTTCTGTGGAGTTTATATGTGGTGTCCTTTGTTTGGATGCTGAGTTACACCCAGTGCTATCTTCTACCTTGAACACCAAGGCGGGGCAGTTGTACTACATAACAATAAAGCCATATAATACCATCAATAACAGTTCAAAGGCAACCCATCAGCTTTCCATGCAAGTAATTCTGTGAAGGCATCATATGCCAATCAGTAGGGCAGTAGCAACAGAGAGAGCCAGAACACTTGTGTTTCTGGTGAGATGATGCCTCCTGATGGTGCTTTCTTCTACCAGCCTGTCTCCGAACTCAGCCAACGGATTCAAGCTCTCAATCGGAAGAGAACAGCATCTGGTCTGCCACGGATCTTGGTACACACAGATGCAGCACAGATGATTGGGAAAGGTCAAGTGGACGTGCAGGATCTGGGAGTGGATTATCTCACTATTGTGGGGCACAAGGTATGGTGCTTCTCTCTTCTGTCTCCAATGTAGTTTCTACATGCAGAGTAAGAGATATCCATACATCTAGGTCATCTCCCAACATGGTAAATCCAATACCCATTGAGCAGAGAGTTGCTGTCAGCCCATAGAGTCGTCCTTTATTGTTGATAAAACATTTAGAGAGAAAAATAAGAAAGAACATACCAGGGCTCCCTGAACACCAGCCATCATTCTGAGAACTAGACAGTAACCATAATCCAGAGGTGCTTTGTGTGACAGGAAGCTGGCAGTAAAAACGTTTGGTGTTCATGATTGGTTCTCTCACTCACAGTTCTCATTGTGCAGGATTGCAGACTGACTCTATTAGGGCGAAAGGTGTTTTTCTTATGTTGTTTAATAAATGTGTCTAATGCTATCTACATCCTGGTTTCCAAAACCTTTTTTTTCATTTGAAAGTTTGTAAAAACAGTGCACAATATGTACACACAAAGAATAAACAATGAGGCCATCTCACTTTGGCCTTTTGTGAACTTTGGGAGATTCCATGTGCTAGAGCAGCAGTTTCTCAGGTTTTTTTTAAAATTGAGAACCATTGTTGATTTGCTTGCTGCTGACAATTGTATTTTGCTACAGCTGCCATGCAGGTTGTCATATGGTGACTGTAATGTAAACTCTGCCCTGAATAGTATCTTGACCCTCTTCTCTGCAGCCCATGAATCTAGCATGGTTGCACAGGAATGCAGAAAGTATTGTTTATATTGTCTTTTATTTTCATCATGAACTCTTGGAACACCTAAAAACATAGTGGATAGTCGATAACTCACTTCTTAGGATGCAATGCAACTCAACAGCTTCTCCACCAGATGGCAATCTGGGAACAATGTTGAGCGAATTTGTCCACATTTTCACATTGCGCAGGAGAGCATGACACACAGCAGGAGATGTCCAGTGTGTCAACATCACTTTCCATTACAGTATTCAAAAACAGCTTTTCATTTATTTATTTATTTTGCCAGTAGCCAAGTAATGATTCAAGTTAATCTCCAGGCGTAATTAGTTTAATAACTGGCATCTGGGAACATGTTTGTCATGTATTTTTTGAAGCACACAATTGCCTGTCAAGTGATACAGAACAGGGGGAGAAAACACAGGAAACTCTTCTGTTATGTGTGAAATAGCACTGAGATAGTCTAGGGGACGGGTAGCAGTGAGCATAGGATTTCCCCAAGGATTAATGTTTGCTTCTCTGCTCTTGTCAGCCTTACTTCTCTGTGGTCAAAGCACCTCAGTTTCCTGTTGGACACACCACTTAGTTCTTGTCTGGAGGCCTTAGCTTTGTGATTTATTGTTTCAGTTCTATGCCCCGCGTATTGGAGCGCTGTATGTGCGAGGCCCTGGTGTCACCACTCCTCTCCATCCCATGCTGTTTGGAGGTGGGCAGGAACGGAACTTCCGCCCTGGGTAAGAAGGATGAGGGCACAGAGGAAGCCAGTTAATCCAAGGAGAGGCCAAGTAAGGCAGGGACCTCTCTTGGATGTGGGAGCAATATGTGGGTAGCCCATGTTCCTCTTCTTCACGCAGGGGAGGGGCTGCGAGAGAAGACACCAAGCAGGTTTTTTTTAAAGATAGTTTTCTCTGAGACTCCAAGGATCCATAGATTAGTGAGTGAAAGGCTCAGCTTTTGAAAACCTTCCCCTTTCGTATCATGTTTCTCATTTGGCAAAGTGTGAAGAGTTTCAGGATAAGCTGCTGGGAAATGCAGTGTAGGGTTTACGTCATGGGCTGTGCACGCACATGGGCTGTGCGTGCACACACTTTGCATGAAAAAGATTCTAGGTTCAGTCCCCAACATCTCCAGGAAGGGTTGGGAAAGACCACAGCCTGAAACCTTGGAATGCTACTGCTGGTCAGTAATACTGAGCTCAATGGGCCAGTGGTCTGACTTGGTATAAGGCAGCATCTGAGCTTCCTAAGTCACATTCAGATAACAAGAAAGACCAGATCTCCTCCCCCCACAACTGAGTAGCTCAGGAGCAGTAGCTCCTATTGTGCAGTTGCGCCATTTTCAGTCCCTGCATTATGCTAGTTACCCAAGTAGATATAGCCCCTGTGCTTGTGTCACTTTTATTATGCTTTAGGAATAAATACACACTGCATTTCTCTGTTCTAGGACTGAGAATACACCAATGATTGCTGGCCTTGGCAAGGTAAGCTGATGAGGGCTAATAATGACAGTTATGGATTCAACATGAGATGCTGTCCTGGTAGCAAGGCTCAGATTTCAACCCAGCATTCTTTTTACAATAATTTAAAGGCAGAAGCAGTGCAACAGATTTCCCTGGGTTTGCTTATCTGTGCTGGTGCTTCTCTTCCCTCACACCCTCGTGCTCTCATGCCAGAGGTGGAGGTGGAGTTGCTATTTGACCTATGGAGCAAAAGTTCTAAATCTGTGCACAGTGGGACACTGATAGGAGACAAGGATGCTTAAAAATGCTGTACTGTAAACTCTGGTTGTTTCCCATCATTGTGAGGATCTGGTTACTGAGGACTTGTTGAAATACTAGAAGTTGTTCTTCTAGGCATGTTTTTTCAGAGCAAATAGCTAATCTTTACCACAGAGCCAGTGTGGTGTAGTGGTTAAGAGCGGTAGACTCGTAATCTGGTGAACCGGGTTCGCGTCTCCGCTCCTCCACATGCAGCTGCTGGGTGACCTTGGACTAGTCACACTTCTCTGAAGTCTCTCAGCCCCATTCACCTCACTATTTCACTATTCACTATTCACTATTTCACATTCACTATTTGTTGTGGGGGAGGAAGGGAAAGGAGAATGTTAGCTGCTTTGAGACTCCTTCGGGTAGTGATAAAGCGGGATATCAAATCCAAACTCCTCCTCTTCTTCTTCCCTGTGGCTCTATGTGAATAGCATGCCAGAACAAGAAAGATACATCAAGTTGGCCTATATATACACTGGGGTGGGGTGAGGGGAAAGCCACTGTTTTAGGGTCTGTTGGAGAATATGTTTAGATTTTCTCTAGTAGCCCTCTTCATGTGCTGCTTTCACAAAGGGACAACATAGATACCAGGAGCTGTGGGTCAGCATCTTTAGCCCCATGTCCAAGGTTGTGTAGCTCCTCCCAGCTCCTGCTTTTTGGCCAAATGCCTCCCCCCCCCCCAAGTAGCAAACAGTATATTAAAACAAAATGCACCATAGAGGAATAGGTTTTAAAGCAGGGAGCCTTTGCTATCTGTGTAGGCTGCCAGTGCAGTTTAGAACCCTGGTAGATCAGGTGAGTAAACTTATGAAGAGAGCTTATGTCACTGAGGTTGCAGGTATATAGTTATATGATTAATGGGTTTTGCTAGAGAGTGGTGGGTACCTTGCAGGTGTGCTCTAGAGAGAGAGGCTCGTGCAAAATTGTGCCATGTAGACTTTTCTTGGTCTCTGACAAATCACTGTCAGACCAAAGGAATCACATTATGAATAGGCACAAAAGGTGATTCCATTCAGATTTCCTACCCATTATCTGTTTTCATCTGTCTGGATGGGAACATTCTATGGGAATCATCATTCCCTTCATGGTTATGTCTCTTGTTGTAGCCACTGAGAAACATGGTATGCTGATTGTCTTCTTTTGCAGGCAGCAGACTTGGTGAGCAGGCACTGTGAGGTTTATGAAGCTCACATGAGGAAGGTCCGGGATTACCTGGAAGAGAGACTTGAAGTGAGTTCTTTGGGTGATTGTTTTCTGCTTTCACCTGCAACCTTTGCATCGGGAAGGGAGGATTGACCCCTGTTTGTAGATAGAATTGCATGGCACTTTCTTCTTGCTGCCTTCCTTTGTAGGAACGCTAAGCTGGGGGATAGTGAAGTGAGGCCAATCATTAACAAACATTTCTTGAAAGTATTATTTTTGCACATTTTAGGCCGCGTTTGAAGAGCAAGGAGTTTATTTTAACTGCAGGCTGAAAGGCTCAAGGCGACTGTGCAACACCTGTAACTTTTCTGTCATGGGCTCAGGACTAAAAGGTATCCCCTATGGCTCTAAATTTTCACCATTCCTATATGGCTGCTGTCAGTCTATTTTAGGTGGTGTTGGGGATTTTTTTGCCTACAGCTTCCTCGGTGAACAACACATGTGTTAATCCTGTCTATAGCTCTCAAGACTGCATTGCTCTTAAGATAATTTCAGAGCAGATGAAGACCAGACTGCTGCTGTGTGAGGGGGAGTGGGGAGATGCTAAAATATGGTATTGGAAATTGGTTTTCTAATTGCTCAAATAAATTACAAATTGTGAAATTTTGCAAATACAGTGGAACCTCGGGTTACATACCATCCCCCTTATGAACGCTTCGGGTAATGAGCTCCACTAACCTAGAAGTACAGTGGTACCTCTGGTTACGAACTTACTTCATTCCGGAGGTCCATTCTTAATCTGAAACTGTTCTTAACCTGAGGTACCACTTTAGCTAATGGGGCCTCCCGCAGCTGCTGCGCCGCCACCACCACACGATTTCTCTTCTCATCCTGGGGCAAAGTTCTTAACCCAAGGTACTACTTCCTGGTTAGCGGAGTCTGTAACCCAAAGTTTTTGTAACCCAAGGTGTTTGTAACCCGAGATACCACTGTAGATACTCCTGGTAGCAAACTTTGCCCCAGGTTGCAAGCAGAGGTCACATGGCAGTGGCGGCGCAGCAGTAGCAGCAGCAGCAGCAGCGGGAGGCCCCATTAGTGAAAGCACTCCTCAGGTTAAGAACAGTTTCGTGTTAAGAACGGACCTCTGGAACGAATTAAGTTTGTAACTGGAGGTACCACTGTAAACAAAGGAAATGAGTTTTAAGCTTTGGCTTTTTATAATTTCAGCATGACTTTCATATTTATTTCAGGAGGGATTCTAATGGTAAAAGCCACATCTTGATTTTATCTATTACACCTTTTTGTCATTAAAACCCTACTTTGCCTGTTCAGATCTGCATTTGACAATTTTATATGTATGATGTGCATAACTTTTGCATTTGTTTATTTTTTCCTCCCTCCAGCTTTAGTGAGAAGCCAGTCCTAGCAAAAGTGTAGATGGGATAAGCATTGAACGGAGGGGGGGGGGTGTTGAAAACGGATTCTGTGCGTTCCTTCCTCCACCAGGTCCTTGGGTATTTCATGGCATGCCTATGTCTTGTGTTTTCTGCAGGGCGGCTGGTGCTATCTCACTGTAGGACTTTGCTTGCCAGTGTTGGTGCTGCATGCCACTCCGAGAAGGGTGACCGGTAAGGAACCATGTTGGGAAACTGGGTATTCTGTGGCTGGAGGGAACAGATCCATTTGATGTAGAAAAGTGAAAGCAAAGGGTGCAACACCTGTACTTCCCCACCTCCTCAGGGAACTCTGCTTCTTAATGGTAGTAATAGAGTGTGTGTGTGTGTGTGTGTGTGTGTGTGTGTGTGTGACAATAGTAGGATTCACCCAACCTACCCTGTCAGCAGCAGCCCTGCACAAGGACTTGCACTTGCACAATGAAACTTTCCCATTTCCCACCGTTTGCCCCAAAATTGGCTCATGGAGGGGAGTCAGGAGACCCCCACAACAGTGGGTGGAGATGGTGGGATCGTTTCATCTGGCAAGCTGAAATGCTTGTGCAGGCAGAATGATTGGAAGAGCAGAATGTTGAATTCCACCCTATGACAGTAACGCCAGCCCTTACATCTTACAGTCTTCCCTCCTGCCCCCCAAAGATGTACAAAAGGAACGTTTTCCATTTTCAAACTTCAAATCCTCCTGCTTTAGGAGAAGACTGCCAGAGACATGTGACACCGCCTCCCACAGTCTCTCACCCTGCATCCAGGCCATGCCATTTGCCCCTGGACAATGGGCAGACTAATCCTGTCCCTCCACTTAGCTGTGTGATCTGCCCTTCACCTGGCCTTAAAGAGCTACTGGAAGGGGTTGTATAGTTGCCACAGTGCCAGTCCCACTTTTTCCCCAGGTGATAAGGGCAGCACAGGAAAGGGTGCTAGCAGTAGGGGGTTACTGAGATAGTGTTGCAGACTGTTGCCGCTTATTCAGGAGCTGAGCTTATTATGGAAGCTGGTCAATCTGCTTTAAGTTCATAAGCTGGTTAATGTATTTGTATCTTAGTGGAAAGTGTTTTCTTTGCACTTTTGTACAAGCCAACATTTGCATAAGCTGTGGCCTTTCTACCTTGGCATCCACTCTTTTGGAACTCACAGGGGATGGTTCCAGCTGGGCAGGGAAATAGGTGATCAGCTAAGTGCCTAGGATTAGGATATCATCAAGTGGTTTTCCTTTGAATAGAGAGAGCAGTGTAGTGTGACAGATCATGTGTCTGAGCAGCAACTTGCTCCCCTGCTGTTGTGCGCTGCTTGTTTCAAATACTGGAGAGAGCAGTGGAAACCTAAGTGCCTTGTATTGTATTTCTTTCATCTAAAGATTTTCCTAGAATGCTTGTGGTTCAACTTAATGTCTGAGGCCTGCAAAATCATATGAGAATATTGGTATGACAAGCCTTGTGTACCAATTGATTAGCTACATAATGCTGAAGCCAAATCTGAGAACAGAATGTGCTAGAATCGAGGCTTTTGCTCACATACCTGCTCCAGAGATAATACATTTCAGTTCCATGTTTCCACATGGATGCGCACAGGATCACGTTCAAAAGCAGGTTCCTGAATAGCAAGCGGGAAGCGCCAAACAAAATTCAGATGCCATTCACGCAAGTAACAACTGCAGGAATGTGGGGCAAGTCTGGACTGGCACCCTGTTATTGGGGGAGAGAACTGAACCACTCCTCCCCTGCCATGGTGGTCCCAATCTGGATGGAGCTGCCTGTGCCTACTATATGCATGGGGGGAAAGCTTCCACTGGAGAAGATAGAAACATTTTCCCCCAATGTGATTAATAGGGGCAGGGGGCCACAGCAGGGTCAAAGCTCCCTTACAGTACCTCCATGCCAGGGTCCCCATCCAGCTCTTCTTGCTAACACTAAATGGTGTTGCATCTAGTTTGGGCTTAAGTCAGATTTATTTGTTTGTTTTTTACATTTCTTTCTCATTCTTTGATGAGTTCAGAGCAGCATACACAGTTCTTTGACTCTCTTTTGACACCAAACCTGTGAGGAGGTTAGCTAGTCACTAGCTCAAGGTCAGTTAATTATGTCTGAGCTGGGACCTAGGCTCTCCCCAGTTGTTATCTGACACTCTAACCACTCTACGTACCAGTAGATGGGGAACCTTTTTTAGCCACATTCCCTCCTGGGCAATATTTCAGAGGCTGCCTGCAAGAGAAAAGTGTTGCCTATCATTTAAAACCAACACTGCAGTGGATCTGCACCTAAGCTGGGGTGACTGCAGCATTCTTAGGAAGAACAGTGATGTGAATGGGCACTGCAGAGGCAGAGTTTGCGGCTCATATTGGAAACTAATGAGACTTAGAAATAAGTATAGGACTGCATAATTTTTGTTTCCTTCCTCTGTTCACTTCTTGGAACCACTGTAGGGAGTTTTAGGAGGTTAAACTTGACTTACTTTATCTTTGTTCACCAGGCCATCCGCTATCCTGCTTAGCTGCGGAATTCCTTATGACGTGGCACAGAACGCCTTGCGTCTCAGTGTGGGTCGTGCTACCAGCAAGGAGGATGTGGACCTGATTGTGGAAGATCTGAAGCAGGCTGTGGCTCAGCTACAATAGGCCAGATTTTCAGTCACCTAGTGAGACAGTTTTGCCCTCTGAAACCAGGAATTGAGCTTACCTGACCTTAATTTCCCATTGCTCTAGGTGCTATTACATTTAACAGAATGAGGCTAGATAACATTCTAGTCAGCTTCTGGCCACTGAATTCTTGTTGAATAATCTCTAGTGATTCCCCAGCCCTTGAATACAGCAGGCCAGAAATCAGTGCTCCCTGAATGTAGTCACTATGCTGAGCAGGCTCTGCCAGCAGATTTTACTCATTGAAGTGGGTAAACATTTCTAGTTGGATGTTTAGATCTATGATTGAGGTTTTTGTGTGGGTTCAGGAAACAAGCCTAAATATTATGGTTTGAATGGACAGGTGAATCCCAAAATATTGAAAAATTGGGAGCTTGCCTTGGTACCTGGAAACAGCCACTCTTTTGATGCCACCCTTCTGGGGTATTCCTTACCAGGAATGAAAAGCAGTTGCCCTCTATATAAACAATGAAGGAACATGAATATTTCTTCTTGCTGCAGCAACAGGTTGTAGCTGCTATAGTATTGCACTGTGTTTAGCATTGAGATGTGCAGTGGGACTAGAATGTGCATTCTTCTAGAGCTGAAGAGGAGAGAGAGAAAGAGAAAGAGAAAGAGAGAAACTTTCATTTCACATTGCTGTGTTTTGTGCTATGAAGGCTGCATAGATACCAACCTCTCTAACCTAGGGCTTCTCCACACTTCCATTGTCCTGCTGCTTTTTCTAGAGAAAACTGCTCTTTAGCACTCAATCAGAGCAAATGGCAATTTGGGTTTCCCCTGGATTGCTATTTGTTCTGATTTGTTGCTAAAGAGCAAGTTTTCCCTTGCAAAGGAGTGGGTCAAGCAGAAACCCCCTCAAAAGTCATACTTTCTAGGCACTGCACAAGTAGAAGTGTGGATGATCCCCCTAGTGCTAAAGGGCTATTTAAGTTATGAAAAGAATCCTACTGGAAATGCCAATGGTGATGGTGGGGGATTTGAACCAGAAATTGTTACTGCTACTATCTGCCCTGGTTGCCAAAAGGAGGAAATCAATCATAGCTGTCATCTCCTCACGTAGCTCTTGCAACAACAGATCCTGGTTGTAGCTGTTGCTGCTGGTTTACCCTAAATGGAGAAATACTCTAACGATGGGGCAGGTGATGTCAAGAGAGCCAGCATAGCAATCGTTTCCCATCAGCAAATCGTAGACAACTGCATGCTGGTTCTCTTGTCATTGCCTGCCCAGCTGGCTTGCATCTTGATCAAGCCAACAGCAAGGATCTGACTGGCAATGGTTTTCCTTCCCATAAGAACAGGTGGTGGGGAGAATTCTGGCTTTCCAGGCAGTTCTCTTCTGCTGCTCTTTGTCTTGCCTACAAGGCATTCTGAAAACCCTGATCTTCCTTGTCAGGATGCATGGCAGGGGTTGCTCTTACAGTGAGTTTCCCCCCGCAGGGAAGGACAGGTACCACATGGACCCATTGCTATAACTGCTTGCCTTGTCTGTGAGAAGGAGGCACCAATATGCAAGAATATCATGGGGGATTTTGTCATTTTATATATAGAGAGAAAGTTAGAAGCCTGGTGAATCAAGGGGATGCTGTGGATGTAGTGTAGCTTGATTTCACAAAGACTTTCGACGAAGTCCCCCATGAGATTCTTACGGAGAAGCTGGTAAAATGTGGGCTGGACAAGGTTATTGTTAGATGGATTTGTAGCTCCCAAATCCAAAGAGTGTTCAGTAATGGGAAAAAGTGACAAGTCGGGTGCCACGGAGTTCTGTCCTGGCCCCATTGCTGTTCAACATCTTTATAAATGAATTGCATGAAGGAATTGAGAGGGTGACAGCCAAATTTGCAGATGACACTAAACTTGGAGAGGTACCTAATGCTGCAAAACACAAAATTGGGATTCAAGATGACCTTAACAGATTAGAGAATTGGCCCAAACTAACAAAATTTCAATAGGGAGTTGGGCTAGATGACGTTAAGAATCCCTCCCAACTCTATAATCCTATGAAATGTAAGGTTCTGCACTTAGGCAAGAATGGGGGACACCTGGCTTGCCAGTAGTAGTTGTGAAAATGATCTAGGGGTCTTAGTAGATCACAAGCTTAACATGAGTCAACAGGGTTTTGACAAGCTAGAACATGTGCAGAAGAGGAATTGTTGAGGGAGTTGAGTATGTTTAGCCCGGAAAAGAGGAGATTGAGAAGAGATATGGCAGCCATTTTCAAATACCTAAAGGTCTGCCACCTTGACCTGTGCAGCATATTATGCAGTTGCCACTGCAGGCACTGTGTTTTGTAGCATGGAGAGTGAGGGGAAGGATGAAGGTTATGCCTTCTCATTTATATAAGCAAGTTAGCACATTAAGCTACCATAGTCCATCTCTGTGCTAAACACTGTGTTGCACGGTGCTCTCTTTTCTAGCATGAAAGAGCCAGTACTTTTGTTACAAAGGAGGGAACTGGAGAAGGGGGTGGGGCAAGGACAGAAGAGTGGCAAGGCAAGCAGAGTTCAGATCCTCCCTCCTTTTGGTTAGTACCTTCAGATCTTATCTGGGGTCCCTGGATTGCTGCAGCCTTGATAGGTATTATAAAATAGTAATTTAGTCAGGATGGATTGTATACGCCATAGTGTTAAGGTGAATATTCTGTTGGTGCAAGAACATCTCCTTGCACAGCAGAACATTCTCCCCCTGTGTAACGCTGAATCTGTTATGGGGGTTCACCCAACCCTCTGGAGCAGTTTTGGAGGGGAGTCACAGGGGGAGGAGAGGGGTGGGGTCCCACTACACTAATGCAACTATTTAGCTGAATACTGTCCTATATTATTTTGTTTGGGGGCAGAAGAAGGGACCAATACATATATATTCAAAGTCCCAGGTGTGGCACATAGGTAGGCTGGTTATATTATCAGAGACAATTGTTAGCGCCAGAAGCAAATGCCCACATGCAGTTCCTCAGTTTTGTGCATGGGAAGCTAGTAGGTCTAATCCTACAGGAATAGGAACGATTTTACTCATCTCAGGGAGACAGGCACCATTGTATTTCCTTAGACTGACTACCCTCAAATAGGGTACTAATATTTGTTTCCTGTAAAAAGAGTTCAGAGAATTTAGAGAAAATAAGAATCTTGCCTGGTATCCTCTTTCCCAGTAGATGGTGCCTAATGCTTTTAGGGGATTTGTCACATCTGTAGGAACAAATGCTTTATTTTTTAACTGGTTAGCCTTTTCCTTTATTTTCCTGGCACGTAAGCTGATTTCATAGATCTGTATCAGCTCCCTGAACTGTCTTTTGTTTGTATCCATGAAAAGAAGATCCCAAGGACTACTTTTCAGTTAACTGTCATAGGAAAACATCAGACCTGCTGTGAAGAATGTCTTGCTGACCCTGATTGATGGGGAAACACTGATAAAATGAAACTTGCTGGATTGGGGAGGACAGCCAGGCACAAATATATGGGGGGGGGGATGTCTGTCTGGAAATGTTATGTGTTATGCTATATTATGTGTATTTCTTGAAAGCTTTTGAGTTTCAGAACCATCGTGGAAGGAATTCAAAGAAGACAATTAAGTAGGGCCTAGGATAGAGTCACGTCTATTTCAACTTATTTTGCTGCACAGATGCAGCCAGTCCAGCTGATAATAGGGATAAGAAGACAAGATCAAGGGTTGGTTTCACGATTCTGTGGCTTTTTATAAATGTGAAATCACAAGCTATTTGCTGACCTATCAAAATGTTAATCTGGTATGCTGCTGTCTGTAGCCTTGTTCTGTGGAGCCAAGGTGGGTAACACTGTAAAACAGATATTAACTTAAAGTCTAAAATACATTAAAATGTGGTAAGTTAAAAATAAGCCTGTATCAATGCCAGCCTGATTTATTTATTTTTTAAGTCTTGCTATGACACAGCATTTTTCGCTATTCACAGAAGTGTAGATTTTACATTGTGAAAGCTTCAGCCAGCCAGTGTATCTGTACTTACTTTTATCATACTTTAGGGCTAATTTGAAGATTCTATTCTCATACACCCCCATACTTCCTGCACTGAATATCTCAATTCTCTCTGTTTTGGGGCATTTGAAGAGAAGTAGCCAAAGAGCTGTCGTCAGGATATTTGTGAGTGACTCTGTCTAGTCATTCTGCTGTCTGGGGGAAAGCCAATCAGTCTGAAATCCCTCAAGACTTACCTCTTTTCCTGCTTTAGTATGAGTGCTTCCAGTTATTAGCTTTGACCACAGGTCTAGAGACCTGGAGTTCAGTCTTATAGCACCTTGCATGACTTGCCCAGATTGAAAGGATGGCAGTTTCCCTTCTGTCAAAAGGCTGAATTCCTCTTTCTGACTGGGACCACAGTCAAGATAAAGGCTGTATTTACCCACTCATTACTTTTGTGCAGCTGTTCTGAGCATTGCATTTATTGCTCCAGCTGAGTTATTGTGCACCAGAACTTTGTAATCATAGTCCATTATTCCAACCTGATCACCAATAGGGCCAGAGGTCTGGCATTCTGGCCACCAGCGGCTTGTGTATGTTTGTGTGCTCTATCTGTAAAATATTTTATGTCAAAGGCCATCCATGACTGTGCATCAGAAAATACATCTGCCCCCTTGGCTAGTGTCTGGAAGATAAGAGTAGCCCACAAGGAGGTGGAGGATGGCTGTCTTTGATAATGTATGAAACTGAAGAGGAGAGAATTTTCCAGCATCAATCTACTAGACTTCAAAAATGTGTGTGTTTGTAGAATTCACAGAGACTTCTATTATTAGAATGGTGTAATGGTGTATATTCCGCTCATATGCAAAAATTCAAAAGAAGTGGGCTCCATAGTTACCTGCAATTCTATGCTTTTCCTTTGTATTTTTTTTTAATAACAGGGTGAAAAATCTCTATTAGGATGGAAATACACATACTAAGCCACACAGCTTATTTGCTCTACTTGAGGCATTTGTTTATTTTATTTATTTGCCTGTCCTTCACCTGCAGGTCCCAGGATGACCAGAATTTAAAATTCAGTATTAAAAACAGTCAAAACAAATTGCAGTTGAAGGCCTAGGGCGGGTCCTGAAGACACCTCAGGTATGAAAGGCCAGAGTAAAGAGGTGCATCTTCAACATTTGTTGAAACCTGTATAGCGGGGGTCAGCAACTTTTTTCAGCCGTGGGCCAGTCCACCGTCCCTCAGACCATGTGGTGGGCCAGACTATATTTTTTTTTGGGGGGGGGGGAATGAATGTATTCCTATACCCAACAAATAACCCAGAGATGTATTTTAAATAAAAGCACTCATTCTACTCATGTTAAAACACCAGGCAGGCCCCACTAATAACCCAGAGATGCATTTTAAATAAAAGGACACATTCCACTCATGTAAAAGCACGCTGATTCCTGGACCATCCATGGGCCGGATTGAGAAGGCGATTGGACCATATCTGGCCCACGGGCCTTAGGTTGCCTACCCCTGCTGTATAGTGAAGCTGACAGGCGCATCCCTGTACTCAGCTGGTTGACTGACAACCTATGTCAGCCTTCTTCAACCTTGGCCCTCCAGATGTTTTTGGCCTACAACTCCCATGATACCTAGCTAGCAGGACTAGTGTTCAGGGATGATGGGAATTGCAGTCTCAAATCATCTGGAGGGCTGAGGTTGAGGAAGCCTGACCTATGTTTTACATGCAGAAGTTTACAGGGTCAAGCTTTGGCATCTCGTAACTACAAGAATTTGGGGTAGCCAGCCTAGGGATGACATGGCCTAAGACCCTGGATTGCTGACAAAGGCAGCTCCATGTGTTCATGTATGATCTAGCAGGTGTGGCATAGAATGCACTTTGTCATATAAGATACTGGAAGGGGTAGGTGTCCTACCAAAATGCATAATGAATGGGGATTTGGGTTTGAGGCCTGTCTTAGCTCAAGTAAAAGTGAACTGATCTGCATTGCAGGCACAGCTGTAGAGTGAATGGAGATAAATTAATTATTCTCCTTCAAATAGCAAATTCTGCTTTTACAAAAGAAGAAACAGAGTTGGGAGATTGTGTACCCTCACAACAAGTGCTGATGCAATGATCCAAATGGGAAGACCCTGGGAAAAGTTGTTTGTGTTCTGGCGGCAGAAAAATATTCTATGTGATCATTTGTTCATGTGATTTCCACAGATTTATTATGAAACAATTATAGGAAACCATAGGGAAGATCTGCACCGTCATGGGAGGAGCAAAAATATTCTTTCTGATTACTTGCTAATGTATTGTGCATAGATTGATTATGGAACATTTATAGTTGCTTTAAATATTTTGGATTGGGAACAAAATGTGTTAAATAGAGAAAGATACCGGTAACTGGTGATTGTATATTATCTGTTTTAGTTCATTATAAAGAAAATGGAGTAAAATAATAAGGCAGCTTTGACATCTTGCCTCTGTAGAAACCCTCTTTATTAATTCACAATATTTGCCCTCTTTGGTAATATTAGAACACTAATTTCTTTGACGGTGCAGGATTGTTGCAATCCCAATGTGGCAGAAGTCTGTAGAACCAAATTATTTATCATCATCAGTATTTAACCTATCTCTCTTGAATTTCTGTTATTTGAACAGAAATCAGCCGCACCATACTAGAGACATGTACATCACAATTATAGGGGAAATATTAGCTTTCCTGTTTACAGCTGTGGTTTTTACAAATTTGAATCTAACTCATACACCATCTCACAGCGTATTTTCTGTGTTTTATCAGTCAATGCAGGAAAATCCAGTAGGAACTGAAACACATGCTAATTGCATCATAGAGCTGTTGCTCCTGAAAGCCTGGCTCGTATTTTTCAAACAAACACTTACTTTATATTTTATCACGCCACTCTTTATAACAATTCAGGATTCAGTGCCACAAGTGGAAGAAGAGTTAATAACATCCCTGATTCTGCCAGGAGCTTTTAGCTGTTCTCTCTCACCGGCCATGTGCCCCTTCTTAAAAAAACACACACCCTGCAGTACATATGCTTTCTACAGTACCTTACCCGGTAACCAGAGACACATAGCACCTGGCTGGTACATAAAACAAGAGACTCTGCGAAAGTAGGACCTTCCAGTGAAGACAACAGCAAGGCTCTCAGAGATGGGAGACCAAAGGGCTATTTTAGCTGCCAAGGAAGGAGACTTGCCTATGCTGGAGCAGCTGCACATTGATGGTACTCTGGACCAGAACATCACTGACGGCTCGGGAGCAGGCCTGGTGCATCATGCGTCACGAGCAGGCAGGCTGGAGTGCCTCAAGTTCCTGGTACTGCAAGCAAAGCTTCCCGGGAATCAGAGAGCAAACAATGGGGCGACCCCAGCACATGATGCAGCAGCCATGGGCAACTTGGCTGAGCTGAAGTGGCTGATCAAAGATGGAGGCTACAGCATGCAGGTAAGGGGTCTGACAAACAGGGATCTAAACAGCGGGAGCAGCTAGACATTCAATAAGTTTTCCTATCGGGCTCATTTAATTAAGGTAAGTTAGTAATGGCCATTAACGACAATAGGTCTACTCTGAGTAGGAGCAGCATTGAATACTACCCAGTGTTTTGACTGGGGTGGCAGAGAGTGCAGGCACCCCTTCTCTACTAACAACCCTTGCTGGACTACCAACAGCATTTAATTCTTCTTGTCCAAGGGAGACTGTGGTGTTTAGCAAGTCCTCCTTTGTGGTGGGTGTTGTGTTTAAAGTGGGCTTGTTCATTGCCAAAAGTCTGAAGTGAGTTCAGTATATGCTCTCCATGGAGACACACATTAACACACATTATTATTATTATTATTATTATTATTATTATTATTATTAGGCTTACAGCATATAATGATACATAATAAAACATCAAAAATTCAAAACTTCCCGATACATGGCAGCAATTGTATCTCCCGCAGGATATTTGTCACTGAATGCTGGATCACGAAGTGTTGATGGGAAAGGGCAAATTTTGACCCCATGGCAATGTCCCCCAAGTGCAGCTCTTTCCCTACTCCCACATGGAGAAAGCAAGCAAGTGTGCTGGGGACATCATTGGGGTGGAGCATTAACTTGCTCCCTGCCCCTCTTGCCCCAGCTATTTAAAATCAAGCTCCTTGTCTGTATAGCCGACTGAATTATGGTTCTCTCTAACAATGGATTTTTGGGAATTGGCTTTTTGATTAACATGGTGTCATGGGCTTCCACTTCAAGCTGCAGCATATGCTAGCAAAGGATGCAAATGAAAGTATAACACTGCCATAACGGTTAGAAAAGCTGGTGCTTGTCTTTCTAATAATAATTACTGCTTCCAGATGTCACCACGTAGGAACACTGTATTAAAATCCCATTCACTCATCCAAAGAATGCATGGAGGGGGTCAGCAGGGATGTGCCTGAGGGCTGCCTACACTCATTCAGGTGAAGGCATGCCATCAGTGCCACATCCTGTGGACATGACCCCTCTCCCTCTTCTACTTGTTTAATGAACATGTGGGCATAAATGAGTGAAAATAGAGGCAACGGCCAATTCATGTGCATCCGATTGCACATGCATGCATGGCGCCAAACCCGGAAGTGGTCCAAAAACATACCTGGAAGGGGTGGAACGCTTTACACAGGCCCCGCCAATGCGCATGGGGGTCCAGAACGTAACCCCTGCACAAAAGACATGCATTTGTACAGTACTATACTGGCCTTCTTCCATACAAATGATTTACATCGTTTCCAGGCCATATTCACACTAACACTTCCATTTTCCAAATCCTCAGTATACTTTCACTTCTGTTGTATTCTAACGAAATGAATGATGATGAGTGCAGCAGCTTGCTAACGGAGAAACATAAGAAGTTGCCCAAACAGAAACAGATCAATACTGTCCACACAGACTGGGAGTGATTCTTTCAGGCCAGAGGTCTTTCTCAACTCTTCCCAGAGATGACAGGGATTGAACCTGGGACCTTTTGCATGTAAATCCTATAAAGATGCAGGATCTCATCATCCTCCAACACACAGTGCATGGTCTCTGGGCCATGACGCACTATTGTTACTTAATACATTTATATAGTCCATCAATAAATATTCCACCGCATTAAGTTTGGTAAATGGGTATGTGGGCCTGTTTCAACATCCCCCAGAAGAGGCTGTTTCAGGTGGTCTCTGGGTCACAATTACAAAGCAGTCATGAGATGGATGTTAAGGAGTGAGAGTGGGTGGGGAAGAGTTAACCACTACTCCTGAACTGTTTCTTCTCCTCTCCATAGGAGCAAGATGCTTCAGGGGCTTCTCCCCTCCACTTAGCTGCTCGCTTTGGACATCCAGAGGCCATTGAGTGGCTGGTCCAGGCAGGCTTTGACACTGCGATGAAGACAAGGGAAGGTGCCGTGCCAGCTCATTATGCCGCAGCTAAGGGTGATCTCACTTGCCTCAAACTGCTGGTTGCTGCAGACCACAGGTAGGTAAAAGCACAGCATACTGATATTCAGTATAATGCTATTGCAAGGCACTGTTTCCTCACTTGGAGCTGTCACTCAGGTCTGCACTATGCACATGCAATGCATGGGGACATTGTTTTCTGTGTTTGCCCCAGTGCAGTTCTACATTTACCACCTCCTTCTGCCGCATGCAGTGATGTTCTCAAGTCAGAACTTGGAGGCAAAAGTCCAGGTTTCCACTCAGAGGAGGGCTCCCAAGCACAGCAGGGCTGGATAACCACATTTTGAAGTAATACCACACATAGTCATCTAAGGAACAAATGCACGCCAGTACAATCATTGACCAGAGTTGCTGTGCCTGCCTGTGTGGTCTAGAGAACACACACTGTTGATACAAAAATTATTCAGTGAAATGAAATCAGTGTAGCTGACCATGACGGCCACACACCCCTCCTGGGCTATTCATGTGGTCAGGGCTGATGGGAGGTATAGTCCAGCAACCTCTGGGAAGGGCACAAAACTGATGGATTGCATGAAGAAAGTGCTCTGGCAGCTGAGTGTGTTTTTGCATGACTTCTACAATTGCAACTGTGCTTTCTGGTGCTGTTATTGTGCTGTGATCATGGAAGATGCTGCAACCAGGGGAAATGCTTTCCTGGGCAGAGCATACCAGTGTACTTGCTCTTTGTGCTGGACTTTCTTCCTGCAACAGTACACTGGGACAGCTTGTATGGAGGAAAAAGCAGCTCACAGCAACCATTTTCAGAGTTCTGAGAGTACATAGCTAAGTTAGCCTAGCAGCGTAGAGTTTTCCTTAGTGTTTTGTTTCTATACCATAGCATTTCCCAGATGCTCTGTGTTTGTTTGTTGATAGGACAGAAGGCAGGCGCTTAAGATCTTTGCTGAAGTGGATTGTGTTTCCAAAGGCAGACGCCTCATAACCATCTGCCTGAGTGCTTTTAATCTCTTCCCTCATCTACTACAGCGCAGCATCTTTTCCTCCTTCTCTCCCTCCATATATATATATTTTCTCATTCATTCTGCAAAGCCATGCAGAAGCTGTACAGTGCAAGAATGACAGATGTGAAAGATTAGCGATGCAAGTTGTGGGAACATAGGGAGCTGTTTTAAGGTGGTCCTTGTGACAGATTTTTACATAGCATCTGTGTGTGCAAATTTAATATACTTAGATACAAATCTAAACATAATTACTACAAAGTACATAGATACACAATGCATCTCACTGTAGTGGGGAAGACGATGCTTTGTATGGAGACATGTCCCTGCGAGTCTGCTGTCCAGACGCTAGCAGCTGATGGGAAGCATCAAGTCCCTTTCTCCTACTCTCTCTTCTTATGGTTCTTTATCTTGGACCAGGGAATCTTCTCTCCTTGGTCAAGGACACATGGCCACCCTAGTCTTATATCAGGTCAGACTATTTGTCCATTTGGCCCAGTACTGTCTACTCTGTCTACTCTCTAGGATCTCAGGCAAGAGAGGTATTTCCCATCACTTGCTTCTACCTGAGCAACTTCACTACAGATTCCAGAGTTTGACATGGGGACCTTATGCACTCAAGCAGGTGTCTTCTTCTCTTGCCTAAAGCATCCAGAATTCAAGGAAGTCTATCTGGGAGCTCTTTCCATTCCCTTCTTTCAGTGGGATGTGACCCCACTCAGAGAAACAGGTTCCGTCTGAGGGGCATCTGGTTCTTTGTGTTTATCTACCACCTTTCCACAGTGAGCTGTGCCCAGTGCGGCCTACAGCAAACACCCTCTTATTACCATATACAAAACATTGGTTGGTGAAGGTTGGGGGAGAAAACCGTTAACAAAATGTATCACTAAATTCAAAGAAGAGAAAGATCAACAATTCAGCAAACATAAAGTAAATTCAGTATTACAAAAGAAATGATCTAGACTTAAATGCTTAAGTGCAAAGCAATGTGTTCTTGTTATGCTTGAAGCTGTTGCTGCCCTGTCAATGTCTTTCTGATGTGCTTATCGTTTGGGTGGATTTTCCAATATATCTCTGATAGATATTCCCAAAGGGTCAGATTCCTAATTTCCAGAAGGCTGTTGCCCCCTAGAGCCCTTGTGTGTTGTTACAATTCCCTCAAGCTCATCTTTCACACAGAGCCCCCAAAGGCTTGTTATCTGTTAGTATCACTAGACTCCCTCAGCTGTTTACTCTGCTTCCTCTTGGGGAAACATGAGGAGCAAAAATGCTGGGAAAGACAGAGCTAAGGGAGAGGAAAATGTAGAACAACTCATCAAAGCACAGTTGAGGCAGGCTGTGGAGTGCACTAAAGCCATTGGGGTCAATATTTAAGATTGGCTTGTTTGCCCCAAAGGCTGAATACATTGTGAGAAACCTTTTTATACTCACTGTTAGGGATGGAGGAGAAATTAGATAGGCTAGTGTGTGTGTTAAAATGCATGTGTTAGTAAACATGACATACACAAATGCATGCTATTAGAGGAAATTGCTTTGCAAAAATGTGTTGATAGGCAAAATAGCATATAAAGATGTGTAGAAAAGGAGAAATGTGCCCTTGAATGCTGATGAATTTCCACGATGACTTTAAAGAAAAATAAATTCGCAAAATAGTGTGAAATTTTTCAAGAAATGAATTTAAAATTGAAGTGGGGTGGGGAGGAGAAACTAAGAGAAACTGAAATTGACAGAGTCACCTATCTCTACTCTCTCTGTGTGTCTTTTCCCTTTTACAGTAGCAATATATAAGGCTAGGCCCTTAATTAGGCAGAGGGAGGCAACTACCTTAGGCAGTTTATTATAGGCATCATGAAAGAGCAATAGTTTGTTACTTATTTATTATTCTAGTATTTTTTTATTGCTAGGGAGGGGAGAGAGGCTTGTGGGATTTTCTACCTCAGGTGCAAGAATAACATGACAGGCCATGCACCTTGGTTTGTTGGTGGGGCATAGTTGATATTTGCTGCTGTGCCTCAGGCAGCAAAATGTCTTGGGCTGGCCCTGGTACTATGAAATATTGGCTACAGGAGACAGGTCAGAGGGAGGGAAGCTCACTGAGAGGTGATAGGAAGGCTGACCTAGGCCATTATCACATGAAGGGCGTAGATCACTCTAAGCATTTACCACTTTATTGTTGTTGCTGTGGTGGAGAAAGTGGTGAGGAAGCATTTATAATGAAGCATTCTGGCCAAGAGCAATTGTCCTTTGCATTAACAGCTATTGAAGTAAGAGCCACTTTGAAATGGTTTTAAAACCATTGAGAAACCTGGTCTGAACAAAGACCTTGGATTCTTATCTCATTATACATGACAAAGCCATTTTTCACCTTTTCACCCCTCGCTTCTTCCTGTAAGACCTATTGCAGTCGTTAAGAGTCGTCAACAGGCTCATCACAGCTATCTGCCAATCACCCATTCCCACCACCCTTCTGAGTAATACCCCTCCCCACCTTCTCACTATATAGAAGGGTCTGGAAACTTCTGTTTCAGTGTATCTGAAGAAGTGTGCATGCACACAAAAGCTCATACCAAGAACTGACTTAGTTGGTCTTTAAGGTGCTACTGGAAGGAATTTTTTTTGTTTTATAAAATAAACATGGTTGCCCTCTGCTGGTAATGGCAGTGACTGAAGTCCACTATAAAACTGCTTCCAATCAAAAAAAGAACTGCTTCCAATCTGTTTCCTTCACTTCTTGCTTTTAAAGGGTTAAAATGTTTTAGTAAAAAAAAAAGTTTATCTACATGAATCTGAAAACAATTTATTCCACTCTTTTTTTCAAGAAGCTCAGGGCAGCAGACGTGGTTCTCTCCTCTCTTCCCCAGACAACCTAATTTTATTTTCACAATAAACTTGTAGGGTAGGTTTGGTTTAGAAGGAATGACAGGCCCAAAGTCACCTGGTGAGTTTCATGATAGAGTGGAGATACGAACCTGGGTCTCCCTTTTCCAACATTAGCTGTTGCACTGCTCTAGTTCTTTATACACACGAGCGTTTTCACATTTAATTCAATATGCATTTTTTGTGTGCGCCATTTCCCCCGAGATACTAAGTCCTCTTGATTAATCATAGGATTCCAATTTGACAACAATTTTGCATTTTTTTGTCCCAAACCTCTATTTCTGCATTATAATAAAGTTACATTTTTGCTGCTACCCCCACCGTGCTGCAGCTCCTTCTGCTGCTATTTCTGTTATTGCTGCTGCTGTACTATACCTGGTGCCAGGTACATTTCTCAGTGCTTTGGGGCTTTGTTGCATTTGGGAAGTTCTCTTTTTTAATAGAGCTTTTCAATTTTCCAATCCCCCATTTCCATCAGGTGCTCCCCTTTGCTTTCATGTTAGAGTATTTCCCCCAGTGTCTTCAATAAAAGTAAAAGTAAAAGAAAATATTACACAGAAAAAAGAAAATTTAATAGGACTAAAATATCAATTAAGTAGAAGCTAACGCAATTAAAGCAGGCCAAAGACACAAGGTAATTAGTAGAAAAATACAACCGTCTCCCTTCGCTGTGATCAATCCGATGCACGGTCGAAAAGAGGAAGCCCTAGCCTCATGCAAGGAGTTTTAGCATTTCTGGCTGTCAATCAACAAATGGCAACATTAACTTCATCCCAACAACAAGGGAAGCCCCAATCGCATCAGTGGCCAACGAACAATTAGCCCGCCCCCAACTTTGGAGTGTCCTGGCGGCCCCCACCGCAACACGTGCTCTCCATGAAGGAGAACACACTTACCCCTGAAAAACGTCAAAATACAGGGAAAGTTCTGCTATAAGACATCTGGCTCCTCAAGCTCTGCCTTTCAAATACAGCCTTCAGCCTTGCTCTCAGATGCCCTCATCACCTGGGCTTTTGGCTTGTCACCTTTGACCTGGCAGAGAATCTGTGCCTCTGACAGCTTCATGATATATATAAATTCCATGTGTCACTCTGGGAATGTGCCTATGTACATGCAAAAATACATTAAGTAAGGAACTATGTAAGTATCACACAGAGGGAATGAATTCCCAACCCCCATCCCTTCTAATATTGGCATAATTCCTCTCCTCCAACAGTTGCGTGAACAAGCAAACTCAGAGTGGAGCTACCCCGCTGTATCTTGCGTGCCAGGAGGGTCACCTGCACATCGTCCAGTTCCTGGTGAAGGACTGTGAGGCTGATGTGCACCTGAGAGCACATGATGGCATGACAGTGCTCCACGCAGCTGCCTGTAGTGGTCATTACGCTGTTGTCGTCTGGCTGGTAAACCTGTACTTTTATATTTTAGGTAGCAAGTGTCGTTTCTCGACATGAATATGAATATGTTCCTCTGGATAACTGTGCGACTGAAGGCCCCTTCATAATTCCTTTTTATTGCACATTCATGATGTTTTCTGTTCCTTATGTTATTGGGACAGTCACACACAATCCCACTTTTCTCCTTTTCTTTAAAAAAATATATTCATTGATACTTGTCCAAAGATATACAAAAATTCATACCCATTGTGAACTATCTTTTTATAATGAAATAATATAAAAAAGAACAGAGGCAGAAAGAGTATAAGAAAGAAAAGGAAGAGAGAGAGAGAAGAAAGATAAAAGACTTCTGATTCTCTGTTCTGCAGCTAAATATAGTATTCACTGATTAACGTCCAACCAGTCTGTCTTCCGTAAACCAGTATTTTTTTCAATCTTCAAATCCAGATAAGCAAGAAACATTTACATTTTAGCAATGGGAGTATATTATTTGAATCAACCATGACATCATTTTGTCCACTATAGATTGTTCTGCAGTCATATGCCAGCCATGGAGCTCAATATTCCTTTTTTATCATTCATGTTCTTAAATGCTGCATTGTTAACTAATTTGATTGCCACTCATATCTTTAATAATCAGAAACTTCCAGAATACAGAGGTCTGCCACCAAAAGGTTTAATTGCCCTTGTACATCCTTCTGTATTTAATACAAAAGGTATGCAGTCTTAGTTTCATTAATTTCTAACACCCCTCATGTCAGGCACAATTCTGTGGTATGTATGGCATGCAGTGTATATAGAAAACAAATTGCAGAAATGGAGGGTGCTTCCACGCTATTTATCTGTTTGCAAATTCCCTCTGCTTTCTGTGCTAAAGTACCCAAGGCAGCTGTATAAATAGGTGAATGAAAAAACAACAGCTCATCTTAAAAAAAAAACATTTGGCTTTGACTCCTATGTAACCCTCCTTTCCCCCCCTCCATGTAGGTTACCTTCACTGATCTCGGCCTCACAGCTCAGGATGCAGAAGGAGCCACTGCACTCCATTTTGCTGCCAGAGAGGGACACACTGCAATTGTTGACAGACTCCTCCTTATGGGAGCTAACGTGGTGCTGGACCATTGGGGAGGAACCCCCCTCCACGATGCAGCTGAGAATGGGCATCTCGAGGTATTTGGTGATACCATGTAGGGAGGGAAATGATCAGAACTCAATTGATGGCACAGCCGTACTCACACGGTGTGTTCAGCCATGGTTGATCATGACGTGTGCATGCCATCACTCCCCTCTCCTATGTGGCTGACAGGAGGATTTGAAATAATAATAATAATAGTAAAAAGACCTGGAACTGCGTTCTGGTGCGTTCCACCAGAAAAAAAGCATTGCTTTCCCCGGACATTTACTCTCCCCCCCCTCCACCTGCCTCCCAGGAAACCATCCGTGTGGTTACTTAACAGATTCAGAGTAGCCCACTCTTGGCTGTTTAAACAATCAGCTCATGCATCTTGTGTTTGTGTCAATCCAGCATCCATAGTGTTTAAACAGCGTAGGGAGGATTTTTTAAATGGAAGCACAAAATGAACAAATGATGGAGTTCAGTGGGAATGGATTTTTAAGCAATGTCAGCCTACCTTCTTCAGTTGATGCAAAAAGCTTACCTTGAATAATTATTGATTTATTTGACTATTCTTTGACTGGCAAAAAAAAATAATGAAGAAAAAGCCCCAGTTGCATTCATGATTCCCTTATTTGCTATAAATTGGTTGTACTGATTAGGGTGATGGTGGTTGTTTATGCATTTATTTGCAGTGCTGTCAAACCCTGATCTCCCACCAAATAGATCCAGGCATCCATGACAGGGATGGTTACACTGCGCGAGACCTGGCAGAATACAATGGACACAGGCAGTGTGCATGTTACCTACAGGAAGCAGAGAAGCTGGTAATCTAAACATTATATTTTGATCATGTACAAGTCTTAGTGTTCATGTGAGTCACTGGAGACAGAGGCTTCTGTACTGTTTGCCCGGTGAGCTGGATATGTCACCACAAGGCAGAAGACCACCACACGAGAAAGGTAAATTATCCAGGCTTCCACAATATTATGTATCCCTTGTTAAAAATCAAAGCAGAAACCTTCTCAAAACATTACTCTAAAAAAAATGAGCACTGTGAACATTTTCAGCTCATGGTCATTGAAAGCTGACTTCCATGAGTCATTAACATGCAGCAGATCAGTGGACAAGCCAGGGCAGATGTTCCTGATGTTCTAGCTTGCTAGGAACAAGAGGGTTTGTTTCTTTTCTTTGTTGCCTGGTGCAGTTTTCCGGTCCACTTGTTGAGTGGTGTTCTGAGCTACAAGCACTCATTGAAGCAGGTGGGCAGTGGAGGGGTGGGGAAATGGAGTATCCTGAATGAAGGTATAGCTGGTCGGCTGGCTGGAACACTGAGCAGGAGCAGTGTTGCTATGTAATTTTGCATAGCAGGCTCTGCTTGTTAGATATATTAGTCACTGGGTGACTAATTAGTCACTGAGCCTGTCCCCTCTGAATCCTTAGATCTGTTTGCCTCATACCCATTCAACCCACATAAATTTATCGCCCTATCTCACCAATCGCCGTGTGCCAGACAAATATTAGGAAGTTATGTCATTGGGCTTCCACAGTCTCCGCTCTGAAACAAGTGGTTGGCTCCCTTCTGCAGCCCTGATGGAATTCATTCTGTGCTCCTCTTGCCTTTGCAGCTATTTTTGGCATGCTGTTGAGCAGAGTGGAAAATTTCCACCTATTTATGTCCCTAGCACGGGGCAACAAGTGGGCAAGCATGTTGAAGAGCCTCCTGGATTCCTCTGCCAGTGTGAGGACATGGATACTAGACAGCAATTAGCCAGCATCTGATGGTGAGATAAGAAGGGTCTGAAGGAGGAGCTCAGAGGCTGCTGAGTGAGAGCCTTCAGTGGGGCAGCGGCAAGTTTCCACGGCTGAGGCTCTTCAGCAGCAAGAGAGAAGCACCATGGGGCATCGGAATGGCACTGTGGCTAACTTGAGAAGCTGGCTCTGAAATCCTAATCAAGCTCTTAGGTTTCACCGAACAAAGCATAGTAAATCCTTGCCACAGCCTGAGATTTGGAATGGGAACTTTTGAAACCAGAACCTCTTCCCATCACTCAGTTTGCCATTAAAATATTAATGGGGGGAAAAAATCTCTCCAGAACACTCTTTGGCGATGACTAATTAACTCAGTGCTGACGCCCACATGTGGGTCGGGGTTCTGGAGACACAAGGGCCTGTGGACCTCTCTTGCTCAAGCCTTATGGGCTGAGGGAGGGGTAAAGACTAAAACAACTTCAGTCACGGATGAGCACAGTCAGTTCTGTTCATGCTGTAATTCATAGGCGGCGACTCCTAGAGGCCGAGGCAGTTTTGGGGGCCCCCGTGTATTTTTTGAGGGGGCCCAGCTCCTCATGTTTGGAGGAGCCCCTTTGTTCCTCCTTTTGCACAAGCAATGACTAAGCCAGGAAGTCCCAAACTAACCATAGTTTCTTATTGTCCAGGAAACAATGTTTACCATCTCTGGAACATAAGATTCTGCTTTGTTCCAAAGCGGGTAAACCATAGTTTGTATAAAATGGAAATATATGGTTCATTACACATTTCCTCATTTAATTGCAAGCAGAGACTGAAGGCTCAGGCAAGAGACTTGTGCATCTCTTGGGTTAATAAACTAAGATATCATCATTGAAATACTGTTGCCAAATGTGCTAAATGTAAATATAGGTATGGAAGTACTTTCAAATTTCAATCTTCTCCATTTCTAGATTTTCCAATCTTAGTTCAATTCTCCACACTTCTGGATTTTTCTATGTTATTTCTACTACAGTGGTACCTCGGTTTAAGAACAGTCCTGTTTACAAACGATTCAGTTTACAAACTCTGCAAAACTGGAAATAGTATCCTGGTTTGTGAACTTTAC
This sequence comes from Podarcis gaigeae, assembly GCF_964106915.1. Taxonomy (NCBI): domain Eukaryota; kingdom Metazoa; phylum Chordata; class Lepidosauria; order Squamata; family Lacertidae; genus Podarcis; species Podarcis gaigeae. The sequence continues at coordinate 61,956,257 of NC_139681.1, forward strand.
CTTGGTCTAAGAACCAAGGAGTGCCTGGCATGCTCTGGTCCATGGGGTCACGAAGAGTCGGACATGACTAAACGACTAAACTACAACAAAGAACGGAATCTGAACAGTGGAAGGACACTTGCGGCAGGAGGGAAAATGCACCTTGGTTTAAGACCGTTTCGGTTTAAGAACGGACTTCCGGAACAGATTAAGTTCGTAAACCGAGGTACCACTGTAATATATTCATTTTCAATGCACGTGCTTTCTGAAAATATAAAGGTAAAGGTAAAGGTACCCCTGCCCATACGGGCCAGTCTTGACAGACTCTGGGGTTGTGCGCCCATCTCACTCAAGAGGCCAGGGGCCAGCGCTGTCCGGAGACACTTCCGGGTCACGTGGCCAGTGTGACAAAGCTGCATCTGGCGAGCCAGAGCCGCACACGGAAACGCCGTTTACCTTCCCGCTGGTAAGCGGTCCCTATTTATCTACTTGCACCCGGAGGTGCTTTCGAACTGCTAGGTTGGCAGGCGCTGGGACCGAGCAGCAGGAGCGCACCCCGCCGCAGGGATTCGAACCGCCGACCTTTCGATCAGCAAGTCCTAGGCGCTGAGGCTTTAACCCACAGCGCCACCTGCGTCCCACTTCTGAAAATATACATTTTTCTAAACATTGGTTGGAGGACTATATCACAAAATTTGGATAATTGTGAATTTTGAAGGATTGCTGTGTTTCTGTTCTCATATTGTTTCAGAAAGTGAGAATCTGATAAATTTGATTTCAAATATGAACTGAACCATATTTCTCCTCCATCCCTTATGTGTACATAGCCAAAGTCGCATAATGTATAGAGTGTGTTAGGATGAAATTAACTATATTTCCCCACCAGCTGTGAGCATAAGATGGTGCCTGGCTAAGAGGCCGTTGGGTTTTTATGTGGTAGACATTTGCTGGTGTTCTGTTCTCTGCCTGTAATTAGCACCACTGTACATAGTTGCCTATGCTGAGAGAGGCTTTGTTCACTAACATCCTTGGTTAGAATTACATGTCCTTCTCAGCACCTTTGACACACATACTTTGATCCAATTTCCTCCTTGCTAGCACAACCTTTGTTCCTTCATGGGCCCGTTACTTCTTGCATTTGTGCAATGTCTTACAGTAAATGTTAGGGGAAACCTTTTGGGAGGCAGCTGCAAGAGGAGCGAAGTGTGCCAGCTCCTCTGTGACATCCTTAAGAATGCCTCCTTCTGGAGAAGCCATCTTTCTCAGCCATGCTCAGAGCTGGAAGGTTAACCCAAAGCACGCTCTTTATCAAATGGCCATCAAATTGTTACTGTTTTAATTTAGTGTTAATGTGACATTTTGCATTTTTACATTCCCCAAGAGTTTGAGATGGGCTTAACGCTAGCAGTAAAATTGGATTAATAGATCAAATGTTTAGGAAACGGAGAGAAGCATTATTTTGGAGTAACACATGAAAACTTCATCCACTTGAAAACTGCTAGCTGGATGGGGGCAGTAATTATCTCCCTGAACTCTGCAAATAGCTCTGAGTTCATTAGTCTCATAGTTCATTATTTTATTCTAGCCCCGTACTTAAATTACACTTTTGTAATCTATCACTGCCAATCCATTATATCCATATATAATGTATGGAGGCTGATCTGATGAGAGAAGTTATTCATGTAAAGACCATACCACACAGGACATGGGCATTCCATGGTCAGATCTCTCAACTTTTAAAAAAAAGTCATCGAGAGGGCTCCCATTTTGAACCAAGCGATGATGAAGAAGAAGAAGGGAAGTTTAGCCCCTTTCTCTCTCTCCTATTCTTCTGAAATAACTACTCTGAACCTGCCATTAGCTCTGCAGCTTTAAAAAAACCAGGCATGATATAAGTGCTCCTCTCACCCAACTGCACAGTTTATAGCAGCTTTGGGCTGGGGGGGTAGCAATGTAAATGTACAAAATAGCATGAGGGGAAAGAAAAATCAAATACTCTCTCCACAGTGCTGCTGCTGTGATCAAAATTGCAGTGCTGTGTGACTCCTTTAAGGTTTATTTGCCTTTTTAACAAAAGTCATCACATGATTTATCTTAAGGCTTTGCAGAGGAATATGGGAGAATTCAGGAACTCATTTTCCTCAGGATGCCTGCGGAAACTGGAACAATTCAGGCAGCCTCTGGGTCTAAATATTTTCTTGACCCTGCTGACCTCTAGGGCTGGCTACCACAGACAGCCGGGTTCAGTTTGTGTGTTGGCTCCACTAAACCCAGCTGAGCACTCTCTTTCCATACAAAACTTATTCATTTTAGAAAATGAATGGAAAAGGAAGAAGGGCGCAGGCAGTTCAGTCTCCTGGTTACAGCTAGAGGTTCTAGACCCCTTGGGCTGCTTTGCCAGTTGCCACCTGATGCCCAGCCTTCAAATATTAATGCAATGCTAATTGTGACTCCCTGACCTCCACCCTTTCTCCTGCTGGCATTTGCCACACAATGCAGTTTCTGGCTGCCTCTAGACCGAGTGGGTTCTCCAGTTTCTCCTCCTTTTAAGAGTAGTTATTAATATTCCCTGGTTTGTTATGAAATTCTGATCTCCCTAAGGGCTGGATCTAATCTGAGCAGCGTTTGTTCATCTTTTCCCTTCCGTTCCATATGGACCCCACAAAGGACAGGAGGTGAATAACTGGTATGTACATCTTTGGAGCAGTTCCATAAATTTCTGCCTGTCATTTCTGCCTGGTGGATAATATGGGGGCCCCCTGGTGGCAGAGAAGAATTCAGGGCAGGGCGACCAGTTATGCCACACTGGGCTGCAGGGCATCACAACTATGACTTAGTGAATTCAGAAGAACGGAAGGGGGGCATGTCAGATTTTGGGCTCACACAGGGCACAGGAAATTTGAAAGACCAAAGTTGACCCCTGCTGGTTGTGGTAGAGTTGGGGGTTAGCACTTTGGGTGATGGTGTAACAATCTAAAATCTAGCCTTTGGGTGTCAGTTCAAGAAATACAGAACAAACCTACAGCATGTTGATGTCTTGAACTCCAGCTGTGCTGTGCAATTTTTTGTCTTCGACTGATTTTCTGAAATGCAGTGTCGCTGATGGAATGTTTCAATATCGGAACACATGTTTCTGTTGATTTAGCTGAACATATCACTAATTTAATTCTAATGGCTTTTAATTCTTTTTATTCTAATGCCTTTAGAATTAAAGGCACACTTGTTTATATTTTTAAGAATTAAAAGTACTAGTGTTTTAGTGTAACAAGTAGAAATAGCATATTATCTCTCACCTCTTTTAGTGCCTTTATATTGAGGTCCTGGTGATATGCAAATATATGCCAGTCAAATGAATCAATTGGTTGTTAAAAGGCAGAATATTATCAACTAAGCACTTTTGCTGGCGTAGTGTAATGGTTAGAGTGCTGCATTAGGACTTGGGAGACTAGGGTTCGAATCCTCACTTGGCCATGAAGCTCACTGGGTGACCTTGGGCCCATCACTCTCTCTCGGCCTAACCTACCTCACAGGGTTGTTGTGAGAATAAAAATGGAGGGGGAAATAAATGTGTATGCCATCTTGAGCTCTTTGGAGAAAAGGTGGAATATAAATGTAATAATAATAATAATGTAATATTTTTTAATTGGATGACAGCCCTTATGTTAACTAAATGCATAAGTCTAATGCTAATACCAAGCTGTGTGGACTGCAAACAGCAGAAAGTACAATTAAGCGCAAATTTAGTGAATGACAGTATGGTAGACTGAATGATAGGATGCCAGCTAGCTTGTAGGCAGGAGCGCATCTTAGATGCAGTATGGGATCAGGTCGTAAAGCCAATATATAACTTTCTATCTTAGTTTCTTTAACTGTATGGTTACTGCTTTGCATTTTTCTATCACGCCATGTAACTGAGTCCTTCAGCCCTATGCTTTGCAATTCCTTTCAATGTTTATTCTTTTTCTTCTCATGACTTGTGCTATTGTGCTCTTATTCAGAAAGCTGTGCACCCCATATTGTTCACTACCACCCCGCCGTACAGCAATGTTTTTCCTCAGGATCATACAGAGCTACAAGGGAGTACTATGTGATGATTTGTTCTGCTATCCTCTACAATTCTTGATGCTCCGATTGACTAGAAGGGGAAACGGCAACACAGCCATGCAAATGTGCAAGAAGTTTTTGTATTTAGAACCTCCTGGATGCTTTCCATGGGGCTGATGTACTGATTCCTCTCTTATTATCTATAGTCCACAATGGATAACCAGACAAACCTCACTGTACATAGGCATGCACTTAGAAGCTTGTGCGAGAACTAGTGATCTAGGCCTAGACATGAACCTGCTCATATGCAGTGTTCAACATTTTGAGGCCCTGCTCCATGTTCTGCCAACTTTGGAGGGGTGCTTGGTGGGGGCACAGGAACAGGCCTCTTGGTACTGGCACCCAAATTGTGGGACTCCTTCCCGAAAAAGGGTTTGGTTGCCTCCTCTTTTGAGCCTTGCAAGGGTGGCAAAGACTCTTTGATTCTACCATGCCTTTAAGCTGCTTGAACTTCCAAACATATTGCTCTGCTTTCCTTTGATCCACATCAGTGAGGCCAAGGAGTGGGTCTTGTCCTCTGAGCACCCCAGGACCTCCATACACACTGCCTGGGCTTGCACCCTGGAGGGGTCACTTTGGTGCTGCTAACACAGAAAAATCAATATGGGCGGCAGAGTTACCAATCTCTCACCCCTGGGGGCACACTCCATTGTCTCTCGAGACAGATGGATGCCAACAACAGAACAAACCAGGCCAGAGACAGAAAAAACGCTTTTAGTTTTCAAAGGTTACATCTCTAATCTTCCCTTGTGTATTTTTAGATCCAGCAGCCAATGAGACCTCTTCAATCAGATGTAAGTGCTGCATCAAATATGCAGAAAAAAGATACTAATAGCGCTCTTCATAGAGCACCTGGTGAGTAACGCCACCCAATTAACTTTCCTGTGAAAAATATAAAAACTGAGCATCCCTGAAATTCAGTAGAGTAGATTCTTTCACATGTTAAGTGACCTCAAAGCATTCATATAAAGCTTGAAACTTGACCTTCATAATAGGAGAACCTGCCTTTTACAGGGTTCCCAGTTGTGCAGAAAGAGCCTATGTGTATGCAGGAACCTCATTAGACCTTTTAAAAAAACATGGGGGTTGGTTGTGGAGACAGAGTGTTAGATATGTTCTCTGAACACCTGCAAAAGGCTAATGTGGAGGGGATGCTGTGGGAAAGCCAGTCAGTTTATGCCACAAAGCAGACTGTTTCTTCTCGCAATTTGGGATAGGAGTGACTGTGCATACCTACATCAGTATCCCATTTGCCACAGAGATGTTAGAGGAGGGGTTATTTATTTATAAGATTTCTTACCCACCCTCCACCATAAGTTCCCAGGGCAGGTTACAACTATAGAATATCCAATTATAAAATCAATGATAAAACACATAAAAATGGAGCAGAACAGTAGAAATTCAACAAGAGGTGGGTCTCACAAAAAAAGGTGAGACCTTAACTGTCAGAGGCCAGGGTAAAGATGTGTATATTAGTAACCACTTCAAGTACACATGTATATATGAATAAACTCATGATCATCATCATCTCCAGCATGTGGCAAAAGCTCTACAATAAAGTGGCCAAAATGGTCTCCTCTGGATCTTGCTCAACTACATCTCTCATCATCCCCGACCATGCTGGGTGGCTCTGATGGGAGGTGGAGTCCATTCCAGAGATAAAAAAAACTTTGTTTGCTTGTGATTGAGAGTGTCCTTGAGAAAGATTAGTTTAAAACACATTGGATGAGATATAATAAGATATACTGGATATCTCAAATAGCAACTTTCCGTGGAAGGTGGTTTCAATCATATCAAGGGATGGACGATCCCCTGCAGTAACTCCTTTGCTCTTTAAAAACAACAGCGTGAGAGATCTTGTTAACAGATCTCCCACATCATGTCTAGTTTGCCCTTCATATTATGGGGGTAGGCAGGCGTAATTGTGCAATGTTCCTTTGTTTACGTCCTTTGCTGGCATGACAAATACTGTTGTGTGGATGTCTACATAATTTGGAAGGAAATTAACCTGTTCTCAATGGTGCAGAACAGAAATGCCTTAAGCTTATCAGTGGTCAATTCAATCTTCTAGCTCTCAGTGTGGATTTTGGTGCATCACTGTAGGATTACACTATGTTTGTCTTTCTTCCAGCTTCAATGTCGTTCAACATGGTGAAACCCACTGAATCAAACAAATCACTGATACCCGAGCTGAAGATCAATAAATCTCTGCAGAAGGCGAGAATCACCACACTGTTCTCAAGCTCTGTATGTTGTATGATAATCTACACCTCTTTGTCTCTCATCTGTTTTGTATTTGTAATCCCCACGATCTCTCCTGCGGTTCTCTAATGCCTTTTTTTTTTTAACTTTTCTTTCTCTTTTCCTGCTAGATTTAGCCATTTGGCTGACCTGCCTCCAAACACATCCTTTCAGAAGGGTTAAAAATAACCCACAAATGGAGATATATAGCTTTATGTTCCACAACAGGGACAGGGAACCTGTTGACCCTCTGGATTTAGGTGGACTACAACTCCCATCGGCTGACTGAGGCCGATGGGAATTGGAGTCCAGCAACATCTGGAGGGCCACAGGTTTTCCAGCTTTGCTGTAGGTAGCCCTTCTAATAACTTTGGGCTTCCTGCCATAATGTTTTGAGGATCAATTGTGGTAGATTCATGAGCATCTGTTCTTTTTAAAACTCCTTAAAAGTCGCTAACAAGTTAGGTGTCCTCCACGCAGGGTGAGAAGAGAGAGACACCAGATGCTGCAGTACCAGGCAACCTGCTCTCAATGCTGGATGAGCTAGGAACATCGGACATTGATGCCTTGGTGCCTACTCATGATGAGCAAGGTTGTTCAATTCCAGAGTGGAAGCGGCAAGTGATGGTGAGGAAATTACAGGCGCAGCTGGCATCCGAAGAAGGGATGGGCAGGAAGGTACTGTATTGAGCCAATAGAAGGAAACCGTGTCACTGTGCTGTCTTACCCGATTCACACGCTGGCCTCCATTTTTATTGCAATTAGGTTGCCCTAAGAGCAGACGGGCAAATAATATACACATTGTCTATGTTTTGTAAATGTGCTCTGCTAAGATCTAGGAAATTTGGATTTCAAAGTAATTCCCAGCATTTCCTTTTGCATGACTCTGTTGCTCCTGGATCAGTAAATAACCAGACAAGACAGTGAATGTAAATTTGGGATCAAATAGGCCACAACTTTATAGATTACAGATGTGAATGGTTTGGTCTGAAGGCACATAAGGCCACCACCATGCTTAGCAGGGTTGGGCCTGGTCAGTTCCTAGATGGGGAATTGTCCAGGAACAACATGTAGTATTGACATCAGGTATACACCTTCACTGTACTCTTTTTGGTGCCTGCTGTTTAGACAAGCCTACACAGATATGTAGAATGCTGATATGTATTTTAATCTGTTTTTATCACTGAATTTTTTTTTGAATATTTTAAATAGCTGTTTTTAACTGCTTTTACACATATTTTATTGCTTTATTTCTTTTTTAATAATAATAATAATAATAATAATAATAATAATAATAATAATAATAATATAGTTTTTGTAAACCACTCTGAGGTGGGGTTTTTTGGAATAGTCAAGCAGTATTTAAATTTTATGCAATGAATAACTAAAATAAATAAATACGTTGCCTTGGATTCCATGATAGACAAAAGGCAGGTCACAAGAGTAAGTAAGTAAGTAATAAGAAAGTAAGAAAGTAAGTAGTAAGTACATCTATATTCAATCACTCAGGCAGGTGGCTTACTTTACAGTTGTATATCCAAGGCATAAGTGTAGCTGATGGTAAATAGTTCTGTGACAAGATGAAATTCTTTGTTCTGACTGAGGCCAGGACTTGATGATCTGTTCCAGCCCTATATATGAATCTGTGATGTGCTCATCTGACTCTTCATTTTTGGCAGGCTGGGGAAAGGGGCCTAAAGGGATGTCTTTGAATTTAACTGATGGCAGTCTTTCTTTCTTCCCTGCTTCCCCCACCCATCTAGAACAAGGAAAATTGCACACTGGAGATGGATGACTGGCAATATTCTCAGTCTTACAATGCCATCCTGGGCCCTTTTGGGGAATTGCTCACCGAAGATGACCTGCTGTACTTAGAGAAGCAGATTGAGAAACTGCAGATGAAGAAGAAATGCCAGGAGTATGAGAGTGAGCTAGGACGCCTGACAGAGGAGCTGCAGACTGTTCTCCCTGCTCCCGTCGTCAATATCACAGTCAACCGTCAGTTTCTGCAGCAGGGCTCAGAGGATGGCAGCCAGGAGCTCCCTGCCTGGTGCAGTCATGTGTCTGGACTGGTAAAAAGCATGTCCATGCTGCTCACCAATGTCAATGGCATGAAAAAAGCAGCTAATGAGAAGCTAGCTCTAAGGGATTCCCATAAGTCAAGCAAAACCAAGTGTATTTCAGGTGGCACTGTCAAGAGAGAAATCCTGGAGTGTGGCGTCTCTGTTAGGAATCTGAGGGGAAATTTTGAAAAGCAGGATCTTTGGAGACAAGACAAAGCTTTTGAGCAGCGAGGGTTGAATGCCATGCCCTGGGAACAAGGGACAGCCAAGGAGTCATCCCCTCAAATGTTTCTAGGTACCTGTAAAAACAAGAAGCAATTGGTTTGTGAGGAACATGAGTTTGGAGACATGGAGAATGCCAGTGATTCTGGCATCAGCTGTGAGGGAGCCTCCTCTGTGAGTGGTTCTTGCGTCTCAACAGCAGAGTCTAGCAACCTCCGAAAAGAGCGCATTGTGCTTCTTTTTCTCAGTCACTGGAAGAAATCTGCCTATACGCCTTCCTTGAAACTCATGGCCAGGAGGACTCTTGACACCCAGCTGCCTGGAAAAATGGGACTGGTAGACGTGATGGCAGAGCTCAAGAAACAGCAGCCTCCAATGCAGAAGCCCTTGGTGGAAATGAACAAGCTTGGCCATTTAGTTCAACAGAGATACGCTATCAAGAATCTGATCAGTCACTGGAAAGACATCATCTCCCTTGTACCATCTCGACAGATCAGGCGCCTCAATCACCGGCATGCAATCTACTCTCCAGAACAATTCCTGCCATATGTCAATGGTGAGCCTATTAATTACAGTAGCTTAACTCTTGACCTGTTTATGCTCGGCTATTTCCACATCCTAGAGCTGGACCTCTCTCCAGAAGAACGTAAGGCTAGGCATCTCCTTTGCTTCGAAGTTTTTGACCACTTGGGTGAGCATCGGTGGGAAACAGTGCGGGCCTTCCACAAAGCAGTGATTGATGAGATTGCTGCAGGCAAAAGAAGCTGGAAAGACAGTTTTGAGGATATTAAGAAACAATTTTTTGGTAATAACAAGGACCCAACTGTGAACATGGAAATCAAAAGATCACCAGTGGAAACAAATCTGAAACCAGTACCCAAAACAAGAGTCCCAAGCCTCTCTCTGGAGGAGGGAGACTCTGCCCCTGGAAAATGCTTTGAACTAGACACCTTTAGCAATGATGAGATCTGCAGGTATATAAACAGGAGTTTTGCATTCTGGAAAGAAAAAGAAGCAGAGATCTTTAGCTTAGAGGGATGAGGATCTTTACATTAACAGTCTTCATTTGTGAATAGGTGTCTATAAGATTCAGAGTGCACAGAGTGGCCTGTCAGCACTATGACATGGAATAGACAGACATCGACTGTTCATTTTGCAAATGGCTACAAACGCCTGCAAGATTAATTTGCAAAGGGGTAAAGGACAAGTGATACAGATGAAGGGTCAAGCCTTCACTTCCTCTCCGTTGCTTCTTCCCTTTAAAAAAAGGAGCAAGAAGTGTCAGTGCTTCATTACATATGGCTTCCCTTGACACAAGCACCCTGAAAAGGGCAAAAAGACTATGCCCACTCTAATGTCAATGCAAGGTGTGGTTTTTTGGTGTGTTTTTTAAATAAACATAATGGAGAACAGAATGAAAAAAGTGAAAAGCTTCCCTCCCATCTTCCATCCTGAGCAAAGCTGACAGGGCTTAGGAAGTGACGGGTTCTCTGCCATGAAATATTCACCTTGGGATTGCTTAGTTTGTATTCAGTGTGTCTTTCTAAGAGTTCAAAAAGAGATAATGAGTTTTCCAGATATTTCCATTATATCTATATTTATAAGTTACAAACAGTGTATCAGCAAAATGATCCAACTTGGAAAGGCCCCCAAGCCTGTTTCTTTCGCTGTTTCTCTTCTCACATCTTCAGAGGACTCACCAGAGATATATCAACTGCTGTTATCCACTCTGGGCATGCATTTGAGTCTCTTTGGCAGCCGCTGCAATTAGTCATTTACTGCTGAACCAGAAATGCACAGGTTTCATGTTCTGCTACTTGCTTACTAGGCTTCATGGACTTAAAACACCTGAATGGATGTCCAAGTATAAATAATTTCATTTTGTAACTGTACATACATTTTCTATTTTAAATTAGGTTGCATGTTTAATAAAAACATTTCTCTCAGTAGAAACAAAAGGTATTTCCATCAAATTATTACTTAGAGAAATCGCTAGGTTGTGTGTGTTCTTAAAAAAAGATCAGAAATAATGCAGGGGTTTTTTTACTTGAGAATCTCCATCTAGAAACACAAAACTAGTGTCCGTTTCTTACAGAAGGAAATACAATGGGCTTGTTTAGGGACTGCATGAAACCACTCATAATATACATTCAATAATGATGGCAATGAGGTATTGCCTGCCCTTCATTCTTAAGGCCCCAGGGCAGGTTAGAACAATTTAAAATACAACACTAGAAATGGTTTTAAAATGTACAATTTAAAATTTAAAATTATGAAATGTAGGGAACAAATTTTCTGTGCTTATCACTGCAGTAACAGTTGCTAAGGAAGAGACTGCTAAGGAAGAGACTGATCCAGTGTGCTGGGAATGAGCAAATAGAAAAGATCTTGGGTGCACGAAGCATCAGTCAGGCTGAGTCACCACGGAACCTCCATACATTTCCTTTTGCCTTCCCTTTGCCACAGTCAGACCCTTAATTTATGACGTGATGTGGGACAGTAAAAGTAGCTCACTCTTTACTGTAGGTGGAAATGCTACCCTCTGTAACTGTTGCCCTGGTTTATTTGTGGACATTCTTGGGAAAGCAGCAGGGCACTACATAGGCAACCCACTGCAAGCTCTAGTATAAGCTCACTGGACTATATTTAGCAGCCAACAGTGTGATTGGCAGAAAGCTTTACAGAATGAGTGAGTGTTTTAATCACCGTCACTGAATAAATGCAGGGATGAGGGACCTTTCTTTACATTGCTATCCTTTTGTACAGTTTCTAATTAAATAACAGGGCATGTGTTGAATCTATTTCTGGCAGTCCATGGCTCATAAGCTACCCCTCCGCTCCTCCTGAATTTTGCACTTTAGACTATTAGTTCAAAAAGGCACACATCTATAGTGCATTGGTCAGAACCATCGCACATTCTCATGTGCTTTTGCATTTCTCCCAGCCTGCCAAACAGGTGTGTGTGTGTGTGTGTGTGTGTGTCTGTCTGTCTGTCTGTGTCTGTGTCTGTGTCTGAATGTGTGAATGGCCTCACCCTACACTGGCTCTGGCCCCTCTTACTGGAATGCAGACCCTTTCAGGGGTCCAAAGAGGCCCAAATCATTTCCAGATTTTGAAGCCTCTAGCAGCAGCAATGGCGGCGATGACGACAGCAACACATGACAACAAACGAAAACAATATAAGGCACGAAAAAGAGTGAGTGGTTTATATAATCATACATTTTGAAAGCGCATGTTTGTAACCCAACCTTGTGCCATCTAAACCAATATATTTTTTCTTTTCTTTTCTTTTGACATTCTTAACTCTTAACTATGACTATGTATCCGCTAACAAAAGAATTATATCTTTTGCAAAACTGAATCTCCTGTTTGCTTTAATTTGCAGCTTTAAGTGAGGCAGTTTGTCACATTTTGATCCAATGCACACAAAAACAAGTTGTGAAACTTACCAGATGCCAAAAGAACCCCAGCAAGTGTCTAAATCTGAGGTCCCTTTGAACATGAGGCCCAGGCCCAGTGCCCCCCTGCCCCAATTGGCCCTGAGGGCATGCAGCTCTCACCCACTGCTGCTGCTGGCCTCAGAGATAAAAAGATTGCCCCAGCCCCCCCCCCCCAGTCTGATTAGCTAACGTGTGTCTGTCAGCCTGCCCCCAACAACTAACTATGGTTGTCTGAGGCCATGGTTTTAAGTTGGTTTAGCTCCTTTTAACGGTGGTTTGCTGTTACACCTAAAACCAGAATCCTGGCTTAATCCTAATTTGCTGAGTCATTCCATCCCTGCTGCCCACCTGGCTACAGGGGCACAAGTAATGAAAATGCCCCTGCTGGTCCTTTCTGGTCCCTCCTTTTTCCCACCCACTTCCTCCTCACTGACAATGGCTGCGTCCACATGACGTTTTATGTTAGAATCAATGGAGACTGAGTACCTGGTTTTTCTGTGGAATCAACACACAATGTAGATTTGTTGCATACTTTTTGCCCCTGAAATGCACTTCTTGAGAAACTGATTTCATTCTGAAAATAAAAACTCGTTGCAGATTGATTCTGCATTATCCCAGCACCGTGCCTATTTGAAAACAGATGTAAGTGCACAATCTCTTGAGCAGCTTCATATCTGCTTCCAATGGGCACATGACATGCTTTCCTTCCAATGCCCTCGTCTTCTTATCTCTTCGTTGGTGTGTTGCTTTAAGAGCAGGTGGCCTGGAGAGAATAACTGTCAACACACTTCCCAGCCCTCTCTGGCTGTAAGCCTCAGTCTAAATATATATATACATACAGAGAAACAAGCATTGGTTGCCTCCAGCCTACAACGGCCTTAAAAAAAACACACCACCCAAACCAACTCAGGGTAATTGCCTCCTCCCAGGGTCAAGGCAAGCCATTCCCCAAGCATTATTCGAGCTCCGACTGTCTGGCTGGATGTAAGAGAAGTTAACAAGGTAAGAACCGGAGGCCAGACGGTTTTGATTTCTGGCAGGGCTGAATGGGACAACATGAGATGAGAGGGAACAAGCAAACTGGATTTGGGAAGGTGGAGCTGTCAAGTCAAAAATAGTGTACAGGCCATTAACATGAGGCACAAGGAGCTGCCACAGTTAGAAGCCATTATCTGTAAGGAAGCGAAGTATCAAACTTTTGCAGAGATCAAATACCAAGAAGTTCTTATCAACGCAGCACTGCTGAACAGCAAACTACTGAGAGGCAAGTTTCCTGGATATCGGGAAGGAAAGGGGGTCAATATAACCATTAAATAAAATGAGAATATAACCACTAATATTGTTACTGGGGATTTTATTATTGGTAGTGTTTTGCTACTTAAAATGCATAAGTCCAATATTCAATTACTTTCTAGGTCAGCACTGAGGACCCGGTAGAGTAGATTGGGAAGGCAGGAACAAAAATATACTTACCCACCTCCCCCACCAAATTTCATTGCTTATGAACTACAAACTTCCTTTATTAAGAATGGCAACTGGAGTAAGACTGCTTACAATACTGTTTTGTCTCCGCACATCATATACGGGACTGTGTGTGTCATGTTTCTGTGGAAGCTCATAAAAGCACTGAATTTGTTATTAGGGTCATAGGGGAAGGAAGTTCGATAGCAGAGCAATTGCTTTGTGTACAAAATGCCCCAGGTTCAATGCCTGGCATGTCCAGGTAGGGCTAGGAAATCAGGAACCCTGGAGAACTGCTGCCAGCCCGTGTACACAATACTGAGCTAGATAGGCCCCATGGTATAAGGCAGTTTCCTAGAAACAGAATTCAGCAGCCTTCTGGTAACTTTAGTTTTCATTAACACAACAGCCCACCATCACAATGAAGATGGGAATGAAAGTGTTTGGGCAAGGCTGGTAAAGCCTTAAATGCCATAGTGGGCTCCTGGAGGGACTTTTGGTGGCCTTCCTTCCTCATAACTAGAAAAAACAGGATAAATTATGCAAACTAATTTACAGAGAGCCAAGGTAGCTGTATTGGTCGGTAAGTACCTTTATTGGGAAGAACAAAAAAGTCACAAATACGTGGCAAGCTTTCAATTACCCAGAATGCTTCATGAAGCAAGATGCAGCTTTCTCTGTTTTTGAGAATGCCATCTAAGAAAGTGGAGTTTCTGAACTGAGAGATTTGAATAAGGTCTGTAGCTCATTCCTCGTTCTATGCAAGGAAAATGGACAGAAGTACTTTTGAGAGTCTGAAAGTCAGGGGTGGGGGACATCAGTATAGAATTTTCCTTTGTTATCCCTGCAAGTTCCTTGTAGATACTTTGATCAGGACACACACATATGGCACTGTTATATTCAGTTGTTTGTTGTTTGGGGGTATGGGGTTTTATGCCTAGTGTTATTATTTGGACATACCAGGTCACAACAGTTTGCGCTTCCTTTCAGGGAGTTCCATTGATCCAAAAATGTCACTATGGAGATTTCACTTCAAGTCATGATTGAGGAAAAATATTTCCCATTTGAAGCACAAAACTTATTTACGTCTTCTTTGCTTTCTGATTAGGACTAGGAAAAGTTTGTTTTCCATTGAAGTCATCTAAGGCCATTTCCGGCGACAGGAGTGGAGCACCAGCATGGTGAGGAACATCGATGACTTCGATTTTTGCCTTCCATCCCACCCCCAGTCTATTCTGGAAGGACTTCAGACCCTTCGCTCCAATCCAAAACTCTCAGATGTCACCTTGATAGTCGAGGGACATGAATTCCCCTGCCACCGCAGTATCCTAGCCCTCTGCAGCCACTATTTCAATGCCATGTTTGCTGGTGACTTCTTGGAAAGCATTTCAGCTCGTGTAGAGATCAAAGAGGTGGATCCAGCCATTATGGAGACCTTGATTGACTTTGCTTACACAGGGAAGGTGACCATCAACCAAGGGAATGTGGAAGCCTTAATTCGGACATCCAACCAACTCCACTTCCCCGTCCTCCGGAAAGTCTGCAGTCGGTACCTGAGGCAGCAGATGGATGCGACCAACTGTTTGGGCATTTGTGAATTTGGGGAGCTGCATGGTTGCCCAGAAGTGTCATCCAAGGCCTGGTCATTTCTGCAGGAGAATTTTGAACTTGTATCTCAACAAGAGGAGTTCCTGCAGCTATCCAAAGAGAGGCTGGTTATCTACCTGTCCAACAACTTGCTCCAGGTACAAGAAGAGCAGAGTCTAGTTGAGGCTGTGCTGAGGTGGGTGAAGTATGAAAAGTCTGCGAGAGCCATGCACCTTCCAGAACTCCTTGATCTAGTACATCTGGTTTCATTGCCAGATCAGTACCTGCAGAACCTCTTGTCATCAGAACCACTGATTCAAGAATCGGAGGCTTGCAAGACCATCATCACTAGACATCGTAGCACGGTCAGTTCTTGGAGGCACCACAGTACCCTGATTAAGCTCCAGTTTCAGCCCCAAAGCTAGAAAAGGGGTGCTGTGATCCAATAACTATAGGTGTCCTTAACTGCAGTGCCTAGAATCTGTTCATCTTGGTATGCCAACTTCTTGTTTGAGATAAGTTTTCATTTCTTAATTAGCCTATGAACTGTCACCTTTGATTGGCAGTGGAAGAGTTCCTGACCTTTTCCCACTAGTTCCCCTCTTTCTTCTCCTCTCCCCGCCTGCCCATCCATCACTAAGTCCATCGACTCAGGAGGAGCAAGGGTGTATGTGCATGCAGTTCTCCTAGAGATGCCACTGTGAGGAGCAATGACTGACTTCTTGGTGTACGTGGATTATGGTTATGTCTTTCCCAAAGACAGTTATAATTGGATAATTACCAAAAAGGATAGTTTATTTAGATGAGCCTATCTGAATTAACGAGGGAATATGTGCCCCAAAGCCTGAATTTAAAGTGATCACAATTCCAGAGGAACACACTTTCTTCTAGCGCTTATATTTTAAGAAGGTTTAAAGTATGGTCCAAGTGTTCCTAAATCAGTGCATCCAAATTAGTCTAAAAAACAGTGGGAAGTGGCAACAACCATCTGTGAGGAAAGCAGCTAGAAGTCCCTGCCATGGTCTAGCATTTGCAGTGAAGTATCCCAGAGTTTTATTTGAGAATTTTGCTTTACTGAATTACATCATACAAGGTCATTGTATAAAGTGTTGGAGAAAGGGGAGAGGTGTTGGGCTTCCAGAATCATTGGGTTTTTTCCCCCCTTGTCTCAGTTGGAGAACAGGCCATTTGTCCAGCAGAGACTGAAGGCCCTGCCACAAAAGCTTGAGGAGGTTCTAGTGGTGGTGGGAGGCAGAGCTCTGGAAGAGAATGAAGAAGATGAACAGCAACCACTAATCTCCAGGAATTTTGCCTTTTATAACACCAAGACTAGTAAGTATCTGTCCCCAGACAATGCCAGAACTGCACACTCCAGCTCAGAGCATCTTTGCGTCAGGGAGCAAGTAGGCTCACGGTGCTAGGCACTGCAAGGGATGGCAACAACTGAACGGGTGTAGCGTTTAGAGGTAGGGGAAATAAAGTCTTCACCTTGGTACCTGTTGCTATCATCTTTATGAGTTGGCCTTTGCAGGGTAGATCATGCTTGATGGTGCCACTCTGTAGTGTTTTGGGGAAATGTGCATGTTTCCAGACCCTTGGTGGTGGGTGGGTGGAAAAGATGAGACCCGAATCCCTCAGAAACAAGACAGAAAGCCAATTATGGCAGAATAACCAGAATATGACTACAGAGGGCCTAGTATACTACAGCTCCCATCAACCCCAGCAAGCACAACCAATGGTCAGGGGTGATGGAACCGGTATTCCAACAAAATCCAGAGGTCCTGCCAGTTATCTCATTGATTTTGTGTACACCAGTCAGGTTGTTTTAGCTCTTAGTGAGCAGTTTGGTAGAATATTACACGTGCTGTTGTCTTTCTATCACAGCCCCCCCCCCAAAAAAAAACTATGATGGGCTGGAAGTTTAACTTCCTTTGCTCCTTTTGCTTTCTCTTCCTTTACGGAATTCCTCTGGAATCAACAATAAAACCTCTCACCCTTCCTCCACAGAGTGGTTCCACTCTTTTATTGTTATTTATTTATTTGGCAATTATCCAGTTCTTAGATTTGCCTTTATCTATTTGCTGTTAAGTGAAAAAGTTTGAAAGATATAGGTACCATATTTTTCGCTCTATAAGACGCACCAGACCACAAGACACACCTAGTTTTTGGAGGAGGAAAACAACAAAAAAATATTCTGAATCTCAGAAGCCAGAACAGCAAGAGGGATCACTGCGCAGTGAAAGCAGCAAACCCTCTTGCTGTTCTGGCTTCTGGGATAGCTGCATTCGCTCCATAAGACGCACACACATTTCCCCATACTTTTTAGGAGGGAAAAAGTGAGTCTTATAGAGGAAGAAATACGGTATATAAACATTTAACATTTAGACTTGCCATCTCAAAACACCTAACATTATCCAAAGCCACTTTCTGTAGCAGAAACACTGGTGAGGGCAGAAGCAACCATGCCTTGGACTTCGACCTAGAATAATGCAGGCACCGACAAACAAGGATTTCAGTATGATGTAATGCTCTGTGTTCTTTTGGCGTTGGTGCCTGCTGAGCAGCTGCATTCATCTCAGGCCAATGTTGACGTTGGAAGCTGTCGGGCAGGCCTGCAAATGCAGTGCATTGGGTAGAAAAACTAATTTGGAGAAGAGGACCTTTCTCATCGTTGGCATTATCTACGCAATATGATGCAATCGGAATGTATTCTGATAACACTGTGAACAATGAAGCAGATAATGACCATAGATAATTACCTTCAAACACACGTAGGTTTGGATAGGACTGTTTCAATATGGAAAAGTTCCATGGAAAAGAAGTGCATTTGGTCTAATCATATCACTGTCATGGGTCATGGTCTTGATTTAGGGTAGTACTATGGAGTGATGGAACCCATAGGGGGCAAAGTCTCTTCACCTAAGAGCAGTAAAGAGTCTCAGAAAAACTAGAGCGTTTACTGGTTATACTGGTTACCTGGTTATAACACTTTGAGGGCCACTTACATATTTGGTTCTATTATTTCAGAAAGATGGAATGCTCTGCCTGATTTTCCAGACTACAATAAATGGGGTTTTTCTGTGATTGCTCTAAATAATGATGTTTATGTCACAGGTAAGGATAATGCTCTCTCCAAGTCTATGTTGTTACTAAGCCTTTGAACCTTTTTGGCGTGTTCCCATACTAAGACATTCTGCTGAGATCTTGGGAGGATGGATTTAGTTGTTTGGCGTGTGTTCTGGTCTAAAACAGATATTTAAATCAGGGCAGCCAGATTGCATAGTTATCTAATAAAATGTAAACCGAACCACAACCCACCATTTTGAGTCATATTTTGCTCACAGATTCCACAAGATTTTCAAGAGAACCAGAACTCCTAACAAAAATATCATGAGGGTGTTAAAACTGGCAGAGGAAGAGGAGTGTGGGGGGAGCGCCCCGCCCCTGGCAGCGCAATCCCGGTGGGGTGCCATCG
Source organism: Podarcis gaigeae (assembly GCF_964106915.1). NCBI lineage: Eukaryota > Metazoa > Chordata > Lepidosauria > Squamata > Lacertidae > Podarcis > Podarcis gaigeae. Next base: position 61,974,829 of record NC_139681.1, read on the forward strand.
TGGCTGCCCCTCCTCCCATGCTGGGCACCATGCCCCATGACGCGTGCCAGCCCCGCCCCTACCTGCTCTCCGCCCCCCCGGTGCCGGAGCATGAAACTCCGCCACTGGGTGTTAAGCCATAATAATGTATTAAGCCGTAATATTGAAGTGCTTGTACAAAAGTGGCTACTAGGACTCTGTGTAAGTATGATGACTATTTCTGTTTTCAGGTGGCTCCAGAGGATCACGAAATGACACGTGGTCAACAACTCAGTCCTGGTGCTTCTGCCTCAAGGATGGTGCCTGGAAGCCCATTGCACCAATGCTGAAGCCACGAACCAACCATGCCAGTGCTGTCCTCAACGGAGAGATCTATGCCATTGGTGGTAGGGAATGAGATCTGTAACATAGGGGACTCTCGCTTTACGTGCATGGGAACAACAGGCACTAACAAGGATGAGGCAGGTTTAGTGTGGACAATATCATAATGTGCCTTCTGGCCATTCCAAATCCCTATACTACAGCTTGAGCAGAAGAGCCTGCCTTTGTAGGACTGAATTTCATACAGAAGGTTGTGTCTAATTCATTTATATTCAGAGGACTTGGATGCTTAAGAGCCAGTGTGGTGTAGTGGTTAAGAGCAGTAGTCTTGTAATCTGGGGAACCGGGTTCGCGTCTCCACTCCTCCACATGCAGCTGCTGGGTGGCTTTGGGCTAGTCACACTTCTTTGAAGTCTCTCAGCCTCACTCACCTCACAGAGTGTTTATTGTGGGGGAGGAAGGGAAAGGAGAATGTTAGCCGCTTTGAGACTCCTTAGGGTAGTGATAAAGCAGGATATCAAATCCAAACTCTTCTTCTTCTTAAGTCCATCGATTTCATTAATGTACTGTGACTATGATTTAGTTGGAGACACAACCCAGACCCTACATATTAGACTCGTGGGTTATTTTAGCACTAGTGTTGCTCAGTGCAAATATCTGTAGGCCTTGACTGTGCTCAAACCTCCTTTCCCCCCACTTCTCACATTGTCTGTAGGCACCGCGGTGGACGTTGTGGAGGTGGAGTGTTATGATCCTTATAATGACAGCTGGTGCTTTGTGAGCCCTGCCTTGAAGTACGTCAGCAACTTCACCATCGCCGGGTGTCTTGGGAAATTGTACCTCATTGGCTCTTGTGCTGTCAAATACAACGCATTAACCCTGCAGTGTTACAACCCTGCAATAGGTAAGAAGGAACAGAGGGGAACGTGTATGAATGGCTTTTCCAAAGCAGGCCATGGGCTCACTGAGCAGGCCAAGGGGGTGGGGCAGGTGCAAAACCAGAATCCTTTCTATTCTGCAATCTTGGAAATGGGTCCTGTGGCAGGGGCTTTGCTAGGTACTTAAAAGACCTGGGGCATAGACCCATGCAAAAATCAAAATGGCAGATGTCGGGTCTCGTTGGCACTATGCTTTGTAAAATGTCCAGCCACCCTGTTTGCAGGGTGTGTGTGGTTGAAAGGGGGGAGGGGCAGGAGATCCAGGGCCCAGGGCAAAAGGCCCAGAGCTTGGGCAGCTAGGAATAGGGGGAAATTTGGTTCAGTTCATACTTAAAAGCAAACTTTGTTTGTACTTTCTGAAACAATTTGCAAACCAAAACACGACTATCTTTTGAAATTTGCACCTCTCCTAATTTCACAATGCAGCTCCCCAGCCAATAAATGTGCATGAAAATGCATTTACTAGGATAAAATGAGCATATAGTTGCATATATTGGAGAAAATAAATACAAAAACACCTTGCATTAGGCAAAATTGCTTGTAAAAATGTGTATTAGACATAATTGCATGAAGATGTACATTTAAGGAGAATTTCATACAAAAATGCTGATTTTTTTTATGGGGACTTTTTATATTTTAAAAAGTGCATACTGATGAGGAAATATGCTGAATCAACCTAAGACTGGAAAAATGAGAGGAAATGAAAGAAAGTGAAATTGATGTGAAACTGAATTTGCCCATTCCTACTTTTGCCCATTGCCTCCCTTCCCATGCCCAGCAATGCCCCCTGCTCTGGTTTAGTTCTAAATTCCTTGTGAAAATGTTTTTGTCATCATTAGTATTGAAACTGAAGCCATTGCGTGGACAGGCGGAGTCCCCAGATCCTGTGTGGTCCCCCCGTCATGTGGAATAACGACTCAAGACAACGTGCTATGGGATTAAATTGGCCACAACTTTATTAAATTTCAAATGTGGGTAGACCTTGGCTCAGGCATTGGGCGTTCTCCCTCCGCAGTCCCCAGCCGGGGACCTAGGGAGCATCAGGGTTATCCAGTGTGTGGGGGGGGGGGATGGGCCGGCTCTGGAGAACATATGTTCAAGCAGAGATAGCCGCCCCCGTAATGCCGCCGCCGCAGGGGAGAGCAATGACGACCTTCCGGTGTACGGTCAAAGCCTCCCTTCAGAAACCCCTTTAACGGGGAACCCTGGTATCGCCGCCGCAAAGAGGAAGATGGACAAAAGGATTCCGCCCAAGGCCTGATACCGCCAAAGTTGTGACGTTTTGCTACGGGAAAGGCGAAACCTGCCAATGCAGGGAAATTCCTTTCCGGCCCTTTAACAGCGACCTTAACGTAGCAGCGCCCGCATACCTGTGAAGAAAAGTTAACCTGCAAAACCTGTGAGGAAAATTAACCTGCAACATAAGACATTGACTGAGGGTGGGTAGGGTGGAAGAAGCTCTGGAGCCAAGTGAGAATTCCCAGGTAAGATCCTCCCTCCTTTGTGTGGGCAGGTAATCCCTCCCCTACCTGGCCTGGTCTCCTTGGCAACTCTTCCCCCAGGTGGGATTGGACAACTGTCTGAGGTAGGCGGAGACCTCCAGGTATCCCACCTGAGGGAAGGCAAAGCCTAGCCTATGCTGTTGGAGCCGCTCCAGATCTAGGGGCTGCACGCGTCCACGCAAAGGGCGCCCCCCGTTTTAAGCGGGGAGCGGTCATTACTTCCTACCACATGTCCTTAGAAGAATATACAAGACTTGCAAAATGCTTTTCATGAGAGAGGGTGGGATGTGTGTTGAGGGACACATTACCGGTACTTTTCCTCTCCCTCCCATTGGATTAAATACTATAAATATAAAACTGGCCGGTTGTTGATTTGCAGGAGAGGCCCTTTTGAGAATGCCATCACTTACAGAGTTTCACTTAATGGGCATGAGGGATGTATTTTGTGTTGCTTGCGGATTGTGAAATGCACCCCCTTCAGAGCTACGATAGTCCCCACTCTCTCTGTTTCTAGAAACAGTGTCAAGAAGACACATACTTTTAATTTGACCTTCTAGATTGCTTTTAGTACCGCTGTTGCTTGTGATGTTTTAAACAAAGCTTTATTGTTTTAAGGTTTTTATTATGATGATGTTGTTTTCATTGGTTTGGTTTGCTTAGTTTGTTTTATTGTTTTGAGTTTTGTTCTCCTTGCAGCTGAGCCACCCCTACCTAAGTGCAGTGCTTTATTTTTTCATTTCTGAGTGAATGCCAACTGTGTTTTCTCGCACTTAAGAATAAAGGTGTGCATTCACGCATGCCTGTGAAGTGGGGCCTACATCTGCTGCCAGCCTCTGGTGATGATAGCCCTTGCGAATCATTCTTCCCCCCATCCACAGAATAGCCCCATCTTTCGTTCTGTTTCTTGGCCATGCCAAAGTGTTGTGGAATGTGGGCAGCTCAGTTTTATGTATGCAAATATGAACAGTGGGCTTGCTGTTAATTTCCTGCTGCCCATTTGACCTGTTTGAACCCTGATGCTGCTTTGGTATGGCTTTTTATTTCAATTTGTCTTATGTCCCAAAAGCTAATTTATATGTGGCGGAGGAAGTTGTTAATGGGGTGTGACTTCCTGTACTGGCTCACAGCCCAGAGTATCTTCCGGAAGCTAATGCTAGACTTCATTTGTGTCTTTCTGCTGGAGACACAGCCTACTCCACTTGCTACTTCAGTTTCTGGAGTTGCTCCTAGTGCTCCTTGATCCAGCTGCCTATACAGTGGTACCTCGGGTTAAGAACTTAATTCGTTCTGGAGGTTGGTTCTTAACCTGAAACTCTTCTTAACCTGAGACACCACTTTAGCTAATGAGGCCTCCCACTGTTGCTGCCGCACGATTTCTGTTCTCATCCTGAAGCAAAGTTCTTAACCTGAGTACTGTTTCTGGATTAGCGGAGTCTGTAACCTGAGGTACCACTGTACTTAGATGTGCAAGTGATCTATTTGCCACGTCTTTTAGAAAAACTCTCAGCTAGCATCAATTTGCTTCACGTAATCAGGAAAGGTATTTGGTACAATGTGACTCAGGTTTAGTTGCCTGTGGGGGCCATGTGACAAACTGCAGCACCTTCCATTTTTGTCTCATGATGTTATGCTATATAGAAAGGACGTCGTTGATCCGTTTGCCATGTCAGCTCCCACCCACAAGCCCATCTCAGGATGTTACATAGCAAGCACTAATAGTACCTTGGTATTCTTGATACCTTGGATACTTTTAAATGTGGCTTTTACTCATGGTCTCTTACACTGTTACCTGCCACAAGACCTCATATACTCCTTTGGCTATTAACACAGAAGAGCTGTGGCTCAGTGGTAGGGCTTCTGCTATGCCTGCAGAAGACTCCCTGCCATCTTTAGGTAGGGGATTGCCCCCCTGCCAGAAACCCTTGAGGGCCACTGCCAGCCAGTGCACGCAATACTGAGCTAGTCGGACCAATGGTCTGACTCAGTAGAAGGCCGGTTCCTGTGAACCTATGCAGACGTTGTTTTCCTGTGATTCTCTTGCTTCCTAGCCCAGTAAAGGCAGCAGTGATGATGGGAATGATGTGATCAAAAGTACAACAAAGTGTGTTGAAAACTCACATAAACACACGTCTATTGCAGCCAGGCTGAAATCAGGACAGGCTGTTTCACTGACGCTGGTTTTACATGTAAGCAATCCTGACCTTTGCAGGACTGATCTAGGGCAGTCGCTTGTGACAATCTGCCCCTGCTCCATTTCTAGTCCATCTTCCTTTTTAGCTCCCCCATCCCCTGAGATTCATATGTCATTCTAATATAGAATGTTTTTAATATATAAAATTATTATTATTATTATTATTATTATTGCTGCTGCTACTACTACTACTACTACTATTATTGTTATCTTCTAGATGTGTGGAGTGTAATTGCATCCCCTTTCATCCCCAAATACCTCTCTGCTCCTCGATGTGCCTCTCTGCATGGAGCCATCTACCTTATTGGCGACAACACAAAGAAAGTCTATGTGTATGATCCAGATGCTAATATATGGCAGAAGGTGGGTAAGGGAGTAATGTTCTTTCACCACTATGTTTCCAGGGAAGGTCTGTGGCTGTAGCACCCATAGAAGTAAATACAGATTTCTGTGGCCTATAGGTTTGTTATGGGGAGCGGGCGTTTTAAAATGCCGTATTTCTTTCCCCTGCTTCCCCCCCCCCCCCCGACACTTTTCCAGAATGCGTAACCCAAAGTAATATGTGAACAATGAGTGTCCATGTTCCAGCATGGCAGGAAGCCTATTCCTTGAGTGAGGATACCCCTGGTAGCAAGCACAGCATGGCCTGTTCCTCCAGCCTGTTTGGCTTCAGTGAAGATGTGTGTAATGTTGTTGGAGGGTTGGTTTACGCAGCGTCATCCTCAAACCCTGCGGCAGCTGTTTGCATGGCGTCAGTGCTCAGCTGACTGTGTAGCGCCCACTCCAGTCCTCAGGACAGGTGCAAAGAATGCCCTGCCAGTCTCTCCATCCCCGTAGATCTATGAATAATGGTTAGTGCCGTCAGTTTCCGGCCTTCCATTGGTTATGCTCTTGACGGCGGCCTCTTTAACACTTTTATGGCAACATCTTGTCATCAAGCAGTTTCACAGCAAGCGTTTTGCCTGGTTGGACCCAAGAACTATTCCTCTGCCACTTCGCCCTGTGATCTTTTCATGGTGTTCTTCAGGAGAGGTTAATAGAAGTTAGGACAAACAAGAATATAGCCCAGCCTTGGTTAATAGTGTAACTACATACAGTTGCGGGGGCGGGGGGAGACAGAGGATAAAGGAGAGGGGTGACTTTTACAATTCAAAGGACTACACCACTGGTGGCCAGTCTTTTCGGCAGGTGTAAGTTCGCAGTATAGCAGGGGCATTATAGTACACACGCAGCCTCCCTCTGTGCTTCATGACAGTTTAGCATCTTCTCTACCGAGCTGGGAAGCAGACAGCAATGTGGTATTAAAGAAATCAGCTGGCGTGCAGCCCTGACCTTATGCCACAGGCTCAGGGGTCAGCCTGCCACAAACTCCTGCTGCATCCACCACTTCTGGCATATGCGCCCTACTAGATTGGACACCCATTGCTATGCCATATCAGGAATGGCATGTCTATACATGCCTAAACATAGGCAACGAGACAAGGTGAACTCAAGTATATGTAGCATTTCAGATTTGCTTAGCTTAGTAGACAGAAATAGGTAAATGTGTCAAAAATGTATAGTTAGAGTGTGCTTAAAATGCATATATTCAAGAAAATAGAAGGCATTCTATTAGGGGAAATTGCTTTGTAAAAATGTGCGTATTAGACAAATTTGCTTACAAAAATGTGAACGTTACAAGAAAATTACACTAAAGTGCTGAAGAATTTCCACGATGTCTTAAAAAAAAATCTGCAAACCAAATTTAAGAGTGGGAAAACAGAGAAACGGAAACCAATCAGTTCATCCATCTCTAATCATGCAATACTATACACACTTACCTAGGAGTCAGTCCCACTGAATTTAATGGAACTTGCTTCTGGATAGACATTCCTAGAATTGCACTGCTAATGCCTTTGGAATTAGAGCTCTTAACTGAATAACGTTGTTAATATACAAATAAATATATTCTGCATTCATTTAATTGTAGATATGTTACTCGCTGCCATTGAAAAGAGCCTCATCCTCCAATCTGAGGATGGTTCACATGCTCCTCCATCACACATGTGTGTCTTGGCCTATTCTCTGAAATACAGGCTACTATAATCAAACTTTTTGCATCCCACATTTCAAGCAAGAGATGCAAAAAGGACCCCATTTGGACTTTTCTGCTGAACAAGGTATCTAAGGCTAGTGTGTACCAAATCAAGCTTTTTTACCTCTTATAGAAATACCCAGACAACAACTTAATAACTCTGCTAAGGAAAGGGTGAGAGACCCCCCCACAAGGGGTTTGATGATATTTACTTGCACTATATTTTTCAGCCACTGGATGGCAGCACAAACCCCCCTATCTTATGATTCCATCAAGGAACTAGGTGCAAACTGTATGTTGCCAATATGCTGTCTTGTTTACAGCGGTTTCTGCTGCGGTTGTTGTATATGATTTGCCACATAAACACAGATCCAAATCATGTCCACTCTGTTTTCAGGTGCAACAGCTTCACACCCTCCACGAAAACGGAGGGATGGTACCTCTTGGAGGTAAACTCTTTGTCACCGGAGGATACTGGAAGGGCATGGATGGCGACTATCAGGTGGAGATGGAAATTTATGACTGCACTAAGGATGTCTGGAGAAGGGAAGGAGCCCTCCCATGCTTATGGCTCTACCACAGCTCCTCCTCTATCTTCATGGATACTTCGAGGTGGAGGGAACCTTTCCTAGGAGACCATTTGTGAACAGAGGGTGGAACAAGGCCTCACAGCACAGCAGCTCCTGCCACAAGTTCGGAAAAGGAACAGAGTTTTCAGTATCACACTTGTACACTTCCTTTTGCCTTTTTTGTCCAGACCGTTTGAATGGTTCTATCCCCCCCCCCCCACTACAGCTCTTGTTGGGCTGAATCACCTTGCCCACATAATTAGGATGGATAACTTTGGTCACAGCACTAGCACAAAAACACCAGTGCAGAACGTGAAATGATAACCTGCCTTTATAAATTGCAAGAAGCGAGGGGTTAAAACAAAAAACCCTGCAATGGGCATATCGTCAGAAACAAAAGGCTGTGTTAACCTCTATGGTTAAACATAGTGCCAGGCTGCCTTGACAAGTGTCTACCAACATAATGTGTGAATTAGGAACTTACAGAACTTAGCCAAGAAAGCTTGGCAATTTTTAAAACATTGTTCGGTGCCCGTTCTGGAATGATGCCGCAGCTGAGACCTGTGAGATTCCAGTGCACAGCACATGATGAATATTATGCTCATTATGCTAAAGAACCTGACTTCCCTGAGCAATGCTGCCCGCAGTTAAGTGTGCATAAGTCCATTGATGTCCTTGATTGCTTCACTCTATTGGACTGTGGCCAGAGTCCAAAAGGGGCTAGATGTAACGTGAGCCAGCTCTAAATTAAAACTAGAAGTTTCTCAGTGCTAATTTGAGATCTTGGTGACTAAGATCGATGAGTGACATTAGTGACCCATTTATTAGAGGTTTCTCTGGTTTCTCTGGAATTCTTATTTTTATATCTGTTTTTATTGCCCTAGGATTCTTTCTGCACTTCACGAGGCACATTTTCTGTTCAGTTTAAATTATCTTGCATGTGGACTGTATGAATTTTACCTGTAAAATGGAGACTCACCTCTTCCTGTTAATTTCTACAATTCATCAGTATGGTCAAGAAATCTGACAATAACTTCATCATCAATTATGTAGTCTTTTCTTTCTACTGTTGGTGCTTGATTAAGTAACTATTTTCTTTTAGGTAGGTTTTAAATGCTGGACAGTCACAGAATCCCCCTTCCATCGTCATTATAGGAGTGTTTTATATGAATCATACGTATGTAGCTGACACAAAATGCAAAGGAGAATTCAGTATAATGTTGACAGGGGACGCGGGTGGCGCTGTGGGTTAAACCACAGAGCCTAGGACTTGCCGATCAGAAGGTCAGCGGTTCGAATCCCCGCAACGGGGTGAGCTCCCGTTGTTCGGTCCCTGCTCCTGCCAACCTAGCAGTTCGAAAGCACGTCAAAGTGCAAGTAGATAAATAGGTACCACTCCGGCAGGAAGGTAAACGGCATTTCCATGCACTGCTCTGGTTTCAGCAGAAGTGGCTTAGTCATGCTGGCTACATGACCCGGAAGCTGTACGCCAGCTCCCTCGGCCAAAAAAGCGAGATGAGCGCCGCAACCCCAGAGTCGGTCACGATTGGACCTAATGGTCAGGAGTCCCTTTACCCTTTACCTTTTTATAACGTTGACAACATTGAGACTGTGGGGTTGAGCACAGCAAGATGAAATTCAATAAACACAAGATTGGCTTGGCCAGTGGACAACTTGGGAGAAAAGGGGACATTTCTATTTGTCCAGGTTAGCCTGGGACAAAGCTTACTTCTATGCAAGCTTGTAAGGTAGCTCTCTAAATTCTTTACCTTGACTTGTGAGATGTTTATGAAATTCTTACTTTGATTTGTGCATAGAGCCCCTCTGAATGCTATGACTCATCAAATCCTAATAATAATAATAATAATAATAATAATAATAATAATAATAATAATCCCACATCAATATGACTGGTTTTACTATTTAAGTAGGGTTGCCATACGTACGGGAATTCCTGAACATGTCCTCTTTTGGGGTCCTACATGCCCACCCAGGAGGAATTTTACATTTTAAAGCAAATGTCCTGGATTTGGGATTTGGGTGGGTGGCTCTGGCGCAGGTGACCTGGGCTCTGCCATGGGCAGAGGGGCTATCGGACGATTGCCTTAAAAAAGCTCAACAACTTTTTGTGTCTGCATTTTTACCTTTTGAACTATGGCAACCCTAATTTCTGTATTAATTCTGACTTTTTCAGGGGATAACTACATTCTTTTAGGTGGTTTATCTTTCAAACAAACCTATGGGGTAGGCCTCTATCTTTGCTAGTTACAGGTGGAGCAATGTCTTATTTATACCCCATCCCCCATATCCTCACTCTTTCATCAACCAAGCCAGGTGGGGTACAAATAATATAAGAATTGTTGTTGTTATTATTATTATCTGCAGGGTGTAAGTTTTCCCCAGTCTCCGATTGGCTTCCAAACAGCTGGAGCCTTTTGATAATATTTATTGGCAGCCACCTGCTAACAGCTGCCTCGCAACACCTGGTTGTGTTCTAACTGAAAGGGAGGAACAGCTGCTGAAGAATCTAGCAGGTAGAAAGGCTGGCCTGTCTTTCTCTTTCCTCCTGCCATCAAAAGACACTCAGGGGATGGATAAGGAGACCTCTTGCTTTGCTCCACCCCACCCTGCTCCCTTATTTTGAAACTCAAAATGCCAGAAAGATTGAAATTATGTCAATAGTTGTGGTTGTTGTTGGCATCTGTCTGTCTCAAGAGATAATGGAGTTTGCCTCCCTTCGCTCTAGAAAGCACCTTTTTGACCATTGGGCCCTCTGTTGGTCTCGTCCACTCAATCCTCCGGAGCCTGTCTTTGCATGCAGGAGAAGTCCCCACCAGCTACCCTTTCTTGGTTTAGCTGGCCAGTCAGAAGCTCTTTGCCAGGGTGTGGCTGCTGTTGCATGCTGACAGCTTCTAGGAGCCACAGGTAAGAGCTGAGTGCAGGGTGGAGGCCAAAGGTGGCCAAACATGCACATGTTGGCACATCACTTGCTTTTAACTTGCTGAGATAGAAAAACAGGAGCATGAAAAGCTAGGGTAGTGGAGGAAGACATATAAGCTTCCTTGCTGATTTGGTTGCCCATAATGTTCCTATAAAATCCTGTCCGGTGTTGTTGTTGTTATCATTTATCATTGCAGAATTATTTAATACTGTACAGTAATCTGTAAACTTGCATCCAGTTTATAAAAAAGAATCATTTTAAGAAGAAAAGTCCTGGGAAGTGCTCATTTTACACTGTAGTTATAATACCGAGCCATATATGTGTTTGTGTATGTGTTTATATATATGTATACTTTACTCACACCTCTGTTATACTGAGTATCATTTTTGCTTGCACTCACCTGCCTTGGTGGCCTGAGATCAGGCAGGAAAGGCGGAATAGAAACATTTTAGATAATATGTACAAAAGCAAATTATTTGTAATCAATGCACAGGCTGCAGGGTGTGGCCTTCCAGATGTTGGACTCTACTCCCATTGGCCCTGGCCAGCATAGACAATAGTCAGGGATGATGGGAAGTGTAGTACAACAACATTCGGAGGACAACAGCTTTCCCACCCTTGTCTTACTGGGACAGGCACTTTCTGCCACACAATGGAGCACCAGTGTAAAAATGATTAGATGTGGCTGATGTAACAGAGTTTGCAGTTTTCCGGCAATAGAATACAAGTTATCAGGGAATCTGTATACATTGACAACCCTTCTACACTACATTTGTTTTCAGGAACAGATGGAGTTTTCATTCCCATGACTTCATCCGTGTGGTCCTTCCCTTCACGGAAAAGGAGAGCGAGAGCGAGAGAAACAGCTTGGTTGCATCACTCTGCTGGGAACAGGGGGCCAGGGCAATGACATGAGAGCTCAAGAATGAAGCACAGATTTCACACAAGCGTGGAGAGGAGAGTTGATTTCGTTTCTCCTCTCCCCCCTTCCCTTCTTCATGGTAGTTCTACATCTATATCCCGTCAGTAAATTCCCAGCATTTCACTTAAACCTGACCCTAAAAGAACGAGGAGCTGACATCCCAGGCAAAACAGTCCTGTGCATCCATCCTTTAGTTTAGAACACTCACCTAAGAATGGTAGGTAAATGTGGTGAAGTAGACAGAGCGCTGGACTTGGAAGTCCTGGCTGCAAATCCCCACTCAGCCAGAAATCTCACTGGTGACTGAGGTTTTTGAATATATGGTCCTGTTCAAACATCACAGTAGCTGGGTTTGTACACAGCACAAAGCAGCGGAGGAATGACAAGGGTGCTGGGAGTTGTTTGGAGAACCTTAACAAATTACAGCTCCCAGAATCCTTTGGGGGAAGTCATGCAGCGGCAGTGCATACCATTTCGCTGCTTGAGGCAAAACAGGAAGTGCTGCCCTCTTCTGTACCACCTTGGCCACTCACCTGCCACTGCCAGCATTATCTCCCTGGAAATCTCACAAGACTTCTCACACTCTGTGTGATCTCATGAGATTTGGGCAAGACATCACAGGAAATTGGTGCCAATGCCCGCTCCATTTCTCCGCCAGTGGCAGGTGGGCGGGGCACCTGTGGGGGCACTGTCTCAGGGGCTTCTGCTGCCTGCGGGGGTTGCCTCACCCCACATCATGGGTGGGTCTACCCTGAAACCATGACTGTTTAAAGTGGTATTGTCATGCTTTGGTGCAAGTATGGCCTAAGCTATACTTAGAGCAGGCCCATTGAAATCAATGGTGCTTAAGTCCATTGTTTCAGTGGGTATTTCTCTTGAGTATGGCTCTTCAGAGGAGATCACTTCATGTTTCCATGAGCACTTGAACCAAAGCAGAAGATTCCTCCATAGACTTTCATCATTCCATTCTCTAGCTTGTGTTTTAGAGATGTCACTATATGTGCATTTATTGAAGGTCTAAATCAATTCGATCTGCTGGCAACTCTTTTGTTCTAATAGTTCTAATATATATATGTACCAGACATGGACAAAGAATTGTGATATAACCTCCCTTCTCCTCCACCCCTTTGGCCCCCCTCAGCATAATGAATTAGGGCTTTGTGTCATTCCACGCACATAAACAAAATTGCTTTGGTGATACCTGCAGAGAATTGTTCTTTTTTTACTAGCCATTTTGCATTTGCGTTTAACTGAGACACAACCATACAACGTTCTTCTTGTTTAACATTCAGCAGAAATATATTTCCACAACAGCCTTGAAACTCAAAGCTCCTCCAGTTGACCTGTTTATTGAGCATTCAACCAGATTTGCTTGGCCAAACCTTATGTGGAGGTTAATCTGACTTCTGCTCGTCATTGAGCATTCATCCAGATTTGTTTACAGGGAGGTCATTTGGCAATGGAAATTCACCCTTGTTTTGGCATGCAATCGAGTCCTTCCTGCAAAATAGCAACAGTCTGGGGGCGACCCTAAGAATCCTTCCTTCTAAATGCTGTGGGTATCAGAGCATTTTGGTTTTTGTGTGGTATGAAACTCCTCTATTCACTAGGCAACAAAAAGTTGTTGTTTCTTTAAGTGCTGCAAAAATGTGGTACCTCGCAAAGAGAGAGTGAAAGAACATGAAGCGTCAGCTGTTGCTTTTGCTGTTTTTATCGTATTTTGCTGTTGCTGTTTTTATTGCTTTTATTTGCTGTTTTGTTTTTGTTGTTGTTTAGCTGTATTGCCTATATTCCCTCTATGGATTTTAAATCTTGGCATATGATGTCTTGGGAATGGAGGCAAGATATGGGATATAAATATAATGATGATATGTGCACCATAAAATAATTTCACATGTACTGCCCCCCCCCAAATAGAATTTGAATAAAAGGCCATTGTCAGCATTAGGGAACATAAAGATGTGGCGCCGGATGGGTACAAGTGTGTAGAGGAGGTATAGACCCATCCTCCAGAGTCCTTCAGGTAATGGGCTACAATAATAAGAGCCAAAATGGTGTAGTGGTTAGAGTGTTGGACTAGGACCTGGGAGAGCAGGGTTCAAATCCCTGATCTCTTTAGTCACAGTCTAACCTACCTCGCAAGGTTTTGTGATTAAAACATGGGGGCGGGGAGGAGAGCCATGTATGCCACCTTGAGCTCCTTGGAGAAAGGTGAGATATAAATGCACCAGCTAAATATATGGAAGGACGAATCAAAATAATTAACATTAGAGAACATAAAAATGGAGGTGGCGCAGGATGGGAACACGTGTAGAACAGGTGGGGAACCTCTAGCTCTCCAGGTGTTGCCGAACTCCAATAATTAATCTGTATCTCCCCCAGCCTCTCCCTGAGCAGACACTTCCTATGGGAGAAATGGAAGAATTCCTGCTTCTTCCTCCCGCCCCCCCCCCCCGGCATTCGAATTACAAGGCGAGCTCCGCGAGCCTCCGGTTGTTGTAGTTGGCGATTGCTGCCCGTAGGTGGCCCTCTAAACCCTCGCCTAAAGTGGACGGAGGCGGCAACTTCTGTGAGGCGGGGAATTCAAGCTCTTTAAAGGAAGGGAAAACAGCGGCGACCCTTAGAGGGGCGAGGGGGACGGAGGGGCAGCAGCCCGAGGCGTCTCGGAGAGGGCGTGTTGCGAAGAGGGCGAGCCAGGTGCCCCCCAGGCAGCCAGAGCCGCCAGCCGAAAGAACCGCAGGACTTCGGCAGCCTCGATAGGAGAGTTTTGTCCAACAGAAGACCCAGGAAATTGCCCTGTGTCATTTGGTTGGAGCTTTTCAGTCGAAGGAAAAATAGTTCCCCGAGTCCCTTGACTTAAACCTTTCTAAATTGTAGGGGACCATCCCATGATATTTTTTCCTGCCCCTCCAAAAAGAGGCAATTGATAAATCCATTGGAAACTCCAGGGCCTTGACTTGGTGAGGTGTGTGGGTACCATAGGGTTTACTTTTCTTTTTATCTTTTTCTGTTATTATTATTATTTATTATTTAATTGAAGAAGCCTGACAGTCTTGATTGGGTCTGCCCTGAAAAAGTAAACAAGCCAGGCATTGCTGGGAAGAGCAGTGGATAATTTCTTCCTGCACTCCATTCTTCCTTTCTGGAATCCCCCCCAGGAATATCGACTGCTGCCCATCTGAAGGTCCGCAGCTTCGTCTTTGCCCTGTTCTTCTTGAGGAGCTTTTGCCAAGGCCTAAATCCAGGAGTCTTGTCTCTATAGAAACTACCAGCGTGCTTGTGTGCCGGAAGATGGCTGGACCCCTCCTTTCCAGCTGTCCACTTCGATTACTAGCCATGGGGCTGCTAGCAATGACTTTTTGTGCCAGCTCTATGGAAACCGAAAAACATGGAAACAGAAGGAGCCAGGAGAAGAAATCCGGATGGAATGACTCTCTCACAGGACAGAAAACAAGCAGCCCTCCCTTGTCATCATCCAATGACCCGGTAAGGACAAATGCTACTCTCAGCTCACTATTTGGGGTGTCTTTAACCCATGCCTTAATTGAAGTAAACTTTCCCCTGTGAATTTAGCTCGCAAGGGCTAAAAATGGGGGTAGAGAACGGAGAAAAGAAAGTTGTGCGCAAGTAAGAAAGAGTAGGTTTTGCTTTGGAACGTCATGTAGGGGAATATTTGCACAGGCAAGTGTGAATGTATGTCTCCTTCTTTTGCAAATAGTCTACTCCTATGTGATCCTATGTGCAGGTAGTTACTTGGTAATAGTTCCCACCGAGCTCAGTGGAACTAGGTATGTATAGCCACAATCCATTTTACTTCTGTTTTATGTGTGTTGCCATTTCAATGTGGAAACAAAAAAAATTCCTTCCAGTAGCACCTTAAAGACCAACTAAGTTAGTTCTTGGTATGAGCTTTCGTGTGCATGCACACTTCTTCAGATACCAAAGAAGTATCTGAAGAAGTGTGCATGCACACGAAAGCTCATACCAAGAACTAACTTAGTTGGTCTTTAAGGTGCTACTGGAAGGAATTTTTTTTGTTTTGACTATGGCAGACCAACACGGCTACCTATCTGTAACTGGAACATTTCAATGTGGGTTAAAATACTTCTGTTTTAAAAAGTGGTGGCCCTAGTATGCCCACATGCTTATCTTTCACTGAGTAAAGGAAGAACACTTTGCCCATTTTCCAGCTAGTAGTAACACTTTGAAATACCACTCCTTTCTCTAGATTGTTCAGATGTACAGCTCAAGGGATAGCAACCTATATACTTGAGCAGAAAGGAGAGAGGGTGCTAACACTTTCCTAACTGCCCCCTCGTCCTGCAACATGGAGATGCTCCACTTTGACTGGTCTTAGTCTACAGCAGAGATGGGGAACCTGTGGCCTTTCATCTGTTGCTAGACTACAAGTCCCATCATCCTCTGACCATTGGCTATGCTTACTGAGGAGCTAGAAGTCCAACAACATATGGAGAACTGCAAGTTACGGTATCTAGCCATGCTTGCAGGGGTACCAACTTGAATAATATACTGGGGGGCAGGTAAGCTCCACCCTGCAAAATCACACACACCATTTGAATGGCAATGCTCATCAACTTTGGGGGCCGAAGTGACCTCGGCCCCTAGAAACTGGCTCCTATGCCCTCCCATCAGATGTCAAGGAAATAAGCAGCTATCCTATTTTTAAAAGACATCTGAAGACAGCCCTGTTTAGGGAAGTTTTTAATATTTAATGCTGTATTGTTTTTAAAACTCGATTGGGAGCCGCCCAGAGTGGCTGGGGAAACTCAGCTAGATGGGCGGGGTATAAATAATAAATTATTATTATTATTATCCTCGCTTCACAGCAATCGCAGTAGACCAACTATAGAAGATATGTGAATTCTTGGAATTACACTGAATTCTACTAGCAAAGAATGCAGCTGGCCAATCTACTGGCATTACAGGGGGTCAGACTAGATGAGCCTTGGAGTCCCTTCCAACTCTACAATTCTATGATTCAAAGATGTTTTGAAATGGAGCTATTTCCTCTGGTATGAGAGAAAGGCCCAAGACATCTGCACTTGTTAATATGGAAATCATATAGTCAAGCATGACAGCAGTATGCACTTCTTAACATGTTACCCAGACCCTCTCTGGCCATCGCCCAACCATTCCCTTTCCTAGGGAACTGATTAAATCAATTAAGCAGGGGCATTTGCAAAGACCGAGGGCATCTGCCAGCACAAAAACATCTGGCAAAGTATTCTTGCTGCAGAATAATGTAACATTCAGCTTTCTATAGGCACCTTCAGCAGTAAACCGAATCACAGCAAGTAAGGCAGATGATGGAGTGTGTGTAGGGGTTTGTGTTGTAGGAGGGAGGGGGAGATCCTGTAGGATGCCCCTGCCCTGCCTACTTTCAGTGCATGAGGAAATGCGGCTGTAAAAGGTTCCCCTTCTCTGATGTTGGCTGAAGGAAGCATGATTGACACATGGATACAGCAGACCTTATGAAGATGCTGAGCAAAGATAATCCTTAACGTATGTTTTTGGGACAATGTGGGGTGTGTGTGTGTTCATGTTCCTGGTTGTCTCTGCCTTTCACATGCCTTTTCTTTTACTTCTCATTACATAAAGGAAACTGCTGCAGGAAAGATTCGCAGGGATGAATCCCGGGCTGCTTGGATGCTTCTTATGAACAACGGGGTGAACAATAAAAAAAGAAGTAAAAATAAAGCCAAAAAGTTCAAGGTAAGCAATATTAACAGTGTCCTCATCTTGACTCACTTGTCTTCAAAGTCTGTTCAGATAAGGGATTCTGAGACTCTTTTCATACTCTGTTTTCATGTCTGCTGTGCACTCACTGCGTTTCCAGCACAGCTCTTTAATCAGTGTTCACATGACATTATCCAAAATGGATATGTTTAAAATATCACTGTTTGATGAGTTGTTTCTCAAACCAGGCTCATGCTGATTGAAATCTTAAGCTGTTCCTAATTCATCTCCAGTCAGGGTGTAAACACCTTTGCATGGGGGGAAACTACAGAAATGAATCTGACACTAATGAAACTGTGCTGATGTGTACAGTAGGTGAGGGGGGCGACTGTGGGTAACCCCCCCCCCCAAAAAATAACCCTTCACTGCACTGCACTGCACTGCACTGCACTGCACTGCAAGGTGGTAATGCAAACATGTCCTCAGATTGACATTCTGAGCCTTCCTAACTGTTGGAGCCTCCCTAAATTTAACCAAGACAATTTAAAGTCCCCCTCCTCAATCAGTGGTTCATGGCTGCATGCACTTTAAGAGTCACAGAGAAATTGCTGCACAGAAATGAAAACCTTGTGAAAGAAAGAATGCTCCCTCTAGTAATAGTGTTTCACCAAATCCCACTCATAGGATCTTCAGCATACAAATTCCTAGAGTATGGTCTGACAGGGATATGAGGAGTGTGTGGGAACAACATATACACCATCTTTGGTTCCATGAGAGAAGAAAGGCCGAATATAAATGTACAAGGTCTGTTGTGTTGTGCTGGTTAGAGTGTTGGACCAGGACCTGGGAAATGAGGGTTCAAATCCCCAGTTAGTCATTAGGTGACCTTGGGTCAGAAACTGTCTTTCTACCTAGGATACACCACAGGGTTGTTTTGAGGATAAAGCAGGAGAACTTATGTGCCGCCTTGAACACTCTGGAGGAAAGGTGGGATTAAAATGCAATAACAGTAAAATAAATAGAAGGTGAATATTTATTTCATGAATGGCTTGGGGAGAGGGAGTCATGTTGATGTTGATATGAGACGTATCTTCCCATGTGAACCTTTGCAAGTGAAAAGGACCTTTCTCTTCCCTCCTAGTACTGGAGCCCCTTTCAGGCAATTAAGTAAAGCAACTTGAAGCAAGAGCACATCAAACAAACAGAAGCAGCCTTTAGGAGCCCAGAGACTGAGAGTTGATGATAGCTAGACAGACAATAGGTTTGGTGGTTGATGTGAATAAATATGGATCTAAAATACTGTCCTCCATTTCTTTCGCTTCTAGTTTGGCATTCCAGGACCCCCTGGTCCACCAGGACCCCCTGGAGCCTTAATCACCCAGGAGGAGCTGCTGAGAGAATTCAGATTGCTGCTTAAAGGTATGGAGGTTGTTGCTCTCCAAGCAAACATACCTTGTTTGCCTTAGGCACAGAATAATGAATTGGGCCCTTAATAATAGGTGACATTATTTTATTTGACATTATTGTTGTCTTAATGTACCTGCTGGGTTTTGATGGAGACTTTACTTTTGGAGTTCTACTCTTGAGGACTAAGATACGCTTAAAATACGATATTAGATTCCTGCATTACAGGGGGTTGGACTAGATTACCCTTGTGATCCCTGCCAACTCTACAATTCTATGATTCTCTGTTGTTGGGGTTATTTGCCCTGGCTTTCGATTTCTTTAAACCACAAACATGATTAAACTTGCAATTAAAACTGTGGCTGTTGGCAAGGTCAAGAATATTAATCCAATAAAAATAATTTATTATTTATACCCCGCCCATCTGGCTGAGTTTCCCCAACACCTCTGGGTGGCTTCCAGTCGAGTGTTAAAAACAATACAGCATTAAATATTATCCAAGATTGCAATATCCAAGTTAAAAAGGTATATTCTAAGAGGAGTGCAATCCATGCCACTTTTCTGCTGTTAGAATTCAAATTCAGTCAGTGTTTTGTGTGTGTGATGTGATGGTACGTATCACCAGTATAGATTACCAGCTCCCCTTCTTCTGCCGCCCATGGCAGCCATTATGCAAATTCCAAGTCGACCTTCTAGGATACTGGTTTTCATATACAGGAATTCCTCCAAGAATTCTGCTCTTACACAGGCCTCTAAGACACCCCCTTCAGTAACTTCAACCTTGCATCTTCTCCAGCCAAAGCTGGTAGGGAAACTCAGAGGTGAAGCGTGGGGGTGGGTGGGCAGGGGGCCATGGCCCTGGGCATACATGTCTGATAGGGCACAACCAGGCGCCCCCCCACTACAGGTTCCTCTGGGGAGGCAAGGTAAGCCAAGCCACGTCCGCGCTGGGCCTTCGGAGCTGGGGCAGTGGTAGTAGTAGTAGTAGAAGAAGAGGAGTTTGGATTTGATATCCTACTTTATCACTACCCGAAGGAGTCTCAAAGCGGCTAACAATTTCCTTTCCCCTCCTCCCCCATAACACACACTCTGTGAGGTGAGTGGGGCTGAGAGACTTCAAAGAAGTGTGACTAGCCCAAGGTCACCCAGCAGCTGCATGTGGAGGAGCAGAGACGCGAACCCGGTTCCCCAGATTACAAGACTACCGCTCTTAACCACTACACCACACTGGCTCTCCTCCTCCTCATAGTGCCTCCTTCTCCTCATTGCCGGTATCCTGATGATCCCCCAGCCCCTGGGGAGGGAGGGTGTAGCATCTTGTGCTCCCCTTTGCTGTCCAACGACTCATCCCCTGGCCACGATGCTGCCTCAGCTCTTCTGGGGCTCCCTGGGGGCTGTGCCCTGGCCCACTGGTCATACTGCTTATGAGTTGCAGTCCACCATCTAGATTGCCCCCCCCCCCATTTCTCCACCCTTGCAATCCAAATTGGATTCTGCCATAACATCATCATGCTCAGATTCACCACTAAGCAGAAGTCAATGAAGGGGAGCTGACTGAGGATGTCATGCACTAGACGTTAGGAGCAGGTGTGGCCTAGCAGTAGTCACGTTTTCCCTTCCCCACCCATGGATCTGAGCTAGTCACCAGGATCCTAGCAAAGATTTCCACTCTTAAACTGTAGGATTTGTTACCACAAAGATGTAGTGATAGCCACCCATGGAGGTTGCTTTAAAAGGGGCCTTAACTTCCATGAATTTGCCTAACAGTTATCACTAGCCATGATAGCTATGTACTACATCTGATGCTGGTGCCAAAAGTGTCTGTGAGTACCACTTGTTGAAAATCACATGGGAAGATTGCTGATCCTGCCTGTGAATTTCCCTTGGGCATCTAGCTGGGCACTGTGAGAACGGAATGTTGGACTTGTTGGAGCTCTGGTCTGATCCTGCAAACTCTTAAGTCCAGTATTTTTACTGCTCTAGAAACAGGTGAACATACATTCCAACGAGCCAGCTGTCCCAAATAATACAGATTCACAAAGTCTTGGGACTTCCAGTGTTAAGATGGCTATAGGCATATTGACTAGTGTGACCTTGTTGTGTTTGAAAGCAAGTAGGTGCAGGTTTGGACTTACAGAGAACATGAGTGGGCCCATGTAATGGGACTTTGTGTTTTGGCTGCTCAGGTGTAATCAGGGAACGGGAAAGGATCAGTCAGAAAGCCTGTGACAACTGCCAAGAAGACGACGACGACGACAGGTCCAGAGAAGATAACTTTCTGGCCCAGATTAGTGGACCACTTCTAGAAAGCAGGGAGCAATGGCGAGTGCAAGCAGCTTTCCACTGTCGGACCCGGAGAAACATTTCAATTGAACGGCGGTCATTGCAAGAGCTTCAGTTCTATTACATAGTGAGTAGCTTGGTGTCATTTCTTCTTGCAAATGTAAGCAAAAGGGAAGGTAGTTTTTGCTTCAGTATCCCTAACAAGACAACCAACCCTATAAATCCTGTCTTAAAACCACCCCCAATCTCCTGATTTCTAAGGGTATTAGAGTGTGTTCTGCAACTGATGATCTAAATAATTGAAACCTGGTTTTCCAGAATTTAAGTTGTCCCTGGAAAAAATGTTTAGATACACAATAAAAACTCTGGAAGCTGCCACCACTGAAGGAGAAATATCTGGGCACCAGGCTCTGAATTTGTTTGGCCAAGCTAGACATATGTCCCCTGTTATAAAATATTGCCATATTTTGTTGTTCATCTCATAACTATGCATCCCTCTTAAGTATGTTCACAAGTGATCCATGTTCGGTCCCTTTTCCCTTTCTTGAACGGCGTTCTTCAGCGCTCTACTTCCATGCACCACAGGGAAAGCTGGAACAATTTTCTCCTCCGCTTCATAATCCTTTTGTTGTTGTTGTTGTTGTGCGTAGCCTAAAAAAGAAGAGATGTTCCACCGTGGCCTAGGGCTAAACCTTAACAATGGACAATACATAGCACCTTTCAGTGGATACTACATCTTCACTGCCACGTTGCATATTGGTAAGTGTTTAACTTAAAGCAATACCGTGTTGGGTTCTTCAAGATAGAAATGCTAAGCAACTTGGAGCTGGCAGTTAATTATCCCCACCCCCTCTCTTACCAATGTTTTTAAAGAAAAGTGCACATTCTACAAATAAGAATCTGGAAGCACTATGGAGTCTGATGTTATCAACTCCAGTTCTGTAAACATCTTGGGTAATAATGTAGCCCTGAATTCAAGAAGAAACGTAGCAGGGGAGGATTCTGTAAGCATCTTTAGTAATGACATAAAAAGTTGACTTTGCAGTGTAATGTTAGTGTTGGAATTTGCTTATCAGTTTCAAGTGGATGTCTGATTTCAGCTGAGCATTCTCTGAGGCAAGCAGAATAGCAGCATAAAGGTTGCATATTGAACAGAGCAAAGTTCAGTGAAGCTCTGAACCTTGGGCAGGCCTTTTAGACACTGTCAGATAGCCTCCAGCTGCTGGGGTCAAGGATTGCAGCCCAGCAGCAAGCCTCCTCTGTCCTCCAGCCTGACTAGTTGCTGCCTTTTACAGTTCCAGAGGTTCAGCTAAAGAAGAACCAGCCCCGCACCCACGAACGCCTGCGCTTGCTGATCTGCGTTGAGTCCCTCTGCCGACAGAACATGTGAGTGTGTGGAGTAGAAATAGTATTGTTTAGGAAAGCAGCCAGCTAGAATTTATTTCAGTTCCAATTCATCTCCACTCTGCTACATGCTCTTGCTTTCTGTTTTACCGTATGAAATTCACATTTAATTTCAACTCTGTTGTAAGCTACCCTGAGAAGCCTATAAATGAGGAAATAGTAACTTCCTTCTTGACCTACCTTGAAGGCTGAATATACATAGATTTTCATATATATCCTTACTCTCCAAGAAAACTTATTGGGCTGGTTATGTGCTAAGCAACTGCCTGCAGAGGAGGTCTGAATCCAAACTATAACTGCAAGCTGACTTCAGAGGGGCTCACTGGATTACAATGAGCCTCTTTGAACTTTGACAGGTGTTAAGGTTGGTCCAGGGAAGGATGAAGGATCTGGCCGCACTCCTGAACTAGTCCAAATGATACACAGTGAACACTGATGAATGAGAATTCAGACCCACTCACCCACATCCAAACCTAACTCTTTCCAATGCACCCACCATTCATCAATTAAAGTGATGCATGGCCTACCCTGCTATTTTCTAGGATTGTTCATGTTGATGAAGTGTCTTTTGCTTTCAGTTCTCTGGAAACAGTGAGCAGGTTGGACAGAAACAATGAACATTTCACAATTTCAATCCATGGAATTCTATTCCTGCAGGTGAGTAAAAGCCATGAAGCAAAGTTGTAACATGTTGTCATAACCAGCAGTGCTTAGTGACACAAATCTGGCAAAACACCTGCATTTTGTTCTCTCTCCTGAATAAAAAATGCAGGCCAGAGCTATTAAACACAGGCTTCCCTTTAGCCATTGAGTAACTGGAGGCCTTTAGCATGAAATTATAAAACAATTTGCTACAAGCAAATACAAGTATGCAGCCTCTTTAAAAAGTAGCATAGGCACTAGGTATATCTGAACAATCCTAGGGACGGCACCAATTTTGGCATAGAAATCTGTCTTGCTTTGCTTATCCACCTTTATCTTCTCTGTTCCAGGCCGGCCAGTATGCTTCAGTTTTTGTAGACAATGCAACAGGATCCACGCTCACTGTTCGAAGTGGGTCTGACTTTGGTGCTGTCCTCTTGGGCATTTGATCGGCTCACAGCCAACCTTGCTTTTCGTCAGCCCCTCTGCTACATTTTTCTCATTCAATCAAGTGCCTGGAGCTGGTAAACGCCAGAACAAAGCACTATAGCTGTTGATGCTAAGCTAGCAAACCTCCACTGCTGTTTACTGGTTAAGCATACCAAGGTGAAGAATTGGATTTGAGAAAAATGGCCCAGCATCTAGTAAAACCGATTAAAAGGATGTTGAACCAACTTATAAAAGGAAGCATCAAGTGTTAACGGGGTTGATGCAACTCACCTAGAAGTTACTCCTATTCCTGAATGTCTGTTGTTTGATGCTTAAAAGTATGCAATCTGTTTGCAGTGGTTCTCAAAAACTAGGTTCCTCATGGAAAGCATACATGCTTTTTTGTGCTCAACAGAAAAGCCTTAGCAAAGGATTATATATATTTTTGGAATATCTTTTACTATCTCATTGGTTCATAAGTCTTCTAAGTTAAAAGTGCTAACTTTTGTTGATTTTCTGCCTGTCTGGTGACTTCCTCAACCACAAACAGAATTTGCCTATTGCTTTGTGCTGCATGGTGCCCAATATCCATTGCTAACTTTCAATTAATGGTGGGTAGATTGGCTACCATATTTAGAGCAGGGTTTTAAAAAGAAAGAGAAGAGATGGTAGGCTATTTATTGAGTCCACTGTTAGCCAGAGGCTTTCTATTATTGCCTTAGGTCAATTAGATTGCACTGTCCATTTAGCATGAAGCCCAATGGACAGAGTGCCCAGCTTTAGTGCCACTTATTTTGAACCTAACTATGTGACGAGGGAAGATATGGTTATTTCCATTTCTTAGTAACTGTCCTTATTTTCTCTGAGGCTGTGTACACCCTAAAGTATGATATCCAAGAATTGCGATTGCAGCACCACCCTCTTCTACTATTACTGTAACCTTGGGCACGTAGGCAGGCATTAGAACTGCTCCTATGGGGTTTTTTTAAGTATGTGGGATGAACACATACCCTTATCTATTTTAGCCTGAAAAGTTACTTGTGTAACAGGTTGCCCCAGCTGCTCTATTTTATATAATCAGTCCCTGCAAGTCATCGTGGAAATTTTCATAAGGGAGTACCACCTCTGCTTCAACAAGATTTGTTTCTTCGATAATTTCTTACAAGATCAGTTTAAATAGATCAGTTTAAAATAGGACAGTTCGGAATGCAGAAAGCCATGTTTCAGTCAGTACATAGTGCTGTGGAAAAACTGACTGCATCAAGAAATGTAGCAAGGCAAGAAGGGAGTTCTTGATAGCTGAATCTTTCTACATGCAAGGATTAGTTTTAATATAGAGTAACACTGACAAGTAAGCTGCTCTCCCCTTGCCCTTCATTCCTTTTTCCTCCTGAAGAATAAGGAACAGGGGAAGTTTATTTCCCTCCAAGCCAAAAATATTAAGAGGCAGAGTATACTGAAAAGGATTCCGGGCAGCAAAATATTAAGTTGTTAGGTTTTAGAAAAGGCAAATTCTCAGTAAACTGTATACACCCACCCCTTTCCACTTTGGAAATGCCACACGGCCTGATAAGGCCAAGGTGGTGCCCTGCCCTGCAGCACAATCAGCATTAGCCTTCCCACTGAAGCTTCTATTATAAGCAGGTCTATTTATTGCACTATATTAAGAAATATATTTATGCACTTGCTGTTAAATGCATTTTATTTACTTAGAGAAGGAATATACAAAATAACCAAGGCTGTAAGAGAAAAAGTGGTGTTTTTTCATAGACTTGCGATACAGAATAGTGCAGGAGGTTACACGTACCACACACCCTTAGTTTTAGAGCTGTTCTTGCATTCTCAGACGTCTGTTTATCTTTCGTTCTGATTGGCTGAGTGTATGTGCATGCACTGACACAAACCATGGTGTACTTTCTGTAAATTATAATGGATTGGTTTCAAGACAGTTTCTAATTAAAAAATATATGCTTTCCCTTGTATTAATTGTAAAGCAACTGCTATGAACTGTTTCAGACAACAGATCCACGATCACAGAGGACATCTGGTGACTGAACTCAAACATGCTCACCACTTGATTGAAAACATCAAGTGGCGACTTGTATAGGAGTGTGTGCCAGAGTCAGCTTATTCAAGGGCCAGTGACTCAGTGTAGAAGCCTCAAGTCATGTAGATGCAGTTATAAAGCAGCCTTAAAAACCTCCCAGAGTTCGTGTTTCATCTTTTGCAAACTGCAACCTTTTAAATTCATAATGACATATCCCTTATTTGCTAAAATATTAGACCCCTCCTCCCAAAAACGCCACATACAAGTCTCAGCATCACAAAAGTGTGGCTTACTTTTCAATCCCCATCTGATCACATAGCAGATGTAGATTCTACTACGAAGAGCCTGGCGTATTCCCATTTACTCAGGAGTTAGTATACTGGTACAAGTGTGCACAACCTTTACTTTCTATTGACAGATGACAACCAAGGTACATACCAGCTTTTCATCTTTTAAAGTTTAGCTTTTGATACCTACCTTTTGCCAACAGCAAGAGTATCCCCTCTAAAGTGGTGCAGAGAGCAATCCAGTGGGTTTTGGTGTGAGACCACAACCCAAAAACTTTCCTGCATGATCCTCTTTTAGCAATTTCCATGCAAAATTTACAGCCGCTTTTTAAAACTCCAGATGGATTATTACAACTGCCTGAAAGGGAACTTCCTGAAAGGCAACTACGAATGCATAGTTAGTTCTCTCAAGCTGTATTGAACTGTTTTGAAATCTGGAGCATCTTTTAACTCATGAAGCTCAATACATCATTTCCTTCCTCTTTGTAACCAACACAAAATGCATGTATTTTGTGCTTAAGGTGCTGGAATACAAAAAAACAAGGTGCCTTGTGCAATTCAAGCACTATGAGCATCAACTGTACATTATTTTATCTAAGAAGTTCACTCGGTGAATTAGACGGTCCCATTCCATCCAATTGTGATTCTATGAAACAATGAACCAACTTGAACAGTTAGAAAAAAAACCCTTTTATTTACAAATAAGAGCATTCGGGGAGGAAACACAACCGAAACCCTACATACACACATACACACTCACAGGCACACTAACTTGTTCCATTAAATCCACTGCATGCTGCTAAGGACCTCACTTGCACCTATTCTCGGCATCACTGCTCAATCCGGACCACCACAACTGTGACGTTATCTGCAGAGCCTCGCTGCACAGCCTTGTTGGCCAGCCTGTTACAGGCTGCTTCATACCGAGCATCAGCCGCTGATTTGGCATCTCTCGTGGGAATCGTTTTGTCCTATGGGGAAGCAGAATTTCTTAATTTGCCGAGAGCACCTCAATGCCCATGTCTCTCATTCCCAGAGTAACTTCTAATTATTTACAATGTTTGTATATCATTCGTTCACAAAAAAATATCTGGGAAGTATAGGGACTTGTTTCAACACCCACAACCCCTGGTACACTATAAAGTACAAAAATGGGCACAAAGTTAGAAACACTTTTTAAAAAAAGTATTGTAATAAAAGTAAAATCAGCAGCCAAGGATTTAGTAGTGCGAAGTACCTATTAAGCACTAAAAATGTCGCTTTAGAACTAGAAAGCTGTGTGTGTGTGTGTGTGTGTGTGTGTGTAAATGTCTTCAGCTGGCTCTGTAAAGGCCACAACATAGACGTCAATGGAGTCTTTCTTGGGGAAGGCATTCCACAGCTGGGAAGTCACCAGTGAAGGGGCTCTTTCCTTCACAGCAAATTACCTCATCTCATTTAAACAGAAACACTCAAAAAAGGGCCTCTACTCAGTCTTGCAATTAGCTACCTGCACTGTCATCTGAAAGGAATGTTTTGGTGTGTTTTTTAACTCGCCACAAGCCCCGCTGCCACCTGCTGCTATGGGGACAGAGGGACCATCTCTCTTCTGCCCCCTTCCCACCAGAAACAGCAACTAGACATATATTAAAGTTTACACAGTCCCTGCTTGGTTGAATCAGGGCACGCAACCCATCAAGTGGATGTCTTACATGCCAGCCAAAGAACAAGAGTGAGTTCCTCTTCCACATTCCTTTCCTAACAAGCAGCCCTGTCTCTTCTCACTCAAGCCTATCTTCCCCTTACCTCCAAACAAGACATAATGAAGTTCACAGCTTCATCTGGTGAGAAGACTTTGAAGAGACCATCACAAGCCAAGAGGATAAACCTGGAAGAGCAATAAGTGATAAGTTTTATGGGGGGTGGGGGGATTAGGACCTAGAAACAAAACAGAACACAAGGAGTGATTTAACGGTTTATTCTAAAGACAGCCCACTTGTATTCTCTGCATTTGTGTACTTGTGTCAGGTTTTACCTGTCGTTGTGTGTAAGCTGGCAGCGCTTGACATCTGGCACAGAGATGACCCCAAAGCGCTTGTACTGCCCATCCCCAATGGAGCGCGAGACTTCCAGGACACCCAAGACACGTCCTTCCCTACAAAAGTGGGGAGAGAGAGCCGATTTCAGCATGCCAGTGGGTTTAATCCCCAAAGTTGTCAGGCTAGAACAGGGATGGGGAACCTGTGGCCCTGCAGCTGTTGTTGCGAGCTCAACTCCCAGCAGTCCCACGCAGCATTGCCAACGTTCAGAGAGATATTCCAGCAGCACCTGGAGGACCAAGAGTTCCTCACTTCTGAGCTAGAAGTATTTGGGACCAAGGTGAGTCCAGTTTACTACAGACTCTAGCTAGATGCTTCACAAGTAGTCTACACAATTCCTTTTGCAACTTTACCATATAATTATAGAACTCAAGATAAAGCAATATATTTTGATCCCAAATTGACACTTGAATGCTAATTTGTTAATATGATCTGAACACCTGCCCTAGTTATGCATTCACTTAAAATTTGGTTGAACTTGTTCAGTATGGCACATTCCCATGTGCCCTTGCAGGACTTTTTCTGAGAAATTCAAGGAAAAAATCTACATTAGGAGACCAAGTGGCAACATGAATGGGCCATGTGCAGGCTTTGCAAGTATAAGGAGCTACATTCAACCCTGTCATCTCCCTGTTCCCAGCCACTCTTTCAAGGGATCTCAGGAAGCAAGAGCTGAGAAATATTTCTGCTTGAGAACCTGGAAAGCTATTGCCTTTCAGAGAGCAACAGCACTTGGCTCTATGTACCACTGGCTGAACTAGTTAGAAGGCAGCTCCTTACACCACATGGCAACAATATTTTCAAAGTCACAGCAGCACCTTTGTTTTTATCATGCAATGACTCAACAGCACCTTTGGTAAGAATCACTTGGTCTCATCAAGAAGAGAGTTTGACATCTGAACAGCTGGATTAAAGCTATCTGGCCAGCAGTGAAAGGGCCCTGTTTGCTCCCAAGGTCAGATGCATTGTCATTTTTACAGAGTCACATTCTTTATACACCCCACCAATAAATACAGTACCAATTCATATTCACATTCTATATAGCTAGGAAAATACTAACTTATTTCAATTATTAACATTTATCCACATAGGTAGTTAAATGATGGCTTCTAACAAAATAAAAAAGTCAACTCACAAAGTCTACAGCTAACAGTTAATAAGAATTGTCCACAGTTCAAATGAGCATTTACATTGGGCGGCCAGAGGGGGCGGTTGCAGCTAAAAATCCCAAATGTTGCTGAAGGGCTATTGGAGGAAGAGAAGAGAAACCTGTTACCTGACATTCCCTCCAGCCTTTTGGATCCTCATCCGCTCGTCGTATTGAGTTGGGTTATGTTCTTTACTGAGACTTAAGGCTGTATGTTTCTGACTTTCTTCATTGTAGCGACACAGAAGCGCCTGAACTGACAGAAGAACCCTCATGAGCAAGTAGCAAGGATTGCAAGTCTCTGCTTGGGGCAATATAGGATACAACTTTCCACTAAGCAAACCTTTAAACAATTTCTAAGCAGTGTCACTCTACTGCATGCCTCCAGCCTCAATAATAATAATAATAATAATAATAATAATAATAATAATTTATTTATAGCCCGCCCTTCCCGGTTCAGAAAACTGGGCTCAGGGCGGCTAGCAACAAATTTAAAACACAAAATGGCCAGGGCCTGAAATTGGCTTGAGCTGAGAACATCTTAAAAATTGATGGAAGACACCACCACTGAGTCTGTAACGCCATCTAGAGTTCACCAAGAAAATCCAATGGATCACAGAGCTGCTCCAAAGCACATTCCTCCCAACAACTACACTTGGTGGACATATTGCAAGGTAATGACTGTGCTAAGGTACAGCTGCTCTAGCATTTTTTGGTGGAACTGAAAAGATTAGCGTCACTCAGTAACAAGAAAAATGTACTGAAACTGGACCCACAACTTCTAGTGCTGCTTACCCTGCTGTCTCCAAGGTTGGCAATATACAAAGTATTATCAATCACCAGCACACAGGTTGCTGTGGAGCCATCCTTCCAGGCAGGTTTCCTGTGAGTACAAGAAAGTGGAAACAAGAAAGTGAGTTCAAGCAAGCTCCAAATTGTTCCAAGAGTCACACTGCACAACTATGGAGACTGATAGCCCAATGCAAAAAAGAGGGGGAATTAATGGACTACTCACAAGTTTAAGAACACACCTGTGCTATAGCCCCCCTTGCATTTTGAAATGGTTGAGTTCACATGGAGGAGTGTACAATTGAGTATGTATACACCCACCCACATAGACTCCTTCAATGGAAAATTAGTTATCAAATTATTACTATTTATTGCATTTATAGCCCACTTTTTTTTGCCAAGGTGCTCAAGGTGGCATAAATGGTTCACACCGCCTCAATTAATCCCAACAACCCCCTTGTGGGGTAGGTTTGGCTGAGAGACAGTGACCGGCCTAAGGTGTGTGGGGATCTGAACCCAGGTCCTAGTCTGACACTTTAACCACTATACTACACTGGCTTTGCAGGAGCAAAAGGGGCGGGGTTATGAAGGTGGCTTTGTTTTATCGCTACTTGACAACTTTCTTTCTCATCTGTAGGGAACATCTGACAAGGGGAAACAAGCAAACATCTTTTCTGAAGTAATACAGTCCCAAATACTCTTAACACAATGCCTATATCAGGCATAGGCAAACTCAGCCCTCCAGATGTTTTTGGCCTACAACTCCCATGAACCCTAGCTAACAGGACCAATGATCAGGGATGATGGGAATTGTAGTCCAAAAACACCTGGAGGGCCGAGTTTGCCTATGTCTGGCCTATATACTTGGAAAGTTTACACTTACTGGCTGGAAGCCTGCTTGAGAAACTCCTCATCTGTGTATTTGAAGGTGTCCAGAAGGCATCTTCTTATTGTTTTCTCAACACTGGGCACATCTCCTGTTATGAACACAAAAGAAGGGATTAGCTACTTCCCTCAAAACATATTCTGTGCTAGACAAATCAAAATTCCTGCTCAGGATTACCTGAAATGTTGCTTACAGAATGCATGATGACTAAAATACTAATTTCCAGTGTCTGCTAAAAACATTCCTGTTTGGCCAAGCCTACCCAGATGCTTAGAAATGCTGGTGTGAACTTTAATCTGCTTTAGTATTTTAACTTCTTGTATGTTTTAAGATACTAATTCCCCCCCCCCCTGATTTTTTGGTTTTATCCTTTTGTAAACTCCTCTGAGGGTTGTTGTTGGTTTTTTCTTTACAATCAAGCGGTGTGTAAATTTTATGAAATAAATGAAAATCTGCAATTCAGATTAACCGTTCAGGGAGGGCACTTTGCAACTGGGGTGTCCCTGCAAGGAAGGCTGTCTCCCTAGAGGCCACCCACCATCCTTCACTTGCCACAGGACAGGACTGCAGAATAGGACTTCTGAAGGCAATGTCATAGTTTGGTTAAATATATATTAGAGAAGGCACTCCTTCAGATAGCCTGGCTCCAATTTCTTTAGGGCTTAAGCAGGACCCCAGGACTATGGTGTGAAGGGACACTGTGTTGAAGCTCAGCAGGCCTGGGTCTGTCCAACGCCTGAGTGAGAGGCCACCCTGCAGTCACATGTGTGCCAACTTGGCTTTCAAGGGGGAATAAAGGCAGGATACAATTTTAAGGAAAACAAATAATTGAAACCAGGAGTTTTAATTGGGTCCAGAAACGGATTGGGAGCCAGTGCAGCTGATAAAAGTACTGGGGATTGTGTACCCAAACAAGCACAAAGTTAGTTTCTTCTGAGCAAGCCTCACCAATGTGCAGCAGCAGCAGCAGCAGCAGCAGCTACACTGCGTTAAAACTAGTGCTCAGCAAACAGGAAACCCCAGAGAATGATACTGCACACACGCTGCACTCCCCAACCCCCATTTTTACCTTTAGGGAATTTTCTGATCAGGTTTTGATGCAGGTTCTGTGCTGCATACTTTGAAGCTCGAACTCCTCCGTGGCCATCAAAGACAGCAAAGTATGAGACACGGGTACTGTAAAGGAAAACAAGATTGACCCCACTCTCTGGAAGTGGCCAAGAAACTGACAATGTGCTGAACTTGCATCACTAGCGGATCTGCAAAAAGCACAACCCTCCCTCATCCATGTACCACAAGGATAGGCAATCTGGTGTTTAACAGACGCTGTTCGACTCCCAACATCAGCCCCAGCCAGCATAGCCAGGGATTACCGGAGTTGCAGTCCATGAACATATGGAGAGCAACAGGGTCCTCATTCCTGACATGGATTGCCTACGTACAGGTTTCACATTTCTCTTTAAATTATGAATTTGTCAATGTGTGAAGCAGCCCCCAGTATCAACAAGGACCCAGATCCTAGGTTTTCCAATGCCACTGGTAGAATCTTAACAGTTACACAATTTGAGATCTTGCCTCTTTAGAAGAATACAGAATAAAAAGGATGGAAAGCAAATATCTGACGTGCTCTTTTAGGATAACTTGGGCCCAATTTTCTGCTGAATCTCCCAGAATTACATCTGTGAGGAAAGGTGCATTGAGGTGTGAATGTGTGTGTTCAATAGGAACAGGAAGAATCACACCGAGTTATACCAACTGCCCATTTAGTTTAGCATTCTGTGCCCACAATGGCCAACCAAATGTTTTCTAGGAGCCCAGAAACAAGGCCTAAGTGCAACAGTGTTCCCCACTCAAAGGCATGCCATCTCCAACACCAGAGCTAATTTATTATATAGATATGTCTAATAACCATTGCTGGCATAACGCATTTCAAAAAGGAAAACACTATTTCCAGACACCAAATCAACTGGAAAGCAACTTTAAAATTATTGTCCACATATCGCAAAACAGGCTATTCAGCACAAAGCAGGACTAGGACACACACACACGAGTCAATATGATAATATGCAAATATAATACTCACATCTGAGAGGGGAGGGGGCTGCACTCTTCTGTGATATCATTCAGAATGACATGGGCATCCTGCATCTCTTCTCGCTCTCCCTTCCTCTCTGCCACGTAGCCCTTCAGACCAAGGATACCCGCAGAATCTAAAAAGAAAGCAAAAGATACACACAGGATTCAATCCTTGAGCTCTCTTTTAAACGACATCCCATTAAGTGGCCATTTTGCTTTAGACAGTATCATTCTGAAAACCTCTTGATAACAAACTACATGTAAAGCTTTAACTAGACTACCAGACAGCAACATTATAGAATAGAACACACCAATTAAGAGTGCACTAGCAATGCCAATAAAACAAAAGTCTGAAAGCACCGTTCAAGGCAACGTAGGAACATTCCCAAGTTGTATTCACATTCATAAAGAATCTGCTGGCAGAATACATTCTAATAGGAAAAAGCTGTTCAACTGGGGTTAGAACCCTCTGAATATTCTTAATTTTTAAACCTTGTGGCATTACTGTGTTAGCCACCACAGCGCTAGACTGCACAGCTACAGCTTGATCAGGTGCACCAGAGAAGACGTCAACATGGTACACTTCTGGGATTTCTACAAATGCAGCTGATGTGAACAGAAGCAGATGTGACTCACGTCATGCCACTGTTGCCACATTACAATTCAGTTGGGAGATCGAAAGATGTTTTTGCTTCTACACTCTAGGTTAGCTTGGATAAGAAGCCTCCTACCCGAGGCAGACGAGGAAACAGATGGAGGCTGTATGGCAGCATGGCAGCAGTTAGGCCATGTTGCAAAGAGCACCATGAAAAAAAGCTCTCATGGCAGTGGATAAAGAGGCCTGTCTTCAGATCCTCATTCATCTTATTAGGCAATTCTTGTTTTGAATTGTGCACAGCACCTTGTTATTGTGAGCCACATTGAGGACTCAGCTGCCTGAAAAACAACCCAGAATTGTCATGAAAAAGCTACCACCAGCAGCCTCTCTCACAAAGTTGTTCTGAGGAGAAGAGGGGGTAACAGACACATACATTGTCCTTCGCTCCTTGGAGGAAACATGGCTTACCGATATAATACAGACACAATAGTGTCTGCAAGGAAACAAGAATACCCTTAAAAGCAGGAAACTCTGCAGAGGTGAGACAGTTGTTCACGAGCATCTTATACTCCTCCCCCTGCTCATTCCTAAGAATGATCACAACAGGAAACAATCTCACTTTTGCCGTAATTTAAGGCAGCAGTAGAATAGAAAAATATGTGGCTTCAGAGTGTCTGAAAACCTTTACAAACTTTCTTTTCCACAAGTTCTTCACTCCCATTCTTCTCTCCCTCCGTGGATTTCCTCTTCTCTCCCTTCCCATGGCTCATGGGAAGAGAAACTTGCTCTGGAGGATGTGAAGCTGAGGAACAAAATGTTGGTCAGTTATTTTATTTATCCGAGTCATTTACTCAAGTGATACTGTGACAGAGTACACAATCCCTGACTGGCTGGGATTATGCAGCCAGATAAAATGGGCCAAATTATGCTGTAACACTGGCTACACCACCCTTGATTTCTCCTTTATATAATCCTAGCTAGAGGAAGCTCTAGTATCAAAAGCAATAAAAGATGGTACCAAAACAGTTGCCAGCTGGGAAGTGAACAGCCAACACACAAGAGCTGAAGAGACAAAGAGGGTGTGGTGTGGAGGGAACAATCCACCTCCTTCAAACCACTACTTTTGAGCCTGAAAATGTTCACCTGTGACCATTTCATGAAGCCCTTCAGTTAACCAACTTCTGAAGCACTCAAGCATGTTTCATTCTCAGGTGTGATCCTATTACAGCAGTGCAATCAACAGCAAAACAGAAATCTTGAGACTACTGCTCACCTGAGTTTCCGCTGCTGGCAGGTGGGAGGTCGTCAAAAAGCAAAGAGCCTCCAGTTCCTAAAACACAAGGAAACATGTGTCCAGAATCCAGGTCCCAGAGCAAACAGATTTCTCAGATAGTTTCATAAAGAACACACAATCTATAAAATAGCACTGCCAAGCTAAAATGTCTATTCTACAGCAACCAGCCTTTGAATTATCAGCAATGTCTCTGTAATCATTCTACCAATAAACCTGAGAGTGATGTAGAAATGCTGCTTCTGTAGCAAGCTGAAGAACAAAAGTAAACTTAGGCATGTAGCTACACATTACAAATGCAGGCTTGGATGGCCAAGGCCCTGTGATACAGGAATGGTGCCCATGCTAAACAAAGAGACAGGGTTCAGCCAAGGGGTAAATCACAGTTGGGACATCAGCACAGCACCTTGAGTCAGAGAACTCCCCCAGCCAGAAGCAGCAACTATATCCTTCATTATTCACTTTTAAGTGCCAGTCAAAAATGTTCCTGTTTGGTTCTTAGACATTTGGTTCTCAGTTGGGACCATATATGATGATACCCTACCCACATTTTGGGAAACTTCCAGGCCTCCAGGCATTACTGAACTAAAATGCCCAGCATCTCTGGGCTCACAGAAGTTGTAGTTCAGCAACATCTGGATGATCAAAGGCCCTGCACTGGTGCGTTGTGGTGTTCAAGCTTTTAGTGTGCCAGGGTAGGATTTTTTCTATAATATTGCAGGATAAGCACTTTTGAGTAAATAGCTGTTTTATTCTTTTTTATATTTTAACTTGTGTATTTGTATGTGGGTTTTTTAAAAACAAAGTCACTTGGAGACATTTTACATAGCAAGTAATAAATGCACATTAATAAATAATAAACAAAACTTCTTGCCCACTTTGTGAGGGAGTTTTGAAGTACATGTAGTAAGTTGGGGCTGGGACAAAGAGTACATATGGCTTGAAGAACTGTCATAAAGAAAAACATTAGTCAAGGAACAATGGTGTCCTGCTTTTCTCATTTCTCAAAGCAAGTTACATATACGAAGAGGATTAAGAGTGCCTGCTAGTCTTCCCCTGAGGCATAAGGAGGGCACATCACTACATAAGGGCCTAAGGAACAATACAAAAGGAGAAAAAGATGACCATGCTAGTCAGTGAAAGACATGATGTATACAAGAATCATACCAAAGTCAGTGCTGCTGACTGATGGAAGTTCATCAAAAAGCAAAATTCCTTTCTGCCCTTCTTTCCCTGAAAAAAAGCAAGCAATAACAGGCATCAATTAGAGAACATGTGACCACAAGGGACTGATTGACGACTTCTTTCTTTCTTTTTAAAAAAAATAATCATTCAAAGTGTAAATCTCCTGGGGGCAGAATCAGTTGCTCCTCCTCCCTTCCTAGCAGCTAACAGTCAAAACAATACAGTACTGGAAAGTCACGGAAGCAGCAGCAGCAGCAATTACAGCACCTCGGAAGCCGTTACCCATGCGTGTGTGTGGGAGTGCGCGCTAGGGCTTTCACCCAAGAAAAGGACGCGCGTGCGCGCATCCCGGTGTCAATACGCGACGCGTGCATCCGTGTACGAGTTCACACGCGCATGCGTGCTGCACCGTGTTTAGCAAAGCGGGGCTAATCCTGGGCATAAAAAAACAACACAGCCCGTGCCTGCACCCACCTGGGGCCTTGGCCGCTCTTCGAAGGGACCATGGCTGCGCAGGTGGCCCCGAGTGCAGGCGGCGCCTTCCCTTCCCCGCCAAGAAATGAGGCGAATTCAAGGCTCCGGGAAGGGAAGGAGGGCGGGCGGCTAAGCTCCAGCCCGGCTCCTGAGGCCGACAGCCGAAGGCTCCTTTCCCCCCAAGCGGACGGCGGAGTCCAGGCCCCGAAGGGCGCCCGGGGCGCTTACCTGCCGCCACCTCCACAGCTGCCGAAGGGGCCGCCTCGGGAAGGTCCCCGAACAGATCCATCCAGCCTCGCACTCGGCGGCGGCCGGCCCGAGCCGCGGCGACCTCCTCTTCCTCCTCCTCCACTCGCAAAGGCCCACCTGGATGCCAATCACCGCCGTGATGCGGAGCTCTCATTGGCTGCTCGCCTCCCTCGGCTAATCGCTCCTTTAGAGGGGCGTGGCTAAAGCACCCTCGCCAAAAAACAACCCAAAGAAACGCGGGCCTTTTCATAGGCCAGCCGCTCTGGAGGGCGGGACTAGAAGGTTGTAAGTCAGGCTCCGTTATTCCTATGGCTCAGGGATCAAGGAGGAGTTGGCGCCTGCCAATCATCCTTAGGGGCGGACCCGCCAGTTTTTCTTTCGAACGTTCTGATGACGCGCCGCGTTCTGCTACTTTGCTTCCCGGCAGTGAGATGCTTTTTGCAATAGCGGGAGGCGGAAAAATATTGACGGGGCACCAAGAGGACGAGGGTTCTGCGGGGCGGGGAATCTTGCCCCTCATGCTAGCTTTCTAAGAGAGACACGGCCGTGTAGGTCAAATTAATGATCCTCCGCAGGTGTGCTTTGAAAAACTCCTCCCCCCGCCGCTGAGATGGCTTGGTTACTTCTTTGTAACAATATGAAGCTGCCACTAGATGATGCCTGAGCAAGGCAAGAGGAAGTGTGGATGATATGAGACCTGATTTAAGGATAAAAAGCCAGTGTTGTGGGTTTTTTGGGCAGTGGGGGTGGCGGCAAAGGCATAGCCGCTGGGATCAGTGCATAGCTGTCAACTTTCCCCTTTTCTTGCGAGGAATCCTATTCGGAATAAGGGAATTTCCCTTTAAAAAAGGGAAACGTTGACAGCTATGGATCAGTGCCTAAAAAGCACGAGACAAGTGGGAAAGCGTGCTTCTAGGCATAGCACAAGGCAAGGAGAAGTGTAGACAAGGCCCCTAATGGTGGAGGAGCACAGGATGCAGAGTAAACGGGAGTCTCAGCAACCTAATTGAGAAGGGGGGAAGCCCATTTTGGTTCTGACCAATCGAGACTCAAAATCTTTGCTGATGAACTGGAATTCTCTCCCACAGAGACGGGTCAGTTGATTCCGATCTACCTTTTGCCCATCCTTGCTCTAGCAGGACAGGTAGAGGCAAAATAAGACATTGCTACTGCACCTTTAGTAGTTGTGTAGAAGAGGGAATTGAAGTAGCTCTTGTATCACCTAGTTGGCCACTGTCAGAAAAGAATGCTGAATAAGACAGATCTTTTGTGTACTCTAACAGAGCCCTGTCCTCTTTTGCAACTCTCCACCTACCCTACATTAAGTGAATTATGGTTAGAAAAAATATTTGCTCGTTATGTCTTTCAGCTTAATCAGAGGTGCCATAGGCTGCAAGGAATGGTGTCCTGTGATGTTGGGTTGGAGGGGTATTTAATATTGACAAAGTGGTCCATAGGCTCAGTGGTAGAGCATGTGCTTTTATTTATTTATTATTAAATTTATTTCCTGCCCTTCCTTCCAAAGGAGCCCAGGATGGCAAACAACAAGCAACGAAACAGTAACATATTTAAAACAATTCCAACACAGATGCAGACTCTGAAAGATCTCAACTTAAAAAGCATGTTGAAAGAGGTAAGTATTCATCAGGCCACAACTGCTCTGATAACCCCCATGCTTTCTCTTCTCCTTTTGCCCTAGTTAGCGGTCTTTCCTTTATTTCAACTCCCTGTCATCCTACATCTTCCAGGCTTGCTCTGACCCACATTGGGTCACATAGTACATAGCCAGGAACTAGGAGAGTCCACATTAATGGACTAGGAGAGACCACATTAATGTTAAGTGCCAGTTTTAAAGTTAGTAAAGGTAAAGGGACCATTAGGTCCAGTCGTAGCTGACTATGGGGTTTACTGGCCGAGGGAGCCGGCGTACAGCTTCCGGGTCATGTGGCCATCATGACTAAGCCGCTTCTGGCAAACCAGAGCAGCGCATGGAAACACCGTTTACCTTCCCGCCGGAGCGGTACCTATTTATCTACTTGCAGTTTGACGTGCTTTTGAACTGCAAGGTGGGCAGGAGCAGGGACTGAGCAACAGGAGCTCACCCCGTCGTAGGGATTCAAACCGCCGACCTTCTGATCGGCAAGCCCTAGGCTCTGTGGTTTAACCCACAGCGCCACCCACATCCCTTAGTTTTAAAGTTACTTTGCCCCAATTTTTAACAATATAATATCATTCTTTCTCTCTCCCCCCCTTTTAAGATGGTCTATATAATATATAATTGTGCTGCTTGTGCATTTGCTGACCATGGGTGAACGACACAATGGAAGTGTTCTAAATAAAATAAATTATTGTCTTAACTGCTTTGGAATGGCGAGTCATATGTTGTGTTAATAAGTTGTAAGCCATGTTGGAGATCGTTGGACATCTTTAAAATAACACCAATGTGTAGAATATGACTCTCATAACTTCTGAAAACAATTTGAAGGTTAAAAAAAGTGTGTACCTTTGATAAAATTTGGTGGGGCTGCTTAGGGTAAGATAAAATTGTCTTCTGTGCATAAGAAGAGCACCTTTCTCACCTGGCATGTGGACTGCAGGGCATGGACACCAACTGGCCATCAGCGTTATAGACACAGAATATTTAAAGGAAAGCTCTCTCGTACAACTGGGAAAATAGTACTTTCCATATTTGTTTACTTCTGAATTGAAATTTCCCCCCCCAAAAAAGAATGCTTTGTTTTGATGAAACAATACAACATTTGGTTAAGAGAACAAGCCAGAGGTCAAGAACAGAGTGTCCACTATTTGCATAAATGCCACATTTATTTCTTTAACTGAACAATGCCTTAAGTGTACACAAACAGTTGAAGACCCTAATTTCCAACACTCAATAGCTTTAAGACATCAAGAAAACTAGACTCGATTACTTCAGTATTGTTATTTATACAGTGGTACAGGGTGTGCCCACAGCAATCACATATATACAAAGCAAGAGAAATGGTCTCCCAGCATTTGGAGATGATGTCACAGGAAGAACTCATTTGGACAAACTAGATAATGGAAGCACAGGCAAAATAAGATTAATAAAAAATAAAAAGTAACCACAACCTTCATTTTTATACAGTAAGTTATTGATATTGAGTCACAGCTCATGAATGATAGTGATCCTCCCTACAGTTCATTGAACACACAACAGAAAGAAACAGTAAGAGCATATTAGAGAGTTATACATCTTGTGTTGTCACTTTTGCATGTTACCATATGGATAAGCAATCGCCTCTTAGTCCCACAGTTATTAGCTAATTGTGCTGCTTTTACTTGTTTCTCTGCTTTCCTGTTGCTCCTTGATAATTTATAAGACTACTTATACTGGGCTCTGCTATCCCCCTACTGAAGGGCAGTTCAGAGAGCATTTGATATTTTAGGTGAGCTCATTCCCCAATAATTTATTAGAATGGGAAAGAGTTTTATGTGAACAAAATAACACTGGCTTTTACAGTTACTGAAGGCCAGTCTCTAACCAATATATAATCTATGGAAGGGGATAAGTATGACATAATCTGAAATTATTTTTCTCGTATAACATTATTATCTCTCACCAGCCCCCACCTTGAGATAATTATGATATGGCTGTGTGAAACAGAGCAGAGATGGAAGTCCATCCTGTCAGTATTTTATGCTTCATTTAATAGGTTCCTTTTCCTGCAGGACTTTCCAAAATATGCTTTATTCAGAAATGCTGTTTCTTGCCCCCTAACAAAGGTCTAGATGATACTTGAAATTAAACAATTAATAAAAGGATCATTCAAAAATCTTTACATCTCAAATTAAGTAAAATGACAGTAAATCAGTGGAGACTCTTCTCAGATTGTCTGAAGAGTGGTTGATAACTATATCAATGTGGCTTGACATTTTGGCAATGGATAAAGCCATAACCAGCAGAAAATATACCAAACGTAATGATATGCTAGGTTATCTAAATAACACTATGATGGACCATTAGATCTCTGTTCAATATTCCAACCAAAGTACTAAACAAAAAATCCTTTCAGGATATCCATGCTAGTTGGAGACTGGATCATCTCCATTAAGCTACTGTCAATTTGTTGAGTTCACAATTCTTTTTTTGTCATTGCATTTAAGCCCTGATTCAAACATTGCCTTTCATTTTTAGGGGCTTTGGGTCAAGCCTTTGATCCCTAACTCAAGTCAGTCATGTTGTCTGCAGGTTTGCTGGCCCCAGAAACATGGAACTCTTGAGCAAGACCAGACTGTAGCCCAATAGTCACACTGTCAGGAACATGGTCTTCAGGTTGGCTGACCTAAGCCATGCCTCTTATCAATCTATCACTCCCCATAAAATGCAGCTCTTCCAAGCTCTACTTCTTCATTCACAAGGCAAGGTTACATACACATTTTTGCATCTCTTGATTGTATGG
Source organism: Podarcis gaigeae (assembly GCF_964106915.1). NCBI lineage: Eukaryota > Metazoa > Chordata > Lepidosauria > Squamata > Lacertidae > Podarcis > Podarcis gaigeae. The sequence continues at coordinate 62,015,671 of NC_139681.1, forward strand.
AAAAGAAAGGTACTGACACAACTTCTTCATCCATTGCCACTAACATAATTAAATCTCTTGACAATTTGATATGGACATAAATGAAGTAAAATATTTTTAAAGTTGTGTTTTTGTATGAAAGATAAGTGTTGTGATCCTATATATGACTTCCTTGTTGTAGGACAGCCTTCAATCATGTGCATAATTACTTGGGAGTAAGCCCCACTGAACACTGAAAGACTTACTTTCAAGAAACATGTTCAGGGCTGTACTTGTCCTGTTCTTTTTTAAAACAAGTCCAGATGATTTCTTCAACGTAGCCCAAGGTAGCTTTGAACTTATAGCATGAAAATCACTCAGGACATTTCAGAGAAATTCATTAGCTGCTTGCTGTCTGACTGCAAATTTTGTTGTTGAAAGGCTTCTACTAGATCAGACACTGATAAGAGAGTAATAATCACCACTGATTAGAAACTGAGAATCAGTTATGGATTTTAATTATATAATATTTAGACATAGGCTGGGAAGTTAAAATGAATCAAAGTTGCCACCAAGGGTATTTAATTTTGCTGTTTATGCATAAAGGGAATGTAAATCATGGGGATTAAGTACCACATATTGATTTGAGTGGGCTGTAAAATAGGATCCTATATATAAAGAGTTAACAGGAGATTCTTAAAATCAGATATGAGTCATGCTTAATTGATTGGTGCCAAAAAACTATTATTTGTTTTACTTTGTCTTACCCAAATTTGAAAGAAAATTGGCTATTTGTTTTACCAGAAATAATTGCTTAAGATGCAGATGTATTTTTGAAGGAGACTTTTAACGTATCACTAGATACAAGAGTGAAAAGAGGTATCTTTTATAACACACTGTTCCAATCTTATACAAGGGTCCTATCAGTCTTGCTACATAAAATAATCTACGTATTTCAAACCTACTTTTCTCTTAAAAGAAAATGACAATGGGTATTTCCAGACAATCAGTTTTGAGTGTAATAAACATACAGTAGTTTTTCACTTATTCTGGGAAGCCCAGGGGTTGTCCCTTGAAGATGCACTTCTGCTGAGCAGATATTGTATTTCTCCCAAGTGTTCCCTAAATACTGTGAGAGTTTTTATTAAGTACCTTGGAAAATGCAATTCTTCTCTCAGATAGTGCAACTGTTACTATTTCAACTGCTGTGTAGGATGTGGTTGTGTGAGTGTCACAGGAACTTACTGAACACTGCCTGCAACAAGAATGGTGATAAAGTGGCCCAACTTGTTCCTCCGATGCCATAAATAATGGCCGATGGGGAAAGGGTGAAGCAAACCCCCCTCCCATCATTCCTGTCTTGGGAAAATATGAACTCACCTCCAGCAAAACATCCCTATTAAGATTGAAGGTCCATTTCAACGTTACATGCAGATGCGCATAGCATCCCACTGATAGATTGGGGAGGGGGTGTTGACTGTTTCTTTAAATAAAAAGCGACCTTGGGAGGTTGCTCATGGGAACAAATAATGCTAATGGAGAGGGCGTTTAATCCCTTCCCTACCAGCTATTCCTTCTGCTCAAAATGGGCATCTGGAAGAGGCTGTTTAGAGAAGAAAAAATACAATGGGGAAAATTCGGTACATGCTTAACCACAAGCCTCACTGCTATTCCTTCACTTCTAATCACAGTCTCCTGAAGCTAGTTTTCATTATATAAAGAGCATTGGGGGAATGTTATACATATCTGCATGTAACATGTAGTTCAGCCTTTAGTTGAACAAAACAAACATTGGCTAGGTGACTGAAAAGAAGAAGAAACCTGCTAGGCAGCAAGTGCAGTATTTGAAAGAAAACCAAGATAGGCTCACAAAAAAAGCTGACAGGGCCCTCTCCCATCACTACACTGACTCACTTCCACATCTTTTCTTTTAGCAGAATTGAGATGCAGTATAATGTATGTGCGTAGGTGGAAAAAAACAACACCACATGATAAACAGAATGTACATTTTTCAGTGAAGTAAATAGAAATAAATACTTTATAAATATAATCTCATCCTACTCTTTCTTGCTCTATCAAGTAAAATGTCAATAAGTTATGAATTAGCTGAACACAATCCTATCACTTTTATCTCCTTTGAGTAACATGTTTTATAATGTTCACACTTTTACAGATTCCTTTCTCCTTAAATTGAACAGTTGCTTTAAAAATTAAATCATTTTTATTTTTTAAAAAAGACTCTTGCTTTGTTAGTGGTCATATGTCACCTAGGTCACCCAATAAAGAGATGGGCGGAAGATCACATGTGCACAAGGATTCCAGGGTGTACCAGGCTTCTAAAGTTACAACAGAAATGAATTTGGCCAATGAAACTGTAACTTGAGATGGATCGCTCTGTGGCGCAGGCATCTGGCGAGATGAATGACAGAAGAGATCCAAATTTAAAATGGGGACCCTCAAACAGCACCCATTATTTCACTTGGTTTGATGAGATGGGCGGCCCTTTAGGCTAAATTCTGGTTTGGGCTGTCCTCCGCCTAGACAGTTTGGACCTGTCAGAGAAACCAAGGAAGAAGAAAAATGAAAGGATAGGGAAAAGAAATAAGGTAGAGGAATCTTCAGAATCTCAACCCATGTTCAAAGAGACAAAAAACAAACCCAGACTTCTCAGCTGAAGCCTTGAATGTTGTTCTTATTCTAGATGGTGTTCTTCAACGTTGGAACCTCTTATTGTTGGACTACAACTCCCATCATCCCTGACCACTGGCTAAGCTGTTTGGGAATGATGGGACTTGTAGTTCAGCAACATCAGGACCCCCATTTGAAGAATTCTGGTTGAGAGGGGTTTGGGATTTTAAGCTATTCAGTTACCTTATTGATCCAGCCAGGAGAGGATTAAATGCATACAGCCAATCATGCATATCCTTGTCGTTGCTTGCCTGCAACAGGATCCCACGATGTTCAGTGCACACTGCGAATGTGTTGGGGGTCTAAAACAGGGGTGTATAGTTGCATGTGAGACTCAGTTGTAGAGGAGAAGCATACAAAGAAGCATACAGTAAAATGCATTGAGTGCATATATTACAGGCCAAACCAGATGGTCCCAGATCCGATGACTGGCATTGCAGCAGCTCCTGCCCCCAATAGTTTGTAAAACAATTCAACACTTGCTTTCTCTAGATGTGTAAATCACAGATCCCTTTACAACTGTAGGTGTCAGGCCTGGCTCTCTGTCCTCATCCTGGAGGACACGTCCATTCTTCAAAGTGTTCACTGCTATTACTTACATGGTCTACCTGCAGAATCATCCTGCCCAGATGTCCACTCCACTTCAGCCTTAGACTCAGCTCCTATTTATACTTAAAGCACAACTGGACAGGAGAGGGATAGGATCCGAGAGTTCTTACCTCCCACATCCCTCCTCCTCCCTGCAGGACTGGAGAAATCATGAGCATAGCAATGTCATTAAAGGAAAAAATATATATAGATGTTAAAGAAGTGGGGGAGAATCTCAGATCTGGGGACCAAATGTGGTCACCCAAACCTCTCTTATCTGGCCCTCAGGACTCTCCCAGGCTACACCACCCCACATTTCCTCAGGCTCTAACCTGCTGGGCTGCAATCCTGCCTCAAGTTCTTTGCTTGGCTGTAATGTGCGTAATAGCTTGCCTAGGTGTGGAGAGGAAAGATATGTGGGTGTAGGTGACTTTTGTGTGGCTGGAATGTATGCTGTGTAAAGAGATGGCCATCTTCATTGCTCTGCTCACTTTTTGCCTTTGGTCCCACTCCTACTCTAAGAAGCAGCACTGCTGTCAAATCATGGCTGAGGATATAAGGATGTACTATAAACCATACTTAAGACATCAAATCTGTTGTCGGTTCATTGGTTTGTTTCTAGTAGACCAAAGTATTAGGTTAACAGTAACAGCAATACCTGCAGAATGTGTTTCTAGCTGTCTTGACATGGCTTTGCACCCCCGCACATTCAAGGGAGGAGAATCTGAAACCATCGGGGCAATTGTCCTCAACAGACATGCTAGATGTAGCTTGTTCACGAACAGGTCTGGTTATGCCACTTAAGATCTCTGGCTCTGCTGTCATTCCTGTCTCTGTACTTCACACCCTTCTTGGATTTTAGCCATTGCCATGGCCTCTTCTTTCCCTTACAGCCCAGTCTCCAATAAATTACCCAGAAGCACTAGCTGTGGATTCTCTGATTTTGCCCAACCTATGAAGTTGTCCTTACTTTCAGCATCGCCTGCTGGTCTTCACTGTATTCCACCTGAGCTGATGAGAGATTGAGGACTGCTCTCTCCACAGAGTCCTTGTCGGTGTTGTAGATGTAGACATAGGGACGTCTCACAACCACATAGCGCTTCACCCACCCATTTGTGTGGGGCTCCAGAAAGTGCAGGTAGCCTTTCCTGGAGACAATAGGGCTGTAGAGGAGACATATTGGCATCATGCTTTGTAACTGCATAAAAACTGCACCGCATCTATTGATTTCTAAAGATTTTTAGCACCACCAGAATTGGCACATGTGATGCCATTACTGGACTGTGCGATTCCTTGGTTCAGAATATAACATTATCCACTGACATTGCTCATCCTCCATATGATGTGGAATGTTACACCCCTGAGTTACATTCTAGTTTGGATGTTAATCTGAGCCAATGAAGAACTCCTCCATTCCGCAATCTGCCCTACCAGTGGCTGCTGCTGCTGTTTGGGCAGCAGCAAGGCGAGGTGGGGAAAATAATAATAATAATAATAATAATAATAATAATAATAATTATTATTATTATTATTATTATTATTATTATTATTATTATTATTTTATTTATACCCTGCCCACTCTGGGCGGCTCCCAACAAAACACTAAAGACAGGTTAAAACTTCAAACATGAAAAAACTTCCCTAAACAGGGCTGCCTTCAGATGTCTTCTAAAAATCAAATAGTTGTTTTGTATTTCCTCCCCTTTCCCTCCAGGCCACCTGGTTCATTGGCACGGTCATATTCCAGGAGACAGGAAGGGAGGAAGGGAGGAGGGAAAGAAAAGGAGAAAGACACCCCATCCTCTCCAAGCCACCCCTGCCAGAACAGCAGTAACAGCCACTATAAAAAGGTATTAGGGAGCTCATAGGGAGAGAGTGGACACTGTCTCTCCCAAAGAAGCAATGGGGTCCAATTTTAGTTCACAACAAAACAAGCTATTTTCTGATCTATTGGAGGAATTGATTTGCTTACAGGGTCTTGCCCAGAACCCATTTTCATTTCTTAGAAATAGCTCTGCTAAATTCAAAAGGAATGCACTCCTGTTAATTATTGCATTCTTCACCGTGCAACTGCTTCCCTCCCAAGGGAAGAGGCACAGAGGAAAAGAAATGTACCATGTACTTAGGTCAACGAACCCTTCAGTTTAGTCAAGAATAAGATTCTTTCCACAAAGCCCATAACTTGTACCTGACCCGGATCTCTTGAATATCAGGGACCAAAAGGCGCTGGGTCTCCTTTTCATCTTCAGGCCCACAGGTGGGGGATTTCTTTTGTTCTCCTTCAACTGTGGGCTCAAATTCAGGGCTTTCTGCCCTTGAAGAGAGCTGCAGAGTTCTGCAAAGGAAAGGCGGGCAGGTATGTAATTTAAACTCAACTTTGGCCTCCTTAAAAAAAAAGTTGACACATCGTCTGAAACTGTGCTCATAAATGTGTCTCTAGACTGATCTGAAATTCTTAGCTTTGCCATCTTCCTCACCTGGCATCCGTGCCACTGTACCGTCCTTCAACCAATGATGGGCAGGTGGAGGAGGGGGTCAAGGTGGAGCCACCAAGGGCTGGCATGGAAGGGTCTCTTAGCAGAGTCACTGACATTTCAGATAGCTGTACACAAAAAGAATTAATCACTGGAGCTGCTTGCTTTACCACAGGCCTCTCTAAACTAAGAAGTACAAGGTGAGGATGAGTATCAAAGTCAATTTCTATTAAAAGTTAATGTCTACTATTTTCAATGGGTCTACTCTGAGCATGACTACTTTTGCATACAGCCCAATGAGCTATTGTAGTACCTATGCCTTTTATTTTCCCAAACATGGCACTGTGGCAAAGGTTTCTAGGTGCATAGGAAGCTGTCTGATACAATTGATCCACCTAGCTCAGTACTGTTTACACTGACTGGCAGTGATTTCCCAGGGTTTCAGACGGGTCTCTTCTAGGCCTACCCAGAGATGCTGGGAGATGTTATACATGCAAAGGATGAACTCTACCAGTGAGCTACAGCCCTTCCCCTTCTGCTTGTATGTTCCCAGAGAAGGACATAGTCATGGGGTGTTTTTTCAACATGCACTTTTATTCCCAACAATTCTGTCCTCAGAGAGTCAGCTCTTTGCACCTGTCTGTCCCTGAAAGAAAAGTGCTACCTGCCTGACAGCTAATTAGCCACTGTGGGTACAGTTTCATACCACCGTTTCCATCAGTATTCACACATCTTTGCTGAGTGACAGGGCACCCCACAAAAGCACAGAGTTTCTCTTACCTTGCTCTCACTTGCGCTAACACAGACATGGCTGTGGGTGTACTCTCTGTTGAATGTGTGTGTAAGGAGGCGCAAGCACTGTAGAAAAGATGTTGGGGGGGGGGAGAGAGATTAAGAGATACAGGTTGTAAAAAGAGACTTGGCCCTGACCAGGACAGAATTATCTATTATACTAAGCATGCTGTAGAGCAGGAATAGTAAACCCTTTTTCCAGTCTGAAGACCACATTGATGGTCCACTACATCTCTAAGGGTGCATGTCAGCAATGGGCAGGGCCACTGTACAGTATATACATGCATGCATACACACACACACACACACACACACACACACTACATATACAGCACACATACAGAGCACACACACAGTCAACACACATACAGACCACACATGTACCCTCACCATATATACTGCTCACACAAAATCCACATCTTCATGTATCAATCTACTTAAACAGAGCTGGGCATCACAGTGCCACCTTGTAACTAGTTGGATATAGATGATGTGTGGGGATAGTGTTATTATATAGTTTAGCCATAAGGTGACACTGGATCTAGTTGGATCTGGGTGGAGACAGGAATTTCCTGTTGCTGTTTTGTTCCTGTCAGAGGGAGACCTTAAAGCCCTTGCCTAGCTTTGTAACCGTCATGTCCTCTAAGCCTCCCACGGCAGACAATATCGTTCATGTGAAAAATCTAAACCAGCACAGAGAAATTTACGGCAAGACCACAATCTCCTCTGTTCAGAAATCTCATTTTCACTCCCGCCCTCAGCTCCTGCCCGCACTCAGGGAAGACCATCTGTTTCATAAACAAAAGGCAATGCTGAGACCAGCAGTTTAGGCACCATGAGAATGCAGGTTCTAGCGATGCCATTCCCATGCTATGCCAAAGACAAAGATGTAACTGGCATGGTGTTGCCCCAGAATAACATATACCTTGACGGCAAGCTCTTTCTGCCTCTCACTGGGGGTGTCCAGTGGCAAATTCCTCCCCTCAGGGGTACCATCTGCTGAGATTGGAGAGGAAACACAAGATGTACTGCGGGAATCCGAGTCTTCACAGGAGCTTGAGGAAAGGGAATCGAGACCCAAGCGCTGGGTTGTCTCTAGTTTCTCACGCAGAAGCAGGTAATGCCTTGTTTTCTCAACCTGCGGAAATAAACCTCTGGCTAAGTAAGGTCACAGACATCTGCAGAGAGTCATCTCACACAGAGGTCAATCCACACACCTCATGTCTTCCCACCCTTCCCGCCAACACGGACATGAATAAGGACCACTGGGCTTGAGTCTTACTTCTTGCAGGAGGCTCAGTTTCTCCAGTTCCCACTGATGATCCAAGATGAGACTGTCACTACGGGGCCGCCAGCCTGCCAGGTTCTCCTCGCCTCGCACATACGCCACAGATGTGTCAAGCACACGCCTTCGTCTTCTTTGCATGCCTGCAAAGGACAAAGTTGCAAGTTGCATTCAGCATTGCTCATGCCCAGTCTGCAAAGCATGTGGGCAGTGTTTCTTTTAAAGCAGATTTCCCAACTTCACATATTCCCCATCAAGACACTCCACAAATAAAAAAGAAGAGAGAAATGAACACAAAGCATGCTGTACTAGTGGTAAAACGGTTTCTACATAGGAGTCTGTAGTTCTTCTCTACTATACAATAACTAACAGAACAAATGCCTTTGCGCAGATTTAAATCCTCATTTGGTTGGCAAGGTCAATTTGACCAAGCCATGCCCATCTGCCCTCATCAGGTAAAGATGCAACTTTGCAGGGGCCAATGATCAGTTGATTGTCTCTGCTTGCAAAGCATTGTCACCTGATGTTGTCATTGACAGGTGGGACAGCTCAACCTACCTGTTAAAAATGGCCTGTGAGGGTTGGGAAGGTAAGGGTCCAGTCCATTGGCTAGATCTACACCCCCGTTTTAGGGGATCACATTGTTTAGGCATGCAGCCTTTCTCTCCCCCTCTGCCCCAAATCCTCAAAATGCAACCAGAGGAATGGTGCATTACTAGTTTTCACAACACTTAGTTTTTACAACACTTCCCTCAAAAAGCATGATGTTTGGGCAGTGTTCAAGTTATGTTGCACTGACATTGCAGACAGATATGTTTCTGTGGATGTTTACGATTCAGGTATTAAGATGCAAAGGGCCACCCATATTCATTCAAGTAAAATAAGTAAGTCTCATGGCAACAGTAAAATTGACTCTCCTAATGTTACATTCTTTTCCTCTTAGCACAACCCCAGCATCCCCTATGGGCCTGTCATGATGACAGTGCTAATTAGAACCATCAGAAAGTGAAGCCAAACCAAAGAGAAGTTTCTCACCTGGACTGCCAGCATCAGCCACCCGACAAAGGCTGAGTTCATATACCCCAGTTACACGGTTACTACAAGGAAAAAGAGTGAAACATCAGAGCATGGTGTTGCAATAAATGACCTTCATGTGCATGTGGCACATTAAATGTAATGGCTAAGGTAATATCAATTTTTAAAAAGGAATCCAGAGAGGATTCTGGAAATTACAGTCTAGTTAGCTTTACATCTGTCCTAAGAAAACTGGTAGAAAGTACAGCATTGTTAAAGAAGGAATAACAATATAAATATGAGAGAACAAACCTTGTTGAAGCGTAACCAGCATGGCTTCTGCAAGGTTAAGCCCTGTCACACTGGCAAAGGAAAGTATTTCTTTACACATCACAGTGTTAAATTGTTAAATTACGGGATTATTTCCCAAAAGAGGCAGTGATGGCCACCAACTTGGATAGAATTAAAAGACAAATTCATGGAGGATAAACCTATCAGTGACTACCAGCCACAATGGCTATCGCCCCCATGGTTGTGCAGGCAGTATGCTTCAAAATACTAGTTGCTGGGAGACTGCTGTTGTGATTTAGTCCTGCTTGTGGTCATTCCATGGGCATCTAGTAGGTCACTGTGAGAAGAGGATGCTGGACTAGATGGGTCACTGACCTGACCTAGCAGGACTTATCTTATCTTCTTAACTATAAACATTAGTTGGTAACCCCTATGTTTATATCTAGACTTATATGCATTCTTTCCAATAAATCAAAAGTTTTTCTTTTTTGAGGTATGCTCTTATTCTGCCAGCAGAACGGGAAATGAGACTGCTTTACCTTTCTGAGGCTCGAAGGCTCCCACTTCCAAAAAGATTGCGGATGGACCGAGAAGCAGGGAGTTTGGCATCTCTGGAGTAGAAGACCATGCAGAAATCTTTGGTGATCACAGCTGGTTGGGTGCAGTTCTCCATCTAAAATAGGAGGATACTTGCTAGGTTTTTTTAATTTAAAAAATGCTTTCCTGGGATGCTCTTGGCTGTTGGTACACAATGAAAGGCTCTCAGATGGTGTGAGTTTGCCTTCAAGAGCAAAATGATGTTCTGCAGCAGGTTTCCCAATGATGTCATGCATGTATCCTTAATAATCCATAGATGTTTATATCATTGCTATTTGGAGCTACTCTCATAAAACTACAGTCTTATATACACTTTCCTGTACATACAGCTACATGGAATCCTTGCTTTAGAAACCTGGCACCTAGCAGAGTACTAGTATCCCTTTTTTCCTGTCTTTAGTTAAAAACAACAATGCATATCAGTTAGGTATACTACAGGCAGCAGCGCTTCATTGGTGTTACTCACTGCCTGCCTACCCACACTCTCCTCCAATAGCAAATGCCTAGGTAGGTATCATATATCATAGAGCTATCATCCAGCATGGCCCACTGTTATTATTTGGATTTCCTAATTTAAAAGATTTTTTTTATAACAGCCTTCATTCTTTTTAGAATTTCAAGGCACTCTACATTCAGTTAGATCAAGCATAAAATACAACAATAAAATCATTGTTTTATTGCACTTCTTATGCCAAGAAATATAAGGTCAAATTACACATGATGGTGTCAGAAAGAAAACAAAATTCCCAATAAAAAATAAAAAGCAGTCAATGAAGTCTGCAATCCTTAGCAGAAGACAGCCAGGTAGACAAGAGGTACATAACCCTTTCCCTTCAGGCTCCCTCTCCAAAATATATGTATCTTTCATCAGGGCTTTTTTTCAGCTAGAACTCACTGGAACTCAATTCTGGCACATCTTAGGTGGGCACCGTTGCCATTCTAAGACAATGAGGGAGGTGTTCTTAATGAGTTCCAGCACCTCTTCTTTGTAGAAAAATAGCACTGTCTTTCATCTGAATGACTAAAAATCAGCTGGGAGCGGAAGAGATTTCAAGAAGAAAAATGGCCCGGAGAAGTTTTAAGGGCCTCCCCCACACGCTCTGCAGCCCACCCACTGCAGCTGCATTTCATGTTACTTGCCACAAAAGCAATTATGGGAAATCATACATCATTTAGAGCTGTACTATATTTTAAAACAAGCATCCACTTGCAAAAAGATTTCCGTTGGGAGCAGGGTGGTAAACTCCCGCAAAAAGCAGAACAAGACTCCGAGGAGCTGCTTTCCCTACAAGTGTTATTAAAATAAGACAAGTTTTGGAAACAAGCAGACAGTGACATTTGCTAAGAGGTGCTCTGCTAGGAAGGATGCTCACTGCGTACTAAAAATGGTCCCTCAGGCTCTCTCCCCTGTCAGTCACTGGCAGTCCTTTCTATTCTCTTGACAAGCAGTGGCTTTGGTGACTTCATTTGGTGACGAGCTAGCTTCAGTTTAAGAGTCTACCCTGCTTCCCAAATACTGCTGCTTTTAGTAATAGTTTCAGGGACAACACATTATAAATGCTTTTGTCCAACTTTCCTGTTTAGGGGAAGACTTTCATAAACAGATGGTGACAATGCCCATCATTTATAGTTATCCAAAAGTAAGAAAGTCTTGTGGTCTAGTGGATAGAACAGGAATGGCCAGGTGTTGTTTGACTACTATTCCCATCATCCCTGACCAATGGCCAAGCTGATGGGAGTTGTAGTCCTTCAACATCTGGAAGGCACCACACTGGCTGCCCCACAGATTGACCTGGATGAGGGAGATCTGAGTCTGAATGCTTGTTAAGCCATGAAGCTCATTGGATGATTTTGAGCAAGTCTCTGTAGGTCCATTTAGTCACTCTTCTATATGTACCTTAAATGCATGGAGGGAAGGACAAGACTGCTGCACATGCTGCCCTTGCTCCTGATGTTGTCCCACCTCTATACATTAGTCTGAAAGAGGAATCTATGTAGCTGTAACTGTGGGCATGTAGGCATTCTACATGACCTGGAACCCTGTGCAGTTTGAACCCTGCTCAATCAAATTGCATGGTGCACCTACTCATGCATAGGAGGTGTGCACCCCATTAAGACCTTCTAACTAATACATGGGAGCAATTCATTAAGACATTCCAGCTCCCCCAAACAAACTTCATGTACACACAGAAACAACGTCTGAATGGATTTTATCACTCAGGGTAAAATGCTGGGCTGGGGCTGATGTGAACTGTAATCCAAAACATCTGGAGAGCACCAGGTTGGCAAATGCTGATGTAAGGGCTTCTTGTATTGCTATGTTAGCCTAGTGTCATCCAAAACCCCATATTAGTTTGAGAATCACAAGGAATTATGGGACTGCTTAAGACAGGGAGGACTGGAGTAAATCAAGGTGGAAGCCCCTTTCTAAAACTCAGCTCTGTGTGGTCTATTTATAGGAAATGCTAGGAAGACACTGATGGGTCTTGCCTCAATGTACGCCGAGAGGGTCATGTAGATTTTCTCTCTGTATGGGGTGACACGATTCAGCAGCAAAGAGTTGTGCATGGAGCTATCCCAAGCCGCTTCAAACTGGTAAAACGTCCTGCAAAGAGACAGCAAGATGGTTGGTTAAAAATAAACACTACCATCAACCACCAAACTGTGAGACTTGCATCAGCAGCAGTACGCAAACATGCACACACAGAGAGACATATTTGTGCTGAATGGATGCAGCCATCCTGGAGTGCTGTGGCTCAAAAACACCCCTTCATTATGAAGGGCAATAGTGAAGGCATCTGTGGGAATCCTCAAGGGAATCTTCTGTGCTGTGAATTCATGGTTGTTGTTTTAAATATTGCATAAGAGCAGAGGTGATTTGGGGTATGTTTTAAGGTTAAAATTTAAGCCATGAGATGATGGGGTGCCAGAAAGACATAGAAAGAGGAACACAGTAATAGAAAAAAAGTTGTATGCAGGTGGCATTCTCTCATCTAGAATTGGCAATAAACAAGTTTCAAGTTGTCTGTAAATATTATGGCTTAGCAGAAAAGTCACATGTTTCTGCTTACATTGCCATGGTAAAGCCAAAGATCTCTTCCATACTTATCGTGGGGTGTAATTTAAACATGCCCTCTGAGAGTGAATGTGGGCAAGGGGAAAGGAAGCAAGAGTCAAGGGGAAAGATGAGGAAAGCAATACGAAAACAGAGAGCTTCTCTTGATCCCTGAAACAATTGGGTATTTTCAGATTTTGTCTAAAGCACTCCAGGGCCATATCTCTTCAGTCAAACATAGCACACAGACAATCTATCTTCCTTCCACAGGAAGGAGGTACTAATTTTCAGCAAGCATGTTCGGAAAAGAAAAGAGTGAGGATGCTCAGTGCTACAGTCAGTTCCATCTCTCCAGAAGCATTTGGCATTGCAGACCTTAAAAGTTTGATATGTTCATAAAAGTGCTTTCAGTGAATTCTCTTTGAAGTTCGTTTCCCACATACAGCTACAGTCACCAAAGCTCCAGAAGAAAACTGACTATTCCACCAATCTCTGATTTATAGGGAGAATTGTGACTCTGAATGATAGGGAGATATAATTCTCTCCAGACCTATCTTACCCTAGCCTTTTCCTGTTTGGTTACTGATATCTCAGAACTACTTCTTGCTTTGTGAAATTAGGCACATAAGGTACCTGAGTTTAGCCCTTTTTTGGGGGGGGGGGGAGTGTGATCTTTTAGCAGGCCCCATTAAAAAAACATCCATATTGTCTTTTGAGAACAATAACTGAGATAGTCTACCAGTACTGTGACATACTATCCCACTGAGGAAGCCAGGGTTTCCAGAAAGATCACCACACATGAAATAGAGGTTCAGTTCTTTGCATAATGGAAGCACCAAAGCAGATGTAAGCTCTGATGACATGCAGCAGCAACAGGGCTTCTGAGGGCTGAATGTGCCCCCCCCAAGCCTCTCCCTCAGATTCTCAGGATTCTCCCCATGCCACACACCCTCTTCCAAGTATCTTTGCCTTGCTGGAATGTTTATTTGAATGATGACAATTCCTTGTTTGCCTGGATGGAGGATGGAGAGATGGTTGTGCAGTGTTTGTGCATAGAACCCTCTGGCTTTTGTAGCCCATTGTAAAAGTCACAACCATGGTTCCGCCCACATCTGCCTTTGGCCCTGCCCACCACCACTGGAATGCAGCCCCCTGCTCATGAGCTAAAACAGATCTCATGCTGAAAATGGTTCTCCATTCTGGATATACAGACACCCAAACGTGACTCTCATCCCCTTTAAGTAGCCTTTCCCATTATGATGGCATTCCTTTGGTGGAACCTTTTTGGCTCAGCATTTTTGTGCCACTAAACAACAGAAAAGGGTGACCAAAATATTCGGACTTTAATATGTGTCTGAGCATCCTCATGATTCAAAAACATTTCCACATGGACATTCCACTTTCACAGCTCACCAACACTCATATCAACATAGTCAGAAGCCTCTTTAAAAAAGAAGCCAGGTCTCCCCTTGGGAAGATTGTGCATTATAGTAGGTCCACCTCTCAGAAATAGTTGTTGACTCTTGTTAAAGAGGATCTGACTATTAGTTGATGATGCACAGTTTCTATCCCATTCTAAACATTGCATCTTGACACTGAGAGTCGCAGCATCTTGCCAAAACCAAAACTGAAAGAGCTGAGACCAAGATCACGGAGACACAAGCCACGGGAGAACAGGTAACTCCAATAGGAAGGAAGGAAAGAAGATTAGGAAAGGAAAAGGAAAAGGGAAGAGGAAACAAGGGAGAGGAGAAAGAGAAAAGAGAAGGAGGGAATAGATCAAGCAAGTGTGTGAGAGTAAAGTGAGGTAGAAATACCTAGTGTCATTTCCCAGTGAAATGCTATAAGTGGAAGGCAACCCAAGACAAACACATGTACACATACACACATACACAAAGAAATCAAAATGTCAGAAAGCATTGTTTATATGGTGCCCTGTGGAAAGCTACCCAGAGAGGCAGCTACATGGGGTAGATGGTGATTTGAACAGAGTGCAGCCATAGATTGTTGTGAATTTGGTAAAGGTGGGCAACAAATGAAAAGCAAAAATACTATTGTCCCTTCACTCTGGGAGCTTCCAGACCAGCTGTTTGTTAAGCATTGATCCTGACACGTTTGCACAGAGGCTTTACAACATTGCCTGTTTATTGAGCATTAATCTTGATATGTTTGCATGGACGTTATACAATATTGCTAGCTAGTGGTTGTTATCCTGCACTTTCCAGGGCAATTTTCTTATCAGACCTTTTCTGGTGAGAAAAGTGACAGGATATTAGCACTAGAAACTGCAGGATAATAACCTCATCTTGTATAAGTGAACAGTCGATCTGGAAGTGCCCTCTCTTGGTAGAAGAGCATGGTCACAGAATGAAATTCAGAACATAGTTTTGCGTATTCAACACTCTCCTTTCACTTTTTAGTTGAATTTATAATATCTGTGTCCATCCAGCTAGGCTCCCTTCCCCTGCATTAGGGGATCAAGGATCAAGACTGTTTTCAGTGGAGCGTAATTCTTATCAAGATTTTAATTCACAGTGTGAAACATGGACTAAAATGACTTGAGCAAGGCAAAAGCAGAAAGGGGTTCTGGGTGAAATTCGCACAAACAATAGTTTTCAGCCCTCTTCCAAAGAAAACATGCCAAATACAAATGAATCACTGAAAACACATTGCTAAGCAAATATTGTATGTGGTGGGGGTGGGAAGGTGAGATTGTGGGTTCCTTAAAAAAAATAAAATACAGAATTTTGCACTGTCAAGAACTTAATGGGAATGCCACTAGTATGACTTTCAAATCTAGAAGTTAAGATGAAGGAATGCTATTTTGGGGGGAGGGGCTAAGTGCATAGAATTCTGATTATGTCACTTCATTCATTGTTTCATGATATTTGTACTGAGAACGTTGGGTGTTCATCCATTGCCCTAGACTCATTCACTCAACAATAAACTTTAACCCTATTCCATAGGTTATGGGCTTGTCTACACTGATACACTAGAAAAGAAGAAATGTGTATGTGTGTGCTCTTTAATTATTGGATCTCATGTACCTATCCTTTGACAACACCAGAAATATATATTACTAATACAATCACTTTCCTAAGCATCTGGTATTCAGTTTGGAGAATTTAGAAATATATTATCAAGCAGAAGTTGCATATAAGCAGAAGTTGCATTTTTTTCAACAGGCAATTTAGCTCACACATAAATACATTGCTAGTCAGATGGTAGGGATGAGAAAAAAGCTTTAAATTCTGTAATCTAGTCTAGAATTTACACTCAAGTATCCAAGGTAGTGAGTTAGGAAAATGTATTATCAAAAGTTTCTTCAATTGGTCATTTGCAGGTCACATTTTAGAGAAGTTACTGAAACAAAGCAAGTCTGAATTATATAGAGCTGTTATGGTGGATCTGGAAAGCTATGAGTATGACCTCGTGCCTCAACCTCTTAAACAGCCTTACTGTAGTGCTACACAAAAACGCCTCCGTGTTGAGCCAGCATAAGAATCGTAATAGGGAGCATTCCCACTGTTTAACCCATGCTGCCAGCTACTGCTTTAAGCAAGGGTGGTTCACTGCACAGGAGGGTTCCTCTAGCAATAGAGTAAGTTGCTTCGTAAGGCAATCCAGGACTAGGACAATGTGGGGCATCCTTGCTGGTCCCTGGCAATCCATCCTCCTCAACTGGATTTGGGCCTGAAAGACCAAGGAAATTTGAGGGTACACGGAGAGCAAGTCGTAAGCAAGCACAGTTTGTGACACTGCACAACATTGTCACTGATCACAGAGGCATGCTTGTGAAGACATCTGGCATCACTTCCTATTTCCCAGCTTTGTGAAACTGAAGGCAACATGAGATAACCTTCTGGTCTTAAACCAGCAAGGTTTAGGAATCACTGAATTAAAACATACTATACACTGAACTGTGATGAGTAATGTGCTGCTAAATTGAAAAAGATCACGTTTTCTGGTCCAGATTACAGCATGCCCTGATAAAGAAAGAGAAGAAGCAAGCAAGGTGTGCCATGCAAAGGTGCTATAGCAAGATATAGAATTCAAGATATAGCAATAATTACTGGTAAATACCAATTGTTGGAGGAAAATCAGCTGGTGTCTCAATTTACATAGAAGTGCTAAAAGTCAATCTGACCTGGGAAAAGTTCCTTCCCAACACCAAATACACACAACAACTGTCAAGTTCATCCCAAGGAGAACATTACCCAAGCTCACACACAAGCCAATAATGGAACACAGTTCCACCATGCTACCTGGAACAAGCAATAGAACACAGTGGACGAAACAAACAGAACTGCTGAAGAAGGAACTGAGCTCTGGAATGTTGTTACTAAGGCTAGGGTTGGGGAGCAATTAAATCCACTTCCCATTTAAAGCTGAATTTATCAAATTCACACTTTCTCAAGCAGTATAAGAACCAATATATAGCCATCCTTTGAAATGCACATGCATCTCAATTTTGAGATGCCGTACTCCAACTAGCTAATGCTTACAACAATTCATTTACCTGCAGGTATAGGGTGGTATACAGATTTATTTATTTAATCAATGATGATGATGATATGCATAAAATGAATATTTTCATGAAATTTATACATAAATGCATTATATTAGGAGAAATTGCTTGCAAAAGCCTTACATTAGTCAAAGCTGCATACAGAACTGTGCTTGTTAGGAAATATTGGCTAACTTTCATGTGGATTTTTAAAAAGAAAATTTGCAAATTGCTGCAGAAATGTTGGGACCCAAATTTAGGAATGGAAAAAATGAGAAGCTCAGAGAACTGAAGCTGACGGATCCTTTCATCTCTATCCAAGACGGAAAGGCAGAATCTGAAGATTGAATCTATTTATTAGTTAACACATATTGATATCTATTGTTATTTAAAAATAGATAGACCCCTGCCTTAAGCATGGGCTGCCTAACTGCACATGTCTAATTTGGTTCTTAGGTATTTGCCAAACACTGACGGTCTCTGAGTTCTGGAAGTACACTTATTCCCTGGAGTTAAAGGCCAGGATAGTGATAACAATGAATGACTGGATGGCATATCATTATTTATTGGACTGCTATACCTCTATAATGACTACCTGCACAAAATGGTGCCTGGCACCAATCAGAGAGCCACATGCAAGCAATAGACCACATATTATTGCTTTGCAGCGTCATTGTACAGTATACAAGGGTAGTACAGTGGTACCTTGGTTTAAGAACAGCTTAGTTTATGAACAACTTGGATTAAGAACGCTGCAAACCAGGAAGTAGGTGTTTTGGTTTGTGAACTTTGCCTTGGAAGCAGAACATGTTCCGCTTCCTGTTGAGTGTAAATTGAGTCCCCCACTGCATGCCTTGGTTTAAGAACACTTGGGTTTAAGAACGGACTTCCGGAATGGATTAAGTTCATAAACCAAGGTACCACTGTATCTCCAGTATAGAATGTCTATTGATTTTGGGTACTGAAATTCAATACTGCATCTCTCTCATGATCTTAGAGTTGAAGTTGTTGAAATTATGCAGATATGTAATAGGATCTCTCATATCATTACATTTGAATCAATAGAAACTGTGGGAAGGGGGTAGCTGTAGTTTAATGGCACTATGGTGCTGAGAATTGGGGTGTTCAGCTTTCCTCCTAGTGCTGTTTGCACTCCAAGCACCATTTTCATACTGCCCTCAGGCAAACAGCAACCTGGTGTGTGATTTTAATCAAGAAAATGGTGGTGAGGGAAGGTTTTCCATTCTCCCACGTCCCTGATGCCATAGTCCTGATCACACATCTTGTCTCATCTACTTTGGCCTTCAGGCTGGAGTCACATAGAATTCTTTTCAGAGCTTGAAAGAGGTCTTGTTGCTTATGATATTGTTATAAGTTGGAGGGGGGCAAGACTCCCCTAAAATATCTGGATTCAATATAGGGCTAGAATTTAAGCAAGTGCGGGGGGCAGAGCACGAGGTGGGCCATCTGTTTCATGCTGCAGAGAGGGTCAGACACAGTGTTTGGAGTCTCTTGGAATCTGAGGATGCAGCAATGGAAAGAACAGGACCCTCTTGGGATGTGAATGCTCTGCACTCTCTCCATGTAGGTTCAGGCAAATAATCCGTATATCGTAAAGACACTGCAGACTCCACTGTGCCTCACTGTTGCAAAAGGAAAAACAGACTCTGGTAAGCATGAATGGTACCCCTGGAATCTCACACAGCTCAGAGATTGGGGTGGCTCATCCTACTCATTTCATTCCTGAATAACAGGATTTTGTCGTGTTTCAGAATCTTGCAAAATCTCTTTATGTAGAGGTGGCAGTGGGAGAAAAAGAAGGTGTGTGCATCCCATATGAAACATCTCTCAAACTCTCTGAAAAGGATGGACTGTTACCGAATCAATCTATCTTTGTATCATCACCAGCAGACTGAATAGTTACTCCAGAGGAATCAGAGGACACTTAGCATAGTCCAGTTTATTCCATTTACTCCATGAAATTTATTTCTTAGCCTATCTACACTTCCCTGAAATGACAACTTTTGTACCAAACTTTCAGAAATAGAAGCTCAATAAGCATGTGCCTCAACATTCCCACAATCCCTAGAGACACCTCAGATCAATCAAATATCTGCAAATGACTTGCAATCAAGGTAAGCAAGAAAGGCCTCATTTTATTCCTATTCTGCCCATGCTGGACTACTGACTTCTGCAAATCCAAGGCAGCCAAGAACTAAGTCCTGGGCTCTCAATGGAATTCATTCAGAAAAACCAGTAAACTAAAACAAACCTTGATATCCACAATCCCATTTTCTCAGCATTCTCTTCCTTGGCTCTAAATACAAAGGGAAATCCCAAACACACCTTAGGGGAAGGAGGAAATCTTCCAAAGTTAAGTACAGTTTTCAGATTGTATGTAAAGATTGTCCACCTTGGATAATATTCTAAACATCAACCATTCCCGCTGGCTTGGTTTGCATGCAGTGCTAGGCCAAACCACGGCTCAGTGTGAATGCACAAGTGTGCAAGCTTCTGGAGAGGAGGTTGCAGCCACCTTGCTCTTCTTCCAGTCCTGCTGCATCTGTGAGTTAAGGTTTGGTTTAGTGTGTCATCTGAATCCAGGCTCCTGGTTTGTCTCCTCCAGAACTGCAAACCAAGAACAAAACTTGGTTACAGCTCATGGAGTGTTTCAAACCACGAGCTAAGGTTTAGGCAGCATGCTAAGTCAAACAATTGCTTGGCTCAACAGCAGTGCAGCAGCAGGACTGGAGCCCATTCGTGCTAAACCACTGTTTGGCTTAGCATTACATGCAAACCAATCACTGTAAAACTTGCAGACCATTTGAGATTCTTGGGCTGCGTTTTGCCAAACAGTTTTAAAAGAAGCTGTTATCACAAGGCTCCTTTCCACGAAGCCTGTTAAACTAGGTTCTTCCCTCATCTCTCACACGGCAATGGCTCTCCTGCACCCCCCCCAGCCCAGCTTCTCATGCAGCCTGCATCAGCACACAGCTATCCAAACTGCCTTCGTGCCAGAGCTGGGAGCAAGGGAAGGGGCTTCAGCATGGACAAAGGGTGGGGCAGCATAGTTTTGGCAGATGTCAGAAAAAAATTACAACCGCAGCAAAACAGAAAGTAAAACCAGCCAAAAAAAAGAACATAGATTTACAAGAATTTTTTTTTTAAAAGAGAGCTGTTTTTTAAAAAAAAAAAATAAAGGAAGAAAGAAAGAAAGAAGAAAAGGAAACCAAACAAGGGGTGGGGAGAGAGACCCAAGGAACAAAATGGAACAAAAAGCCCAATGATACAGAAGAGAAGGAGAAAGAAGCTGGTGTATTTGAGTGGGTGGAGGGAAGTTCCAACTGTAGCATTGGTGACCACAATGCTGACTTGGGTAGGGGCACCAGGGAGGAGGTCAAATAAATAAATAAATGGGGAGGGGAACAAATAATACCTAGGCATATCCGAATCAAGAAACTGCCTGCAAAAACACAAACAATCACATGGTTAGTGTGGGTTCAAATGGGTGGTAACAGCAGCAGCAGTAGCAGCAGTTCCATAGTGCAGCTTCTCAAAAGCCCAAGCCCTATAAACAGCGCCTCTCTCTGCCCACTGGCAAGCCACAAAAAGCTGCAGTAGAAAATAGCAAAGCATCCAATATCACAACCATTATGAGTGAGTGGAGTGAGTGAGTGAGTGTCCGACACTGACACCGAATATTGGGGCCTGAACTGGGGAGAGCTGAGCAAATCCTGGTATAGTCATGAAGTCCAGTGGGTCTTCCTTTTTGCATGCCTACCCAATTTCACAGTGGTCTTGTGAGCAAAGCCCAAGTATGCCACCTTAAATACAAATGTAGTAAGGAACAGGACTACCCTCTTGGTATTGAGATTTGAATCATGTGATGCCAGCCTCACTTATTGCACTAGGATTTACCTTGAGTTCTTGGAACATAACTGCATCAACCACCATCCAATCAAGTTATTAAGGCCCGAATGAGCCCTCGAGGCCATTCTGTCCATGTTAATTCATGCTTAATCATTACACATTGGGGGCGGGGCTTAATGCCATAGTGACAAGGAGTTTCCAAGTTCTTCACTGCATTTATAAGAATGAAGGCAATGGAACCTTCTCTAGTATCATAGAGGTTTCAGTGGCCAGGGGATAGAGGGAATGAGACCAAAATATATTGTTATTTGGTTTTTGGGAAGGCAGCTAGGTAACACACAATAGCAAAGCAGTGAGCAGAAGCAAAAGGTTCACATGATGGGTTAGGTAGGTTCCCACCCTTCTCGCTTCAGCAACATCAAGACCCAAAGCAAGCCCCCAGAGCCCATGCAGAACTGAAGGGTGGAGACTCTGGAAGATGGTGAATTGTCCATTGTCTTCCTCAGTTGCTCTAGATTGTCCTCCTCCTCCTGCAAAATCTGGCCATCCTGCTAGCAAACTCTGAGGCATCAGCCAACAATTCAGTTATCATCCATGCAGGCAGCTGAGAAAAATGCTCTTATGCCAGGCACAGATCCAGAGAGGAAGAACCAAAACATGAATGCTCTGTATATGTGATTCCTATCCCTCCCCAAGCAACCTGACAGGTGGTTCATGACCCAGGATAAACCTTTTTATTGTTCCTGACACTTTTGAGTTTTAATTGCTTTCTTCAAAAAATGAATTTTAATGAGTTATGCTGCTTTGCCAGAGAAATTGATAAATGTTGTAAATGAAACAAGCCAAACATGTCCTAAAGCATATGAATGCTTTGTTAGTTGATTTGAAAAGTCATGTTCAAGTATTCTGCTGAGAGTCTGAGTAAGACAGAAGCAGAAAAATCCCTTCCCAGAATATGCAGTACAGTGGGGTGGGCAACATGTGAGCTTCCAGTGTTGCTGGACTACAATTCCCATCAGCCCCAGCCAGCATGGCCAGTGACCAGGGAAGATGGGAGTTGTAATCCAGCAACACTGGAAGGGCCACTGGTCCCCCATCCCCACAGTAGAGATATCCAATCCAATATGCAGAATTACCTAAATGGACTGCACATCCAGGATGACTCGGTTCTTTTACTGATCAATATCCACCATACCACTACAGAAAATCTTTAATGTCAGCTTTATTCAGTGATCCTAGAACCTTTGCAGGTGGCTGGCATGCCGACAAGCTGGGCACTTGCAACCCAGGTTTGCTGTACTTATCCCTAATAGCCAAATGTACTCCCAAGATTGTCACAGGGGGAGCAGCAACTGTTGAGCAAAACTAGGGATGATCACTTTGAACACTCATGGCAGCAGTTACTTTTGCTGTGAGGTTCTTCCTATTTTGCTTGTGCATGCAGTGTCTGTTGCTAAAGAAACTGCCATTTGGAAATACTTTTCCATAACTGCATCTCCTCCCTCTTAATCCATGGAGCAGGTCTTTAGCAGCTACTGATTCAGAGAGACACTGCTGTATGCTGGTTGGCCCTCCTTTCATTGATTTTTCTGGGTTGGGTTCACTTAATCAGCCCCATCACTGGAACCCCTGCACAATGACTTCTGCTTGTGCAACAGGCTTCCCCCTGTCCTCCTCCCACATACCCCAAAATTGGCTCAAGGGGGTCAGGAAAACTTCCACAACAGCACATGGTGGGGGGCTTGCTCTGTCTGGCAAGCTGCAATGTTTGTGCAGACAGAATGTTCATCATAGCACAACATGGAATTCCACTCCTCGGTTTTTTAACATTTCACTTTACATGTCATTTATATATTGCTTGCTTATTTGGAAGAGAAACTCCATTAGAGCTGAATACTAAAAAGAGTCTTTGCTCATTTGTTAACATTAGGAAGTTCACATGCCAGTCTTCCTTGCAGTGTTGAAAAAAAATGGGTGAGGGAGTATAAGCTATAGGATAGCCTTGCCTCCATGACTGACGTGAGCCACAGCTAAGCCTGATGAAATGCTTCCCCACCATCCAAACATTCAGACAGCACAGGAAAAGGGCAAAGCTAGCCTGTGTGGCCCCACAACTCCTTTCACCCATTGTTTCAGCACTGGAAAGCAGGCTGTGTGAACCTCCCTACTGCCACCCAACTATGCATAACCTTTGTCCTAGGGTAACTCACCTCAGACAATCTGTCTTCTCTTCCAGCATTTCTTCGGCAGCTTCTATTTTTCACACATCACATACTAACACTTGCCTCGTCCGCAACCCCATTTTAATCGTTCACAGCTCAACCATACAAGCTCGTGATGAGTGGTTTCTTTTGCCAGAGGGTCAGGATAAATGATGTTATGTTAAATGTCTGAATGGAGATGAGTATTGAGGGACCAGGCTAGGATGCTTCAGTAAAAATGGAGTAGCTACACAACTACAGGAGACACGGAAAGGGATATTCCCTACCCGCCGCCCAAAAAAGTGAAAGAAACTGAGATTGGAAGCCATGTTGCCTCTTGCCTGGTGTTCTCCTGACATAGTAGCATGAGTAGCCCATCCATGGGACCAAACTCAGTCCTTCATCTTAGGAATTATAACTGTTACAATGCATTACCATCTTGGCTGTCTTAGTGCAGACCCAGGTCATTGAACCTGAGCTTTCACAGCTGTCTCCCACAATGAACCACCATTGACAGGATGGGCAGCAACAGCAGCAGATATGTTCTATGCTTATGATAATATTTTATTTTCTTGCTAATTATACTGTTTTATTTAATGTGCATTTTATACTTGACCTACTTTGTAATGTTTTGTTTTGAAATATTTAAGATAATTACATTATATTGCTTTGAATCTATACTTTATATTTGACTTTCTTCGGTAATGTTTTATTCTGGATTCTTTTATTTGATGTTTCAATGTGTTGTAAACCGCTTTGAGATATTTTTGTTTAAATATAAAATGATATAGAAATGAAATGGATAATAATAATAATAATAATAATAATAATAATAATAATAATAATAGGTAAAGGTAAATGACCCTTGGTTAAGTCCAGTCAAAGGCACTATGGGGTGTGGAGCTTATCTCACTTCAGGCCGAGGGAGCTGGCGTTTATTCACAGACAGCTTTCCAGGTCATGTGGCCAGCATGACTAAACTGCTTCTGGCATAACAGGACACCGTGACAAGTGCCAGAGCACACAGAAACGCTGTTTACCTTCCCGCCGCAGCGGTACCTATTTATCTATTTGCACTGGTATGCTTTTGAATTGCTAGGTTGGCAGAAGCTAGGACAGAGCAACGGGAGCTCACCCTGTAATGTGGATTCAAACCACCAACCTTCCGATCGGCAAGCCCAAGAGGCTCAGTGGTTTAGACCACAGTGCCACCTGCATCCCAGCATATTCTGAATTTGCCCTGGTGATAATGTGCTTGGTGCAAGCACTGCTATTCCAGCTCCAAGGAAGCAAAACATTTCCAAGCAATGCCAACTTGGTGCCAACTTTCAACAGTCCTGTTCTATCTTTTCCCCAGAAAACCATCTCTTAGTGCATGAACAAGGAGCAGTGATAGGCAATAATGTGATTTTTGCTAATGTATAAGGAACAGCATACCACAGGCAAATCCAAAAATTCTGTATGTATGGGGTAAGACCATTGATTATTGGTAGAGCACAATATTTGCACACAGAAAGTCCCGGATTCTATGTGTGGCCGTTTAAAAAATTGGTTAGCATGTGGTAGGAGAGATCTCTGCCTCAAACCCTGAAGAGAAGCTGTCAGTCATAGTAGACAATTATGGGCTAAATGGACAAATAGTCTGAGCCTAGTACATAGTAGCTTCTGATATGGTTCTAATTCACTGGACATTCAGTGATAAGGTGATGGATGTTCATGGCCAAGGCCAAACAGGGAAAATTAGGCCTGTTTGGCTATAATATTTGTTACCAGCCTGGTAAAACTCTTCTCAATCAGAGGGATGCTTGGGGAAAATATTTTGGACCACTGTTGCTTTCTCTTTCTGCTACTTGAACACTGTAGTCTCGTTACTTAGCTAGCCTCAGCATGGCTTTAGCTCACTGGCTGTCCGTACTGCAGTAAAGGGGTGGGGCTTTCAGAGAAATGCCCCCCCCATATATATATTTAGGTACATACACTCCCTGAAAATCTACAGGGAGGTCATGTTTGCCTCAGGTTAAATGAGTAGAGCATGCTTTGTGGCCAGACTCACCGATCATCCTGGGAGGGGCGGATGTATCCTGATGACAGGATGTTCAGAGATAGGATGTTGGGGTCAATGAGGGATTCATCTCCTTCTGGGGTGTTCCGAATCCGACCTAAAAGCAGAAAACACCACATACACTTTATTCCCGAGGGAACTCAAACGCAGGTATATTTTTCAGCCTATCAATGAGGTGATCCTGTCAAGCAGTAGCTATTAAGAAAATCATATTGCTGAGACATTTTTGTTTCTCTCACTATACAGATCCATGCTGCCCTGGAACAAATAAGAGGCAGCAAGCCTACCACACCACTATAATTTGGAGACTTCTCAAAATCTGCCTGCATAAGCAACATAAATTCCCTGATATACTAGCCTCGCAGCCCCTGAGGTTCTAGGGGCAGAATAGCTCCTCACAATATATAAATACCATTTTGAATGGTTAGGGTTCACCCTCCATCTAGGCAAACCATCAGCATTATCACATCCAAGCCCATCACAAAGCCAGACGCATGAGACGACATGGCCCAGGGTGCATTCTGAAAAGCCCGGGAGGTCATTTTGCACTCCTGGGCCTGAGACTCCACCCCCTTGGCTAGGAGATACAAGAAAGGGTAGACACAAGCTTTACTTACCCACAACCAGCTCCCGCACTTCTTTCCAGCGAATGTGGCTCCCTGTCTCATGCACCAGGGTGACGGTGATCCTCCTCTGGATACCCTGTCATCCACCATGCCCAAAGAGAAAGGAGGCAGCAGTTATGAGAACTTCAGCTAAGCAATGAGCAGCACTGGGTGGGTTTTGCCCTTTGCAAAAGGATATGTGCGTGAACAGGGGCAAAACTATTGGCCAAGAGAGGGAGAAGGACATGGCTCCTACAACAGGTCGCTTCTTATAAACTGGCCCTTAAATGAGGCAATCTACAGTGCTAGCCACATAGTTCCCACACCCTCTATTTGACAAGTGCTTTGCCAAGATAGGCAAATAATATATTTTGTTGCATATGTGCTGTTGTTTAACCTATAAGAAGAAAAGCAATAAAAATACTTTTTTAAAAAAAGAGGAGGCATTTTAAAGGAGGTAATCTGCAGTGCAGAGCACAGTTGAACCTCTCCCATTTCCTTTCCTGACAAAAGATTCTATGTACTGCTCAGCATGAAAAACAAATTTATGGCAAACCAGTAGAGTGAGAGCGTAAGGTGCAGCAGTGAGCAAGTGCTAACTCAGTCTCGTGGCTCCTACAAATGGAATGAAGAAGTTAACTGAGCTAGGAGCAAGGCCAGATAACAGTCCAATATCAGGACACAAAGTTCTAAAGCCAACAAGTTTGATTGCCAAGATGGGACACACACCTAATTAGCAAGAATTAGTTTTGCAAAAATGTGTAGCCTACGGGTGCACACTCCATTGGGGTTGGTGCACCTGTTCTCACCAGGGGAGGCATCACATGGTTCTGGGAGATAACGCCAGAACCTCCTGCTCCTCTGAATCCTATTTAGCCACCCCAGGCCATGGCTCTGAGCTCTCTCCAGTCTCTGGCAGCAGTTGAGATTCCTGTTTGACAGCAGAGAGCTTTTTTCCTAACTGTCTTAGCATCCCCACCCCATTCCATCTCATGCACCTCTTCATGTGTCTCCAGAGTCTGCCATTCCAGGTCTGTGCCCAAAGATGCTTAGTTAAACATGGCAGGAGGCTTGTATTTTTATCGGTGTTTCACTACCCACCTCCAGTAATTTTTGGATGTAGAACTGAACCTAACAAAAATATCATTACAGAAAAGAGCCAATGAGCTTGGGTATTTGGCCAGAAAATACCTGATGTAGAAGGAATGTTCCATGGCAGGGCATTCCTCCACGATGATCCACAACAGCAGGGATGTAGCTATAAAAGAAAGCTACAGTGAGACAGGATGTGGAATGTCAGCCCACAGCACCAAGTCCCCCAAACAGTGTAAGTGAAACACACTCTTAGAGATCCTTGCCTGTGTTGACCATGCTACCATGCCTGTATTTTTTGAACAAGTTCACTGAATATTGTATTTGCACCAAATGCATTCAGCCTGTATTATGGATGCCCTGAGCCCGCATCCCATCAAAGGCCCCACATTGCAGACAGGGACGATTGCTACAGAACACACCACAGTGGTCTCCACAACTTCAGGGTCTATGCTAGGTTTATTTGCACCAGTCTATCCTTTGCCTTGTGGGAGAAGGGCAAAAGCAGATAAGAAACAGGGAAACACACAGAGAGAAGCTTTCAGACTGCTTCACAGTCACTCAGCAGGAGGGCACGCAGGATTAAGGCAGCAAACTGCTCTTGATCCTGCACAGACCACACCCAGAAAAAAGGGTATGATCATACTGTGTGGCATGTAGGGATGGTGGGGAATTTTTGATGCAGTATGCATTTAAAGCTGAATCTATCAATTTTGCAATTTCTGAAACAATATGTGAACCAAAGCACAGCTAACCTTCAAAACCTGCATTTATCCAAATTTTGCAATGCAGTTCTCCCAAGCAATGTTTACAAAAATGTATACATTAAGGGAAGGGGGGCAGGGAAATGAAAATATTAGGAAAAAACACACATGCAAAAATGCATTATACTGTATTAAGGGAAACTGACTGCAAAAATGTGTATATTAGTCAAAACTGCATACAAAAATGTATTTCTTAGGAGAAATTTTCACTAAGATGTCAATGAATTTACATGAGGGTTATTTTGGTGGGAAGGAATTGCAAATTGCTGCAGAATGCAGAGAACTGAATTAAAGTTTGGAAAAATGAGAAACAGAGAGAACAAAAATTAAGATTCTTCTATCCATAGTGGCATAAGGATACTCAGTTCAATTATTTGTGATGTACAGTAATTATTTGTGATATACAGTAATATATACTCTTATCTCATTAGGCAACTATTCACCCACAGCTTGACTTTTACATACAGGTTTTGTATCCCAAATTCTCTGTGGAATGCTTTGCAAATATATAGCTTGTTTCTAACTTGCAGCCTTTGGATCAATCCAGTAGGGCTCTTCTTATGCATGTGCACAACTCAGCAAAATAAAGAATGAGAGAACTAAATGAGCATGTTCCTAAGAAGTCTCCTAAGTCATTCCTAAGACAAGTTTCAGGTAAGATGATCAAATTATGTCTCCTAGAAAAGAAAGCTATCCCCATCCCACTGATCCATTGACAAATACAGACACTTACTCGCCATTGGCCTCAAGCTCACAGATCTCAAAGAAAACCATCAGATCATACTTGCACTGGCAGGGGCCAATGCTGGGCCTTGTCATGGCACTCAATTTGGTTGCAGGCACTGCAAAGGGAAAAAAATGGAATTAGAGGCCAAAGATAAGGGCAAACAAGCCCTATCTTCTCAGATTGTAGACTGGCTTTACAACTTGGGCTTGTCCACATTGGAGTTTACAGTATGTATGCAGCTGTTTGCATTCCTATTTGATTTATGTAGTCCACATGGTGTTACCCTTAAAGAACACCAATCTCAATGCTTCCCCCCCCCCACACAAATTCAGGTTTACCTGAAATGGGGATGATCCAATATTATTTTTTTTGGGGGGGGGGGGGGAAATCAGGCTCCAAACAATCACACTTGGGATTTCAGAATATTTGTTTCAGGGTTTGGGTGTAGGTGGATCAATCATCATTTTCTGCTACTCCCCTTTTCACACCCGCTATTTTCTTAATGCTTTCATTTATTTTCATGCCCAACTATTTCTGAAGTACTCCTGAATGAAGGAGCATAGCCTTATCTATATTTTTTCTTTGAAACTCTCAAATTTGCACAAAATCACAATTAAACCGCATTAAAAACTTTATAGCATTTAATTGGCATAATAGAACCAACAAAGAAGAAGGTGGGGGCAAACACAAAAGGGAACTCCTATTGGTATGAACTGAAAATGCAGAGGTATAATTCAAATGGGGGGGGAGTGGGTTAACAGCTAAATAATGCTCAAATATGGACAAGCCCTACAGCACAGCAAGGGCAGGACAGTCAGTTCCACCAACACTTACTATCTAAAATTTAGAGAGAGTCAATGGTAAGATCCATTAATGTTTGAAGAAGGCTTTTGGACCCAGATATACAAAGAAGAAGATGGATGGGTCTCTGTAAGCAAATGCATAAGCACACACAAAACACATCTTTTCCTGCATTGAGATCAGCAGACCCACATATATGAAAACAAAGTCTTAGTTTGTTTTCATCAGCAATGCAGTCTCTCTGAATGACAAACAAGAAGGACTGGGCTTAAAGATTTTCATGAAAGACACAAGACACACAAAGAAAAGGGGATGGCTAATGCTCATGGCATTGTTAAGTGGTGTAAAAGAAGAACCGTGTAGGTAAATAAACATATTATTTATTAAGAGCTAGAGGCATTTCTTCTGGAGTGGATGTTTGGAAAATATTGTGGTTGGCTAGCATGCATATAGACAGCAATTCTGCATGCCTGAACTTTGAGACATCCTGAGGAGATCTATTGTACCATGTCCTAGGACTCCAAAAATCAATCCCATTAGGCATCTCAAGTGGAACTTTTCATTTCCCTCTACTTGTGTTCCTCACTGGTGAAATTGCAAATGTCTCAAGTTAGGTATTCTGTCTTTGCTCCCCCCCCCAATACTATTCTGTAAGGTGCTGTGTACAGTTATGGATTTATATGCATTTATATCCCTATCCTTAAGCATTTTCAAATCTATTGGGAGTGGCCAAACACTGAAGACAGGTATGGGGAACATGGAGTACAACAGCATCAGGACAGCCACAATTCCCATCAGCCCAAGCCAACATCATGGGAGTTGTATTCAAGCAACATCTGGAGGGCCACAGGTTTCCTCACCCCTTATTTAAGAGAGGAATGAATGGCCCAACACCATCACTGAATCCCCTGAGCTGCACTAACAGCCCATAAATAAATATAAGCACACAAGACACACAGCCCAGAAGAAAGAGGTAGCAGGAAATCACACAGAACACTGCACACAGCAGAATGGAATATCCCGTTGACTCAGGGATCAAAGTCATCCTGTGAGGGACTCACGTATGTTGTGGATTCATTCAAGACACTATACAAACTAAACTTGGGAACAGAAAACAATGCAATTACACTGCTTTATGGTGTCCCCTTTTTTCCTGTCCTTCTGAGTAGTGCATTGGTGCCTTTCTCAGGAGCCCTCCAAGTCAAGATCCCTGAGTCTGGGCCTTCCAAAGCTTTGTCCAGGGACCAACCAGGCTTCTGAGCCTTTTTCACAACACAGTTCCCAAGTAAGAGGGATGGTGTGGTGCTGGGATCCTCCCCCTCTCTGATGAGGAAAGAGGAGGCTGTGCTGGCAGCATACAACATGTGTCCAGAGAATGTTTCCAGGAGCTGGCCAGCAAGCACGTTGGGTATCAGACCCTTAATCATCAGGAGGGATCTCTCTTGTTCTTCACCAGGGAAACAGAGAGGCAAACAGAGAGCACAATACAATATGAAACAATTATGCACAGAAACATGATGCAGCCTAAATAAAATACATAAGCAGCTCATCCAGTGCTTGCAAACCCCTACAGCCTTAAAATGTAGTGTGCCATTCAGAACCACAATGTGGAAGACTGAGGAAGCCAGCCAAGCATTTATCATGTTAGACAGATACTCAGAAGTGGGGGTGAGAGATACTGGTGACAGTAATGCTGTAAGTGGATATCACCATGTTATCAACAAACCATCTATAGTGATAAACGAAAGGGATGGAGCAGGCCTAGACAGCTTGTACACCATACATTTAAAGCACATGGCTTCCTCCAAACCATCATGGGAACTGTAGTTTACCCCTCACAGAGCTACAATTTCCAGCACCCTTAACAAACTAAGGTCCTAGGAATATATTTTTTGGGGGGGAGGGGAGTGACTTTGTGCTTTAAGTGTACTCTAAATGTATGGTGTGTGCACAGCTCAAGTTTAGCCTCACTGCTAGAGAGAGCTGTGGAAAAGGCAAAAACTTAGAAACTTGCTGAAGATGTATATTCAATTGCTGGAACAACGCAGCATACAGCTTCTGAGCAAAAAAGAAGACCCCCCCCTCCACTTAAAATGGAGGGTATTCAATATGCCACAGCTATGGGGCATGCTCAGGTCACTTCACTGGCTCTGCTGAGAGACCTGCTCCATCACATTCTTTCATCCCTGGCAGCAGCCATTCCATGAGACTGCAGCTGCTTCTCCTATCCTTTTGCTTCCTACATTTCTATTTACAATCATGCTAAATGAAAAGCAATTTCTCTCCTACCTGGTTTGGATAATGGCATGACCCGAGGGAAATGACGCCGGGATGGTCTTAGGGGGCTGTAGAGAAAGAAACACTAATTTTAAAAAGGAACACAGGGAGAAGAAATTAGAATATATCAACGTAGGCCCAATAGGAATTTGTGCTTGGTCAAATAATAGGACCTGAACATGAGCTGATAGGGTACTAAGCAGTTGCTCCAACTCTTTACCCACCCGAGAATCAGAAGTTGCAACCAAGACTTCAGCATTGATTTGTCTTGTCCAGCTGAGTGTCAGACTTGTACTCTGACCAGACCAAGACTTTTTCAGCTCTAACAATGTAAATGTAACAGCAGCATCTGCCCTTATACATTTCCCTGGCTTGGATGATATACCTGAGCATGCTTTAGTTGTTCTAACATACAACAAACTGCAAGGCAGTTCTAAAAATGCACCATCGATCCTTACCACTGATCACATGAACCTGATCAAAATAAGGCCAATGAAAAGAGCTCCAATGTCCTTACTGCTACAGCCACAAGCTTTTCGTATTATAAAATGGACGTA
Organism: Podarcis gaigeae; assembly: GCF_964106915.1. Lineage (NCBI taxonomy): Eukaryota > Metazoa > Chordata > Lepidosauria > Squamata > Lacertidae > Podarcis > Podarcis gaigeae. The sequence goes on from NC_139681.1 coordinate 62,047,876, forward strand.
ATCTGGGCTAAGGTAGGGCAAACCCCAAAGCCAGTGAGAGATTAATTCTATGACAATGGCAGTTGTTGTGGAGGTGACACTTACCTGAGGACATCCTTGCAGAGAGGCGGGAAAGGATGCTGCTGATAGTGTCCAAATACCTCAAAGACAATTGGCTGGCTCTTGATATACTCAATGAAAGATTTGGTGACCTCCACTGCAATCTGAGAGACAGGAAAGAAAAGAAGAAAAGTCATTTGAAACAGAATATCTACAAGGTCCCATTCACTTGCAGGGACGCAGGTGGCGCTGTGGGTTAAAGCCTCAGCGCCTAGGACTTGCCGATCGAAAGGTCGGCGGTTCGAATCCCTGCGGCGGGGTGCGCTCCCGCTGCTCGGTCCCAGCGCCTGCCAACCTAGCAGTTCGAAAGCACCTCCGGGTGCAAGTAGATAAATAGGGACCGCTTACCAGCGGGAAGGTAAACGGCGTTTCCGTGTGCGGCTCTGGCTCGCCAGAGCAGCGATGTCACGCTGGCCACGTGACCCGGAAGTGTCTCCGGACAGCGCTGGCCCCTGGCCTCTTAAGTGAGATGGGCGCACAACCCCAGAGTCTGTCAAGACTGGCCCGTACGGGCAGGGGTACCTTTACCTTTACCTTACCCATTCACTTATTTATTTCAGCAAATTTTAGGGTTAACATTGGTTACATGGCAAATGAAAGGCACTCAGTGCGACTACTGCTACTACGAATATCCTTAGTAAAATTATAAACTAAAAGCGGTACTTGGGCACAAATTTTTATTACTTCATTTCACAGATTTATACATGAACTAGATGGCCATTGGTTGAATTCAGCAGGACTCTATTCCTGTTTTTATGTTAGGTTTGCCATAGACTGATCTGGCAAAGTCATGGCCTCTCAGTTCTCTAGCTGTGTGATGGTAATGATGTTGACTTATGAGGGTGAACACAATAAAGATTGCAAAGCACGTTGCAAATTCCAAGTGTTTATACCAATGATAAAAAGAAGCAGCAGCAAGTACAGCATGCGACACAGGGCATGATGTGCTGGTGCAATGGTTGTGCCTCATCTTGAATACTTGTTTGCTGTTGCAGCACATAGAAGTATGCAATACAGATTATAGTTAACAAGCTATAATATGCCTATAATACAGCTTTCAAATTGAATGGCAATCATTGTTATTGATGGCTTTTTTTCATCCAGAAGGAGGTCACCAATTATGCACAAAATGAACAGCTTGCTTCATTCTTCGTATAAGAACGGCACCCTGAATCCAGAACAATGTATTTTTTCATATCCTTGTTAATCAGGCTGTTTCAAGTACTGTTGCCTGACATTAAAGGTGTCACCATTAATACCATCTCTATGGCAATCACAAATCTGCTCTACCAGAGGCTATTTCCACCCTGGATGCAGGCGCTGCCCATGGAGTTGTCAAAATGAAGCCTTCTCAGATTCTATACTTACATTTTGTACATGATAGAAGCCAAGAGGTGGGCCTCGCCCAGTGTTCTTCAAGGGTTCTGTGGAGAAGGCCTCGTCATGGCGGTGGATAAAGCTGTGAAGAAATACAAGTTTTATTGTTGTTGTTGTTAAATATATTTATCACAGGTATGTTCCATAGTTGCATATTGCTACACAGTCAGAAACCATTAAACACTAGCTCAGTTGAGGTCTCATGGTCACCACTGAGGCTGCCTATACTTTGAGTTCCTGTTGGGGGCACTCACATACTGAAAGGCCAGTAGGACAAGGACCTGAGGGGGGATAATCCTCAAAGGGTTCCTCACTCTATCATGCAGGGATCCCTCATAGTTATTTGCTGTCGTCCTCTTCTCCTGTAATAATTAATGGCTTCCACCAAATGAAGGTCTGATATCTTTACTCTAACCTTCATCCTTTAGCCTTTTAAATGCTAAAACGTTTTGGCTGTCAGGAATCAACTTCTGTCAATCTAGGTTCTCCCATCTGAAAAGAATGGGATAGCCACCGAAGGGCAAAGGGTGGAGAAACTACAATCTCCTAAGGTTATCTGAAATGGGTAAAGGGCAAATAGAGAAGGAAAGACTGTAACTCACTTAAACTGGCAGAAGATGTCTGCATATTCTGCTGAGATGCTAGATGCCTGCAAAACTGTCACTCTGAAAGTGAAGATGCTGCCCAGCTTCAGGTGCTCAAGGGCTGCCTCTAAAGGCCCATCCACCACAGACTTCTCTGAACTGTCCAGGAGAAGATCCTCAGGGGTGGCTGGAGAAATAGAATATTAAAGTTATAAAGGACATTTCCTCATTGGTATAAAGCAGATGCTTCCTCATATCCTAAATGTTGCACACATCAAAGTGAGAGCAGAAGAAGGCGTCCTGGACACTGGAAGGAAAAAGCTTGCTTGTCCCATTGGCGGACTTTCTTGTACAAAATAGCACGGTGGGCACAACAGCTGAATTCTATGGCTTTGCCAGGTAGCGTTGGAATGACTCCTGCCTGAAACCCTGGAGAGCAGCTGCCAGCCAGTGTTTACAATATTGGGCTAGATGGCCAAAGATCTGACTTGGTAGAAAGCAGCCTCCTAGGTTCCTAATTCTCACAAGTGGAACTTTCAGTAACATGCTGTAGTGTCTCATCATCTCCTAGTAGGAGCATTCCTGTCCATGTTTCCTGCTATCTGGCTAACTTTCCTCCAGGATAGCAAAAGCTGTAACAAGCTCAGTCAGAGCACTCTACTCTCTCACACCAGTTCTCTGTTTACTTTTCCTGCTGGAACCTAATATTCTGAAGTTATTGAGCATACTAAGTCCTCATTGGACTCTTTGGAAAAAAAGGTTGTCTCTTTGTGTGTGTTTTTTTAAAAATGTACTTCTGTTAACATGAGGGTTTCCCTTAAAATGCTGATACCTCCCTATTGTTTCTCAGTAGCCTAGTTGGGCTCTGTGTTTGTCAGCATGCACCATTAGTGCATTAGTGTTAGTGGGAGTGATGCCAGGAAAAAGCATATCAAACATAACAGAAACATAGCCACACAATACAATGTTTTTCCTCTCTCAGTCAGTACACACACTAGGTTTTGCTTCCAGACAACCTGTTTACTGTGCATTCATACTGATTTGTTTGGACAAAGTCTGCAAGGTTAGACCACACTGACTGTTTATTGAGCATTTATTCTGAGTGATACCGTGTAGTGTCAAGCAAATGTTATCCCACACTTTCCATGCATTTTCAGTCACTTTCCTCGCAAAAAGTCAGATTCCGAGGGGAAGCGGGTTTGTTGAGCAAGAGTGCCAAATGAACTTTAATTGTGCAACCTGAATGTCCTGGCATGTGACTGAATCCCACCCCAAAATAGCAATGGTCTGGAAGTGTCCTGGAAGCCTTATCTTTTTAAAAAACATTCTTCTTCTTTTTAAATCTCATTTGCTTCACTGTTTTCAACCACAAGAAAATATAGAGTGGATGCTGATGTAGCTTTCCAATGCTCTTTATGAGGAGCTCCAAAAAGGGGCTCAAATCTTTGGCTTTTGCAGCTATGCACACAGTTCCTCAACCCCTTTCTGACCTAAAAAAAACCCCTTCACCTGCACAGGTGTTGTTGTTGACTTCATCTGCAGATGGTCCTATGTCAGTTACTTGTCCCTGTCCCTCTACGATACGCAGCTCCTCCTGTGAAGTTCCAGAGCGGGACATTCCCACCACAGGACAGGACTCAGACTGGAACTATAAGGAAACAAAGGATAGGAAAAGAATACAAGATAAATGTATGATGGTTCTGAGTGGTGTCATTAGGTTTCCCTTGCAGTGGTGTATTTTGCTGTTCTCCTTTTAAAAATGTGAGGTTAGGGAAATGCAAAGTCAAGCTCAAGATGCAAGTGAAACCAGTTGATCTAAGAAGAGAGGAACTCCTGGGCTATGAAGTTCCATTATTAAATAACTTAAAAGAGTTCAGTAAGATGAGAACATATAGACTAACTTATCTCTTCTCAGCTACTAGAATTTTATAAGCAAGAGAATAAACAGCCATAGTGCCATCTATTAAAAATGGCAGAACAAAATATGAGATTATACATCAATTGCCAAATTAACTTATTATATTATATTTAAGGATCAAACCTATAGGCAGGATATTTTCTTGTCTAAATTGATTAAGTTTGTAGAGAACTGTAGTTAATTGTAGGAGATGTTAATTCACAATGTTTTGAAATTTAGCAGTGCTGTTGGAGTTTCTTCTGTCCCTTATATTGTGTCTCTCCTTTTGTTCTCTGTTTTTTTTATCATACTGTATTCTCTTATTCAGACAAGGTAGAAATAAAATATAAATATGATCAAGGAAGAGAGAGAGGAAAAAACTTGTACAGAGCTTTATATTTATCAATAATAATCTGATATAGTATTTGCTGCTAAATAGCAAACATTTCATAGAATCTGGGCTGAAATCTAAGACTTCAGAGGTCGCTAATGTTTCCATGTCACTCAGAAAAAACAAACCAGCCTGCTCTGTTTTCCATATGTTAATATATGTAAATTCATGTAAATTTAGGCCATCTTTTGCTTAGCTTTGGGTATAAATTACAAAGGACAGCAGGTATGGCATACAATTGAGCAGGGTAGTTTAAAACAGAAGAGACAACAAGCTTTGTTGTAACTCAGACTCTAAGTAGTCTCTAGAGACCAACATTACTTTGCCACACTACTGAGCCCTCTGAAACATCTGAATCTGCACAGCAAATTGGTTAATTAATAACCATTTATAACCAGTTAGGTTTGGGACCAAGTGCTGAGTGTGATCAACGATCTGGCATGATGCTCAGCTAGTTCTGTCTTTCATAGCATACCTTTTCAAAGTGCTGATCATCAAAGGAAATTTTGGCTGTTCCAGATTGCCGCACTCCTGAGCCATAATCTGGTGCTTCTTCATCAGCTGGAAACAGGAAGGCATCAAGAGGTTATAGTAAGGAAAGAGAAGCTCAGACTCCCCAACAGATTGAGAGCCATAGCCAGGAACTCTTAAGCTGCAGTCCTATGTCCACTTCCTCATTGGACTCAGTGGGATTCCCTTCTCAGTAGAAATGCCTAGGATTGCACTTCTGCTCACTTATCTTTTCACATTTATATTTTCTTATGAGTACACATTTATCCCACCTTTCCTACAAGCATCTCAAGAGGGCATGCAAGGTTCTCCCCCTCACATTAAATCCTCACAGTAATCCTGCGAGGTGCGTTCGGCTGAGAGACAATGGATAGCCCAAAGTCACCCAGTGAACTTCATGGCTGAGGGGGGATTTGAACCTGGGTCTCCCCATTCCTAGCACAACACTCTAATCCACAAGAAAGCGCTAGGGAACTGTACAGGGCAAATACAGTCAGCCACCAAGTGTGGTTGCATTTGGACTGGCATCACTCCACGTTTATTTTTGCATGTGGTAAATTTCTTCTATGAATACCATTATCCAGCCACACTGTGAGGAAAAGAATATAAAAAGTGGGGATGGTTGGTTGTCTGGATGCACCTTGAATCATCCAAATGAATAAGGAAAGGTACCACTGGAAGTCAAACAGTAGATGGTCTAAGTTTCACTACATCAAGGAAGAGCAAATGCCTCTGCTAAAATTAAGCATGATGCTGAAAAATGTGGAAACAGAAAGCATCAATTAATCCATCTCTTTGCCATCAAAGTTACAATCTTTTGACCAAGCTGCTCTGTCCTTATTTTAGCCCAGCACAACTGTGACTGCACCTCCAGAGAAATGCAGTTGGCTTATAAGGCATTGCATTTTATTTCATTGACCGATGGCTCCCTGTGAAATTTTGCAGGATATGCTTAAATTGCTCTTTCCTTGTATGACAGAGACATGGGGTTGTGCATTTCTCCGTACGATGCTTTGAAATACACATGTTATGTAAACATTTAATTTAAAATATTTTATAGAGTAATAACAAACACCCAGTCTATACATGAACGGGATGCAGAGAAGGCACACCTACACAGTCCAGGAACAGTCTTTTGGGCATAGAACAACTATTTAAAACACAGAGTCACTTCTGTTATAGTTGCAAAGGTGTAGATGGCTATGTATGAATTCAGTAAAATCAGTATATGCAGTAATATGACAGCATGAGCTGTGACATGCTGCAATGCAGAATAACCCTAGAAATCTTTGAAACAATGTGCCTATGTTTGTACTAATTATAGATAGAGATAGGATATACATTCATTCCTATAGATCAAGGTGAACCCAACTGGTGCAGAAATACAATGGACACTGAGGATTCATACCAGTGATTTCTGCACTTGAAAAACAGCATATGTAGCAGCAGTTCCCCACTCCCCCATATTTTTTGATGTTAACCATACTGCATGTCTGGGCTATGCATGGAAGAAGCTCACAGCATACTAGCTTGGGATATTACACTGCCCTGGTGTAATAACTAAGGTATATAAGGTAGGGATAGGCAATTGGATGGACTCAACCTGGTCCCTAGAAGCTTCTCAATTGGCCTGAATTCCAGGGACCTGTGTTATTATGTATCACCTACAAAGGCTGAAACACAGGGCTGCTGTATATTCTTCACTTGATGGCTGCATGTGTATGCTTCACTGGATGACTGCAACTAGAAGTGGTGAGCTGTACCTATTTCTTGTTCTATCAGAAAACAGGATCTTCAATCATTTTTAAGTCCACCTTCTATTAATCACTGTGATTAATTAATTGCTACTGCTCAGCTTTAAGGGAGTTTGACTGGATGATCATATATTTACACCTTATGAAATTCTGCACACTATCTTGGAAGGGCAATCATTGCCTCCAATGCAGTTTATAAAATCATATAAAAATAAAACAATATAAATGTGTGAAGAAGGCATTAGAGATCAAGTACCACAAAAAAAAACTTATACATCATCTCAAATAAAATGCTCTTCAGTGGAGTCAGTTCACACATTCAGTTGTAACCCTTCAAATGCTGCCTAATCAAATTATGTATGAACTGGTCTTTGGTCAAAGGACTTGCCTTACCCACGGTGAATAGCAACAGGTGATTTGGCAGAGCCCTCCCCTTAGTACTAAACACTATGTACCTTAGTTAATAATTCCAACAAAAGGCAAAGGGCTCTTCTGCTCTCAAGCCCTTGTTAAAAATGAGCTGCTTGCCAGGAGAAGAGGGAATGGCTGTATAAATGCAAGTGCCTAGAACAGGCAAGTCCTCTAGCCTGATGCCCTCCAGATGTTTTGGGCTACAATTCACATCAGCCCCAGCCAGCATGGCCAATGGTCAAGGATGATGGGAGCTGTAGCCTAAAAGATCTGGAGAGCACCAGGTTGGAGATGGCCAGCCTCAGCTGTCCCTCCTTCTCCATCTCCAGCCACCTCTTACCTGAGATGGCCTGAACAGCCACGCGCAGGAACCCTTTCACTTCCCCCTTCTCGCTGACAATGGCAACACGGTGCACCAGAGGTACAGGATACAGCAAGTTGCTGAGATACACAAAGGCTCTGGAAAGAAAAGTGACATAGGAGAGTGGTCACTGCGCCTCACGCACGAGCTTCTCCAAACATACTCCATAGCCGATGGTAGCTGGGACCACAGTTCACCGCTCACATCACAACATGGTGCTGCAAAGCAAAACTAAAGAAAGGCAGCCATGGCCAGCCGGACAGAGAGGGGGAATTCAGCGTGCTTAGAACAGAGTTCCTGTGCTGAGCAGTGAAGCGAAAGTGTAGTGAGTTAGTGAGCGCTAGCATAGCGTACCTCTCGTTCTGTCATCTCCCATGGCTGAAGGGAGGGGAGGGGGCGGTGCTGGTGCAAGAAGGAAACTAGGAAAAGGACCTCTGGCAGGAGAGACTAGACAACTAGTACCCTGGGTGCTGTAATTCGTCCAAGGTCCTGCTGCTGAGTAACAGTGGGGCAAAGGGGACAGAAAAGAGGACAAGCAAAGACAAAGAGGATTAGAGGTTTAAGGCAGGGAAAGCAGAGGGGTGGGGAAGAAAAGGGAAGGAAGGGAAGGAGATAGGTTCCTTCTAGAGAGGAAAAACTCCCCAGGACTTGAGAGACACAAATTGTGCTGAATTTTAGGCCTGCTTCAAAGGAGCTGTCAACTAATCAGAGTTCCTTCGTGGAAAGGAAACATGCCTTTAAAGCAGGGGAAGGAGACCTGTGGTATTCCAAGTGTTCTTGGGTTCCCATCAGCCCCTGGTAGCACAGTCAATGGTCAGTGATGGCAAGCAATTGGAATCCAGCAGTATCTGGAAGACTACAACCTTCCCACCTGTCATAAAGAGTATAATATGCTGCAGCCAGCTTCATTCCACCCACTAATCTTAGGGCACAGATGGTTCCCCAAGTACCTGTCTTCCTTGTAATAAACCCATGAACTGGGTGGGGCAGTATCCAATATCCTTGATATAAATAGAACCCCACCTTCCCCTCTCTTCCTGTCTCTACACACACACACTTACTTTGCTTGGGTTATTTCAGTTCGGAGAAGACATTTAATAAAAATTATAATCTATGGGGGATATTGAATCTTTGACATGAACCTGTGTAGCCTATGCTTAAATATTTACAGTGAAAGTTGTTTTTTGGGAAGGGGAGTTTACTGCTGCTGCTGTACTGTTGCAACCAATGGCTGCTACCCAGGGTCATTATGGTCAAGTTGGAGGTAGTACTCAGTGTGAGATGCATGGAGCCAGATACCTGTGTCCCCTAGTGAGCTCTATTTCTCCGCAACATCTGAATTGGGAGAGGCTATGCAGGCCCTAGATTAATGACTGGACTCAGTGGTGGGGTCAATACACTGAGCTTGAATCTGGGCAAGATAAAGGCTCTATGGGTGTGGTTCTGGAAAAGTGGTCAATTACCTGCACTGGAAGGGGTTCTACTCCCTCTAAAGCAGTGGTGGCTAAACTTGGCCCTCCAGCTGTTTTGGAACTACAGTTCCCATCACCCCTGACCACTGGTCCTTTTAGCTAGGGATGATGGGAGTTGTAGTCCAAAAACAGCTGGAGGGCAAAGTTTGGCCACCACTGCTCTAAAGGAACAGGTTCATAGTCAGGGGGTGCTCTTGGACCTAGCTAGCATTATCATTGGAGGCACAAGTGTCTTCAGTGGCCAGGAGTACCTACACCTGCTTTGGCTGGTAAGACAGCTTTGGTTGTTCCTGGACCGTAATAGCTTACACACAGTAGATCATGCACTGTTAGTGTCAGTACCTGATTGCTGCAACATGCTTTATGCAGGGCTACCCCTGGGTTGGGTCTGGAAACTTTAGCTGGCACAGCATGTCAAATTCCTGGCAGGAGGGACTTTCCAACAGCATGTAACACCTGTGTTGCAGGAATTGCACTGGCTGTCTGTATGCTGTCAGGTCAGCTTTATAATGTTAGTCCTAGTGAACAAAGCTCTAAACAATGTGGGACCAGGGTACTTACTCCCTATAGGTTGGCTAGAGCCGCTAGAAATTATCACTGAGATTGTCATAGGCTGAGCTTTTAGATGTGCCTTATTACCCATACTCAAATCCCTCTTTACTGAGAAAGGAGCACTCAGTGCAATAGCCCTTGCATTATGGAAGATCTCCCCAGCAGATGTGAGGCAGATATTATTATTATTTCAGCAAACATTCCAGTAATGTTAATTTTTATCTGATCACTTTTGCAATAATAGCAATATATGTTTATTTACATTGAATTTCATGTTGGTTTTAGTTTAGGCCAGTGTTCCCACCTGTGACAATAACATTGAACCTTGTTTCTGTCTTCTCTGATATTACCTATCCCTCCCAGTTACGTGTCTTCTTAAAGTTTGACAAGCATCCCTCAATGCCCTCATCCAAGTCTTTTCTAAAGCTTTTAAGCAGCACAGGACCTAGGACACAGTCCTCTGGCACTCCACTCCAAACTTCAGGTTTATGCTGAGCCATTAGTATTGTAAGCATTTGTTGGGTACAATTGCTCAACCAACTATGAATTCACTTAGCAGCAGTATCATATCACTCAACCAACATTTTCTCATCTTGTCAACAAGATAAAATAGGAGACCTTTTCAAATTCTTTGCTGAAATTAAGATATATTGTCTTTGTTGTTCCCATGATCTACCAGACTAATAACTTTATTAAATAAACACATATTAAGAGATTAAGAAAGAACCCATCCAAGATTAGAAATTTATAAACAACCTTACAGTATTTATATTATTATAATAGTATACAATATGTTGTATTACTATAATTGTACACGTCATGGGAATCAATAGGAAGTAACTAGTTAAAGGACTGGGGGCTGGTCACATTAACAGAAAGAAGGAATAAGTCCCACTGAGCCAGATGATACATGTCTCGGAACTTGTTGGTAGGGAATGATGGGCATTCTGGCATTGATTTGGGGTATATTAAGTCTCATATTTGATTCACTTCCCATCTAACTGTGAAAGATAAATGCACCGGCCTCAATCTGGAAGCAATTCCATTCTCTTGGTGGCATGACTAGTAATGTCACCAATAAACGTGTTGGCATTTCTTCAACCAACATATATCATAGATGAACTTCAACAACTACATCCATAAATTTGTCAAGAAGGTTGCCAACACTGATAAACCTTTTAAACTGCTACTGAATTTTTGCTCTGCATTTTTTTTAACATAGGAAAGACATACATATGCACCAGGAACTAACATCAGGGATGCTTTCCCCTTGGTCTTAGCAAAATAATCAAAATTGAAATATATCTATACTGCAATCAGGCTTTTAACTATGAAAATGCTTTCCGCTAACATATGCGACAATTGTCATTGTTTCAAGCCATTCTCCTAAATCTGTGCTCATAAGAATAGTTTAAAAATGATCATATTACATCAGAATCAGTTTATAGTGTGACTCTCTGGGAAATGTGTGGATGAGCATGGTCCTTAATATTTTGAAAAGTTCCTCTGCAGATTAACACTTTAACTTTAAATCTTGTGAACAAGTGACAGCTCACCTAATACTCACAAATAGGGGTCTGTGCTTGGAAGGAAGAACTGTTAAAAAGAAACCAGAAATTGCTTTCTTTAGACAAGAGAAATGACCAGTGTAATCTAAGTATGGACTTATTCTGCACAGCTCACATCCTTGATAAAATAGGTAATTATTTAATAGGAGTAGCCAACAAGGTGCCCTTGAAATGCTGCTAGACTGCAACTACTATTACCACTAACCATTGGCTATGCTGGCTGGAGGGCATCATGTTGGAAGTGGCTGCCAGTGAGTGGAGAAAAAGACGGCAACAACTAGACTATAAAATTTATTATTATTATTATTATTAGACTTGTTTTAAGTTGGTTGAGTCACTGAAAAAAAGGACACAGCTGAATTTATCTGGGACATTCAGAATATGAATCCTACTGGCCTCAAGCCATTATTTATTTCACCTTCTCCTTTCTGTTTATCTCTCCTTCATCCCCAAATTCTGAACTCTTAGGAACAGCATAGCATAGAATAGCATTATCCTGTAGCATTATGAATCTTACTAAGAAGAAAGTATCAGTTTATTCTTTGCTTTCTGTTTGAAGAGAAAGCAACAACAGCTGTATTTGAGTTGGGGTTTTTAGTTTGATTGATTTTACACAAGAGGCAAGTTTCCATGTATCCTTCCAGACAGCATCAATCAAGCAGCAGTAAATGGGCCTGCCCATAACATGGTTAAGAAATGCCTAGAGCTGGGGTTGGGAACTTCATCTGGCAGGTGGGTTGGTCACCTGTCAATCACCTGATGTCAGGTGACTTTTTTGCCTTGCACATGTATTGCACAGTGCATTGAAAAGCACTTGGTAAGACCCAGTAATCAAAATTCCAGGTCTTGAGAAGTCCCTTTCAAAGTGCTGTTTTGTACAGAGCAGCACTACCCAAATGGGATGGCCTGGTGGACTGAATCAGGCCTATGGGCCAGAGATTCACCACACCTGGCCTAGAGAAAATCAGTGTACCCACAAACTTCCTTGGAACTGCAAATCTCCTTGATGCTCAAAACCCATGGGCAGATATTCTGAAAGAATGCAGATAACATCACCTTCTCAAATCTAGTCTCTCTTTTATTCAGCATAATCTTCATCTTCTTCATATGAGGTCTGGAATGTCCTGTTTTGAAATTGGATGGCTAAGAGGAAGCAGGAGGCATACATCTGTTGAAGTGCTGTTATGGTCACAGCCAACAAGGGCCCATTATGAAACAGGCCTGAAACCCAGAAGAATGAAGGAACTGGCAAACTGGAGAGGTGGAGAGGCAGAAGCAGTAAGAAGAGAAAGGGGTCAAGTCAGGGACGTTGGGAGGAGACAAAGAGGTAGAGGGATTGATAAAGGAAGGCTGAAAGAGGCTGTGTGTCATTAAAAGAATAGAGTAGGATAGAGGCACTAACCACAAGATTGGTGAGGTGCAAAGATGGCATGCTCAGACCAAAGAAAAGCCTTTCAAAAGGAAGACAAAAGTGAAATAACCCCCAATTTTGCTAAAGCTTTGGAGATAGAGCCAGCAGCTAAAAAAATAATAATAATAAGGAAAAAGAAAAAAAAATCAAAGACAAAGATCCAATCAAAGCACACTTCATGAGAAATGTGAACGGCACAGCTGCTGCATGGGGGGAGTCAATTTTGTCTGACTCAAAAGACCCCCCAAGAACAGTTCACAGGATTGGGGGAGAGGGTGTTCCCTCATTGAGCTATTTGGTAGTTTGGCCTGTTTGTTGATTTAAAATCTCAAATCCCCCAGAAAAAAAGGAAGAAGCCAGCTCTTTCGGTCTGAGACTGCAGGACTCTTCCCCAATCTCCCTCTCTGGCTTTTCTAGGCCCTTTTCCTCCCTTGCTGGCTCCCATTTTCCTGACTCCTACTTAAAAGTGAGGAAACTAAAGCTTAGGACCTCTTGCCCAAATATCAAGGAAAGATCCTTATGTTAATACAAAGTTAAATTAATCCTAGTATAAAGTGAGCAGCTTCTGAGGTACAGGTTTATGAATGTGGGCCCATGAAGGGCAGGGCTTTGAAGGTAAAATGTTGAATATTTGGTTCTGCCTGAGCAAAACAGACAAGGATATTGCAAGGACCCCAGTAGGATCCTGCCCCCTCATTTGTACAGAGTATGCATCCATTGCCAGAACATGGTTGCTTTTCTGCCTTTGTGAGAAAATTGAATAGTGTGATGAAGAATCGTATCTTTCTTAACAGCAAACTCAATTTGCAGTCCCAAAGGCACAAGGATGAAGCCTTTCACTGCCAAATAAGGAAATTAAAACTAACCATGTTTGCTTTCAATGAATAATTTCTCTCCAGTGCTTTTCTCTGCCAAATTGTAATGTAGCAGAAATAGCTTCACTCACTTACTAGGTGGGACAACAAATGGCACTGGTTGGTAGGGTCATCCCAAATCATTATGGTGAAGGACAAGATGGCATCCTACTCCAGTTCAGCTGAATCTTACTTGAAGACTGGTAATGGGACAGAGTCCTCCAGAAGAGGCTACATGGCATACACAGCTCTGTCCTTCAGCACCTGCTGCCTGAGGTAGCTGCTTCACTCTGCCTACTGGCAGGGCTGGCACTGCTGGGTGGCCATACAAAAGCAATTGTACTTTCAAGCATATTCCAGAATTCGTTCCCAGAACTTTATTCACTACCCACTGCTCCTGTGTGCTGAAATCCTAGTTTCTATCCTTTGTCAAAGTTAAATACCCCAAATGCCAGTCTTCAGCATTTGCTGAGCAATGCAAACAAGATATGTTTGCCTAGTTTCTTAATGCTTTCAGTATTTATTTCCTGTTTCTATATTCTAGTCCAATCAACTATCCTTCTCTCTGGAATGATGCCCTAGCGTTCCTTTATTCTAGAGCTAAATCTTAGTTCCCTCCATGTCTCCTAGATCAGAATTATCAGGGAACTGCATTAAATGCACACTCCTCACACCATACTGTACAGGAGCAGACAATGAAACTAGATTATCCTCCTGTTTTTGAGACCATAGGTATAAAATACTTTTTTTAAAAAAACAGTCTTGAGAGAAGGCGCATAACTGCAGAAGCTTTAGCTCTGCAGGCAGGTTCTGGATATTCACGTCTAAGTTGTTGCCTCTCCAGAAGCCATCCCCTCATTTGTCTTCCTGCCAGTTTTCTCACAGTATATCTGATTCCTCCTTAGGTATGCTCAGACCCTTGCTTTTTTGTTTTGTTGGTTTTGCCCCCTCATTTCTGGAACTTGTTAGAGAGCTCACCTGTCCCTGAGTGCCTTAACATGGGAACAATGTCCGAAAGCAGGTCTCTTATGCGAAAGAGCTAGTTCCTTCCCAGCATGCTCTCCTAAGACCTCACCAACCTTCCTACTAAACTGAACAGGGGGGAGCGGTCGTAAAATGGATCCTGGCCATCATACAGCGGGTACTCCGGAAAGATGTCTTCCTCCAGGTCATCCTCCTCCTCCTCCTTCCCCACGTGCTGCTCGTCAGCAGGCTCGGTGATGTCGGAGTCAGGGTTCGAGAAGGTGGGGGAGGGGGTGAGATCAGCCATGCGCTCGCTCATGCATGTGTTGAAAATAGGAGAGCTGTTGCAGCCAGAGATATCTGAACTAAGGTTAGTACAACAAGATAGGAGACAGGTTAACACCAGCTATTCCAAACACACAGAGAGAGACTAGGCTTGCTCTGCCTTTTCTTTTAGACCAAGCAGCAGTGTTAATAAGGAGGAGGGAAAGGAATGGAAAACCTCCCAGGCCAGATACATCTAACAGAGGAGCCACCAATGCCATCAGCTAAAAATGGTGAAGACCCAATAAATTTGATGCAAATTCCTCCAACGGTTCTCACCAAAACAACTATGGAGCTTGATAAGGTTCTTCTGACTCATTGGTATGGAAAGAAATTCCATTGTGAATCCTGACAATGGAATATATCATGCCTCAGATGTACCCAGATTTATTAAAATTCAATGGGAAACCCTTTCTGCCTGGCCCCCAACAATTCCCAGCTGGTGGCATCACATTTGTTTCTAACAGTTGCATGGGAAGCACATGATAACACACATTATATACTGGGCAGTATATAGGCAGATACACTCCAAATGACACACACAAATGTACAAATCCTACAGCAGGGTTTCTTAGCTGCGTTCCATCCTACAAGCTATTTTTTCTTCAGGTACAAGATCATATTACCTCCCCACAGCCAGCCAGAAGGATCTTCTGCATGGTAATACTGTACAGGTGGGTGGCCACAGTCCTCCATGGCATCTATTTGTAATGGTTCCGACCAATTCAGAGGTCACAATCTGCAAGCAGGGAATCCTGCTTGAAGGGCTACAATTTAAGACTTTAGAAGCTAAGATGGTCCATCCTGGGTCATGGAAAGACCAGGCTTTAAAAGCCTCTTTTGACCTTGCTGTAGGAAATTTCAGCCATCAGTGATGGTTTTGAGAAAGAGAACATAACTTTGGACACCATGCACTGGACATCATGCGTAGCTTTGTGAAAGGGCCGTGTTAGCATATATGTGCGTGCATGTGCAGCTCACAGTAAAAGAGCTTCTGCACCGATATAAATGGGAAGACAACCCACTCCAGTACATAAATCTGGAGAGCAGAAAGCGATCCCTACAAAAAGGGCGAGATGCTGTGCAATTATCTTGTTGTGTGATCTAATCTCTACCCAACTGTGGAAGGAATGCTTGTGTAGCACAACATCAGTTCTTGGGCCATGTCCTTCCTTGGGTCTCTTCAGTTTGGCATGATATTTTGACAGATCAAAGCTCTCACCTGCCAACCAGCCTGAACCAAGGGAAGCGATCATAAAAGGGGTCTCCGCCTGTCACCACATTGTCACAGTCTTCTATAACACTAGAGGGCACTTCAGCCGCCCGGTCATACATCTCCCGCATCAGGTCCAACCTCTGCCTGCAATGGCAGAGAAAACAAATTAACTCACACAATGGTGGCTGAGTAAGGAATTCTCCACTGGGCTACTTGCACCTAAACCATTATCTTACCTCTGTGCCCTCAAAAGCTGGTGCTGAAACCTGCTCTGCTCACTAGAGGCACATTAATACATAGGAGAAATTCCCATCTCTCTTGGGACTGGCAAATAAAAAATGCTTCTCAAACAATAGTGGGAGCCTGTTTATCCTGAATTTTGGTTTTTTCACTCAAGCACTAGTGCATGCTCAGAGGAAGTGGATGCATGATTATTCTGGCATGTGCAAAAATCAGAATTTGGTCCAGGTGATGAACTTGTCAAAATGTAGACTGATCAGAGGCACGTCAAATGCAATCTAGCTTTGATACATGTCAAAAAAAGGTTTCTATGAGATTTCTGCATATATAATCACATTGCATCAAATAGCAATGTAAGATAAGGTGGTCATCCTGCATTACGGAGACCATAAGCTAAAATTTATCTTTTGACTTTACCTAGCTATTTCAGATAGTATTGGGAAGGAGTATACTTTGGAAACCAGGCACAGGTTGTGTTATTTTGCTGACACATCCACAAAACTTAATCCGATTTCCATACTCGACTCACCTTGCCAGATCATGGCATAATTGAATGCAATTCAAGATACAGTCGTACCTTGGTTTTCAAACAGCTTAGTTACTGAATGTTTTGGCTTCCAAATGCCGCAAACCCAGAAGTGGCTATTCCGGTTTGCAAACTATTTTTGGAAGCCAAACAGTCCGATAGGGCTTCAGCGGCTTCTGATTGGCTGCAGGAGCTTCCAGCAGCCAATCAGAAGCTATGCTTTGGTTTCTGAATGTTTTGAAAGTTGAACGGACTTCCAGAATGGATTCTGTTCGACTTCCAAGGTACGACTGTATTTCCCTTTGTCAAGGGCACAATTGGCTTATTGTGAAATCAGAGGGCTCACTACCATGTCAGACAATAATCCTATATTCGGTAACACCTTCCTCCCAGATAATCAAAGTTCCTTGACTTTCTGTCAGCCACCTAGTTGTCCATGGTGCTATTAAAATATATTTGCTTACCTGAGTTTCTCCAGAGTCCAGTAATGGGTTGCTCCATTCTTCTGGTCCTGCACCTCCACTGCCACAATAGTCCTCGGGAAAGGACGTTTCTCGCGGTCTTTGGCAGCATCCGGAGGAAGCAGGTCTGGAGGTAGAGGTGAGTACAGGGTGTCTGTAAGGAGGACAAACTGAAATTGAACCTGGAAAGGAAAGGAAGGGAAAAGTCATTGTTGCTGGCTAGTACTTCCTCATGCACAGAGGTCACTACTCAGGGCACCCTCTTCTCTCACACCACATATAAATGATGATAGCAGGATCTTCGCTCAGACAAGAACCCTCAAAACTTACTTGTCTTTATCCAGGTCACTTGTAGTTGCAGCCAGCTGGTCTGTGGTCACTCCATTTCATATCTTAAATAATTTAATAACAGCAGCAACCACCACTGCCTTTCAACGCTTATACAAGGATACTTTTTTGCTAATGGACCTGGGTGAAAATACTCTGGTAAAATGCTGCTTTTTCTTATGATTCCTCCCCCTACCAAGTTTTTTTTAAAGAGTAACTGCTAGTCAAACAATGTAATATTTCTCTTAACTTCAAAGCCCTGTGTCCCTCCTGTCACTTATATGTTGGTAATTTCAATAACCATAAAAATTCCCTTGTGGGATCAAACAAAAGTCCATTTAATTAGTTTGGTTTTCAATCACAGCTAGATGCTTTTGGACATTCACAAATCTGGCATGGCCTTTTCCTGTTCTCCAGAGCATCTGGTAATCAGAGACATTATCGGTTTGTACACTGAAGTTCAATATAGCTGTAATGGCTAATGACAAATTAATCAGGGCCAGCCACACCATTGGGCAGGGGGATGCTACTTCCTCCAGTAGTAGATGTGGGGGAGTGCAGGGTGTTGAGGGTACAGTTGTATGTGCCCAGTTCCATCTGGAATACTATTTCATCTGAAGAAACAGTAACAGAATGCAGAATAGACAATGCCAATCACCATTTGTCACTATGACAGAACCTGCTCACCTTCTTCTTCAGCTCCACACTGATGGCATTGGCCTCCTTCAAGAAAATGGCATTGCCCCACAGCTGATCCCGAAGAGATGTAAACTGGTACCATTTCCACTTCCTGAAGGCCCAGAGCGCCTGCTCAAACTCTCGCTCTGTCCATTGTACTGGTGAGATAAACACTCCACATGGTCACTCTCTTCAAAGAGCAAGTTCTTGCTGACACCCCTTGATTATAGCTCACATTATCTTCTCCTCAAACAAACTGTCTACTGCAGGCTTCCTCAAACTCGGCCCTCCAGATGTTTTGAGACTACAATTCCCATCATCCCGGACCAGTGGTCCTGCTAGCTAGGGATCATGGGAGTTGTAGGCCAAAAACATCTGGAGGGCCGAGTTTGAAAAAGCCTGGTCTACTGCCCACTGGCAGGTGGGCAGAACAAAATCCTGGGTGCAGTGGCCTTTAGACAGATCCCCCAAACTCTTTTAATACCTTGGGATACATTCTAGAGTGCCGAGCTTGAAAAAATATACTCTAAGGACTGGTTTCAGCGAACCACATTCCCTAGCTAGTTACGGTAACTTCCCAGCAGCCCCCCTACAAAGGCTCCAAAGGAAACAAAAAGACATTATTGCAATGTGGTTGCTCAGCTTGTTTGCATGAGCCCAATTGGCATTTATTTTCATACCTACCTGAACCTCTAGTTCTGGGGCAGCTAGCACTGTATCCCCAAATATGTTGTGAACTACAACTCCCATAATCTCTGACTACTGGCTGTGCAGGCTGAGGCTGATGGGACTTGTAGGGTGGAATTCAACATTGTGCTGATGGAACCATCTCCCCTCTCCTCCCCCTGTACACTGTTCTGGGGTTCTGCTAACCGTCCTGAGTGGATTTTAGAGGAAGAGGGAAATGGGGAGAGGAGAGAGGGGAAAACCCCATTGCACTTCCACTAGAGCACCAGGTTGGCTGAATTCAGTGCCAAATCACCTGGAGAGCACTGGATTGGGCAAGACTGTTCTAGCTCATATTTGATTTCTTGGCTCTGCTCTGACTAAACTTGCTTCTGACTGAACAAGCACAATTTTTTTACAAGCACAGCTTTTTACACTATGCAATCACAATCATTCAACAACATGATAAAACAGCAATCCTAACAGAGCAGTCCACTAAACAATGCAGTATTTATATTTATTTAGTTCTTGGAACTGGGTACAGCCAGACTGTAGCAGACCCCTGTCCTGTACAGCCACTTCTAATCAGTGTACTGTAGACATTATTCAGCTTGATGAGCCAAAGGCCTGAGTCAGTATAAGCAGCTTATCTGGAATGTGTATGCCACATAATCAGGCTTCTATGTATGGGAATAGAGACCTAATCCCAGTGCTTTTTTGCTTAAAAAAAAAAAAGGTGCCAGTACTCACAATGAAGTTGTTACAGCAAGTGCCACACTCAAGTACCCTTGAGAACCCCCTGGAAAAAAGCACCGCCTAATCCTTTTCAATTTATTGCTTCCATATATTGAGTGAGCAGTTCAAAATAACAATATTTTGTTTGCATATAAGTAGCTGAATACAACTCACTGAATGATAGGTTTAATAGCTTTTTCTTTTCAATGATTTATTACCTTCATCCTCAGGTTCCTCCTCTTCCTCATTAGCCTCGGGATAATACCTTGAGTCCATCTGCTTCTGTAAAGCCTCCAGTTTACTCTCATAATCCTAAAAGAACAAACAGATGAGCAGTTAATAATCCTATTGCCTGAGTTTTGATATTATGTGCTGAGTCCAGGTAAAACCAATAAATTATTGCATTCCCTGATCAATACTTTCCATTTCCTTAGTAATCACCATTTCAGTTTAGTGGTTTGTGAAGTTTCCTGAGATACAGAATTATAAGAAACTATACCTACATAGATTATTCATAATCTTAATGTGGGACATTAGGTGGGGACTATTATGTGGAGTTCTTGACCTTTTACAAATGTGATTATATAAGAATCTGGCTTGCTGGGAGATGCAAATCCTAGTCATTGTTTCTCTTGCAATTTAGGTGGTATAGCGCAGGGGTGGGCAGATAGATTTTATGTAGATAAAGCAGGGATGTCTGACTTCCAGCTGTTTGATAATGGAAACAACAAAATGACCCCCCCTCTAAATTATACTGTAGAAATGGGGGGCGGCAGCATACACACAGACTAGGAATGGGTGTGTGTGAAAACTGTGAGCTCAATTCTCTCTAGTATTCAAAACAAATTCTTGAGCTCAGAATTCTTTAATTTAAGTAAACCTTTTTTGCACTTGGCTCCAGTTACTGCTTCTCAAGCACTACTAAAACGCATACACACAGTAGATCCTGCAAGCCTAAAGTCTGCCCTGCGCTATATAGTGTCACATCCTGGAAATGATTGTCTCCCCTACCAGTTACAGTGAAACTTGTCTGCTTTATGCTACTCTGGTAAAATGTACAAAAAGCAACCTGTTTATTACTTACAAGTCTTTGCTGCTCCAGAAGGTAATTGGCTTCTTCTCTTTCCTTCCGGTACTGATCTTCCAGTTCCTGAAGCCTACAGAGAAAAAGGAATGACAGAATGTCCAAGCAGTACTGAAAACTGCAGAGAACCTTTACATTTCCTATTACCCTGCCATGTTACCTTCTCCATATCCAACCCCTGCCCCCTCTCGTGTGTGTGTGAAGTTGCCTTGTACTGACTTAGACCATCGCCAGCTAGTCCAGTATTGTCTCCTCTGACTTCAGGATTCTTTGGCAGAGGCCTTTCCTATCACCTGCCAACTGGAGATGCAGGCATTGATTCTGGGACCTTCTCTGCATTCTCTGCATGCAATGCATGTACTGAGCTACCACCCTGTGATTTATGCATCCCTGTCAATAAGCTCTTCTGCATTCTTCCTTCCACTCACCTCTGTTCCATCTCCTGCTTCATGTCAATGCCTTGTTTCTCCAACAGCTCTCTTTGGGCAAAAGCCCAGTCCACTGGTTCAGCTGGGGTTTCTGCACATGGAGTTCGCTCCCGCTCCTGGCGTGCCTGCTCAGGGTGGTTAAATCGAAATACATGGCTCTTTCCCATGATTATGCGATTTCCTGAGCAGAGAGGGGATCATATTTACTAGAGGGGTTGAAATAGGATGGGATTCCAGAAACTGATCAACACATTGCTAAGATGATGAAATTATGTCCAACTGCAAAGCTTCTGTCCCATGTCATATACAACTCACCTGTCCCTAATGACTTCAACACAAACCATGCTCAACCACCAGTCCATTCGGGACAAAGAGGCCCTCTTTCAGAAAATTATTTCCATGAGCATTATTTTATCAGGGAGAACTTTCCAACCATAAGAGCTGTTTGGAAGTGGAATGGACTCATTCAGAAGGTAGTGGACTCTTCTTCATTGGAGATTTTTAAGCAGTGTTTGGATGGCCACCTGTCATCTCTAATTGAAATTCCTGTATTGCAGGGGGTTGGACTAGATGATGTTCAGGGTCCATTCCAACTGTACAATTCTGTGATTCTATGATTCCACAAGTCTATCCCGCCATGGTAGAGAGCTACCTGATTTTATGGAGTCTCTTACAACACTTTTCTCCTATTCCTGATTCCCTTCTACTGGAGAATGAACCTACCTGATCTTAAGATGCTGGGCTCTGTTACTTTCTTTCCATTGACATAGGTGTCTGCTCCCTCACAAGGTTCTAGAGTCACCACTGCTATGGAAAACGCACAAAGGGAATTGGGAGAGGACAGGGAATAAAACAATGTGTGAGAATTACAGAGAACAACCTTCCCCACAATCTTCTTACAAATACAATCAATAAGCTTGCTGAGAGGGGAACCAAAACCTCTGCATTAAACCTTGATGGGCAGCAACATACAGAAAGCAAGGCAATGCCTTCATTCTAAAAAACAATTTTTGTTAGAGATGATACCTTAGACGTGAAGGTATCTGTTCATAATAACACATCAAGATATGGCCCAGAGGCTCCAAAGGAGCTATAGGGATAAGGTTGGACAAAAATATTTGCTGCTTGAGGCAAAGGATAATATTATGCTCATTCCCCCATTACATATACAAATGCAGGCTGGACTAGTGGTTGAATCTTACTTTAACACTCAATGGGACAGTGTCCTCTAATGCTGGGAAGGGGAACCTGTGACTCGCCAGAAGATTTTGGACTCCAACTTCCATCAGCCTCAGTCACCATGGCCAATCAATTATTATGTGAGTTGTAGTCCAACAATGTCTGGAGAGCCACAGGTGCCCCATCATTGCTCTGTAGCAACCAAGGGCAACATATATGAAAAGCTAGAATGCGTTTT
Organism: Podarcis gaigeae; assembly: GCF_964106915.1. NCBI lineage: Eukaryota > Metazoa > Chordata > Lepidosauria > Squamata > Lacertidae > Podarcis > Podarcis gaigeae. The sequence continues at coordinate 62,070,182 of NC_139681.1, forward strand.
ATTCAGTCTTGTGGCAGGACTGTTGTGATTATTGCTAAAAGCCTGCAGAGGTCAAACTGAGCTGATACAACCGAGAAGCAAAGAGACAGCACTTCCCAATGCAGCTACTTTCCAAAGTGCTCCATTTGAAAGGCAGGTAAGTGGCATTCTGCATACCCATTGGCAGTAATGGAGACAAATGAGTTAGAGAAGCTCAGTTCTAACTAGGTAGAAAAGGAAGCCCAAGAATCGTGAGGCTCTCTGTATGGGGATACCTTCACTGCCAGCCTTAGTGTCACTTCGGAATATGCAGTGCTCTTCTTTGATGAAGTGACCGCTGAGGACAATGTCCTGCCTCCTCTCAGCATCTTCTCGACCAACCCTGTTGGGGCAAAACACAGTTGCTGAGGTTTTCAAAACAGCAAAGCATTTTAGGTGCTTTCTGATTAATAACAGAGCTCCTTGGACCAACCCTATTAGGGTCCCAATGGACAGGAAAGCTAGAAGAATGCCTTTGCAGAAAGCATCAAACACACACCAAGTCTTGTTTAGCTGCAGTAGCCATTGGTTTGCTTCTAGTCACAATTCAAGATGCAGGTTATATAGAAAGCCTTAAGCAGGCTGGGCCAAGTCTACCTTAGTGAGCACCTTCTCTCAGATGAGGGCCTGTTGGGGATCTCACTTCTGCTCCATATCCATAAGGAGCAGGGCTGTTTTTGTAGTCTTGAAATGTTCTCTAGGCAATGACTCAGGCCCTAGTCCAGATCTCCTTACACAAAAAGGTACTTAAGAATGAGCCCTTTACCAAAATGTGGGTGAGGTTCAAATACACATCCCACTGAAAGCAAATCTAGGCAGTATTTGCATTCAGATGCTTGTGTGATTTACACTCATAGTTACTGTTCCAGCAAATTATATGTATATGGACTGAGGAAGCCTGCTTCCACACATGGATCTCCTTAGTCTAGCCTTCCCTAACCAGGTGCCCTCCAGATGTTTCAGGCTACAACTATCATCAGCCCTAACTGGTACATAGTCCAAAGTATCTGGAGGGCATCAGGCTGGAAGGTTGCCTTAGCTGAATGCATGTATGAAAGAAGAACTTAATCTCTGAAATCCTTTTAGCTTTGCCACTTTCTGGCTCCTAAATAGTTGGATGGTTTTGGATAATCCATCCTTTCGTTGTACATTTTTGTCATTGTATTTTTGTATTTTTTTTGCTCTTTTCCCTCTTCTTCACTGCTAGATATGCATGCACAGACTTGGAGAGTAACTAAGTGTGTTTTACTACTTTTAGTATTTGTTAATGTTTTGTGCTGTACACTGCCTAGTGGGGGTTTTCTTTAGTTGGAAAGGCAATGTAGAGATGTTATAAATAACCATGCAGACATACAAAAAGGTAAGATGTGCCAAATTCAGTCTGTGACATCTCCAGTTGACATTTGAATGTAAACTGCTGGTGAAAATCACATCAATGTCCATCTTCTCTGTTAATCCTGGCAAAGTTGTAATTGTTACTATCATTATTACCTGGTTATTCCATCTTTAATGTAATACAGAAGGCACTCGGACATGAGTGGGTCCTCATTTAGGTTGACCAGATGTGGTGTCTAAGAGAGAGAAGAGAGAGGTAGAGCAGGAGAGAGAGATTAACACCCTTTTCTTTCACAGGCCAAGGCCTAGCCTTGCTCTTCTGACAAGTCTGCCCTTTTTCAGAGTGACCTAAATGTGCCACAGCATTAATAGCCCAAGATGTTTTGCTGCCCGAGGAAGGCAAATCCCACCCCACACACATATTCCACATATGTGTGGGGGGCTGATGAATCTTACCTGAGCACAGGTTAATAGACAGTGCCTGCCACCAAATTTAAGGGGAACAGGCTAGTTCAGCGGGTACGGGGTAGTCCCCGCCAAGGCCGTCTTGGCCTGCCGCCACTAGCGCCATGCCCCCGCCCCCACTGCTCACCCTTCCCAACCACTCACTGCTTACCTGTGCTACTCACCCTTGCCCCCCCCTTCCCACTCACCCTCCCACCCAACTCTCATCTGGCACTCTGGCGATCGTCAACAGTCACAACATGGTGATGAACCAGAAGCCGCTTTGGTGCGACTCTGCTGACAATCGCCAGAGTGAGTGTCTTTTGCTCAGGCACTAATGCCAGAGCTACAGACCAAAAAAACCAGGACATTCCAGGATAGAAACAGAAGCCAGGACTGACTTTAAAATGGAACAGTTGGCAGGTCTGCTTGTGGCACCTTAAAGACTTAACACATTAAGATTCACTTCATCAGTATGATCCAATGGGTGACATATGGGGACTCCTCCAATCACAACGTAGAACCTTTTCAGGCTGAGGGGTGCATGGAAAGTTGTTGGGGTCTATGTCCCAGCAGTGGCAGGGGCCAGATCCATACACCCTTTACACACACTCACAGACATACCTCCCATGAAAACATAGCCATATTTTAAATTCTCAGTAACTCAGTTCATGTTTCACCTTCCATTTTCCTCACTTACTTGATTTATAAAGTTTATAAAAGAGGGAAAGTTCTGCTACCTCCATTTTCAGTGCAAAAAGCAGGACGAACTTGCTAATCCCTGCAAAATCATTCAATTAACATCAATGTATAACCAAACTGCAAGCCCCACCTTAATTACTCAAGGCCTCAAACTTCAATACGCATTTACATTCCAAAAATATTATGTATGCAGTCACAAAAAACACTGGCACTTTTCATATTTGCAAGGGCCAGAAGTCCACCTCTTTCAGACCCTCCAAGTGTCCCTATTTCCTAGGGACGTCCCTGATTTAGAGAAGCTGTCCCAGTTTCTGATTCAATCCCAGAATGTCCCACTTTTCCTTATGATGTCCCTATTTTCATTGGAGAAATGTTAGAGGATATGGAGTTATCTGACCCCAGAGCCATCTGAGCCACCTTCCTGCAAAGGGAAAGGTTTTTTTAATGTTTAATGCTTTATTATGTTTTTATATGTGTTGGAAGCTGCACAGAGTGGCTGTAGCAACCCAGTAAGATGTGTGGGGTATAAATAGTAAAATTTTCATTATGGAATGAGACGTCCCTATTTTCACTGAAGAAATGTTGGAGGGTATGCTCTCTAAGGCTTTTTCACTTCTGCTTGAGATTCTTGTCTCACTCTGCCACGTGCAAGGTCCTCATTTTGGGGTTCAACAGATCAACATTATGTTAGATCAAATGACTTACAGAACATTACTGCCATTGCCATCATGGAATCCCTTCTTGGAAAGATATTAGCATTGCAAATATCACAGCAATCTGAACACCATGCAAAGTGGACCAGATACCATTTACTCATGCAAGGATTGGAATCCCACAAATAGCAAACATGCGTCCAATAAGTTTTCCACTTGTCCTGTGCTTCAACCCCAGAAAACCTGCTCTTTAACACTAAATTGGGGGGGGGGGGGAGGCTGAAAACTCAGCTGCCATTTGTTCCAATTTAGCACTAAACCATGGGTTTTCCAGGGAGGAAGCAGATGGGCAAATGGAAGTGTGGATGAACCCCAAGTTTCAACAACTCTTCTCAGTATGAAATTATCATCTTCACTGAAAAGCTGTACCTATGCACTTTAAACACTGATCAATCAGTCAGAAGTAAGGCAGTGAAATGATTACAATCAGTTGATTGACAGCCCTGCTTATAAGTATGAGCAGTTACTGGAGCAGGCACGCAGATGCAACCGCCATGGCTGAGCTCTGTTCTCCTACCTCTAAGCAATCAACACCTGAGGCCTCTCTGGAGAGATGAGGCAGTATGATGCAGAGCTCTCTCCACTACTGAATTAGGCACCATGTAACGTAACATACTTTGCTTGTGACATGGGGCAGAGTCATGGGTGAACAAACAAGCTTATTACATCACCCTTTGTAATGATTTCAATTATGTAATTCATAGAAAACATGCTGAATGTTGCTGTGCCTTCCTTCTCCCTGAACTACTTCTAGTCACCGTGTACAGAATTCAGAATGTTTTCTTGGCACCAGACAGTACAAACCAATTGTCTAAAAAGGAATCACACAAATCACTCCAATACAACCCCTTAACAAGACCAACCTTCTTGGGGGAAAACACCCCTACACTCTCCAGGAAAACATCCTGGGGTTTAACTGGGGGTTTAACTGGGGGTGGCTACGTGACAAAGGAAGAAAGAAAAGAAAAAATTCAAATGTGCAATATGTCAAAATAAATCATTATCACAAACATATGAATCAAAGTGTTCTACTATAAACTGTTCTAGTAATCATATATAAATTTTGAGAAATGAAATAAAGACCTAAGGAACTAACATTCATGTTCCTTGCTAGAGTATTGAGTTCCCCACTCCTTGCTACCTTCTGAAATATGTTGTGATATTGGACCTGTAATAATTTCACACATACCCAGAAGAACAGGGGTTGATAAACTGTATTAGAATCAGGACAAGGCTTCTTTTGGCTCTGCCTGAGCATAACTAATATGATGTAAGAAAACTAGTTCTGGGCAGTTGGGTTATAGGGTTGTACAACACCATTAGTTCTACTTCTTGCCTCCCTATGCTGTTGGGTGGGGAAAGTGCTATCAAACAGTCCTCTTTTCGTGTTCACTGTACTGAAGAAAAATACCTTTAACATATCTATGTGTTTTAATAGCAAGAGACTTGGATTTAAAATATCAATGAAGAGAGAATATGCATTCATAGAGTTCTTGGTCCTCCAGCAACTAGAGTGGACTGTTAGTGGGGATTAGACACATGCATAGAAGATGGGTCTATCAATGACTATTAACCATGAAGGCTAAATGGGACCCTCATGTTTGGAGGCAAGATGCCACTGACAACTGGTTGCTGAATATCTGTTATGCTCTTCTTGTGGGCTCCCTTGTGCCATCTTGTTGGCCACTGAGTAGATGGATCTCTTCTTATGTTCTTATGAATAAGGGAGTACCCCCAAGCGTAACTACTCATCAGGACAGGCCTAATTCTGTTTCTTTCAAGCAGCCCAATGGAAAAAGAAACAAGCTACTGCTGGATCTTCTAAAAGAAATTTAATATGGGCTATTGCTAGATGAGTACTAATTGTGTAGCAGCAGCAGCAAACAGCAGCAACAGCAGACCATTCAGAAAGGGGAAAAACATTCATTCAAAATGCCAATGAAAACATCTATGCATCACCAAAGTCTCAGGTGGAGTTTTGTCTCTATATTTAATTGAGATATATATATATTTCGCCATTAGCAGATATCAAAATGCAATTGAGCATAGTGGAAGAGGCAGAAAAACCATCCTACCTTTTTAGGTGAAAATACTCCCAGTGTACCACCATCTTCTCTCATAGCCACTCCCATTTCTGCAAGCAAAGCTTCCCTGGAAAATACCAAAAGATGCAACTAGAACTTAAACAACTCTGCCAAGGCCTGGATCTTGTAGCATTCAGAAAGAGACTGCACCATGCTCTCTAAATAAAACTGATGGTAACAGACGTAAATCATTAAAATGCTGGTCTTGGGGAAGTATTGATGCTGGGGAAGGATAAACAAGGGTGAATGGAAAAGTAGCAAAGGTAAATGTTGACAGCAGGCTCTGAGGCACAGAAAGAGCCATGCTTTTAGAGGAAACATGTGATGAAATGAAAGATGAGCCCTCTTCACTTGGCTTTCTACTGAACTTGATGGGGCGGGGAGAGATTTCTTGCACTCCAACATGCACCATGCGTTTTTCAAAAAGTAACATATGAAATGGTTCTTCCTGGTCCAACAATTCTCAGCCTCTCAGGATCTCTAGTCATCATAAATGGGGAGTCTATGAGCTGAAACAGCCTCCATGTGGCAATTGCTCCTCATGATGACTTTAACAGGTGGCTCTCTGCCAATACATGGAGTGTTTCTCTGTTATACTGAGGCCATACTGTGATGAAACAGAATGTCAAGCTACATAGACTCAGGTGTGAACTTTTATATGAATATAGCCCTCATAACTTGACTCCTACCTCTCCATTCGAATTGCTTCTGTCCTGCGCAGCTTTTCTTCCCATGTTTCATTCAGCTCAGCAATGATCTTCTCAGTTTCCTGCAGTGGGAAAGTTGAACATAAAACATTGAACTAGGAATATATTGCCTGCAATGCATTATGCGGAGCTTATCAACCTTTCTCTAGGACAGGGATGGTAAATCTGTGGCCCTCCAGTTTTGCTGAACTAAAACTCCCATCATCCCCAATCAATGGCCATGCTGGCTGGGATTGATGGGAGCTGGAGTCCAACAACTTCTGGAGGGCTTCAGATTCCCTGTCCAGGGTGCAACAATCAGAACAACTTTATTCCACTACTGGAATATGCACAGTGCACATTCACATTTGACCTGATCATAGGTAACAGGTGGCTTCAGATTCTTTCCAACATTATCTGAACAAAGTTATAATATTTAAAGGCAACACTGGAGACTAACAATTTTTGTCTCTGCTATGGTCTCTTTCTACCAAGTTTCCCACCATCAGTATCTCTGTAGTACAAATATGGCATGCATGATCTTGGCTCTTACCTTCAGTCTCTCAATGGCTTCTTCACTACCTGGAGCAAACATGATGCGTTCGTGGAGACTGGAGACCGAAGCAGCTCGGCTGGACAAGGCTGAGAGTGAGGAGGACGGGCTCATTCCTACCAAGGCATTGGTCACTGTGGAGAGATTGTCATGGCGTTGACTCATATCTGCCACTCTACGATTATCATTATTGTTCTGAAAGTCGGACATGTCTAAGGGGTTCGGGAGGGGAGAAAGAAGAGGGAAAGACACAAAGACAAGAAGGAAGGAAAAGATAGAGAAAAGAAATGCAGTTGGGAAATAGCAACATGATGCAATGAGGAGAAAGGTAGAAATTCAACGAAGAGATACACAGACAATAATGTGGGTATAGGTGCCAGGGCAGGAGCCTAACATCAGCTTATATTAAGTCTCACTTTGCTCATGCCTGTGCCTTGGGGGAAATGGACAGCTTACTGAAGATCTTGTCTACAACCACTGTGGACCCCTTCTCCTCTAGCATCATAGGCAGGGGATAGAAAAATTCCTGGATAACATGTCCATTAAGGCCATGCAGGAGAAGATTTCAGGACTGATGGGATCTGGAGTTTAACAACATCTGGAAGGCCATGGGATCCCCACCCCTGCAACACATGTTCTAGATATGTAATATAGACATCTGCTCTCAGATAAAGGTTGGATCTTTGGCTGGTGTCAAATGCTCCAAAGCTTCCTGTCATTCCATATCTGTTGCATCATTACTATTGATAAAAGGCAGAAAAGGCCCCAGAATGAAGAGCATAGAATAAATAAACTTTGTGGGTCTAACAGGAAAATTCAAACACTGTTGAAACAGGTAATATTAGTATCAGCGTTTTTTACATCCAAGGGTATTGCATGTTAACAACACATTAGTTTTATGAGGTTCATGTCCAAACTAAAACAAATAAATGTTTCCAGCAAAAGTTTAGTGTTTTAATAGTTAGTGTTAGCATAATATTAATGAGCCCAAGAGCTTGAATTTAGAACCAAGTGTTCAACTTTCCATCTGTTTGTGAAGGTCAGAATGGAAGTGTTGCTTGAAAAAGAAGGACCATAGGCACGGCATCTTCCCTATATGGATCAAGATAGTCATTGAGTATCAGCCATTTCGGTCAAAACTCAAAGGAAAAAGGGAAAGTAGGAGGTTAGCTGTTGGGAATTCCCAAGGTATTTCTTGTTCATTCATGTAGATCAGGATAAGATGGCTGCTGTTTCAGTTTCTTTGGCATCATCCAAGATTAGGACAAAAGCTATGCATATTCAGAGACTCTGAAATGAGTGGCCTTCCTGCTCAAAGAAGTCCCCTTCTAAATTTTACCTTTTCACTGCATTTTAACAAGGAATAGGAAACTGAAAGAGTCCAGGGCATGCATCTTTGTAATGCCAAAAAGGCCAAACATACATGAGATGCATGAAATCCAGGAGAAGACCCTGAGAGTTTTACATGATGTAAATCTAATTTTCTGTTTCCCTAAACATTATAAACAACAATAACCAGGAACACCTCTCTCCGACTGTCCTGGTAAACCTTTTTGCAGCAATGGATAACACACTGGCCTTGTAATACAGTTGCCCTCTCCTCTGCAGCTAAATTATTCAGCCTCTGTTCAGAGGCCTAGCTAGCAGAAGCCTAGGCACGGTTTTGGGAGCGGAGTGCCATCCTGCTGGTCATGATCTGTTGCGTCCTTCTCAGGCACTCTCCAGCAGGATGAAGCCAAAGGAGAAGGCAACAGCTCAGGCGTCCTGCGAGCCCTGAGCTGATCAAAAAAGGAGCGTGGGGTTGGCGCTTGCCTGTTGCCTCCTTCTCAGAGGCCCTCCACCTGGAGCCTGGAGGGCACCTGAGAAGGGTGAAACAGCTCAGGCATCCTGCAAGCTCAGAAGCAACGCTGCCCCTCTCCAAGGCTGTGAGCCGGCCACGCCTTCAAGCATCAGAGATACTGGAATGATCCAGGGCTGCGAGGGCACCCAGAAAGAACATGGCAGCTCAGGCACCCTGCAGGTCCCATGCTGCCTGCAAAAGCAATGCAGGATTGGCACATGGAGCTGCTTTGTCTGTCCAGTGAGGAGGACGCAGTTGCTTCAGTGGCGCGCCCCGCCTCCATGGCGCGGCGCCCTCTCTCTGGCGTGTGCCCACCAGCCCCGGGGTGGTGGCGGGTTTGTCTGCTTCCCCCATCCCTCACCCTTACAAAATCTCTTTGAGTATGGAGAACCAGGACTATGGCTCTTGAGTAAAGAGCAGAGTAAATATTGATGCACTATTTCCCGAGGCTATGTTTTAGAAAAGGGCATTGGCAAACAGGTTGGTAACTCAGCATAATTGTTAAATTAGTAACAACATCAGAAATCCAGGTGTAATCAGGTGAGCAGCACTGTTAACTACTCTGATTTGGGTTGGATTTCTGGTTCAATAAATCATATGTTTAATAATATAAATAGATGTCTTGGGCTTTGTTCAGCAGATGGGCGGAGGGAAGGTAGAACCTGTGCAATCCGGGGGGGGGGGGGGCAGGCCCGGTTGGGTTTTTAATGCATGGACACTGGGTGATTTCTGAGAACATACAAGCCCTAGAAAATTGGGTTTGCCTGCCTGTGGTTTAAATGGGTGTTTTAGATCAGAGCGTAGGCTGCACTGCTCACAAACAAGGCACAGACTGCAGCGCCTTTTAACATGCCAGCAAAAGCCAGTTCATTCTGTCACACCCACCAGCCAATTAACTATTCCAGCAACATTCCTAACAGGTACAACCATACAATCAGCAGGAGGGCCAAATAGGATCACCAGTAACAACTGTGCCACCTGTGGCCTGAAGCAGATACCTTAGTTTCCTTCCTCCTTCCTTCTCTCCCCACCCCAGAACATATTCGTTAGACCCAGTCCCAGCAGAAGCAGAAGCAGCAACAGCAGCAAAAGCAGCAGGAAACACAGTTACAGCATAGAGAAAGGAAACCTCAAGAGCATAGACTGCCCAGAAGATTTTAATAGGCAAATTTTCCTGGATAAGAAGATTGTGAAAGACAAAAGTCAAGGTATAGTGAAGAGCTGCAGGACCTCCAACTAAGGACACAGGGCAAAATGGCCTGGAGGAGGTATAGATTATGAAGTTTATTTTGTCTATGGGTGCATGTGTCACTCAAGCCCATAAAAGATCTCGTTACAGGATTCTCAGGGTTTGGGATAGATCTTCTCCAATTGTGAGGGGCAGTCTCACACCTGGGCCTCTTCATGGGAGGAAAGACCATTTCTATGGAACAAGGTTATAATTAGAGTGCAGGACTCAGCACAGCAATCTCTCATTGGTGCTGTTGAAAGCAGTGGGTGCCCATCCAGGTTATGTTTAACACGGTGACTGGATTACCGCTGATGCTTCTTTTTCCCCTCCTCCCTCAGGTTGGGAAGCTATGAAGGCGACCATGTTCCCAATAGCCTTGCTGTATTGTACTTGGGGAATTGTCTCCTTTCTCATGCTGTACTTATGTTCCTTAGCTATGACTGAGCCTGTCAGAAGCAGAGAAGCACACAAAATATCAGCAATGGGGAATACACACATTTAGGTCCTCCTGGAACAGGATTGGCTAAGAGAGATAGGAGAAGGGTGCGGGGGGAAGACAAAGAAAACAAGAGTAGGTTTATCTCATAGGTATAAAGAAACAACACCTGAGGGCCTTTCCACATTACCAGAAACCTGGAATTTGTTCTTTTGTACAGTATGCCATGTATTTCCATAGTGCAGGATAGGAATCAGACTGACTGCAAGGGGATAGTCTTCTGTCAAACTAGTTTAAATGGGAAGATGTGTGATCACCTTTTCAGGAGCACACAGCATCCAAGCAAATATAGGGGTGTGGAAAATGAAACTAAAATGCTAACAAAATGGTGGTTTTCAGCAATGACACAGTCACCATCCAATAAAGGAAACATGAAACTTATAACCCCACCTTCTCTGCAGCACTTACTCGCTGTAGGTGGTAGATTCCATCTTCCTAGCATCAAAATACTGCTGTTTGATTGCTGTGGGATAAAGAAACCAAAATCCCTACATCTCACAACAAATGTGCTATCTGGGAGAAAGACATTTGGATCCCCTGCATCAACTGAACTTTTTTATTGCTCAATTTATATTATTGGCAGGAAAGGCCCTGAGATGCATATCCTTCACGTCAAACTATTTCTCCCTCGTTCACAGCGTAGAAAGCTACCACAGCAATATAATGTGGTGACACAATTCTCCCAAGTCAGACAGGAGGAGAACTGAAATACTGCTATGATCCTGTGCAGTGGTTTTTTTCCCCCTAAAAAAAAAGTTTAGGGGTACTCTCATTTTCCTACTCATATTGAAATACTGCCCCTCAATGAGGCCAAGCTTAGATTCACAAAATGTTTAGGGGTATGTGTACCCCTGCGTACCCCCAGAAAGAAAGCACTGATTCTATGACTGGGCCTGTAAAAAGCTATGGGTCATGTAGAGGGATGTGCCTGAAACCAGGTGTGCAAAGACGGATAATACTTTTAGGGAATCAGGAGGAAACAATGGGGAAGGAAAAGATGTCCCAGGAACAGAGCTGCCTTGGGGTCATTTTCCATATTACTTCCATCTGGCAGTTGTGACAACACAGTGAGCTATTCATTTGCAGTAACTTCATACTTAGATTGAGCAATTGTCACCATGTGAGAGCACATCTTTTGTTCAACAGTTTGTAGTGATGTGATAAAAATAACCTGTGTAGTGGTGAGCACACCTGACACAGACATTGTATGCAATGACTTAGCTTCCACATGGTGGCTATAACATGTGACCTGACCCTTATACCTTCTTATTGTCACTTCGCAGTAGGGCAGGAGGACAGGAGGGCTATCAAGCAGAAAGGGAAACCACACAGAGGGTGGATCTTGTTCTATTCAAGGTGGGGATAAATGCCAGTCCCAGTCCAATGTGTAGAAATGTAACATACTGTCAATGATGTCTCCCAGGCCCTGGGCGTACAGCAGGTCTCTCAGGCGAGCCACTTCATCCTTCAGTTCTCTGATCAGTTTGTTGTTAGGATCCTCATTAATGACGGCATTGCATCTGATCTGCTTAGCTCGGTCAGCATACCTGTAGGAGCAAGATTCATTCTGGGTAAACTAGGAAGGGCTACTGACAGTGCCATACTGTGTGGCTTCTACGGAAGCACACTGAGGTAAGCTTCCTCATTCAGTCTCAGAAAACCCTCCCAAACTCAGAAAATAGCTCAGTTAATTCCAGTCCAATTCTGAGTTATACAAGACCTCGTTCCACACTCAGTTTTGGTAACCAAGGACACAGAGAGATCAATTCTTTTGCACATCACCCTGGTGAGCCTCCAACTCCACACCCCTTCCATCTACCTACCTGCCCACCTGCCTCCATCACTACACACACACAACACACACATGCCCCCATGCTGGAGAAAAACATTCAGGGCCATGCCATTTTTTAATTTTATTTGCAGAATTGTAAATTGCTTCAAAACCCAAAGTTAAAAAAATGGTGTATAATAAGATAAGATAAAATACCAATACAAATGAAATATTTGAGGTAAGAACTGAAAACTGCCAATATTATTACTTCTACCAGGAAATACAAAATATGATTACACCGCTAGTATAGTAGAGAGATTCTGTAGGGCCCTGGATAGGGGAGCATACTGGGACTTTCCCGGCCTCTACTGCACTCTAAGAGAATCGCCAGCAGAGCTCTTTAGAGTGGTGAACCAGCTGGCCCAGACCTGGGTTGTATCACTGAAAACAGACCAGTCACTAGTCTGCTGTGAGAGATTTGTGGACTACTTTGAGGGCAGAATCACTCAGATCCATGCTGAGCTTGATGCCACAATTGATCTGGCTCCATTGGAGGTCCCCGGAGCACCATCGAATAACCCCTTGTGGAATTGGTTTCAGTTGCTGCAGCCTGAGAATCTGGCCCGCTCAGACACATCAATAAAGCATCTTAGTCTGGCAGTCTGAATCGAGAGGGGATGCTCACAAGTGAACAGGGATGTTTCATCCCTCTTATGCAGAGTCAAGCTGATAATAATAGCACAGTGAAATCCCTGAAGGACAATGATATGGACGAAGAAGTGGTGGAACCTCAGACTGTTCCTGTGGCAACAAGCATATTCACTGCCTTCCATAGGAAGGAGCTCTGCTACACTATCAGCAAGGAACTGTGGGGATGTTATTAATGGTGGAAATAGATAGGATGTTAGGAGGACAATATACATGGATACCTTCATTCAACATTATTTGCATAGCTCCTACAATAAAATCAAGCTGTTTTTTCACCATGTAAATTTTCTTCCAGCTTGATGTATCTGATCAACATATCAGGGTGTATCAGCATGCTTTTCCAGGCTCCAAAAGGACATACTGTATTCACCACTGCTGTTATTGTGAAACTACTGTGGGTTAATCAAGTGACCAAAGTGGCAGTAAGTTAATATACGCTCAGTGCTTTTCTGTGGAACCAACTTGAAATTGTTGTGATATGAACATTATATGCAAACCTGCATTTCGAGACTTGGAGGTTCCAGATTTTCCATTAAAAAAAATTTTTTTTACTTCATATTCACATAATAATCCACTGGGGAAAAGAGTTCCTGTTTACTCAGTATCCAAACATGTTTTCCTCCTGGAACATCTTGAGAGTAGTCTCATACAAGCAACATAGTCTAATTTCAAAAGGGGAATCTTTTACCCCTTGGCCCCATTCAGAGTGTGAGAAAACTTGCATGGGACCTACCTTAAGGTGCTGAGCGTCTCATCATAGTTGATGTCAGCTGGACTGAGAGCAGCAACCATAGCAGTCCGTGAGTTACCACCTGCCCAGGAAATTAACACAGAAAAAGAGTGTCTGGTACAAATATAAAGTTATATACCACATCTCTCCTTTGGCTCCCTTCCTTTTCTTTCTAACACTCTTCCTGTATATCTATTATTTCACTCTCCTGTTCACCATATCATTTTGCCCACAAGGTATGAACAAACAATAAAACTGCCCCAAGCACCATGATAGCCTCATCAGCCACCCAAACGTTGGGCGAGTTGGAGAAAAATTGGGTACTAGCAATGCACTATCCATGCTTGACCATATTGATGCAAAGAAATTTCTGGCAATGGTGCTGCTTATTGGAGTGTTACCCACCCCTCCAACAGAAGGAGTCTTACAATAAACAACCTGCTGGGCCACTGCCAAGAAATCAGAGATTAAGGATAGATCTAAGATAAGTCATGAGAACAAAGTACCTAGATTTTCTCGGAGCAGCCAGGTAAGTACAGAATCCCGGTATGGAATAAAGTCTGTTTTTTTCTTCTTCTTATTCTACAGGGAGGACAGAACACAATTAAACATATACTTCTGATTCTGAAATTGTTTGCCAATCCAAGGAAGACAGAACATTAAGCATATGTACACCCCTGTTCTTTGAATCCATGTACGTAGTACCCAGAATTCACTTGTGTCTTCTGAAATTCTGCATTTTGTTGCAGTTTCCCCAAAGCCAGTTTCACTCTGCATTCAGCACTGTTTGAGTGGTCAATCCCAGCTACACTCATATGCATTGGAACTGTTTCCTGGGGGTGGTGCTACATGACTGATGACGGGGGGCAATATATCGTGAAGGAGCCCCCCACTTCCCACCCACCACCTATCCTCAGCACAGAAGTAAGCCCCACTGAATCCATGGCAAGTGTGTTAGGATCTAGGTCATTTTATGGGGTGGGAGATAACAATGGGCTGGATCTGTCTCTTCTCGATCATTTTGATTTTATTTAAGGTTCCAACTACCAGGAGAAACAAAGCTGAGAACTTCAGGCAGGCACCATGGAACACATGGGGAAACACCTATGCCCCTCTTGCTAACACCACCCCTGCTCTCTGCACAAGAGCCCATTGGTTGCATCAGCTGCAGCTGACCAGAAAAAAATATGGTTGGCTTATTAAAAGGTTACATGGAGTAGCCATGGAGTAGGGGGGCAGAACTGACCTGATTGGCCAGTTAATTAAGTATTTCTATTGTTTTACTTGACCGGGGGGGCAACTGCCCCCCTCCCTTGAATACACCCATGCATAGAAGGGAGACAAGTATGCGTGTCAGTTGGACAAAGGAGGGGATAGAAATGCTAACAAAGACTTAGCATGTCAAGTCTGTGATGTGCTCACATAGACTTTTCCTCTCTTGCTTGGAAGTAAATTCCATTACAGTCGTAGCTTGGAAGTCAAACAGAATCCATTCTAGAAGTCCGTTCGACTTCCGAAATGTTTGACTTCCAAAGCACGGCTTCTGATTGGATGCAGGAAGCTCCTGCAGCCAATCAGAAGCCCTGTCGGGCGTTTGGCTTCTGAAAGAACGTTCGAAAACCAGAACACTCACTTCCGGTTTTCGATCATTTGGGAGCCAGAACATTCGACGCCCAAGGCATTCGGGAGCCGAGTTACGACTGTACATCTGGAAGATGTATAGGATTGCAGCTGCAACCACAAGAAGATGTGGGCCTCCACAAACCCAATGGCAAAGTTGAAGCCCTTTGTTGCAGGCACCCACAATCTTTGGCATGAGGTGGCACCTATGTCTCCAAGCTAGTTATCGAAGAGAACAAGGGAGATCAGCTCATTCCTATAACCCCCTCCAAAGCACAGGTATTATTTACCTTATTTGGTCCTGAATCCTGGGGGGAAAAACAAAGATCCTGATTAGAGTTGCATAAACATGTATTACAAAAATGGGTCAAATAAAAGAACAATTGGATTTGGGGACCAACTGAAATAAGAAAATGGGACCAACATCCTGACTTCTCACAAGCCAGATATAACACCCACATGCCCAGATGGAGAGCCTTTGCGACGCAATCCTAACCTAGTTCTGTGCAAATGGAAGGGGTCAGGATAAGTTACAGGGAACCCTCTGATAACTTCCACTGGTGAGGAGAGCTCTGTATTCAGTGTGGCAGGAAACTACCAATAGCAGTTCTCTCTGGCCATCCGTAAAGTGTGGGAAAGCCCTGAGACAGAAAATTTTGGGGCAGGGCAATCCAAAGTCCTGAAGATATCCCAACCAATCCTGAGGCCTCTCTGCTGTGCCCGCCTCAAGCTGGTGTAGCAAAAAAGGACTCCCCCTACCCCCAAGAGAGATATTCTGATCTAGTCAGCACAAAAAGCAGGGTTTGGGAAGTAGTGGTTGCTCCACCTTGCTACTACCCAATTTAGTCTTATGACTGCTCTGCCCATCACAGTTCAGAGGTAAGGTTCATAGAATTATAGTGGTGTGGAAGATAGGGTACTAGACTTGACAAAATAAGGAGCATATGTCAGCCATACAAAGGTTTTCTCCCGCTAAGATCCATTCCTGAAATGTTCAGACCTTTCAGCTCAAATCAACTACATCTTGTATGATTAAGAGCTGCCAGAATGTTTTCAAACAAAAATAACTATTCTTTACAGATATTGTTCTCTGGCATTTTAATTTTTAAAGAGACAATTAACAAAAATGTCCTGTCTTTGTTTTGTTTTTCACATAACATTTTTGGACATTAGACTTAATTTTAGAAACTTAAATGTATTGGAAATTTCCTGTTTTGATTATCACATTCCCTCTCCCCAACCCACCCAAAAAGCACATAAGGAGACAGGGGCTAAAAAAAAAAAAGCCTAATTGCACATGCATATTTATCTTCCACAAACAAACACAGGGCATCTTCCAAACTTTATTCCTCTTCTCTCAGGCCTTTGGCTAATTAAACAAGCTATGGCCTTTTAAACTGTAGAGGGGAGAATATTGCTTTTGTTTGTTACTATGGTATGCATTTTTGTGTTTTTATACTATAAACTGCCCTGTGATCCTCAGATGATAGTATAGAAATAATAATAATAATAATAATAATAATAATAATAATAATAATAATAATAAAAGATTCATAGCTGCTCCAGGGACCAGGCTGAGCAATTCTAGTGAAGCATTGCAGAGTGTGTATTGAGAGTTGTAAACTCTGTATATAAACTCACAACTATCAATCCTTACCATCTCAGCCAGAGCAGAAATCACCTTCCCCAGCGTAGTGAGTGATTTATTGATGTTTGCTCCTTCCTGTAAGAACAAGACAATCCTTATTTGGAGCAACTAATTCCAACACAAACTTTTCACAAAGAAATTTCAACCGCTGAGGACATTCTGCTTCACACAACCATCAGGATTAAGAATTACTCCCTTGAGAAGTTACCGCCTGAATAACAACAACAACAACAGTAACAATAATAATAATTTGGTGAAACTCCACTCCCATGCAGTAACAGATAGCTTTGCCTGCATCTCAACCAGAATGAATGAAGGGCAGCAATATGGGGTGGCATTAATAGTTAGGCAATAAGGAACCAGCAGCAAAATGACTGAAATGGAAAAGAATGGAATATGAGGAAGTATGGACTGCAGAAAAGGACTGGTACATGAACAGTGATAATTACCAGGCCACTTTCAGACATTTCAGGGGTTTTTTGGTATTTTCCAAGAGATAACCTTATGCCATAGTGTCTGAGAGGCTTGGTGTACCCAATCCTACATACAATAAAGACACATGCATCCATTTCTAGTTTAATTTGGTCTCTTCTCTTACCTTCAGTCTTGTGCCTTTTGCTCCTGTGGAATCAGCTCGTTCACTCCCTGCAAGATCCACTAAGCTAATTTTGCTGACCTGAAATCAGAAAAACAGATGAGGAACTTGTTGCCAATGATATCTACCACCTGAACAAGAGGCCACCTAGGTACTGAAATATGCCACTTTTGAGTCTGATGCAAGAAAGGCAGGAAAGAAATAGAACGCACGGCCACGATGATGTTTCATAACAAGGCACAACAGTTTAGCAGCAAATGCTTTGCTCAAATGAAAGTGTTGGACTCATTCCAACTCTTGCTTGGCATGACACTAGAAGGGCCACATGCAGTCGAGATGTTGGAAGCTTTAAGATTCTCATTCGGAAGGAAATCCTTCACTCTAATCACACAAGTGCTGACTAGACAGGCTAAACTGAGAACTGTTTCTGTATTTTTTTCCAATGTTTTTTAAAATTAAAACTTGTTCATTTCCTTTCTGTCTATAACAAAACTCAAGACAATGTACAATAAAACAACCAAGAAACCATAACAACACAAGATGCTTGCCCAATTGGGCTCCCCATGATGACCACATTTGTCCCAACTCTGGCAGCAGTCCAGAGGATCCAGTATCCAGAGCATCCAGGCCCATTAAAGGTTCATAGGCCTTAAGGCTAATAACCATGATGGCTACATGGCACTTCCATAGTCAGAGCCAGCAGCAGAGGACAACTGCCATTAAGCTCTGCTGGTGGGCTTATTGGTTGCTGGGTTAGATTGACCTTTAGATTGATCCCATTCTTTTTACATTCCTAGTATCCATATATTTTGGTGGAAGTTCTGACAACACAAAGCTGGAGCATATTTTGATTATTATTTTTATTCCCAGACCCAAGCCTAAATCATTGGTGGATGGAGGGCTTTGCAAAGGAAATGTAAGGAAGATTAAAGAATAGCAGGTTTGTCTTCTAAGCAATCCCATCAAGCTATCCTCACCTCATTTTTTTGAATAATGATGATCTTTGCCCCCATTCCATTGAGTCATGTTGTTTAGCTAAAGAGCCAGCTGAGGTTAGAGGCTGAGTCATGGCCGTGTAGTTATAACAAGGAAGGTGGCAGGAGGCTGCACCCATTCCACCCCTAACCTCTTGTGCTGCTGGCAGGAACACCAACTTTTACTGGTCTGCCTACACTCACCTTCTCAGTGGTAATGTCAGTCTCTGCATCATGCCGTTTCTGGGTGAAGATAATGTTGAAGACAGCATGTGAGCGGCTGCTGGTTTCATTCATATTGGTGGCAGCCACCGTCCTGTTGAGCAAGAACAACAGTGAAGTGTTAAATTTCTATTTCTGCTTAAGTTGGGAATCCAAGTTTCACTTTCTACTTGCAAAGATCCAATGCTATAAGGAGGTCTTTCTCCAAGGTCTCAAAAGCCTCATTCAATTGGGAAGCAAGGCTGACAAGGCAGGAGTCCAGGCTGCAGGAGTCCAGGAATTAAGATTCTAAACAGTGCTCAGGTGCTTAAGCAATTCTTTAAAACAGGGATGGGAAACCTGTGAACCTCCCTTCAGCTGCAGCCATCATTGTCAATGGTTAGAGATTTATAGTAGTTGTAGTCCAATGACATCTGGAGGGCCACGGGTTTGCTAGGGGGTCCTCATGTCCCAGTACCATCAACTGTCCCCTTAGGCAACCTCAGCTCCCCAATAACCCCCCTTGCCACAAAGACCTCTGGTGGAAAGAGCTCTGAATAACAATTATGTTCATGACTACATGGGAGAATGAGGTAGGCCTTCCTGCAGTTGTTGTTTTTTACCTGGCTTTGTTTCCAGAGTCCATTAGATCCTGGATGTCATTATAGGATGTGACAGCTAGTTTCGAGAGATCTTCGACGTATGGTCCAAGGAGTGGGTGCTCTCTCACCCTCAGGTTTCCTTTGTTCTTGGGGTTCAGGAGGTCACGCACACGCTCACAGTATATTTCCATGTAGCTCACCTGTGGGGCACAGTGTGCAGACAATGAGAATTATGCACTGAAAAATTTGATCTATTTGAACATAAGCACAGCTGCATAGGAGAGGGCACATCTTGTGGACACTACCTGATACACACATAGTGCAAGTTATCTCTTCAGAACACAATAAAACAAAACCCCTCTGACCTGAGCCTACAATATATTATTTCTAAACAGTGAGTTGGGGAGAAGTTCTTTGGGAAGACCTCACAAAGAAAATCTACAAACAGATCAAAGGGGTTTAGGAACACAATTAAGCAGAATCCTGGGCACACTTATCTGAGAGTAAAGCCCATTGAACACAATGGGACATAATTCCAAATAATTAAGCACCTGATAGCTCTGTGTGCCACTGATAGCTCAAACTTTCTTTGGATTGCACTTTTTACCCAGTGCTCTCTTCACAAGCTTTTCAAACCCTGAAGACAGATGTGTAAAAAGAAATATGCACAGCAGATAGTGCTAACATAAACACTGGAAGCAGATTTTCAAAAGGAGCTGCTTTGTGAGCAGAGTTGCATATTATTCATCCGATAAGGGGAGGAGGGAGCACAGCTGTGCAGGATCATCAGGTTAACACTGAAAGCTGACTAAAGGCTTGTCCACACTGCTGCTTATCCAAGCAGTTTTGCATTTGCCCCACCATTGCCCCCTGGAAAACCTGCTGCTTAGCACTAAATAGGAACAAACAGCAATCCACAGAAAACGCAACTGCCATTTGTTCCAATTCAGTGCTAAACTACGAGCTTTCCTGGGGAAAAGCAGCATGGCGAAAGGAAGTGTGGGTGAACCCTAAGGCAGTTGCTGCCTGCTAAATTTGTACCTAAAAGTAAACACGGTGAACCCCTAGGGTGGAGAGATAAAAAGAAGAAGACAGGGCTGCTTCACCTAACAGTTGTGTAGAAAAGGGAATTTCGCATTAAAAAGCCATAGCTGCTGAAATCCTTTCTTCTAAACAACTATTAAAGGTCAGGAGTCTTGTCTTCTTTTTTACCTGGTCACCCATGAATTTAGTAGAACACTATTCTGTAACTTTTGTTGTTGTCAATTCATAATCCAATGACTTTGTGTTTCCACACGCCAATACGACTTTCATTCATGCTCAGAGAACCCATCCTATATTCCATCTTGCCCCAAAGGAAGTATGGACTATGACCAAGTACCAGTTCTTACCTCCACTGAGTATGACATGTTGTCATTTGTTGTGTCATTGATTCGAGAGAAAAGATCCTCACAAAGCTGCATAACATCAGAAGGAAAGAAAAAGAGCTGCATTTATCTATGACAATAGTACCATTTACTCAGAATCTATCAATAATTTGGCAGCTGCCTAGATTTCTATCTAGATGTTTGTTGAACAAGAAAATCTACGTCACTGGGATAGCTGGGATATAGCTAGGGTAGCTCCACATATACCGGTAAGTTCATCCCTTCACTGAAACAAAGACAATTCTGGTAGCTTTGAGTAAATTTTCAGCTAAATCTCTTTTAAAGGTACAGGCTGCAGGCAGGTAAGCCCTGCTTGTCCAGCCAGTAGGCCTGAGCACCCTCTCATTTGCTCCTTCCTTCTAGGCTCTCTCACTGCCAGTCAATGGTTTACTTCAGCCAACTGATGGACAGAGGTGTCAACAGAGGCCCTTAGCCTTGTGCTGCTTTGCAAAATAATGAAATGTATCCTCCCTCCAACACCCATGCTCTCTCTTTCCCTGTCGTCCCTCATGGTTTCCTGGGTTTCCTTATGGGTTGAATCAGTAGCTGCTGCCCTTCAGCTCAGTTATGGCCTCCCAGAGATATTATTGGTGTCCCCTTTAACTCACCTACCACTAGGTGGTACTACATCTTTCCATTTTCTCAATGAGCCCATGGACTTCCACCCTCTCTTTATTGCCACTCAGCAACTTAACTGTTCCACACACTCCTTACCTTTCTTATAGTTATTCACTTTCCTAATTCCACCCCAAACACCCCTTTCTTGGACCTGCTTGTTAGTTTATAGCTGCATTCTCTTGTTGTTATAGTTACCTGGGGGATTATGCCTTGTTGGTCCTTCTCCTGTCTGCCCATCATAGTGTAGGACTTGCCAGCCCCAGTCTGGCCATAGGCAAATATGCAGACATTATAACCTTCAAAAGCATGCTGCAGCATCTCTTCTCCAATGTCCCGGTACACTTGCTTTTGAGAAGCATAGTTGATGTCTTCAGGCTATTAAGAGAAAGATGAGGGATACTGAGAAAGTATCAAAAGAGAAAAGAAGAGAACTTTTCTCCCCTTTCCATGGCATGCTGTTCGTTTGTTTTTTAATCAAGAATTATTCTAAAAACATCTCAGAATTAATACGACCTCACGTTGGAACAGTTTGATCAGAATATTTTTTTTGTGTGCTAGTACTTCTGAGCAATTGTGGAAGCAAAAATAAGAACTTAGGATGAAATTTGGAGCCTTCCAGCAGAGGAGGATCTTCTCAAACGATTTATTTCAAGGCTTAGAAGACATAATGCATAGCACTATGTAGCCATTTGGAAAATGGCAACTCAAACTGCCCTGCAGAACTACGCAGCAAAGGGGCCTTGGGCATGAATTCCACTAAAGTGTATGGCATAATAATCATCCTATATTTGATCTATATTTAGTTGACCCACTGTTATGACATGGTGGGCCTCAGAAAGATTTCTATTGATGTTATATTAGTATTGTAACTGAAGTAATCACTGAGGCATTTGACTCCAGCTTACGTAATGTTGAACAGCACTATCCTGATGAATATCTCCAATGCCGCACTCAACACTTCCCTGTCTTTTGGAGCATATATTAGGCAGATAAAATAAAAAGGCCCATAAACCCAGCTGTGCAAATACAGAGAGCAGCTGAGTCACAGTTTCCCCACTATTTGTCCATGAATTGCTTGTGATTACTCCTCAAAATTATTTCTTGTTCAAAAGCATTTACTGAATAATTGCCTTGAATTATTTTTAGACAAATATTTATTCAGGAGCATCTCACTATACAGTAACTTCAAAATCCAAGCCCAATGCTAAGCCAACTTAATAGTACAGTGGTACCTCTAGTTACGAACTTACCGTAATTCGTTCCGGAGGTCCGTTCTTAACCTGAAACTGTTCTTAACTAGAGGCATGCTTTTGCTAATGGGGCCTCTTGCTGCTGCTGTGCTGCCAGCACGTGATTTCCGTTCTCATACTGGGGCAAAGTTCTCAACTCAAAGTAACTCTTCCAGGTTAGTGGAGTTTGTAACCTGAAGCGTTTGTAACCTGAGGCATTTGTAACTCGAGGTACCACTGCATGCAAAAGCAAATGCATCCCCAGTTGTAGTCTAGTGTCTACTTACTGTTGTGTGAGACCAATAGGAATAGTCGAAGCTGAAACTTTTTGGTGTCTCCTTGGGCTGCTTTGGGTTAATGATAGCTAAGAAGAAACAGAGAGGGGGAAACCATGATATGATATGAACCCTCGGCAACCAGCATTTCTACATTTCAATAGAAGAATTGTTGCTTTGAGGCATCCAGGTCCCTAAAGCCATTCAATCGAGTGATTTGGAGCACACCTTCCACTAGCACTCACTATCAGGCAGCTCGTACGCCACATGTCCCCACAGATGGATCCCCCAATAGGCCAGGCTACATCAGACAGAGTCCTGCCCCTCTTGAAACATGTGAACTAGTCAGCTACACACTGCAGGGCAGTGCCTTCAAGTACTAACTAGGCTTAAGAAATAGCTAGGGAAATACTCAAGCATAAAACTAGAGTCTCTTCTATCCTTGTACACCTAATATATTTGAGGAAGGGCCATAGCTCAGTGGGAGAGCACATATTTTGCATGCAAAGGATCACAGCATCCGCTGTGAGCTGCCCAAGAGAGGAGGCCGGCGGCAGCAGCTGTGGAGAGGCCATGGAGAGGCAATGGAAGCTCTCTCGTGGCTGCTGCCATACTCCTCCCTGAGCTCAGTGGCGGAAGCAATGGCGGGGGAAATATGGGCATTCCAGGATCAAATCAGAAGCTGGGATGAAGCATATAGTCCCCACAACACAGAGACATACATTCAACTATTATGTTCTTAAATTCTTCTTCCATTCAGCGATATCCTCCCACAGAAGGCAGATATGTTGACTGCAGGGCCATTAAAGCCATTTACAGCTGCTATGAGTTCTTGGATGATTTCTAATTATCAGTTTGGTTTAGCAATGTAAATCATGACGCAGCCAATGCAGGTGGCTCTTCACATCCAAAGAGACCTTAGCATGATGTGATGCCACACTGTGGGAACACGCACATGAATGACATAACTACAGAAATAAGGCTGACTTCCTGGGTCTTTAGGCTGCCCATTCAATGGGGAAAGACCTATGGAACCAGTTCCATCCATTTGCCCTTCTTTTATTCTCTCTCTCTCTCACACACACACACTCCTGATGTGGGATCAGATCACATGCATAAGCTCCCACTGCATAATATCCACAGCTCAATATAGTGTATTTATTTAGATTTTTTTTAATGTGGTGT
Source organism: Podarcis gaigeae (assembly GCF_964106915.1). Classification (NCBI taxonomy): domain Eukaryota; kingdom Metazoa; phylum Chordata; class Lepidosauria; order Squamata; family Lacertidae; genus Podarcis; species Podarcis gaigeae. Next base: position 62,093,867 of record NC_139681.1, read on the forward strand.
TTTTCCAATGCATAAAACAGCTTACATAAAAATACAAGAAAACTTGCTTAAAACAACAATGCAAATTGGAGGGGGTGGGGACAGTGATTTCATCCACTGAACATGATCATAAACAGCCTGCAAATGAGTCAGCAGCCAAATGCTACTCAGCATAGTTGGGTTTCATGTCCCTTGGGGAATGCAGAGAGGGAAGGAAACATCTCCTGACCTTGCAAGGGGGGCTATTTTTATTTAAATGGTTTCAGCAGAAGTTTCAAGAGCAGTTTACAAAAGCACAATAAAATACAAAGAAAGCATGAACAGCATACTTCAAAAATCATTAATACATTAGAATGCACATAAAAGCCTAGGGAAACAAATAAGGTTATTCCGCAACCTTGAGGCATTATCTTTTTGATTAGAAGCTTGTGGGCAGGAACATTGCAGGTCCCAGCCCAGCACACAAGCACCTGCATGCCAGCTGGGGGAGGGATGCATAACGTGACGTGTAACGTGACGCATCATGTGATGTGCCCCCGCAATGTGGGGGGCAAGTCAGCCTTTGGTAGGAACTCTGTATATTGTTTTCTACAGCTGTTCAATGTAGGCACTACATCATGTTATTGTTGCATGTGCATTAGACTTTCAGTTTCAGTGTGCTGCTTCCTATCATACATAGGAAGGAGTGTTTGTACATCCATCTGCGGTAACAGTATGCCTCCATTTACAGCAACCAAGTGCTTCTCTTTGCTGGTATGCTATGCAGCAACAAAACAGGCCTAAAACATTCAATGCAGTGCTGGCCTGAGTAGAGAGACATGGAATGAGTGTATAGCAGAGCTTTGCCTTTGTAGCAAGCAGTGCTCTTAAGACCACAGAAGGGTCATTAACCATGAGTCTTGATGTAAGAGACTCAGAGGTAATTGATAAGCATAGCTGACAGCAAACATGGGAAGGTCAGTGGTTATGTGCACCAATTACTAGAGCTAGCTGCAGACACAGCTATGACGAGTCTCCCACACGTCAGAAACAGCAAGTGGCAGAGTGTCCTTAATGTGAGCCACTCACCCTTATTATTCAGCCAGAAAGTTATCATGACTCATATGTACTGTACAGCAACTAGCTAACCAGCCATCTAACACTTCCTTATGGACTATAGAGGGATGGCCCTTGAGTCAGAGAAGGCATGAGAGATGTCTGTCCCTCCCCAGCAAGAATTCATTCCACTTTCTCCCAGAACTGTCTGCATTTTAGGGTGCATAGAACTCAATGAGACTAGCTTCTAAGCAGGAACACATAAGATTGCACTCTTTATTATTATTATTATTATTATTATTATTATTATTATTATTATTATTGGGTTACATCCAGTGCTGTCATTCCACTTGCTCAATGCAACTTCCCCATTCTCTCCTCTGTCCTGCAACTCACTGTGCATCCTCAGATTCTGCTCTAGAGGGTTGGGGATCCCTCAAAACTAGATTTGGCAGGGTCTTGGGCAGAGGAGAGCAACAGGGAAGTCCCACTGTGCACAGTGTTGGATACAACCCAAATTTTTAGTTGAGTTTTGTTATTAATCAATGAAACAAAAACAAACTACTATAACCTCTGAATGGAAAATGAAAGGAGTGGGTAAGCATTCCTAGGTTGTGTTCATTTTCAGTTCACCGGGGTGTCATAAAATGCTTTTACATTCAGCTAGGGATAGAATTCAGTACAGGTTTGGCATCAGTTGGTGGGGTGGGGTGGGGGTGAGGTGGCATTGCTCACCCAGCTTGCCAACATGGAGGCTGCTGCTGGTAAACATGAGGGAGAGGGATTAGGTGGAGGCAGAGGAGCCAGCTCCTGGAAGCCAAGGTCACTTCAGCCCCGCCAATAAAATATTTGAGGGGGCCACCCCTCCCAAGTTGCTGGGCATTGCCATTCAAATGATGTGTATGTGCCACATCTTGTGATCAATTATACAGGGCAGGGCCATTTTATTCAAGTTGGCACCTCTGAATGGAAGGGAGTTTGGTGTGGTGCGGGCACAGTGGTGGAGCCAATCCAATGCTCCTGCCCCTACGCCCGTATCATGCCAGCTTCCTTGACATCTTGCCCATCGCCTTCTCAGATCTCTGCTTTGGGATGCCATGTGAACAAGGGCTCCCCCTACCCTGCTCAGCCCCACCAACTGCTGCTGCTTCCTGTATAGTTCAGTAAGTATAATACTGAACTCTTAGACACATGTATAATTTATATATATTCTGGAGTCCTTACCATCCATTTTATTCTGAATTTTAAAAATACATACATGTGTGGAAATACAGGCAACCACCCCACCCCCATTTACGCGGAGGTTATGTTCCAAGACAACATGCATTTAAGTGAAATTGCATGTGTGTATTTGAAACACCACTGAAAACGCCTGAAAACACCCTGTACCACCACCACACACCCCTTTTTGATGTTTTTGTTTTGTTTTGGATCACTCCCAAGTTTGAAGTGATGCGTGTGTTGGGGGTCACACACATATTGAACATTTGTAAATGAGTAGCCGTGTTGGTCTGCCATAGTCAAAACAAAAAAATTCCTTCCAGTAGCACCTTAAAGACCAACTAAGTTAGTTCTTGGTATGAGCTTTCATGTGCATGCACACTTCTTCAGAAGAAGTGTATCTGAAGAAGTGTGCATGCACACGAAAGCTCATACCAAGAACTACGGTAACTTAGTTGGTCTTTAAGGTGCTACTGGAAGGAAAAATTTTTATTTGTAAATGAGGGGTTACCTGTACTATAGTTCTGAATCCATACATTTCTAAATTCTTAAAGACTTGCTATTTTCTATAAATAGAAAAGGCAACAACATGCTCTTCTTCTCTCTTTTTTAAAAAATGCAGTGCTTAAAAAGAAACCTTATTGAGACTGACTTTCGGCAAAGGATACAAACTTCTAAAGAGAGCGATAATTGCTTTTCACCCTCCCACGTTGCAGAGCTGTCATACAAATGTTTCACCACTCAGTACCAAACTCAGTATGGGATGGGTTGAGAATTTATGCCAAATTATCGTTATAACACTTTAACCCTGCAAACTGTCCCATGAACCAGAAGGGGTATCCTGTCCATTGCGGGCAATTTTGAAGTGACCACACTTTCAATTTTTAGGACACCGCTTCTGCTGCCAAGGAGGCGGCATTCCAGCATGCAGTGTTGCCATTTGTCTTCCTTGCTCCTGGGTGGAGAAGCCAAGAGAGCAGCAACTCTTGGAAGAGTGCCCCGAAGCCCACCTTATTTGGTGAGAGACAGGGAGCAGCAGCAGAAGTGAGGTGCAGTGGTTGGAGCCAGGAGGCAGCGATTCCCATTTTGCCTCAGGTGGCGAAATGGGATGGGTAATTGTGGCCAAGCTATCTAAATTCAAGTAAGGTCATAGCTGGCATAAAAGTTAAAGCTGATAAAAGGCACTTGAAGCCACAGAGAGGCTACCTAAGTCTTTAATTAATGATGGTGCAGGATAAATAAGCAGTTCCAGATTGCAAACTTGATGCTTTAGGGAGAGTCCAACCACATCTAGAACAGACTGGGCATTGTTTGGTTGATAAACCAAAAGTACCTCCATCTTGTCTGGATTGACATAAGTTTATTGCTGCACCCAAGTATTGGTTCAGAACAGCCATTTAGTAAAGTGGTATGGAAAAGAAATAAAGATTCAATCCAGATAGACTGCATTGTAGCTTCCATAGCCACACTTCTACAGTACATTGTCAGGCACTAGAGAGACAGAGCTCATTTTTTTTTGCTTTATTTTGTTGCCGTTGATGAATGGAGCATCAAGCAAAGTGCTTAGGTTGTAGGAACAATCATAGCTTATAGTGGCAGAACATATGGTTCCATGTTCAATCCATGGGAAATCTCCAATCAAACTGACTTCGATAACAGAACTGGAAAAGCAAAATAGGAATGGGTTTGGTACAAGGAAACCATTTCATTATAGGAGTCTGGATCAACTGGACTATACTTCTGATGACCCTTCCAGACTTTTGATTCTAACCAAGCCAAAGAACAAGGATTTCACTTCAGTGTCATTTAAAATCCAAGTGCAACAAACATATACTTTTGAATTCTGTACCACACTTCTCCTCTGATGTGGAGAATGTTACCATGGCAATCCAAGAACTGAGACTGGCTTGCTCTGTCACTGTTCCTTAATTGTTTATTGCATTTTAAAATAAGAGACAGCAAACAGAGGCACAAACACAGAATAATGGCAAACCTTAAAATAGCAAATCTATAAGTTTAGGCGTCATTCAAATGACCTTTCAGAAGAAGAAGGTGGTGCTAAGTGAAGAATTAGCAGGCAGCTGATGCGCCATGCAAATAAAAGAGGCTCAACTCTCCCAAGAGGAGGTTCTTTCATTGCAGAAGGGAATCAAAAAAAGTAAGTGACGCAGAGGAAGGCATGTAAGGGTGGCAACAAATTACAGCAAAAGATGGAAAAGACTGGGGTTGTGTATACATTAGTGGTTAAAAATGCAGCAACATTCTTTTCCTCCACTGTGTGCTGAGATGCATCACATGTTGCTGTACACACCACACAGTGATAAAATATGGCACACAAAATATATAGGAAGAACAAAAGACTGCATCAAGGATATGTGGTGTTTGATGTAGAGAATTCAATGGAACTGTGACAAGACGAAATGTTGCAGCAAGAATCAAAATAAATAAGGTGGGTATCTAGCAGCAACCTTAGTCATGGTGTATGCTATTTGCTTACACACTGATCTTGTGTGTATTGCTTTTATAATAATAATAATAATAATAATAATAATAATAATAAAAAAAAACAACAAACAAGCAAACCTGGGCCAGTTAAGCTAACATGTATTTCCTATGAAGGAACAATGCATGAGATTTTCTAAAAGCTCCCAGGTGCACCATATTTAAATGCTTGAATCTAATGAGTCACTTAATTCTTTGCACATCTGCCCTGCAGGAAGTGGTCTTCTCACCCATGCAGTGGTGCTAGCAAATTAACTGTACCTATAACAGTATGTTGTTTGTACAGTAGTCCAGAGGGAATGAACCCCACACAACTATTTTCTGATGTCTTTATTCATCTTGGATCCTAAATTAATGATAAGCCTTCCTGCAAAGAGTGGTAGTTGCTAGGGAGACTGCCTAGGGATATAAAGTTGGTAGGTGTAGCCATCAAAAGCAAAGGCAGTGCAAGCCATGGAATAACTGAACAACATGCAAATCAATGCAGAAATAAACACAGAGCAAGCAGGGTGATGCCTTTACAAGATCAAATGACTCTCAAAATGCCATAAGTGGGCTGTTCAGTTAAAACTCCTTCCGGCCTTGAAAAACAAATTCATGACTTTACTTTTATTCTGACCGGTTTTTTGCTTATGTGTTCAACATTCAGTATTATAGCCAGTTATTCCCCTACACTTTTAACAGCACTATTCTATACATGTCGGCCCAATTGAGTTAACCGCAAAGAAAGTGGATATAGGATTGCAGCCTAAACATATTTTTTAACACTTATCTCAGTATTTTTTTACAACACTTCTGTTAGGCAGAGGAAGCTAAGAAGCAGAGACGCACCTGAGGTCATTGATTAGCGTCATCCCAGGTAGGGAAAGCAAAGCATAACAAAATTAATCATCTTACATTTTTGTGCGGGATTATTATTTGAATGCAAATATTAAAATATATTCACTTTATATTTGTTGTAGCACTGAGAACAAGAAGGGGACAAGGACTTCTAGACAGGGGGAGATGGCAACTTTTGAGAATCCTAACAAGATAGACAAGTACAGGGAGAAGAAAGGCTGCAGTAAAAGGCCAATCTGCATCTTCATAACTCTGATGCATAAACTATGCATCATAGTGTGTTCCTTTGTGTCACAGCTGATGCAATTCTCTGTTTTGCACAAATTGGTCCCTTAGTGCCAGATTGCATTCAACCTTTGCCCCATAAGCCTGCTGAGTACATGGACCCAGGAAAAGGCTTCATTCCCTTTGTAATATAGAGGGCTGAAAACCATGTCCATACACAGCTAACAATGGGCATTTCATTTTTAAGAGAAAATTTTTAAACCAACAAAGCAGACAACGCCCCATCTCTTCATCAGAGGTTTTACAGCCAACGTCTCAAGACTCATATGTCTTTGTCTGTTGTGGCAGCCTCTTGAGATTCCACCTAGCCCTGCTCTACTTTAAGCAGGTCTATGGCAAATACACACGCCTTTGCTATTAAATAATGCAGGGAGCTTTGTGAATTTGCTTACACTTTTCTGATTTTGTGCACTGAATTCCATATATACCAACTGTTTTATTGTGTAATGAATTTTTGCTTGTTCTGAGTCTTTTGTTCTCTTTCATTAATGACCCTCCTCTGCCCTGCCCCCTAAAAATCAAGTGCTGCAGGGAAATATTTACAATTTTACAAGCCTTTATTGTTTTTTATTTTAGCTGAATTTTCTTCCTAAGCTAAAAAAAGCACCAAAACTGTTTAAGCTCTCCCTCTAGAACAGAGGATTACCAGTCTCCCTGGTTGCATTAGTTGCCCTCTGTTGCTCCTTCTCCAACTATACTATATCGTTTTAAAGATAGGGTGAGAGAAACTGAATACTGTGACTGAAAGAACACTACAGCTAGTTCCTTGTTAAAGCCATGCTAAAGGAGGCTTTATTAATTATTATTATTATTATTATTATTATTATTACACCCTTCATCTCAAAATCTCAGGGCGGGTCACAGTTAAAATAAAAGCAATACAATAACCCCCCTCCCACAAACAAATTTAAAAGGCTGTAGAATATTCATCAGCCTTATAAAACAAAAAAATACAAATTAACATACAACACTTAAGCACAATTTAAAACAACTCCACCCTGCTAAATAAACAACACCCAACCAAGTTAAAAGCCCATCCCCATTAAAACCATAATTTTAGCACAAGGGGGCTGGTACTTGGTCCGCACCCTCATTCCACCCTTGAAGCACCTCCCCCAAAGAGATCCCCCCCTTTGGTGTCTCCCCTTCAGGGGCGGCCTCTCTGGGGGCAGGGGTGGCCCCCCCAGGACAGGCAGGCTTTATAGAGCTGTTCCAGCAACTGATGCACACCTATCTGGGGCAGCAGGTGTCTGCCAAGGGTACTGGCAAGGGTACTGGTCCCTGCCCTACCCACACAGTTTCATCAAACACCAGATCTCCATGCTTTTTTTAAAAAACCAAACAAAGAGATGAGTTTCAAAACCTTCTTGTGGTGTGGCACGTGGGTTTGCAGTTCAAAGGGGTGAGGAATCAAGAACTCACCAGGGAATGCCCAAACCCATGGGTGGTAAAGTAGCACGTTGAATCTCAGCCTTTTATTTGGACTTGAGCCTCAACTGTGAATGTGAATTATATAATGGAATAATGATCTTCAGTGTCTTGTTTTCAGTGCCTTCTATAATCATTTTCTTTTTAAAAAATATAAACTGGGCATTTGCCCCAATAAAGCTCAGAAGATAAGAGCTGGTATCTTTCCAAAGATTCATTTGAGCATCTGAATCACTGTACAGCTGAAGTTGAAAGACCACATACACAAAAAGGAGCACATGCACAGGATATTAGTATGAAGAAATCAAGAGAAGACAAACAGGACAAATTCAGAAATAGTCTCTGATTTATAATATTCCCAGAAATACCATTAAGGGTCTCAGCTGTTCTCCACAAAGCAGCCAGCAGTTCTGCTTGATTGAAGCAGTGGGAAACAGTACATTCATACAACAAATCAGCTAATTACCAAAATGTCAGCAATTGCATGCTTTATGCAGATGGTCTCCAGCAGAGCTTCCCAGAGAGCTATTTCAAGATAACCCATAACTCAGGGCTAACATAAAGCAAAAGACACACACTTCTATATGCCAGTACCAAACAGCATATTTAAGCCGCAACAGTATCACTCCCCCTAATAGCGAAGTCAAATGGTGGGTACCAACAGGATTGTAGCAAAAATAGAATTCTTGGAAAACAAAATGGAGTATTAGCATACTTGGGGAAACCTCAAGGTTTGCCAAAATACAATTTATTTTAATGAAAGGGCTGAAAAATCTGAAATAAGCCGATGAGTACAAAGTATGCTCAGGATTTAGATTCTACATTATAGAGTGTCTGTTGGAAAAGAAAAATGGGAAATCAGGGGTGAGGAGTGGAATGTCATTCTTGGTGGGAACTACTAATTGGCCAATTGTTTCTATAAGCTAGAATAGCCCCAGTAATTAAGACCCATTGTCTCTGGATAGATTCTATAAGATTTGAAATGGATATCCAGGTGATAGTTACTTAAGGGTAGGATATAAAAGAGGGCTATTCCTTATTTGTATAAATGTATATATAATAAAAAGGGAAGGCTGTTGTCATACAACAGTTTGCTTTGTCACCAACAGGCAGTGCTGTGAACTACAGCATGATAGCAGCCTTCAGAAAATTGCTGGGGTGGATAAGAAGGGCAGTGAAGTGTGAGACAGAGGAGGGCAGCACAGGTGAGCCATGGAAGAACAATTGCAGGGGAAAGGGGAGTTGTTTGGCAAGCTCTAACGGGAGGTTGGGTTATCTCTAAGGAAAAGGGTGGGTTTGGCAAAGTGTTTTGGAAGGAGGTTGGTGGGGGTGAGGATAGGTGAGGTTGGCAAGAGGAGTGAAGTGAGCAGGGGCCCAGCCTTTAGTACTTGTATTATTTGTGTAGAAAGGGGAAATGCAGCAGGTGCCATTTTCCTCACATTTGTGTGACAAGTGGTGGTTGTCAAATTCTCTCTCTCTCTCTCTCTCTCTCTCTCTCTCTCTCTCACACACACACACACACACACACACACACTACATCCAAAAGGCGCAGGGCCCCTGTCTTCCTTTGCATCTGTTCACCCTACTTAGAGGTAGCATCTAGATGTCTTTGGCAGTGTGCTGCTTATTGGCCTGTGTCCTGTTACAAACCTCTTTCAAGTCTTGAAGCAAATCCAGCACAGCTCACTAGAAATCAAAAGCTGCTTCCTTCTCTGATTGTTATTGTAAATGGCACTCTCACAAACCACCCATTGAAATAGAGTGTCTTTTTAGCATCTCTTCAAAAGCTAAATCATTAAACGATGGAGGGGGTACCAGCATATTTAGTATTAAGCACTTTGGAGAGCTTTAGTGAAGCAGATCCTAAATTAATGTGGATTATTTTGTGATTTCTTTTTTTTAAAAAAATGTAGCCTTATATTGACATTTTTCTCCAAGTGATATAAAGGGGAAGTGAGACAGCCAAGTGAGCAGAGCCTCATTTTTCCACTTGGCTGTGTGCTCAGCTGTGCCCTTTGTTACTGAGCAGCATCACCTAATATTTCAGATATGAAGCTACTAGGATAGTATCTCATAGAGACTGGCAAACAAGAAAATGTTACAGCTGTTGAAAGACCCTTAGGCATGATCTCTGCAGCAAATCTACACATTCAAGAAAATAACAGGTGGATACAAACTAATGAACAGCTAATATAGAGACCCATTCTAAAATTGGTGACAAGCTTATCATATATTTGCTCCCACTTTATTAGAATGACATTTTGCAACATGCAGTTATCTGGTAGCTGCAGTCTTCGATGCTGCTACAGTCACATGCTGGTAAACCCCCCTAAATAATGAAATACTAAATGAATGTGGATGATTGTGAGGATGTTAAAAACCAAATTTGAAAAGTATAGATTAGGGATAAGGATTTTATATCCTCCCTTCCTCCAAAGGAGCCCAGGGCAGCAATAAATAAGAGATATAAAACACTCTCTCTCTCTCTCTCTCTCTCTCTCTCTATATATATATACACATACACACACACACACACACACACACACACACACACTTAAAACACCTAAAAAATAATTCCAATACAGATGCAGACTAAGCCTCAGTTTCAAAAGTGTTTGGTGGATGCAATAATGGAATACTGATTGGTAGTTTTTTGCAAAATATGCTGGGATTTAGGATATGTAAAATAAATCATGGGAAGAGAAGAAGGGAAGTCATTGATATCTTAAGGATGTAAAATGACTATCTGAAATTGTAAAACAGAAAATTTAATGAGAGAGAGAGAGAGAGAGAGAGAGAGAGAGAGAGAGAAGTCTCCGCTTCAAAGCAGCACCCTGTGAAAGGTCAGAGTTTGGCACCCTTGCACCTCTCACCTTTCGTTTTGCTCAGTTCACTATGTCATAGTTGTGACACCCTGTGGCACCCAGTGTGATGGAACCAGTCGTGCTGCTTTAAATCTGCATCTGTTTAAAAGATTTATTGAAAGAGAAATCTATCTTCAGAAATGGCTCCTATCTAATATCCAAGGGCAGGGAATTTCAAAGAGCAGGTGCCACAACACTAAAGGCCCAATTCCTACATTGTGTAGAATGGCAATAACTGTAGGAGGCCCTCACCTGAAGAGCACAGTCATCAATGGAACAAGTCCCATTATTCTTGACCATTGGCCATACTGACAGTAGTGGAACCCAGTAACATCTGTTGGACCCTAGGTTCCCCATCTCCAACAGAGAAACAGGTATTTAGAGTCAAGAAATTGAAAACACCAAGTGGTAAACAATCTTCCACTTACCAATGTGATGCATATATTCCATGAACTATCAAACCAGGCCAGTGATGTGGAAAAGGACATAATTGTTCTTGTTCTGAATTTCTTTAAAAGTTTATCTACCTGTGTAGTCTATTTGAATTCTTGTATATTTCAGATTGATGGATATTTGTGACATTGGACCATCACATAGCTACGTTTTTCTTATTTGAGAAAAATATATTTTTAAAGGCTTCTGGCATGCACATTTTAAGACAGATGCACATATACTTTGGAAGTCAAGTATAATTCCCCAAACTACCACACATACCCCAAAATACCACATACTCTGCCCAGATTCATGCTAATACCCTTGTTGCAAACCTGCATACATCTAACTCTGGTTTGTTGTTCTTTTCTTTCCAGTAGCTATAAATGCTGCAATATATGTCTTAAGGAAAGATAGCAGTGGCTGATTTGGTGGGGGCCTGTAAATTAAATGTTCTTTTCACTCTGAGAGTAGAAGCACAAAGCACAAAGTGTATCTGATAAAAATCACAACGTATAACTGGCTTAGCGCTGCACATATTGTGACAAATTTGCTGTCCAGTGACTATGAATGGATGTGCTTTTGCCTTCAAGTAACTATAAATCGGAGTACAGAAATTTTGTTTTTGTTTTTTTAATGTATTTTTTATTAAAGAGTTATTGGTTTACAAAAGTATGTGCAATGTCTCTTTTTTCAAGTTACATTTTCTACATGTCAATTTCATTTGCTGAGACATTAGTGTTACATTAGGAAGAAAAGTGGGGAAATGGTGGAAAGGGCCATGATGGGTGGGAGTCGGGTCAGGTGGCTATATTTGTATTTTACTTAATATATGCATGGGGTTTTGCGTCAGCATTGTTTGTGCAGGTTCTCTTCTGTTTCTTTGTTGTTGAGAGAAGTTGGGGTTGGCCTAGGCCAGGGGTCTGCAACCTGCGGCTCCGGAGCCGCATGTGGCTCTTTTACACCTTTGCCACGGCTCCGGGGCGGATACTAGCGAGGGGGGGGAGGCGCATTGTGCGCCCCGACACTCCCCACTGTGGCGGGCGCTGTACTGGCTGTGACGTCGCATGGGGGCGGTGCGTGCGTTAGTCACACACCGTCCGGACGTCACCTTCCTGCCCGCCCGCTACATTGTAAGGGGCATGTACGCTGGTCACTGCATTGAAAGGGGGCATGTACGCTGGTCACTGTTTTGAAGGGGAGTGAAGAACACACACACAAAAAAAGGTAACTTGTTAATTTAACGTTTATTTCTATGAGGAGGAGTAATTCTGAGGGGTCAAACAAAGAAATAATAAAAAGTGACAAAAAAGTTATTTTTATAATGACGAGTTTTGCGGCTCCCAGGTTTTTTTTCTTCAGAAATGGGTCCAAGTGGCTCTTTTTGTCTTAAAGGTTGCAGACCCCTGGCCTAGGCTGTGGTTGCTTGTTTGTGATTGGCTGTAGTGAACTTTGTTTTCATGTGTGATAGGGGTGGGTGGGTGTTTTTGAATCAGGTTAGCCATATTGATTTATATGCTGTTGGTGGATTCTTGTCGTTGTCTTTTTGGGCTGTGTATGTGATAAAGGGGAGCCATGCCAGGGTGAAGGCATCTTCCTCTATTTGTCCCCATGTCAGTTTCAGTTTATTGGTTAATTTTTCTAGTAAGGCTGTTTCCCATACTATTTTGGTACAGGTCTCTCCAGGGTCTGGTTAAGATGTTTCTGGCTGCTGAGAGTAGGTGAGTTATGAGTTCTTTGTGATGTGAGTGGGCATTATTGTCTTGGAAGATGTTTAGTAGGGCCAGTTCTGGGGTGATTTCTAATACTTGCTTAGTTATTTTACATTTGATAGAAACATTTTAAAATGTCTTAGTGGCTACAGATGGTCTCCTAAATGGATAATTCACCTGCAAGATTGGATCTGGCAGACTGAGAAAGAGTGGGTGGTATGTAACTAAAAAGTGCACTAACACAAGGATTAGCACTAGTGCAGCAGGATTGTCTCCCCCTCCCCATGCATGCCCTATTCCATCCTCATATTTGCTCCCCAAAACAGATTGGGGGTGGGAGGGGGGAAAGAGGAGGAAATTATTCTGCTGCACAAACTGAAGATTCGTCTTAGCACGCATTGCATACAACCCTGGGTAATTTTGAAAACACAGAACCAACTCAGGCATGGTGGGACCTTTATTTATATGTCCACCTCATTCACATACAAAGTGGAGTGGTGGTGGAAGATCTTAGTTTCACAATAAAAGGAGTGTGGGTAGAGAAATATTGAACCAACTCCCATCCCGCACCTAACCTCCCCTTCAGTCCGACACTCCAGCCATTTTTCTCTGCTCAGTTAGAGCCAGAATTGAGAAAAGTAGCTGGAGCAACCAACTGCAAGAATGCTATTGTGCCTCTGGAAGTAAAGCAATGCTCCTTTTTTCCTCTCAGGGAAGGCACAGCATGCACCAGAAAGAGACTGCCCCATGTGTGGCTCTTAAAAGGAAAAAACAAAAACAAAAGATGGACTGGGGGATGAAGGAAATTAAGACTGATTCTTGAAGCTGTTTGAAAATGCTGAATTGTGGTGTCCATTCCAGAAGTAACAGAGAAGAGTGAAGTTGCAGGGACACTGTGGTTGGTTGATGAGCTCTAGGGAGGGTGATTGTTCAATAGAAACAAAAGTGTGGTGCTGGGAACCAACATTCTGCATCTGGAGCCAAGAGGCAGAGCAACAGGAATGCAAAAGTATTTACACTTTCCTTTTACTAGTTGAACCAGACCATGGAAATAACATTTGGAAGCAGTGCTTTTTTCTAGAAAAATAGGTGCCGGTACACACCCTGAAGTTGTTACAGTAACAGTCAGATGGACAGGGTATGTATGAATGAATGAATGAATGAATGAATGAATAGTAGTAATAGTAAGTACCACACTTTCTAACAACAACAAAAAGGTGCCAGTACTGTATACCTTTGAGTACCTCCTGGGGAGCACCGCTTGGAAGAAAATGTGGCTGTGAAGTATCCCACTTATTTGATGGATTTAAAGGGGCAGAACTAACTTCTGGATTGTTGTGACCTAGTCCACAGTATCAAAAGAAAATACTTGTGGTCTGTGCTAGTGTGAGCCAACAATATTGGTCGGCTCCTATTCCTGCTCACTGTGAAGAACACCTAGAATTCTGCTCACTACAGCAGTTGGGGAAGTTGATAGGTGGAAAGACCAAAGGAGGAGCTCAGATAGGGGGAGAAATCACAGTTGCCACATGTGCAGCTCAATCAGAAGTTTTTAAAAAGGCAGAGCAAATATCTGGATTGTCATGAGACAACCAAAACTGCATGTTCAGAGACGTGAAATGGACTCTGCATGTAAACAAATACAACAACAGTACAAAAGGAATTTGTGATGGGTTTGCATAAAGAAAGCAAGGGTTCCTTCTGCTGGGACAGGAACCTTGTGGTGTCATTCTGGAAGACGTTGCCTGCAAGACTTAGGTATTCCACAAAATACATGAAGATCCCCAAGTGGAGTCTACTTGAAACTCACCAACATCGGACAACAGTTTCTTCCATTTCCAGTAGGATTATTTTGAGGGCCATAGACCTTTCTCTATTATGGCCCATACTCAGTTACATCTCAGCTTAAAAACTTTGTAAATAACGCTTTAGGGGACAGGGCAGCTTAAGTGCCCACTTGCCTATAGATGTGCACTCTTCACCACTTCTATGCATGTCCACTTTATGCTCAAGTTAAGCCATCAGTACACCAAGCCCCAACTCTTCAATGACATTTTCTGTCCCCATCCATGTTTCTTTATTTGCCTTCCTCAATTAAAAAATAAGAGGATTGAGCAATGTGTGACATTAAATCTGTTGTTTGTAAATATGTCAATGTTTGTTTGTTTAAAGTAGAACTGAAGTAGTGTCTGGGTGAAGAATCACAGCGCATGGGGATGCTTAACCTTTCTCCCACCCACAGGGAAGGGAAAGTTAGCCCTTCCATTCCCTGGCATGTTCCTGGAAAAAAAACTGTCTCACCTCTGTGCTGAAAACAGCAAAGGAGAAAAATCTCTCATTGATTCCAATTAAGTGTAAGGTAAAGGTCCAGTTGTGGCTGACTCTGGGGTTGTAGCGCTCATCTCGTTTTATTGGCCGAGGGAGCTGGCATACAGCTTCCGGGTCATGTGGCCAACATGACGAAGCTGCTTCTGGCAAACCAGAGCAGCGCACGAAAACACCATTTACCTTCCCACCGGAGCGGTAATATAATAATAACAATTTATTATTTATACCCCACCCATCTGGCTGAGTTTCCCCAGCCACCTATTTATCTACTTGCACTTTGATGTGCTTTCGAACTGCTAGGTTGGCAGGGGCAGGGACCGAGGAACAGGAGCTCACCCTATCGTGGGGATTCGAACCACCAACCTTCTGATTGGCAAGCCCTAGGCTCTGTGGTTTAACCCACAGCGCCACCTGCGTCCCCCCAATTAAGTGTAGTTTGTTTCTTATCCCTATTTGTAGCATGGGGATATTTTTTTCCCAGGGTCCTGGTGGTGGAGGAAAATATTAATCCTCTCCCCTCAGCATGCTGTTGTCCTAATCTTGATCAGACTTCCTGCACTTGTTTTGTTTTGTTTTTGTCCTGGCACTTTCCCTTGGAAAACCCTCGTTTTCCCACTGAATTGGAGCAAATGGCAATCTGCAGAAAATCTGATTGTCATTTGCTCTGATTCAGTGGTTAAATATGGCTTTTCCCAGGGAAAGCACCGTGGGGTGGGAGTGGAATATTCTTGTAGCTTTAAAGCATTGACCTGTGCCTCAAAACATGACACAAAAGAAATCTGGGTGAGCCCTTGGTGTATGTATGGGTGGGTGGGTGGGTGTGTACACACACAAACACACACACACACACACACCTTGAGGCATTTGACATCAAGTGTTGTTAGGCCTGAAGCAAACAGAACTGCTGAGCTGTTTGGAGTCCTTCAATTCAGTGAGACTCAAAAAGGAAAAAAAGGAAAAAGAACCAGCATTCATGTCCAGCTGAGGGGATTAGCTACTCATTTTGCTGCTTTGGTCTTCAATCACTGCTTTTGTCTTCTGGGCAATAGAAACCTCACTGTCAGCAGGTCTCTGGGTCATTGGCTCTGGGGTCACTGTAGGCTTCTATTAGCATGGAAACACCAACAGCAGCAGCACTGTTCAGAAAATAAGATATGCCCTTAAGAGGCTCATTGGGAGGGCAAGAGCCTTGCATCTCCCCGGTTCCTTCCTACTTGCTGTTTTATATTTGAATGTCTGTAAGAGCAGAACAGCGCATCACAAATAAAACACAGGGCTCCTATTTCTCATGTTTTCCTCATAAGGCAAACACAGGTGTGACGGGGCACCTTTGGGGAGAACTGGAAAGGGGTCAAAGTCTTAGTCAAGGTCATTGCTAGGCACTTAAAATACTCAGGGTGCAGGCCCATGACACAAATCTACATATACTTTATATGTAAAGATGCACATTTTCAACCAGCTTTCAGGGAGAATTCATTAAGGGCACGTTAATTAAGGTGGTCGGGACGCAGGTGGCGCTGTGGGTTAAAGCCTCAGCGCCTAGGACTTGCCGATCGAAAGGTCGGTGGTTCGAATCCCTGCGGCGGGGTGCGCTCCCGCTGCTCGGTCCCAGCGCCTGCCAACCTAGCAGTTCGAAAGCACCTCCGGGTGCAAGTAGATAAATAGGGACCGCTTACCAGCGGGAAGGTAAACGGCGTTTCCGTGTGCGGCTGTGGCTCGCCAGATGCAGCTTTGTCACGCTGGCCACGTGACCCGGAAGTGTCTCCGGACAGCGCTGGCCCCTGGCCTCTTGAGTGAGATGGGCGCACAACCCCAGAGTCTGTCAAGACTGGCCCGTACGGGCAGGGGTACCTTTACCTTTACCTTAATTAAGGTGGTGGGTGAAGTCTCACTGGTACTGTGTATTGCAGTATACCCAGCTGCCCTGCTAACAAAGCTTTTTTTTTTTTAATCAAAAAGTAAAAAAGGGCAAGAGTTGCTGGCCTTGGTGAAGAAGACCCACCACTCAGATCCCATGGGTAACACCTCCCAAACAATGCCTTTCCACCACCAAGCCACTTTTGCTGGCTGTTTGGTTCCAGATCTACATTTGTAAGATAAATGCAACTCCAGAACCATGGTGAAGATAAAGCGATTTAGGCTGCAATCCTAACCTCACTTACCTCAGACAAAACCCCATTGGATTCAATAGACAGAAGTAGTTATGTGTATGTGTGAAATAGCTGGTGGGGGTGGGGGGAAGTCTTCTCCAGGTCCTTCGCTTTCTACAAGTGTTGATCCCCAGCCCTCTCCCCTTTAATTCCCATGTAGGCAGCTCATGCAACTTAGCAATGCCCTCTCGGAGTACAAAGGAAAAGTTTTCCCCTTGGCAGCTTCTAGAATTCTGTGGAGGGAACATATGGGCTAGAGCCATGGTAAAGACTCAAAACATTAGACGGTCCCATGTGCCATGACCCTGAAATAAACCCCATTCCAGCTGCTTTTTCAGGAATAAATATTAATTTGGGAGTTATGACTACAGCATTTATGCAGTAAAGAGTAATTTTTTAAAAAAGTTTTTCCCCCCCCACAAAGAATTAGTATCACCCTATCAGGCCATTTCAGAAAAGAAATGAAAAGACACAATTGTTTCTATCTAGTGGTTGGTGCATTGCTGAGATGGTTCTCTTTTTTCAATACGTTGCTGGTCTACAATTCAGATGCTCACATAGCAATATCAGATATTATGAGGGAAAGCAAATCCTTGGGGTAGACCTTGTCTGAAGCCTTCATAAGCAAAATTCTCTCTCTGTCCCCCCTCCCCTCCAAAGTGTACTCCCAGGTAAGTGGAGTTAGAAATGCAACCTAAGTGTTTCTATGTTCTGTAATGCAATTGTAAAACCTCAGTGACTAGCAAGTACAATTGCATTATCTCTTCCACATTCTTTCCTGGATTATTGACCAGAAATGACAGAAGTAATGTGAGAGACACTCAAACCCACTCTAAAGTGTCTTGCAGAAAAATATGCAATGATTACTCACTTGTGGTGTTTCCTGTCATCTGTATGATACATTTGGAGTCCTTGCCCATTTCTCGGGAGTTGAAAGGACGCACCCGCACTGCTACCTTTACAGAAGCTCCTGCCATCCTGATGGTTTGAAGGTTTTACTCCTCTTGCTAGGATTGTACTCCTGAAAATGCCCTGAAGAAACAAGAAAGAGATGTTAGGAACGGCAACCTGGCCGATGAATTCTGCACCAACTAAGGTTTCGAAACCGTCTTCAGAGGCAGCCCCACACATTGCAGTAATCTAACCTAGACAGTGCCAGAGCATAGACAACAGAAGTTAGGCTATCCTGGTCCAGATAGGGGCAGAGGTGATGGAAGTCTCTCCACATCACCAAGGCCACATGAGCCTCAAATGACAGCAATAGATCAAGAAGTACCCCAAGGTGCGCACCCAAACCTTCAGAATGAGTGTAACCCCATGAAAAGCAGGCCACCTCCCATACATCTGGTCTAGGAAACTGCCCACAAACAGTGCCTCAGTCTTATCTGGACTGAGCTTCAGTTTGTTGGCTCTCATTCCGTCCATTACTGACATATGATAACAGTTCAGAACATCTGCAGATGTTAAGGAGAAGGAGTGCTGTGTGTCATCAATATAGCTGACAATGTATTCCAAAGCTCCAGATGTTCCTACTTGCATGTAGATGTTAAATAGCATTGGGGGGGGGAATGAACTCTAAGGAACCTCACATGGAATGCTCCACAGGGCTGAAGAACAATCCCTAAGAACTACCCTCTGGAAACAACCATCCAAGTAGGACCACTGGCAGAGGAAGAGGAGTAAGGAGCATACCACCCCCGGCAGCGCGATCCTGGTGGGGTGCCATCGCTGCTGTTGCCCCCACCCGCGCTGGGCGCCACACCCCCACTGGCAGTGCACCACGCCCCCAGGACATGCGCCAGCCCCGCCCCCGCCTGCTCTCCGTCTCCTGGTGCTGGAGCATGAAGCTCTGCCACTGAGTAGGACTGGAACCACCACAAAGCAGTGCCACCCACTCCAAACTTGGAAAGCCACTCCAGAAGGATACCATGGTTGATTGTATGAAAAGCTGCTGGGAGGTCAAGGAGAATTAACAAGGGCACATTTCCCCTGTCTCTCTCCCAAGAGAGGTCATCTTATAGGGTGACGAAAGAAGTTTCTGTGCCAAAACTGGGCCTAAACCCCGATTGCCTTCTTGGTTGTCAGAAGATCTTAACTGCGATATGCTCTTAACTCTTAGTTTGGCCTTTGGTCCTGCACCCTGATTGCCCTTGGGTCCTGGCTCCTAGCTCCTGACTCTCTCCAGGCTGTTGCCTGTATCCCAGGCCAGTCTTAGGTCCTGATCAAACTGGACCATCACTGTGGATTAATGCTATTTTTTCGGCATGGAAAGTTTTGTAGGTTCTTATTTTTCATAGGATTCATTGCCTTCTAAATTTGACAGGGTTTATCCCTGTTGGGTGCATGAGAGCTGATAAGAACCCTGCCCCAAGGAAACTGATGCATATTTGAAATATAGCTAGTAATTTCTGTCAACTGGAGAAGCAAAAGGCCCATCAGAAAGCACTGGTTAATCCTGGTGGATCAAATTAATTTAGCAAGGCTTACTTAAACAAGATTTTCCTTAATCTGTGGCACTATCTACTTTGCCACATGACCTTCCTTTTTCTGCAGAGAACCCGACCACCTGACAGCTGGCCATTTCCTTGCCTAAAATTCAAAAGGATTATTGAGAAAGAAGGCAGCAGCTTTTGCTCTGCTTTCAGACAATGCAAGTAAAGAGACAGATAGTGCCCCCTGCCATGTATTTGTTTTATGGTAAGTTTTGAGAAAGACAGGCTGTGTGGGAATAACTGTCACATCACAAGACATCAGAACTAGTTCCCATGAGATGATTCCCTAGTAAAGTTGTACAGTATATGCAGGCCTGGATCTTTGACTTGATTTCTCCTCAAACTCATTGGTTACCCCCCAGCTTAAGGTGATGCCATCGTATTCCACAGTGAACAGAGGCTGCTCAAAGGGAAGGAGGACATTTTGGAAAATTCAAAACCAGTTTGAGTGGGATCTCCCCTCATGTTTTCTGCTTCCACTCTCCATAACTGGTATAAAATCACATCAGCCAGGCTTCACTATACATCTGAGTAAGAGAGCTAAGCCTCCTGGACCCACCCTAGTTTATTTTCAGTATAAATAATTCAGTGAGCTAAGTGCAGTGCTCAGCTCAGCACAGTCACAGCCCTCAGCTACATCTAGGATTCTCTCCTTACTGGCGGAAGATACTAAGCACCAGAGAAACCACAGCGGAATTGAGAGGGAATGTCAGATGAAAAACCCCACCCCCGGCTGCCCTTTTTAGTGCTTTTCTTCAGTGTGATCTGCCAACTGGAATATTTGCTCTGCAACAAACTCAATAGCTGCTCCAGATTTGCATAACTTTATTGTATTTCATTTCATTTTAGTCATTTTAATATTTGTTAAGAGAAACAATCTTTCCTTTTTAAAGGGGTATGTTGTGATTTGTCAGGGAAATTCAGCATTCTAAGTTTCCTCATGTTATAGTTTATACATATATGTCCAAGTTAATTTCTATTTCTGTAATCTTGTTTTACATTTATATTCTCAAAAGCCTTGTTCTGCAATGGTCCAATGGCTAGATAAAAATAACTGAATCTGATCAGAACAGCTGCTGCTCTTTTCTATATAGTCACAGCCCTGCGATGTATAAACATCTACAATTGCTCACTTTTTATGAGGCATCCACACAACACCATCATTTATCCATTCTCATCTTGTATTTTCCTTGTGGTTCTTCATTCTTTTCTCAGACCATGGAAACGTCACTTCCAGACAACCCCTTTATTGAGCATTTGTCTTGATATGTTTGTGTAGAGGTTATACAATTTCCCAATAGTTGATTGCCATCCTTCAATTTCTAGTGCATTTTCCCATCACTTTCCTTACTGCAAAAAGCAAATTTATTGTACCACAGCACTTTAATTCTGCAAACCAGGATTTGCTGGTATGCCATTGAATTCCTTCCATAAAATAGTGACATTCTGGAAGTGACCAAAGCGTGGCTCCACACACACACACACAATCACTCCACATACAATCAATGCTATTACCCCCGTTGGTTAAATTGGCCCTACTGCTAAAACATTGAATATTTCAACTCAAAGGGACAATATTTTCATTATATTCACATGGGAGCACATTTTTCCTCCCTGTACTAATAAAACGGCTTTCTGCTACTACAGCTTAGGCTGTATGTGAAAAAATGAGTGCTGGAGCCACACACAGAATGCAGTTATTAAGTGATAGCCTCAAAACTGCCCCATCTAAACATCACACAATATTAAAAAGATTGTCAGCAGTGTGCATGTCTGAAATTGTGAGAACTGGACGGAAATTAGTTTTTGCAGATGCAAGTCACCAAGCAGATATTAAAGATGAACATAAGCAGTCAGTATCTGCCTTAGTTGTTTGTCTGTTCATTGCTCATTTCTGCTCATACCCAAGAGCTGTCTGAAAGTCAGGAGCTGTGGAAATGGGCATATTGAATGAGAAGACTTCGATATTATGGTGGGAAAACACGTTTTCTAACCCCATATTTCCTTCCTAATGCTTCGCTAGGTGGGGTGGCAGGGATGGAGATTTACAGGGGAGAACTGGCAGGTGAACCAGAGCGCTCGACCTTTCTCTTGAACACTCAATGGTTTTGTTCAGTCCACATTTTTAAGCAAACCGACCAGAATATCACTTCCCAAACTAATTCATGGATCAGAACAGTTATCCTTTGGCTTTAGCACTCCTCCACATTATGTAATATTATTTGGCTCAAGAAATGCACCACAACATTTATCGAAAAATGCATATTTTAGCCAAAATATATTTAAAACAATGAAAATATTTATGTGGTTTTTAAAGTAATGATTGCAGATTGATTTAGAAATGGAACAAAATGGAAATCATGAATGAACGTATGTGAAATAGATCAGAAATGGATTCCATCTCTACTCCTGCAAATGTCGCCCCCCTGGCACGCCATTTAAGAGCCCAACTGGGGTGGGCTGAAGTTACCATAGGGCAGGGAAAAGACACCCCTCCCTCCTACCTGCCAGTTCTTCCCTGCAAGTTGTCCAATCCCTGTGTTTGCATTACAGTGGTACCTCGGGTTACATACGCTTCAGGTTACATACTCCGCTAACCCAGAAATAGTACCTCGGGTTAAGAACTTTGCTTCAGGATGAGAACAGAAATCATGCTCCGGCAGCACTGCAGCAGTGGGAGGGCCCCATTAGCTAAAGTGGTGCTCCAGGTTAAAAACAGTTTCAGGTTAAGAACGGACCTCCGGAACGAATTAAGTACTTAACCCGAGGTACCACTGTACTGTAACAAATGCATATTTGCTCAAATAATACATAGCTCCACCTGAAAACACAGTTTGCTGCACTGCTGATTGTATGATTTGTGCTACACCAGAAATGCATGAGCTGAAGGAGTAAAGGAAGAAAGAGATGCAAAACTGCACACAATGTTCCTGGAGAGTACATCAACTGAACTGTGTTTTCTGCTAGGCTCACTAATCTCTTAGTGTGCCAAAATGGACAAGCAGAGACACCATAGCCCCCAGATGGCTTGTGGCTATTAAGAGTGCTTACTTTAACAGCCAGAAAACACCCCCATCTGTAAATGTCTCGAATGCTGCCTCTATATTGAAGATCCATGTATTTAGTTCTATCTTACATTTATGAGTTTCTTAAGAACACTCTCCCAAAACCCTTTGTAATTTTCATATAATACATTTTCTTTAACTAATAGATTTTTACTAATATATTGATACTCTGCCTTTCTGAAAATAAAAAAAAATCAACTAGGGCAGCTTACTTATATAATAAACTACAAAAACATGATAAGCAACCCCAAATTAGAATACTTTTAAAATGGTAGATGCCATATAAAAAGGGATTGGGGAGGCATGTTTAAATAAAGATGCTTTAGACTTGCTACAGCTTCTGCTTGAAAATAAAGGTTACCCTTATTAATTCACAAGAATGCGGCTTCCAGAATGCAGAACAGAAGCTGTGTGTTTCCCAGGAGAGCCAATGCAACAACAGCCTTTTTTAAAGGAACAGAATACTTCAAAATGGCGAAGAGAGTGGGTGAGGGAGGGGGCCAGACCTCATTAACAAGTCAAAGGCATCCGAGTCCAAGATACGTCAGCAACATTGCACTTACTGCATAGGAGCGATACTAATATACATCACACAGTGATCTGGCTCTGGTTTTAACGGTTGGAATCCTACCTACAAATTGCAAACTCTTTCTCCAAGTGTGGATCCTTATGCAGCTATAATGGCATCATCAGTGGGCTCGGGGCAATCCTACGGTTTGCAAAAGTACCAAAAAAAAGGGGGAGGAGAGACAAAAATAAAGATGAGGGGGACAGGAAAATACCCAGCAATAAATGAGCTTACTTGGTAGGCACAGAATGCTGACTGTCAGGATAAATGAAACTGAAAACTAAGAGAAATGGAGTGTCCTAGAAAAGAGCATGGCTGGCTGGATGACTGGTACCCTGAATAGCAATACAGTGGTACCTCAGGTTACAGACTCCACTAACCCAGAAATAGTACCTCCGGTTAAGAACTTTGCAGCGGGAGGCCCCATTAGCTAAAGTGGTGCTTCAGGTTAAGAACAGTTTCAGGTTAAGAATGGACCTCCAGAACGAATTAAGTTCTTAACCCGAGGTACAACTGTACTTCACACTCCAGCATTTTCTTGCCGATCCCACATGTCATTTACTGGAGCTATGTTTGTGCGAGGTGTTCTGTTGTTTGGCTTAATGAGACAGTGCTAGGAGTGCCTCTTGACTGATGTAATTCTTCTAGAGACTAAGGTGACAATTTCTTGGTCTCACAGGGAATTTCATCCAACTTAGCCAATGTGCACTACAGTGCATCACCCTCTCAGTTCCAGCCCACTGAACATGACAACCAAACCTTGAGCGTTGGGAGCAGTTTGTTCCCTCATTCGCCAAACCAAAAACAGTAAATAGATACCATAAAAGTTCACCCTCCGCCTGAAATTCAAAACACAGAAAACAAAACTAACAAAGAAGCAGAGATGTTAAAAGAATACCCATGAAGGAGCCATAGTAATTAGTAATTAAGATAATCACATGCATTTCTAATAGGGCTGTCTCAGTTCCCAACACAGCAAAGCTGTTACTCTGCTAAAAAGGTTTTGGAGTGAGTGAAGCATTTGTCTGTGGTACAGAGCAGGCTTCTGAAATATACCTAATCAACAGCCTGAATTTGCTGCCCTCTGGACTGCAGCCCCAAGATAGGATAGGTGGATATACGAGGTGCCTTCCCAAAACTTTCAGTTATTATTTTTAAAATGTAGTTTTCCAACCAACCAATGTTTACAAAAATGCATAAATCTGGTGAAAGAAAGTGCACATAAAATGAATATATAATTGAAAATAACATGCAAAAAATGCATTATATTAGAAGAAACTGCATACAGATCTGCATCCAAAATATGTTAATTAGAATAAATTTGCACTAAAATACTGAAGAATTTTCATGAGGATATTTTAAAAATCCTCATATTGCTGCAAAAATGCAGAAAAGCAAATTTAAGAATGGAAGAATGAGAAACTGAGAAAACCAAAATTGAGAGATCTTTCCATCCCTACTCAGAAATAAGGCCCACAGTGGAGCTTATTTCCCATTAAGTGTGTTCAGGATTACAGTCAAACTCGCTTTAGCATATTAGACTACCTATATTTAGATTCTGATTCATTTTGCAATGAGTTGATAGCCCCCCACACATAACATGCACCCTGCATCAGGGATGGGGGATCCTATGGCCCTCCAGATGTTGCTAGACTACAACTCCCATCATCCCTGACCTCTGAGCATGTGCCTGGGGCTGATGGGAGTTGTAATCCAACAACAGCTGGAGGGCCACAGGTTCCCCATCTCTGTCATATGCATTTGGCCTGCTCCCCACATAATTTCCACTATAATCCTGTTTGGAACCATTCAGAGTAGGTGAATTTGACTGTCAAATATTCTGCCATTGATTGAAGTAATATTATAATTAAGAATTTCCAGAAGACAAAAGTTGCAACAGTAAAGTTGCATAACACCAATGCACTGCTGGCATTTTGTGTCTCTATCTTAGAAAGGACTACAATGCATTTATGTCAGGCAACAAAGAGTTGACTCCCATTTTGCCTTTGTTCTTCAAATGACACACATTTTACTTATTTACTTTAAATATTTATAAGCCTGCCTTCACGCAGCAAATTCTAATTTCCTTGCTGGTTTGGAACTTCCTTAGTTTGTTGTACACATCCTGCTTCAGCAGTCATATATTCAAACAATCATATGCCCCCGTCTGAGGTTTTTTTTTAAAAAAAGTGGGGAAGGCAATTTTTGTTTTTAAGCTGAAAACCAGCTTTAGGTGTGCGATGATTAGGTGTCCCTGTTTGTGTCTTCCCTCCAGCCATCTTGATCAATAGTTATTCTCCTTTATATTCACTGTATTCTTTTAAATACTTCACAAAATTTTCCTTTTCATAAACTTTGTTCATCTTTCAACTGTCTACAAAATTGCTTGCTTTTATTTATTTAATTTCATTTATGAATTAATCATGTCCCATAAAGCACGCCAAAGCGATTTAACAATAAAGACAGTGACAATAATGACATATACAATTTCAAGTCCAATACAGATGCAGACTAGGATAAAAATCTCCACTTAAAAGGTTTGCTGAGAAAGGAAGGTCTTCAAACGGCACTGAAAAGACAACAGAGGTCTCTGATATGTAATGAAAGGGTGTTCCAAAGACTAGGTACTGCCACATTGAAGGTCCAAGTTCCACATGGTACAGACCAGATCTCCTGATGACCTGCTGCAGGATGCAGTGGTCAGATGGTTATAGAAGAGGTGAGATGATATTTTAGGTGTCCTGGCCCCAAGCTGTACAAGTACAACACTACCATCCCCTTTAACTTTGCCCAGTAATTTGATGATGATATTCTGCCCTAGTGAGCAGTCAAGCAGCTACATTTTGTACTAGCTGCAGCTTCCAAACCAACCACAGGTCCAGCGCTATATGGAGTGCATTGTGGTAATCCAATCTGGAGGTAAAAGTACCTTTTACCAGCTTCAGCTGTTTCTTGTCTGGCATAGTTTGATTGCTGTTATCCCTGAACAGC
The DNA here is from genome assembly GCF_964106915.1 of Podarcis gaigeae. Taxonomy (NCBI): domain Eukaryota; kingdom Metazoa; phylum Chordata; class Lepidosauria; order Squamata; family Lacertidae; genus Podarcis; species Podarcis gaigeae. The sequence continues at coordinate 62,119,759 of NC_139681.1, forward strand.
AATCAGGCTATGTCAGACAAGAAACAGCTAAAGCTGGTAAAAGGTACTTCTATCCACTGAGTTCACCTGGCCTCTAGACTACTAATATGCTCTTTCAGGGAGAATATGACTCCATTCAAAGTGGGCAACTGACCAATTATCTGGACTTGAGACCCACTCACCCACAGCACTTTCATCTTGTTGTGATTCAGACTCAGTTTGCTGGCCCTCAGCCAGCTCACCACCAAGTCCAGGCACTGGTCCAGGGTTTACATGGCCTATCTTGATTCTTATGTTACAGAGAAACAGATATGTGTATATCACCAGCATACTGATTATACTTTGCCCCAAATCTCTTGCCAACTGATCTCAACAGCTTCATGTAGATGTTAAATAGCATAGGGGATAAGATGGTACCCTATGGCACCCCACAGCACAACGTACAGGGAGCAAAAAAACACCCAGTGCTATTCTGTGAAACCAACCCTGGAGACAGAATCAGAACCAATATAAAACATTACCCGCAGAAGCCATCTCACCCAACCAGTTCAGATGGATACCATGGATGATGGTGTCAAAAGCCACTGGGAGACTATTTAAGAATAACAGGGTTGCACTCCCCTTGTCCATCTCGCATTAAAGGCCACCCATCAACCAAGGCCGGTTCAGTCCCATCAACCCAGAATGAAATGGGCCAAGATTATTATTTGAGTATTTGCAACTGTCCCACCATGACTCTCTTGATTACCTTCCCTCAAAGGTATTTGTGACAAACTCAAGGGTCCAGTATGAGGGGTTCCCCCCCCCCCAGAAGTGATTGGATCACCATCTCTTTGAAGACAGCCAGGACCACTCTCTTCTGCTAGGATACATTGACTACACTCTGAAGCCACCTTACCATACCTGGCCAGCAGGCTTTAATAAGATAAGAGAGGCAAGAGGAACACATGGTTGGGTACATCATTGCAAGCAGTTTGTCTACATAATTAGGCCATATAAACTGAAACCTATGATTTCAAAGTAGATGCTGCACTGGATACCTCATGGGAGAATGCAGTAAATGTGGCATCAAGATAGCTATGGGGGTGAGCCACTTTACTCTCCAAGTGCCTTGCAAACAAATCATAGTGGGCTTCCAAATGGTCAAAAACTCCATTCCCTGGAGCAGGTATTAAAAAGCTTCAGGCAATACAAAACAACCCCTCTGCTACACAGTACTTGAAGATGTGATGGAAGCAAAGGACAATCTTCACTGCCCTTACTGCTCCTCAATAGACACGATTCTTTGCAAAATGGCATATCTGGAACTGGACCCCATCAGTGACAAAGAGCCTTTTGTGCAGATAATCCTTTTGTTAATGCATTTCAAAATAGCACTTGCCTTTTCCTGCAACCATCTCACTTTGTTGACTCATTCAGATTATGAATCATTTTTACTCAGTGTTATATAGCTTATATCTTGCACCTTTAAAGACAGAGGAAGGACTTATACTTTAGTACCACTTTGTATGTCATGGTTACCACCTATGCCTGAGGCGGTCTGGATTCAAATCCCCACCATTGTCAGATCTTGGAGTCTCAAATTTCAGCAGGGCCCTGTACAATGCCAAAATTCAGTGCCCTAATGCCTCTAGCACTCCATTCTAAATCATAGTTGTGGAGCCTCCAACAGCACTCCTGAGGCTCTGTGACCAGTGCAAGTGATCCGGTCATGTCCCCTTAAATCTGCCTCTGTCCCCACTCAACCACAAAACCTACTGGGTGACCCTGGGCCAATCAGCATCTCTCCAGTGGTGGACTTTGGGCTTTAAAATTTCAGAGGCGCCTGAAATTCAGTGTGCCCCCTGCCTCTGGCTTTCCATTGTTCGTCATTGTTGAAGTGCCCCTCGTGAAGCCCTCTCAGCTCATCACCCAGTGCAGGTGAACCAGTCAGGCTACCCTAAATCCACCTCTGATCTCTCAATCTAATATACCTCACAGGTTGCTAAATAAAGTTAGAGTGAACAATGCATACTGCCCTGGGCACTTTTGAGAAAGAATGGTATAATAATACATAATTGTAGTGTGGTTTTTTTAGGGCTAGGGAAAAACTCTCCCACTGGACCCTTGCTGCTAATGGGATAATGCAAGCATGGGTCATTCTTCTAAGAGAGTATAAGGCAGCATTTTACATTCTTACTGCTTTTTGCACTTTGTTCTGTTTTCAACTTTAAAGTAGCCTTTTGATTATTTTTATCTATTTTTTGTATTTCACTAGATTCAGATGCCTCTTGATTATAATCAAAACTCAAAGCAGATTACAAAATATAATAAAGCAATAGAGTTATCAGTTTAAAAAACAGTTAAAAACAACTCTTTAAAACATTCAAACAATAATTAAATTCACTAATAAGCTAAAAGAAAAAACACATGTCAACATTCTACAAATAGAGGAAATTAATGTGAGCTGAAGAGTTTGCATGGAAGAGACAAAGGAAGATAATTATATAATAGCAGTTGTGAAAATATGATCTGCAAATGCACTGATCCATATACCCCTTTTACTCTGCCCTCCCACCATGTTGTCAGTGACCTTAGTCCTCCCCCACGAGCTATGAAATGGTAAATGGTAAACTATTCAGAGGATGTAGAAGACTGGGCCTGGCCTAGCTAGGTTTGCAAGGAGATATATCAAAAGAAACCCATAGCAAATCATAATGGCAAGTCATAGGAGTCACACTGTGACCAAAGCAAACTAAAGCTGAGCCAAAAGAAATGCTCTGAACTTCTGATTATTAAAAACTTCTGTGGCCCGGTTTGCAATGGCAGATGTAGAAGACAGGCCATAACCTTGTCAAAAGGCCAGTGTGGATGAACATGTGTTTGCATCATCCAGAAAACAAAAAAGCATGTGACCTGCTCCCTATTCTTTCACTTGAAGCTAAAAAAAGGCAGAAGTAAAAAAAAAGGGGGGGTAAATGGTGATTATCTAGTTTTGGAAATTTTGGGGCGTAGCACTTCCTCTTCAGTGGTGCTGCAGGGCAGGACTTCAGGTACTCAGCAGAATGAACAGGAGGGCCCTCAAATGCAGCAGGCCTGGCTTACAACATTTTAAAGTACTGTAATGCAGAAGATTATCTAAAGAGGGCACCCCACCCACAAGACTACGAAGCCCAGAGCCCAAAATTATCTAATTGAACCACAGGTCCTGTTCCCTCCTTATATGAACTATTTCATGAGGCTTACAACCCTAAAACAGCCGCCTCATCTCTTATTGATAGTGGCAAAACCTGGTTGTTGTTCTGTGCCCTAAAGGAACGAGCGTTGCAGCAAATTCGTATTCCTTGAGGTGCTGTTTGCAACTGCCTGCCTGGAGGACCCGTGCTATGACATGCACAGATTCCTTCCACTTCTATTTCCAACTCTGAATTTATACTGCTGAAGTATAAAGGGTTCCTTTTCCTTAGCATACTTCATAGAGGACATGCTTTAGGCTGGGGATGGGGGAGAGATGTCTCTTGCTCAAAGCCCTTGGCACAATAGCATAAGTCATTATATTCAGCCATGTTGTCAGCAGGCATGTTGCTCCTAAGATGGCCTCGGTTGACTTCCAAGCAGGCCACACTAATAGCAGGGTCCCCTCCCTGCTTATAGTCATCACCTCTGCCATGTATTTAATGCCCGCAGGCCCTTTTGTCTTTTCAAGATCATTCAGGAAGATGCACCATTTCTATCTGACACCCAAAAGCATTATGGTTCTGCCTGGGATTATAAGAGAACTAGTAAAGGACCTTGTGGTGCTCAAGGCAGGTGCTAGATTTAAGCATGGAGTCAGTGCCCATTTTTCACACCCTCTCCTTTACCCAAACAAACCCCCATCCAGGACATATTTAAGACCAGGGGATGCTATAGTACAAGCCTATCCAGTGATACTACAGCAGTGTGGGCTCTAAACCCTATAAAATGGCTGACACCCAGATAGATTCTCCACCCACATCAGAGCAGTCCTATATATACATACACCTAAAGTATGTATACATACATACATACATACACCTAAAGTATTGCCCCTAGCTAACAGCTTCTTTCCCCTCAAATGCGACAGATGACAATGTACCCACCTTTGTTTTGCTGCAGCCAACATTGTTCCATCTTCATCAAACAGGATTGTATTTTTATAAAGATATATGCCATGCCACAGGTTCCCAAGGTTCTCCACACACCCACACAGAAATTGGGAGCCATAGCATGTGCAGGAAATGGAGACTGGAATGTTATTGCTACTGCTACAACAGACATAGTTCCTTCTCACCCTCCCGCCCTTGTCTCTCATATGTGCTTTCATTAAAAGGATGCAGGGTTTGGTTCGGATCAAATAAGAGTGAATTATGGGGTGCTCAAAACATAGGTTATGCTGGCTGGCTGGCTGGCTGGCAAGCCCTCGCCCAGTCCCCATGACTCTGCATTCTTTCAATGGTCCCTGTGTCACAGCCATTGGCGCAGGGGCAGGTGGGGTGGGGTGGGGTGGTGTTTATCAGCAATGCATTTCTGTTGCCTAGCTGGACATTTTTCAGAAGCTTGCAGATTGGTTTGAAAGACAATAAGAGGGTCTTTCTTCTTTCTCACAGAGCAACACAGACTGATCAAGGGGAAAAGGCGTTTGCCCTCTCTATGATGGATTAGGAAAAATAAGCAAGTGGAGAAAGCACAGGAAACTAGTCAGGCATCACAATAAAAGCTGTGCCTGGTGGGTGTTTTTGTCTTTTGCGTTCTGAGCAAATGGGTTATCATTGCAATCTAAACTGAATTTTATTGGAAACATCACATTTCCTTTTACAAGGGATGGTTCCTGTCTCCATTAATTCCTAACATCGTTTTCCAGTCTGACTGTTCTCTTACCTGCTACCATTACTGGCCATAACACCCCCTCATACTTCACACACAGCGCTTTCCAACGGAAAGAAAAATAGATAACAGAACCTGTGTTGTCACTTAAATCTCTTTCTTTAATAGCCTCATACATCCAAGGGATAGAAACAGTGGACCGATGCTGGGGCCCATGATTGGACACACGCTGAGCGCCAGACACACACCCGTGATTGTTCCCCCAGAGAATTCAAAGCAGCATCGGCTGGAAACTGGTGTCCATTGTCCTTTCTTGAAACCCAGCCAGCCGCAAGGGAGGGGGAGAGATGCGCAACTACCAGCTGCATTCAAAGCAGAATGAATAGGACCTGCGAGAGGACCTGCGAGGGCTCCCGAGGCCTCTCTCCCGCGGATACGGGCCGCTAGAGGGCCAGTGCTGCAAAAGGCGAGGCAGCTCCAAGGGCGAGAGAGGAGGAGGAGCGGGGGGTACCAAGAGAAAAGGCGATGGAAGGCTGCGGGCTTACCTTTTGCGGGCTCAGAGGCTCCGTGCGGTCCGCCCTCGGTTGGGAAATGCGGGCGCTGGCATTGGCGAGGCTCCGGGATGCGGCCCCTGCCTGCGCGCCCGCTTGCCCGATGGAACGAGATGCGAAGAGACGCGCCTGGCCGCCTCCCCGGGTTTGTGGTGCTGATGCTGCGCTCTCTGGGGATGCTCGATTCCTGCAGGTTCACTGCGCGCCCCGCCCCTCGGCCCTGTCAGCGCGCTGATTGGCTGGCGGAGCAGAGGAGCCTGTCGACCGCAGCCGCCAGAAGGGCGGGGCTGGCGCTCGGCTTCTGCCGCTGTTGATGCTGCCTCTCCGGAGGGAGGGAGGAAGGAGGCGCGCCTGCTCTGGGCGCTCCAGAGGCCGCCGACCCGCTCACTGCGGAACTGCGATGCGTGGCCCCGGGGGAAAGCCGGCAGAGGCAGCCGTCTTCGCCCTGGGCAGAGCACAAGCGCCTCCCCGCCCACTCCGGGTATGACTCCTCAAAGCAGCGAGCGAAAATGGAGACGGCAGGCATCCGTGCCAACCGCATCCATGCACTTGCTCTATCGCAGGAGATCTGACTCATCATCCCCAGCCTGCGCATCCACACAGGGCCAGACCAACGCGCTTTTGGTGCTCGAAAATTGCATTCCTCGCCGCCCCGCTGCACACACGTTAGCAAGGAAACTAAATCAGGGTTATGACAAAAACAACCCAAGAGCGCCAGCCATATATATATATATATAATCGGCGTTTTTGGTCTTCATTGCTGCAAAGTGATCACATGTGAATATAGCAGGTGTGTATATATAGCAGGGGATATATATAGCAGGGGACGCGGGTGGTGCTGTGGGTAAAAGCCTCAGCGCCTAGGGCTTGCCGATAGAAAGGTCGGCGGTTCGAATCCCCGCGGTGGGGTGCGCTCCCGCTGCTCGGTCCCAGCGCCTGCCAACCTAGCAGTTCGAAAGCACCCCCGGGTGCAAGTAGATAAATAGGGACCGCTTACTTGCGGGAAGGTAAACGGCGTTTCCGTGTGCTGCACTGGCTCGCCAGATGCAGCTTTGTCACGCTGGCCACGTGACCCGGAAGTGTCTTCGGACAGCGCTGGCCCCCGGCCTCTTGAGTGAGATGGGCGCACCAACCCCAGAGTCTGTCAAGACTGGCCCGTACGGGCAGGGGTACCTTCACCTTCCTTCACCTTCAGCAGAATCAGATAAACACAGCTGATCTCCTGCCACGTTTGTGTGCTCAAATCTTTTTGCAGAGTTCACATTTTGGGATCGTATGGAATTAATATTGTATGCATTGGTGGCATCAGCCACAATACGTTGATAACCTTTCAATTTTTCATATGGATATATTTCATCTAGCCTTGACCAATTTGGTATTAGGAACCAAATCATCATTGCAGTAGCAGCATACAACAACAACAACAACCTACCCTTCAACCCCAAGGTTCTCAGGGCAGTTCACAACATTTCAGTAAAATACAAAATATCCAGCATTTTCTAAAAGGGAAAGGTTGGACCATCCATTAATCAAGCTCCTTAAAAGGAAGAAATTCAACAGCGAGGCTTCTATAAGATACACAGATGATTGTCATCTAGTGACATAGCAGAAGCAGGTGTTTCCCACAGTAGCACTAACCCTCTGGAACCCTTGCCCCTGTAATCCAAGATGGGTCAATTGTGGCATGTTTTAGAACTTCTTTTAAAAATTTGCTTGCATTTCCTGGCTTAATTTTTATATTGTACTGCTTAGTATTTTGTCTCCAGATTTTTATTTTGATATTGAAAGTACGTGTTTTGTTTTATTGGAATTTTCACTTAATGATTTTAGGGTGTCATTTTGTTAAATCACATGTTGGAGGTTTTTATATATTAAATGAACTATATACATTGATGAAATAAATATTCCATTGACTGCTTTAATATATGGGTTTTTAAGTTTTGCTATATTGGTATTGGTTTCAGCATGCATTTTTTAATTGTAAACTGCTTTGTAAATTAAATTTGGCACATACTGCTTATGAATAAACAATACTACATTCTGTGGATAATTATTTACGTTTTTGTTTTACTGTATTTTATGGACCTTGGGTTTTTAGTTCTGTTTTGTAATTTGCCCAGGGCTCTCATAAGCAAAGCAGGGTGTTACACAAGAACAACCCCCATACCAGTGTTAATCTTGGCCACGAGCCCAAACAAGATCTCTTAGCACTTTGGATAGAGTTCATAGATTAATTAGGTAAATTAAATCAACTAATGTTTATAGTTGAATAAACAGTGGGGGCCAATTTTAATTGGTAATCACTTATTTTGTTTGGTGTTACTACAAATTAAGGAGTGTTGTGAGCTAAACCGTTTATCTTTTGTAGGGTTATTTTGTTTCTGTAATACTTTTTTTTTTAAGTTGGCCCTTGCTTTAAACTGTATCTGAAAGCTGTTTATTTCTGTTTGGTTCAAAAATATTAGCAGTAACTTCCAACATAAATAATCCACTTGATACAGGAAAAATGTATTTAATAAATGACTTATTTTTCTAATTTCAAGAAAATAGCATGCTATGCCCATCCCAGCATAATTTATTGTGCGCATCCGATAACACCTGTTACTTTTTGTCCCAAACTTTTCATCACATCTAATTACTTAATTTTCCACTCTGCTTGCTTACTCTACCATCTCCGAATCTCAGACATTTCACCCAGTATTCTAAAAGTGAGGACTATATTGGTCCATATTGAAGCTTTCTGTTTGCTTGTTTTATCTCTGTCATCTAAAAAGTGTATCCACTTGTCTTTGCTGCAGACCTAACTGCTTACGACGTGTGTATCTCCCTCAGCTGAAACATGTATGTCACTATTTACAGCAAGGGCATATGAGGTTGGGCTTTGCATCTTTTTAGCTTTATCTCCAATTTTACTCAGGCTGGCATTTGCTAGTTAGAACACTGACCTTCCTGCCAGATGGAAATATTCATTTATACCAATAAGAAAAGAAGCTTACGTCCAAGTTTTCTAGCTAGCAGATGTTGAAAACAGCAAACGGGTCATCCCTTGGTCACACACTCTTCTCATATATTCTTTTCCAACGAAGTTACCGCATTTCAAAAGCAAACTACAAGGAGAAATTCTATACCTTATCTTGCTTTCTTGTGATATACAAAAAAAATAAAAAAATACTATCATTATTGGTCCCATTAAAGGTACTGTGACCATGTGGGTTTTGAAGTTTTCCCTTATGACCATGTGGGTTTTGAAGTTTTTCCTTATGGCTTTGTTTTTGTTAAAAATAAATATTATTGTTGTTTAAATTTATTACCTGCCCTTCGTCCTAAGGTCCTAGGGCGAGTTACAACAATTAAAACACGTTAAAACGACATAACTAAATTAAAAGCAACTAATTTTTGCTTTAAAATAAATAAAAAAGCGGTAAGAAGTAAATACTGCCAGAAGCAATATGTTTCTGAATATCAGTTGCTGGAAACCACAGAAAGGGAGAGTGCTGGTGTGCCCAGGCACTGCTTTCAGGCTTCCTGTAGACATATGGTTGACCACTGTGAAGGAAGAAAGCTGGACTACACATATATGCTAGGGCCAGCTTTTTCTGGTATAGCCTGAGATTTCATTGCTTCTATAGCCTCATGCATTTATCCTCAAAAAAATCAACCAACCAAAATGGTTTATCTGGAAAGAAAAAATACAATTGATCTTTTTCTGAGGAAGCAGCTGAGTGAAGTCATCTGATAAGTGTATCTGTCAGGATAAAGACTTCAGGGACATGGGGAAACCTGACTGACTTCACAGGAGAAAGCACATTTGTATCCTCTCATCACTAAAACATATCTCAAAACCTTTTATTTGTCAGTGGTGGCAGATTTAACATTTAGTTATGAGTCAATGAGTGGTGAGCTATTCAATTGGATGATGTGCATTGTCTGACTTTTGTGTCCTCTAAGCCTTCCATGACGTACATGCATTTATGAATCCACCCTAAATAATAAGTCTGCCGGCTCAGAGAAACATGGGTTTAAAAAAGGATGGTCTGTCTCCAGTCAATATACTCAGATAAGGATTTTATCTGATAACCCTTCCTACCCAGATCTTAACACTCAGGATCACTGCAGCACACTAGCCTTTTGAGAAGAAGCATTTGTGGATTCCCTTTTGTGTTCAGGGCTGCTCAGGTTTGCATCATGCATCTTCTGCCTTTATTACATCCCCATCCCCTTATCTGGAAGAAGATTGTTTCCCTGCAGTTCACTAGTCCCAGCTGGAGCATTTCCTGTTTGACTCAAGCCCTGCTGGAATATATCCACTCCATTGCTCTGTTGTTATCTAATGCCTGTTTGGCAGGGTTGCAGAACTGCTGTTATGATGGCATGAAAGATAGAAAAGGAAATTAATGTTTGTACTAAATTGGGTAGGATATTGGAGGTGTCTGCTTTCGAGAATTCATTACTAACATTTAGGATAACTACTTACACAAGAGCACCTTGGTTACAGCAGGACTCATCTCCATATTACTGTAAAACGTTTGTCCCAGGACCCAGAAGCCACAGAGACAGCAATGGCTCACATAATCAGGCAGCCATGGTGCATGGAAGCAAGCCATCCCTTATTACCAGCAGTAGGACATAACTTTAGCATTAATAAAGACCCTGGTGGAGCCATCCAAGCAATTTTTCCAGAATTTTCTATTCGGAAATGGATGACTTATGCAGGGTTAAGGGATAAGTGCATTGTCAAATAAGGGGCACAGTTGCTCCATAATCAGTTGATTCCATAATCAAGCATTTTTAAAGTTGGAAGATACCTTGGAGGTCTTAGAGCCTACCCTCCTGCTCAGTTGCAGGAATTTTGCAACTACAAGATCCCTGAGAAGTAAACATGCAGCCTCTGCTTAAGTATCTCCAACAAGGCGTCTTAATTGCTTTCAGAGTGGGATGGGATAGCCTGGGCACAATGCTAGCCAGAATTTAAAGGGGATAGGCATTTTAAAGGCAAATGCAGTACAGGGTCTCCCACGGCAACTTTTCAAAATGAATTGGATAGATTTGGTTCAAATCCCATCTCAATTCCGACTTGTTACTGGATTGTTTTTATTGCTTCTTACTCTGTGTCACTTGCTTTGCTTAAGATTCCCCTGCAACTGCCACAGAGCAAATATCTGCTTGGTCCTTGTGCACCAAATTGCCCATCATCATCATTATTTATGAACTACTAGTGAAGTCGCATTGGACAGCCAACGTTGTTGGCAAATTGCAATAAAATATTAAAAGTAGTGACATTCAGCTGAATGGTGGCAACGCCATTGCCCTCCTGTGTTTTTCTTGGCAGAGGCATATGAGCTTCTTTTTGCAAAACCCTCTTATTGTATTTTATATTCATAACACCTAAAATATTATAGACTGTGGACAGAAGAGATAGTCCACTGAACACTTAGTGATTGATTGGGGGGGCGTCATTCATGAAAGAAAAGTAACTTTCTATTTGCAAAAGATTAAGCAATTAATGATTAACCCCACCAGTTCCATCACTAACTTCCAAGGTCTCAATGTAGGACATGGGAAATGTATTTATTTGTTTGATTAATTCATACCATTTGAACCCAGAGCTTTGGTCAAGACCAGATCCTCAGCAATCTACTGTGAGGTTCAGAAAGTTTATTTTCTTGTAACACTTCGTGTCAACGTGCGCCAGAAAGCAAGAGAGAAGGAACTGAATGAGAGCCAAGCAGGCAGCAATACTCAAGGGTTTGGATCCTTGTTGCCATCTTTAACATGTCTAAAAAAAGCAATGCTACTCAGGCAGGTAAGTGAAGAGCCGCTGGGTAAAGGGAGCCTAAAATAATTTGATAAAGAGCCTCTGGATGGAAGATTGCATTTTGAATTAATAAAGAAAGCAATAACAAGTAAAGATGGATGAATATGTCAATTTTGTTTTCTCTCTTTTACTAATTCAGTTCTCGACATTTCTGCTGCAAACTGCAACAACTCTCATGAAAATCTGTCAGTATTTTAGTGTGTATTTCTTCTGAAACACAGATTTTTGAATGCAGTTTTGACTAATAGATGCATTTTTGCAACTTATATTATCTAATATATTGCATTTTATTATAATTGCCCCTCTGGATAAAAGGCAGGATATAGATTTAATAAATATAACCTTTTTTTAAAAAAAGTTATTTTCCACCAATGTATGCATTTTTATGAACACTTTCCCCTAATATATGCATTTTGGTACACATTGCTTGGTCAGAAAACTCCATCACAACATTCAGAGACATGCAAATTTTGAAGGATACCAGTAATTGAGTTTCAGTTCACATACTGGTTTAAGAACAAATCAAGTACCGGTAGTTTCTCACTCAAATGCAAACAAAATTGGATTTCCCTCCCATCCTTAATATCAAGCTAGCAAGAAAAAATATTAAACTGGGAGTAGGTTTGTTGTCTTGCCTTGTCATGGAGAATGCCTTCTAGTCAGCAGGACTCATGTGTTGTGTTCAGAGTGTCATTATAGAAGCATCTGTACACATGGAGGAAACTGAAGCGATTTCACAAGGGCCTAAAATCATGCTGAAGGAAGAGAAAATGTGGTATCTTACTGTGAGTTTATAACAGAAACAGTAACATCAGTTGCAGAAGTTTGATTGGTTTGTTTTTGCTGAATTCTGCCTCTCTACTAATTTAAATTAAGGGCCAGCCAAAGTGGAAGTAGGTTCAGAGATTGTGACTGTAAGTAGCAACAGGGTCGTGCAGAATAATACCATTGGCCCAGCGGAGATTGTCATCTGCGATGGAAAGATAGCTGATGTTCTTCCAAAGAGAAACTGGGCCAGACCCAGTGGAGAAAAGGTATGAACTCATTTAACACTTTAATTTTTTGTGGATTTCTATACTAGCGTTCAGGATCTGTTTCTAGCATGTTCCACAAATAAAACAGTAAAATTAAATAAAAATGCAATCCCATACAAAAGCAGCATAAAATACAAATAGAGGACCAAAATTATTTTAAAAGCCTGGGAGAATAAACTATAACTGTGTAGGTGCTAGGCGTCTCCATGAGTATCCTGCTTCCCCGCATTTGAACTTGAATTGATATAATGGCTGAAAGTTTGGGAATTTTTTTTAATGAAGTCAGTAAAGTGTCCCAACATGGGTCTACGGTTTATAAGCAGGTAACGCATCACAGAGGACGTGACTAGGATTAGCTAAATATTATTGTTATAGAAAGTCTTAACCACTGTATGTGGAAATGAACATGCAAATATATTTTATAAACAGGTTCAATTTCCAATATATTATGAAGTATTTAAAATGTCAGCAGTGCTGAAAGTTCAGCATTTAATAGCACTGACATTTTGAAGCACGGTTTTATATGCATAAACCTCCCAGAATGTTTCATTGTTAACCTGTGCTGATGAAAAATTCTAAGACAGCTCAAGGTTACACTGATCCCTTTCTTAACTGTGGTTCTAAATGAATAGCTACTGCTCTAAGGAGTAACACACAACATCTTTCATATCTGTTACATCTTTCCTACACATTACAGTTTTCACAGACGATGACAACAACATACAAGTGCAATTAGGGGGTCCTGTGTAGTATTGCACAGTGGTGGAGTAAGATGGAAGTGATTTCAATTAAAATCCCACTTTAGCCATGAATCTTAATGGGTGACTTTGGGTCATTCATAATCTCTCAAGCCCAGGGTCCGCTGCAAGACTCTTGTGAAAATTTAACTGGAAGAAAACATGTATGCCACCCTGAGTTTCTTGGAAGAACAGTGGGATACAAATAATATAAATAGTAACATTAAAATTGTATTTATAAAAAAGAATAGAGAGAGACTGATCTGACTTGCAGGGACATGAGTCAGGAAAGCAATAAAAATATTGTCATGAAATGCAATATGAAATGTATATAAATCACAGAAGCAACATCCAAGAAACAGCAAAATCCAACAAGCATAAAACAAAACCCAAAACATATCAGATATAAGACATGCTGGAATGTCTGGGCAAATAATAAAAAAAGTATTCAGCTGGTGCTGTAAAATGATGAAGATTGGTCCCAGGTAAGCTTCTTTGGAGAGGGCATTCTGTACATGAGACACCATTACTGAGAAAGCCCTCTCCCTAGTCGTTATCCTCTTAACCTGAGATGGTAAGGGAACCTGAAGAAGGGCCTCTTATGATGAATTATTTGTTCAGGCAGCATCATGCATTAGTAACCAACTTCAGATAACCAAGCCTCAAGCTATTTTATGAATGAGAAAGGAAAATATATTCTGGAGCATGGTATTAGGAGAGCTTTATGAGGGAGCTTGTGAAAGTGAACTATCCCAACACAAAACATCACATCCCTGGGGGCTAATTCTCCACTCAGTTACACTCGTTTCACGCCATCATGATTCCATTGACTTCACTGTAACTGAGTGGAGAGCTAGACCCTATGGTCATAATGCCAGTGCGGAGCATTGAACCAAATTCACCATGAATGCATTGGACAGGGGCCAGGGTAAAGTGTTCTCTCTTTTTTTATGTGGTTTTCCTTCTGGGTTAAACTTTTAGTTGCCTGACCAGTGACCTTTAGCCAGTGCCTGTTGCTGATCACAGCACACTCCACATTACCTCGACTAATAATTAACGCAACTTGCTCTGTCTGTGAATTGTCCATGAGCTGCGCATGAGATTCTCTCACTGCTTGGTTCATAGGGTGGATTTCGGCAGAAAAGCTATTGGTTCTCTTTCTGTCCATGTAAGTCATCTGTGTCAGATATGGCCAGTTGCTGGAACATAAGAAGACCCTTAATGGAGCAGAACAAAGGACTATCAAAACCAGTATCCTGTTTTCTGGAAACCCACAAGCAGGATATGAGTGCAATAGCCATTTCTCATTACAGTGGTACCTTGGGTTACAGACGCTTCAGGTTACAGACTCTGCTAACCCAGAAATTGTACCTTGGGTTAAGAACTTTGCTTCAGGATGAGAACAGAAATCATGTGGCGGTGGCATGGTGGCAGCGGGAGGCCCCATTAGCTAAAGTGGTACCTCACATTAAGAACAGTTTCAGGTTAAGAACGGACCTCCAGAATGAATTAAGTTCTTAACCTGAGGTACCACTGTACTGTTACCCAGAAACTGGTTTCCTGAAGCAATCTCCCTTTGCCCCTGGAGGTAGTGCGCAGTCATCACAATAAGCAGTAATTGACAGGCTACTCCTCGATTAATTTCCCTAATTCTCTTTTAAAGCTATCCAAGTTGGTGGCCATCACATCCTGCAGCAGGAAATTCCATATTTTGGGAAATTCCATATGTACTGTGTTGAATTGCTATTACAAGATGAGACTACGGCTCTGCATTGCCTGCTACAGGGGCCATTATGAATGAGAAAACTTGTTCTAGATACAACCTTAGCTGAACTTGGATGGCCTTGTGGCAGTTATCCATGGTCTAGTAATCTACCAGCTAGACTATTGCACTGCATTATATGTGGGGCTGCCTTCAAAGATGGTCCAGAAACTGCAGCTGACCCCAAACAAGGCAACAAGATGGTTAGTGAGGATTGGAAGATATCAGCGTATTATGACACTGGCTATGTCATCTTCACTGGCTTCCAGTCCATTTCCAGGCCCCAATCAATGTGCTGGTAGGAGGGACTGTGATAGTGATTTAAAAATGAAACGAAAAATGAAACAGAGAACAGTAGTATTTTTAAAAATTAATAGAAAATACTGAATAGGAGTACAATGGTACCTTGGGTTACATACGCTTCAGGTTACAGACTCCGCTAACTCAGAAATAGTACCTCTGGTTAAGAACTTTGCTTTAGGATGAAAACAGAAATCGTGCTGTGGCAGCGCGGCAGCAGCAGGAGGCCCCATTAGCTAAAGTGGTGCTTCAGGTTAAGAACAGTTTTGGGTTAAGAACGGACCTCCAGAACGAATTAAGTACTTAACCCAAGGTACCACTGTACAGTAAATACTAGATGTGGTCAATGTTTATTAGATCTTTGTCCTTCCTTGTTACAGTCTGGACTTCAAAGATAGTGAATACTCTTCTGAGAGAGAGTTTGGTTCCTGTTGCCCTTAGAAAGGTAGGAATTAGATATCAACTGGAGGGGAAAACTAGATTGGAAACTTCTCCAAGTAGCCTCTCAACCTGAGTCAGTCTTGTTATTTCTGCCTCTGTCCCTTTAAATCTGAGACCTCTTTTGTACATTAATGCAGGGTTAGTCCTTTAAAAGAGGCCCCATAGATACAGAGTACACATGTTCCACAAGGCCTCTTTTAAAAGACTCACCCTGTACAATCTAAATAAATGTTTGTGTCTTAAAGCATCTTAAGAGAATGAAAAATGACTGGAGATGAAAAGAGAGACAAGCCTTCCTAATTAGGAATGCCATCAGATGCAACATAACTTCTGAAAGTCAATGTATTTCCAAAAAGAAGGGAAAGGACAGAACAATGGCTATGCCTGAATTCCAGTGGCATAGCGTGGGGGGTGCAGGGGGGGCGGCCACACCGGGCGCAACATCTGGGGGTTAGGGTTAGGGGGCGCAAATCCACGGGTTAGGAGGCGCAAATCCATGGGTTAGGGGGTGCAAATTACTTGCCTTGCCCCGGGTGCTGACAACCCACGCTATGCCACTGCTGAATTCATCCCCTCGTGCAAAGCAGCTAATGAAGCATACTGTACTTCTTCTTTAAGGAGCTGCAAGACTATTAATTGCTTCCAAGTAACTTGAATCTAACTTTCTCTTAGGAAATTTGAGAAATGGTTGAGCTCTCAATGCACATGCAAGGAAGATGAGTGTCTGAAGTATAATGGTTTGCGACAAAGATGCAAGTGTTTTGTTTCATTGTTTTTTTTAAAAAAATACAATTCCTGGCATGTTGAAATTATGACAGAATGAGCAGGAAGCCTAGCAAGAAGTCCAAATGATCAAATCAATTATGAAGCATTCTTAGAAATCTCAACTGTTGTGGGCCACAATCCAGCAGAGAATGAATGGTTTTAAGAGCTCTTTTAGTCTGCAATGGATTGTGGCTGTGAGTTTTTAAAGTGTTCCTCCAAGCTTTCTATAGCGTTCCAAAAAGCAAAATACTAAACGGTGTTTTGAATTAAAATCCAGAGTTTTTAACAAGGAACCTGTACAGGTTACAAGCATTCTATGGATCACACTGATGATGAAGACAACTTTAGAATATTCTGCAATTAACCTGCAATTAACCTTCTGCCTACAGATCTTAGATGTTGGAGACCTCGTGGTCATGCCTGGAATAATTGACCCTCATGTGCATATATATGAGCCTGGACAGCCAGCTGGTGAAGGATTTACATCTGTGACTCAGGCCGCAGCTGCAGGAGGCATCACCACTGTTGTTGACATGCCCTTGTACGTTTCCAGAGGGCTGGAGGGAGGGAATAAAGGGAGAGAATAAGGACTTTCCTATTTTAATGCAGAATTCACAATGAAATTTCCCAGGTCAACTCATATAAACTACAGTGTAAGAGTTTATATGTCTCTTCCTAATATGATCTAATCCCTCATCCCATTGTAGGCCCTTGTATTATTATTATTATTATTATTATTATTATTATTATTATTATTATTATTCTGCCTTCCATCCCACATGGAAACCAAGCGGTTCTCTGTATCATCACATTAACTT
This sequence comes from Podarcis gaigeae, assembly GCF_964106915.1. Taxonomy (NCBI): domain Eukaryota; kingdom Metazoa; phylum Chordata; class Lepidosauria; order Squamata; family Lacertidae; genus Podarcis; species Podarcis gaigeae. The sequence continues at coordinate 62,136,785 of NC_139681.1, forward strand.
TCTTTGCACACCCATGTGCTCTGGCCCGTCTTACAGATTCCTAACACCTGTAGATAAAGAACACTTTGGGTGGAAGGCAACAGCTGGAGAAGCTTCTGCAGGGCAGGATTTCTGAAACACCATATATAGTCCTGTAGTGTCACCTACTGGTCATATTAAGATATTGTAACCAAGGGTGAATTCCCATGCTCAATTTCCACACCAGAAATCCATGAGGCCCCACCAAATGCCTAGACATAATTATACTGCATGAACAAAACACACACACACACCAACAGCACTGAGAGTCAGTGTGGTGGTCGTAGTTACTGATTTATCTATCAAATGCATAGCCTGCCTTTCCTGATCATTTGAGGTGGTTCACTATAGGAGAAAAATACCAGACCTATCACTCCAGAATTGGAGATACTGATGTTCAAATCCCCACTCAGCCATTACACACACTGGGCAACACTGAGCCAGTGTCTGTCTCTTAGCCTCACCTACTTCACAGGTTGCTTGTTGAATGCTGGAATGTATAGTATTTTGAGCCCTTTGCTAAAAGAAAGCCATGATAGAAATAAACATTTATGCCTGGTGGAAGCTCATATGTGAATAGGGAAATCCATCATCTTTGGCATGTTAATGGGATCCAGTGGCAGAAATTCAAGTAGCTACCACAACCTAACAGAGGCAAATTTAAACTAAAGTAGTGTTTTTGTTGGAACCAGTTTGTGCACGGGTGGTACTGCTTTGGTTGAAGAATGAGGTCAGGATGTATTAAAGGTGTGTTACAGATTGGCAGCTAGACTGGGCTAGAAACGAGCACAGTTTAGTTGCCTTCTAGATAGGAATGGTTCTACAATTAGGCAGAATGAGGCAACTGATTGTGTTTCTCATAAAAGGGCAGGGAGTGAGGAGACATGCTGAGATTTCTTGTTTCAGCTGCCATCTGCTCCCTGACTTTGATTATGGTGGAGGAGGAAGACAGGTATCATTTGCTACTCTTAGGCAGCAAAATGTGCTGGGCCAGCCTTGTTTCCAAGTAACATTTTACTTCATCCCCTTAACTCAGGTTCTCCAGTCCTCCAACCACAACCTTGTATGCCCTTGAGAAAAAGCTCCAGTCTGCCAAGGGAAAGTGCCATATTGATGTTGCATTTTGGGGTGGCATCATTCCTGGAAATCAGGTTTGTATCCAGCAATGAAATGGCATCAGCTCCCTTGTGTCTTATGTACTTTGGAGGGAGGGCCACGAAGGCAAGATAAATAGAGAGGGCTCCAGAAATGAAAGCTTTCCTTTAGATAGCATGATCCATTAAAAGTAAGAGGCTGCAAATGGATGGAGGATTCTGCCATGTTTTTAGTTATACTAGGGTTGCTATATTTCAAAAAGTGAAAATCTGGACATAAACTTTTTTGAGCTTTTCAGCAATTTCCACCCGGACACAATTTCCGACGGCCGATTGCCAGCTATGTACAGAAAATTCCGTACATATGGCAACCCTAAGTTACACTGCACCCTATGCAAGAGCTCTGGAAACAGTACAGTACAGTACACGGTTTTGATAATAAGAGGTGTGGCTTGAAATAAATCACTTGGTTTGAAATCCCAGTTCTAATTCCATATATGTATGAACAAATTGCAGCAAATTGTTGGAAGTGGGAAATGAACTCTGCTCATCCTCATAGGGGTAGGTGAAAATTTAGATTCAGTTTGCATTTAAATTGAAAACTCAGTTGAAGCTGAATATGTGCAGAAATTACAAGAGGGCAGAACTTAATTCACAACTCAGCCATTCTTCTGCTTTCTTCATATTATTAGCAAACTTTCCAAGTGCTTGTCCTTGTGCTATCTCTTAGGCTGAGCTCCTACCAATGCTGAAGGCTGGGGTTCCTGGATTTCAGTGCTTCCTAATGGCCACTGGTGTGGAGGACTTTTCCCATGTTTGTCTACATGATATACATGTGGCAATGAATGAACTGCAAGACACAGACTGTGTGCTCCTGGTAAGGAGCTGAATTCCTACTCTTTTACTCGCTAGCACCTTTGACATTAAGTACCTGTTTTCCATTTCTCTACTCTCTTCCAGCGAATCTCCAGTATGGATGGTAACATTTCACACTTTCTCTCCTTATTTTTAATTTTTTATGTATATTTTATTAGTGAATTGAATTATTGTACATACTTTTCCCCAGTAGGTTATTCAGGTACTATAAATGACACAAAAAGATGAATAAAGATTAGTACAATAATTAAAAGAAATTACTAATGTCCACATATTAATAAAATTAAGCAATGCCCCTTCATAATAAACCATTAATTAATATTAAATATACCAAATTAAAATTTAATTGTGGTATATTAATTCATGATCTGCACATATTTTAAAGGTGTGAGAACAACTTCCCTATTTCCTTTCTTTTATTCTTATGTGTATAAGCTAATTCTTATTTTACATATTGAATTACCAAATCCCAACTTCTTATAACCTGCTTATATTTTTTTCTATCTTTAATCGTTGTGGTTTTCACTTCTTTGGATTATTTATACCTGCACTTTCCATCTCAAAAGAGACACTTAAGGTGGCATACATTCTTCAGCAAACACAGAAAAATCCGCTCTTGGAAAACTGGCATCCAACATCCCACAAAAGATTCAAGGGAGAAAAGAACCAGGACCCACCTTTTAGCTAACGTGTAATATACTGCTATAGACTATATTAGCCCAAGTACCTGGATTCTAGGGCAATAAGCAGTTTCACTGTTAAACTAGAGCAACTCCCTTCCCAGCACTGAATACTAGAATGAAAAGGTGCTGTTATGATTTGATATATCACAATAGTGTTGTTGTTGTTTTTAAACAGCAGGCAGTCTTCCCTGCTTTAAATTAAGCACTCTTGGTGACATTTAGCTTTCATAGGCTTGTCTGAAACCAGACCAGTGGGATGGGGTGGGGGTGAGAAGGAAGAAGATATATTTTTAATCTTTGTTGGAAGCTGCCCAGAGTGGCTGGGGAAACCCAGCCAGATGGGTGGGGCTCAAATAATAATTTGTTGTTGTTGTTGTTGTTGTTGTTGTTGTCGTCGTCACAATGTTATATCTTCCTGTAGAAATTTTTATATAAACTTTTCCCCCCTGTTTGGGACTCTCTACACAGTTCCATCCAGAACAGGAGCCAAGTCACTCCCTGCCTGTCCAAGAGGGTATGTATTATGCTAACCAGTACCTTTACTTTTATCCCACCACATATGTCTGCCAGGAGACATGGGAGCATTTCCCCTCTTCATCACAGGACCATGGTCATCCCTTTGTGTTCTTCTGAATGGAAGTGTTTGCTCAGCTTAGAATTTGTTTTGCACCAACAAAGAAATAGATAATAGAGACCATCAATAGGGCAAATAAAGGAGAGTAGATAAGAGAGGAGACAGCAAGGAGTCTGGAGCAGCCCTGGGCAGTGAACTGTCTGAAGAAAAATACCTGAAGATTTCAGAATGGCCTCCCTCTGATGACATAGGAGGGAGGGAGATTTCAGTTGCACAAGAAATGGGCACAATCTTTCTAGGATGTGAAGGGAGCTGGGAACCGTTCCCCTAAGGACCTTAAGTGCATTTTAATATACTAAAACACTAGAAATAATCTTGCTAGAACCCACTTGGTAGGGGCACCGGTGTTAAATGTGTGCATCTCTCCCTTTCCCCAAACAGACACCATGGAGTACAGCACTTTATTGGACACACGCCCTTATACCATGGAGGTGGAGGCCACCATCACCATTGCTGAACTGTGTCTCCAGTATAAGTGAGTGTTTCTTTCTGTTAAGCTGAAAATGAGAGAGCATGCTAAGGACATAAAAAAGCCCTGCCGTATTACACCAAAATCCCATCTAGTTCAGCATATTGTTCTCCCAATGGCCAACTAGATGTCTATGGGAACCCACAAGCAAGACCTGTGTGTAAAAGCTCTCTCCTGGCATGTGCTTCCCAGCAATTGGTACCATACTCCAACTGCCCCAAAAATACCGTGATCGTCACAAACACCCTTAAGCAACCACATCCCAAATTCCCAAGGGTCCTTCCCTTCAGTACTGGAAGTTCAGACCGTGCGTCCCTCTAGAACATTTCTTAGATCTATGCCTCCCACTCCCTTCCTTCCCTCCTGACTCAATATGGCCCCACTTCCTGTTTATATGAAAACACGATCCGGGTCACTTGAGGGCCCCTAATAAAGTTTTTCACTGTTTCCTTGCTCCTCGGTCAGTTGGTCTCTCATAAAGAAACTGATGAGAGGGAGCTAAGCGGGCGAGGCCTTCCACAAGGTCACTGTCCACATGGTTGTGAGGGGTCCCAAGAGGTCACAAGTGCTGAAGAGCAGCTGTTACAGTCACTTGGCTCTGGTTTGCTTCATTCAGCTGCTGCATCTGAGTCCCTGCCCCAGCCTCTGAGAAGGCAGGGTGGGGGGCACTGATGTAGAATATGTCCCTATTTTCATCTGATGAATGTTGGAGGGCATGTGGTATTCAGAGGCATAACACCTCCAACAATAATTATATGCTTTTAACTTTACAGGATACCATGCCACATCGTTAATCTCTCCTCTGCTCAAGCCTTGCCCATTATCAAGGATGCTCGACAGAAGGGAGCACCAATTACTGTAGAAACAGCACACCACTACCTCAGCCTGGCATCTGAATGCATTCCTCCAGGAGGCATCTACTACAAATGCTGCCCTCCTATCAGGGACAAGAACAACCAGGTAAGAGCTATGGGAAATGGAAGTGGTCCAATCAAATGGCAAAAAATAAAAAGATTAAAAAAAAATAAAGTGATGGCAGAGAGAGGACATATGAAGTAAGATCTGAGTACTATTAAAAAGAAATGCTTGATAATGTCTGCAATAATTCAGTAAGAAGAATAAGACAGGAACTTTATATGATCAACAGACTCCACTTATGTTGAAATTATAGGTTGTTCTGGATGAACAAAGCATGACAGGTTATTAAAATGGCATTCAGAAAAGAGTGAGTACACATACATACACACATACACACAATCTTATGCAGTTGACTCCTATAGATAACACACAGATCCAAACGATTGTCTAGAGACATATCAATGCAATATTCAACTACTTAAATCCATCATATACATTATGAGAAACAAAAAGACAATAAAAACAAATAAAATATGTTAAAATTGACAGTGCAAAGTGCATTTGTGTCACATCCAGACATGTTCAAAGAGATGGCAGTTTAGTGCTTAATGTAAGTTCATTGTTCTTGTTTAACGAACTCAGCTTAATAAACCATGCTTGAGCACAAGAATCAGACTATATGCTACCTCCTTGTCCCTCTCTTCTTCCCATGATGCTCTGGCTTCAGTGCCATCATGGTTAATTTAAACCACAGTTTCCTGTTACATCTTAACTAGGAAACTATCATGTAATCTCAGACTACAAATACCAGGATAAGATGTTGGTTTTGCATCCTATTTGGTAAGTTGAGGTAAAACGGATGTAACTGGAATTTTTGGTTTAAAATAGCCATAATAAAAACACTGGATCCAAACAAGGGGGAGGGGAGGGCCAAACACATGGGTCTATTCTCAGTTTAATAAACTATGGTTTATTGGCCTTAATAATTGCCCCAAAGTATGAGGCAGGCCTTCCTAAAGAAATAAGGGCACTAGAAAAGGAAAATGTCAGTTCCTGCACAATACATAATACAAGTGAATTAAGTGTTATTGTGATTCTTTCTTGGGCCAGGATGCAAAATCCAGGAGTGGAATCATTGCAACGCAATCCTCCTGTTCCCAGTTCCTTAAAACATTCCAGAAGGCCTTGGTGGTGATGAAGAAGAAGAATCAGCATGGCCACACTATCCTTATCTGTTTCTAAATGCGGATCTTTAGTCAAAGAAATTTCCTTTCCATGCCCATTCCTTCTTGCTTTTCCATTCTAAGGAGAGCTAACTTTCAGTGGCAGCTCTGTCACTGTTGCTTTGGACGGTCTATTTTCGAGTTGAAAGCTGATCCTGGATCTTTGGTACAAAGTGCATTACCTCTGTATGCATCAATAGCTTAATGCAGGGGTCACCAATGTGTTGCTTGTGGGCATACATATGCCCACAGAGGCCGTTCCTGGTGCCTACGGGGTCCGCTTTCCCACTCTACTGAAATTAGTGTTGAAAAAAGCATGCTCCTGTCGCTATTAGAACAGGTTGTGCCGTGTGCTTGGCTGTGGTGCCCACAGCTGTGTATCCAGTTTGCAAATGCGCCACTGGCCCCAAAAAGGGATGTGACCCTTCCTTGATCATTCACTGGCTTCACCTTATTCAAGGAGAACTACAAAAGTATTTCCTTGGCATAAACTCTTCCTCTCATGTCTCCAGGAGCAGCTGTGGGCAGCTTTGGAAGTGGGAGAGATAGACATGGTTGTCTCAGCCCATACTCCTTGCTCCCGAGACTTGAAAGATTTGAACAATGGAGACTTCCTCAAGGCCCCAGCAGGGATTGCTTCACTACAGTTTGGTAATATGTTTATATACTATTTTATATATGCTGTTCTTTTTCTTATCCTCATCCAATAAGCATGTACTGCTAAGAATGGAAAGGATGATATCCTCATATCATGACTCAAGAATATACTACACTGACAGGCAGTATCTCTCCAGAATGTGGTCTTTCCCAGTACCTGCTAACTGGAGGTGTCTGGAGGTGTCTGGAATTAAAACAGTAACCTTCAGGATGCAAAGCATGTGATCCACCATTGAACTATGGCCCTTCCCAAAGAATGACCTGTCATCCTGTTGTTCCAGGTGCCCTTAGTGTCCTCAAGCTAAGCCAACCAATACCCCATTCAAAATGCCCCATTTCATTTAAATTACAAATACTTTAGTTTTTCACTATGTAAATTAAAGCCATTTGTTTTAAAAAGCATGTTCAATAAAACAAAGACTGGATCCCAAGCATCGTTACCGGTACTTCAAAATAAGTTCAATTGAATGCATAATAATTTTCTTTTAGGTAGGTTATGGCTTTCAGACAAAGACATCTTAATTGATCAGATCACTTTTCACAGAGTAGCCAATTCATTGATTAAATTTGCATATGTTTACATACAAAAATTCTGAAGAAAATAGCATGAATTTACTTCCCTGGTGCTCCCCCCCAATACAATCACACAATAGTGTGTGCAATTCAATGTGTGTATGTTTGAATGAGTGTGAATGAATGTCAGTGAACGTGTTTATCGGTGACCCAACGTATTGCCACATGTGGCCCTCGCAGGACAGGACTGCTCACCCCTGGTATAGAACTTTACCAAATGTTCAAGTCTCCTTTTTAAGTGGCATCAAGTGATATACTTTGAGAAGAAACCAGGGAAGAACAATCATCTTAACAATAAATTCCTCTACTAATTGTGACTGGAAAATTCATAGGTCTCCCTCTCTTCTGGACTTCTGCAAAATCCAGAGGGTTCTCCTTTCATGACCTAGTGCAACTGATGTGCAAAAATCCTGCCATTCTGAGCAGGCTGGAAGACCGTAAAGGATCACTTGGCCCTGGGATGGATGCAGACCTAGTGATCTGGAATCCAGAAAAGGAGTTTGAGGTAAGGATGGGAGAGGATATAGGTCATTTTTAAAATTTTGTGAATCACCTTGGGAGTCTGATATAGAACCAAAAACAGGATATAACAAATCTAATAAAATAAAGAGTTATAACAAGCAAAGACCTTACAGAAAACAATAAAGTGACCTAATACCAAATGAAGAATTAAATGTGCCAGTTTTATGAGACAGAAGTCCAAAGTGTAGCTGTTGTTCTTTGAATTTCTTATCCTTACTTCACCATAAGGTCCCAGGTAAGATAAAACAATATAAAATAAAATGTTAAAATCAGTTAAAACACTTTGGTGTTGAATGTTTCCAGTATAAAAAGGCATAGCAGAATGGCCTTTTCAACTACCTTAGCAAGAGAGTAGTCTTGACACACTTAGGGTGTCAGCTGGGGCATTATTTTTCTCAATTTGGATCAAAGATACATCAAAACACTTATTATGGCTATGGTTATTAGCTAGAGAGATACAAGATAGATATTGATTGTGGCGAACATCATGTGTATACCCCTTCCCAAGCCTGCGATGGTAGCTCACTGGGTGGAAGTGTGTATTCAAGTTCTGTTTTCACCCTGTGAAACTAAGCTTTCTATGCTTTGAAATTTTTATAATTGATGATCTGGAAAGTGCCAGTTCTGATATTACCATTCTCTTTGATACAACACAGGGACAATAATATTAGGTTGTATACATTATCCCTAGTAAGCAACATTCCCCAAACTTATCTGTATTATAATTATTTTGTCTTCTTCTTTCTCTCTCAGGTGAATAAAAACATAATTCATCACAAGGATAAGGTATGGGAAGACTCATGTTTTCTGCATTCTCCTAGTGTTCCTATTACTGCCCCCCGCCATCCCACCCTCAAAACACCTTACTGTAATTTACTGTATAATTCATTACATTTTTTGGCTCTGCTTAGGGCAGGCTTCACTGTTCAGCAAATGGGACATCCCAAGTGTCATTTCTGTGGTGGTAGAGGCTATAATGAACTGACTGTTTAGTAATCTTCACCTCCATCTATCACTTTGCTTAGCAGGCAAAAACCAACAAGCAAAATACCACCAGGAGGGGTGAGCACAGCCGTCGGCTTTCAACATTCCTTGCCTTTTTGCAGCCTTGACATTTATGGGCTATTCAGTCTTTATCTTTTCCAGGTCAGAAGTTACTGGGTCAGAGGATCTGCCTCGTACAAAGGACTGGCCCTAGTAGGCACCCAACAGGACACATGTCTATGCTGAAGGAGTCTAAATCATTTTCACATCTGGTATCTTAGATTATTTATTAGTTTCATGGCCCTAACCTCAAGCTCAGAGTCAGAGGAGGATGAGCTGGCTGAGGCCAGGACTGCTGCACCACCAGGTTCCCTGGAAGTGAACCTGAGGCTAGTGGAACCTAAAGAACCTGAGGCAGAACCCTCACAGATGCCTTTCGCCAAGTCCCATTTGCCTGAAGAGTCAAGTACTTCTTGCTCTACAGGCCTACCCAACAAAATTCACCAGGCCAGCAAGCCATAGAAGAGAAAAGAAGTGCTCCAGGTTAGGGAGTTGGCCCTTTAAGGATACCTACTCTTTGGGCATGGAGATAGAGCTTCAGAAAGGTAAACTGGATGGAGGGGTTCATAAGGCCTCAATTCACCTCTAATCTTTGTTGTTCACTTAGAGCTTTCTACACCGCTGCATCTATTTTGCCTTGTGAATATCTGCTATGGACAGATCAGAACCACCATAAACAAAAACACATTTACCCAAAGACCTTTGATTCTGCATTCTGTTTATCCTTACTTTTCTCTCTCTCCCCGCTCCCTACTTTAGCTAACCCCATACTTGGGCTTCCAGCTTTATGGTGAAGTCTTTGCCACTCTTGTACGTGGCAGGCTGGTTTATCTGAATGGGAAATTTGCATCCAAGCCAGAAGGGGACCTGCTTGTGACAGAGAGAAAGATGCCTACAAGAGTCTCATCACCCTACTACTAATGAGGAAGAGAGTATGACAAATGTACTAGCTAAACACAAATCTGGGCAGAAGAGAAGCTGGAAGAATAGAAGAGGAGAGTGGAATCTACACACATACAAAAAACGCTGTGAAAATGCTTTTTAAAAAAATGTTTTGAAAAATACATTAAATTTTGCACTGTCTCAGTGTCACCATCTAGTGTCACATTTGTATATTGCACTTTACAACACATTTAAAACGTTTTATTTGCAGCTGTATATCTGAGTCCAAGGATGAGTAACATAAAAAATAAACTGCAATCACATAGTCTATTGTCTCAGTGAGAGCAGCTGCTACACTTTCTGAATTTTTCTATAACTGCTGAATAAATAAAATGAGGTCAACAGCTCCAGCTGATATGTAAAGGATATGCAACAATGGAACAGTAAAAAGTTATTGGAGCCACTCCCTCATGCCTTCTTGCTTTCCAGAAGTATAAATAAGGCTAATAAAAAATCAGGGTGATGGGGGAACAGGACAATAGGTCTGGGTGATCTTGCAGCTCTTGAAGCTTCATCTCAAAGTGTTTATTTTGCAAATCATTGATCTGATTTTCAAATTTAATGTAACACAGTGCTCACAGTGAATCAAACAGCAATATGCCAAAGTGTGATGAGTTCTGAATAAGTATTCTTTCACTATGGCTATGACCTAAGAAATTAGATAAAGAGGCTTTTAATATAACTCTTTAATCCAAGTATGATCTATTGATTTCCTGATCAGAATATGATCAAAATGGGATGTCAAGTAAACGTGTTTGAATTGTGCATTTTTCGATTCTTGCAGTTGCTCTAACCTTTAGAGCAAGGATGAGAAACCTGCAGTCCTCCAGATGTTGGACTATACTTCTTATCATTCCTGACCATCCTGGCTGAGTTTTATTGGAGTTGGGAGTTAAACTACCCCTGAATTAGAGGGTTACATATTTTAAGTCCTCTCTCAGACAAACTATACTAAATGCAAAACTAGGCACAGTGCTCTGCAACATCCATGAGGCTTTAAGACTGCCACTGCCAGCCAAGCAATCCTGAATAATTTATTTTTCTCCTATTTGACTTAATTTGAAAATCCATAGAAACAAAGTAATCACTTTGTCAAAACTAAAAGGCAGCATTTCCCTTTGACAGTGCTGTGGTAGAACATACATCCTGCCAGAGCATTTGGACCTTAGTGTTTATTAGCTGGCAAGGGCTCGTGGTACATAAACAAAACATTAGAGGGCTTAATATCACAGAAATACAAGTTGTCCCAGTAAAAGGACAGATTCTCAGAATGAAGTACAGTATATGATCTGATACAAAGTGAGCTTCCTTGAAAATGCAAACGCTACAAAGGAAAATTGCGGAAAAGGGTAGAAGGGAAGTACCGGTAATTCAGTCACTGAAACCAGAGAAACTGTTGCTATCTTCTGGTGCGATAATGGCATTCAGATGGTGCAATTGAAGATTATTGGTGCTCTTGTGAAACAAACCTTCCTCCAAACTCTTTGCAAAAAAGAAAGTGATGAAGAAATGCGCTGGAAAAACAATTGCTTGATGCAACATTGTCTAACCTCCCCTCAGACAAATCAGAATGAATGTTGAATAAATAGCTGGTGTTGTCTAACCTCCCTGCCATCTTTGTGAAAACCAAATCAGGGTGAATGTTCAATAAAATGGCTGTCTGGAGGTCCCATTGGCCCCAGTCCAATGCTCATCATAGCCAGTAGATATACTTGGTTTCATCACCTCAGTCTAGAAATAGGACTTTGCTTTGTAAAGGAATTTTACAGGGATTCTGGTGAAGCAGAAAGAATTCCACTTCTCTTCCTCTCCGCTCATTGTGCTGAGGTTGCTCAAGCTCAGCTACTATTTACACTAATTGCATTCATGAAGTTAATGTCTAGTCTGGCCCTCAGAAGTTCAAACTACTGTATAACAGAATTTGGCCAGTTCTGCCCCCTCCTGTCTGGTCACCATTGTTCTATTACTGGATTGAAGCTAGGGGCAGGGGGTGGGAGGTGGGGAGGTTGCTCAGCAATCATGAGAGCTCTGAAAACTGTAATATGGACTTGGCATGACACAAATGCATGCATCTCAGCTACATACATTTTTAAAGCACAAAAATAGTTGTGGTCTAACCATAGAGAAGTTGCTGCCCTGCACATTGAAATTCTTTGTAGATTAAGTGAACCCATTAGGAAATTAAAAAAGAAATAGGAAAGCAAGATAAAGATATTTACAGTGGGCTATTGTCTACTGAAAGGGACGCGGGGGGCGCTGTGGGTTAAACCACAGAGCCTAGGACTTGCCGATCAGAAGGTTGGCAGTTCGAATCCCAGCAATGGGGTGAGCTCCTGTTGCTTGGTCCCTGCTCCTGCCAACCTAGCAGTTTGAAAGCACGTCAAAGTGCAAGTAGATAAATAGGTACTGCTCCAGCAGGAAGGTAAACGGCGTTTCCGTGCGCTGCTCTGGTTCACCAGAAGCGGCTTAGTCATGCTGGCCACATGACCCAGAAGCTGTACGCCGGCTCCCTCGGCCAATAAAGCGAGATGAGCACCGCAACCCCAGAGTTGGTCACGACTGGACCTAATGGTCAGGGGTCCCTTTACCTTTACTATTGTCTACTGACAGCTGAAGGTGCTCTACTGTGATCTTAAGGAACATGTGCAACTTACATTTTTATACTACTCGGCCCAGGGGAAAACAATTAGTGAAGTTGTAGCATCTGTCCCCAGACTACAAGACAGTCAGGACACAGTTGTGTGTAGTGAATTGTTGCTTGTCTCCTATTAATTGCCTTTTGCCACTTTCAGCTTTACCTGGTTACTTCAACGTTCAGAAGCAGTATACCTCTGTGTACCAGCTGCTCTTACAATATGTCTGCATGGTACTTATTTCAGTTATTAGATGCACTCACCTGCAGTTCCCATACATGTCAGGGACAGGCAGAATGCTGGCAAGTGTGTACAGGGAGAAGGAGGGCTGGTGTCTGACTCGGGAGAGGGGGCTAATGATTTGTGGGGAACTGTACCAGGCAGGAGGCAACAGTCAGAGGCAGAGGAAGCTTCAGAGCTGAAGGGTGGATCACAGGATGGGTCGGAGGGAAAAGAAGGAGCAAGTCAGGCAAAAAAAGGAACACAGAATAACACACAGGTCACCCTATTTCTTGCGGGGAGGGGGGATTACTTCAGTCAGGCTCTGCCAATAAGCAGGCAGGCACAGTTACTTGTTAACCCCATTATTAATCTAGAATTCACTGTTCCTGGAAAACAATAACCAGCGAGTGCACAGCATACCAGTGTTAGACAACTACAATAAAGAATAAAGAAGAAAACTTCAATTTTATATAGTTTCGGGGATTTCGGACAGAACCAAACATAATGGTCCAGTTGTCCAGTTTCTCTCCGTTCTGTGAGGGAAGCAACTTCTACAGAAGTTGAGACAGCATAGGAAGCTTCTCTGTGTTGCCCAAAGAACAAGGAAAATACGTCTCCTTCAGATCTTTGTTTGCATGATATTTAACTTTCCAGCTTCTAACAGGTGTAGAATTCCCAGGCAAGGAAGGCCAAAGGCATTAGAAAGCACAGAACTCTCTGGGAGAAAACCAAGGAGTAAGTAAGTTGGAGGCTGTGTTCTAAAGATAAGCTCATATTCACAAGGAGCCTGGAGACCAATGACAGTCACTGGAAGATTTTTCAGAAGAGGAGAGAAACAAGAGGGAGGTGTGCTAGCATTTATCTGATCTAAGATCTGTTTGTTTTGCTCAACCCCAGCTTGCCATGTATTTAAGGTCAGGGGTGGGCAGTGTGTTCCCAGTGCTGCAAGCAGCAGGTTGGACTCCTGTTCGGCGGCCTCTAGTTTTAACTCAGTGTTGCCGCACCATGGCTTCTCAAAACCTATCTCTGCCACCTCCAGCACCTCTGCTACAGCCACTGTCTGTTCCAGACAGGTTATTGCTGGGCCCTGGGCCCTCCAATTGCCCTCCCCGGATCTTGTCTGCAGGCTGTCGACAGCTCATAGGACATGTCCACAAAGAGATGATCCAGGTAAGAAATAAAATCCTAATTCCTTGTGTGCTCCTACTTCAGCTTCTACTTAATGCTTTTCCAGCTTTCAAATATCACCCTGACTATTTATTCATTAGTCTATGGATTAATTTTTTTTAATCAAAAGTATGGTAATGTTCTTAACTAATACATTTATGGAAAATCATTATTATTTAGCCACAGAATTTCTTGATAACCAGAATCATGATTTTCTTCCTTTTTCATGGGACTATTATTTCTGGTTATTTCCCCATTTTTAAGAACTTGAGTCCACTGAGCTCATGTGAGTCTCAGGCTTTCCTCTGATCTAGATCCACTAAGCATATATAAAACTTTGAAAACCCAACTCTTTAAATCTAGACAAACTTCTGCTAATTAGATCTCATGGTGCTTATTCCTCTGTATATCAGTCAGGAAGACAGATATTCCTTTGAGATCAAATACTCAGAAAGGATTGCTAACTATTCATGGGAGTGATCCCAGGCTTAGTAGCAGGCAAATATATCACTAAATTGGAGGCATGTAATTTCTGTGTATCTGGCTAAGAGCCATGTTAAGAAATAGGGGAGTTCCACACTGACCTGCATTTTGAGGCCCCATGAGAGAGGACTTGTATATAAATACAGACACCTTGTGTTTATGATGCTTGAAATCTGCTCTATCAGAAAACCTACCGGTACTTAATTATCACCAGGGTGTGTGAGGCTTTAGGATTCAACATTTCCACATGGCTGTTCATAAAGTGAGAGTAATCAATGTATTATATGATGCAAAGAAATAAAGAAGCAAGAGCAGGATCTCTACTGTGGCTGAGTAACTCTACTGTGGGAGTATTCTCTTCCGTAACAGCATTTTGGACTTTGTTCAGCCCTTTCCGGCTGTTGTCTTTTGTCCATCATAGTGTATAGAAACTTTTAATGGGTGCCACACTGTTATCTCTTCCTCCTATGAATGCCACTGTCACAATCCACAGACATAAATACACTTGCACTGCCAGCCTTGGGAAAGTTTATTTGAACACTGATTATATTCTCTGTTGCCCTCAGATAATGGATGAGATCAAGCTTGGAATCCAGTATGCATTTCAGACACAGAACCCTCTCACATTGGCTGTCAGTGGCACAGGCCATTGTGCCATGGAAGCAGCCTTCTTGAACATGGTGGAGCAGGGAGACAAAGTACTCATAGCTATGAATGGATTTTGGGGTGAACGTGCAACTGGCATTGCCAAAAGACTTGGTATGTTTTTTGGAACCTTTTCCTTCAAACCTAGCATTCCTTTATAGTATTATTTATATCGTTTATTCATTGCTTACTGCATAAAATGTTTCAAAGTAACTTAAGAGTTGTAAAACCATACTGAATGCGAAATTTGCAACACCAACCACCACCACTCATGTAAGGGTGAGAATAATGGCTGTATAATATGAAATCCAGTGCAACAGGATGTATTGGGGCTACTGCAATCTGCTGTGCAACCAAGCCACAAGAACCTTCTCTGCTACTGCGACTTGTACACCACTATGGGACTGTAGCTTAACACTAAGTTGAATTCCTCCCAATTTGTTTTTAATAATCAAACACTTCTTTCCTGCTCCAATTTTAATCATCATATACTCTGGAGGTTCCCATGGAGCTTGAATGGACTTTGGCAAAGGTGCTGCTATGTACTTGTTAATACATGACCCATTTCAAACAGAAGCGCCTGTGACTCTCTTAACATAACTTGTTGTGAACTGCTACCAAGTGAGAAGTGATTTGCTGTCTTCCCATCAGTCCACCAGGAATGGTACTCCACCTCTAAACCTAAAACTTGCATTCTCATGTGTTGGCTATTTTGATGGACTTTGTTGAGCTAAATCAGGGGTAGGGAACCTTTTTCACACCAAGGGTCTGATCAAGAGCTGATTCATTCCCTGCAGGTCAGTTTTGACAGATGGGCAGGACCATACACCTCTCAAATCACCTGACGTCATAATGCCGTCAAGTGAAAATGTCAAAGGAGCTCACTGTCATAACCAGTCAGCTGAACCAACAATCCAGAGTCTTCAAACTGTGTCTAGATTGTAATTTCTCCTGGTCCAAACCACTTTTCAAATATAGTTTCAGGGTGCACTGAGGCATACTCAGTCCTTATTAGCCACAATAATGCACACATGTCTCATTCCTTTTCAAGGATCAGCAAAATCCAAACTAGTCAAGTGAAGCCTCTAAAAGCTGCTTAGTCAGGCCCTCTTCTTTTAAATCCAAGGAAGCTGAAACCCAGTGAAATTACACTCTATGAGTGATTTTGAGCCAGCCACTATCTGCCAGCCTAACCTACTTCAGAGGGTCATTGTGAGGATAAAATTGAACTACCAGTGAGGGACACCATGTACATCACTTTGAGCTCCTTGGCGGAAAGGTGGGATATAAATATAATAATAATAAATATAGAATATTATATCCTACCTTCCCCCAGAAGGGCTTTATTATTATCTAATTGGAATGAATGTTGGTGCTTCCCAGGAGTCTTAGGAACAGTTTTGTCCTTTGCTTCTTTAACAAAGTTCAAGTAACATTATTTGTAATCCATTACCTTTTTTAGGAGCAGACGTTCATCAGCTAGTAAAGGCCCCTGGAGAGTGTTTCACTCTAGAAGAAATAGAAAAGGTGAGTTATGTGAGCAAAGTAGCTGAAAGTAGCAGCAAAGAGCAAGTTTATTGAGAGAGTTTGTATCCTGAAAGGCAGGATATTATATAGATAATTTAGATACATAAATACAGCTCTGAGTGAAACCTGCAGTCTATGTCTTTCTTATGTAGATGGTTGGGACAACCAGTTCATAGCAATTTAGCCTCCCACCTACTAGGAGAATGTTACTGTTCACCTACTCCTCCCCTGTTTTTTTGTCTTGTCTGACTCTTTCCCCCCCTGTTGCCTCTCCTAGGGTTTAGTGACACATGCTCCCTTTTTATTTTTCATCACACATGGAGAATCCTCCACTGGAGTGCTTCAGCCCCTGGATGGCCTTGGAGAACTCTGTCACAGGTCAGTGGGTCATGGAGGTCAAACACTTATTTGCCTCAGAAACAAAGGCCTCAAGGCCACAGTCTAAGCTGCCTGATTTACCGTGGGCCCACCCATACCTCAGCTTAGTTTGGATTGTGAACCCCTTGTGCCTCCGTTAATTCCCCCTTCCCCATGTGGCATTCTCCTTAAACTACTGCTGTACCACACTTTCTTTTCCCTAAATCCAAAGATTCCCTATGCTTAGAAAATCTGAATAAGAGAGCTGTTATCAATTGCTTAAACCAAATGAAAGACACAAGGAGCTCCACATCTACTATATATTTTGGAAAGTTGTTTGTTTGTTCACTGTGCATTTGGATCTCTCTTAATATAGCATAACTAAGTTTTCTTCTTACTCAAACCTCAGTGTTTATTTTTTTGTTTGTTTAGAATTAATATTCAGTCAACCACAGAAAAAGTACAAGCCTCCATTTTGCTCATTGTGAAACATGGTAACTGGTTGGATAAGGATACTAACATTTACTCTTACATTCTTGTGCACTTCCTGGATACCCACATCTGCCTAGAATGGAAAAGAGAGAGCAGCAGGGGAAGACCAATTCAGTGGGGGGGAGAGAGAGAAACCCAGCCCAGATGCATTCCACCAAGCTCTGCCAACTGGCATCAATGGCTAACAGTGAAATAGCAATGAATGTGACTTAAAAACAACAGAATGTATGGTAGTGCACTTGCACACAGAGAAATCTAATCTGGATGACCTGTTTGCAAGTTAAGCCCTGCCTTCCATAGCACACTAAATCTCTATTCTTTCCTTCCTCATTTTAGATATAATTGTTTACTACTGGTGGATGCTGTAGCATCACTGGGTGGAGCTCCAATTCTTATGGACCAGCAAGGTGAGCAAGATGTAACAATCTGTCATAGTAACAATTGTTTACCATTGATGTAGTAATGGTTTGAGGTTCCTAATCAGAATAACTTGCATATTTCCTTCATCATCACTGGAGAAGGCAAAAGATAGATGTGTATTTGTTAAGAGAAGAGGAATACAAAAGATAGTATAGGAGATGCTCTCTGGCCTTTGCCACATTCTAGAGGACGAGTAGGTAAATCTGAAAATAGTGTCCAAGCTTCTCCCTAAGTATACGAAAGCTTTCTGCAACTTGGTGTCCTGTAGATGTTCTGGATTACAACTCCCACCAGCAAGAAGTGCATTCAAAACATCTGGAGGTCACCAGGTTGGGGAAGTAATTTATGACATTAGTAATAAACAAACAAGTATCTTGCTTAACTTCTCAAATTTTCCTCCCATGGACTACTTGAAAATTGCTGAGGGTCTTGGCAGACCACTTAATCATTTTCATGCCTGTTATAGCAATTGTAATGCACTGTGTTAGGTGCTGTATGATTATTTGTGTTTTTACAGACATGCAATGGAAGCTTGTGGTCCACAGGGCACCATTTGGGAACCATTGCTCTATACATATTGCACTTATATTGGCTTTATTTCATTTTTAATTGTCATGACTTTCCACAAAGAATCCTGGTAGTACAGAACTGAACAGGACATCTGCCATAGTGAAGGAACACTTATTAACATTTTTTCTCCCCTGTTGAGCACACAGGAATTGACATCCTCTACTCAGGCTCACAGAAAGTCTTAAATGCACCACCTGGTGCTTCACCCATTTCTTTCAGCCAGAGAGCAAGGTAAGCAAAAAAATATTTGTTTTGGGGAGATGTTATGCAAGTCAATGCTTTATAGAAGAGATATGGGAAATGATAGGAGGCTCACTTCCTTCCTAAAGACACTGAGCTGGTTCGAAAAATGGACTTCCATGTGCAGAAGGGGTCCTCAGCTAACCAAATAACTGTTTTATACCTTGGCACTAAAGTGTTGTGAGCGAAGAATGAAGCTCATCCAAAAATGCTCTTCAGCTTCTGCAACAGCTTGTTTACACTCTACATAAACTCTACAAATTATAAAAAATGTCATGGTGTTTTCCTACCATTCCATTCTTTGGGTTCAACTCACTGAACTAAGTGAGCCCCACATCTCACAGAATTCAACCTCTGTGCCTTCTTGCAAGCTCCAGGTTCAAGCACCTCATATTATCTACATTTTCCTGCTTGTTTCTAACAAAGGGGCTAAGTGAGGCCACATGGCATCTTCCAGGTTCTGTTCTGGCACTGCCACTCCATTGCTCTTTCACACACACACACACACACACACACACACACACACACACTTGCACTATTTAGTCTATGTGGAAACTAAATATATTGTTGGATTCCAACCCCCATCGACCTCAGCCACCATGGCTAATGGTTAGGGATGACAGAAGCTGAAGTTCAATATCTGAAGAACCAGTTTCCTCCCTCCACTGAACTGCGAGGTTTACAGGAAATACACTAGGGGTAGGAGGTGCACAAAGAATGTGATTCACTGGTAGATTTCCTTCGGTGACCAATATTTGCATTTCCATTTTGTCAGGAAGAAGATTTACAGTAGGAAGACGAAACCAATCTCCTTTTATCTGGACATGGAGGAGCTGGCTCAATACTGGGGCTGCAACGATCAGCCAAGAAAGTGAGAGCTAATTCTATGGCTTCTCATTCTCCTCACTTTTAAAGTAGTTTCCTGGCCTCCAAAAATGGATTAGGCGCTGGACCATTATTGAGCAGCAGATCTGCACTACCATTCCTTCCCCCAATCTTTCTATCATACGGCTGGGAAAGCAGGTGGGGTAAGAGAAAAGGCTTTGAATGGAAATATGGCAGGGAACAGCTCATTCTCTCACATGCAACTCTTGGGGGGGGGGGAGAGAGCGACAGAGAGCACACTTGCTGCTTGCTTACAATGAGTGATTCAAAGCACAAAAACAAGCACTGGGCAGCACCTAGTTTGACATAGGCTGCAATTGAGAATATGACAATACTCCCTCGCTTCACTTTCCTGTCACTACAGTATTTTGTTTTGGCATGGGGAGGGGGGCGTTGATAGGTAGGATATATATTGTGAAGCGGTTTCTGATAGATTGGTCCATGCAAACTGAGCATCTCCCTTACATGTTGCATGTATCTTTGCAGGTATCATCATACTGCACCCATCAACACGTTTTTCTGTCTGCGAGAAGGCTTGGCAATTCTTGCAGAAAAGGTCAGTCAGTGTGGGAGACTGAAAGGCCTACAGGCTGAAGTAGTAGAGAAACAAAGGAAGATACTGAAATCAAGATATGTCTGCTGCTTAGTTAGGAATGGGCATATTAGAGTGGATCCAGATATAAAACAATCATATTAGCCGTGACCCCATTAATAATAAACTTACGATGCATAAAAAGTCAATGTGTTCCTAAAAGGTGTAGTAGATTAATTTTTGTCCTGAATGTCCATCCAGGACTTCCCAAAGTATGTCTCCCCTATATGATTTTCTGGAAGCAATAATGGTTATAACACCTGTGAAATTATGGGGGGAAATGCTGCATAACGTATGAAGCACCTTAGTTCTCATAGAAGGAACTAATATAGAACCAGTATCACCCTTTCTTGACTGGAAGCAGAATGAGGACTACTGAAGGCTGATGCCTGCCTGATGCAATCCTAACCCTACTTACTTAAGTGTAAGCCCCATTTTATTCAACAGGACTCACTTCTGAATAGACATGGTTAGGTCTGCAGCCTTACTTTCTAAGCAAGCCCTTGGCTTAGAAAGGAGTATATTACTTTGTATTACGTGGACCCTAAGAAACAAATGAGTACCATACTAATTTTAGAGTTTTGCTAACTGGTCAGAACTGACAAAGCCAAACTCAAATACAAACCTATCATTTTTAAAGATGAAAGGGTAGTATCCAATTAAATAATTCTGTTAGCACATACACATTTGGCTGCACAGCACAACTTCCTCTCCCTGCTCACCAAATAACATATTTAGGGGGCACATGAGAGAGAGGAAATTCCATTGCACAGTCAAAGGTACTTATGATAGTAGAACTGTTTAGTTGGATACCACCCACTATGTCCATTCTAATATAATATGCCTGCTATGTAGAGATAGTTGCATTTGAATTAGTTTTATTTTCTACACATGAAAATAAAAGTGCATTTTGTATACAGGGGCTAGAAAATTCCTGGAAGCTTCACAAGGAGAACAGCCTGGACCTGTGTGCAGGGCTACAGAAGTTAGGCCTCCAACTTTTTGTGAAAGAACCGGTAGGATGCAAACCACAATAATTAGCTCCACATTCTGTGCTGAGTAATCACCATTGAAGTGAACAAGAGAACTAAGTTGTATGTGTGCTGCTGCATTTTATAGGACCTGCTTTGAGATGGATGGAGAAAGGAATAGACAATGACAGTAATTGCAGGCCTGTTGAACATTATATACCGAGGGTAGTGAGGTATGAGAAGGGAACCAGAGATAAGCCAGAGAGACTTTGTTCTAGCAACATTAGTCTATTAACTTAGGCTGGCACTAAGGCAATAGTGTTTCCACAGCTGAATGTGGTTTGAAAACAGGATAGTTGATCATTTACTGCATGAGCATCTCACTTTTCAGCACCAATCTACGTGTAACCAGAAATGATAGAGAAACCAAAATGTACAGGACGGAATGTGAAACATAGATGAAGCCAACTTTTAACACCCAGAAACCATTCTCTCTAGCCTTGCACAGAATCAAGCTCACCACAGAAAAATGGTCAGTGAGTGTAGATTCCTAGTGTGAGAAGGTCCCATGCAAGCAAGGAGAGAGAACTCATTAGGGTGAGGGCATTTCATCCAGATGGTGCAGCTTGCTAGAAATCCTGGGAAATTGAGGCATTTACATGCATTCAGAAATTACCTGGGTGCCTTTGACTCATTCTCTTTGTTTTTCAGGATGCAAGGCTTCCAACAGTCAACACTGTCTTTGTACCTGAGGGATATGACTGGAAGGAAATCACTGACTACATTATGAAAAGGCATGGGATTGAGATTTCAGGAGGCCTCGGTGCTTCAGCAGGCAAGGTAGATATTGTCTCGGGGCAGGAAATGAGAAATAAACTAAGGTGTTTGAAGGCAGGACTGTCTGGTTTTCAACAAAAAGCAAAGCATTTTGTAAATATTTGATTTCTCCACAAACCTGGCTTTTACTACTTTAGCTTTGTGTTTGAAAGCAGATGAATATTCAAACATGTAATCCCCCACCCTAGCCTCTGATGCAGAGGAATTGAAAGAGAAGTGAATCAGTTATTTATACCTCTAATTAGAATTAACCTTATTTACATGGTTTCCTTGCCATTGAGATGCTGAACTCAATCACTTTCTCATTTAGACTAAGATGAGGGCTGGGCCCTTCTAAGAGAATGAGTTGCAGAACACTTACTCGATTTTTTATATTATCTCATCACTAGGTTCTCCGAATAGGATTGATGGGCTATAACTCCACTAAATACAATGTTGACAGAGTCCTCCATGCTCTGGAAGATGCTCTCCAGCACTGTCTCAAGAACAAGCTATAAGACTTCACCCCATTGTTTTTTACACAGAAGATCCAGAATAGTCAGTGACACTTAAGACATGCAAGGTATCAGAGGCACATTCCACATAAAGTGCTTTCCCTTTTCTTTATTCCATAATGTACCTATAGTTTACAATTCACAAGAGTAAACTTTGTTTCCACTGCATGCTATACTGTGCACACTTACTAGTGCTGTTATGTCCTTTGTATTTTTCTTCAACAAATGTGTGCTCCCATTGTGCAAGCTGTTATATGCTCATAAACTCACACATATGTCTGGATGTATGTAAATAGAAGAGTCTCTGTAGTTTCTGCCTCTCATTTTGCTGTTGAATCATTGTGTGAAAAAGTCTTGAAAGGATAAGGAAAGAAACACAAAGGCTGGAACCAGATGCCAGTTTTCAAAAGAAAAGCCATAACTTACTGTGAAGTGCATGCACTTTCAGTCTGATCAAACAGCTCTTAAACTGTTTTTGAAGAGCTTAAAAAATGAGTACATATGTGCCTCTAGTGTCAATGGTGTGAATATACCACCTACCAATGTCTGAAAAGGCTACTACATGTACCTAGCCTACTGACAATAGAGGAAATTGGATGAAAGCTGGGAGGGGGGGAATCACCCCAAGATATGATTGCATGTTAGCTTTAGACCAAGTTTAAAACAGAAGACCTATCCCTAAGCTACCTGTACAAAGTACAAGATGATAAACATCAACTCTCCCCAGGGGCGTCGACTTATAAAAAATATTGGGGGGGCCCATACCGGGGTCCTGCCCCGGGAAGTTTTCTAAATTTTAGATGAAAATTAGTGAGTTTTAAAGTTTTTTTAAAGTATTTTAGAGTCATATGATCAACATTAGAACCCCGAAAACTCGACTCTCTATAACTCCACACTCTGGGAAACTCGACAAGCCTGAAACACTTTTTGGCTTTGAAAAAAGAAACAAAACAAAAACACGCACGGTATTTTCGTAAAAAGCTAATTTAATTTACAGTAACAATTATGCTTATAGACTATTACAGAGCAGTGAATATATAGCTCTGAAAAGACTGAAATGATATTTAAATAAATCCTAAACTATCATTAAAAGAATAAAACATAAAATATTGCTGTCGCACAGTAATAGCACTTTGATTAATAAGTGAAATAGCTAATTTAAGCTTACTTTGAATAAGGCTGAGGGTTCATTAAATAAATATAATATCTTAAAGTTAATGCTTTAATACAGTTAATAAAGTTAATACAGTATGCCTAATACTGTATGTAAATACTGTAATACTGTATGTAAATAACGGGCTTTAATTGGGTCTTACACCCTAAAAATATTTAAGTATTTGAAAATAACTAATACAGTACTATAGTAATATAGAAATACAGTACTAAACTAGTACTAATATTTCAAAACTGAAAATTTAACATTCTGTTTGTATTTAATTCTCTATTTTATAAAGATTTTTAATATCTGACAGTGAGTTTGGAGTAGCCCAATGCAAAAATCCTGAGGATCCATGTGGATCCATGCTTTGTAACCACGTTTTTGTAACACACAGATTTTTTCTCCTAAAAAGTAAGGGGAAATGTCTGTGCGTGTTATTGAGCGAATGTGTGGTCCCTGGAGCCGGAGCGCGACAGCAATATTTTATGTTTTATTCTTTTAATGATAGTTTAGGATTTATTTAAATATCATTTCAGTCTTTTCAGAGCTATATATTCACTGCTCTGTAATAGTCTATAAGCATAATTGTTACTGTAAATTAAATTAGCTTTTTACGAAAATACCGTGCGTGTTTTTGTTTTGTTTCTTTTTTCAAAGCCAAAAAGTGTTTCAGGCTTGTCGAGTTTCCTGGAGTGTGGAGTTATAGAGAGTCGAGTTTTCGGGGTTCTAATGTTGATCATATGACTCTAAAATACTTTTTAAAAACTTTAAAACTCACTAATTTTCATCTAAAATTTAGAAAACTTCCCGGGGCAGGACCCCGGTATGGGCCCCCCCAATATTTTTTATAAGTCGGCGCCCCTGCCTACGAATCCAATTTCCATTCTATTCTAGGAGCACAATTCTTTATAGCAGGCATGCATATCACCACCTGGATCTGGCAGATAAGAAGGGCACTCATTGCTAGATCAGATCACGGGTTCATTCTGTTGCCTACAGCAGCCAGCCAGATGCTTCAAGGAAACCCATCAGCCAGGGTTGCAACTTTCTGTGTCATTTGCCTCCTCCCTGCTAGCCCATATAGCAGGTGGGGGAACTGTTAACTCCCATCATCCCTGGCTATCTGTTCCAAGAGTTGACCTAGCACCTGGGGCCAAACGTTCCCCACACCTGAAAGATACCAGCTGTGATCCTTGGCTTGGTGCTATGACTGAATCAAGAACCCTAGTTTGTTTCATTCCAGATTGACTAGAGATAGTGGTTTGATGGGGTTGAATCAAAACTACAATCCCTGGTTCAGTCATAATACTAAGCCAGGGGTAATGGTTCGTTCCCTCCATGTACTAGTAGGGAGACAAACAGCACAGAAAGGTGAATTCAGAGGAAACCTTTACCATTGTTTAGCTCCAGTAGCAACTGGTATTCAGATTACTGCCATATCTGAAACTGGAGGTTCCATTTGCCTGCCATAGGTAGAACCCATTTGTTAGGTCTGTCCTCCCTCATATTATTAATTGCTTTCCAAAGGCAGGGAAATACACAAATATTCCTGCACCCTTCCTCATGACTCACTCCCAGCCACACAGGGTTGTGAGGATAAAATGAAGAGGACACCTACATACATCACCTTGAGCTCCTCGAGGAAAAGGTGAGATATAAATGCAATCAATCAATGCTTATAGTTTAGAAAATGGGAATTCTTACCATGAATTTTTGTTTGAGGATCCAGATGGAGAATATTCCTCTGATAAGGATGACATGCAGTTATACAGTTCTATGCCTCCTCTTTCAGGGGATAAGCCATCTCCCACACCAAATCAAGTGGCAGAGCAGACAACCCCACACCCCTAAACAAATTCACTCAAATAAGCAATCAACAGAGAAAACATGAGAACAGGAAGGAAAGGATACCCCAGGTATAGAAAATGCAACTAGTCAAATAAAGGTAAAGGTAAAGGTACCCCTGCCCGTACGGGCCAGTCTTGACAGACTCTAGGGTTGTGCGCTCATCTCACTCTAGAGGCCGGGAGCCAGCGCTGTCCGCAGACACTTCCGGGTCACGTGGCCAGCGTGACGAAGCTGCTCTGGCGAGCCAGCACCAGTGCAGCACACGGAAACGCCGTTTACCTTCCCGCTATAAAGCGGTACCTCTTTATCTACTTGCACTTAAGGGTGCTTTCGAACTGCTAGGTGGGCAGGAGCTGGGACCGAACGACGGGAGCTCACCCCGCCGCGGGGATTCGAACCGCCGACCTTGCGATCAGCAAGTCCTAGGCACTGAGGTTTTACCCACAGCGCCACCCGCGTCTCTCTAACTGGTCAAATAAGGAGCAAACAAACCCTAAAAAGCCCCAAAGACACACACAGAGACACTGATTTGGGACAACCCTCCAAAACCCCTTACTTCCAGCAAAGGAAGTGAGAGGAATGTCCTATCTCTAGACATAGCCCCCCCCCCTCAAGGCAGAAATGTTGGGAGTCTAAATAAAAGTTCACCCCCAAAAGACTCCTGAAGGAGAACAACTACTGACTGAGGAGTAATGACAGAAATAAAAGAGGGGGCAGCATGTGTCCTCAGACCAAAATAAATAGTGCCCACCCAACTTGACTCTGCTGAGTGTTAAAGAAGGGGGTCAATGAGGCAAACAGCCCCCAAATAGAAGCAGAACCACTACAAAAACTAAGGGAACTGTCAAATACAGAGCAGAATGGAGCATAAAGGATGGCGGGTGGGTGTGGAGAAAACCCTGCTCCAAAATGGAACTCCCGCCTAGACAGTTTATCAAGGGACTCTCCTGACAGCTGCTCTACTTCCTCAAAATGTGTGGCTGAGGTTGCCAAAAATATGGGGACAATGGGTGAGCTGGGTAGTGGGAATAGCTGGAATGCCCAACAAAAAAAGGCAGGGGCCAAAACTGGTTGATCTAGCAGAGAATATGATTATCTGGAAAGCCCAGGCATATGGTGTAGGAGCCTGCAAAACAAACTCCCCCCCCCCCCCAGCACTCACAGATATTGTGCAGTCAAAGCCTGTTTTAAAAATGCTGCTGCTACCTAATTTACTTGCAGGACATGCCAAAAACTCCAGAAGCTGCTTCACAGAAATGTGGCTAAGTGGACACTGTACAAAAACAAAAACAAAAAACCCTCTCACTCTGTAGCCTCCAATTATCCCAAAAGGGACTAGAGCTGGAAGGGAGAAAGTGGAAATGTGCTGAGGTAAAAATATAATCCAAACACTCAAAGCAAACCAGAAACACACTCACAACAACAGTAAAAAGAAAAATGAGAGGAGAGGTGGGTGAAAAAAGGCAGGAAACTGAGTAAAAAACACAGCCAAAGAAGCGGGAAGACAAGCCTCAATGACAGCCAATCAGGCCCAAATCTTCATGGAACACAGTCAGGATCAATTTGGGGAGGGAAATGGCGCCTCCTCCTGTACAGAAGGCAGAAGACTGTGTAGGACCCACCCTGTCAATATCAGGGGAAGAGGTCATTCCTATCAAAGGAACTGTTTACCATCTGGATCCAGCAAACATGCATTTTATTTGGGATTGCTACATGTCATTGTTTTATGTTGCTTTTTTAAATGTTTAATAGGCTTTTACATTTTGAATTCCTTTCAGTAAGATGCTGGTTCCTTATGCATGAAAAACAGAATAAAACTGAGAGATAAGAACTAAATTATTAGGAGAGAAGACTTAAAAGTGAACTTATGGTAGTGGGGCCAAGACTATTTTCTCTTTGAAAGGGTTTAGATTAATCTCTAGCAACCTAAGTGTATACAAAAAATAGACAAAAAAATTCTGACCCTCAGGTCAGTTTCTCCACCATGCCCAGGATCTAGTGTTTCTTCAACTGGATCTCAGCCTCTGGAATGGACAGAACACCTCTTTCACTTTTGTACCCTGCTTTCAGGATACTATAGTTTGGACTATATATAGGGACGTGGGTGGCGCTGTGGTCTAAACCACAGAGCCTCTTGGGCTTGCTGGTCAGAAGGTCAGCGGTTCGAATCCCCACGATGGAGCGGTCCCTGCTCCTGCCAACCTAGCAGTTTGAAAGCACGTCAAAATGCAAGTAGATAAATAGGTACCACTCTGGCGGGAAGGTAAACGGCGTTTCCGTGCGCTGCTCTGGTTTGCCAGAAGTGGCTTAGTCATGCTGGCCACATGGCCCGGAAGCTGTACGCCGGCTCCCTCGGCCAGTAAAGCGAGATGAGCGCCACAACCCCAGAGTCATCTGCGGCTGGACTTACCTGTCAGGGGTCCTTTACCTTTGCCTTTTATATGTGTTCAGTCGAGTTGGAATAAATATAATGGCTCGAGCAGCCTGAGGTGTAAGTGGTGGACCAGAAATTTTTGGGGTCACTTCAAGTTCCTAAGATTCTTCATATAAAAATGTTTTCCTTAATAAAATGATTATTGGGTCTTGAATTATCATGCATATTCACAAAGCTTAGCTCATCTGTAAGTTTCGCAAAGCTGAGGAGAAACAGCTTGGATGTCTGTAAGAGGTAAATGGGGGGAATACACCAGAGAAGGTGTAGTATGGATCAGAATAGAACGAACAGTGCTTTTTTTCTTTAAAAATTGTTTAGGGGTACTCTCATTTTGACTCAAGAAAATCACCATTTTATAGTTCAAATAGGGAAAAATAAATACACTAAATGGATAAAAGTACAAAGATTCACAAAATGTTTAGGGGTATGTGTACCCCTGTGTACCCCCCCAGAAAAAAAGCACTGAGAACGAGTATGAACAGCTTTGCGACATGAATCAAACTTTGTTTTTTAACTCTGTCCTACATTACAGCACTCCCCAAGCATTCAAAGCATTTCACCACCCCAAATCATGAAGACATTTACACAATTGTGACTCCTAGTTTCTCAGCAACTATAAACAAAGCATTTAAAGTAAAAAGCAATAATTTTCACTCTGTGTGTCAACTTGTAGTTTTATGACCCCGAACATCATGACATTTAGAAGAATTTGAGATGAAGTTATTTATCCTTAGAATAGTTGTCTAAGAGACTAAGTGTATAGCTGAGTTTGACTGCCTTTCCTAAGACTGTAATCTTTCCTTCAAGTCAGGAAAAAAACCATATCAATAGGGCCAAGTCATTTTAAATATGTTCTCCAGTAAAAGGTCATTTTTTATTTACAGTGTTTTCTATTTGTACATATTTATAGCAACATCAAAAAAGTATTCACAATGCTTCACTGAGTGCAAAATGCCACTTCATTATCACCTACCATCCTAATATTTCACCCACCTTTCCCCAACATTACCCAGATTGTCTTAGCATAGTTTATATCCTTCTCGCACATATCGGGCCACACTATTAAAAAGCAACCTTCAAGTGTGAAGATGAAAATTTGCACATCTCAGCTGTATTCAACACAGTTTTAGGCATATCTATATTTCAAAGTAAATGGATATGCATATGAGTGATGGAGGCATGACAGCAATATCGGAAGTGCAGGTGTAATAATAATCCAGAGTGCAAAAGCAGCAGCCAGGCTAAGGGAGCCTTCCCTTCTTCCCACCCCTTTATTTCTAAGGAGTGGCTTTGGACAAACCCGACAAGGAAGTGATTTTTCTCAGTATTATTAAGGCTACAATCATGTTAATGACTTAAATAAGGCTTTATTTCTGAGGTACTAGTTGGCAGGTAGGCACACACCGTGCAGACCTGCAGAAGTCCAACCCCAACAAGCTTGTAGCAATGACACTGAGAAATGGCATCACTTACTACTATCCCTGAAATCACTATTACTTGCCTTTCAGAGTAAAGCAATACATTAAAGACTTATATAAAAATTCTGGTGTTGTTTTGTAGCCTCCTTTCAGTTTATTAACCTTCCCAGCCAGAAGCCCTAACACTAACCTTTGCTTTGACTATAAATGCGATGTGCCTAGTTATTAATTATAAATAAAAGTTTGGGATGACCAAAGCTGGTGAGTGAAATGAGATTAGCCTCTGACTGGTTCTCTTGTCCCTTGACATGAACAACTTTGGACTGAGCCCACAGAAAACTTACTGGTGAACCAAGAGGCCTGAAAAAGATAGTAAGCATTTTTGCAGAATTGAAAACATCCTACTAATCATTTTGTACTTTTGCTGGAGGAAGCGTTTTGTCCCATCATCATGCACTTCTGGAAAAATAAAAAAGTAAAAAGATTTGGTGTCTGTTTTTCACCCAGATCTTCTGTGGGGTTATCCTCTCACGTTCATCACTGCACGGTTTCAAACAGCAGCCGCCAGTTGTTGTTTTTTACTTTAATCAATCTACCATCACAGCTTCAAGTCATCTAAAAACAACGCAGAGCTTTTTTAACAAGTGTAAATTCTCTGAGGCAGCAATGGCACTGGCACGGGGACTGTATTTTTCTTGCTGGGTAACCCAGCAGGTATGATTTCCACAAATTCAACCTTGGTATCAAGTGTACTTAAGGCTCCACCTTGGGTTCTCTGAATTTTGCTTTCCCAAGTCCAGGGAGCTGGTGCTAGTAACACACGGCAGTAGGAGGCTAGCGTTAGTCACATTACATGTGCTACCAGTCATCTAGATGGAACTTCATTTTGTTTCAAAAGAGGAAGTACAGGTACATTAAGCTGAGGTTTAACAAATGCATATATTTTACTTAAAAACATTCATCTGATCAAAATAAACTTCATGGGACAAAACTTTTTAAATAACATTTCAATTCAAATCGTATATAATTCTTTAAAGTTTTCATACAGCAAAGAATGGTTAACCCTTGAAAATCTGTAGAAAAAACACAAAAAGGAAAACAAAAGCTCTGAGGTATCACACCCACCCAGACACAGCCACAACTGGCTGTGGTATAAGCAGAAAATTGTAGGCCCAAAGGAAAAAAGATGACTGATTGTTCTAGTAGAGTTCAGGTAGCTCAGGAAAATAATCCCAGAAGAGTCCTCTGAGTAAAGGAACTACCTCAAAAAAGTCCTCAAGTGCATTGGAGACCTGATCACTTAAACTGCTCCTGCCAAGCAGCTCCCTGCACCTGAGAGAAATGCAGCCCAAGGTGCCTTGTGCAAAAGATAAGGAATTAGGTGCGGCTATTTCCTGTAATTCCTTATTATATAGCTTTGAGAGTTGTACGGACAGTTCGACTTGTCTTTGATCATGCAAGGTACTGCTGGAGTGCTGTCTTTGCCCTGTAAGGAAAAACACTGTCAGCTACTGGGATGACAAAAGTATACTTATAAAATACAGGATCTTTAACAGTGTTGCTATGCAAATAGCCAACTGGAGTGGTGGAAAACTGAGTCAATGAAGTTTCTCACAAAATTAATCAACATTTCTTCTGAAATTCTCTAATGGCCTGTCCAAAAAAATTTTGTTTCCTTATAAGTTTGTTTTGGATTGAAATCAACAACTATAAACCGAGAATCCCAACAGTATTTCAAGCAAGTGACTGCTTTAGGAATCCAACAATACTTCAGTTTTAAATATGATAAATAGAGGAATAATAGAAAGGGATACTTCCAATAAAGCAGGCTTTTAGATCACCCTTTAATAATCTGCACTGCCCATTTGCAGTTTGTGGAGGCATAAAGACATGCCAGAAAGGTATATAAATTTCAGCCTTTGTTTGAAAGAGGAAAAGCCCAAACTCCCACGGAGAACTTGTCCTTGTAGGGTATGAAATCAAAGTTAAATCTGTGATATTTCGGACCTGTTGATTAAACTATTTTTGAAAGGCGAGGGGCAACTCTAAGCTTTGCAGGAAAAGTAAACAGTAACAATATCCCATTTACAAGAAGTGCATTTTCACTAATAGCTCTGCACAGTCAAGTCCAAGTATCTAATCTTATCTGCATAAGACCACTGCAATGAGTTTTAAAAGTTACCAAGCTCCATAAAATTTGGTTTTGGAATAGTTTTATACTTACTTATCACAAAGATTTGGATCTGCTGACTGACTCAATTTGTGTAGAATATCTACTATTCCAATATCTCTGAGTTTATCCTGACGGTCTTGGGAACCTAAGACAAAAACACTGCATATTGTTAATGATATGTTCCATACAGTTTGTCAAGAACAACTAAAAATTTGCAAGGAATGCAATACAATCCTATGCAAAGAATTCTTACAGCCAGAATACCACTTAGCTCCAGCTCCCACGAGCGCACACAAAAATGCAGTATCTTATCCCATGTGTTCACTATGTGAATGAGGGTTAGGAGATGAGGACCTTCTTTAATGTCACCATCAATTAGGCAAATCAGTACCAGAATGCAGGGCCTTCTAGTGGCAGCCCCTTATTTCTGAAACTCCCTTCCAAAGGAGATAAACTAGATCTGTGTCACTGGGCCAACCAAGAAAATTGTACATTTTGCAGTTGCAGTTTAATGACTTTGAGAATTATAAACTTACAATATTATTAATTTCCATACACACTTGACAGTTGATTACAGTAAATGAAATAAGTGATCAACAGCTTCTTGGAGGAAGGTGTAATATAAAAAATTTAAGAAATAGAAATGCATTTTACTCTTCCAATAAACAATAGCTATTCCATGCTTCTAATTTAGGTATATATATTTTTTCTAATCTCCATTATTTGGCAGATATGATCATTGCTGTTGTAATAATGAAGGATAATTCTTGATAATTCCTATTTAACAAAAAAATATTCAAGCCAATAATACTACAATGTCCAAATTCAACTATACAATAATTCTGTAGAAAGCATTTCCTATATTTAACTAATGTGTCTTATATGTGACTTAATGTGAACAATCCTAGCACAGATGTGGATCTCAATACTGTGTTGTATCTAACCCTGCATGAGTGGAGTTCCATCTATGCAAAAGGACCTTCCCTTCCTCTCCTCCTCGCTCTGCAGCACTGAGAAGAGGAAAGGGAAGTCTGCTCTGTGCACAACTGCAGCACTGGATACAATGCAATGGAACTACTTAGTGCTGCATATTCCTGTGAGCAGATTTATACCAGAAAGAATTTTGCTGCTGCAAATCAGCCTCTGCTTGTATGCAGCATTTGGTAGCCCTGATGAAAATCTTAACATGAATGGCTGCTATGATGGGATAGTGAGCTGCTTGTGCGTAAAAGCTTGATCCCTCTGGGGTTTGGCTGGTCATCCAAACCGAGGCACTAACGGAGCCCCCAAAGCATGACTCCGTCAGTCGCTGGTAGAATCTGACAGTGGGCGTCTACGGAATTTACGCCAACATAAAAGCTGTTTGACGGACATGCGCCTTCGTGACTCTCTGCGTGACAGTTTCCGGCGAAGGGTGGGAGTTCCTAATGGGGGTTTTGTTACCTCTTCGCTGTTCTCACTAGAAGTATCCCAGAGCCTCCCCTCCGCTGTGACTCCTGCACTCCCCCTGCTGGTTCCTTCCTCTGCTGCAGATTCTCTCCTATTCTCCTGGAGCCTGTCCACCACCTGTCCCTCCGATGGCAGTTCCCTGACATCCACCTCCCCCCCAGGGCCCCCTTCACCCCCTCCCGCCTCCTCTCCCACTGGCGGTGAGGGCGGAAAGCCCCTGAAGGAACTCTCCTCGTCATCCGAGGATTCAAACACTTCTAGCCACGGCGTACCGTCTCTCTCCCCGTCTTCCTCTTCTTCGTCGGAGTCGGCTTCCTCACCCACCCCTGACTCTGGGAACCCTTCAAACTCTCCTTCCTCATCGGTGGTCCCAAAGTGTTCCCTTCTAAATCGTGCTACGGGTTGCGGTTTTCTTGGGAAACGCTGAT
The DNA here is from genome assembly GCF_964106915.1 of Podarcis gaigeae. Lineage (NCBI taxonomy): Eukaryota > Metazoa > Chordata > Lepidosauria > Squamata > Lacertidae > Podarcis > Podarcis gaigeae. Next base: position 62,169,822 of record NC_139681.1, read on the forward strand.
GAAATGTTTCTATTAAGACCTCGTCATTGACTACCTCTGCTGGTACCCAAGTGTTTTCCGACTCTACTTCCCCCTCCCATTCTACCAGATATTCCACCTGATTCCCCTTCCACCTGGAATCAATGATTCCTGCCACGTTCATGTCGCGCTCTCTCTCTTCTATCACGGGCGTTTGGGTGGCCTCTCTCTCACGCTCCCCCCACTCACGTCCCTCTCGGTACGGCGACAGTAATGACCTGTGAAATACTGGGTGTAATTTCATGTGACTGGGCAGCCTGAGTTTGAATGCTACTGGGTTGACCTGCTGTATGACCTCAAAGGGTCCCAATCTTTTGGGTCTCAATTTCTTACTCCCGCCCTTGAACGGTAGTCCTTGGGTGGATAACCACACCCGGTCTCCCACCCTTATAGTTTCACCTTCCCTCCTATTTCTGTCTGCTTGCTTCTTATATTCTTCCTTGGCTTTCTCTAAGTTAAGTTGAAGCTGACGGTGGATCGCTTCCATCTCTTCAAAAAAATATTCCGCCGCCGGCACGCTCCACCTCTCCCCTCCCTCTCCTGGGAATGCCCGGGGGTGACACCCATAATTTGCCAGAAAGGGACTCATCCCTGTGGACACGTTCTCCGCGTTGTTGTAGGCAAATTCTGCTAGAGGTAACTTATCCACCCAATCATTTTCTCTGTCTTTTACATAACACCTCAGGTATTGTTGTAAAATCCCGTTTGCCCTTTCCGCTTGCCCATTTGTTTCTGGGTGCCGGGCAGTTGAGAAATTGAGTTCTACGTGCAGTAAGCTCATAAGTTTCCTCCAGAACCTGGAAGTAAATTGTTTCCCTCTGTCGCTCAAAACCCTCAAGGGGGCGCCATGCAACCTAAAAATATGTTCTACAAACAACTTGGCGGTTTCCTCCGCTGTGACCGCATGTGAACAAGCTATAAAATGACACATCTTGGTTAATAGATCTACCACCACCATGACAGCTGTTTTGCCTTTGGATTTTGGCAGGTCCGTCATAAAATCTATGGATACTGCCTCCCATGGCCTTTCTGGCGTGGGTAAGGGTTGTAATAGCCCCGCTGGCGCCACCCTCTCTCCTTTCGCTCGCTGGCACCTGTCGCAACCCCTGACATATTCCCGTACGTCCTCCCTCACCTTGGGCCACCAAAACTCCCTGGTAACCAACCACATGGTTTTGTGCTGTCCAAAATGTCCCGCTGTGGGGCTGTCATGCAACTGCTTGAGTACTCTGCCCCTCAGTTCCCCATCGGGTATGTACAGTGCCCCTTTGTAATACAATGCCCCGTTCTTTTCTTCAAACCCCCCTGTGTTCTCCTCTGTCCTCCTGAGCTCTCTGAGTTTCTCTTGGGCGTATTCATCGTTCTCAGTACCCTCTATCAGTTCCCTCTGCCCCACCAATGCCGCCCCACACACCCAGCGGTCTTCAGGGATTACATGCCTTGCCTCAGGCGCTCCCTCCCCCTCTAAGTACTCAGGTTTCCTGGAAAGAGCGTCCGCCCTCACGTTCTCGGAGCCGGGCACGTAACGAATCTCAAAGTGGAATTTGGAGAACTCCTGGGCCCATCGCACTTGTCTCTGGTTCAGCACTCGGGCTGTTCTCCAGTATTCCAGATTTTTGTGGTCAGTTCGGACTTGAACCTTGTGCTGCGCCCCAATCAGCAAGTGCCGCCATTTCCGGAATGCTTCATGAATGGCGAGCAGTTCTCGGTCGTATACTGTGTAGTTCCTCTCGGATTTGTTCAACTTCCGCGAGAAGAATGCACACGGTCTCCATTCAGACGTATCTTTTCCCGGCTGGAGAAGAACGGCCCCCACCGCTCGGTCTGACGCGTCAGTCTCTACTCTCATTGGTTGTTGTAGATCCACGTGCAAAAGTTGCTCTTCCGACGCAAACGCCTGCTTTAAACGTTCGAACGCCCGCTGCGCTTCTTCCGTCCAAACAAATTTCTTTTTGCTACTAAGACAATCCGTGATGGGCGCTGTTAAATGGGCAAAGTTTTTGATGAACTTCCTATAGAAGTTTCCGAAGCCCAGGAACCTTTGCACGTCCTTCTTGGTCTTTGGTGTTTTCCATTCCAGTACCGCTTGAACCTTGCTGGGATCCATGGCCAATCCCTTGTCAGACAACCGGTACCCCAGGAATTCCACCTCCCTGGTATGAAACTGACACTTCTCCAGTTTCACCCACAGCCGGTTTTCTCGCAGCTTGCTCAGTACCTCTCTTACATCTCGCACATGCTGCTCCTCATTCTCTGAGTACACCAGGACGTCATCTAAGAACGCTACGCAGTTCTTGTAGAGCAGTGGCCCCAGGACGTGATTCATGAATGATTGAAAGCAGGCGGAGCCCGCTTGTAATCCGAAAGGCATAACCCGGTACTCAAAAGCCCCCAAGGGGGTGAACATAGTGGTCTTCCACTCATCCCCCTTTCTCACACGTATCAAGTTATATGCCCCCCTAAGGTCCAGCTTGGTAAAAATTTTCCCTTTTCTCACCCGTGTTAGAATGTCATCAATTCTAGGCATAGGGAAAGTCACTGGTTCTGACACTGCATTTAGGGCCCTGAAATCACATACAAGCCTGGGCCTGCCCGTGTTTTTTTTGTCCACAAAGAACACTGGGCTGCCCCCCACCGCTCGTGACTCTCTGATGAAACCTCGCTTGAGGTTCTTGTCAATGAACTCCCTTAACTCCTGCATCTCACTGTCTGACATTGCATACAGCTTGCCCACTGGCAATTGTGCTCCTGGGAGTAAGTTAATTTGACAGTCAAAGGGTCTGTGCGGGGGCAGTTTATCTGCTTCTTTTTCGCTGAATACGTCAATCAAGTCAGCGTATTGTGGTGGCACCCTCCCCTTGTCCATCACTTCCATCCCTGCTAGAGTGGCCCTGGCCCCTGCCTGAGCCTCTCCCTCCTTGCAGTGTTCTAGGCAATGTGCTGATCCAAAGGAAACCACTCTCTGATGCCAGCCTACTAGCGGATCGTGTAGTGCCAGCCAGCTCATTCCCAAGATAATAGGAGCTCCTCCCAAGGTGGCTACGTTAAACGCTATCAGTTCTGTGTGTCTTGCCACCCTCATTATCATTGGTACAGTTTGTTGGTTCACTTCTCCTCCCAACAGCTCCCTCCCATCAATCGTGGTAACCTGCAAAGGCTTACTTAATGGGATAGTCTGTATCTGGTGTTCAGCTGCAAACTCCTTACTCATGAAATTACATGAGCTACCTGAATCCAATAGCGCTTTTATCTTCAGTGGGTGTCCGTTTGCCAGTTCCAGCAACACCTCTATCACAAGCGCTGGTCTTGGAGGTTCCGGCATGGGCACATTCACTACTCCCTGGCCTGGCTGCTGTGCCCTGATGTTGGCAACCAGGCGTTGGCTTTTACTTGCTCCGTGATTTCTTCTTCCTCCTTCCCCCCAACAGTTCCCGCCATCCCTTGCCATTCCTTCCTTTGCGGACAGACTCTGGCAAAGTGACCTGGCTGTTGGCAGAGATAGCATCTCTTGCCGCTCTTTCCCTCCTTCTTCCACCCTTCACTGGTGTTTGAAACTGCGCGCGCGCGCGCTGTTCCAAGTTCCATCGGCTCTGCTGGCGGGAAAGGCTGCTCCGGAATCTCTGGAATGCGGAAGTCCTTCCAACGTTCCCCCTTTCCTTCCCGCTTTTCCATAGCTCTAGCCTCCTGGCGTGCTCCTATGGACAGCGCTGATTTAGTCAGCTGATCCATAGACTCCGCCCTAGGCGCCCGGGAAAGTTCATCTTTCACTGCCGGAGAGAGACCTTCTTCAAACAGCATTTGAATAGGTTCACTAGCAAGGTCCCACCCTAGTCTATGAATCAGCATGGTGAACTCAGTCCAGTACTCACGTACAGATCGGCTCCCCTGTTTACACGCCATTAACTGTCTGCGCACCACCCCCTGCTCGATCTCGCTGGAAAACATCAAGTCCATGGCGCGAAAAAACTTCATAGTGTCCTTTAAGATTTCATTATTGGCTGCCATCAGGGGCCGAACCCAGTCCTTCGCCCCTCCCTCTAGATGGCCAATCACGTACGCCACTCTAGAGTTCTCATCGGGGAAGTCATCAAACAGTAGATTGAGAGCATATTGCATCTCTGTCCTAAAGGCTTGATAGTTCCTGGGATCCCCCCCAAATTTCTGCACCAATCCAGGCACCCGTCTGGCAAGTGGGGTGGTTTTCCCTTTATCCGCATCTTGAGCCCTCCTCTCCTCGAGCCTCGCCGTTTGCAGCGCCAGCTGGACCTCCAACGCCCTGTACCTTTCTTCCAGGCTTGGACCTGCTCCAGCTCCCCCGGTTCCGGCTGGTTCGCTCATGATGCCCTCTGCTTGCACAAGCTGCTTTCAAAGACTGTCAGATTGCTATGATGGGATAGTGAGCTGCTTGTGCGTAAAAGCTTGATCCCTCTGGGGTTTGGCTGGTCATCCAAACCGAGGCACTAACGGAGCCCCCAAAGCATGACTCCGTCAGTCGCTGGTAGAATCTGACAGTGGGCGTCTACGGAATTTACGCCAACATAAAAGCTGTTTGACGGACATGCGCCTTCGTGACTCTCTGCGTGACAGTTTCCGGCGAAGGGTGGGAGTTCCTAATGGGGGTTTTGTTACCTCTTCGCTGTTCTCACTAGAAGTATCCCAGAGCCTCCCCTCCGCTGTGACTCCTGCACTCCCCCTGCTGGTTCCTTCCTCTGCTGCAGATTCTCTCCTATTCTCCTGGAGCCTGTCCACCACCTGTCCCTCCGATGGCAGTTCCCTGACAGCTGCTTTTGCAACACTTCCATTTTCTGAAGACAGTGAAAATATGACTCCAGACTCAACATCTTGATTTCTTCACCTCAAGACGTTTCATGTTTCAGTCATAATTTAGCTACTGGCATTTCCACATTACTTTAATTTCCCCCCAGTCAGTATGTCTTCATAACTTCCCTTGGTATCGAGGGAAGGTGAATATAGTTGTTCAGTTTACCTTTCTTTTAATCTACTCATCCCCATACTGAGATGAAAATTAATTCCACATGCTAAACAGCCTATCTTTGTTTCTTCTTACATAGGCTAAATTGGGGGCAACCCCCCCCCCTGTGAAATTAAGAGTCTTTCAATGGGTTTCCCTACACCTCTGGAAGTAATATACAAGGTTTGAAAAACATTTTAGGGACAACACAGGTAAGTATATTTTACCTTCTTCTTCATTCCATATAAGATTAGATACACAAAACATGGCAGCCAGCTGAAGTTTAGCATTCGAATGACTCTAAATATGAACAGAAAGGGGTTTAGATATTAGATTTAAATGTTTAAAAATGTGTTGTTTCTCTCAAAATTACCACCCTTCAAGCAATCAGAAACAACATTCACAGTGTGAGGAGGGTACTACTGCCCTTCAAGAGGAGGGAAAACATTACTAAGAGGGTGCATCTTGTCCTCTGGAAAATTCTGCAGACAGCTGTTAAGTTCCTATTGTGCAACTAAATGAGAGCCACAAAGAAAATCAGTATTTCACTCTGAACTATTAAAAAGGTAGAAAACCCACCTTTTTAACTGAACATATGAAGCTGTCTTGTAGTATGTCAGACCCAGCTACCTGAATCACTATTTGAACTAGCAGCAGCTATCCAGTCTCAGATAGTGCTCTCAAGTCCTATCAGAGAGCCTTTTAAATGGGAGGTGCCATTATGTTAGATCACATACAGAAGGTAACACTGAGTTGTGGCCCCTACGCAAAGGATTTTGAATATGGCAGAAATGCCCGTTCAATGAAATTACATACCATGTAATATTTTATTTTTTGCAAGATGTCATCATTTGTCATAATAAGTTCTTTAGCTGTTGTTCCATCTGCTATGTTGGCAAGTATACATAACGTCTGGAGGGGGAAAGGGGAGGACAGAAATAAAAGGCATTGAAAAAGCAGTCAATTGTAAAGGTATAATGACAGTTTCAATAATTACTTAACTGAGGCCACACAGTGTACCTAAAAGTAACTTAGTGTGAGATCTTGTCCTGGGGCGAGCACACTATTTTACACCTCCTCTAGAGACCCCTTGCCAGCCCCCACAATGGGTTCAGGACGAAAAGGGAGAGAGGGAACTTGCTCCCTGTCCCATTTGTCCCTTGCAACTATCATCAGGGCTTGCCTTAGGCCTCCCTCCTTCCTCACATCTCTCCCTACAGCTCTATAATTCACTGCAGGGTTTTGTTATTTTTACTAGGTTTATTAGCACACTGCTTTCTTTCTTAACTTCCTGCCCCAGCGAGCTAAGAGCGTCAACCTGCTTATTTCCTTTTGCTGTCTCAACATTTCCCTGGCAATATGTATGTCAGTTTTAGAAATTTTGCCTGTGGGATATTTTTTTTCTTAAGAAGGATGAGGAACTCTTCAGCACCCTTAAATCTTCACCTTCAAGGTCCGCATGTCAGGAAGTTACCAATAAGATTTGTGCAAACATCCTTAGAAAGCTCACCAAATCCAGGTTTTCTAGACATAACATTTCTTTGTTCAACAAAGGTATACACCATCCTGCCTGTTATGTTATATATGTATGATCAATACAAACAATGCATACCTGTTCTTTGACTTCTACATTGTGCTCTCCTTCCAAAATGAGGGTCACTGCTTGCATGATTTGCTTCCCATGAGTGCTTATTATCTGATCTATGTGCTGCCAAGTTTCAAAATATAGCATTAGCAAATAACCAGTTTTTTAAAAGTCAGACAAATTACTTTTTTTTTTTTTTACAAAAAAACAAAACACCATAACAGAGTTCTTATTGCACATGCACTTGAGGCTGGGCTTCCCTCGTGCTTGATCTGGAGGCTGCAGTTAGTGTATTTGGCAAGGATTGTCATAAGGAAATGTTAATAATGCTGGAAAACCACATCCCTCTACCGTCAAACAAATCCTACAAAGTACATTTAACAAATCAAAGGAATTAGAAACTTCTCCTAGAAACTGGATGAATTTAAAAGTGGGATCATTACACAGAACTGCTTCCTAGAAGCCGATGAGTTTTTTTAGGTTAAAGGAGATGACTTTAAAAGGTATATATAAAGGTGGTACACACACAAAAAATATTCAGCAGACCCACTGAAATGATCATGACTAAGTAACAGCCATTAATTTCAACTAGTTTAGTTGAATGCCACCCCTAAAGGTCTAAGTAGCACTTCGTTTAAAGAATAAAATTTCTCACAATCGAATTAGTCAGATCTGGAGGTATTGGGTGGCATTCTAAGTATAGCCAAGGAGATCAATTCCTCAAGGCAAGCATTTCTGTTTTCCTGATGGAGCAGCCTCCTCTCTTCTTCCCCCATGTGCTACTCTAGGGGTTCTCCTGACCCTCCAAGAACCAGGGGGTGGGGAGCAGGTGGAACCGAGGGAAGAAAAGCCCTGCTGTGCTAGTAGGACTCGTTGTGCTGGCTGCTGCTAACACAAGTATTTGGTTGAATCCAGCTCATTACTTATAGAGTTTTAAAACTAATCTGGATAATTTCATAAAGAGTAGCCTGTGGCAACTTTTATTCCCATACCTAAGAAGAATTTTTCTGTTTAACTACTGTACGTTTAAGATCCCTCTCAACACCAACGTTCCATGAAGGATCCAAGTGAGCAATAATCATGTGTAATTTGGTGTGTCGATTAAGATCATATAACAGTTCAACAACAATTTGTGCTATTTTTCAGCATTCTACCAATATTTCCACAGTCTCTACCATGGATCTGCAAGATTAACTTCCTTTAATGATAGATATTTGTATTTACAGCCTGATTCATGAAATACTGCATCTCGCAAGAATGATCCCCCTGTTTATGACTTTCAGCTGAGAAAGCTTTTACTCCACAAGGCTCAGAGGATGTGGTACTAGGGATTTAGGAAACACTTTGCTCTAGTCATTGCCATAGCTTTCTTTATATTGTAGGTTGATCAAGAACTATTCTCAAGCTGTGATGAAGGTGAGTGCTGTGACCTCACTCCAGTGCCAGGTGTATGTAACCATACAAGTGATATCAATTTAAAGGAACTGTCCACTTAATACTTTTTTTAAAAAAATCAAAATGCTGTTTCATTATTTTACTTACTGGGCGAGTAGACAAAAGATTTCTAAGTAGTCCCAATGTCTTCATTAGTACATTTACATCAGAATCGGAGAGTAACTGGAATAATTGCTCTGTACTCAAGCCTCGTAAGATGTCTGCTTTGATCTTCTGTTCTGCTTGAAATGCCATATTCTAAAGACGATAGATAAAAAATAATCATCCCATTTTTTTCCACAAAAGGACACAATTTCATTACAAAGACTGTTGCAATCTGCTACATACATAGAAACAATTATAATGCACAAGGAATGTACAAGGAACAGCAAGCAAGTTTCTCCATATCCTTGAAAACATCCTAGGGCTCAACAAGACTTTTAGTTTAAGATTTTCCCACTGATCCCATTTTCAATATAATTGTGGTGTCATATTGGGGAAAGGAAACAGGGTGCAGCCATAGCTATCGGATTAACATTCATTCTTACCATTAAAGCCCAAACTCCATTCACCCTCAAGGCAAGATTGTCGCTCTGGGTTAAACTACAGAGAAGTTCTATGGCTCCTGATTCTAAAATAGGCTATCAGGACAAAAACAAAACAAACAAAACCACAATCATTTTTTATAACTCAGTTATAAATTTGCCATACATGCATATACAATTATGCTACTTTTAGGTGCCAATCTATAAAATGCACACTGGTTTTTAAGTTGTTTACTTGCAGTTTGAAGATTTATCACACAGCTTAGAAATACAGTGGTACCTCAGGTTAAGAACTTAAATTTGTTCTGGAGGTCCGTTCTTAACCTGAAATTGTTCTTAACCTGACGTACCACTTTAGCTAATGGAGCCTCCTGCTGCCGCCGTGCGATTTCTGTTCTCATCCTGAAGCAAAGTTCTTAACACAAGGTACTATTTCTGGGTTAGCAGAGTCTAAAACCTGAAGCATCTGTAACCCGAGGTACCACTATGGAGTGATAACCAACTAAGTTGTGCTAAGAGTAGATCATTTGAAATAAATTTAAGTGACTTTAAGTTAATTTATTTTGATGGGCCTGTGAAGAGTATGGCTAATGATGGATATCACTCATGATATAAATGTAGCTGAAGCAGGTGGGTAGACTACCAGAGAACTGTTAGGATTCTTGCTTCGTGTTTGCAGTCATGGGTTTGTTTTATCACATGACGGTGTATGTTTTCATTCCACAGCGTGGGAAGTGACGGAGACAGGATGTTTGGTTTACTGTGTTTCTGTGATGTGGGACTATTGTTCTTTGTTCTCTCTCTTTGCTGTCTGATGAGAAAGAGAAAGGAGCTAAGTCAGAATGCTCCAAGTGTATTATATGTAAATAAAGTAATTAGCCAAAATGCTGTGCTGCTGAGTTTGTTTCGCAGACTGCTAATACTCTGCTGGTTCCAAAGAATGCCAATGCCTCTTGACATCCGTCGCTGTGATGTTCGGTCTGGAGAAAGCTTTTGAAGCTCCTGAACGACCGACCAGGAGGGAGAGAACGTGCCAGTCGGGCACGTGTCCCTGCCAGGGTCCTACATGCGAGCAGTGCCATATCATCCATTAAATTATATTTAGCAGCATTATTCCAGGTGCTGAACAGCCTGGTAAATCAGGGCTTTGAGAAAAAAATACTTCTACAGTTGGAAATCAAAACTGGAAAGGACCACAAAGACTTCAAATCCCAAGAAAGAACTCTATCCACATCAGTCCAGTGCCTGTTGATTCAGGACACACTTTTTATGTCACAAAAAGAACATAACACCAATATATTTTTCTGGTTAAAAAAACCAAACCTCTTTGCTTGGAGAAAATTCCAAGAGAAGATTGCATAGAGTGGAAGATGCTACCACTAAGATTTCATCTGGAGCATTCTGTAAAACCTAAGGAGAGATGGAAGGAAAACAACACTATTATTATAGTGCAGAGTCTAGACCTGGTTGTGGGCTGCACCTCACCTGAAGCTGAAGATGGGGGACTTCAAGTGCGTAGTTCCACTGTCCAAAATACAGGTAAGTTATCTGTTTTGGATAGGGCTGCAACTCACCTGAATATTCAGGTATGTTAGTCTGGGAATACTGTACTCCTTGATCTATTATGGTCATTGGAGGCTCAAATAGCCTCGGTGACCAGGATGTCTTTTTACTAGCTTTGGCTGATGCATCAGTTATGACCATTCCTGGACAGGGATAGCTTGGCAGCAGCAGTCCATGCACTGGTAACCATGTGTTCTATGTGGGCCTGCCCTTACATTTGGTCTGAAAACTGCAGCTACCACAGAACGTGGCAGTGCCCTTGTGGCCAGGCCAGGGTTGACTTCCATCAACAAATTAATATCAGTTAAAAGACCTGAACTTGCTGCTAGCATGTTACTAGGTCAAATTTAAAGTTTTACTGCTAGTGTATAAAGCTTTAAACAACTTAGGACCAGCATTATCTGAGAGATCATTCCCACCCACCCCCGCAATATACCTACTCCTTCACTGTGGTCATGCATTGGAGCCCTCCTTGTGGTGACACACGCACTGGAGGCTTATTCCATGATGGCAGTGTAGAAAAGCACTGTTTTATGGACCCACTGCCAATTTGAGTTACACAGGCTCTGACATTATCCAGATTTCATCCAATGCAGAAAAGCTATTTCTATAGGCTTTCTCAGAAGGATGCTTTGATTTGCAGGCAGTCTCTGACTACTTTTTCAGAACTGTTTTACCTGGTTTTATATATTGCATTTTTATTGTTTTATAAGGTAAAGGTAAAGGGACCCCTGACCATTAGCTCCAGTCATGACCGACTCTGGGGTTGCAGTGCTCATCTCGCTTTATTGGCCAAGGGAGCCGGCGTACAGCTTCTGGGTCATGTGGCCAGCATGACTAAGCCGCTTCTGGCACACGGAAATGCCATTTACCTTCCCGCCGGAGCGGTACCTATTTATCTACTTGCACTCTGACGTGCTTTCAAACTGCTAGGTTGGCAGGAGCAGGGACTGAGCAATGGGAGCTCACCCCGTTGCGGGGATTCAAACCGCCGACCTTTGTTTCATAATATCCTCGTAAAGTACACTCCTGATTGTTCAGTGGCAATCAAGGCTTGATGTCAGTGTCAATCAGTTGACAGTGAGCCCTTCTGAAGCTGTCAACTTATATAATAAAGAATAAACACAATTATTTTTCAAGCATACACATACCTTCATTAAAGGTTTCCATACAGCATGGTCTTGGAAACTAGTTCGGAGCTGCTGCACGGATCGTGACAAACTGTGCAAACATCTGCAAAAGAAAAAATGTAGTATTAATTACAAGGAAGCCTTTTCCAAGGTTCAGAGGATCCCTGTTCAATTGGGTGAAGACAGAGACAACTTTTACCAGCAGTAACTCAGTTTTCAGAAGCCATTGCCACCCAATTTTCAGGAATTCCCCCTTCCTTACACCCACTACAGCCAGGTCCCTCAACCCTTAAGAAAGGCTTTTTGAGTGGCAGACAGAGAGAAGAAAGGGCAAGAAAGTCCACTTCTTCCATACTACTTCAACAAGTTTAGTGCTGAAGCCAACCAACTTCAAAAATAATTTTCATTCCTCAGATAACCTTGTGAGAAATGTTTACAGAAAAGGTAATAACGCAAAAATTACTGAGAATTATCTGAACATTAATTCATCTTGCTTTTCAAGCCATAGTTATTGTGGATTTGTAGTTTTAAGTGTTTTAAAATCAATGTATTTTCTAGCTAAATGAAGTGAAAAATAGCAAGGTAAAACACCCTGGATGTTAAGTCTACTCACATAAGGTAACTTCATACCTGACTGCAGCTAAGCGCACCTTGATGCTAGATTCAGACAAGCCATTCACAATCCGATCCATCATATTTTCAGTTTCAATTATCTGAGGGAAAAGTTATGAAATCAAATCAGTTAGCTGGAACATGTGGCAGTAGAATAATTCAATCTCCAAAACAGAACATGGCATCTAGTACATTTAGCTCAATATTCTAAACTCTACAGAGAACATATAAAAATGTTAACTGGAAAAAAAAGTTATTTCCCCAAAATAGAAATTTCTGATGGAAATGTTTCGCACCTGTACTATGACACTTAGTGATGCAGATTTACATTTTAATATGTATATTTTCACAATATTTTTGGAATATTTTCAGCCATCACCTTTTCTTTTTTTAATACTATTTTCTATTAAGTTTACATTTTACCATAATCACAATCCATTAAATAATCTCATCACCAAAAACATTGCTCAAACTGAGCTTCGACTTCCCCCCATCCCACTCTCTGGCTTTCATAAATATTCACTTACATCTTAGCATTTCTATAACCACCTATTTACCTTCTTTTTATCTTAATAAAATTTACCTTATTAATTGTAAACCAGCTCCCAATATTAACATTACAAAATATTTTAACTCAAACCTACAAACGTTTTCAGATGTTTACAATGTTCTTTCATATATTGTATAAATTTACTCCTGTCCTTTCAGCCATCACCTTTTCATATGAAAAACTTCATGTTGCAAATAGCACATTTGGACACAGGCTGCGACCATTTTGCATAGGCGTTCCATTCCTGACTTCCATGAGCATCAGTGGAGCAGACATAAGTCCACGTTGCCCTGTTCCGCCCTCTTCCAGGTCCAAAAGGACCCGCAGGCTTGTGGTCAGGCATCAATTTGACGCGTGCAAAAAGGTCACCACTTATACTATGTTTTCTTTGTGGCAAAGAATGTGGTAAAAAGGTAAAGGGACCCCTGACCATTAAGTCCAGTCGTGGCCGACTGGGGTTGTGGCACTCATCTCGCTTTTATTGGCCAAGGGAGCCGGTGTACAGCTTCCGGGTCATGTGGCCAGCATGACTAAGCCACTTCTGGTGAACCAGAGCAGCGCATGGAAACGCCGTTTACCTTCCTGCCGGAGCGGTACCTATTTATCTACTTGCACTTTGACGTGCTTTCGAACTGCTAGGTTGGCAGGAGCAGAGACCAAGCAATGGGAGCTCACTCCGTCGAGGGGATTCGAACCACCAACCTTCTGATCGGCAAGCCCTAGGCTCTGTGGTTTAACCCACAGCGCCACCTGTGTCCCTAAGGAATGTGGTAGGGTCTCCTAATTCACTTCCTTAAAGTCACATATCTATTTGTGTACAGAGTATTTCCCAGACAGTGAAAGAGTAACGTTCCATACCAGGGATGGTAACCTGTCCTATCTTCTCCACCTCCCCTTAAGAGCTGCACTGCCTCAGGGGAAAGTGATCCCAGGGCCACATACCAACAGTGGGTGAGACCAAAGTATGTAAGGATACACCCTACTTAATTACTTAAATACTTACTTACTTACTTACTTACTTACTTACTTACTTACTTACTTACATTCATATACACCCACATACACAGACACCTTTGTCTCCATTACTACACACTGAAAAAGCAGTGCCTCCCTCCCTCCTTAGGCAGTTGCATCACTGTTTCCTACTTATCAGCCAAGGGAGACTTTAGGGAGGGGAGATTTATGTCTCCTTCCCTCACAATGCATCCCTAACAGTGCTGCTCAGCTAAGTGGAGGGAAATAGCGCAGCGGCTGGAAAGAGGGAGCAATGCCTAGAAAGAGAGAGGCAGACCAGCTGGGAAGGCTTTGCAAGAAAGACATGTCCCACAGGCAAAAGCCTCTCCACCACCTAGGAAAATGCAACACTTTCTTCACAATGCTCATTTGTTATTTTTTGCATGCTGTTTGAGTGTCAGAAGTTTCTGTAGATATTATTATATGAACCAGTAACAAGCGAGGCACACCAATGGAAATACTTTCCCTTCTTAGGGTGTACTCTCCCACCCCAACCTCACTGGATATGGTATGATTCCACATTCATACAACTTTTCAAGAGTGACAACAGCAGAATGGCTATCAGCTTCTAAGAATGGTGACTCTTATATATATCTAGACCCCTGCCCAATAATGAAGCAGAAAGTTACGGAAAGGTAGAATAGCAAAGAAGGGTTTTTTAATGTGTCTTGCGAAAGTATCCGAAGGTCAAAAAAATCTGGGGACTGACTAACTAAGGATGGAAAGCAAGTTCAGTAGAGTTTAAACAAGCAAGAAAAAGACCACCAACCTGTATCTCAGTGTACTAAGTCTTTTGCCAAGCACACACAATCACTGTACTTGCCTGGAAGGTCAGGGCAACTACTTTGACTGGACTGTACCACTTCCTGTCTGCGAGCTATTGGTATTGGAAAATACATTCACGCCCAAGACTCACCTTCTTTCTTATATCTTCATCATTTGCTCCAAGTGCAGCATAGAGCTTGAATGCAGCCTGGCGCAGTTCGTGAGCATGCTTTAGGTCATGATCAAGCTATTAAAAAAATAATCAAATTCAAGTTATACTTAAATTGCAGTCTTTTGGCTGTTGATAGAACAGTGCCTATTTCCAATGTCTAAGTAACAAGAGCGTGAAATAAACCAAAGCCTTGGGCAATGTACTTTATAGGCCCCTTCCGCTACCACCTATTAGAGTCACATTTGCACCTGTCAATGTTTGCTGCGTTTGTACCAGTGAATACTGTTCACAGTTTATACAGCTAGGACTATATTCTGTGTCTTGCCCCAAGTAGTACTCATTCTGTTTTGTTTAGTTATCCAGTTAGGATCTTACAAAGAACGTACTAATTACAACACCAAACAACTCAGACAAAAAGGCATTTGATTACAGCAACAAAGAAAACTGGGATATCTTATACCTCCTTGCATCTAATTATTAGCCAATCAATGAGAACTGAGTGCTTAGCTACTATATATTTTAATTTTTCACACACAATCTCCCCACATACATTTGGGAAGTTTCCAAATTTACTGAAGACATACCCTTTTTATATCAGTGATGGCACTCACTGAACTTGGATATTTGAAGTAGTCAGCAAGCATTGCAATAAGGTGGTCAGTAATACTGGCGATTCTTTGTAGCTCAATATCTGCTTCAATCAAATAGGCAAGAGTTTCTGCTCCATCTACTCTCTCCTCTAGTAGCCTCTCCTTACTACACATCCGCGCCAAACATGGTAGTGTCTGGAAAGTACAAAAACTATGATTATTATTTTGAAGTAATTCATCTATACCTGCTTTTGAAATTTGTTAGGTTTGTCATTTAGATCAACTTTCAGATAAAAAAAAGACATTTTCTAAGCATAGATCTTCGCAGAGATCTAGACAAGTCTCTGTACAAATGCAAAATTTAAAATAGCCACTGCCATTAGTGTTCCTGCACCATCAAAGTAACTTGTACAAACAATACAAATTTATATGCAGCTAGGAACCTGCAAAAAAATTAACTGTCTAATATCCACTTAGACTTGTCAAGGTTTACTTGATCTGCCGTACACAGCTTCATGATTTAAAGGCCAAATGACTTAGCACTAAGATGGAACAAAGTTATCCAAAAGCAAACTGGTCAATAATTCACTTATGGTAGTGGTCATAGGGAGTGAAACAATCTACTTCCCCTGCAATAACTTTGAAAAATAAAGTGACACCAGAATGCATGGTAAGCTCTCTCCTACAGGGATCCTTCACAAAATCAAGACCAAGACAAGTACTAATCCTTAAATATTAACAGATACAAAACATGATTTATCTACTACGGGCTTGAATTTAACGACTGGGCTGCTAGCCACAGATGACTAGGCTGGTGGAAGAAGGAGGGATCTGTTCCAGCCATATTAGGAAGGAAAGCCCTTTCTTCTGTGAAAACCACAAAACTGTGTGGAGTGGCAGAGGAAGAATACATCACTTTGCCCCTCCTTCACCCTTTTGCTTGGTACAAGTTTTTTCTTCTTCTTGCACTACCCTGAGCATTCCTGATCTAGTGAATAGAACCCAGAAAGGAACATATTTTTTGTTCTGGTACAGCAATGTAAGTGAAGTGCAGAGAAACAGGGGTATTCGTTCATGTTCTGGCACCATCCAGAATAGCTGCTGGAAGAGGGCTATAACCTACTCTCCATACAACATCAAATGCTGCTCAAATTGCCCTTTGTATCATTCAATCTACCCTCAATTCCTCAGTATGATCCCAAGGCTGCTCCATTCCCAGGATGGAGAGCATCTCACATAGACAACGACTGTGCAGCACAACCATCATCCAAGGCAGTGTACTCAGCATAGTGAACTAACTTCTAAATCAACTTGACTTTAGTCAAAACCTGAGAAGCTGATAAAGGTATGATGTATTGATGATACATATGCAACTTTAAAAACAAAAACTAAAAAACCCTTCCGCTCCAAAAAACTCTTCACATAGAAGACATTGCTGCAGTCCATACAGTTAACAAGGACAGGCCAACAGAGGTCAAGAGAAAAGAGGGTGTATATTTCATAACCATACTACCAAAAACTAGCAGCTGCTAATCACCACCAAGTAGGAACAGCTTTATTAGTGCTTCCTAAATTCCTAGGTGAGACCCTGGTGCAAAACACAATTTGTCTAAGTACAGCTATATGCTTAATCAACTTACCTTTAACACAATGCAGGTATCATCAGTGCGAATTGCTCCAGCTCTGCACATGTAAGTAAGGCTACAATGAAACATCAAAATGCTGATTAACTGACACATGTAGTATATACAGAGATTTTTTTTAAAAAAATCATTAGAAGGCTTACATTAGAAGGCTTATAACAGGTCAGAGAATTTGTTCATCTAGCCCATACAGTCTACTCTGACTACCAATGAGCCACCAGAGCTTTAGGCAGAGACAGCCCACTCCCATTACCCCCTTTAACTGTAGATGCCAGTTACTGAAGCTGGAACTTTCTTCATGTAAATCTTCTACTCTACCACTGAGCAAGAGCCCCTGTTGATAGTGTCATAGTAGTGTGAATGATCAAGTGGACATAATTACATAGTTTAACTATGCACTCTGTGAAGAAGTACTTTGTTTTGTTGGTCCTGACTCTTTGCAACATTCAGCTTCACTAGATGTCCCCGAGTTCTAATGTTATGAGAAGGAGAAAAATTGCATCTGTGCGTGGATCCAGGAGCATTTCAGAGAAAGCTACCATCAGCATCCTACCTAGCAATCTAAAGTTCACTTCCTGGGCCTCATAACTACATTTGCCCATGTCATTGTGTCAACATGCACCAAGATTGCCAACTCCTTACCATGCTATCTAGACAACAAGCAACATCTGCAACCTTCACATTAGGTGGCCAATCTGCATGCCCAGGGATTTAATGCTGCTGTTGTGTGAGCAGAACATAATTCTGCTTGCAAAAGTAAGTCTTTCCCTTCCTCTCCTGCCCACCTTCAGCACTCCTTCACACCCTTATCTATTCCAGAGGCTGGAGGATCCTCTTGAGCAGTCCCACGGTAAGAGTGGAATACAACCCTTTGACTTTGCTAATTTGCTGTATGGGTTGACACAGTTGTGTATTCATAATTTCTTGTAACAAGTAAACATGTGTAGCATTTAAAGCAGGTTTCCTCAACCTCGGCCCTCCAGATGTTTTTGGCCTACAACTCCCATGATCCCTAGCTAGCAGGACCAGTGGTCAGGGATGATGGGAATTGTAGTCTCAAAACATCTGGAGGGCTGAGGTTGAGGAAGCCGGATTTATAGTGTTACTCCTTCTTGAGCCTGAAGAATATTACCATTTGGCTGATGTGAGCTGCATTTCAATAGGCTTGTCTCTTTGTAACATCTTCACAAAAATCTGCGGTAATAGTTCTCCATCAACCAACACTGAAAATGAGAAAATGGAAGTGTCAGGAATTAACTAAATTGTAATTACTTAGCAAAATTGCAATTACTTTGTGAATCTGTATATTGACAGCAAAGTGCTCAGCTTACCATTTACGAGAGTCAACGATACCTGGGGGTTTTCAAAGGCTAGAACTGCAAAGCATTTCAGGGCTTGCATTCGAACCTGTATAAAAACACACATTTATAAATTTATGTTTTATATGAGGTCAGTCAAAGCTACTATCACTTAAATATTTGTCAGAAGTCCACTGAAAATGTGGTGCAAATACGGAGGAAGTCCTTTAAAAAAGCTAGGAGGGTTAAGTGATTAGAGCCACAGTTCTCCAACTGGGAGGGAGCTCTGCCAAAACAGAATCTGAATGATCGCTAGAGCAGAAATCATCTTCTCCTTCACTCTGAAACTTTTATGCACTCCAGTTTGTGCAGAATAAGTGCTCACCCACGTCTTCCTGCTTCCTTCCCAATCAGTATAATGAGCGAGTCTCCTTTTTGCTGAACAAGAGTTAACACTGCCAGTTCCACGTTCTTCATTCTCCCCCCTTCCATTTGAAATGCTGCAAGGGCCTGTCAATCAGCTTCTTTTTTGACTCTCTACCCTCCCTTGCATCATAATTGCATTTGATACTTGGGCAGTTACTTTCCCACATAATGTAAACAGGCTCAGTGCAGCCTAATTTGAGAAACGACCTTTGGCTACTTATAATGAGTCAAAATAAAATGCCCACAAGGTTTCTCACTGCCAATTAATATAAGGCTAAGCACACAGGGGGGGGTCGCAGGTGGCGCTGTGGGTTAAAAGCCTCAGCGCCTAGGACTTGCCGATCGAAAGGTCGGCGGTTCGAATCCCTGCGGCGGGGTGCGCTCCTGCTGCTCGGTCCCAGCGCCTGCCAACCTAGCAGTTCGAAAGCACCTCCGGGTGCAAGTAGATAAATAGGGACCGCTTACCAGCGGGAAGGTAAACGGCGTTTCCGTGTGCGGATCTGGCTCGCCAGAGCAGCAATGTCACGCTGGCCACGTGACCCGGAAGTGTCTCCGGACAGCGCTGGCCCCTGGCCTCTTGAGTGAGATGGGCGCACAACCCCAGAGTCTGTCAAGACTGGCCCGTAAGGGCAGGGGTACCGTTACCGTTAAGCACACAGGGGATTTTCACTTTCCAGAGCTATCAGGAAACCCCCTTTTTAAGGAAGTGTAACTTTACGAGTCAACGTCTAAATGCATTGAACAGAACATATTTCTGATTAAAACTACAGGATGTTCCATTCCGAAAGAATGCAACGGAAGCCTTAATATTTGGAACTTGCAGAGTATTTGTATCCAGTGAATATTTATTATACAATTTGTAGCCCAGGTCCTCACATCCTTTTACTGAATTTACAGATAAAATCAGAGTTGCCAATGAACTTTGTATAAAGCCGATTTCGCTGGTTCAAAAAGATCATAGGAAGCTACTTTCTACTAAGTCCTTTATACTTGTCCATCTAGCCTAGTATTGGCAATTCTGACTGGGAGTGTCTTTTACTACACTTGCCACCAAAACAACCAAACTCTTCCAAGAGGCCTCTTCATCATAGCACGTCCCCAATATTATCTGACATGGACCAGGTTACATGCTAGGAGAATGATCCAGAACTATTCTAGATGACATGGAATGTTTTCAAACATCACGAATGGTTATCTAAGTAATTAATCTAATTTTTGCAGGTTAATTTTAAAACTGACCAGGGGAAACAAATAAAGACCTTCCTAAAGAATGATGTGCTGGGAGATGCCAGATACAGAGTTCTCCCTGCGCAGTCTCCCAGGCAGCATGCAGCGGGGATTTACTTTCAATCCCCTTCCTCCATTTCCCTAAATATTAAACATATACAGTGGTACCTCGGGTTACATACGCTTCAGGTTACAGACTCCACTAACCCAGAAATAGTACCTCGGGTTAAGAACTTTGCTTCAGGATGAGAACAGAAATTGTGCTGCGGCGGCGCGGCAGCAGCAGGAGGCCCCATTAGCTAAACTGGTGATTCTTGTTAAGAACAGTTTCAGGTTAAGAATGGACCTCTGGAACAAATTAAGTACTTAACCCGAGGTACCAGTGTACTTGAATTCAATAAAGTACAACTTTATTTTCTATGTTTCGGAAAGTTACCGTATTTTTCGCCCTATAGGAAGCACTTTTTCCCCTCCAAAAATGAAGGGGAAATGTGTGTGCGTTCTATGGGGCGAATGCAGGCTTTCGCTGAAGCCTGGAGAGCGAGAGGGGTTGGTGCGCACCGACCCCTCTCGCTCTCCAGGCTTCAGGAGAGCCCCAGCGCTAGCCCCACAAGGTCGGGGGACAGCGGGGAGGCGCAGCGCGTCTTCCCGCTGTCCCCGGACCTGGTCTGAAGGCAGGCGGCGGGGAGAAGAGCGCTTCTCCCCGCTGCCTGCCCCGCAAGCTCCGGGGACAGCTGGGAGGTGCAGCGCGTCTTCCCGCTGTCCCCGGACTTGATCTGAAGGCGGGCGGCGGGGAGAAGAGCGCTTCTCCCCGCTGCCTGCCCCACAAGCGCCTGGGGGGGAAATAATTTTTTTTTCTTTATTCCCCCCCCCAAAAAAAAAAACTTGGTGCATCCTATGGGCCAGTGCGTCCTATGGGGCGAAAAATACAGTAACTTTGAAGAGGTCTAGTTTTCTTTTATTACTTCATGTTATGTACTAAGTAGTTGTCTTGGGCCAAAGTTAATGTTATTCAATGAAGGTAGAAATGACTCAACTCAGTATATACTTTGCTTTGAAGATTTTAATTTTTTGAATCTTTTCTTAATACTGCCATTGGCCATTTCTGCCACATAATTAATTTGTAATTTGAAGTTTCAGGCACTAATTACCAGTGCCTGTTAAAACTATCCTCTCCCAGGGCACCTGATGGAATAAGATGAGCTGGTTTGCCATGGTTTCTTTGTTGGTGATGTTCTGAGTAGTTCATCTTATTTTTGCTTTCTTTTTGGAGGTTGGCATCCTTTTCAATGTTACAAGGTTAATTGTTTATAGCCATTTTAAACATTTCTACATTTTAAATTTGTTGCAAGTAGTTGGTATTAGGAGAATAACAAAACAATTAAGTAATGATTAAGCATGCTACTTCATGACAGGAATAATGTTGCCAGGAAGATGCCATCAGAGATATGTCTTCAGCTTCACTTTCCTCTACCCATTTCCATTATGTTCCCTTCTACTCTCCCACTTTCTTCTTTTTTTATGCCTCTCAAGTATACAACAGAAGAGTCCTTTATAGGAAAATATGCTTTGTGATGTTTCCCCATATCTGTACACACACTGCTAAAAATGAAACGCTTGCAGTCTCTTCTGTACCAAAACAGCAGCTTCTGTTGCACTTACTTCTTCACTCCAGCAATGATGCTGCATCAAGATTCAAACTAATGGCTTACTTTATAGAATAGAGGTTATATTAATGCCTTACTTTATAAGATGTAGAAGTTAACAGGTGAGCAATATTCTGCACTGCTCCATGGTTAAACAGGACTGTCTGATGGTCTGGACCCTATTAAAAAAGAAAAAAAACCATTGCTCCTTAAATGTAAAGGGAGAAGGAATAATTAATTTACTGTACATAATGCATGCTAAATTGAAAGGTTACTCATTTTCCAAGTTTATTATTGTTCATTCCAAGCTAAGAATAGACTGGATTTTTACAGCATCTTCCAAAATTGCTACCAAAAGAGAGTCAAGCTAAATTTTTAAGAAAGAATCCAGAAACTCCAGTAAGGGCTAAGATGCAGAGTTTTCTGTTGTGCTGCTTTTCCATATAAAGTAGCAGCCGATTTGAGGGGGGCAGTGGGCCAGAACTGCAAGGAAATGTTTAACCCTCCACCAATATCCCAGGAAACTGCCCCCCCCAGCTGCAATTTGCTATGGAAAAGTAGCTCCGTGGCAGCTGGGTGGTGGTGGCTTCCATTAGAAAAGCTGTGGTAACTGCTAATTTAAAAAGAAAAAACCTGAGACACATACCCAAAACTGCACGTTTAATGCAATGTGCAGTTTAGCTGTAACAAATTTCGTTGATCAAAATTGTGCTATTTCTCATATTAGACTCAGAAAACATTTATTTTCTTTTTAATCAGGCACTATAAATTATTCAATTTTTGTATTTTCAAAAGACAAGCAGCAAAATATGAAAGCAAGCGTCTGATAAAAATCCAGGCTTGTCCAAAGTTGTCTCGAACAAAGTGCTGCCATTCTCACAAGACAGCTCTGCCAAATTCTTCCAGTTTTCACTTCCATTGTATGACACTCCCTACCCATTATCTATCCCATGCTACAGAGTGGCTTCGGGGAAGCACAAGGGGTGGAGGGGAAGGGAGCCTGAAAAGACAAACCTGTGCAAGTGGCCTTTCATTCTCTGGATCCAACCCATACACCAAATGTCACACGGTACAATGCACTGGATTACCACCTCCTATGATGCTGAGGTACCTTGAACCCTAAGGTCTGATGCTGCAACAGAATTAGAGCCTCAGCTTTCCCTTTATTGCAGGGATCAACTCTTGCTATAGTGGCTAGAAAGAAATTTTGATGGCATGGCATATCCTACAGCAGACACCAGGATCTAGCGGTTTACTCTGAGTACATGAGATTTTGGGTGAGCAGAATAGCTTCTAGAACCCCGCAGGCCATTTTCTTACTTGCATTTTAATATCCTGGTTTAGTAATGCAAGAATGTACAGACAGACTAGGAGTTGTAAACTGAAGAAGAGATCCAAAGTGCTTTGTAAGATGTGCATCTCAAAGGGACAACTGATCATTCCAACTTCAATGACAATTAATTTTCATAACTCTTTTGTGTCTACAAAACTACATAACTCTTTTCTGATAATGCTCCCCCTCCCCCAAATGTAATGGTAACAATATAGAACACGTGACGATCCTCCCATTTTTTGTGTCTAGAGTGGAAGCTCCCAGCCTTAAAAGCTGTGCAGTTCTTGGGGATGACAGCTGGGCATCAGAGCCTAAAGAAATATTTCTCAAATACCAAACTGTGGTTGAACATGACCAACAGTAGGCAACTTTGCTGAAACCCTATTACTACTAAGCACTTTGCAGAGCAAAGTTTATCAGATCCTGGATGGACTTGAACTGTTCAGGGAAAGGGGGGGGATGTCTGGCAGTGGGTGCAATTTTTGGAGGAAATAGATGCAGAATACATGTCCATGTGTGGTCTCAGCAAGCTTCATGAAGTTAGTAAAGACAGCTGTCAACTGGAGACAGAAAATACTGCAAAAGAAGGCTAAATCCCCAAGATGGAAAAAGGAACACATACTGCAAGAACTTTGTGGGAATGTGAGAAAAGAAAGCCTTCAAGCTGACAGAGAAGCAGCAAGGAACAAGGACGGACAGGCATATATATACTGGGAATATTAAAGCATTTGTATCCTGCCTTTCCACTGAAAAATGCTTAAGAAGGTTCATAATTGGCAATTTCCCCCCAAATTTCAGATAGTTTAATAAACCTATCGCCCGCCCCCCCCCAAATGAAAGGCACAGGCAATAATCATTCTTCTCACGTGTGTCTTACATCTAATATCATAGAATGGGAAGCCTGTAACAGAGTTTAAACTGCAGGAAATATCCTGCCAGCTCGCCTACCAATTGACTTTTAAAAGCAGTATCCTTAAATAGGAAGACACGAAAAAAGGAAGAGTCAAAAGAAATCCCAATATATATGAGTGTAATTAAAGTATAGTGTTGTCCATTTGCTGTTTTTATTCTCTTCCCTGTGATATTTTACTTATCTGTGGCATTTTATATGTGCCTGTTTCATTCATTTACAACTTTATTTTCAACCCACCCTTTTAATAATGGGTTCATGTATCTCCTTTCTCTCCCTCCCCTCAACAAGTCGGTGTTTTAGATATTGTAAAGATTATGAAAAAGTTCAAAAATATAAATTTATACAAAACAGCCAGATTTTAAAAGGCAGAAAATCACATGGGCCTCAAACATACTAGTCATCTTTTCACCCAATTCGTTTTGTTGCAATAAATATCAGAAACCAAAAGATATGCAACTCCAAAATGGTGGTGGCAGCTGCTTAAAAAGAAAAAAATGTTTGGCTAGTTTATCTTTCCTGTCTCTATTCCTTCGACCTCATCCTAGAGCAGGCTTCCTCAAGTTTTTGGCCTACAACTCCCATGATCCCTAGCTAGCAGGACCAGTGGTCAGGGATGATGGGAATTGTAGTCTCAAAAACATCTGGAGGGCCGAGGCTGAGGAAGCCTGTCCTAGAGCAGTGTTTCCCAACCTTGTGCCTCCAGATGTTTTTGGCCTACAACTCCCATCATCCCTAGCTAGCAAGACCAGTGGTCAGGGATGATGGGAGTTGTAGGCCAAAAACATCTGGAGGGACAAGGTTGGGAAACACTGTCCTAGAGTATCTTTTTTAATAGGTAGGTTGTAAGCCTATGGCTGGACTTTCACAACGAAGCTTCTCCCTAACTATGTTTTCCCTTGATGATCACTTGTAATCGAGTAAGAATATTTTACACGATACGACTGAACATAAATTATAAAAGATATGCCTAGTCCAAATTTTTATGATACAGATAAACAATTAGATTTCAGAAAGACAAGGTAAAATACCTATTCACCCCATCTGAAATCGAGGCACTAATTACGTTCCTTTAAACCAGGGGTCGGCAAACTTTTTCAGATCCTGTGGGGGGCCGGACTATATTTTCTTTTTTGAGGGGGGGGGGGAATGAACGAATTCCTATGCTCCACAAATAAACCAAAGATGCATTTTAAATAAAAGCACACATTCTACTCATGTAAAAACACCAGGCAGGCCCCACAAATAACCCAGAGATGCATTTTAAATAAATGGACACATTCTACTCATGTAAAAACACGCTGATTCCTGGACCACCCATGGGCCGGATTTAGAAGGTGATTGGGCCGGATCTGGCCCCCGGGCCTTAGTTTGCCTACCCATGCTTGGTTCTAGTCAAATTAGACTAGTGCAAAGTTTCCATCACAGTTTATTCTTGCCACCCACAACGATTGCCCCTCTCACAACAAAAGGATTAAAACTTTAGAATAAGTTGAGGATGTTTGATTCCTCGGTTCTGCTTTGTGTTCAGAGTCTAATGGATTCTCATAATGGGATAAGGGAAGAGTTTCTTCCCTGGCCAGTTGACTACTGAACCCTCCCATCCCAATTCTGCTCTAATGTGCAATTAGGTTCAACTGACTGAGTCACTCAAAGTCATCTTCCGCAGAAACCTACAGAGTGATGTAAAGTTCTGCTCTATTTGCAGTACATTGTGTGGGGAGTTGATAGCTGGAGAGTCTTGACTTGAGGCTGACAATTTGGACTTTATGGCTATTTGTACTCTTCTGGTGCTATGAACATCAATATCCATACTACAAAAACCAGCCCTACTTCATTGACCACTCAACAGTGTTGTTTCTGCCACAATCCTCTCATAAGGCTGGTGGCTCCAAATCAGAGCAGCAAAACTTTTCTCTTACTATTAAAAAAAATATGACTCGATTAGCCAATAAAATATATACACAAAATCTGGCTCAAGTAAAAATCTGACGTTATGCAACAAGTAACCAAGTTAACAGCTGTGAAGAATCTGGACTTTTAAGACAGACTTCAGCTACTACCACTGACAATTTGTTTAGATAAAATGCAATTAATATACCATTTTGAAGGAGGAAAAAAAACTTACATTGGCACATAGAAGTGGCTGAGGCGAGGATTTAAAGCCGCAGCTATGCCAGTGTCGGAGCTGAAGAACAGATATTAAAAGATATAAAATTAAAGTCAAGTATCATTTTCTCCTTTTTAAACTGCAACTTATCTGAGTACTGTGGGCCTAACTCCCTTCCCCTACCACCCCGCCTCCCCACATGTTCTCTCAGATATTGATTTATAAACTGAATTTTGATCTTTGCCAGATGGATCTATGTCCAGTATTTTATACAGTGGACCAATCTAGGCCCCTGCGTGCATTCAGGAACTACTACTGAATATACAAGCCAGAAAAAACATTTCTATAGAAAAAGAGTACATAAATTTCAAGAATCAGATGTACACAGTGATTGAAAACTAGTGTAAAGGCTATAAAACTGAGTAGAAAATTTAAAAAAACACCTAGTTTTAGCATAAAGTGTCTTGAATCGGGTATTAGCAAAAGGTAGACTGGAATAAACTGGTAGATCTGTGGGTGAGGTACAGTGAGGTAGAATTTTGTCCTCCTTATTCTACTGTTTGTATTAAAATTTGTTGTTATATCACTTTGAGACTTTTGTTTCCATACAATGACCAACAAATAATATTTCTATTGTAAGGATTACAATGTAAATGACATTTGGAGACTCTAAATGCTAAATAAATGTCATGCATTATTACAGCACACCACCAGCTGCTTGAGACAGTCTGTCCAAATATACTGTCTTGAACTATTTCTGAAACTCTGGAGAGCACAGTTGCAGAATAAAAATGGGGGGGGGGGACCTTGATAAGCAGCAAGATACTAAAAACAGATAAGCTGACTTTATTATTATTCTAATAATATTTCTGGAAACTTTAAAATGGTATATTGTAACTCTTGCAATTTTCTGTATGACCTCATCAATTCACTACTTTTTTGTTTCTTTTCTATATGCCAAAACTTAAGATTTAGGGTGCTAAAAATTGCATTTTGATCATTCTTATTCACACAGCATTCAAAACATCACAAGAAATTATCTCATTTGCCAATGTTTTGGGTAAACATTTTAGGAAGCATTTTCTGTTCAATTAGTTCAGAACATTAACATACACATTGTTTATAAAAGTTATATTTGCAAAGCCATATATTTCAGGAAGTAACCTGTATGCAACTGCCAGACAATATATGGAAAACCTGACCCTGGAAATTTGGGAGTAGCAACTCAAGACTCATTTCTAATATGATACACATTCCTTGAAAAAAATACTTAATTCGTGTTCCAGTCAGACATCAGCTGCTACAGTTTATTTGCGCTCTGTAACCTTTGCATCTGTTTGAGCTATAATTGCACAAGACCCTGAACAGCAGGACATTTTGTATCTGTCACACAAAACGGGCTGATACAGGCATGCAGAAATAGCAAGGGATAGTAATGTTCTACTTCCATGATACCACTTCGGACTGCAGCAGTGAAATCATGCATTAGAATGCCCCCTCCTTGCCTAGTTTTGTCACAACTGTGGATTTAGGATTGCCTCTTCCAAAATTAATCTGGTTCTGAATGCATATGAAGAGGAAAAATGGCATAATTTGAGATTTCTGGATTGTCAAATCTTCTGCTCCACCTCAGACAATGCAATAATTTATCTTCAGTATCAAGCATGGGCTTTTCAAAGCTTGGTGAGCTCAACCGAGTTGCCCTAATCACAACCTGCACTAGTTCTAGACACATGCGGGGCGTAGGAAATGGCAGGGTAAACGATAAGAAGAGTTTGGATTTGATATCCCGCTTTATCACTACCCTTAAGAGTCTCAAAGTGGCTAACATTCTCCTTTTCCCTTCCTCCCCCACAACAAACACTCTTTGAGGTGAATGGGGCTGAAAGACTTCAGAGAAGTGTGACTAGCCCAAGGTCACCCAGCAGCTGCATGTGGAGGAGCGGGGAAGCAAACCCGGTACACCAGATTACGAGTCCACCACTCTTAACCACTACACCACACTGGACACCTTTATAGGACAGAGATGGGAAAGAAAAGGACTCAAAGATAACAGCCCAAGTTTTAAACGAGGGTGGAGAAAGAATATAGCTATGCATGGTTGTGTCACTTTACTCGGAAACCTTGGGACAATGGCTACATCTGTCACACATTCGTAGGTGTCAAATACTGGAGACACAGATGAGATAACACCTACAGAAGAGCAGACAGAGTAGGAACAACTCTCCAGAAAAGTATTTATATTGTTAAGATTTTGGACTGTGAAAATGAGATTTGAAGCATGTACCACATAATTTCTGCAGATAATAAGTGCCAATTTTCAGGCAGTCAATTTCTTAAAAAACAAATAGACAGACAGACAGACGCACGCAGAGAGAAGTTTGTAAACAGAAATAAAGCTATGGTTGGTTAAATCTGGAATATATACAAGTTCTGAAATACTGTCCAAAAATTTAACTGTTCTACAGAGAAAAAAATTAAGGAGTGGTTCATTCACATTGTGCTGATTTGAGAGCTTAAGTGAGAAACCTTTATATACAGTCACCCTGAGAAAGGCTTGTGCCTTGCTTATTTTTTAATGAAATGTGTATCTTAACTCATATTTTCTCCTTTTATTTTGCTTTAAGAGCAACCCTGCCTAGCCCTGCAAGCAAATCAAAGAAAATATTCTACTACGTCTGGCCCACTGTTTCACTCACACACACAGTTATCTTAACAAAACAGTATTTTTAAAGCCCACCAAAAGGGAATACTTGGTTTTACAGACCCCAGTAGAATGTTTCATGCTCCTTTCTTACTTTGCAGCAATGTGAGAAGATCTGACATATGTATTCTTGAGTATATCGAGACCTACTGAGCAGTGCCATGAGGTGGGGAATAACTGTAGCATCCTAAAAGAGTCAGGAGAGAAAGCTGAACATTACAACTAAAATTTGAAACACCGGCAAGCAGTTATTGTGTATACACTACATGCACTGGGTTATTCCCTTTTTCTATTGAGATTCACAAGGAAACAAACAGCTTGGAGCCTTATAATGGGATTTTTTATATATTCATAACTGACCATCTCTAACCAGTGATTTTCAAAATCTATACAGAAGAAATCTAGCGATAGCAGAGAGTACAGTAACATTCTCAGAATACTGACATTTCAGTTCTGCTTATAACAGACTTATAGCTTTCAGCATGGCTAAGAAATGTCTGGAAACAGAATCTGTGAAGGTAATAATAATAATAATAATAATAATAATAATAATAATAATAATATATTATTATTTATACCCCGCCCATCTGGCTGAGTTTCCCCAGCCACTCTGGGCGGCTTCCAATCAAGTGTTAAAAACAATATTAAAAACTTCCCTAAACAGGGCTGTCTTCAGATGTCTTTTAAAGAGAAGATAGCTGCTTATTTCCTTCACATCTCAGGGGAGGGCCCCTGTTCCACAGGGCG